>NC_137172.1:105561131-106811131 GCF_951804945.1 Podarcis cretensis
GGGACGACAGAGGACGAGATGGTTGGACAGTGTTCTCGAAGCTACCAGCATGAGTTTGACCAAACTGCGGGAGGCAGTGGAAGACAGGAGTGCTTGGTGTGCACTGGTCCATGGGGTCGTGAAGAGTCGGACACAACTAAACGACTAAACAACAACATTATGCTTACACAAAACATGCATGCACCACTGTTTAAAGTAGAAAATATTAGATATGTTTATAACCTTTGTGGAACTCTTACCTTAAAGGAAGGGTAAGAGCTCTTGAGCTTTCTAGCTGTTTCAATTCATTCCTCCTGAGCAGATTCTGTTCCATTCTTGATGTGCTGCCCTTAGCATGTAACGTGCTTGAAATCACATTAGTGCCCCATTCGCTTTGGATTTATGAATGTAATAGAACATCTGACATTGGAGCTGTTGTCTTTTATCACTTAACCTTGCATATTTTGTTATCTCACAGCCAGGGGCTGCAGGAAGTATCCCTCCCCTCAAAACAAAAATATATAAAGAAATTCTATCATGTGTTGTTATCAAGTGGAGCAGATAGCATCCAGAGAGAGAGAGAAATAGAAAACATTTGTGTGCCCATATGGCACATGGAAATCTCATTATCTACTAGCTCTCAGTTATTCAAGACTGTAATCAGTTTACCAGCTTGTCATGCCCAGGCAAATGCCTGAATCGCTGGAATAGTTCACCGAACTTGTTTTATGAGTCAGTTTAGCAAAAAAAGGGGGGGAGGGGGGAGAATAAAAAAATCTTTTAGGCTAAGAAGACCAATAACAATTTACTCAGAGGTTATCCTTTTGTGTGCTTCCTTTCTTGCATGCATATACAGTGGTACCTCGGGTTAAGTACTTAATTCGTTCCGGAGGTCCATTCTTAACCTGAAACTGTTCTTAACCTGAAGCACCACTTTAGCTAATGGGGCCTCCCGCTGCCGCCATGCCGCCAGAGCACGATTTCTGTTCTCATCCTGAAGCAAAGTTCTTAACCTGAGGTAATATTTCTGGGTTAGCGGAGTCTGTAACCTGAAGCATATGTAACCTGAAGCGTCTATAACCCGAGCTACCACTGTATCCCACTTTTCTTCTGAGGCAAAATACTTGTGGTTCCCAGGAGGTTTCCCATCCAAACCCAGACCAGACCCAGCAAGATGGTTGCTTCATGTGCCTTCAGATCAGGACTGGATCTACACTGACCTTTTAAACGTTATTAGAACAATAATAGAAATATTGTTCTGAAATATCACAGGGCATACTCTTGAAAATAAAGTGTTTCTTACCTCTGTCAAAGCAGGAAACATTCTCTTTTGCTTTCTCTCTGCTGCCTCGCTGGTTTTTGGTTTCTCTGCAGCACGTTCTGGTGCCACATTTTAATAATGTTAAGAATAGAACACCTTGTGGCTATATGGTTATTCCTTAACTCTTTCTTAGCTTTAAAAACCATGAGCGTAAAGGAGAAGAGTTGGTGGAAGAAGACTGGAAGAAATTTAAAGACTATTTACAGAAACACTGCAAAATTATTGAATGTTAATGATGTTGCAATGAAATGAAGTGGTTTTAGCAATAAGGCAAAAGGAATATGTAAAAATGGATTGATATTAGATGAAAATTCGAAGTTATAATATGTGAAGATAAGAAATTAAGGGTAAACAAAGAGGGTATGGATTTGCTGAACTAATTATTAAATGGAATACAAAAAAGGGAGGTGTGAGGAAGTCATGAAAATAAGTAAATGAGTGGTAAGAAAATAGAAAGAGGGATTTACTTTTAACTGTTTTTACTTTTCTTTACTATTTTTACTTTTCTGGTTTTTGTATTTTCTGTATTCATTTTTTTTACTATTTTTGTAACTTTTTTCTTGTTGAAAATTTAATAAATATTATATATATATATATATATATATATATATATATATATATATATATATAAAACCATGAGCGTAGATCTGCCCCCAAGGTTGCCAACCTGTTGGCATATTTGGAATTTGGAAGACTGCCATTGGCCCCACCCTCTCTAGTCACTTCTCTCCTCCAATAAGCAGTGCCTGGATGGTCCCATTACAGCATTCACAATATAATCTTTGATCGGATGAGATCTAAGTCCTAGGAGCTAAAAGAAAGTGGGTTAAAAAAAAAAAAAAAAGGTTTGGAGCAGCAGCCCAAAAGGGCTGTAAACCTACTTGGAAAGTGGATTGGTGCTAAAACCCTAAATCTAACAGTTGTGAATATTTAGCATAGTCACACAAGTGCCCTGCAAACACACACTCACATGCTCAGGGGCAAAGGAAGGAGAACCGGCACCAGTGGTAGGGTGTTGGGAGTGGGGCAAACCACTCACCAGCATGTGCGTGTGTGCTGTACACACAGTGAACGCACATACGCCGTAAGCACAGTGCATACGCGTGCGTTGTTATACACCGCACATGAATACACGCCATACGTACAGCAGCGGATTCTCTGCTTGCGGCTGCAGCGGTGGCGGGATTCTGCTGCTGTCCTTATGGTACATGCATGCACAGTACTTAGTGGCACAGATACTGCCACCGTCCATACAGCGCTTGAGCAGTGCCGCGCATGCACAGTACCAGGCACTGCTTGAGCGCTATACAGAGGGTGACAGAGGGTGCAGCCGCAGGTGGAGGATCCTCTGCTCGCAGCTGCAGCGGGGCAATGGCGGCGGTTAACGCCGCCGTGCCCAGGGGCAGTGGGGCGAGCCCCCCATGGGGTGCCTTCTTGTCACCCCCCTCAGAGATGACACCTGGAGCAAGCTGCCCCCTGCACCCCTTACGCTACCACTACACATGCTAAACCAAGGATAGTCCACTGTGACCTTCAGATGTTGTTAACTGCTCCCAACATCCTTGACTCAGTGGCATAGTGCTGTTTGCCAGCGCCCGAGATGGGTGCATCTGGAAGTGCATCAGGCAGGGGCAGAGCATGCTCACCCAGTCCTCACCACCAGGCAGGCACTCACATCCCAGGCAGGGACGGGGCAGGGCACGGAGGGCGTGCAATGGGGATCTCTGCGGGAGGCACCTGGTGCGCCCCCCCCCCCCCGAATGTGTGCCCAGGGCAATGGCTCCCCTGCCCCCCTCCATGCTACACCACCGCCTTCACCATTGACCATATTGACTGGGGCTAATAGGCCATCTTGTCTCTCCCCACGCTAAGCCTTAAGAGTGCATAAAACACTGGCACACGAGAGCAAAGTTGTAAAATCCAGTTCTCAAGTTAAGAGCCACAGGTGTGCATTCCGGCCAAAATAGGTAGCACTATAGCATAGTAAGCTCCATGCTGAAGAAGAATTTGCAACTTGAGAACTTGATGTGACTAGCATGCAGATGATGGGTAAGGAACTGAGCTATGGTTCTAGGAAGCACCCAGTTCAAATGCCACCTTTGATATGAACATATTGCATGACCTCAGGCACTGAGGACATCTAATGCCTTTTCCACAGATGCACGATATGAACTCCAAAAAATAGTGCTATTTAGAGAAACCAATATATGATAGACTATGGGGATAATAATGCTGACCTCTCTTACAGGGTTCTAAGATTACATCAATAACATACATGAAGTGCTTTGAACCCACCAAAGCACTGAATACGTGCTAAGCATTATTCCTGCTACGGAGAGAAAACAGATATTGTATTGTTTTTTAACAGATACCTTGGGGGGAATGGCAATAACCACACAACATATTGCACGTAACATGCCACTTTGATTGCTTCACCTTTACTTTCCCTTCTGATCCATCACTGCTTACATTTGATAAGTTTCCTAGCCACCAATACTGTTCTGCTGTTATTAAAGAAATGGCATCCCCTTCAGAATATTTTCGCACTGAAATACTCGCAGCCATTTGGCAGTGAAAAGATTAAGGTTTGCTATCTCATAAAATATAGTAAGAGCTCGAAATGGATGTTTAAACCATTGCCGATAGGGATCTCCCTTTTCCACTCCGTGTTTGGAGCACTAGCAAATGTTGAGATCAAGACAGATTTACATAATCAACTCATTTTTTAACCTTTCCCTGCCTCTGTGACAAATCAGAAACTCCTGTGAGGAATGAGACTTGGACCCAGGACCTTGCTTAGAAAAGCAGGTCATCCGGGACTAGCCTAAGAGGATGATAAGAAAGAAAGCCACAGTGTGCTTTTTTATTGTTGTTCATATTGTGTTGCCTGCTGAGTGCCTAAATCCACAGAGCAAAAAAGAATCCAAGGGAGAATTCTTTGCTCCACTGCAGTTAGTGGGAAAACTTTTGCTGACCTCAGGGAGAGCAGCACAGCTCAGAAGTCCGAAGAACCAAAGTTGCCTGAATTAGGCTTGTTGCTGCACAGAAGAAGAGTTTGGATTTGATATGCCACTTTATCACTACCCGAAGGAGCCTCAAAGCGGCTAACATTCTCCTTTCACTTCCTCCTCAACAACAAACACTCTGTGAGGTGTGGGGGGCTGAGAGACTTCAGAGAAGTGTGACTGGCCCAAGGTCACCCAGCAGCTGCATGTGGAGGAGAGGAGACGCGAACCTGGTTCCCCAGATTACGAGACTACCGCTCTTAACCACTCCACCACACTCTGGCTCTGTGTGGTGTGACCCACTAAGCCAGGTATAGGCAAACTCAGCCCTCCAGATGTTTTGGGACTACAACTCCCATCATCCCTAGCTAACAGGACCAGTGGTCAGTGATGATGGGAACTGTAGTCCCATGCCTGCACTAAGCCAAAGGAAGCCCTTTTTTGTGGCCCAGTATGCATTTGGCGCAGTGGTCTAAACCACAGAACCCAGGGCTTGCCATCAGAAGGTTGACAGTTCGAATCCCCGCGATGGGGTGAGCTCCCGTTGTTCGGTCCCAGCTCCTGCTCACCTAGCAGTTCAAAAGCACGTCAAGTGCAAGTAGATAAATAGGTACCGCTTCAGTGGAAAGGTAAACAGCGTTTCTGTGCACTGCTCTGGTTCGCCAAAAGCGGCTTACTCATGCTGGCCACGTGACCCAGAAGCTGTCTGTGGACAAATGCCGGCTCCTTCAGCCTATAGAGAGAGATGAGTGCCGCAACCCCAGAATCATCCGCAACTGGACCTAACGGTCAGGGGTACCTTTACCTTTACCTTTATGCATTTGGGGAAGCCGTACAAGAGGAGTGAGCGTAGGGTGGCCATGTGTCCTATGTTGCGGATCACAGTCCTCTATTGAAGGGCTGTCTAATTCAAATACGATTAAAGGTAAAGAACCAAAAGAGAATCCGTACTGGATTACCAAACTGGCAGACTAAGCATGTGCTTAGGGGACCAGTAAAGCAGGGGTACAAAAAATTAGGAATATATATGACATCTGATATTTCAAAAACAGCATCAAAGTAGTCATCATGAGATAATTTGGAACTTTATTAGACTTCCTTGAACTCCACTCCACACCCTCCCCCTACTTTTCTGTTCTCTTTTTGTTTGTATGCATGACTAAAAGGCTGACTCTGTTGCATGTATGAGAAAGTGTTTGTGATATACTCAAACTACCGTCCTGTCCTGTGTAGCAGGTTGCTTCTGCTGAATTTTTGCCATATATATATATATATAGTCTGCAGCATGCAGTCCCTTGGTATTCTCTATCTCCACTCACACAAAACTCTGAACAGATCATCAGAATTCACTGGGAGGGGACGCTGGAATATGACAATGACTTTGACACTGCCCCTTGCGTTGTCCAGAGATAGCACTAAAATGGCTGCTTCAGAACAGGCGGAAAAGGATCGAGAAGTCCCCTTTGGGGTAGTCTTTCTCCTTGGCTTCTTTCCAAAATAATAATAAGGATAAGAAGCAGTCAAAAGAGCTGCTGAGCCTGCAAGAATACAACCAGAGCACTCTTTTCAAAAGACAGTTCCGCATATTTTTATCAACACTTTTGTGGGGCAATTTGCATGAAAGCTCTGTTCCTGCACTAGACATCTTCACATCTTGTTTGTGACAGCCCTGACATCTTCAATCAGAGGCAATGTCATAAACAGCATTCTCACTTCAAGTGATTAATAAGCAGCAAGGGGGAAGAGAGAAAAAAAGGTCCTAGTTTCTCAAAATCGCCTCTAATAATGGTTCATTTGGATGCACGGCAAACCCTGCACCCAAATTCCCCAGAAAAACAGAATATTTTTTTTTCCTGTTTGCATGACAAAACATGCAATATCTTCCTATGTACATAAAAAGGTAAGGTGGTCATCACACAGCCCCCCCCCCCCATTGGAGAATTTGCCGTGCTGCATCACAACCCTGGATTTGAACAAAGTCAGGAGAGGGGAGCAGCAGCAGAGCAGACATGTTGCACACAGCAAATAAAAATTGTTTGGAACAACAGCAGAGATTTTGGGGGGAAGATGACCCAGAGATGTAGGAAAACTGGGAGGAGAAAAGAAGGCAATTTTAAACAACGGCAGAGGTTTGAGTAAAGTGAGTGGGGGTGACACTGAAGGGGGCAGTGGCAGTTTAAAACAAGGTTTGAGTACAACAAGAAATGAATTGGGAAAGGCTCTGTTTTATTACCTTTTTGATATTAGCTTCCGTGTTGTATCAATCTCTCCTATTTCTCCTTCTTAAAACGTGTTTGTTTATATGTTTGCATCTTTGTAAAACAACCCCTCAACGTTATCCCAGTTCTACTTTATGCAAACCTCTGCTGTTGTTTTAAACCACAATTTTTGCCTCAGTGTATCTCCACTTCCACTTTACTCATACTTCTCCCAGGGTTTGAGTATAGTGAAATGGGGCAGACACTGAAATAAAAAATCCTCTTCCATTCCTCGGCTTCCTTATGTGAGAGGAACAAAGGATTTGGAGTCCCCAAACATTCCAAAGTACCATCACACAACATATTTCACTCCTAAAGGTAAAGGTAAAGGTACCCCTGCCCGTACGGGCCAGTCTTGACAGACTCTGGGGTTGTGCGCCCATCTCACTTAAGAGGCCAGGGGCCAGCGCTGTCCGGAGACACTTCCGGGTCACGTGGCCAGCGTGACATCGCTGCTCTGGCGAGCCAGAGCCGCACACGGAAACGCCGTTTACCTTCCCGCTGGTAAGCGGTCCCTATTTATCTACTTGCACCCGGAGGTGCTTTCGAACTGCTAGGTTGGCAGGCGCTGGGACCGAGCAGCGGGAGCGCACCCCGCCGCAGGGATTCGAACCGCCGACCTTTCGATCGACAAGCCCTAGGCGCTGAGGCTTTAACCCACAGCGCCACCTGCGTCCCATTTCACTCCTAGTACCATGCATTATCTTCAACATGAAGTTCCAGGTGCAATGTGGTCATTTAGAAGAGATATTTTATTAACAAGCAAACACTATTATATGTACATCCATCAATCAAACTAAAACTTCCCTAACTGAACCAGCAAACTGGCAGGTTTGCTCATAAAATTCTATTCATCTGAAATATACAGTAAAGGTAAACATAAAGGACCCCTGGACTGTTAAGTCCAGTCAAAGATGACTATGGGGTGCAATCCGAAGGAACCGGCATTTGTCCAAAGACAGCTTTCGGGTTCATGTGGCCAGCATGACTAAACCACTTCTGGTGCAACGGGACACCGTGATGGAAGCCAGAGCACACGGAAACGACGTTTACCTTCCAACCACAGGAGTACCTATTTATCTACTTACACTGGTGTGCTTTTGAACTGCTAGATTGGCAGGAGCTGGGCCAGAGCAACAGCAGCTCACCGTCTTGGGGATTCGAACCGCCAACCTTCCGATCGGCAAGCCCAAGATTCTCAGTCATTTAGACCACAGCGCCACCCGTGTCCAATATACAGTAAGATATACCGGCATGGGTTGAGGGGGCTACAGAATAAGAGAGAAGGAGGCATGGAAACAGAGGTGGCCTGTGTTCAAGGAAAGGCTGATGAAAGTAAGGAGGATGGTGGAGGAAAAAGGAGGGATGAAAGGGGTGCAGAGGGAGTTGCAAAAAAGAAGGGAGATGGAAATGGTGTTTGGAAGTTGCAACGTATAGGAGGAGAAAGATGCAGGAGGTTGTTTTTTGTACAAGGTGGGGGTGCACGAAAAGAGAGGGAGGCATGAATGTGGAGGGGAAGGTGAAAATGAAAGCAGGGCTGCAGGACAGAAAAGTAAAGCAGCTTCAGAAATGGGATTAGGGGGTGGAAAGTGAATTTAGTAGTAGCATGGGGTGGGAAGGAGAAACTTTAGGCAGTTAATAGGAGGGGAAAGTAGGGATTGATAAGGGGAGCGAGCAGGGACACAGCCCCTTGTTTTTAAAATGAAGAAAAATGATGTACTTTTTTTTAAAGGAAACATATGCACCACACATTATTTTAAATGTGCTGAAATCATTTTATATATAATACACTCTTTATGCATAGATAGTTTGAACATTTTGCTCAGCAGGACATCTATCTGTCTTCATTTACTTTCATTCTGTTCCCAAGGAAAACAAATGCAGAAGGATGTTTTCATATGAGAGACTGAAATGTTATTTGTGCTGATTTCCCTCCCCCCTGTAATCCAATTGTAAAAATTGTTTTCTGAAATATATATATTTTTTTTTGGGGGGGGGGGGAGGGAATTGGCTGAAATGTGCAAGCACATCCTTTTCTTTATGAACACAAATCCCATGCTTTTGGGACTGTGGGGACATGTTTTTCCCCCCGTTGTTAAGAATTCTTATTTTATTTAGAGAGATGTAAAACGAAGTACAATATTTCCCCAGCCAACTTTGGGATACAGCACCAATATGCTCTGTCTCTGTCCAGACCAGAGAAGTGACACTTAAAATAGTTTTTAGGTGGCAATACATGCTGGTCAGGCTCTTTTACACAGTCTCTCCCTAGGGCTGGAAATGTAGGGCAAGAAAAGGAACATATTACTATGGTGGGAATATCCCCCAGTGAGTTTTAGGGTAACATTATTGAGGAGCCTAATCTTATTACAAGGTGAATCTTTTGCCTACTCCAGGCCTGGGGAACCTGTGGTCCTCCAGGTGTTATTGAACTCCAACTCCCATCATTCCTGGTCATTGCTGTCTGGGGATTATGGGAGTTGAAGTCAAACAATGTCAGGAGGGACACAAGACCCCCATCCCTGGTCTATAACCTCCCGGGTTCCTTAGAAAGTCTGGAATGCCCCAAATAAAGGATACAATTATCATCATCATCATCACCATCATCATCAATAAATTTGCTTCTTGTTCATGGAAGCAAGAGTGATTGTTACTCATTTCTGGAAGTATTTAGAGGAAGCCACCATTAAATCTTGGAATGGCATGCTTTAGCATTTAGCAATACTGGAAAAGCACACTCAGAAGGTTTGCTTGATCAAGGGACAAATCCAGTAATACATGTTTTATGATGTTTTTCGATTCACATCTTGTTTTGAAAAGTGTGAATTTGATAGCGTCTCCTTTAAATGCAAACAGAGTTGGCCTTCTTCGCCCATCCCTACGCATCACACATACATCCTTTCTGTTCTTCAAGAAGATCAGAGTGACTTAGCTAGGGCTTCCAGGTGGCCTTCAGACATTGATGAGGGTCAGGTTTCCCCTTAGCTTCCTCTTTTGAACCACATAGTATTCTTAAAGTCCATTCTCTGGTCCCACATCTCATCTCCTGTCCTCCATCCACTATAACTCAGAAATGACAACCAGGGTGCTTCATGTTGGCCCTGAAAATTTTCGAAACACCCCCAGATAGAGCTATTGTCACATCAACATTCATGGGGGTCAGCACCATCTTCCTTGCAATGAGGTGGATAGGTGGCAGAGTTGCATTATCTTCTAACCCTTGCGATGGGCACCAGTGCTCTTTCCTGTTTTCCTGCCAACATCCATTGCATGACCAAGGCAGCACCAATTGTCCCCAGTTTCTACTAGGAGGTTAATACAAAGGTATTTCCTTTGGCAATGAGTTGGGGGACACATTTGGCAAATGATGGGGGACACATCATTTATCAACGACTTAGAGAGGAACGTGTAACACTCACAGCCCCGTGTGTTAATGCTCGGGTAGTACCATTTAAATCCCATTTATTCCTTAAACCACCTTAAAGGTTGGAATAACTTTCTGCTTTCTGCGTGTAAATGAATATTACTGAGGACTAATCTGCTTTTAGGAGATGTTCAGTGTTTTGTAAGATCAAATTTCAAAAGATTCCAGTTAATCTCTCCTATGGGAGTGAAGTAAGCTCAGGCAACTTTGCTTTTCTATGCAAAATGGCTGACTTCCTGATTTGTAATTAATGTTTCTTGCACACACTTTGGAGGGAAGGGAATTATAGAGGGCAATGCCATTAACACATACAACACAATCTAGAAATGACAGATGGGGTGCTGCCCCCTTTTGGTCGAATGCTGCATAGGGAGAGACACAAATAATGATTGGCAAAGAGTTTTTAAGGACAGGGAGAGAGGGAGAGAGGGAGAATGACAAATCTGTTATTCCATTAAATAGTTCTGGATTGTTCTCATTTGTTTGTAGATGTTCGAAATTATGGGATTTGGAATGATACGATGATACGATGATCTGACAAAGCTTTCAAATGAATTAATCAAAATTGTCCCCTTTCTCCACAAAAACAGGCTAATTAAGCTCAAATAGTATTTCTTTTCTGGACCTTTGCTCTTTGGATTGATTTGAAGGAAGCATTATGCAAATCAGTTTCAAATAAAGAACTGCCGCCTCCTCTATTCAGTGTAAATAGAATACTGCTCCCCCCATATTTTCCCATTCACACCCACATTGCTGCAGTGGAATTGGTTCACAGGTTTGTTAGATGAAACCGCTCAGTGCTGAAAATCAAGCCTATTTATGTCGAATGCTTCAGCACTACCATTAAATTACAGCTTGCATTTTTATTTTTATTTTTTTACAGTACTATACTATTTGGTCTTCCAACTGAGAATGAGACACTAACAATAAGACAAAATAAATAAATTATACAAGAGGGTATTAATGCCCCAGTTGGCATTGCATTACACTCTCAGCAACATCCGTCGTACAGATTAACCACTTGAATAGCTCACAATGAACAAAAGCAGATATGCTTCTAGAAGAGAGGAAACAATTTGAAAATGGCCCCCTCCTTTAGGTCCTTCTTGAACATAGCCCATGTTTTCTGCTACTGCACAGCCCCCAAAGGCAACGGAATATTGTTATATTGTCATCCGCATACGACTGCTTTCTTTAAAATACAAAAATCACAATGGGGCATTTGCTTGTTCAGTCTATCCTCTTTCTCTGGCTAAGGTGTAAACAGTCTTTCAAAGGAAGACCCTGGGTTGTGCTTGAAGGCGACACCCCTCCACCTGTAGAATCATATGAGCCAACTCCTAGGGGCCAAGGTCCCTTCGCATCCCCAATGTAACATTTGAGGGGCCCAGCCCCACCCCCCAAGTTGATGGGCATTGCCATTAAATGGTGTGTGCGTGCCATGTCATATGACCAATTATATAGGGTGGGGCTTACCTGCCACCCCCCAATATTTTATTCAAGTTGGCACCCCTGCATAGAATTGCCGATGTGTTCAAGCAATGTTGGCACACAAACGGCAGGCCTGGAAAGCAATTAGCTCTTTGTTAAGAAAATGACACAGCAGGGTCCTCTGGTTCGCCTTGATCCAGCTAAGACTTTGCAGAAACACACCACTAGCTCCACCCTTCCCCTTCTAGCCTTTCACTCTGGATCCCACAGAAGCAGATAAAGGCTGGGTCAAAGGGGTGAGCTCCACCTCTGGGCCTCTCTGTTGTGCTCCTCCTCTGGGCCTCAGCAGCGTGCAGGACTCTCCTTGATCAGGGTGTCAGAGGGGGATGTGAGCCAGCGGGACTGAGACTATCCTGCTGCTACACAGCAGAACCAACCCCTGACTACTCTCTAGCTGAATCTGTGCTTACACTGTGACTCTCACCCTCTCACCCTCTTCTGGAAGACCCTTCTTCTACTGACCCCTCTTGGTTGCTCAGACCCCCTGCTTCTAGCACCTCCCAGCTCATCCCTTCTGCTGACTGCTCTTCAGTGTCCCACCACCAGGATCTAGGATCTCAGTCGTCCTCTTCTGTGCCCCCCGAGGGGGGGGGGGGCTTTTGGGTGGGCAGCTCCTACCAGTCTTCCTCATCCAGCCAGTCCCTGACACATACTCCCCATCAAGCTAGGCAGCAACATGAAGAATAGGAAGGTATTTTCAGCAGCGCTTCTCTCTTCTTCATGGTTTGGTTCTATTCATGCTTCACAACCATGGATAACTCTACCCACTATCAAATAATGGTAATGGTTTCAGTGAGTCCGAAATGCCACCAGATGCCACACAATGAGATCAAATCCTTTGTGTGTACCACATACTTAGTACTTGAAAAGGAAGGGGTCTTCTATGTAATGTTTTCATATCTTGTACCAGTGAAACAATAGTTGAACCTGCTCTAGTAACAGACGCTTCAGTGGCACATGGAGAATATTCCAGCAAAGCCCTTCACATGATCGATGAGCAGGTGACAAGAGGGTGGGAAACTGCCTTGTTGCCATGGCTCTCACAAGTGGCCAGCTGGCATGTTGATGTGCAGGGATCAGGGTTGGTTTCAAAACCCAACATCCTTAGTTTCTGGGGCCCAGCACCCTGGCAGGTCCCACTCTGACACTCCCAGCACCCTTGGGCAGCTGCATCTATTTACACACACAACCCCCCCCACACACACACACCATACTGCCGATGCAGCATCATTCTGGGGTATTGTGGGAAATAAAAATGGCAGGCCCCAGCCACCTGGAGCTGCTTGGAGTGCTGCTGCTGCCTGCCACTGTTGCCGGATAACAGGGCCCATTGACTGAGGTAAAAATCCACCAGAGGGCATTTTCCCCAGGCTCTAAGAAAGTCAGTGTTGTGGCTTACTGCGAGGGACACGCTGCTGTCTGTGAAATGTTCTCTAAATGTAGACTTTCTTCAAGGTGAGGCTATCTTCTGTTTAGATAAAATGATTATAAGGGTTTGCTTTTGAAACTGTAATATCCTTTGTATCGGTTCTTTTGCAAGTACATAATTAACCTGTCATCCCACCCTGCAATAATCAATGTGATAGACAGGAAATATATTAGGAAAGAACTTCGGTGTGATATGCTTTCAAACCCTTTTCTATCCTTCAACCAGCTTTCGTTTTAATTAAGCCTTGGGCATTAGCACGCTACAATGAACTGTCATATTATTCTTATCAATATATTTTTGTACCTCTGAATGAATCATTAAAGAGGTGCACCGGGCCACTTTGGGGTGTTTAAAATGCAAGTGGTGCCCTTCTGTGATGTATGCTTAAAAAAAAACAATATTTATGAAGGCCTATGTGTTAAATATAGAGGAAGTCTGGAATACACAAAAGGGGCTTTATGTTACAGTCAAAAATAAATCGCACCAAAGCTGGGGAGAGACAAAATGTAACTTTAAATGTCATTGTAAATGCTAGAATGGAAGACACACAATTCCCTAAATGGAAGACACACAATTTCAGAGAAGTAGCATGGATGATAACACTAAAACTTCATGCATGGCAGGTATCATGGTTTCAGTAAGGCCCCATCTGCATTATACAATCAAAGCAAGATCATGTCGCTTTAAATAGTCATGGCTCCCCCCAGATAATCCTGGGGACCATAGGTTAAGGATGCTGAGAGTTGTTCGGAAACCCCTGTTTCCCACTAAAAGCTTCAGTTCACAGAGTGGTTTAACAATGAGCCAGTGTGGTGTAGTGGTTAAGAGCAATAGTCTCGTAATCTGGGGAACCGGGTTCGCTTCCCTGCTCCTCCACATGCAGCTGCTGGGTGACCTTGGGCAAGTCACACTTCTCTGAAGTCTCTCAGCCCCACTCACCTCACAGAGTGTTTGTTGTGGGGGAGGAAGGGAAAGGAGAATTTTAGCCGCTTTGAGACTCCTTCGGGTAGTGATAAAGCAGGATATCAAATCCAAACTCCTCTTCTTCTTCTTCTTCTTCTTCTTCTTCTTCTTCTTCTTCTCTTCCCAGGAAACTCTGTAAGAGCTGATCTTAACATGCCACAGAATAAGATGGCTAAATCAGTGGCGTGCAGTGGATTTTTTTTTGTAGGGAAACAGGGCCAGAGGTGCCAGCTTGTGAGGGTGATGGAGGGGGCAACATTGCACGCATAATGTTGTGATGTCCTGATGTTGTGCATGTGTGCATCACTCCTCCCTTCCTAAGCTGGGCAGAAGCTTTCCAGTCTTTGGAAAGCAGATACCAGGCAATCATTTCAGGAAGCAGCTTAGTCCCCCTAGCCCACTGGCTGCACACAATTAGGTGGAGTCTTGAAGCGGCAGTAAGTACTATCCCATGGTGACTTTCTTTATTCTTATTTTTAAGTATAAGTAAAGGTAAAGGGACCCCTGACCATTAGGTCCAGTCGTGACCGACTCTGGGGTTGCGGCGCTCATCTCACTTTATTGGCCGAGGGAGCCGGCATACAGCTTCCAGGTCATGAGGCCAGCATGATTAAGCCACTTCTGGCGAACCAGAGCAGCACACGGAAACACCGTTTACCTTCCCGCCAGAGCGGTACCTATTTATCTACTTGCACTTTGACGTGCTTTCGAACTGCTAGGTGGGCAGGAGCAGGGACCGAGCAACAGGAGCTCACCCCATCACGGGGATTCGAACCATCAACCTTCTGATCGGCAAGTCCTAGGCTCTGTGGTTTAACCCATAGCACGACCCACGTCCTTATTTTTAAGTATACTTTTCACTAAAATTCAAGAAGACATTGCTTGTATGAGGATTTTGAAGTTCTGGTCTCAAACTTGATAATCAGGCAAAGCTGTGTTATTGCAATGGCCCTACTCTACTGCAGGCATATATTTAGCTGATACAACAAATGAGTTTAGGGCTGCACCACCTTTCCCCCTCTTTCTGGCCCTGTTTCTGAACCTTTAGCAGTGGCCTGACACAGAAATTCAACAGGTGAAGCATGTGCTGGAGGAAGTGTGCACCAGACCAATTTCTATGCTGGCGGTGGCACACAAACAGCTGCGACAAAGAGACGGCAGCTCTCCTTGAGCCCAAAAGGTACATATTCATTTATTATGTGTTTTATTTTATTTGAATGAGGCTATCTACAGATTCTGAAACAACTCCAATGTTCGTTCCCATCCAGGTGGACTAAAACTCCCACCATCTTTGACCATTGGCCATGCTGGGTGAGGCTGATGGGAGTTGGAGTCCAGCGACATCTGGAAGGGAAGCACGTTCCTCATCCCTGTTGTAAGACAAGCCACTATACAGATGGAAAATTGAGGCCTAAAGATACCAACTAGTTCAAGGTGAGCGAAACCATATGTTACAAGCCCTGGAATTCTCTCCCAAAGAAGGTTTGTCTGCCTCCCCAGCCATTAAAAAGTCCTTCAACAGATGGCTAAAAGCTTCCCATTCGGGAAAACAAATGGGACTTTTTGCACTTAAACTTGCTGCCCTGAGTTCTTTTTTACTGCTATGGGGGATTTCTTCTCCTTTTAAATGGCTGCTCTTTGTCTTTTTGCATTTTGCTGCTTTCAGTCATTTTTGTTTTAATTGTTTTTAACTTACCAGCTCTAGTCACCTAGAGCTTTTAAAACAAATAAATATGTAAGGAAGGAATGGCCAGAGGGCTTACTTACATATATCAAACTGCCATTTCCCTCATATGATTCTCCTCTTTCCCCATGTGCTTATTGTTCCTCCTTTAACCTTTGTGCTCCTGTAGGGCTGGCACACCCGTGATCCTCTATCTGTTGGGTTACAAATCAGTCCCAGCCAATATGATGATTTGCAAATTTATTAATTGCAAATGTACTACTTATTTTGCTAGTGAGAGTTGTAGTCCAGCAGCATCGCTCTGCAAGATTCAGTCCTTTTGCTTTGCGTTCCCCAACATGGTAACATTCAGTTGTCTTGGACTACAACTCCATCATCTCCAGCAACCCTGATTGTCAGAGACATGGCTGAGTCAGATGCCTGGGAAGAGTCTGACTCAAGAAATGAGAGGATGCAGTCACAGTCAGAGCAAGAATGGGTTAGTTTGTCCACCCTTCCTCCAGAGTTTCCAGCCGCAGATAGAGAAGTAGCCTCAGAAGGCTCGCAGTCATGAGGGGAGGGAACAGATGGCCTTGAGGGAGTTGCTATGCAACCAGAAAAGAGGCAGAGTTTAGAAGACACTTTGTTTGAGAGTGGAGGAGAATTCCATCCCCACTCCAGGAGAGCTGAAAGGGTTAAAATGCAACAGAAGTACAAAGGAGGGAGGACGGGACATTGGCACGCTCCGTGTTGAAGAAGGGGCAGAGATTCAGACTGAACAACTTATAACCAAGGGCGAATAGCTTGGTGCTGCTCCTTTTGTGTTAATTGTAAATAAATGTACCATAAACCTGCCAGAGACTCATTCATTCTTATGGGAGCTTGCTCGTGTCTGCCTGAGATCCTGACATTGGCTATTGGTCAGAGGTTGTAGCCCAAAATGTTTGAAGGGCACCAGGTTGAAAGCTCTGTATTCTCTGTTGGTATATCTTCACCATTGTTGCTCCAAACTTCTGGAATCCCTTCCCCCCTAATATCCAAACACCTTCTGTGCTATTATATTTAAGCACCTCCTCCAGCTTTCTACCTTTTTACGGATCCCCCTCCTTTCCCTTCTAATTCATCTTCAGATTTGATTGCACACCTGATATTAATTTTAATATTAATACATAGTGGCTTGGATCCAGAGATATCTTGCATGAGCCAAATGGCACTTCCCCTTGAGCAAGACAAATCCTCTGAGTTCTTCTAATGTGGCTCCTGTTTGTGCCATTCCAGAGGGTCCCTGAACTCTCAAGAGTGTCTTTTTTCGGCTGTGGTGGGGGGACAGAAGGTTGCAGTGGGGAAGGAAGAGCAACCAGGGAGGCCTTGTTACACAGAGTTCCACTTGTCTGTCTCTGCATCAGATCACAGTTAAAGGTGAATCTGTCTAACACTACCTTTCTAAAACAATATGTGAACCAAAACACAGCCTCCCTTTGAAAATTTCACTTCTCTGAATTTTGCAGTGCAGTTCCCCAGCCAAGCAATGTTACAGACATGCACATACTAAGATAAAGTGTGCATAACAAAGGCATATATTGGTGAAAGCAACATACAAAAATGAAGTGTATTAAAGAAAACTGCTTTGTAAATAATTGTATATTAGGAGAAACTTGTTTTAAAATGCTGATGAATTTTCGCAAACTTGTGAATATTGTAAAGGTGGTGTTTCCCCTTCGCAGTAACACTCCAGCACAATCAGTGTGGTATTTACAGTCTTTATTACATATATACAAGAAACAGCTACAGTTCAGAATTATGCGTCCGAACCCATTGAGTCAGATTCAGGGAGTGGCTTCCTACGATTCCCGCACCAACAAAGTAGGTGTGGGAATCGCGCAAGACATCTTTGATCCATATGTTTCATTTCCCTCCTTGTCTGTGCTGATTTGAAAACCCTCTCCCTTCCTGAGTCTGAGCTTCCTTCCCCAGCCTCAGGGCTCTTCAGCATCCCTGAGCCCCTGCTCTCCTTGGCTACTCTCTGCCCCCTCTTCCACTTCCTCTGTCTCTGGGTGGTTGTGGGGCTCTCCAGCTTCCCCAAGCCCCTGTTCCACCTCTTCTGTCCATTGCTCCTCCCAATCCTCCCTGACAGGTATGTATAGAACTCAGTGTTAGATCAGAAAAACAAGAAACCAAGTGAAACCAAAATGGAGAGAATCACTCATCTTTAATTTTAATGGCATATTACTGCTACTAATGAAAATAATAAACATGACCCTCCCAATTCACAATGTGTAAGACTTACCCTATATCCAGATGTCACCATATTATGTTTCCTACCCACCCTACAACAGCCAAGTTTGGAGGTAGGATCAAGGAATCACAGAAAAGATGATGTGAGGAGATGAGTAAGTTGCGTTTCCCCCTTTCCCTTCAGTAATGTATAGTCAAACATAAAGGATTTATCCAGGAAAAGCACTGGGTTTGGAAGATCAAAAACACAAGAGATAAATCCTTATCTCCAGTGCTGTCAATAACAACTGCAGAATTCATGAGTCTGGTAAATGAAAAATATGAGCACCTTGAAAACATGGTTTTATTTTTATTTTATTTTCTTAAAAAATCATGCTAGCTTTTTCACAACAGTGAAAGCTTTTGTCTAGAATAGTTATGTGAAGGCTACAATCCTAAACCTTCCTCCTTGGGAGCAAGAACTATTGAAAACAACGGGACCTGCTTTAGAGTTGACACATGTAGGATTATGCTGCAACTTCAATAACACAGATAGGCCCTAGCTCTAATGATCAGGAAGAAAAGACTTTCTCTATACATTTGTTTGTAATTCAATTGCTGCGGATGAGGTATTGCGGGGTGGAATTCATGACACTATTGTACATCTCAGCATGATCCAGTTGCCCAATTTCAGGGTTCGGTGTGCAGTAGGATCTGACTGCACAACTGGAAGCTTAAGCTGTTCATTCATACATGATTACAGACCCAAGAAGTCAACCTTAAAGCAGCTCCCACATGGCCTTTCCTTGTGCTGCCTGACTGATTTCCCCTCGAAATCTGTAGATACTGAAACACAGACAGACACGGGGCAAACATGTGCCCACCATTTCCAGATACGAAGTCAAGCCTTCAGAATTACCATAGAGTAGATAAGCAGTGTGCGTTCAGTTTTACACCTAATGTTTGTTCTCACTCATTTAATTATTTCCCATTAATATTAAAGAGTAAAAGATGGAGCTCTCTTTTTTTCCTGGAGTGTATAAATGGTACAGCTAATCATTTTCAACAATTATAGTAAAATAGCATTGACATTTCCCGCTCTTTAAAATTATGTAAATCACCGAGTGGCAAAGTGCTGTAGTTCTTTTCTCTAATAGAAAACTGCTGTTTAAAGTGGTGTTGTATGTCAAGTAGGGGAAGGTGCGAGTACTTTGATTACAATATTCCTCCCTTCCAGCCCACCTTTCCTGCAGCACAAAACTCCATGCCATCTGGTCGCCCACTGCCCTGATTATAATTCCAAATGAAGGGCATTCATTCTTGAAGACATGGCTGTGTTTTTTGTTTTATTTTATTTTTTGCCACCGCCATTTAAATCTGGATTCGAGCCGTCCAGATTTTGTCTCTCAGCTAAGACATACCCAGAAGAAACCCAGCTGTAATCAAGGATGTTAAATTAATCTTAGCAAACCTAAGCTCTTTGATTTTCAGAGGCTCTGTTCTGACACTGACAGGACTGGCTGCCACCCTCAATACCGAGGGAAATGAATTCTGAGCAAATGAAACTTGCTGCTGCTTTTATGAATGTTCTGCTTGGTTGTTGTAAGCCCTGTGCAAGCATCCAAAGGATGGTTGGGGAAAATAAAGTATTGAGGAGATGTATGGAGGAGGCAATATCTACTACTGTAGCTCCACCCCCAGAATCAGGTCCCTTGCTGGCCACTCTCTACCCTGGGAAAGCTTCTCAGCTCAACAGGCAAAAAATCTCCTTTACTGTTCAATGCAGTAAGATTCGGGGATGGAACCAGAACTGATGGGGATGTTGGAGTGGGGGTACACACTAAACTGCCATATCCAGTTCAGTACCTGCTTCTCACTTTATGCCCTTACATGTCCCTTCAATGTCTGAACAGGGCTTTTTTTGAGAGCCAGTGTGGTGTAGTGGTTAAGAGCGGTGGACTTGTAATCTGGTGAACCGGGTTCACATCCCCACTCCTCCACATGCAGCTGCTGGGTGACCTTGGGCTAGTCACACTTCTCTGAAGTCTCTCAGCCCCACTCACCTCACAGAGTGTTTGTTGTGGGGGAGGAAGGGAAAGGAGAATGTTAGCCGCTTTGAGACTCCTTCGGGTAGTGATAAAGCAGGATATCAAATCCAAACTCTTCTTCTTTAGACCTGCATGAATCTCTTGAACATTGTTTAGTCTTTAACTGCTGTACATCACGGTAAAGTTAAAGGTAAAGGTAAAGGGACCCCTGACCATTAGGTCCAGTTGCGGACGACTCTGGGCTTGCGGCGCTCATCTCGCTTTATTGGCCGAGGGAGCCAGCGTACAGCTTCCAGGTCATGAGGCCAGCATGACTAAGCCGCTTCTGGCGAACCAGAGCAGCACACAGAAACACCGTTTACCTTCCCGCCAGAGTGGTACCTATTTATCTACTTGTACTTTGATGTGCTTTCGAACAGCTAGGTTGGCAGGAGCAGGGACCAAGCAACGGGCGCTCAACCCATCACAGGGATTTGAACCGCTAACCTTCTGATTGGCATGTCCTAGTCTCTGTGGTTTAACCCACAGCACCACCCACATCCCTTTATACACGGTGAAGTGGAGTAAATGCTTTCTCCAGCTTTTAGGAAAGCTTATTTTACAAACAACTTTATGGTGCACAAACTGCAAGGCCACGAAGCTAAAGGAAGCCCAACCACCGTGTATGGTGGCCTAGCAGAGGCTAAAAAAAAAAAGTTTTCACCCTTTTATACTCCTGGTAAAGCTAGGACTGCAAGTCCTAGGTGGTGTAAAATACTGTCAGCTCATTTAGCAGGCTGTCCTGTATGACTGTGAGGCTGATTTTGGCTGGATGGGTCACAGGTTGTACAGAACTGCTCTAAAGCTGAGATGTATTTGTGTCCAAATTCTTTTAAAATAGGAGTGCTAGAAAACACTCCATTATATGTAAAGTAGAGTGGTGGTTTCTTTTTGAGGGGGTGTCTATCTAAAACAGCAAAATTGCCAATTATTCATACTAACAATCTTCACTGTCAGAACGTTCAGGGCTTACCATTTTGCCATCTTCTTGAAACTGCTTTCTACCTCTGGTTCTAACAAGTGGAAATATAAAGTGCTCTATTTGGATTCTGCTAATGTGAGTTGTTTGATGCATTCAATTCCATTGATTAAAAGGTCTAATTTCTTTCCCAGCATTTGGAACAAATGGGTTATTTGAAAGTTTCCATGAATGGAAGAAATAAAATAACTCTAACCTTATCTTTTAATTTCAATTTACCTTCAAAAAAAAAAAATGCCACACAAATGAAAAGTAAAATTATCTACAACTTTCCAGCCCTTCCTGTTCTGTCACGTTTTAGAACATTTGCTTTTCAGCAGAGTGATTTCCTCCACAGAAACTGCTCTTCCTGAGGAATATTTATACACAATAGATGCTGCCTCTTCAGTCCCTCTGTATCATGGTGGGAAACCTTTTTCAACCTGGAAACCACATTGGGCAACCTTATAAAAACCACACGTCAGTGGTAGGTGGGGACCAGCGGAAAAAGTGGGTGGGGCAATGATTGTGACTCTTCTCTTTGTACAGTACAGTGGTACCTCGGGTTAAGAACTTAATTTGTCCTGGAGGTCCGTTCTTAACCTGAAACTGTTCTTAACCTGAGGTACCATTGTAGCTGATGGGGCCTCATGCTGCCACCGTGCCACCGCTGGGCAATTTCTGTTCTCATCCTGAAGTAAAGTTCTTAACCTGAGGTACTACTTCCGGGTTAGTGGAGTCTGTAACCTGAAGCATCTGTAACCTGAAGTGTCTGTAACCCGAGGTAGCACTGTAGGCCAATTTCCCGCTTCACAAATAAACATGATTCTACACAAACCATAATCCAGACTGGCAAGCAAGCAAGAGAACACACACAGCCATGCAAAAGCACTCAATGAAGACACAGAGCAGGGCCAGTAAGGTGGTGGAGCCTAGAGAAAAGGGGTGTGGATTTACGAAGGATATGGCCTGGGGAGATTTCAGAAAGGTTGTATTCAACCCCTAGGCTTGAGGTTCCCTATCTCTGCTCTGTAGGATGGAAAGGGATTTTCCTTTCCTGAAACACGTTAGTCATTTTCTGTAGCACTTATGTGTGGGAGTAAATAGATAATGTACAGGTAGGAGTAGCAGATTGTCTTGGAAAGCTCAGCTAGTGTGTGTGTGTGTGTGTGTGTGTGTAACACTGAGATTCACAAATTTTACAGCAAAACATCATATTCTCTTTTATTCTGGATTATCCTGAGATAAGGAGTTTGGCTACAATGAAGAGGTGTGTGTTGTGCTGAAATTTTCCTCCATCTCTCCAACCATTATCCGCCAATTAATGACAAGTGTTTTGAAATTATCAAAGGATCTAAGAGAACATTTCCATACCTTCCAACATTTCTCTGATGAAAATAGGGACATCTATTCCACAACAAGAATAATAATTTTATTATTTATACCCTTTATTATATTATACCACTCGGGCCAGCTTCCAACATATATGAAAACGTAATTTTAAAAGTAAAGGTCCTGACACCCGCAAAGTGGTGTTAGGAAGACCCCAAAACTATTGTTGAGCACTTTTTTAAAAGAAAAATTGTTGAGCTTTCTTTGGGAACAAACCCTATCATTTGGGAAACCTCCCCCCCCCCAAATTGTGATTTTTAGCTTTTGGAACTGTTTCCACTGCTTTTGCTGTCGTGTTGCAATAAATCCGCATTTTCACTGACATTTTGCCAATTTGGCAAAATTCCTCCCAGACACCATTTTTTGCACCCAGAAACCAGGACATGTCAGGATTTTCCTGTCATGTAGCAAGACTGCATAAATTCATGGTTGAACTCTGAATTTACTCAGGCTGATGGCACCTGTGAAGTCAGATTATAGAGAATATAGGATGCCGAGGATTTTTGTTAATGCTTGCAACATTGCATCCCTCTCAATGCAAATTGCAGTTTCAGAGGGGAGAGGTTTCATCAGAACCATTGACCGCTAAGGAGGGAGAGGATTAAACTCTTTCTCTCCTCAGCCCCTGTAGTCCGGATGCTACTCAGTCTCCCCAATGGCAGCTATTTACATAGGATTTCACACAATGGGCATCACATCAAATTTGGCTCTTGGTGCAGGATCAGTCTGTGCCAGATAGTGGCCTTGTATATTCCAACTATGAAAATAACGGACACTGCAAGGATGATATCAGGGAACAGTATGCCGTGCCATAAATTAGCTGTTTTGCTGAATTGCCATTTTCAAAGACAGAGCATCACATTACATTGTATGTATAAATGTTACCAACTCCAGGATGTCGTGCTCTGACTTGCTCTTCAATAGCAAAGGCCATTTGCTCCCTTACTGCCTGCGCAGTGAAACGCCATTCCCTAGCAACCTTATTTATTTCAGCCATTTTTCATTTTCAGGTTTAACCTGCCTAAGCTGTGATTGAAACCTGAACATGAATCAAATCATAATAAAAAGGCAGGAAAAAGAAAATTAAATAAATGCATTCATTACCTGTCTTCTCCAGTTCCCTTTAGTTTATTCTAGTATTTCCTCTCCGGACTTCTTTTCTTCTCTCTCAGGGACATCTCACAAAATTGGATAGAAAACAACGACTCTTTGTTTGTTTTCCTTTAAAAACACCACACACACACAAACACACACACAAATCCTACTCCACATTCTATTTCAACAGTGTTAACTTCAGTTCACACGGGATTGTATATTATTTATTTTTTTATCAATTTATCCCCAAGACTCAGTGGGATACTGATTGAAAAGCTTAGGTGAAAAAAATGTCAGAACGAATATTGAAGAAAAATGTTTATCCCATCTGCTACAAGTCTAGGGTCTGTCTTAACAACTTTTCCTCCACCCGGTTTTTCCCTGACTCTAAGCTGTCACCTGAGTAAATTGATTTAAAAAGGGGAGGGGGCAGAAAGGGAAACACAATCTCTGTTCTATTAATATGTCACAGCCATATTAGACTTGTTTTTTGGCAAATAATACCGAAAGGTGGTTTTGATTCTCAGGTGAAGTTTTTCCCCCACCCCAACACCAGGGCTGTTTTTATACTTGATTATCCATCTGCTTCTAACTAGTGAGCACAACTCCTCACCCAAAGTTAAGTGTCCTTAAATCTAATTAAGTTTGAAATGGGATGCCTATGTTCTTCGCAATTCACTCAGTTCTAATGTCACTAAAGTATAATTGAGTATATCTGGATTCATAGGAGCCAACTCCTTGAGGCTGAGGTCCCTTCGCCCCCCAATAAAATATTTGAGGGGGCCACCCCCCAAAGCTGAAGGACTTTGCCATTCAAATGGTGTGTGTGCACATGCCATGTGATTGATTATGTGGGATGGGGCTTACCTGCCCCTCAATATTTTATTAAAGTTGGAACTCCTGCCAGCTAGCATTTGGGAGTTCAATGCATCACAAGGTATCTGAATTGATAATGGGCTGACCTGCTGTTTTTCTTGTAGAGTCAGTGAATACTGGGCATTCCATAGAGCTTCATACAAGGAGTTCTGCGTAAAGCACCTGTTGTATGTAGACCTCCATAGATGGACTGGAGCTCTGAGAACTTCTGGCTTTGTCTACTACATGCCTAGTGGGTGTTGAAATGCTACCAAAATCTGTTTCTCTGAAAAAATCCAAAGTCATTATGCACTGAGTGAAATCATTTCGAGAAGGAGGACTATGTGCTTTGAAAAGTCTCAAAGACACAGGAGTGATTTCAAAGATAAATGAAGTTGATTAATGGTCCTTAGTAATTCAAGATAGTAATCAGTGTAGCACCACGGACCACAGATGAGCTGATCTCTCACCTTGAGGAAGAAAAGTGTGTGGGGTTAACTTTGTTTCCTTCACAGGAAGATGCCTTTTGCTGAGCTAGAATATTTGTATTCTGTGCTAACTGGAAGTGGCTTTCCGGGGCTGTAGACAACGTTCTTTCCTAGCCCTAAGCAATGGCTTTGTAGAAAGAGACACACTTTCTTACCCCAGATTAAGACTAATGGCAGTTTTCTATGAACAGATAACATGAGCTAAGGAAGGAATAAAGTTAACATGCCAGGAACAGATAACATGCCAGAGAAGGAATAAAGTTAAGTATTTTTAAAAACCTTATTTATCTAATTATTTTACTTCATAAGATTTGTACACTGCTTAGTTGTAATAATGTGCAAATAGAAAGCTGCATACCTATGACTCGTGATATGATTCCAAGGTAGTTCGTTATGAAAATGGTTGTTTCTGGGCAGTCCCAAAATTTATGTGGATTATATTTTCTAGATATGTGTGCGTCAGATGGCTAACATCTATTTGTAATTTTATCACTTTGGATAGACCCCTTTCTTAGCACAAAGCATTTGAAATAAAGAGTCTTTGGTTCTGCTTATACAACAAACATGGAGGGGGAATACTCCTGAATCTGTAGCTAAGGGCTGAGGGCTAATCTGAACTAAATGCAAAAACATACCCAACTGTGTGATGTGGCAAAGCACACACACCAGCAAGGCACTGAAATGATGCTTCCTGATGAGAAAAAAAGAAGCAAGCGTTTATTTGGTTGAAAGAACTTGATTGCAACATGCCAGTATTTTTCTTGAAGGGACTGCTTCAGTCAGCATTTTCTCCTTATTTACAGCCTAGTCGCATAACCTCAAAATGAGCAGCAAAGTGGCAGGTGAAACAACTGTGGTATTTCTGAATCCACCAATTTCCATGATCTGATATAAGTACTCAGCATTTTGCTTAGCCCCAATGAGATCATGGCCTGAATCGCATTCAGAAAAGCAAAAAAGAAGAAGAAGAAAAAAGGGATGGTGGGATAAGAAAACGTCGGTAACTCTCATGAAATGTTAGGTTATGTTTCCAATTTAAAAGAGAAGCTGAGCAGTGCAGAAACTGTAGGACGACAGCATCACAGCAAAACTGCAAATTAGAAATACAGTATGAGGAAAACAGTAGTTAATTACAGATCTTATTTGTTGGGGTCAGCGGTCCTATAGGGCATGGAGTCAGGCAGTTTCGTGGTCTCCCCAACAGCAGCCATCTCGAAGGACGCACAATAAACATGAATGTACAGATCGGACAGTCAGTTTTGTAGCTCCAGACACAAACGGAAGAGCTTCTTTTAAACACAAGGTGAGACAAAAGTCAATGATATGCCTTCCTCCTTAGTGTTCCCAGGTACAGGAATTTGTAATGGAATGGAATATGTAAATTCATTGCGGGATATCTTCAGGAGAAAAAAAGACTAAGGAATAAACCCTACACAAATCTAGATAGTCTTGTACACCTCCTTCCAGCAACTCCTGCAGCCAAGCTGGTGCCAATCATATTGCTCTGCTTTCCCTTGGTGCAAACACCATCAGTGAGGCTGAGAGGGGGTTGATTAACAATATATCAAAGGCTGATTAACAATATATCAAAGTAGCCTCAAAGCTGGTGGCAGTAGTACCCAGCAATCAGTCCCCACCATTTATATCTAGACTCAAAAGGCAGTTGCTTGCTTATGAAGGCTTCTAAGATAGAAGAGTGTGGCATGGCAAATGAAAGCAGGCCATCTTCTGAAGTCAAAGACCACCTCTTTCCCCTCTAGCTCATTTGTGCAAATGGGACCATGCAGATGGGACCATGAATGATTGGAATGAGGTTGGGGGAAGAGGACAGGAGACTCAGTCCCAAGTCCCTCTTGGTGTCATAAGTTCTTCATAGGGTTATCTGAGCAGTTCCCACAGTTCTGATATGCATAATTTTGCAAAGCAACTTCGGCTACTAATCCATTTTGTATGTTATATTCACTAATATTTTAATGCACACTTGACCTTATGTTATGCATTGTTTTGTACCCATAACTTGCGTGGAGAACTTGCATTCCACAATTAGAAGAAAAGTGGATTTTGAAGATTGGTTGTGTTTTGGTTCATACATTGTTTCAGAAAGTGAGAATTAGGCAGGTTCACCTTTAAATAGGAACAGATTTGAGTTTCTCTCCCTCTCCCCATCCCTACATGTAAATGCTGAAACACATGATGGGGAAACATTTCCCATTGGTGTTTGCAAGAGATTTTGGTGACCAACACTTGTCTCGGCTGTACAGAAGCAGCTCACAAAAAGTGTCTCCCACAGGTAATATGTAAACTGTCTTCCTGACAACCAGGATTCCATTGCCTGCATTGACAACAAGAAAAGCAGACATGGTAGAGATGAGGGACAAATTTATTCAGCTTCCATTGCAAAACAAAGTTACCTAATTTATTCTCCCAAAACCAGTGCATGAACCAAAACACAGCTGTTCTTCAAAATTTGCACTTATCTTAATTTTGCAGTGTTCTCCAACCAATGTGGGTTTTCTCCTCTTTTAAAATGATGATGGTGGTGATAATGATAAACATGAGGAAAAGATTGAACAACAGAAAAGGGAAGCAATAAAAATAACACATCATAAATGCATTTACAACAAAGCAAACTAAGGATATGGCTGGGTGTTGTCCTGGCATTTATCATTCAAGAACATCATACATAGACTCCGCAGTCTATAACCTCCTTTAAACTGCTGATCTCTATAGATTCTTCTATAATACATCAATTCTGATAAAGCAGCTATATGCCACATTTTATTGAACCAGTTGGATAACTGAGGAATATATATTAAGGGAAAGGATACAACAATGCATATACAGGCAAAAATAACAACAATGCACTATAGTGAAAATTGCCTGCAGGATGTGTATAGTATATATAATTTTTTGTGCAGACCTTTAAAAAAATAACTTTACACACTGATGCTGAAGAGAGCTGAACTAAATATAAGATTAGAGAAATGAAAAACAGAATCCAGTATTGAGAGATTTGCCCACCCCAAGCTGCATCTCTAGTATGAGGTCCAAGGATACATCCTTTCAGACAGGAGTGGGTGATAGAGACGAAAAGGTCAATCCATCCATTCCCCCCCCCCCCTATGTAGGCTGGAATATGTGGTTTGAGCTTTCAGTCCTGTTCTAACCAGAGTATTCATATCTTAGTGTAGAACTCTAGAGTAGTCTTTGTGTTGGTGAGCTTCTCCCACTGTATCACCACTGTAAAGAAACATTGAAAGGGGGCAATTCCTAAAGAAGAAGAACAGAGGGATCTTACTTGATCCTTCCCCTGTCTCCCACCTCTCCCCACTCCCCCGCTGTTTGTCCCCAGGGTATGATTATGGAAACAAATGTCAAAATCCAGTTGAAGGAACAGCAGCTGAGAGAAATAATTTGCAAGAAGTGGAGGGTGGGCAAACATCGACCACCCCTTCACCACCCCTGCAAAGTGTTCTCTCCCATGTGTGTCATGAATGAGCCAGCCCCCAGGGAAGGTTTGCAGTCAGATCCCAGGGAAGGTTTGCAACCAGCCTAAGCAGCCAGGAACAGAGAGGGTTAACTGCCAGGCAGGATGAGCATTGGCGAGTGCCAACTCCCCCACCCCTTGGAATGTGGATTGATAAGGGAATGACTGAGAGTGAGCCAGAACCCTGCCAATGCTCTCAAGAAGTGCAAAATGCTGTGAACAGAGAAGGAAGCAGTTTATCAGGTGGGAAAGAGCTAAGAGACAGCCCCTCAGAAAATAGGAAAGAGGTGGGAGCTGACTCTCCCAGTCCAAGGTCTCAGCGAATAGGAGGACTCCAAGACAGGAAGCAAAACAAGAGATGTCAGAAGCAAAAGTTCAGTTGCTTCTGGTCTCACAGGAAGCAGTCTTCAGAAGGGTCATCATGATTGATGAGATTGGCGGCTTGTTAGATCTGTCCAGCGAACTCTGTTTTTGCAATAAATCTTCCTTTTTAATTAACTACACTTTCTGACAATGTGCTACCTTACAGCAGAGAGGAACTAGGAGGGATATTATTATCCTAAAGCATGTCACTGGGAAATCATATAGTTCAGACCTTAATGAGACCAGTTACCTCAGTGAATTTACTCCAGGTTTATTCTTGGCATCACTAATGAAAAAGTTCAAAGAGGCTTGGTCAAAAGACAGGAAGGAACATTTCTGCAGATACCTGGAGCGAGTAACAGATCTCTGTAATGGACTGAGCCCACCAACCGCTCTGAAATTCTGAGTGATGATCTCAAGTTTTTTTTTTTTTAACATCTTGCAAATTCAGAGTTAAATTCCATCCCCCAAAAGATAAGGAGTAGTGAGAAGAGGATCATCTTTCTTCCCAAGGACAGCAAGTGGGGGCAAGGGGCGGAGGAATACTGCAAAGAACAAATTACATGCTGATTATCTTGTTTTTTAATTCAAAGAGAAAAGAAGAAAGCAAGTTTAGATATGATTGATTTCCTCTGCTACCATTAACACCTCTGACTATCAATAGAACATTTGATGATACTTGTGTTTACCCCTCACAACTCTATTGATGTTAACTTGCAAGCAGACGTGCAAGGCAGTGCAAGATAATAATTTATAGAATTTTTGGTCCATTGAGCATTGGATAATTTTGATGACTTCTAAAACCTTTTAGCCTAGAAGTGCTTTATTTTTCAGATCCCACTATAATTAGTTACAAAGGTTATTTGAGTAAGACGCGAAGTGAGGCTGGAAGGTTATTGTTAAATGAAATCAATTTCACCTACCCTGTTTTCTGGCTGCAATATTTTCTCCTTAATCTCAATGGGGGGAAAATAAGCTATTTCAGAAAGCCATTTACCCACAAACAATGACATCTGATGGTTTAGCAATTTCTTCAAAGCTTCTTAAATCTTTCAAAAAAAGCAAAGGGTATCTTTGTGTTTCTTTTGACCAAAAATAAAATAAAATAAATCCCAAAGCACTTTAAAGAGTAGGCTACAATCCTATATGCATTCTTACACAAGAGTAAAGCTCACTGAACCCAGTGGGACTTACTTTAGAACAGAGACAACTAGGATTGCCCCTATAAGGTCTTAGACTTGTGGATAAGTAGCTTTTTGATGCAGCCTATTTTCCATTGAGTGGGCCCATTAAGATCCAACCCAAAGTTAAGCTTTTTTAAAATCCCACTAATTCCATGGGAGAGCTTTGCACATGAATTGCATAGCCAGAAAAGGAGGAAGAATTGCATGAACATTTATTTTGCAGCGATGAGAAGCACCCTTTCCTTTTTTTGCATTTTTTGTGGGCATTGCATTATGGGGAGATATTCACTAGCTGAGCATCACAGCATAACTTCTAGGAGACAGCATTTTTAGTTTGTTAGAATTCTTGCCAGCACTTACCCTTAAGATCCCAGGGTGAGTTGCAACCATAAAATCATGCCATTAAAAAGGTAAATCTCAGTCTTTCACTGAGATTGCGTACTTGTGATCAGCTCCCTGGTTTCAGGCAATGCCAGACCATTCAGATCATCCCTAATCTAGTCTGCCATACTGTGCTGGTCCCAGGGGTTAATCAAGAGGCAAGGTCCAAGTCCAGTCTGTGGTCGATGAAGCAATATGAAGGCAGTCTGTAAAAGTAAAAGCTGGGTGCAGGGCAGGGGTCAGGCAGGAACTGACAACCACCAATGTTGCTTCCGCGACTGGGGCTGGCTGGTTTTTATCTGCCCTGAGGCATAGGGTGGCCCCGGTCCACAGGTGACTCACCTCTCCTGGCCTGGAGGCGAGCACTCTTCCTGTGGGAACTTAGTTCCCTCCGCCTCTCTGCCCTGAGCCTCTGCAGCCTAGGAGAGGCTGGAGGGTTATCGGAACCAGAGGCAACCTCAGCTTCCTCTGATGGGGCTGAGAGTGGAGCACTTGCAGGCAATGGGTCCTCCATCCCCTCAGGAGCCAGAGCAGACTCAGCTGGTGCCTGCACCTGAGGATCCAGCACAGGTGAGGACCCTTCATGCTCATGCCCCAGCTGGTTCTGGAGGTGGGGAATCCTGTGCAGGCTGGGATTCCTCAGGTTCAGCATCTGACTCCGAATCCCAGGCCATCACACATACCTTTCAAGACGACACATCACTGAGAAACAGAAACAGGAGTTTTGAGAGATGCAGACCCAGGTCATACCTACAGCATATTCTTAAAAGCATCCATACCACTTCAACAGTTATGGCTTCCCCTAGAGAATCCTGAGAACTGTAGTTTGTTAAGGGTTTCTGGAAATTGTAGCTCTGTGTGGGGAGTAGCAGCAGGAATGTTTTTTCAGCCAGAACTTACAGGAACTTTGTTCCGGCATCTCTCAATACTGTGATCACCAATAGTCAGCATGGATTTCTGAAAAATAAGTCATGTCAGACTAACCTGATCTCGTTTTATGACAGAATTACAAGCCTGGTAGATGAAGGGAACGCAGTGGATGTAGCCTACCTTGATTTCAGCAAGGCATTTGACAAGGTGCCCCATGATATTCTTGTAAAGAAGCTGGTAAAATGCGGACTTGACTATGCTACCACTCAGTGGATTTGTAACTGGCTGTCTGACCGAACCCAAAGGGTCTCATCAATGGTTCCTCTTCATCCTGGAGAAGAGTGACTAGTGGGGTGCCACAGGGTTCTGTCTTGGGCCCGGTCTTATTCAACATCTTTATCAATGACTTGGATGATGGACTCAAGGGCATCCTGATCAAATTTGCAGATGACACCAAACTGGGAGGGGTGGCTAACACCCCAGAGGACAGGATCACACTTCAAAACGACCTTGACAGATTAGAGAACTGGGCCAAAACAAACAAGATGAATTTTAACAGGGAGAAATGTAAAGTACTGCACTTGGGCAAAAAAAATGAGAGGCACAAATACAAGATGGGTGACACCTGGCTTGAGAGCAGTACATGTGAAAAGGATCTAGGAGTCTTGGTTGACCACAAACTTGACATGAGCCAACAGTGTGACGCGGCAGCTAAAAAAGCCAATGCAATTCTGGGCTGCATCAATAGGAGTATTGCATCTAGATCAAGGGAAGTAATAGTGCCACTGTATTCTGCTCTGGTCAGACCTCACCTGGAGTACTGTGTCCAGTTCTGGGCACCACAGTTCAAGAAGGACACTGACAAACTGGAACGTGTCCAGAGGAGGGCAACCAAAATGGTCAAAGGCCTGGAAACGATGCCTTATGAAGAACGGCTAAGGGAGCTGGGCATGTTTAGCCTGGAGAAGAGGAGGTTAAGGGGTGATATGATAGCCATGTTCAAATATATAAAAGGATGTCACATAGAGGAGGGAGAAAGGTTGTTTTCTGCTGCTCCAGAGAAGCGGACACGGAGCAATGGTTCCAAACTACAAGAAAAAAGATTCCACCTAAACATTAGGAAGAACTTCCTGACAGTAAGAGCTGTTCGACAGTGGAATTTGCTGCCAAGGAGTGTGGTGGAGTCTCCTTCTTTGGAGGTCTTTAAGCAGAGGCTTGACAACCATATGTCAGGAGTGCTCTGATGGTGTTTCCTGCTTGGCAGGGGGTTGGACTTGATGGCCCTTGTGGTCTCTTCCAACTCTATGATTCTATGATTCTATGATTCATTATAAGAGAACAAGGGAGGTATTCATTGTGAGTTCTGGCATTTCTTTTTCTAGAAAAATAGCACTGACTACCTGAGAACTCTCACCATCCTTAACAAACTACAGTTCCCATGATTCTTTAGGGGAAACTATAACAAAGTCATATAAGAGCACCTTAAATGCCTGATTTGGATGTGACCTTATTCAAATTTGTACTCAATTATTTTCTCATGTTTCTTGATATGAGCAAAATACCACGTAGATACCAATTTAGTGGACAAACTGGCATTTCATGCTTTAGGGATGGCGAGGGAGAAGAAGCAGACTGTATCGGAGAATATCAAGGATAAATCTGAAAGCCAGACTTTTCCTCCGCACCTTTATCTGTTGCATGAAATCCTGTCTCAGAAAGAAGAGAGCTGTTGAAAGGATATAAGTGATTAGTCTCTTGACCTTTTCGCTATCAGCTTTCATCAACTAGAGCTCACCACTGATAATAAGAATAAACCTTTATTTTATATGGTGACTGACAGCCTCTTGAAAGATAGAGAGCGAGCCCAAAAATCTTTCAAAAGAGCAACCCACTTTAAAAAGCTGGATTGCTTATGCAGGCTCAATATGGAGAAATTAATTCAGGCAACGTTGCAGCCAGCTCTGTAAACATCAAACATGTTTCCCACCGAACACTTTTACTAATCAAAAAGGTTTATGTATACAGTAGCATTGAAACAGAGGTTCCCAAAGAATTTTAAAAAGGATGGAGTGGGGAGAGACAAGGAATACAGCTGAGCCTCATTTCCATGGATTTTGATTTGCACCTCAAAACATGCATGCTCAGCGGGGAAGAACCTTTTGGCAAATAGCAAAGCAAATTGCATGATTATCGGAAGTCCAAGTCCTAGACGCCCATCACGAGTCAGAGTAATTCAGGCCCTAGACACGGATCACAGTTCAGACAAAAGGGTGTGCAAAAGCCCCACCTTGGGTCTGGCTTTATGAAACTTTGTTGTCCCTAAGCATTGAGCACAGCTCAAGCGAAGACACCGAGCACTGAGAGTGAGGAAGCTGGTCTATCGGTGAGCAGGGGAAATTTCCAAACTGAATGAGATGAAACCTGGACAGAATCCTTTTCCTATTCTGTCTGTAAACCAATGTTTCCCAAACTTGGGTGTCCAGCTCCTTTTGGACTACAACTCCCATAATCCCTAGCTAGCAAGACCAGTGACCAGGGATGATGGGGATTGTAGTCTGAAAACAGCTGGAGACCCAAGTCTGGGAAACACTGCTATAAACTCTTCTTATAGAGCATGTTGTATTTATGGCAGGGCTCTAATTTAGCATGTAGGCTAGGGGTAGAGATGGAGGTGGTCTTTTAGGGTAAATGAAGCTCTGCTTCACCAATCTTAGCCTGCCCTCAGCCAGCACCCACTTGGGGGTTTCACTGCCTGTCATTGGCTCTGACTGTTAGAATTCCTGCTCCATGATTGCAGTAATGGGATTGTTGTCTTTCACACAACAGTATATGTTTTGACTCCACAGAGTGGGAAGTGACGGAAACAGGATGTTTGTTCTACTGTGTTCCATGAAGTGGGACTATTGTCCTTTGTTCTTTTTCTTTTTGCTGTCTGATGCTAGAGAGAGAGGGAGCCATGTTGCAGTGCTCCATGTGTGTTTATATGTAAATAAAGTAGATTAGCCAAAATGCTGAGTTCCCGAGGTCTGTTACGCAAGTTGCGCAAACTCTGCGGATCCCTAAGTGTGCCGATGTCTGTTGGCATCAGTCGCTGTGATGTTCGGGCTGAAGAAAGCTTTTGAAGCTCCTGAACAATTCACCAGGAGGGAGAGAACATGCCAGTTGGGCATGTGTCTCTGCCAGGGTCCTACTCAAGTGTAGACTGAACTCCCGACACTGACTTCCCTTACTGTTAGTCTTCCTGCCTTCTGCTCTACCAGTCTTAATTGGCACCAGCCACCACACAATCCTGCAGATGTTTCTGGCCTACAACTCCCATCATCCCTGGCCATTGAGCATCCTGATGGGAGTTCAAAAATCTCCGAAGGCCACAGGTTTCCCTATCCCCAGACTGGGGAAAGGCTTACAAAAGGTATATAAAGGAACTTAGCCTAAAATTTGGCTTATTCTGGTCAAGAAGTTTCCCTCAGTTTGGGCAAAGAAGATCAGGAACCCCACTGCTTCCTTGTCTCCCAAGGCTTGAGAGATTCCCTGAGCAATACTATGTGATCTAGCTCAGGGATCACCACTTCCCTTAAAAACGACACTGGGAGTGTTTTGTACAGCATTTTTTGGAATGGGATTTGTGTCTAGAAGTTGGACAAAACCCTCCCCACAAATTCTTCAAGGAAGAGTTGAAAGCTCAAAAGTCAAATGGAAGACTTTCAGTGGTACTGAAGATGAAACTAAATTGACCATTTTTGACTCCACTTTAAAAGGAACATATAAATCCACACACACCTGCTGTCATTTTGTGAAGGAGAAAAGGATAAAAAGATACCATGTCTAACTTCATGGTCCTCCCTCCTGCACCCTTAGTGAAGTTATTTTATTCTTCTCATTGTATCAGATCATAGTTTTCTATTCTGTTTTTGTCTAAAGTTTTCCCTAAAGAAAATGCGGGGGACAATGGGGAGCAAAGTGCAAGGCTTTCATGGGTGACACTTGTCCTTTACAGTCATTATTGAAACAATCACAGTGAATGGTGCAACAGGTCACTCTGACACCAAAGCAGCTGTATTTTGGATGAGATGTATAATCAAGGTCATAAAGACTTCTGGCCATTTAATAGCTCATTATAATTTTTGCAGGAGCAAGAGGTTACTCCTAGGGAGTTCTGCTGGGTTAATTATGTAGCACCTCCATCCATTTGATTAGCTACTTGGTATTATACAAGGACTGCAGCATTCCACAATAAATTGTCAGTGTTACATCGATTTTGGTAAACAAACCTCTACAGCTGATTCTTAAAGAAGTTACAGGTTATTATTGCTAATACTTGTTGGTATCTGTCTGTCTTGAGAGAGAATGGAGTGTGCCACCATGGATGAAGTCAAACCGCTGTGTTAGCAGCACCCAAGTGACCTCCCTGGGGTGCAAGTCTGGGAAGTGTGTATGGAGGTCCTGGAGTACCCAGACAACAAGACAAAATGCTGGCCAAATGGGCTTTTGGTTTGATCCATCATTGGCACAAGAGGGCCAAAAAGGGCATAACATCCATCATCTTTGGCAGCAGCCCATCCTGAGTTTCCAGTGCAGAAACAGCTGGTTGTGTTGTCTGTCGATCAGATTAGCTCAAGGAAAACTCCTTTTCTTTGCCTACTCTGTCCAGTCATGCACAGGAATTAGCAAACAGGGCACGATAGTCAAGAATGTTGATCACAACAGCAGGGCAGTCTGTGCAGAGTCAAAGGTTAAAAAAAAAGAAGAAAAAGGAAAAGGACCCCTAGATGGTTAAGTCCAGGCAAAGGCGACTACGGGGTTGTGGCACTCATCTCACTTTCAGGCCAAAGGAGCTGGCATTTGTCCACAGACAGCCTTCTGGGTCATGTGGCCAGCATGACTAAACTGCTTCTGGTGCCATGGAACACTGTGACAGAAACTAGAGTGCACGGAAACACCGTTTATCTTCCCTCCACAATGGTACCTATTTATCTACTTGCACTGGCGTGCTTTCAAACTGCTAGGTTGGCAGAAGCTGGGACAGAGCAACAGAAGCTCACCCAACTCCAAGCACAATCGTTAAGGAGCACCTGCGACACCACAAAGAGAAAGTTCTGCTCAGGGCCAGCCAAAGGCATTTGGGTATTTGCGGCGGACCCCAGAATGGTGTCCCCTCTCCGTCAGGGAAGAAGGGGTGAAGGAAGAGCTACATCAGGAACAAAGGGTGAAGAAACATTAACATCAAGATCTGTTGCACCAGTGAAGCCTGCCCCCTGAGGAGGTTGCCTCATCTTGTCTCATGGGTGGGCCAGTCCTGCTTGTGCCCCATATATATTTACTGTAGAGAAAAATACACTCTGTGCATCTCTAGGGTGCCCTTTTCATCACCTCAGCATCATTTTTCAAGAGCTAGACTCTGGCTGGTTGGACAGTTCATCTGTCATGTAAGATCTAGCTGAAATTACAGGGGGTTGGACTGGACCCCCACAAAAATGCATGTAGGAAGACCACAAACAGGGTGTTCTGGAAATAGCCCTCCCCTATTCAATCTCTCTGTGTTAATGTCCACTATGTGGTACGAAATATTAGCTGGCATAGCTATTAATTTGGAAACAAGGTAATCCAAACTGGAGATACCATGATGGATGTTGAGTTAGGTAACACGGAAACTCTCCTCACAGAACTGACAGAACTTTGCTACAAACTGGAAATGCATGTGGAATGAAGCCAAATTGGTTGCATGAAGCCTAAATGTAGAAATAAAACTCTCCCATAGATGTGGTGGAGTTAGGTGCAAGAGGGCAAGGCTGCATAATGACAGCACACCTGATACTAATTTGGAAGGAATGAATGGCACAGATGATACCCCAGAAGAGGTCTACTTCAGAAAGTGTGTTTCATGTTTCAGTAGGCAATGGTATGGCAGGATTAACTGTCCACTTCAATGCTGTTAAGCAGCTGGCAGGGGGAAAATGATATTTTTGTGGAAATATCTCACCATGTCTGAAAGTGAATTGGAGATAAAAGCTTTATCTCTATCAGAACAATATCCTGCTTACCTTAACAGTGACAATTTTGGAAAAGAAATGCAACTTTTACCCTCAGTACATAAAACAAATTTTGTAAATGCACTGTTAAAGTCATTAGATCTGTTACAGACTTTATAACCTGCTTACAAATGTTTGTATTAGTTTAAGAATACAACTTCAGCAACAGTAACTTCTAGAGATAAGTTGTTTGGCAAATCTCAGCTAATTAAGAGTTATTTAAGATCCACAGTGTCTCAGGAATGTGGATTGTGGATTTGGCCAGGCTAAGTATTGAATCAAACATTGCCAGAACGATTAATTTTCATGCTATAATCCAATTTTTTTTCACTAAACAGGTCAGAAAAGCTCTTTTTAAAAAGTAAATAGTAAGTTTATCTACTTTGTTAAAAACTAATACTGATGTCTTCTGATGAACTTATCTGCATTGTAATATAAAATGATGTTTCAATGTGAATTCTTTCTCCTTATCTGTATTGTAGCATTCACAAAGATGTTCAAATCAAATGTGCTTTCTTATCTCTGATCCTCTTTTACGCTGTTTAAATTTATTTATTTTTATTGTGGAGGAAGCACAAGGCCTTAAATGCAGAAAATTAAGAGAGCGTTCCACTCCACCCCTCTTTTGTATTCCATTCCCTTTTTGACTTTACAGGCTGCAGCTTATGTCATAAAACCTTAATGGTTAAAAACAGAATGACTAATGAGGGAAGGACCTCCTATGAAACTTGGTACTCTCTGAGAAAATTCCTCTCAGGGTCCCTCACAGAGGTGGCTTTAGGCCCAGCTTAAGCCAGCACCACGATGGTTCTTGAGAGGGCATCAAATGTTGGCCTCGCGCAGGGAGGCATATTACCAAGGTCCACTCCTGGCCCTGATGACAGTTTCTCAGGTTTCCAAATGTCCTTCTGGGTTAACCTAGTTGTGCTACCCATCTCACAGCACAGTTTCTGTCTACTAATAATGCAGTCAAGACAAAACTATGCTTGAAAGTGTCTTTCTGCTCAGTGGCGTAGCGTGGGGGGTGCAGGGGGGGGCCGGCCACACCGGGCGCAACATCTAGGGTTAGGGTTAGGGGGCGCAAATCCACGGGTTAGGCGGCACAAATTACTTGCCTTGCCCCGGGTGCTGACAACCCACGCTACGCCACTGTTTCTGCTACATCGCGCATCTGAAAGTGTGCACTCACATGCATGGAGAGAGCCCTATTAATAATCCCGGAGGGCCACTGCTTCGGACAAATTAGAATGCATACACTTTAAAATCAAGTCCTCAGGTATTTCCCAGCACAGCATACTCAATGCTAGAGACATCTCTATTGTTCATAATCCAAGCCACAAAGGCTTGGTGAGCTTTGTGGCTTATACTGCCTGCTCGCAATTTGTACAAGTGCGTGAAATATTCCCAGCACATACACATAATCAAAACAGGCCCAATTAAGCTCAGTACTCCATATTCCACCTCATTAATTGCTATTCCTAAAATATAACAGATGTGATTGCTGCGGGCCATGAGTTAAAGACAAATTTTTCAGCTAAGCACTTACAATGCAACCTAGAAGTTACATGAAGATTTAATTATTACTTTCATTTTCATGACTTCCTGTAAAAGCTCATTTTTCACTTAATAGCAATAGTGTTCAACCACAACCCTTTGCGGAGAGTTCAGTGTTGCATGCTACAGCAAAGAAGTGATCAGAGTTTTTCGCTGACACACTTGACCCCATTACAAGAAGATAGGAGAGTGTTTTTGGAAATTCACTGCAATTTTCTACATACAGATGGGCAGCCATTTTGCCATCACTTTCCAAAATATCTTTGTTGATGGAGAAATAGCTGAAGTTATTCAGTGTATGTGTTCAAAGGTCTAATATGCTTCAGTGCAATGGAATTGGGGGTTCAAAAGTGGGGCATTCAGATACAAATTCCTCCTGGGGGACTACTTCACATGCTACAGTTTAGAGGGTATGTTCACTACTGTATTTGCGGAGCCTTACTTTTCTGTCTGTAATTTGGAGATAAACTCAGTGTTTCTGTTATGCTCACTGTATCAATGCCATCCTTTACGACTAAGCACCCTTCTTGGCTCAGAGTTCATTCTAAGCACTGATTGAAATCCATGCGTACACCATGTACACAGCCAGCAGATCATCCAGTTGTTTCTGTTTTCCAGGGCAGTCCCAGATTTACAGAAGTTTTTTATTTGATCCTGGAATGTCCCGCTTTTCCTTAGGACGTCCCTATTTTCATCAGAGAAATGGTGGAGGGTATGGAATAGGATGTCCCTATTTTCATCAGAGAAATGTTGGAGGGTATGAGCCAGGGCAAGGTGAACAGAGTCCTAATAAACTGGACTGTAGAAAGCTCCAAATGGCTCTCTCCAAACAGCAAAAGAGCAAATGGGTTTAAATGTCAAGAAATGCAAAATGGTGCATAATGGAGCAGAAAAGAAAAGAAAAAAGCAAGAACTGGCTTTCCATGTACACTGATGGGAACTGAGTTAAATACTCTGATTAAACTCCATGCATATGGAGCAGCCAGGGCTGTGTGTGCAAAGCTCTGTTAGGTATTCCATGAACACTCATCAATTGTTTGGCAGGGAGGAAGACGAAACCCATTTCCCCAATTCTGCCCCCAAGCATCCAGTTACCACAACTGCAGTGAGTCTCTTGCACACATTTCACCAAAGGATGGTTTGGATTTGGAAATCATGTGTGTGCAGTATCTATTTGCATGGACAGCTACTCACCCAGCTAGGGATATGCGTATGGAAGCCAGCTTCAGCATGCATCTGGCCCTTAGCTAGATCAGGAGAAACATCCAAGGCATAACATAAAGCTCCGTGTGCCAGATGGAACTTGTGATAGAATTAAAACTGCGTCCCAGTCCCTTCCACTTCCAGTGAAGTGCTTCCAAGGCTTTCTATCTGGATAATGCTGAAATGTAGGAGAAAATGGAAGGAGGCAAGCAAGCATGTTGCTCCCACACATGCTCATTATCGAAAGACCATAGCCAATTCCCTGTGCTCACAAAGAACTACAGCTGTGTGCACAAAAGCAGGGACGGGGCTCCTCATAAAGCCTTTTATGCAATGTTTATCCTTGACTGGGAGATCCAGTGTGCCACAGCAAAAAACAACAACACAACAGACACAAATCATCACCATCAAACCAAACACGTGGCTTGCAACATGTATCCCTTAGAAGACATCTCTGCTTCTGAGAGTATCTGTTTTTCCCCCCTTTTCTTTTTTGTACTGTGTTATTCTCTAACCACCTTTATTTTTTCTCTCCTTTCCCCACCCAAAAGATTCATCAAAAGAATGAGCACATCTGTGTTTTGAATTGTAATGAATAAATGCATTTTCAGTTTGCAAAAAAAAAAAAATGAAGAGCAGAGATAAATAATGAAGCATGCTGGTGATTAGCTTCTAATGTCTTTATTTATGGAGTCTTAGCATAGATGCGTTTCAGCTTAATAGCAGCACTCCAATATTTATGAAGTGCTAGTTCTCCAAATATATAAATTTTGGTAATTATGATGAGAACCATCCCATATTTATCTACTTTTGACTTTTAATCAATAGGAATTCCATTTATTCATTAATAATGAAAAAATACCTCCCCACTACCCTTTTGATGAATGTGGCCTTATTGTGTCATGATTTCCATTAGTCGTTTCCTCAGTGACAAGCTGCCACCGCAGTCACCGTCCTGATTTGAGTGGTGTGATCCAACACCCAGAGAGACAAGCTTAAAATACATTGAAACGGAGGGGGCTTCAATGGGCTTAAGGGTGTGTTGGTTTGTGTCCTCCTAATACAGAAGCCTAGGTCAACAGAGAACATTGGACTTTGCATTCTGGCCACATTTGCAGCCACGGCTCGTTTAACGAGTTTTATTTCTCCTTCTTGTTAGCAATAATCATCCATCCTTAGGAATCCAACACAAATACCAGCGAGGAAATATATCTTTTTAATTAATCATAAATAATGTTTCGAGAAGGATTATCCCTCATCTCCTTGACAGCGTAAGCAGCATCACAAGCAGATAATTTTTAAAAGAACAACAACAACAAAGTTTTCAGCTACACCAGGTCTGTGGCTTCAATAGAGAACCATCAAGCTTGGGATGGGAGACTGAGGCAGTGCTGGCTTTACATATAAACTAGACAAGCTATAGCTTAGGGCCCCACTCTCTTGGGGGTCCCCAAAAAAATTAAAGGGGAAAAAACTGGATGTATATTTCCAAAATAAAAGATAAAAAACAAACAAAATAAAACCTACATACAGCAACAGTGTTTTGTGTTGTGTAGGCTCCTATGTTGTAAGTAATGGGCCCCGCCTGCTAGCCTGCTCCCTAAAATATCACTGGTTTGCTCATTTCTGTATACAGGGTGCCTCCATTTTGCATGTGCAAATGGCTTTAGATACCTATTAGGTCCATAAATTAAGGTAAAGGTAAAGGTACCCCTGCCCGTACGGGCCAGTCTTGACAGACTCTGGGGTTGTGCGCCCATCTCACTTAAGAGGCCAGGGGCCAGCGCTGTCCGGAGACACTTCCGGGTCACGTGGCCAGCGTGACATCGCTGCTCTGGCGAGCCAGAGCCGCACACGGAAACGCCGTTTACCTTCCCGCTGGTAAGCGGTCCCTATTTATCTACTTGCACCCGGAGGTGCTTTCGAACTGCTAGGTTGGCAGGCGCTGGGACCGAGCAGCGGGAGCGCACCCCGCCGCAGGGATTCGAACCGCCGACCTTTCGATCGGCAAGTCCTAGGAGCTGAGGCTTTAACCCACAGCGCCACCTGCGTCCCTAATTTACCATAAATTACCATATAGCATATATTCAACACAAAACAACAGCAACAGTTTCTTGTTGACAAAGGACAGCTGGACATATAAAGGGCCCCATTACCTTCAGTAGCTTAGGGCCTCATCAAACCTAAATCTGGCCCTCGACTGAGGCTGTGTCAGAGGTGAGCCAGCAGTAAATCATACCGTGCAAGTTGCAGTTAACTCTTTATCAGCAAAAACACAATTGACACAGGAGTGTCAGGCCTAATGAGTACAGCAACTCACCTCTGGTAGGTCTTGCCCACTTGAAGCAGTTCTGGGAGACAAGGAAGGAGGGCAGCTTCCCACAGCAGGAGGGGGAGACACTAGTGACTCTTCACTAGCCTGACTCATCTCTGCCTCTTGGCCTCCCTCATCTCATTCTCCTGCTTCAGCTTCTGCCTCCGATTCTGGACTCCCCTCTGCCACAGACTCTCCCAGCTCACTAAGCCCGGTTACTTCTTCAGCTTCTGATGCTTCCTGTTCCCAGGCTTCTCCCTCTTCTCCCTATGACTACTCACCATTTTCCTACCGCCACTCACTGAGCTCTGGACCATTTCCCCTTGTTGGTTCCCCCCACCATAAGGCAAGTGACTATAGAAGCTCATGACCAACCAAATAAGGTCACTTAGCCCAGGATGCCCCGCTTGCTTCTGAAGAGCAGTCTAGCTAAACATGACAGCATGGCTCGATTGTGGTAGGTGTTGCTCACAATGCCAGGGAGCTTAAGCCCCTATCAGCTCACTATCCTGAGCATTCTTTTGGGCCACCTTAATAAACCTGCCACTCACTCCAATAACACTGAAGAAGAAGGAAATCAAGCCAAGTATTGGAAATACAAGGATTAGCTAGAGTCAATAGGTCCTGGGTCTAGATAATTCATCCAGACCTCCTGCAGGGTGCTCCAGCTGATAAAATGACATATGTGGGGGGGGGGAGGGAATCAACCCCAAATCTTCATACAGTTTGTAGCATGTATATGGTTTCTTTTGAACTTAAGCAACCTATGTAAGTTAAGATACTTTAAAGGAAAGATTCTTTGATAAACTGGCCTCACTTCCTATGATTCTAAAATGTTACCCTTTACCCAGAAAACATTGTGCATAAAAGCAGGTCAAATGGACCTTGCTTGAAATATTGGTTGCTTAAAATATTTGCCATTCATATGGTTTCAAGATATAAGCATATTTATTTATTTGACTGACACCCCGCAATTCCTGAGGCACTTTTCAGGTGAATAGTGATTCCATACATTTTCACGCAGGGCTGTGAGACCTGTGGTTAAGACCACAGGGCAGGACATGGGTCTCTTTTGAGGTTGACCTGCACCACTCACTTAGAACTGTGGGGCTCCAAGAGGGCATGAGTTGGGGAAACCTCTCTCCTTACCTGAAGGGGTGTGCCAAGGGGAAAGAGGTGGAATTAAGGGTACTTTGCCTCCCTGGAGTGTAGGTTCATGTGGCCACTACAGGTGATTTAGAATATTTTCCACACATAATATCATCAGCCACGAAATTAAAAGATGCCTGCTTCTTGGGAGAAAAGCAATGACAAACCTAGACAACATCTTAAAAAGCAGAGACATCACCTTGACAACAAAGGTCCGTATAGTTAAAGCTATGGTTTTCCCATTAGTGATGAATGGAAGTGAGAGCTGGACCATAAAGAAGGCTGACAGCCAAAGAACTGATGCTTTTGAATTATGGTGGTGGAGGAGACTCTTGAGAGTCCCATGGACTGCAAGAAGATCAAACTTATCCATTCTGAAGGAAATCAGCCCTGACTGCTCACTGGAAGGACAGATCCTGAAGCTGAAGCTCCAATACTTTGGCCACCTCATGAGAAGAGAAGACTCCCTGGAAAAGTCCCTCATGTTGGGAAAGGTGGAGGGCACAAGGAGAAGGGGATGACAGAGGACGAGATGGTTGGACAGTGTTCTCGAAGCTACCAGCAGGAGTTTGACTAAACTGCAGTGGAAGAAAGGAGTGCATGGTGTACTCTGGTCCATGGGGTCACGAAGAGTCAGACACGATTAAACAACTAAACAACAACAAAAGGAAGAAGAAGTTTATGTGTTTAAAATTATGTTCTTAAGCTAGAATTAATAATGCAGGCATATTTATACCCTGTACTTTGTGTCTTGCCCTTTTGTTTCTGGGCTCCTAATGCAAAGAGAGAGAGAGATAGTGTTAGTGTACAACATCAACAGATGCAGTTCTGTAAAGCGTTTCAGTCACAGCATATCTCTGTAACATAAAGATAAATGTATTTACAAAAAAAGGGGGAGAGCATAATATGCCAAATGTTCTACTCTGTGCTATTGAGATCATCACAGTAATGCAACCTCACCTCCCTGTCACTGAAATAGGCATTAGCCATCTGTTCCTGCCTGGATCTGCAAAAAAAAAAAATTCTTCTCAATACGTGATCACGTGTCAAAGGGGCATCAGTAGCAATTTATCTCACACACATATATGCTATCATTTGTAAGCTCAAACATTGGCTAAGAGGCCGGGGGAAATTACTAGGAACTAGAAATGCGCTGTGACAAACAAGTTATGAGGCCTTGGAAGTCAGCCATTTAGTTCTGCTATGCCGTGCACAGTTTCAGTCCTCAAGAGGGCGTAGGCCAGCATTCCTCAACCTGGTGCCTTCCATATGTTGTTGGGCTGCAACTCCCATCAGCCTTGGTGAGCAAGGCCAGTGATCAAGAATGATGGCAACTGATGTCCAGCAATATTCTAGATCACTCCGCTTTAGGGAAGTCTGCTTCAAGGCAAGAAGCAACTGAGCTGTTTGTAGTTTGCAGGAAGTTGGACCCCCAAAGTCCAGGAACTTGCAAAACTCCCCAAAAGCAGGTCAAATGATCTTGGATTACCACAATGTCTACTAGAGTTGCCACCAAAATTTTACCTAAAGCATGGGGAGGAGGTGGGAGGGGGTCATCCTAAAAATATAACTCTCAGGTATTTCAAGGGCTGATAAATGAGTTCTGATAAGATACAATAGGGAGGGTTGGTGGTTCAGTGGTAGAGCATATACTTGATCTTCATAATTAAAAGGACAAGCAGTGACTGGTGGGAAAGATTTCTGCCTAGGACTCTGAAGAACTGCTACCAGACAGAGGATACAATGTTGGCAATGGCTGGTTAATTTGAGCTGGTAAAATGCAGATTCCAGTGTTTTCTACAAGGGATCTTATATGTTTCTTGAAACTAGCTTGGATGATAAGGTCTTTGGTGTCTACAAGCCATGATGGTCACGTTCTGTCTCCACTGTCAGAGGTAGTATGACTCTGAATACCAATTGCTGGGGAACACAAGTAGAGAACAGGGTGTGCTTGCAGCCTTCTAATAGACATCTGGTTGCACAGTGTCCTGATATTTTACACGAGGGGTGGTCTATAAAATGTATTTCATTTTATAAAAAATAAATAGCAGTTGCAATAATGAAGACCAACCTGCACCCAAAAGTGTGGGTGGAGAGATTTGCTTTATGATGTAACAACAAGGCATGACTCGGCGAATGAACTAAGATGTACGCGTAGGTTTAATATGTCTAAAAATAGATCTAAAAGCAACACAGCTCAGTGTGTAATTAATTGGAAGAAACAACTCCCATAAGAGATTATCGAGTGGAACATTGGATGGGGGGGGGGACACAAAACATTTTTGAACTACTGGAGATGTCTGTCAGTAATAACACTGCAATTATCAGTCCTAAAATAATCATTTATTATGCTGCAGAATATAAACTGGTGATTGCAGGGAGGGTGGAATCATCGCTTTTGCATCCTCCTCCATCACTCATTGTCTAAATAGGTAGGTGCATTTCTAGAGATAGTGAGGAAATGAAAAGGCAAGCCCTCTGCAGTGTTGATCAAATCAAAGAGTACAAACCATTAATAGTACAATCCTGTGTGTGTTTACTTGGAAGCAAGTCACAGTATGCTCAGTGGAATATACTTCCGGGTGAGTGCATAGGATTGCAGCACAAATTTGTCCTCCTCCTAATCATCATCAGCGTGAAAGTATTTTACCTTTAGAATAAGATGGTTATCGTTTGCAACTCACTGGAGGCAACAAAGATTTCACAGCTTTGAGTTTCTAGGTTCCACAGCGTATGAAGCCTCTTATCAGTGTTTCCTTGTGATATGCAATTGTTTATTTATTCATTTATTTATTATTCACTAGGAAATGTTATGAAGCTGCCGCGTTAAGACTCTGATAACCGCTAAAAGGGAGGTGTGTGTGAATGTAATTTTCTACACTTGTCTCCATCGATCTGCTCCAAAATGAAATTTTAATTTTGTAATACCTTTTTACCCCCCCCCCCCAAAGTCCACTCTCAAACTTTTCTCCATTATGACATTTGAACTTTTTTCCCCAACGGGTGTACTTGGAGTCAAGAATTCTCCATAAGATAGCAAATGCCCAAGGTTTCAATACCCCTCCCTCTGGAATTATATTTGTGATTTGAGGACTCGAGCCCCGCTTGGGGAATAAAGACACGTGGACACAGAATGTAAGGTTAATGGGTAAGGTAAAGGCCACAACTTTATTGATTACAGCATGTGAGAAGGTATTGGCTTAGGCATTGGATCACGGAACATTAGACTCCACCCACTCGTAGAGGGGTGAGTCTGAGGAGGGGTTAACCACCAGTAGGGGAAGCCTGTTGATGCTAATCCAACTATAGGCTCTCTTCCTGATGTCACCGAGGGCCGTGCAATGGCCCCCCGCCACACGGGCATCGGACAGGATCCACGACCGCCGGATTCTTTTAGCGGAATACCCAAAATTGTCGGGGAAGGCGATGGCCACACCTTGCCCCCCGAAACACCAACAACACATTCCAATGCCTAACCGCCAAATACCACGAAAGTTGTGACAGTTGCTACGAGGTAGGCAAAAAAACCCCAAGAGGCCGGGCCAATTTAGCCAATTGGAAAAAACTCCTACCAGGCCCCCTGGTTAAACAGGGTGACCAACCAGAGGTCCATAGCAAAGTCTCAGGAACAGCTAATCTAAAGGGAGTGGAGGGTGGGTGACTCGAAGAAAAATGTGTGTGCAATGGTGGGGCTGGCTGGCGTGGCTGCGTTTGAGCAGCAAGCCATGCCCCTGTCGAGCTCCCCTATTGGGTGCCCACCTGGGGAGGGGCGTGGCGCCAGCCCTGGAGTTGAAGCAGGGGGTGGAGCGCCCCCTGCATGATGCAGGAATCATCTCCCGATCACAACCCCTTCCCTCCTGGGAGTAGGAAAGGCTTTGCCATATATCAGATATTTGGGAGATGTGGTCCTCCTCAATTATACTTGACCAAAAAGAGCTTTTGTTTTTGTTTTTAAAAATGTGCATGCTGGTTCTTAACTATGTTTTGCCTGTGCATCATTGTTCAGATTATGAAAAACATGAATAAAACTCATTATAAGTAGCCAGGTAAACATCAAAATGAGAACTGAATGGAATTTCTTCCCCATTCCTCCTTGGAAGTCAGCTCCATAGTTTATGTCTCTGTAAACATAAGATGTGTCTCACTTTTTAAAATGCCATTTATGGCACAATAAGATGCAAATCCACTTAAGAAATCAATTCCCCTGAGATTGATGGGACTTGCTCTCAGGTAAGTGTATATAGGATGGTAGATTTAGCAAAGAATGCACAGCCCTGGCAGAATTTCTAAAAGAGCTATTTTCAGTTAATTTTAGCTCCTCGGTTAATTAACCTTTTTACTTGCAAATTATCAGAAAATCCATTTGGCAAACAGAAATGGAGCATTACAAATGGAGCATGGAATATTATTCAACAAAACATCCCATAATTAAGGAAGAGTACAAAAAATCAACTTTAACTGAAGACAACATTAAATGAAGACAGTGCATTCGTAGTGTCTGCTTTAAGAAACAGTCTGTTTATTTCTTCCTGGTACGCCTTCAAAGCACTTATCTATTGACCGAGCACAGAATCTTATATTTCCTTAAGTACAACATTTTCAAAATAAAAATAACTGATTTGGAAGTTTTTAAAAGCAGGCCTTAATGAAATTCCTACTTGTGATAGCATGCCAAAACCTACTGAGTTTCAATAAAAGCGGAGATTTTTCAGTTACTTTATTTTAATGTGAATAGCTGAATAGTGCTGCAGCAGAAACAATGGCACATTTCCTCTTAATTACTTGAATAGGAATAATAAACAGATCAAGGTTCGCTAGCAATGCTTTCGTTACTGAGGGTGATAACACATTCACCAAGGACCCGGCGCATTCTTCACTGATTTCCTTTTTCGTTCTTGCTCTCGTTCAGCTTTTATTGCATCAAACTTCAACTAGGAGCACGCAGCCAAAGCTTTGTTTGTCTCATTTATTTCTGTTGAAGATTGACACCCTCATCTTTCAAGCAAATGGTTTCAAGGCAGCTTCCAAGCAACAGTGAATTACGCCACCACACACCAAAAAGGACACCTACACACAAAGACATACACAAACTCTGGCAGAACATCTGATTGGCATATAGAAGGTCACAGTTTCAATCACTGCTGTCTCCAGGTAGGGCTGGCAGAGAGTCCCTGTCTGAATTCCTGGAGAGCCACTGCCAGTCTGTGTAGATCAGGCATAGGCAAACTCCAGCCCTCCAGATTTTTGGGACTACAATTCCCATCATCCCTGACCACTGGTCCTGTTAGCTAGGGAGTTTGCCTATGCCTGATGTAGATGATACCAAGCTAGAAGGACCAATAGTGTGACTCTGTACAAGGCAACTTCCTTGTATGCTTCCCTTCAGCCCTCCCGTCCCAGGAAGGGATGAACAATTTTTTCAGTTTCGGTTTTTTCTCTGTTTCTAATTTTGCCAGCTTTAAGTTCTCCACATTTCCATTTTTCAATTTATTCATTTTTTAAAAAAATAATTCACCAGCATTTCAGTTGAAATTTCTGCTAATATACACATTACCACATGCAATTTTGCCTAATATACACATTTCTGCAAAGCAGGTTTCTCACATATAATGCATTTTTTTCTGTGCTATTTTCACTAGTCAGAAGCCAGTGCTCTCCAGTCCTCATTCAGTTCATTTTGTGATGTTCAGCTTTTTGACCTCTCGGGGTTGCTCAGTGAATTATGATAAAACACAAACAATGAGAGAAGAAATAGTTATACATACACACATTCATACTTGACTTTACCTTGCTGTGGCATGTTTTTCTGCTGCTGCTGACCTCATGGAAATCATGGCAGGAGTGCATCTGCAGTTAGCCATTTTACTCAATCCAGGGAGAAATTGCATAGGGGACACATGAAATGACTCTTGAAATCAAGCTTTAATAAGTCTCATACCTATAGTGGATCTTCAGCTGAGACACACCAGAGGGAAGGCCTTCAGCTTACAAGCCACCATAGCTATTGTCCAGCCAGCCAAATGTCTGAACTGCAGAGAAACTTGTCATGCCAGCTTGGGAACCCTCCTTGGTCGAATAGGCCCGAGTACTTGAGCCAAGCCCTACAAGAGCTTGAGAGTCCAGCCCATTCATTGCTCCAAGCAATTGGACATTTTCTCCTTACAACTACAGACTTCCACCGCCCTCTGCCTTGAGAGGCTAACTAGCTGTGCATCTACAAGACTACTCCACAGCAAAGGAGCTTGGATTCGTGTGGTCACCAAAAAGACTAGGATACAGATATGCATAGCACTTTCATATGCTAAGTTAGATGTATATATTCTAATTTAGAAATAAGTGCTACAAATGAGAAAGCAATACATCTCACTGCAGTGGGAAAAACTGCAGACTTGTGTGCCTTCCAGCTTGGTCTGCTATACAGCTGACAGCTCCTGAACACCATTATTACCGTATTTTTCCATGTATAAGACTAGGGTTTTTAAACCAAAAAATTAGGTTTAAAATTGGGGCTCGTCTTATACATGGGTAGTGCTGAGGGGTGTTTTCTTAATTTGGAGTCCCCCAAAATAGTGGGCGTCTTATACAAGGGGGGTGTCTTATACACTCATACCGTCCAACATTTCTCTGATGAAAATAGGGACATCCTATTCAATTGTTGTTGTTGTTGCTGCTGCTGCTGCTGTATTCAACATTAAAAATCATACAGGCCAGCCTTCAGATGTCTTCTAAAGGTTGTACAGTGGTACCTCGGGTGAAGAACTTAATTCGTTCTAGAGGTCCGTTCTTAACTTGAAAATGTTCTTAACCTGAGGTACCACTTTAGATAATGGGGCCTCCCGCTGCTGCTGCACCACCAGAGCACGATTTCTGTTCTCATCCTGAAGCAAAGTTCTTAACCCGAGGTAATATTTCTGGGTTAGCGGAGTCTGTAACCTGAAGCGTCTGTAACCCGAGGAACCACTTATCTCCTTGGCTCAGGGGTCGCACAACTCCATGTTATCCAACATTTCTCCAATTAAAATAGGGGCATCCTAAGGGAAAAGCGGGACATTCTGGGATCAAATCAGAAAGTGGGGCAGCTTCTGTAAATCCAGGACTGTCCCTGGACTTGGAACAAGCAGTCCTTCAAGAAGGGGGCCGTCTTCCTTAAAGGCTGGGTGCAGATTCTGAGATGGAGAGGAGCTGCTGCCACACAATTCCTGCCTAAAGCCTCCATCTCAGCATCACGTTATTTAACTCCATGTCTGTAAAAGAAAGACATTGAAACGGAATACCTACATTCATTCCCTGCTGATGCAGCTAGATTTGTGCACATCAGATTCAAGGTGGTGTATGTTCCTTTAATGTTTCGGCTAAAAAAATAATATATATGTTCCTGTCTCAATTGTATTATTTTATTAAAGAAGCATTTAGAGGGAGGGAGCGGGGGGAGAAAAATCTCGGCCAAAGCACATCCCCAGGTGAATCTGCTTTGGAACTGGTTTGACTCGATTTTTCATGCAAAATTTTTGTGCTTGAGGGGAGGACTACAACATTTAAATGAATGATAATCTATTCTCAATAATGTCAAAATGACATTGAAAACTCGGAAAGACCTTGAGCTTGTAGGAAAAGTAAAGTTACGTTTGAAAGGATAGGCATAAGTACACTAAAATTGTGTCTCATTGTTGGTGCCTGTCTGGATTTCCGACCCAATTTTTTTCTCCTTCTAGCAACCTCTATCAGTCCCTTTCATACTTAAGTCTCCTAATTAGAATATTTGTTTTTACTGGATAGCGTGAGCCAATCATTTGAAATGAATGGTAGAATGATGAGAGAGAGATCCTCATCTTACCTTTGTGAGAGCTCCAGTGCATGGTGGAGAAGATATTTGACTTTTGGGGGTGGAGTGATTTCTCATTAAACTTACAATACAGCTGGCCCAAAGGATTTTTTCCCTCCATTATTACTTCCTAAAAGACACACACACCATATCAAGTAACTAGAAAGCCTGGCTCCCACCTCATTCTTTCTAAATGAGACTGGGTGTTCTGTTATTTCTGGATGTTCTGTTATCAGGTAATGCTGTTTCTAGTGATATAATGTGGAAGAAAAGATGGCTGTCAACATGAGCCCATGGCACCAGCCACCTTTTATTTGCACAATAGCTCTGAAACCAATGCTACCTAATCAGGTAGCATCAGGTTTTACTGAAAGTGACTAATGTTGATAACTTTGTGGTGACACGGAGGTGGGCTTTGTCAGTGATGGCATCAGTGTTATGGAAGGTGCTCCCTTGCTAAAATAAGACAGGCCCCATCTGTATTGACATTCTGCTGACTTTTAAAGACACACCTGCCTACACAAGGCATTCCCTTGATCTCTCCGCTTGGGTCTCGGTTTTAATTACTGTGTTGGTTTAATAGGAATGTTTTACTGCATATTTTAATTGCCAATGTTCAATTTTTTTAAAATAGGATAGTTCTGTTCTGTATTTTAATTACAGATGTTTGTATTTTGATTTCTCACCACCTGCTGAGAAACGTTTTCGCAAAGCGTATTTAGACAATTCGTTTGAATCAAAGTTGGCCATTTCTACAGGATAATAGGTTTTTTTCCTTGTAAACTGCTTAGAAACCTATTTTGTCATGAGAAGCAAATAAATAAATAAATAAATGTCTAAGTACCACATTCTTCTGGTACCATTTAGAAAGGGTGAGGTATAAATGATAAAAGTGATTTATAAATGATACAAATAAAACAAACTTTCAGGACTCGTTGGCACTACCAAATATGGGAAAGATGGACCTCTTAATGTTTCTCTTAACAGGTGTATCCTTCTCTCTTCTAGTTTTGTTGATTGAGAAAATGGATATCACACACAGCTTTACTGCAGTCCATAGATCAAAAATACACAGTGCAACAATAGTAAATAGCAACAATTACTAAGGCGTAAAATCGGCCTTGCTAGGAAATGTAGTCTATTCTGTCATTTCTGATATTTGTGTATTTTTACATTCTTTTTGTTTGTGTTTGTATCTTAAAAATGTAAAAAACTCATACTAAAAAAAGAAGTGGGAGGTGGGAGCTGCTAAAAGTGACTTTTATGGAAGTTTGTAAAAGGAGGAAATAGATATTCCTAGGTCGTTTGCAACCAAGAATACAAAGCAAGGGCTTTGGAAGCCTAAATTGCAGTTTTACTCCAAGCAGTGATGAACAGCCTCCCAATATCCAGTGATATCTGCCACCCCACAGGAATGCAGATCACTACAAGAGAAACATAACTAATATTCAATTGTACCAAAGGAATGAAGGAAGTAAACAAAAGGGGAAAAGGTTCTAAAGAGTAGACATTTTGCAATATATATGCAAAATGGAAAGAGCAAATTGAAAATATAACTGTAATCAAGGATTCTTGGGTGCATTTGCAAACCAATTATTTCTCTGTGTTATGGGGATGTATCAAGGAGTGCTGGTATCTAAGCAAAATGAGATGCCTATTTCAAATAAAGAACAAAGTCAATGAAAGGTGCAGAAATTGCTGCAACGCACATGGGGGCCTTGCTGAATGCTGATTCAGATGAAACAATACAGAATGTAACCTATAAGGAAATTTAGCAATAGACAAGTTTCACATTCAAGATTCTGACCCTGCTCTCTTTCACTTACATCGTGACCTCCAAATAAAACTGCCCGTGTCACTAAGGGTAGGATGTCTCTTATTCTTCTTCTTCCCACTGAGACCACATAACGCCAGTCCTGAAAGGCCTACATTGGCTGCCAGTACTTTTCCGAACACAATTCAAAGTGTTGTTGCTGACATTTAAAGCCCTAAATGGCATCGACACAGTATACCTGAAGGAGCGTCTCCACCCTCATCTTTCAGTCTGGACACTGAGGTCCAGCTCTGAGGGCCTTCTGGCGGTTCCCTCACTGTGAGAAGTGAGGTTACAGAGAACCAGGCAGATGGCCTTCTCGGTAGTGGCACCTGCCCTGTGGAACGCCCTCCCATCAGATGTCAAGGAAATAAACTGCAAAATCTGACTTTTAGAAGACATCTGAAGGCAGCCCTGTTTAGGGAAGTTTTTACTGATATTTTATTGTATTTTTAATATTTTGTTGGAAGCTGCCCAGAATGGCTGAGGAAACCCAGCCAGATGGGTGGGGTATAAATAATAAATTCTTCTTCTTCTTCTTCTTCTTCTTCTTCTTCTTCTTCTTCTTCTTCTTCTTCTTCTTCTTCTCCTCCTCCTCCTCCTCCTCCTCCTCCTCCTCCTCCTCCTCCTCCTCCTCCTTTTTCTTCTTCCACTTGTAGCTGAGTAAGATTGTCTTCCATGAATGTAGTCTTAACAATGTGTCCTTAAGTGACTGTGGAGGCCAATTCTGGATCTGCACATCCTTCCATAATGGGGGCATAGGTTTCCAGGTGGGAATTGATCACAGTGAGGATTTGCCAAAAGTGCCTTCCTCTTAGCTCATTTCTCCCTTTCTTCCTCAGTTCATGCTTCTTCAAAGTCCATGACACTTTTGGTGAAGGTGTTTGAACTCAAACTTTCTAGGCTGGAGGGTGTGCCTCCAAGGCAGGCCCAAAAGACCAGGAATCCACTGGAAACTTAGTGTGCTATGCTTAGTTTGAAAAGCTGCTAAGATCCAATCCTATCTGGACACGATGGCAGCAAGATACCAGGTATTGGATACACAGGTAGCTGGAGACTACTAGACCCCTGGCAAGGTAGCTGGCTTCGCCGCACCGCCCCCCAAGCTGGATACCTGGAGGTTCCCACCTAGCCTTGTCGATTAGCCAATCCTGGATGGAGGGGGCATTGCCAAGGGAGTTGGCCAGGTAGAGTTAGGACCGCCCACATGCACAATAGAGGGTGTAATTTACCTGTTGGCCTCAGTCGGCTGTCCGCACACTGCTACCTGACGTTACTACTTCCAAAGACAACACAACTTCCCAGAATATGCTGGTAAAATTCTTAGTGTGTAAAAAAGATTGTGTGTAAAAAAAGATTTTTAATCCAATTTCATACCATTGTTCACTTTTTATTGGGGGTGGGTGGGTTCCTCAAGTTTCATACATCATGCTTTTTTCATGCACAGATCCCAGACCTATGTCAGATCAATAGCTTCTTGAAAAAAATCTTTCATTCTTCTGTTTTTGATGGAATTTAAAATGGGTTTAAAATTAATACGATGACTTCTGCAAAGGCCTCTCAGCATAGATCTACAACATTATCTGTATTCTTAAATAGGTACATTTCAGCTGGTTGATTTTAATATTCTTTCCCTCACCATGGAAATGGCCGCATATTCTGAACTCGCATATTGTGGTTTCTGCCATGATATCATTGTTGTTGTTATTTTAGTTCAATAAAGAAATAATCATGTATATAATTATCCCCTTTCAACCTCTTTGCTTTTCCCTATCTTGTATTATGAAACTCAATAAAAACGGGTTGAACTGAAAGGGAGCAACCAATTTAAATTAAGTTTATAAATTAGATCTCTAGTCCTGATAGATTTTCTTCTCCTCGAACACAAAACTTGGCAGGAAAAAAATGTGAGAAATGCAAATGATTTTTCTTTCTATGGAAATATTTGATAGCACAATACTCTCGCCGCCCCCACATCACATCACCCAATAAGTGCTGTAGGCATTGTGGTCTTTTAAGCAAAAATAATAATAATAAAGAAAAAGCCCTACGAGTCAGTTAATTTATTCAGTCTGGATCTCTTCAAACTGATATTAAATGCATTTGAATTTTTAATATCGCAGCATTCAGATTGCTCAGTTCATTTATTTTCAGAGGAAAATGGAAGTAACTATCGCTGATAAGAGTTCCTCCAGACTCTTCATCTGACTCCTTTATCCTCCAAAGGTTCTAAAGCACTTTTTAAACACTAACAAACAGCCTGATGATTCCAAACATTATTTTTTTTCTCTGAAATCCTACTGAACTGAATTTTTTTACTCCTTAGTAAACACGGTTGCCATTAAACGCCAATGCAGTTTTCATATTAGCACCAGTGGGGCCACAATTATGTTGCGACTATATCAGTTTCTTCAAATCAGGTACCAAGATATCAGATGTTTGTTTTTAAAGACATTTAAGAGTACCACGCCACTGAATCCATCTTAAATAGGGCAGCCATGTACAGAGTAGGGAAGGATACCTCACCCTTTTATCATTTTTGCAGATGAGTGAATACTTTCCCCTGCATGATGAACTGTACCTTGCAAGATTCAAAACTCCTTTGCATCTGCTTATGCTAACATTTTAGAACACAAAAGTCCTTTGGAGCTTGTCAGAAAGAAGACAGATATGTGCACACATCAGGGCTGCGCATGCGCACAAATACACCAATCTGACCTATGACCCTGATCTGTGACTCCATGCCATGCCACCCCAGGCACCACCCATGGATCTGTCCCTGAAGCAATGGGGAGGTCTTTCAGGATTTTTTTTAGTTCAAGAATGGGTGCAGTGACCCACATTGTGCAGGTTCTGATCCCGAGTAGTGCTGCATCCGGAGGCCAGAACAGGAAAGAGGAGAAACCTGGCAGTGATGGGAAGGAGGAAGAGCCTGGCATGAAAGCACCCTCCCCCAACCTTCTTCTGTTGCCTGCTAGGTCTCTCCTTTTTGCAGTTTCTCAGCCTTGTTCTTACCCACACCTGCCCCTCTTTCCTTCCTGTTGCCCTATATCCTGACGGTCCCAGATGACTCTGGGCCACTCAGCTTGGCCTGCAGCGATCCAGCGCTGTTTCAACCTGACTCAAATGAGGTCCAAATCACTCCAGTAGGCCTCTTTTGGCTCAGCACTCATGTCTCAGCCAAATCCGGTGTAAAACCCTAGTGCACACATGCACCAGTATTACTGAGTTCTTAAGATTTTGAACTTGCAACCCAAAGCAGATGTTGCTGAACCAAATGATTAAGTTCAAACCCCTTACTCTTCCTTTAAACTTTATTTGGACACCTTCTGGAGGGAACAGTTTGTAATTTGCAGCCACAATGTTTTGATCCTTCCACTGTGATGCAGATGTAAAATTACACCTTAACTTCCATACGATCCTCAAAGTCAAGTTATGGTTGGATCCACAGTCCCAAAAGAATTTATCCATTGCTTCCATTATTATTGTTGGAAGGCCAGCAACTGAGAATTAGCTAACACTTATGGCTATACGATCATCTGACATCAAGTGATGTCAACCTTTGGTACAGAAAGTTGTGGTTCCATCAGGTATTACTTTGCAAAGCTTTTAGAGATAAGTCTGTTGATGGGGTAAAAAGGTAAAGGTAAAGGGGACCCCTGACCATTGTTATTCTAAAGCAGCAATGCTGCAGCAAGCAAAGGCTCTAGCAGCTCAGTCAGCTGCTTGTGGCTGCAAAGCCAGACAGGATGTATGTGACTGTTTCCATGGAAACAAAGGGGCAGTCCATTCTCCTTATTGAGCACAGGATGTGAGCTCAGTGTGTGTCATATGACCTGTACAGGATGTACCTGGGTGGAGTTTGGAGTTTCTCTCTGTTTGTTGAAGAGAGCGGACATCTTTCACTGTATGACTGCTAAAGACAGGAATAAAAGCATGTAAGATACATTTCTGTCTGAGTCTGATTCCCCTCCCTGGGGATATGCAGGGAGCAGGGAGGAGGAGAAGCAGTTGGTGTGTTTTTCTCACAGCCTGAGGAAAATCGCCGGAACGGACCTCGTGTGTTTTTCCTGCCGGGAGTCGCCGGAGGGAGGTCAAAAGAATTCAGCCGGTGCCTGGAGAGATAGGCACATACCTCTGACCGAGCCTGAATTCCAACAGTCGTGACCGACTCTGGGGTTGCGACGCACATCTCGCTTTATTGGCCGAGGGAGCCGGCGTACAGCTTCCGGGTCATGTGGCCAGCATGACTAAGCTGCTTCCGGAGAACCAGAGCAGTGCACGGAAACACCATTTACCTTCTGGCCAGAGCGGTACCTATTTATCTACTTGCACTTTAACGTGCTTTCGAACTGCTAGGTGGGCAGGAGCAGGGACCGAGCAATGGGAGCTCACCCCATTGCGGGGATTTGAACCGCCGACCTTCTGATCGGTAAGTCCTAGGCTCTGTGGTTTAACCCACAGCGCCACCCACATCCCTTTGTTGATGGGGTATGTTTCTCCAAATTTAGGTATGTGTTTCATTTCTGCACAAAAGGGCTTCATCATGGATTGATCTGTGTGACAGTGTGGGAGATGTGTTAAGAAAAGTTAAAATTAAGCAAGGAGGCATCTGTATCATCTCTACACAACAATATCGTTATTCAAACTGGAAGAGAACTTATTAAGGTCCTATCTTGGTATGGCCCTAAGTCAGCCTTTCCGAACCTACAGTCCCAGCCACCATGGCCAACCATCAGAAATAGTGGGAGTTGCTGTCTTAAAAGATCTGTAGGCTGCCAGGTTGGGGAATGCCATCTTAAGCAAACTGTTAATCTATTTCTTTGGCTGCCATAAAATAAAGAAAAAAGTGGGAAGCAACCTGTTCCTAGCAAGAGGCTTGCTGAGAGCAGCCTGAATAGAATGGCTCAGCCAGGTCTCCCTGTACTATTCAACATCTAATTTGTTTTTCAAAGGAGTAATGTTTATTTAACACTAACATTTTACTATATGCAGTGCTAATGGAGGTTAAGTAAAGACACAAGGGCAACACAATTGCTCGCTCGCTCTTAGCACAAGGACAACCCCGCTATGTGAACAAAATGCAGACTGTCTTCTCAATCCTCACAGTGCTATTTGACACTGGGACCTTAAGGGATGTGCTTCAGTGTTTGAAGGTTTTCGGCAGTGCTGGCTCATTTGCATTTGGAAAGATTTAAATCATACTTGTCAATGTGCTATTAATTTTTAACCAAAGTCATTTTTTTTCCTGGGGCCTATTACTATGCCAGACAGTTTCAGGCAGCGTCAAACTTTGGCCCACACTGCCCAATATTTGCATATGGTACATACTCTCAGCACTTTTGTTTAAGAGTCTTGATTCCAGCTCTTCACTCAGTGGCACAAAGGGATAAGCATCTAAGGACCCACACAGAGTTTCCTCCAACTTGGTTAGATGACTATTAGATGTGCACTCTTTTGAGGTGTGCTGTCCTTGTCATGTTTAATTGAAAGAAAGTGTGATAGACTTTCATGGACTCTGCAGCACAATGAGAAGTGCTTCTTCTCCAGTGGTGAAGATGTGTGGAACCTGATTTTCACCTTGTAATATCCCAATTACTTCATCGTATCTCTGTGACCTTGAGGGGACACAACACCAGTCACTGAAATCCAGTGTGTCTGAGATCATGTCCCTATCAGCTGGGTGAAACCATCTGACATTTGTGTATGTCTGTTTCATCAAGCAGAAACATTCTACCTTTCAGCTTTCTGAAACAGTTTCTTGCTGACGGGTGTGTTTAAGCTGAGTGAAGTTGTGAAGAGAATTGGGGGCGGGGGGAGACCAAATCTTGTTCTAGTGACTTCCAATTTGCTTTTGGTTCAGTGATGAATGGATTGCAAAATGCACCAGATACACTTTCAGACTTCAGATGAAAACAGTTTTGTGATTGACGTTACATTATTTCAGGACTCCACTTCCTGAAATATATTGAGTTTATGTTGAAGAAGCACCAGAGCTCAATGGGTGGGCATCTGCTTTCCATGAAGAAGGTCTCACATTTAATCGCTGGAATTCCCACGTAGGGCTGGAAGAGGACAGTTTGAAACCTTGTAGAGCATTGTCTTTGGCCTTGGGGGGAGAGGGAGATCCGATCTGTCCTGTGGCCTGCAGGACACGCCCCCCCCATGGACCATAGGATGGCATCCTTCATTGATATCATGTTATCAAATGTATGAGACTTGTAGTTCAGCAACATTTGGAGGACCACTGGCTATGCAAGCTACCTTCCCCACAAAGGACATTAATGTGATATTTGGCCTGTTCAATAAGCTTGACATTTTGCTGTTTCAGACCTGCAGGAGAGAAGATGAGAAAGCAGCTGAAGACCAGTGACCCAGAACTGCACTCTGCCAGTTTAGACTCTTTCAGAAACTAGAACTGAACGGAAGACATTGCTGAGAGCTGTATCTTACTGTGCCATGAGCCCTCTGATATAATTATCAGAGAATCCCTGTTACTGTTGAAGGGTTAATGTCTGCTATTTGTTCAGCTGATGGCTTGATAACAAGAAAGAGGAGTAATAGTAAAAAGAAATCAAAAGGTCTGTTCATGCTGTTTATCTGCCTATCCACCTGAACAAGAAGGGAAGTTGTGTCAACCCCACATCTGAGGGAGAGAAGAATAGAAGGAAAGATGTTATGATATGACCTGGACGCACCATCATTTGCTAGCAGCAACATTTAAGGACTTAGCTGATTTTTTCCTGTCCTTTAGCATTATTTTATTTAAAGTATTTATGTCCTTGTTTCCCTCACAAGATGGTGTGCTTAAAATTTATTTTACCAATGCACACCAACACAGTGCAATAAGACAGAGAAGACAAGCAATGGTTTGCCATTGAAAGAGCTGTTTTCCCTCCCGTCCTCTCAGGGCAGGATGGCTCTTCAGAACCCTCTCCAGTGGCAACTGGAGAAAGGAAGGACCACTCTTTGGACCTGGATGGTGGCAGCTAACAGACTTCTGCTTCTTCTGGTTCTCTCCCCTCAGGGCAAGATGATTTGTCTGAAGTCCCTGCAATGGAAGTTCTTTCACTACAATGGTGGTGGTTCCAAAAGAGGTTGATAAAGAAAGCATGTTACTAAATTCGAGATTGTTGTGAACTTCACCACAATTTTCTTTTCCCCCAGTTGCACTCTCACAACAAGCTGCAGATTTCTGGGACAGAAATAAACCCCTGAAATTCCTGCCATTTTGCAAATGTTTGCTAATGCACTTCTCTTTCGAATAATGACTCAGAAGCCTCAGAACAACAACCACAACAAAAATGGCACTGTGATTTTGCAAGGTCAAAGTACCCTTTTAAGTATCCAGAATGAATTCATTATCATTCATTGTGCTGCAAAGCTTAATGTCAGTTCTAAGGATCAAATAAACTGTGTGTAATTACTGGAAGTATGAAAGTGATATGATTGGGGGCCTGTTGGTGCTCTTGGGCAGGGGAGATCATAAGCACATCTGGAGTATTTAAAAATTAAATCTTGTGGACAGCAAAATTGGTCACATTATCTTCCATTCCCCTGACAGAACAGAACAATGCACTGAAGGGATGAGTAATCTATCTTTATAGAGATTGTTAGGTTCTAGGCGGTTAGTAAAAATGTAATAGGAGCTTGCTTATCCTGCATAAAATATCTGAATAAACTGAAACTGAAGCTCACTTTCATTTGGATGGACAAAAATTCACTGGTTGCTTTCAAAGCTCTCTAATGGAGCCAGGGAGATGAAGATCCCATTCAAGTGACCATTTACCAAACATTTTATCACATTTCTTAGCTCTTGGCAAGATAATACGCAAGGGAAGACGTTACTTCTGAATGAGAGTGCTCATAATGGAATAGTTTTATTGTTTAAATGAGCTTAATAGTAGTATTCTAAGCTGTACTTTGGAATGAGAAGATCTGAAAATTTCATCATCAATAGAAACCTTGCACTTAAACATCTAAACTTTCACCAGCTATGCTTTTACAACTTTTCAGTGGCTGAACTATTGGATCAATGTCCAGCCTTTTTCTTTTTCTTTTTCTTTTTGCATTTATTATAGGTTATTTGCAGTATCTTGGGGTTGCCTTCAGGCTGTCACTATTTTGAGGAAGGGATTCAAGGGCATTCCATAAATTTAGCCTTGTGGATTAAAGTTCCCAGTCACCCTAGTGCAACAAATCCACTTTTTAAAAAAGTATTGGACCTTTTGAAGTTAAGAAAGTAATGGGGAAATGCATGGAGTATGGTATAAATGAATAACAGGATGGTGTATAAACACTCTGAGGACAAATCCGAATGAATGTTGGATGGATGATAGTTGTCATATTTGCCCCACAAAAAAAATCAGAACAAATGCTCAATAAAGAGGGATATAATCTAATCCCTGCATAAACTTTGTGTAAGAAATTCAGAATGAATGCTCAAAAAGCCGGTTATCTGGAGGTGCCATATCCTAACTATTACATTGCTCAAATGTTGTTGTTTTGGTGGATGAAGGAATATTTTTCTCAAAGTAGCTGTTATGGCTATTCAGCTGGTCTGAAACCAAGGAAAGCAAATGATCAAGTAGTGAATGCCTCATGAAACATTCATGAACAAAAAATGCTTTTATATGGAGGAGAGACTTAACTGAGTCTGAAACCCTTAGAAAAATAGGTTCCATTGATGCTAGGGTTTCCACCAACATTTTGTGTCAATCAAAATTTGAAGCGAATTTGGGGACGCCCCAAATATGACAAAGCACCTGAGGAATTTTGAGGGCATGTTAAGTGATCCTACGAGCCTAAAACTGGGGTGGAGTGTCCTGATTGTTGCTAGGTTGCCATGGAAAATTCTCTAGAGCAATATCCAAATTAATGGTTCCACTCCTGGTGAAATGTATATATCTCCCTATATCTCCCTTTTTTCCCTCGAAGTAGCAAGAGGTATGTGCCTGGCAATACCCACTTTGGGCCACACTCACTGCTGGTATGTGGCCCCCAAAAGGTTGATCAAGAGGGAATTTGGCCCTCAGGCTGAAAAAAGTTCAGGTCCTTTAGGACCCCCACCCTTGTTTTCTATAAACTGTGGCTGCGTATGCCAAAAGAACTTTCCAGCAATAACAAAAGAGATTTTATATTTTAAAAGAATAAACATGTTAACTAATTAATGTTGCTAGCCACCCTTGCCTCTGTATGAAGAAGGATGAGACACAAGAAATAATAATAATAAAACTGTCTTCATTCTGGTGTGGTGAGGCAAACAATAAGTCATGGGGAACATATATGATATATTGTGACTGAGGTGGTTTACTTTTCAAGTTCTCCTTACACCTGAGGGTTTTGTTTCCTTAAAGAAAGCTGCAAAAGTCTTGCATGCATGATATACAGTGGTACCTAAGGTTAAGAACTTTATTCGTTCCGGAGGTCCGTTCTTAACCTGAAACTGTTCTTAACCTGAAGCACCACTTTAGCTAATAGGGCCTCCCACTGCTGCCATACTGCCAAAGCACGATTTCTGTTCTCATCCTGAAGCAAAGTTCTTAACCCGAGGTACTATTTCTGGGTTAGCGGAGTCTGTAACCTGAAGCGTCTGTAACCTGAAGCATCTGTAACCCAAGGTACCACTGTATATTTATTTAAGCTTCTGTTTCCCAAATGGGGTGCATGTGCACACACAGTGTATTCTCTCAATATTTTTTTTTTAATGTAATGAGGTCTTCTTTGTTCTCGTTCTGCTCAAGAACAACCAGAACAGCTTCTGCCTTTCAATGTGAGTATGTTGCCATTCAACTAAGTCTTGATAACAGCTGCTCTTCCAGTAAATATCATTAAGCTAATCCTGAAACAACTATCTTTACATGCTTAAATATACAAATATGATTCGTCAAGCAATATCCTCTTCTCCAAACAATGCACTCATGAAGGTCTGACCAGACTGTGTGTGAACAAACCAAAGTGATGTTGTTCATAAGGCGCCATCTGCTCAGCTTCTGGTATAAAAATGACTGCCATTTAGAGTATGGAGGGGTTTTTCACCGAAAAGGGGGGGGGGGGGAATCTATACAGCGAAGATGAAAATGACTCAATGACATAATGTGTCAATGACATTTCGTGTTAATTAACTCATAGTGTGGTGACACTTATCCTCTAAAAAGGGGAAATTAATGGCTTTTGAGAGGCCTCAGACAAACTGGCTGTTCAGATCAACGTTAGGCATACTGCGCCCCCCCCCCCACATTTTGGGAGGGAAATTTAGGGACACTCCACCATCTCACCGATCTCCAACTCAACCCGCCCACTCACAACACACTGACTCACCCACTTCCTCCCCCTCCCTCCCTCCTACCTTTGTCTGCTGTCTTCCACCTCCTCCTCTGCAGCCTTGGGAAATGTTGCACGACCTGGCATGGCCTGGGGTGAGGTCGACCTGAGTAGTTCTGGGAGTGGAGTGTTGGGGGAAGATTTGGGAAGGCTTTTGATCCAGTAGATCCTGCCACTCCACTAAAATTACTCAAGATTTTTGGGAGGGGAAAAACAGCAGCCCTTTTGTAGTCATTCTTATTTTCGCATTGGCACTGCTATTTTTTTTAGAAAAAGAGGTGCTGGATCTTACCACGAACACCTCCCTTGTTCTCTTAGAATGGCAATGGCACCCACTTGAGAGGTGCTGGAACTGAGTTTTGGGGAGCCCTTTGGGATCAATGTGAGGGGAAACCTTTAGAAAGAAAAAAGAAAAAGCACTGACTTAGGGGTGAAGAAAAAGGAAGAACGCCTCTATCAGTTCAAGCCCAGCAGAGTTGCAGATTTTATTGATTCATCCTCCCTAGCTACTGTTAGAATTCCTGCTCCATGATTGCAGTCATGGGATTTTTGTCTATCACATGACAGTGTATGTTTTGACTCCACAGAGTGGGAAGTGACGAAGACAGGATGTTTGTGTTACTGTGTTCCATGAAGTGGGATTATTGTCCTTTGTTTTCATTCTCTTTGCTGTCTGATGCTAGAGACAGAGGGAGCCATGTTGCAGTGCTCTGTGTGTGTTTATATGTAAATAAAGTAGATTAGCCAAAATGCTGAGTTGCTGAGGTCTGTTACACAAACTGCGAACACTCTGTGGATCCCTAAGTGTGCCGTTGTCTGTTGGCATCAGTCGCTGTGATGTTCAGGCTGAAGAAAGCTTTTGAAGCTCCCGAACGAATGACCAGGAGGGAGAGAACATGCCAGTCGGGCATGTGTCTCTACCAGGGTCCTACTCGAGTGTAGGACAAGCTCCTGACAGCTACTCCCTCACCTGACCTGTTAGGATTACTCTGTATATACCTCTAACCTAAATGGGACATGTGGCTGAGAGCTGAATGGGACTTTCCAACACAAATTGAACCCATACTGGCATAGTTACAGATAGGTAGCCGTGTTGGTCTGCCATAGTCAAAACAAAAAAAATTCCTTCCAGTAGCACCTTAAAGACCAACTAAGTTAGTTCTTGGTATGAGCTTTCGTGTGCATGCACACTTCTTCAGATACTATGCCATACTGGCATAGTTCATTGAGGCCTAACTAATTTTCCATTCAGGATGAATGTATTATAATGTCAAGAAGTCGCTAGATAACTTCATGTGAAACATTTTGTCATTAGAAATCTCTATTTCATCTTAAATTCTCAGTCTGTGTGTGTAATCATGTATCTCTGCTCTCATTAGATGAACTGTCTGCTTGGGATTCAGCTGCTTTCAGTGATCATAGAGGCTGCCTGCCAGCCTGCCTACCTGCCAAGCAGCAATGAAGCAAAAAAACATTTCCAAGGCCCCAAAGAGTTCTTTTTCTACACCTCATTTAAAGCTTAATGTGGTACTTTTAAAAGGCACCAAACTGGCAGTTGATTGTCTCTTTGCCTATGGGCTAACCCGATGACAGCTTGACTTATTTAGACAGAGAGTTGCTTAAGTTAATGCAAAGTTAGTTGTGTTGTTATGTCTTTCATTTCACCATATTGAAGTTTTAAAAGCCTACTCTTTATAAAATTAAAACAATTTGTCCTGTCCATCTTAACACCTGGTGTGTAGAATCTACACGAGACACTGTACAGTTTGGCCAAATTTCATGGCCAAGTTACAGCAGTTGAAAAACTCTTCCTTTAACTTTCTGGCATCTCTTTGTTGTTGTTTAGTCGTTTAGTTGTGTCCGACTCTTCGTGACCCCATGGACCAGAGCACGCCAGACACTCCTGTCTTCCACTGCCTCCCGCAGTTTGGTCAGACTCATGTTTGTAGCTTCGAAGACACTATCCAACCATCTCGTCCTCTGTCGTCCCCTTCTCCTTGTGCCCTCCATCTTTCCCAACATCAGGATCTTTTCCAGGGAGTCTTCTCTTCTCATGAGGTGGCCAAAGTATTGGAGCCTCAGCTTCACGATCTGTCCTTCCAGTGAGCACTTAGGGCTGATTTCCTTAAGAATGGATAGGTTTGATCTTCTAGCAGTCCATGGGACTCTCAAGAGTCTCTTCCAGCACCATAATTCAAAAGCATCAATTCTTCGGCGATCAGCCTTCTTTATGGTCCAGCTCTCACTTCCATACATCACTACTGGGAAAACCATAGCTTTTACTATACGGACCTTTGTTGGCAAGGTGACAAAGACAACTGGCATCTCTTAGATTACAGGAAAGTCTTTAGCAAGAGAAAACAAACTTTCACATTTCATCCCCTTCATATATGATGGGGGGGGGGGGGATTCTGTTTGGAAAAGGAATACAGATCCCCTGTTCTCTGGGTGGTTTAATAAATATGGAGTACAGCTATTTTATCTAAATTGACATATTGGAGAAGACTGTATGAAGATCAACAATCAAATAAATTCACAAAATGTTTATTTGTAATGTTCTGGAATCACAAATTTCAGGACCCTATCCAGCCATGTACTCCAGATGTTGCAATGCAATTATCCAGCCAAGCTATACATACAAAAATGCATATACTAGGGTAATGTTTGCTTAAAAACACACATATGGGGGGGGGATAGCATACAAACACACACACACAGGCATGTGTATGTTAAGTAGGACTGCCATATTTCAAAAAGTAAAAACCAGAACACCCCAGAATTGTTGAGCTTTTTTGTTAAGAGAATGCCACACTGAAATGCTGATGAACTTCAATGAATTTTCACTTTTTAAAAAAGTAATAATCCACATACGAATATGGTAATGTGAGAAACTGAACTTAAGAATGGAATATGAGAATCTGAAACTGACAGATTTTCCCACCCAGAGTCATAATTCTGAGAATTTTGGAGCGGAAGCACGGAAAATTGTTTTCTAGAGGAATGGTGCCTACAGTGACATCTGGTGGAAGGGGGTTCCTTTCCATACATTCTGCAGAAAACTCAAATACATGGAAAGATGATATCCATTTTTAATCATTTCTTATTTTTATTAAGTGCAGGAGCTAAAACATTTGGATAATATTCACGTTGAATCTGCTTCTCTCACCCCCCCCCATTTTTTTCCATTTTTTTTTTTTACAACCAATGCCATATTAACATTCAAATAAAGGAAGGGAGTGAATGAAGGAGGGGAATAATTCTAATGGAACTGTGAGGGGAAACGGCTTTCAAAATCAAAATTTCTTGTTCGGTTATAATAAGACGGGTGTGCGTGTGTGGAGGAGAGATAGGGGCGGAGTAATGTCAATCAATTTTATTCATAAACACACATTAGAGACAGGCTAGGCATCATTTAGATTCTCTCCTGGTCTGTGGAGTCTGCAGGCACCCCCGCTTTATGTAGCATTACCATTTTGATTGAATGAACAGGGTCAATACTGTCACTTTTTGCCTCCCCCACCCCTATCTAGGGATAGAAAATTATTCTGAAGCCAATCATCAATCAATGTATGTAATCAACCTCTTTAAAGTTCCTTGCTGCTTTCACGTAACCAGTCTTTGGTGTAACAAAAATCTAAATATCAACATGTTTTAAGCCTCACTTGGTAGTCCTCCTGCATTCCCTCTAATATGGCAAAAGGCCAACCAGGATTTAAAATGTGTTTCGCTATTAAAAAAGATTATTGCAATAGATTTATTCCAGAGGTTACATCATTCCCACTCCAGGACCTTTTGCTATGTGAATTCATTTACATATAATTGTTTATCCATTATTGCTACACATCATATAGTCCCACTAACTTTATTTCCATTCTAGAGGTTAATAGCTTTCTGAATAAATTTAATAAAGCCACACAAAAAAGTGACACTAAAAATCAAGCAAATAAGCTTTGAATATAATGTAAGAGCTGCTGACAATCAATATGTCATAAATATATAACACAAATCCAGTCAGGCAAGTAACTCTTTTTCAGTAATGTGCTGAAATTACCCATAATCCTTTGGACTACAGCTACCATAGCAGTCTTAGTAATGGTTCACTGATAGATATCAGAGCAACAACCAATCAAAATGGCCAGGAGTGTTACTTACTGTTTCTGTTGATGGACAGCTACCCTTTCAACTGCAAGTGGTAGAGGAATGTTTGCTTCTCCACAAACAAAATCAAAGTCACCGTATGAGGCTGTTGACTGCATGTTTCGTATCTAATTTGTAGTTGTATCTGATTAGATGCTTCGGGAAACTGATTAACACATACTGTATGTTCTATGCTTGCCTATAGTTGGAGGTTGGATGGCGGCTAACAGATTGAGGTTGAATCCTGACAAGACAGAAGTACTGTTTTGGGGGGACAGGAGGCAGGCAGGTGTGGAAGATTCCCTGGTCCTGAATGAGGTAACTGTGCCCCTGAAGGACCAGGTGCGCAGCCTGGGAGTCATTTTGGACTCACAGCTGTCCATGGAGGCACAGGTCAAATCTGTGTCCAGGGCAGCTGTTTACCAGCTCCATCTGGTACTTAGGCTGAGACCCTATCTGCCTGTGGACTGCCTCGCCAGAGTGGTACATGCTCTGGTTATCTCCCGCTTGGACGACTGCAATGCGCTCTACGTGGGGCTACCTTTGAAGGTGACCCGGAAACTACAACTACTCCAGAACGTGGCAGCTAGACTGGTGAGTGGGAGTGGCCGCAGAGACCACATAACACCGGTCTTGAAAGACCTACATTGGCTCCCAGTACGTTTCCGAGTACAATTCAAAGTATTGGTGCTGACCTTTAAAGCCCTAAACGGCCTTCGTCCAGTATACCTGAAGGAGCGTCTCCACCCCCATCATTCTACCCGGACACTGAGGTCCAGCACCGAGGGCCTTCTGGTGGTTCCCTCACTGCGAGAAGCCAAGTTACAGGGAACCAGGCAGAGGGCCTTCTCGGTAGTGGCGCCCTCACTGTGGAACGCCCCCCCACCAGATGTCAAAGAGAACAACAACTACCAGACTTTTAGAAGACATCTGAAGGCAGCCCTGTTTAGGGAAGCTTTTAATGTTTGATGTATTATAGTATTTTAATATTTTTTTGGAAGCCGCCCAGAGTGGTTGGGGAAGCCCAGCCAGATGGGCGGGGAATAAATAAATTTATTATTATTATTATTATTATTATTATTATTATTATTATTATTATAGTTCTAGTACCAAACTATCATTTAAATCTTCACATGTGTGTTCCATCCCAACTTAAGTAGCTTCAGCATTCAGGACACTTGCCCCTTTTTGAAATGCCCATCTCCTTGGTTATCAGAAGCGACTTCTGCTTTGCTGTCAAGGAGTTGTCAGGGCAGGAAAGAACTTAAGACACCAAATGCAATCAGCTTTTATTCCCAGAGAGTAACAGCACAGCAGAGTTCCTCTGGCTTGTCTCCTCTAGCTGGAGATGTTGCTGGAACTAACCACTGCCCCTACCTTTCTCCTCTCGCCGCTCACTCTGGATCTCTCCCAAGCAAACAGAGATTGTGGCGAGGGGGTGGGGCTCCTCTTCTGGGCTTGTCTGGCCTCTTGCTCAGCGATGTGCAGGACTCTCCTTGACTGTGCAGGACTCAGAGGGGAGGTGAGCCAGCAGGACTGGGGCTGTCATGGGGCAGCCCCTGACTCCTCTCTATCTGCATTCACACGGAGACTCTCAGCCTCCAGCCCTGTCCTGGAAGGGTCTCCTTCTTCTGAACCACCCTTGATAGCTCAAACCGCCTGCTTCTAGCACCTCCCAGCTTGTCCCTTCCTCAGACTGCTCCCCAGTGTCCCACCACCATGAATCAGGGTCTAAACCTTCTTCTTCGGGGGGGGGGGCTCTTGGGAAGGTGGCCAGTCCCTGACAACTGGGGAGCCAGGTCAGGAACCCACCAGCTACTACTGAGGCAGGTGCCCAGTAGTGACTCAAGGGAGGAAACACATAAGAGAGAGAGAGAGAGAGAGAGAGAGAGAGAGAGAGAGAGAGAACATGTGAGAAGTATTCAGAGTGATATAAAAGTTTTGACTAGGCACTTGAAACTCAGTAGGCACATCCTGTGGGAGTTCCATAGAGCAGGGTCCACAATACCAAAGACAAGACATGTCGTTTACACTAACAGTATTTCCCATCGCTGATCTTAGAGATTGAACTGGGGAATACAGGATAAGACGATCCTGGACCTAAGCTGTTATGTACTGAAGTTCTCACCCTGGGCCAGCAGGGGGATACTGTAGATAGTTTTCACTCAGGTCCACATATGCAAATAAGGAATTGAAAGTGACGTTCAGTGATTGGATAGTTACAGAAAGTTGTTACTGTTGCTTTGTAGTTGAGCTCTATATAAGCAGGTTGGCCCAACCCTTCAGCCCAGTTCTGTTCTGGGCCTGTGAATAAACAAGAGCTGTTTGAAGAATCACTGTGTCGTCTGATATGTGCACCAACAACTTAACATAAGCTATTCGGGACTTTGTACATTACTACAAGAACCTTGAAGCTGTTCCTGTGAAAATGTTTGTGAGGCTGGGGGAAGATTCCAGCACAACACATAGTTTTCAGGATTCACTGCTAGGGAAGGCCCTTCATACATTTTAAGTCTTCATCAGTTTCACCACCCACCCTCCTTCTTCTGTGCCAGCCTGTTATCTTTGTCAGGTGTATATCTGCTGCCTCTGAAAAATGGCAGAGCCATTATTTATCCATTCACGCAGTAATCAGATTTCTCCCAAGCATCACTCAGCAATCACAATGCCGCACAAATTTGATCATGAAGCCAGGAATGCAGCTGATTTTCATAAGTGAATCTGCAGGCATCAAATAGACAATCAGTTTAATTAGTAGCTTACATTTGCATGGCCCTCACAACTGCCAAACCTAGACAAGAGACTTCATTAGTAATAATAGTAATATTCAAGAACTCCAGTTTTCAAAAGTTATTACCAGACAAGAATGCTCCCTATCGAAGAGATACAACATCTTTGCTTTCATTGATGGCAGAGAATTTGCTCTGTATAAAGGGAATGGATATATTTCTTTTGATGCACACCCAGTCCATGAATATATTTTTCCCCTTCAAATAATCCAATACTACCTTTCCCCCTATTCTTTCAATGCAGTTGGACCATTTAATCTCTTGTTTTGTTTATGGTTATTTTAATTATCTATTGAATGTTTTCAAATACCTCTTTTTAACTGTGTTTCATTGATAATTTTGATAGTTTGATCATTTTTGTTTTAATTTTGAGATTTTATTACAATCAAGTGGTATATACGTAAATGTTGCAAAATAAATAAATTATCAAAGGATCGGCTCCTATGCACACAATAAAATTATTTTTTCCACCTTGCTACATGACACTCTGCCTTTGGTTATTATTTTTGTTCTTGTTATTCTTTATTACTTCTCTTTCATCTGAGGATCATAGAGCAATTTACAATACTGTGGTACCTCAGAAGTCGAATGGAATCCATTCCAGAAGTCCGTTTGACCTCCAAAACATTTGGAAACCAAGGCACAGCTTCCGATTAGCTGCAGGAATCTCCTGCAGCCAGTCGGAAGCCACAGAAGCCCCAACGGATGTTCGGGTTCCAGAGGACGTTTGCAAACCAGAACTCTCACTTCCAGGTTTGTGGCGTTTGGCAGCCAAAACATTTGACTCATGAACTTGACTCAGTAACTTCAGCTTATGCACATTTAACATATATCATTATTGAGGGGAAGTGTGTGGAACAGGTCTCCTTGTTTCGATTTCTGGGAATGGAGTTGAGAGATGACCTAACCTGGGGAGAAAACAGTAAAGGCCTGATGAAGAGAGCACAGCAGAGGTTATATTTTCTGAGAAGCCTCCGGAAAAATAATCTCTCAAAGGACCTGTTGATGACATTTTACCGTTGTACTGTTGAGAGTGTATTAACTTATTGTCTGTGTGTGTGGTTTGGGGGCTGCACAGTCAGGGGGGAAACAATGCTGTCCAGGGTTGTAAAGACTGCAGAGAGAATAACTGGGTGCACTCTTCCCACCTTGGATCAAATCTATGCTTCCAGGTGTCATAAGAAAGCTGCAGAGATAGTGCAGGATAGTGCACACCCCGGAAATGATCGCTTTCAGCTTCTGCCTTCGGGAAGAAGGTTGTTGTTGCTTAGCTGTTTAGTCATGTCCGACTCTTCATGACCCCATGGACCAGGGCACGCCAGGCACTCCTGTCTTCCACTGCCTCCCGCAGTTTGGTCAAACTCATGATGGTAGCTTCGAGAACACTGTCCAAGCATCTCATCCTCTGTTGTCCCCTTCTCCTTGTGCCCTCCATCTTTCCCAACATCAGGGTCTTTTCCAGGGAGTCTTCTCTTCTCGTAAGGTGGCCAAAGTATTGGAGCCTCAGCTTCAGGATCTGTCCTTCCAGTGAGCACTCAGGGCTGATTTCCTTAAGAATGGATAGGTTTGATCTTCTTGCAGTCCATGGGACTCTCAAGAGTCTCCTCCAGCACCATAATTCAAAAGCATCAATTCTTCGGCAATCAGCCTTCTTTATGGTCCAGCTCTCACTTCCATACATCACTACTGGGAAAACATAGCTTTTACTATACGGACTTTGTTGGCAAGGTGATGTCTCTGCTTTTTAAGATGCTGTCCAGGTTTGTCATTGCTTTTCTCCCAAGAAGCAGGTGTCTTTAGGGTTATAAAGACTAGGACTAGCCGCCTGAGAAACAGTTTCTACCCAAATGCGATTTTGGTTTTAAACACAATGTAAGGTAGTCTCTGTGGGAGTATATTGTATTTAATTATGGGGTATCAGAGTTTTTAGGGGGCTAACCAGGCTGGGATAACTGGGATAGCAGGCTTGTTGATTTTTGAATGTCTGATGTAGATTTTTTCAGTGTCGTTGTTCTGTATGGGATGATGACAATAAAGATTATCGTATCGTATTGTATCGTATGATCGCAGCATTGTGTGGGTGGGGTGGAGGGAACAAATAAATAAATAGAAACCAAAGGAAACCTATTCTCTATTTATTTATTTCTACACCCCACCACCACAACGGTGCTTTCGTGGGCATACTGGCTTAGGGAAGGTGGTATGAGGGCTCTAGCAGCATACCTAAAGCACCCTCAGCTTTTACGTCAAGGAGTGGCTCTTGCCAGGTTGTAACACAGGGGCAGGGAAATGGTAGCCCTCCAAGTGAAGCTGGACTCCAAGTCCCATCAACCCTGATAGTTGGCCTTACTGGCTGGGGCTGACAGGATTTGGTATTTATTTATTTATTTTAGAAATAATTTTTATTGGTTTTACAACTACAAAGTACAAATAAACACGAACTAATAAAAACATATCTATATAAAGAGATTCTCCGAATCTTGGGACGTCCCCCCCTCATCCCCTCCTTTGGGTCTCTTTTTAAACATCTACAACTGCATATTCATCCGTACTCCAGTTCTTATATCAAACCTTATTGTCCATAATAATTTTTACACTACAAGTGAGTCAAAATCCTGCTCTTGTTTCCATCTGCTTATAGTGGTCCCCAAGATAACTTATGATTTTTTCCCATTCTTTTATAAAGTTTTTATCCTCTTGGTTTCTGAGATTTTCAGTCAGCTTTGCCATCTCGGCATAGTCCATCATCTTGATTTGCCATTTTTCTCTGACTTTGTCTTTTTTCCAACTCTGGGCTAATAACATCCTGGCGGCTGTTGTTCCGTACATAAAAAGTCTTTTCTGCTCCTTTGGTATGTCAGTACCTGTAATTCCTAATAAGAAAGCTTCTGGTTTGTTAACAAAAGTTATTTTAAGCATTTTCTTCATTTCATTATATATCATCTCCCAGTAAGGTTTTATTACATTACAAATCCACTACATAGGATAGAAAGTACCTTCTTTTTCTTTACATTTCCAGCAGATATTTGAACTTGTCCTATACATTTTTGCTAACTTTGTGGGAGTCAAATACATTTTCATATAATTTTCTTTCAATGTACAACATGCCATAAATTTCAAATCTGATTTCCATAATCTTTCCCAATCTGCCGTCTGAATATTATGTCTCAAATCCTTTTCCCATTGTATCATTGACCTGTTAATCAGGGCTGATGGGATTTGGAGTCTAACAACCTCCGAAGGAACATAGGTCCCCTACTCTGGGTGTAAGAAACTTACCATCCAGTATGGCACAGAGTAAAGGTAAAGGTACCTCTGACCGTTAGGTCCAGTTGCAGACGACTCTGGGGTTGTGCGCTCATCTTGCTCTATAGGCCGAAGGAGCCAGCGTTTGTCAGCAGACAGTTTCCAGGTCATGTGGCCAGCATGACTAAGCCACTTCTGGAGAACCAGAGCAGCACACGGAAACACTGTTTACCTTCCTGCTGGAGCGGTACCTATTTATCTACTTGCACTTGACATGCTTTTGAACTGCTAGGTGGGCAGGAGCTGGGACCGAACAACGGGAGCTCACCCCGTCATGGGGATTTGAACTGCTGACCTTCTGATCAGCAAGACCTAGGCTCTGTGGTTTAGACCACAGCACCACCCGAATGCACAAGGCACAGATTAGTAGATACCAAATAAATCCTCCAACTTCCCGTCCCTGTCAGAGACTGTCCAGAGGCTGGCACAACTCTGCAGTAGGGATGTTTTGCCTAAAAGAAAACAGAGTAGTTTCTGTTTTGCTTCAACAGGAAGGGATGCTATTTTAACTGCCTTTGCACTGCCTTGATGCAGAATATTGCTGCCATCACTTCTCTGATGAACCCATTGCTGTCATTCTTCCCATTGCTTTAAAGCGAGGAGGAAGGGTTTGGTGCTCTAATTTAATCAGATGCCTTTTAAAAGCGTAATTATAATGCAGGGAGTCAGATTTTCATGTTAGCAATATCCAAACATTAAAAATGAGGTCTGTATTTAAATCAGGTTTAAATGGATGGAGACAACGGAGAGCCCTGGGGAACTGAGCTCATCCAGGCTTTCCTTGGAAAATTCAAGATAAGTCTTGAACCATTAACTTTCATTCCCACGCCCACTCCTGCTCTCTTTCACACACACTTTTTTCTTATAGTTTAATGTATTTTGACATCAGGTGGCAAAGCTCCTTTTCTATCCAGATCGCATTGTATAACGGGCAGAAGAGTATTTTATTTTATTTTATTAAGAAAAAGAAAAAAAGTAGGGAAAACCTGTGAGAACTGATTTTTTTTTTTTAAAAAAAAAGAACTAGCTTCTATTTATTTATTTATTTATTTTTAAATCAAAGCTAGGAATTGCCATATGAATAGGGCACAGTCACAGAGGAGCACCATTTCAAATGAACTGTTAAAATTAATAGCTGCTCTAGCTCACACTGAGAGGGTTCGGGAAGTGCCAAGAATTTCATACCATCCAGAACAGAAGTCCTTTTTGGACTATCTAAGGAAATAGTTTGCTGAACTAGCTAGCAGGATTTGAAATACGATCAATGGAAAGAATGAAAGAATGTGGTATTGATGTGATGATTTAAAATAATAATAATAATAATAATAATAATAATTTATTTATATCCTGCCCTCCCCTGCTGAAGCCGGGCTCAGAGCGGCTAACAACAGTAAAAATAACACAGTTTACATAAAATCACAATCAATTAATTGAAATGCATTCTAAAATCAATTCAGAGTCAAATTAATGGCAACCATTGGGCTAGAGTTCTATGAGGATTACAGAAGGAGGGGGTCAGACTGTGCCTTGGCCAATAGAAGATATTGTGCAGCAGAGGGGGAGGGATAAAAACACCATGGAAAATGGGGCAGGAACTCAAAAAAAGACAAATTTATTATGTATTGAAGTATATATTTTGGAAAATTTAATAAACATTTGTTTTGTTTTTTAAAAAGGCATACCATCCACAATACTTTCTCTGTCAAAGGAACTGTGATGAAAAGGCAAACTGTTCTGTTTATTTAAAATGGATAAATAGCTGTGCTTAAAATCTAGTCTAGTAATAGAGATTGATGGAGAAATAACAAAGAAATGACTGAGGTGAATCCATGAGATGAAAGTTAACTCGTTTCTCTGTGACTGACCCTTAAAGCCAGCTCTATCATTAGGCAGAATGCAGCCACTGCTTCAGACGGCAGATGCTAGTGTACAGGGACAGTGTTAGCAGACCACAGAGATTCCTCCTGAACCATCAGACATTCCTCTGTTTTGGAAGATAGACTCATTATTGTCCACACTGACTGGCAGAAGCTCTCCAGCGTTACAGACTGGGGACATTCCTGGCTCAACTTGGCTATGTCAGGGATTCAACCTAGAACTTTGTATGGGTGGAATGCAGCCTATTCTAAAAAGGTAAAAGCCAGATCCATTGCACACACACATTGGCCTTTGGCCCCGCCCATCACTCCAGCTCTGAGGGCCTTCTGGCGGTTCACTCACTGCGAGAAGTGAGGTTACAGGGAACCAGGCAGAGAGCTTTCTTGGTAGTGGCACCCGCCCTGTGGAACGCCCTCCCATCAGATATAGAGGAAATAAACAACTATCTGACTTTGAGAAGCCATCTGAAGGCACCCCTATTTAGGGAAGTTTTTAATGTTTGATTTTGTATCGTGTTTTTAATATTCTGTTGGAAGCCGCCCAGAGTGGCTGAGGAAACCCAGCCAGATGGGTGGGGTATAAATAATGAATTGTTGTTGTTGTTGTTGTTGTTGTTGTTGTTGTTGTTGTTGTTGTCATGTGACTCCCGAAAGGCTGTTAGCAGAGTAGGTAAATTGCAGCTAGGAAGCCAACATCCTATGCAATGCTGACTCTTGAAAGTAAAACAATGTCCGAAGATGTTTAGTAGGGCCAATTCTGGGGTGATGTCTATTACTTGCTTAGTTATTTTACATATTTCTTGTATGGCTGTTGTCCAGAATAGTTGAATTTTGGGACACTCCCACCACATGTGGAGGTATGTGCCTGAGGAGGTGCACCCTCTCCAGCATTTTGGTGAGGTTCCTGGGTGTATTAGCGCTAGTTTCCTTGGTGTTAGGTACCACCTGTAGGTGAGTTTCAGTGTGAGTTCTTTTCTTTTCGTTGATATGGATTTAAAGGGGGGTTTAGACCACATTCTGGTCCATTGAGTGGGGTTAATCTCATAGCCTATGTCATTCTCCCATTGTTTTTTGATTGTGTCTAGGGGATTTGCGGGATTTTGGAGTAGTATTTTGTATACTGCGGATACCGTCCCTTTACCGTTTCCCTTTGTTGTTAGGAGGAGGTTTTCGAAGGTTGTCAGGGGCCTAGTTGCTGCTGATTTTACTGTTGGGTTGTTTAAGAAGGCATGTAGTTGGTGTTGTGTTAACCAGGTCATTTGGGTGTCTTCTAGTTTGTCTTGTATTTCTTGTGTTGACAAGGGTTTGTTATTTTTATAAAAGTCTATTAGGCGATATAAGCCTACTAAACATCTTCCAAGACAACAATGCCCATTTACACCACAAAGAACTCATAACCCACCTGCTCTCAGCAGCCAGAAACATCATAACCAGACACTGGAGAGACCTGTCAGGAGTAAGCATGGACCAATGGTACCAAATAGTATGGGAAACAGCTCTACCAGAAAAACTAACTAATAAACTGAAACTGACACAGGGACAAACAGAAGAAGACGCCTTCACCCCGGTATGGCTCCCCTTTATCACATACACAGCCCAACAGGACAATGACAATAATCCACCAACAGCATACAAATCAATATGGCTAACCTGATCCAAAACACCCACCCACCTCACTCACACACGAAAACAAAGATCACCACAGCCAATCACAAGCAAACAATCACACCCTAAGCCAACCCCAACCTCTCTCACCACCAAAGGAACACAAGTGAACAACACAAGCAACGCTGACACCAAACTCTACATACATTAAACATAATAGAAACACCGCCACCCGACCCCACCCCCACCCATCCTCCCTCTCCCCACCCCCCCTTTCTTTTTTCATTCTGTTTTCTTCTCCCCCTAATGCCTCAACAAATGAAACGGATTTGTAAAAACGTTACATGGAAGAAGAAGAAAGAAAAAAATACGAGGCACTACACTTCTGTAAAACAAGAAAATCCTTAATAAAAAATATTTTAAAAAAAAATGTCCGAAGAAGTGTTAGAATATTCAAAAACCTTTTCCTTGCAGAACACAGAGCTAAAGAAGAATATATGCAAAGTATTTACATTTACAGGTTTATCCAACCATGGACTTATTTTTTTCTTAGTTGAATAATACAGCTTCTTCTTTGAACATTCAAAGAAACTGTGTCTTTCTCTCTTTCCAGTACTTGTACTCAGCCTTCTGGACATTACCCAGCTAGGCCATGCAGTTCCTTCTGAGAGGTTTCCACTTTCTCTTTCCAGCAGACTTCTCCTTACTGCTTCTTTTGGAGAACATCAACTTCTGTACTTCTTTCTGTCATGTCCATTCACACAGAAACATTAGCACTCCTCTCTTCTATTGTGTCTAGAGACAGTTATCTAACATGCAGCCCTTACAGTCAAGTCACTCACGCACAAAACAAAACACAGGATGTAAAAGTATACCTCCCATGTGACCGGAGTTAACCAATCACACGAGAGTTACTGGGAAACATTTCCAGAATTAAACACACAGTAATGCATTTAACCCAATTTCAGTAAATTAAATCACTGTACTTAGAAAAGCTGCTCTCAAAGGGATTGTGTCCCTTGGGCTCAAAGGTTTTCCACCCCATGCTAAATATTTACTGACAGTGTCTGACTGTATGGAAGCATGGGTTCTATCTGTTCCTCATATTCTTGAGCAGACCCATCAAAATTCATGAAAATGACTAACCCAGGGCCATTTATTCCATTGAGTTTACTCTGAGTCGACCTTAAATGGATACAACTCCATGAGATGAGATCAGCTAAAAACCGGTGTATCAAAGCCACTTGAGACACTCAACTTTTAGAAGAACTAAGAAATTTTAAATGCATACCTACAAGTGTATAGTGTGACTATGGTGAACCTGTTTGGATATGGCACACTCGTTTGGGAGCTCCCAGTTGAGTGGGCATTCACTGGCAAACCCAGACTTGCCTCTGCATAGTGCACAAAATAGCTTAGTTTTGCCAGACATTTTTAAGAAAGAGATCTGAGATACAGGCACTCACATTTGTTAGCATGGGTCAAGACATCCAACCAAATCAGAGCACTCCTAGTTCCTGTCAAAATCAAAAGAGGTAGAAGAGAGATTTAACCTGTGGCTAAGCGAAGCTATTTCCATATGTTACGGACCATAATCACATGCACATTAATTGCCTTCTGTCTAATTAATGTTCCTAAAAGCAATTAATTCGGAGCACAGAGGATATAGCTTGGGAGGAAGGGATGACCCAAGTTAAAGCATAACATTAAGTATACTATTCTGAGCCATTTATACAGGAGGTCTGCTGTCAGGTTATGTATGACAAACAGCATATGCAGATATAAGAAAAACATCAGAATCTTGCTCAGAAATATACCCCTTGCCCTTATGCTGGCCAGGGAGAGCCACAAATATATTCTGCCTCACAAATGGAAGGCATATCCAAAACATCCTAAGTGTTACCAGAGGACTCCCAAATTAGTCACAGCTGGGTAGCTTTGTGCTGTCTGCTTCCTTCCTTCCTGAAAAAAAAAGAAAGGGGAAAAGTGGTAATTAGATTTTACTTAGATGCTACAAACACTCCTGCTTTCCCTCTGCTGTTTATCTATAAATTATACATGTTCTAAAATATCAGATTTTTTTTTTCTCTCTCTCTCGTTTTATTTTCATTTTTTCCTCCAGGTTTGGATTAATACCCTATGTTTTGCACAGTAGGGGGACATCATGCTGTTCCGCGGCCATGCCAGTCCCAAAGAATGAAAGGCACAAAGGAAGGAAGTCAATACCTTTCACTGGACTGACATCTGTCGGTGAAAGAGAGAGAGGAAGCTTTGGAGTCTTGAGGGCTGGAGAAAAGCCTTTTAAAGGTCGCTTGGCAGATTTCTTGAATGCTTGGTTGCTGCTCCCCCCCCCCATGTGGTACATCCAATCCATGCAGAGAACAGTATAAGTAAGGCATGTTAGCATTTGTTCCCCAAGTAAGACACTTAGAGATACCAGTGCTAGAGTGTCGCTTTCAATGGCACGTGATGTACTTAGGTCAGAGGTTGGCAACCTAAGGCCCAGGGGCCAGATACGGCCCGCGGGGGTCATTTAACCAGCCCCCGAGCTGCCCCCGAACCCTGCAGCCCACTCTGCAAGTCCCCACCCAGTGTGCTAAACCGGCGCAGCATGGCTTGGGGACTCACTTCTGCGGTGCTGGTGGGGCTTCCTATTGGCTGCAGGAAGCTCCTGCAGCCAATAGGAAGCTGAAGACACCTCCTCCATGTTGGAAATAACGTCTGCACATGCAGACGTCTTCTCCGCGCGGGAACTCACGCGCAAACCGGCCCGCGGAGAGATCTCCAGGGGAGTGAAGTGGCCCAGACTGCTTAAGCATTGCAGACCCCTGACTTAGGTGGTGCAATTTGCACAGCCCTTGCAGTGACGTTCTAGGCAGGCAGCATTCAGAGTGGTCATGAACAATGGGAACCACCAATCTCATAGCACTCGGTGAGCCAGAAAGGGCTGTTTATGTGGAGAAGCATTCAGGGTCCTCTGCAGACTCCAGACGGCATGTGGGGATTTTGCTGATTCCACCATCCTCACATGGTTCTGTAGTGCGCAACTTCTCTCTTGCAAGGTGCTGGCTTTGTCCAAATCCTTTCAACAAAGTCTTCGTACGAGTCTCAGCTCTGAGAGAACAAGACAGATTCCACTGAAGTACAGTTGTACCTTGGTTGATGAGTGCCTTGCAACTCAAATGTTTTGGCTCCTGAGTGCCGCAAACCCAGAAGTGAGTGTCCCGGTTTGTGAACGTTCTTTGGAACCTGAACATCCAACACAGCTTCCGATTGGCTGCAGGAGCTTCCTGCAGGAGCTTCCTGCAGCCAATCGGAAGTCATGCCTTGGTTTCCGAACATTTTAGAAGTCAAATGGAATTCTGCACCTGATTCCGTTCCAGTTCTGAGGTACCACTGGATAAGTGGTTCCAAAGAGAGTGCTAGAAAAATGTTTTGTTATAGCCCTCTCCAGTGAGGAACTTCTTAGTTTGGGGTATTTGGCTCAGAGGAGTGAAGGGCAGCAACTGAACAGCCAGAAGGTGACTAACAATTTGCAGAGGAAACACACCACTGATGAAATTACATGCATGCAAACACGCAAATAGAGACATATGTAGAACCAAAAGGTGAAAATGTTCCAGAAGGCCTATAAGCACCATCTTGGTAGTCAAGGTAACCCTGGGGCTAAGTGTTATTTGCTACAAGAATAAGCTCACATTTGCCTATCTCCTTGCTTGAAGGTTTTAATTTAGCTTGTTGGGAGAGGGAGGGCTTCTCACACCGACTGCCTTATCTGAGAGATGGATGATTGCTGGGAAGGGGCCTCTAAGCTAGAGGTGAGTTAATTGGGCTATTGATGCCAGCTTACATAGCTTGTTTTTTTGTATAAGCAATGCTTATCATATTATCTTTTCACACAAAAGTCATGGTGGACACTTGCTGTTTCGGCATCCATCCTGAGTCTGTAACGGCAGCAAGGTTCTACAGGCTTCCTTGTAAGTTTCCACCTTCTTCCAATAAAGCGCTAGAACTGATCAATCTGGTGTTTTTTGACATCCTTTTTTTCAGTATCCCTGCATCAAACATCTCACAAGGAAATTCCTTTGGGCCTGTGGATCAGGACAATGTGTCAGCACTGCATTGCCCAGCACTTCACTTATAAGGAGAAATAGCAAGAGAGACCCCGATCTGGAGACTGGGTAATAGAGGTTGCATGGTTACAAAACATGGAAACAGTTGATCTGCGCAGAGTTATAATGCATCTCGTTGCCTGAACCAATGTCTTGTGAGTTTCTGAGTGAGAGGGGGAGACAAGGAGGACAGAAGCATACAGTTGTCAAATAAAGGGTGAGGGAGAGGCACTAAGGGAGAAGCTTCTATTTACCACAGCCGATTCACCAAGTGCTTGGAGGGCTTCCCATTTTTGTCCCTCTCTCTCCATTGCACTTATATTTCAAAGTCTTCTAACCACTGCTAATATATGCCTTATGCTGCTGCTAGTAGCTGCCATTTTAGGGCAGCAAATATTCATAAGAAGACCATTCTTCACCGTTGCAATGTTAAGCACACTTACTTACAAGTTAATTCAATTTTAAAAATCCACGGGAGTCTTTCTGAGTGGTTCAGAGCCCTTTCTTAGCAATGTAGCCATGTAAGTGTGTTGCTATGAAAGAAAAACAAACCCACAATGAATATTGTGGTACCTTAAAGACTGGCATGTGTGACTGTGCCATGCACTTTTGCAGACCAGAGTCTGCTTCAACCAATGCATAAAGGATTATTACCCTAAGTTGGCAGGTGTATAGATTCATGGTTGTATAGGGTGGCAAGGGGAGGGAGCTGTGAGCAGCAGGGTCAGAGAGAAACTGAATACCAGTCAGACGGATAGTGACTATATGAGTCAGAGAGAATGTATGTAAAATAAGCAAAGTGGCCGTTTACAGCAGTGGTGACAGATGATGGTTCAGAAAGATCAGGCTCTAAAGGACAATCTATACATCACAGGGCAGGTGCACCCATTGAAATGCAAGGTTTGGTGATGCTGCCTGCAGCAGATGTTTCCACAAAGGTCCCCTTCCCTGCAAGCTAATTTCACCTTTTTGTTTCTGACCTTTGAGTTGACGGCAGTTACAGTTTACCCTTGTAAAATAAGCAATATATAACATCTCCCAGTATTGACAAAGGTGCTTCGATGTTCAGAAACTATTCATGGCGAATCACAGCTGTGTCTCATTGTATTGCAAAACCCAACCACCCTGGGTTCTCTCTCTCTCTCTCTCTCTCTCTCTCTCTCTCTCTCTCTCTTTCTTGAACAGGGTAATTAAATTCTGAAAGCAATGCCATTTTTCTCTCCTCCGGGCTTTGTGCATAAATTATACATCTTCTTAAATATCCGCGTTTTCTATTTCAGGGCTGAATTGATAACCTGTGTTTTGCACAGTAGGAAGACCGCATGCTGTCAAATGCAAGAGCAAAGATAAACCTCACATTTCCACTCCTTCCTAGAAGCCCTTCAGCAGCACGCCACCGAAAGGTAATGCAGCGCCTGGCGTCAGCAGCAAGGCATGTCAGACCTCCCTCCCTTCCTAATGTAGTCACACCATGTAGCCTACCAGGTTATGCTAGCTCTAGCTAACAGGGGTCATTAATTTCCATAGAGGACAATGACAAGCATCAGCATTAGTTCTAGTTATATTGCGGGGACAATATGGTTATCTTCAGGAAAGATGAAAATTAACATGAGTCAGCATGGCATAGACGCTTCAGGCCATTAAAATTCATTATCACTTACCCCTCTCCCTATAACAGCTGCATTTACAAATGGATCGGAGTGGACTGAGGAAGGGAACAAAGCTGACATGTAGATTTTCACTTAGCTCAAGGGCTGGATCCAGACATGACCTCCAGGGCTATTTGCATTTGTGGAAGGGACCAGGATCCAGCAGAGGCCCCCTCTGGAGGAAGGACACGTTTTTGCATAGAACTACAGTGCTACCTCAAGTTACAGATGCTTCAGGTTACATACGCTTCAGGTTACAGACCCAGAAATAGTGCCTCAGCTTAAGAACTTTCTTTCAGGATGAGAACAGAAATGGTGTGGTGGCAGCAGGAGGCCCCATTAGCTAAAGTGGTACCTCAGGTTAAGAACAGTTTCAGGTTAAGAACAGACCTTCAGAATGAATTAAGTTCTTAACCTGAGGTACCAGTGTAATTTGCACATTGATGTGTAGGTATGCAATGGGGTTCATACCATATTGTACCTAACCAGTGTGGTGTAGTGGTTAGAGTATAGGGATGCAGGCCTCTTGGACCTGCCGATTGGAAGGTTGGCGGTTCGAATCTGCATGATGAGGTGAGCTCCTGTTGTTCTGTCCCAGCTCCTGCCAACCTAGCAGTTCGAAACCTACCAGCGTGAGTAGATAAATAGGTACAGCTGCGGCGGGAAGGTAAGCAGAGTTTCCGTGCACTCTGGTTTCCATCACAGTGTCCCGTTGCACCAGTAGCAGTATAGTCATGCTGGGCACATGACCCAGAAAGTTGTCTGTGGACAAATGCTGGCTCCTTTTGCCTGAAAAGCAAGATGAGCGCCGCAACTCCACAGTCGCCTGTGACTGGACTTAGCCATCCAGGGGTCCTTACCCCCCCCCCTCCACACCATTTTTTTAGTGGTTAGAGTGCTGGACTGGGGCCTGGAACACTAGGGTTCAAATCCCCTCTCAAACATGAAGCCCACTGGATGACTTTGGGCCAGTCATTGTCACTTGGCCTGATCCATCTCACAGGGTTGTGGTGAGGATAAAATGGAGAGGAGAAGTATGGCTGCCATCTTGAGCTCTTTGGAGAAAAGGTGGGATAAATAAAATGAGCCAGGCCATTAAAAAAAATACTAAAAAGAAACAAGCACTCTGAACTTTAAAAGGCTACCTGAAAAGTTATTTTATGAAGAAATAGCTATAGCAAGGGCTGACAAAAGTCACCATCCAACAATATTTGTGGAGCGCTAGGTTAGGGAAGTTGGAAAAGCGGTGTGTCTTGTCATCAGTGATACACACTGTCCAAACCTCATTCATGAATTCATGAGATCAGCCATATTCTCTTAAACCCATAATATGTGAATTCCCTTAGATTACCCTCGTTCATGGTAGCTTGTCGCTTATGTATGAAATCTACACTTTCTTCCATGAGTTACTCCTGTGAAAGGGCAACATGGGTGCACAGGGACTGCAGGGCCTCTGATTCCCAAAGTCAAGGAGCTCCTTTCAGCCCTTCATGAGGGGTAATGTCTGAAGTTGGGAGCCTTTTCTATTCAAGTAGGTTCCCCACATGGTTTAGGATTCCAGAAGGACCAGGGGCCCTGGAAGGCTGTCTGTCAGGGTTACTCCATCCTGCACTGAGCAGGTAGCTAAAGTCAACGACTTCCTGCTCCATCATTCTACGATTCTGTGGGATGTGAAACACAAGAGCAGTCAAGTACAACATTCCTAGAGTGAACATGTTTACACATGGGGAGGGATGTTTGTCCAACAGCAGGTAAACTTCCTGTTTCCTTCTGGGCTGGGACAGACTTCCTCTACATGTGACTAGAGGTGGGTGTAGCCTCACCTATACAGGTAATGACAAAAGCACAGGGCAGGGCAGCCATCTCTCTCTCTTTCACCACATGCATCGAAGAAACATCTACTGAGTCAAAGATGCCCTCTTGGCTTCCAACCAAGAGAGGACAAAGGGACTGTCTTCTTAAGAGATAGATTCCAAGTGTATGTTACTTCATTAAGCTAAGTTTGCCTTCTGGGATCTGATTGTGGACAGAATGTGAATAAACTCTTTTTATACTTTTGTAAAAGACTGTCATCTCTTCTATTTTATGAGGGAATAAGGGGAAAGTACCAGAACAGTTATTATAGAGGCTTTAGCGAGCCTGAGCAAACGCTGCCGTTGCAAACTTAAAATAAAGGGGAATGTGTTACTCTGCTGAAATTGGGGAACTTGTTAACACAAGTTGGATAAGGATATAATCAGACAATATATCCTCTCCTGCATCCCTGAACATTCCCACAGATTCTATAAAGGGAGAGCCACATTTCTCCCACAGAGTTTCTGCATCAGAAAATTGCAAAACCATGCAAGAATTTATCCCAGGAGTTTTTCTGCATCATAATCCTTGGTATATCTGGCCACCCAACTCCCCCTTGAGTGGTGGTTCCCTTGGTTTCCATTACTTTAGGTCCCTGGTGCAATTAAATCCAATATGTATGCCGGTGTTGACTATATTCTTATGTACAAAACATAAGACCTAATGAGGAGCAAGCTGTAATGAGGCAGAGGGATTATGCATTGCATGGATATAGAACTTAATTGAATACATCACTTTACAGTTTCATAAAACATTTCCCACTATAGCTATTGTTGAAATTACTCATAAGAGATGTGTTTCTTCAACAAATCCCACACACAAATATCCATACTTCTTTATATGCTGTCACTTACTGTAGCTGCCCCTATGCGTAGGAAGTAGTAATTAACTTAAAGAGGGCTATATTTCATTGCCAAATGCTAAAATGTCAGCATTATAAATATCTTAATACAAACAAGTTTAGGAAAAAGTAGGAGAGATAGAGATGGAGTGAGATTGGGTGTGTGTGGAAAGACTATTGAGAGATTAACTAGTTTACAATGATGTAAAAGCGTCTTTGGATATTTCCCACTCTTATATTATGCGGGAGCCAGTGTGGTGTAGTGGTTAAGAGCGGTAGTCTCGTAATCTGGGGAACCGGGTTCGCGTCTCCTCTCCTCCACATGCAGCTGCTGGGTGACCTTGGGCCAGTCACACTTCTTTGAAGTCTCTCAGCCCCACTCACCTCACAGAGTGTTTGTTGTGGGGGAGGAAGGGAAAGGAGAATGTTAGCCGCTTTGAGACTCCTTAGGGTAGTGATAAAGCGGGATATCAAATCCAAACTCTTCTTCTTCTTCTTCTTATGAATCTTTGTTTCCCCAATGCCATTTCTTTTTGTGGGTGTGGGTAATCTATGCATATTTCATTGGTTTTTATTTTTATTTTTCATAAAGAGAAGAGGAATAAACATGCTGACCATAGGGAAAAAGAAAACATCCATAAAGTTTTTTTCAATTTGTAGTGCCAGTCTACCCAAAATAATAATAATAAAAAAAGGGAAGGGGGAAGTTCTGGCAGCCTTTTAATTTCCTACAATGACAGAAAGGTCCTCCAGCCAATAAGCTACTGAGGAAGCTGTCCAGTTCTTCCTGTGTTGTAAAGCCCATCACTTAGCCACTAATAAAGGGAACAGAGTCCAGCTGCTCTGACCCTCCTTTAAATTCCAGGACACTGGGATATAATGGACTACAACATGAGCTTTCCAAAATTCCAAAGATGTTCCCGGGACCAAATTAATTTAAGCGAGGACTTCCATCTATTCCTGCCTGTGACTATAGGGCGAAAAGCAGGTAATTAATAATTATAATGATAATCCTGCTTCCTTCTGAAATCTAAAATGGTGCTTTAAGCAACAGCAAGAATAAGATTAATCTTCCATGTATCTGATACATCTGGAGTGAGCTTTCCTCAAAGTGTGAGGCTGAGGGAGGTGAGAGCTAGGAAGGCTCACTACTTTGTATGTAGATAGAGGATTAAGGTATAATTATGATAGTGGGCAAGATATATATAATCTTATGCTTTATTATGATTATTATTGGTGTTAGTCTCAATGTTCCTTATCTCTCCACTTCCTCCCTTCTTCTCTTTACTCTTTCTCTATCTTTTCTTGTTATTTCCCCTTTCCTTTCCTTTTTGTCTTTTTGATTTTATTTGTTCTAGATCTTATTTTACAAAAAAAAAAAAAAAAACTGGGGGGGGAGGATCTGAAACATCTGCCATAATCCATCTAGTAGAGTCTCTTTGTACAGTAATTTCCCGAGGGGTAACCATGTAGGTCTACAAAGCAAAAAACCAAAAAACTTAGGTAGAATAAAATAGTCCAACTAATGAATATTTGCTTACTGCAATGTGTTAATTCGCACACGTCAGAGCAGTACTGAAATTATTATGGCTTAAACTTCTGGAGACTAGAGTGGAGAGAGGACTCTAGTCTGCCATAGCTTACACCATAATCAATTGGCTAGTCTTTAAGGTGCCACAAGACTCATGCTTATCCTTTTATAGTACTGCATGGTCCTACACTAAATCCATTGCTGTTGATCTATCTTCTATGCAAATTAACACACTATAGTAAACAAATATCCATTAGTTAGAATATTTTATCTAGCAAGAGAAAGCAGCAATGTATGGTAAGTGCTTAGTAAAATACTGGCAGCTTCCAATTTCAATAGCTGCATGGAAATTATTCACATTAAAAAAACAATGCATTTGGAGAGTATTTTTAATTGCAAAATAAAATTATATCATTTGAGCAGGTCCCTTACAGATATTCATTGGTAGGATAATTGGGAGTAAATCACTTAAAGCGCATTAACTCATATATTTAAGTAAAACAAATAATTCCAGGCTTCACTGAAGCCTTATGCAGACAGTTAATATATTCTGGCCTGACTCTGAACTGTTTTGTCTCCTTTCTCACATAAATATTTTTTATGTGTGCTCTTACCATTTGAAATCGACTCTAAACAAGAGAGAATGCATTGTCTTTTCAATGCAACACCCAGCTTCTGCTAGATTCTTCTGGTAGATGTTGAGTTATATCATTCCCAAGGACATTACTGAAGTATATTTGAGAACCTCCTGAGTTGTATTTAGTCCTGTGCCAAAATCTGTCCCTTAATTGCTTGAAAGTTTTTTCTCCCACTGTGAAAGAGGCTTCCATTTCACCACCTTATTCTCAGGGCAATTGTGAGGCACCCAAGGGTGGTATGTGTTTTTGGTCCTGTAAGCCTTGTTCCACTCCCAATATATGCCTGGCAGCACTGTGACCCATAGATTGCAGCAAAATAGTGGACAAGGTTTTGCCCAATATCTTGTCCATGCAATGGGCTCACAGGAAAAAGCTGTCCTATGAGCCCTTGCCAAGAGGAGGAGGAAGCCTATACAGTGGTACCTTGGGTTACAGATGCTTCAGGTTACAGATGTTTCAGGTTACACACTCCGCTAACCCAGAAATAGTACCTCGGGTTAAGAACTTTGCTTCAGGATGAGAACAGAAATCATGCAGCGGGAGGCCCCATTAGCTAAAGTGGTGCTTCAGGTTAAGAACAGTTTCAGGTTAAGAACGGACCTCCAGAACGAATTAAGTTCTTAACCCGAGGTGCCACTGTATAAGTAACGAGTACAGGAAATGAGGTGGCTCTGTACTCTGATAAAAAAATTGCCTTGCTTCCCTCTCTTGTTCTATTAGCACCATTCAGAGCTGGTGGAGAAATAGATATTGAAGTGGTAGAGATGGATGGATGGAACAATAGATTGATAGACAGCTCAAGGCCATTTTGCCTCAAGAGTTTCCTGCCTGCCCACCCTTGGTTTAGAGCTTTCACTGAGCAATTCTGAGTCGCTGGTTGACAGGACCAGAAATTTACTTTTCCTCTCAACCTGATTGCCACTTGACTGCCTTTTTTTCATCTTTCCCTCAGAGAAATTATCATTGAAGAACATTGTTTGCATTAGGGCAGAAATGGCATTGGGCATGATCAACATAGTATGGGGGGCCCATAAGGCGCCTGAGGGAAGGATTGACTATGGCACCCCCAAGTTTGGGTTGGGGTATCTGCCTGGTTAGAATTTGCACCCTGGTTGCCCAATGAGACCTTGCTTACTTGCACCACAGCAGCCATTTATATGAATTAGGTATGGCCCAGTCTGAGACACAGGACAGTTATACTTGGTTTGGAACAATGCTCTAGTCCCTCCCATCTACCTTGAACCATCATTGCTCTTTACCTAACATCCTCAGTCTCTCCACAGCTAAACTACACTATCCGGTTGGCTTATTAAAAACACATCTCTATGCTGCCCTTCAATTTGAAATGTCCAGGGCAGTTTACAATAACTTATCAAAACACTGCTCCCAAAAGGAGCTGGAGGTCTAATGGAGTGTTGTCCAAGAAACTGCATATGCTTGCTGGAGCTGCCCAGATCACACCCTTTCCTGTATGTGCCAGTAGGCCTGGCATTAGGACCTGGCACCCTTGGGCAACTGCTGGTGTGCAACCATATCAGCAGGACACATCTGACAGCTGCCCTACCCTGCTACACACTCTCTCACACACAAAAATCTAGCCTAGTTTTCTATTTGCAGATTCGGTCAGCTGCCATAACAAACTCCCCACAGTGCCTCTGCTACAGCACTTAGGGACACAATGGGACATCAACATGCATTGAGACTCCAGTTGCCAACCATTGGTTCTTGTGGGGTTGCTCCCTGGGCTGCCGAGTAAGCCCAAGGGAGTCCACCAACAGAGGCTAGGCCACCAGAAGCTACATTGCCCAAGCCCTCCACAAACCTAAAGCCAGCCCAAAGTTGGAGGCAACAGAGAGAAGGGTGAGTACAGGAGATGGCTCTGTGCTCTGAAAGTAATTTCCTTGCTTTCCTCTCTTGTCTTGTTAGCACCATTCAGCGCTTGTGGGGAAATAAATATATGAGTCGTAGAGATGGATGGATGGAACAATAGCTGGATAGATAGTTAAAGAGGAGAGAGAGAGAAGAGAGAGAGAGAGAGAGAGAGAGAGAGAGAGAGAGAGATGATAGATACTGTAGACAGATGATGATAGATGATAGATAGATAGATAGATGATAGATAGATAGATAGATGATAGATAGATAGATAGATAGATAGATAGATAGATGATAGATAGATAGATGATAGATAGATAAACAGACAGACAGACCGATAGATAGATAGATTAGATAGATAGATAGATAGATAGATAGATAGATAGATAGATGATAGATAGATGATAGATAGATAGATAGATGATAGATATAGATAGATAGATAGATAGATAGATAGATAGATGATAGATAGATAGATGATAGATAGATAGATAGATAGATAGATAGAGATAGATAGATAGATGATAGATAGATAGATAGATAGATATAGATAGATGATAGATAGATAGATGATAGATGATAGATGATAGATAAATGATAGATAGATAGATAGATAGATAGATAGATAGATAGATAGACAGATAGATGATATAGATATTGTGTATTTGCTAGTTTTTAATGTTCCTTCCAATAACCACCGAACCTTAGTCACACTGAAGCCCCATTGCAATCCATGGTACTTCTGTAAGTCACAACTAACTTGCCCCATTGATTTCCAATAGACTTTCAGCATGACTGATTTCTTTTTTAATCCTGGACTGGAACACATACATAATTGGGGAGGGGGGGGAGTTGCTTAATCAAACAGTTCTACTTTATGCTGCATTATAAAATGAGACAGGGAGCTCTGTGTTTTGTCGAAAATATGCACAGCTCTTGCCAATGCTCTGTAGGTGTCTTCTCCAAAGGTTAGACTGTGCTTTTCAATTCACACATATGATCAAAAATATTAAAAACTGCTGCCTTGGGGAATGAGCTGAAGGAGAAATAGTTCAAACTCCCTGCTGTTTCCCGAATAGGCTAGGATACTGTCTCTTTACCCACTTTCATTAACACTGCAAGCATAAAAAGAAATAGACATTGTTGTAATGACATCTTGGATGCTCCTGGAAATTATACAATGTCCTAGGTTTTGTTTAAGGGGGAGATAATGGTACATATAATGTGTGACAGCAAATATTTCAGTGGACTTGTATTGCAAGTCTGAGGAATATTGCAACTTTAAAGTCAGTTACTACAGGCTTCTTTCCTCACTCTCTTTTGTTCCAATTTTCCTTTCCAATTTTCTCCTTTCAGTGTTACTTTCTTACTGTTTACCAATACGGGTAACAGAGACGACATGGGGAGATGAAATATTTGATTCTGTATAAAGGAACTGTTGCCACTATTCACTGTTATTTGCAAATAAAACTTGCAAATGGAAGGGAAGGGAAAACATCAATAGGACTATTGTTATTATTTTTTAACCAAGATGTGGGTAAGGATCTCACAAAATCCTGAGAGCCACCCAAATCAAGTCATTTTTCAGGCTTGGAGCAATGACTAGAAAACATGATGGCCGTGTATGCCGTTCGTATAGGAGACTGATGCACACTCCCCACTCTCTCAAATGGTGAGAAGTTCCAGACACTGGACCTCTTGGTTTTGGCTCCCTTGGAGGAAAGAGCCTGCTGTTCCCAATGCCTCACAGCCTACCATGCCTGCAGAGTTGGGGCCACCTCTGATTCTGTGTCTCCTTCCCCTGGTGCCTGTGAACTGTCTGCTACGTCCTCCAATGCCCTGAGCTGCTAATGGAGTTTCATCTTTGTTTTGGAGCTTCCTCAGGATCTCTCCTGCTGGAGTCCTCCACCCTCTGGACCCCACGCCATCTGTGGTATTTCCCTTCCCTTTCTCTCTTGATGCCATGAACAATGAACATTTCTGGTTCCAGTATTCCTGAGTGCCAAACAGGGTAATCAAGGTAGGAATGGCAACCAGTTAGGAAAGCAAGACAACCTGTTAGGAAAGCAAGAAACCAGTTAGGAAAGCAAGACAAGTCTACTGGAATGCACACGATGGGAACATGAGTGGACAACTCCCCTGCCGAGCGCCTGAAGGCCCCTGTCCTGTCGCACACCACCTGGCCTAGGATGGGGCCTGTCAGGCTCCACAAAGGACTGCCACTGCTGCCACCGCCGCCAAACAAAGAGGACTCCATTTTTGTTTTTGTTTAATTACTGTTATTTTTTACCTATGTCATTTTTAAACTGTGATATTAATGCTGTATTCTTAGTTTTAGATTTTGATTTATGTGGAAATTGTTTTCCATTTGGTTGTGTATTTTTTTTGATGTGATTTATTTACTGTTTATGACTTTTGTAATTATATAAATCTTGTCATGTTGTAAGCCGACTTGAGCACTGTTTTTAACTGTGGAAAGGCGGAGTACAAATAAAAATGATGGTGGTGGTTCCCCGCGCACCCAGAATATCTACTGTTCATTGTCATACTCAGAGTTGGCACATTAAAATCAAGTTGCTTAAGTTTAGGGATGGGGGGGGGATTTGATTCAGCTCACGTTTAAAGTGCAGCATGTCAAATTTGCACTTTCTGAAACAATATGAGAAGTGAAACACAGTCATCCTTTGAAATTTGCACTCGTCCGAATTTCACAATGCTGTTCTCCAAAGACAGTGAATATTTCAGAGGGAACTGAGCATACAAATGAACGTATTAGCTACAATAACATACAAAACACATTGTTGTATTAAAAGAAATTGCTTGCAAAAATGTGTTTGTTGGTAGAAATTCACGCAAAAATATTGGAAGAGTTTTCGTGGGAATGTTTTTGTAACCACAAATCACTGCAGAAATGTGGAGAACTAGAAAAATGAGAAACCCAGAGAACCAGCATTGACAGATCCTTCTTAATTTCTCCGATTTCAGTGGATGTATGACTTAGTCATACATTACCCATTATTTCCAAATATTCATGTAGTGTGTACAAGTAGTGCGTAAAGTGGAGGCAGGCAGTATTTACTCCTACCAGGCAGTAAACCTTCCCCTTTCAGACATTCTTTCATCCATCTCAGATTCCAAATAATGCCTATTGAATACCTGGCTGGGATATATACTAATATATCTGTAAAAGAGCGCCTTTGCATTTGTGGATCAGGGTCTATTGAGGATCTGGTGTGTTATATTTTATATTGCCCATTGTATGATTCCCCCAGAGTTAAATTGATCTCCCCTTTTCAGATCTACCCTAGAAGGTCAACCAGATGATTTGAAAATTAAATGGTTGTTGGCAACCTTTCTGGATGGTGCAAATGCTAAACCCAAGGGATGCTTACTAGAAAGAGTATTCCTAAAATTTTGGACATTGTAGATTTTCCTTGCTCTGGTGTGCTTTTTGCAGCAAACCTCCTGCTGACCATTGAGTTACCAGTTTTGAGGAGACTCTCTAGCTATCTCCATTCCAAAAACTGCTGTTTCTTTCAAGATGCTTGGGGACAGCGAATCAATTTGACTTGGTTTGCACTTTAATGTGGAACTATCTAACCTACACTTCCTAAAACCACAAGGGAACTGAAACACATGTATCTTTCAAAATGTGCACTTTTCGATTGGAGTGTATTCCTTCATTGCAGCGAAAGGTTTCAATGTGATGGCACTTGCTTCATATCAGAAATCTTTTATACTAATAAAAAGGTTCTTGCCATGAGTTCTGGGAGTCTGGTAACCATATCTTGAATATTTCCTCTTTGAGGAGTCAGTCGGCAAAGGCATAAAAAAGGGAAAGAAGATGCAGTTTTGATGAACTATAATATCCCAAAATATTCTAGAAACAATTACGCTGTCAAGTCTCAAATTATTTGTTGAAGAGCAATATAATGTAAAGCAGCAAGCCAGCAGTGTGTGCGCTCAAAAATAAATTGGATTTTAAAATATGTTGATGTACAACTAGCCTACTATAAGATGATGTTACAGTTAATTCATAGCACAGGTAAAGCATGATAACATCGTCCTCATTATATATAATGGCACTTTTGCTAATGGAACTGTAAGTTGTTGCCGTGATCCAGAAAAGTGAAGCATGTATAGAAACACATATATCCACTCTATATCTATATCTATATCTATATCTATATCTATATCATCTATATCTATATCTATATCTATATCACACACAATTGCACTGTTGCCCTAACCAGCAAGCTGTCTACCCACTGCGGTTTACAAAAGGGTTGGGTGCAGGAAGAAATACTGCTATGCCTTCAAGTTCGTTAGCACTGGTTGTACTTGTGGCCACAGGCAGCAAGGAATTTTAAGCAGGCAGGTGTATATACAGTGGTACCTTGGGTTAAGAACTTAATTCGTTCTGGAGGTCCATTCTTAACTTGAAACTGTTCTCAACCTGAAGCACCACTTTAGCTAATGGGGCCTCCCACTGCCGCCGTGCCACCGCCGTGTGATTTCTGTTCTCAGCCTGAAGCGAAGTTTTTAACCCGAGGTATACTATTTCTGGGTTAGCGGAGTCTGTAACCTGAAGCGTCTGTAACCTGAGGTACCACTGTATTTCAATGCAAGGTGGGTAAATGGCCAAGCAGTGGAGGCAGGGATGTAGCACTCTCTGCAAATGCCCGGGACAGGGGTGCACCCCGAAAGCGGGGACAGAGCATGCTAACCCAACCCTTGCCGCTGCCTGGTGGGATCAGGGTGAAGAGGGTGAAGAGCACCCTCCATGCTCTGTCACTGCCAGGCGGGCCTTGCACACGAGCAAGCAGGGTGTGGGAGGGCTCTTCACCCTCTGTGCCCTTCCCCCACCCAGCACACAGGGAGTCACTCATCAACTGGCAGGCAGGAGCCTGGCAGGGTGCAGAGGGTGAAGAATATCCTCTATGCTCACCCATCAGCTGACGGGGGGGGACTCATGCCAGGCGCATTCAGGGGGCACCTGATTCACACACACACACCCGATTCTACACCCAGGGCCACGGCCCCCCTGCCCCCCATCCTACGACACTGAGTCTCTGCCCCTCCTGACATTTGACTGGCCAGCTCTGTCCCTCCTCCACTAACTCTCTTAGTAGAAGACTTTTAAAAATTACTTTCCTTGTACTAGGCTGGCATTCTATGTTTCCATACTGACTGCCTAAATTCTGGATATGGAGCCTATTGATTCAAAGGGAGGCATAAAATTTGCATGTGGGGTAACAAGCAATCCAGCATTTGCCCATCCCTTTGAAATGCAGACCAAACCATGCAGAAGCAGTTTTCACAGGGGAGGTCCTGTGTGATGGCCTAACTTTCAATGGATTGTGTCCTCTCTCTCTCTGGGCCCATCTATGCACCACAAATTTATATTGCTTTTGTTTTTTGTTTTTTGTTTTTTTTTTAATAATATTTATTAAAATTTCAAAAAAGTTACAAAAATAAGAAAAAAAGAAAAAACAAAAAACAAAAATACAAAATACAATAAAGTAAAAACAATTAAAAACAAACCAACTTTTCCATATCTTGTCTTTCATTTACTTGTTTCCCTGACCTCCTCACACCTCCCTTTTTTGTATTCTAGTTCAAATGGTTATTTCAGCAAATCCTTTCCATTTTTACTTTTATCTTACTAATTTATCTTAATATATTATGACTTTACATTCTCACCTGTTAATAATCCATCTTTAAATACTCCTTTATAACATTACTACTAAAACCACATAACTTCATTCCAACATCCTTCTAACATTCCTTAATTTTACAATATTTCTGTAGATAGTCTTTAAATTTCTTCCAATCTTCTTCCCTGGTCTCAGATTCTGCCAGTCATTTCCGCCAGTTCCATATAGTCCATCACCTTCATCTGCCATTCTTCCCGGGTGGGTAGCTCTTGTGTCTTCCAATACTTTGCGATGAGTATTCTTGCTGCTGTTGTGGCATACATAAAAAAAGTTCTATCCTTCTTTAACACCAATTGGCCGACCATGCCCAGAAGAAAGGCCTCTGGTTTCTTCAGGAAGATATATTTAAATACCTTTTTCATTTCATTATAGATCATCTCCCAGAAAGCCTTAATCCTTGGGCACGTCCCCCAAAGGTGAAAGAATGTACCTTCAGTCTCTTTACATTTCCAACATTTATTATCGGGCAAATGATAGATTTTAGCGAGCTTGACTGGTGTCATGTACCACCTGTATATCATTTTCAAAATTTATATTGCTTTTGTAGCAGCTTCATTGCCATGGGCTCTCCCAAAGGGTCCACATAACTGTAGTTAGGGATGACATATTCCGAATGAGAAATATCTCATGGCCAAGTGTGGCCCTAGCACAGCCCCCTAATAATAATAATAATAATAATAATAATAATAATAATAATAATAATAATAATAATACTTTATTACACCCCACCCATCTGGCTGGGTTTCCCCAGCCACTCTGGGTGTTCCAACAGAACACTAAAATACAATAACCTATTAAACATTAAGGGCTTCCCTAAACCCAAACCCTGACACTTCATGTAAAATGCAAAAATCATCTTGAATGGGCATGCTGGCCCCCCAAAAGAGGATATGTCCAGGAAAACAGTATCCTATAGTAGTTCAGTGCAGGTGTTAGAACTATGCTTCACAGGTTCCCTGGGATGAGTAAATAACCTTTCTATCACCTAAAGTCTTTAATATGGATTTGTGTTTCAGCAGCAAGCAATGCCTCTGTTATTCTTGCCACTCCCCCAAAATCTTTTTTCTTCTTCTTTCATTACAGATACATCAACCCGTCTCAGATCTCAAACTGACAAACTTTTAAAAAGCCTTAACCTCTATTTTTGAGCAGTTACGAGTTAGAAATAGCCGAGGGCATTTTTCTTTCCATTTTGTATTTTCTGCAAACTGTGCAGTTTAACAAGGCCACACAGCTTTGATAGCTCACAATTGCAAGTCTGCTTCCCTGATCCAATTTTGGCGGACTACTCCTCCAATAGATCATAACACACATACGCAACACGTACAAAAACCCCTAGCAATCACTGGTGAGAGATTCAGCATAATTCTGATATTTAGGATGGCTCCGAGAGACAGCGAAAATACTAAAAGAAGAAAAAGGAGTATTCTTAAACCCACATTTCCTTATCAAGTCTAAAAGTATGTTTCAGAAAGGTTGATAGCAATTCTCTGTTCCCTCCCTTACCTGCAGCTAGAAAAAAATGGCTAGTGTCCAAGATTGCATGCAAAGTTTGAGTTTAAAGTACCTGCAGGGGTGACAACTGGAATAAAATGGGGGGGGGGGCAGGTAAACCCCACCCTGCATAATCCATCAGAAGACATGGCAGACACACACCATCTGAATGGCAATGCCCATAGAATCATCGTCAGTACTAGAAACATGAACCACCACCAAATATTATTTTTGCTGAAAAATATGTGAGATTACAATATTGTATTTATTAGCATTACCTAGATCCTGTACTACTGATGAAGCCTAGGATGGCAAAACAAGGCTAATATTCCGGAAATCCTTGTCTTAGACTCTGTGAAAGGATTCCGTGGAACTGTAACAACCCTTCATGTGGATTATTGGACTCTATGAACAGACATTATGGTGCTGGAGGAGACTCTTGAGAGTCCCATGGACTGCAAGAAGATCAAACCTCTCCATTCTTAAGGAAATCAGCCCTGAGTGCTCACTGGAAGGACAGATCGTGAAGCTGAGGCTCCAATACTTTGGCCACCTCATGAGAAGAGAAGACTCCCTGGAAAAGACCCTGATGTTGGGAAAGATGGAGGGCACAAGGAGAAAGGGACGACAGAGGACGAGATGGTTGGATAGTGTTCTCGAAGTACCAGCATGAGTTTGACCAAACTGCGGGAGGCAGTGGAAGACAGGAGTGCCTGGCGTGCTCTGGTCCATGGGGTCACGAAGAGTCGGACACAACTAAACAACTAAACAACAAACATGAACAGACAGGTGGAATAGACACTTGTACATGTATGGACCTTATTCATGAATGGAATATAGAATGAACTGATCCACTGGGTCTTCTGCTTTCTTCGTTGAACTTTATGAGACTTCCGTTGAAATCTACAATTTGATACAATGAATAGTATACCTTATTTATTCAAAAGTACAGCCGGTTACGTCTTGTGTGTTTATTGAGTATGTTTCACGTAATCATAGGTTTGTTGTTGTTTTGCATAAAATTGGGGGGCAGCCCCCTCAAATATTTTATTGGGGGGCCAAGGGACCTTGGCTACTAGGAGTTGGCTTATCACTTAATATAGGGTAATTTCTGCTGTTTGTATTGAAAAGAGATAAGATGAACCACATAGTGTGTGCATCCACAATCTCAAAGAGGTCCCACGATTCCACAGGAACAGTGGTCACCAACTTGTAGCCCTCTGCAGACTCCTTCTGGGAATGCATTCTTCTTCCTTATATGTGTGCACATTTCTGTGTATTATCTCTGTGTGTTTGAAAGAGAGATTTGGAGGGGGGGAGAGCATGCTGTGCAATTAAGTAATGTTGGAAAATCTGCTCACTTTTGGATCTGTCTCTCCACCCCATGGGCAAGTGGTTCCTTGAAAGATTATCCCCAAAGTAACACAGTCCTCAAGAGAAAAGGTTCTCCTTCCCTGCATGATAACTTAGCTGACCCTGCAGAAAACCAATGTGGCTAGAGAGTTAGAGAGACCCAGGTTCAAATCCCCAGTTGTCCATGAAGTGTATTTTTGGTATCTGTGGGAGCCGCCCAGGGTGGCTGGGGAAACCTAGCCAGATGGGTGAGTTACAAATAATAAATTATTATTATTATTATTATTATTATTATTATTATTATTATTACTGAGTAACTGGAGTCAGTCACCATCTAGAATCATGGTCAGTACAGTGCTACCTCGGGTTACAGACGTTTCAGGTTACAGACTCTGCTAACCCAGAAATAGTACCTCAGGTTAAGGACTTTGCTTCAGGATGAGAACAGAAATCGCACGGCGGCGGCAGAAGATTCCATTAGCGAAAGTGGTACCTCAGGTTAAGAATGGTTTCAGGTTAAGAACAGACCTCCGGAATGAATTAAGTTCTTTTTTATTATTATTATTAAAATTTTTATTACATTTTCAGTTTACAGAAAAGAAAAAGAAGGACAAACCAGAAAAAAGAAAGAAAGAAAAACAATCCAACTTTCAAAATACATTTTTAGGTTACTAACTGGACTTCCCCACATCTCCCTCACCCTGCGTTCTTTACAATAAACATATCAGCAAATTATTACCTTGTTTCGTATCTTATTTATATCTTTCAGAGTGTTTTACTTCTAAATTTAAAGTACCTTTTGTCAAATATTTATACCTTAAGATAATACATAAAATAACTTTAAATTTCAACTTTTTCTTACTTATAACTTAACTTTCTATTTTCCTAATCTAATTGCAGGAGCTAAAATTTCCAAATCATGCAGATTCTTAACATTCATACAACTTATAATGTTTTTGTAAATAGTCCTTAAATTTCTTCCAGTCCTCTTCCATTGTCTCTTCTCCCAGATCTCGGATTCTGCCAGTCATTTCAGCCAGTTCCATATAGTCCATCAACTGCGTCTGCCACTCTTCCAGCGTAGGAAGGTCTTGTATCTTCCAATATTTTGCAATGAGTATTCTTGCTGCTGTAGTTGCATACATTAAAAAAGTTCTATCCTTCTTTAACACCTTTTGGTCCACAATGCCCAGGAGGAAGGCCTCTGGTTTCTTAGGGAAGGTGTACCTAAACACCTTTTTTAACTCATTATAGATCATTTCCCAGAAGGCCTTCACTTTTGGACAAGTCCACCAAAGATGAAAGAATGTCCCTTCAGCCTCCTTACATTTCCAACATTTATTATCAGACCGATAATATATTTTTGCAAGTTTGACTGGGGTCATGTACCACCTATATATCATTTTCATAATATTTTCCTTCAGGGCATTACATGCCGTGAATTTCATTCCAGTGGTCCATAACCTTTCCCAGTCTTCTAACATAATGTTGTACCCAATATCCTGAGCCCATTTTATCATGGCTGATTTGACTATCTCATCCTGGGTGTTCCATTTAAGCAGCAAGTTATACATTCTCGAAAGCGCCTTGGTCTTAGGTTCTAACAATTCTATCTCTAATTTCGATTTTTCCACCTGGAATCCTATTTTTTTGTCTGACTTAAAAACCTCTTGAATTTGAGCATAATGAAACCAATCTTGCATCCTATTCTTTAATTTTTCAAAGCTCTGCAGCCTCCAATTATCTCCAATTTTTTCTATTATTTCCCAGTATTTCGGCCATCCAGCCTCCATATTGGGTTTTTTTCGAACCTTGGCCTCCGCTGGTGATAACCACCTCGGGGTCTTACCTTCCAATAAGTCTTTGTATTTTGTCCAGACCATAAATATAGCTTTCCTGACAATATGCTTTTTAAACATTTTATGAACCTTTACCTTATCGTACCACAAATATGCATGCCATCCAAAAACATTATTATACCCTTCCAGATCTAGGACGTCAGTGTTCTCAAGGAGTAACCAATCTTTCATCCAGCAGAAAGCCGCAGCTTCATAATATAACCTTAAATCTGGCAGGGCAAACCCCCCTCTCTCTTTTACATCCGTTAATATTTTAAATTTTATTCGGGGCTTTTTGCCCTGCCAGACAAACCTAGAAATATCTTTCTGCCACTTCCCAAAACACTCCACTCTGTCCACGATCTGTAGGGTCTGAAACAAAAATAACATCTTCGGCAATACATTCATTTTTATAGCTGCAATTCGACCCAACAAGGAAGGTTTCAATCTTGACCAGATCTCTAAATCTTTCTTAATTTCTGACCAGCATTTTTCATAATTATCTTTAAATAGATTCAAATTTTTGGCAGACAAGTTTACCCCTAGGTATTTTACCTTTTTAACAACATTTAACTCTGTCTCTTTCTGAAACCCATCTATTTCCAAAGGTGTCAGATTTTTCTCCAAAACCTTGGTTTTTTGCTTGTTCAGTTTGAACCCCGCTACCCGACCAAATTCATAAATTAATTCTAACACTCTCTTCGTACTAGATTCTGGCTCCTGTAGTGTTAAAACCAAATCATCTGCAAAAGCTTTCAATTTAAATTGTTTCACTCCGACCTGTATTCCTTGTACCAACCGGTCTTCCCTAATTATGTTCAAAAGCACCTCCAGAACAGAAATAAATAACAGAGGGGATAGGGGGCAACCTTGTCGTGTTCCTTTTTCAATTTTAAATTCTTCTGTCACCACATTGTTTACTATCAGTTTAGCTTTCTGCTCTGAATAAATTGCCTCTATTCCATTTTCAAACCCCCGTCCCACTCCCATCCCTTCCAAATTTTTCTTCATAAACCTCCAAGAAATTTTATCAAAGGCCTTCTCCGCATCAACAAAAATTAACACTGATTTTGTATTAATGTTGGTTTGCAAAAGTTCCAAAATATCAATAATATCCCTAGTATTATCAGACAAATGTCTTCCTGGGAGAAAGCCTGCCTGGTCCTTGTGAATTACTTCATTTAATACTTTTTAAAATCTACTTGCCAAAATATCTGCAAAAATTTTGTAATCCACATTTAGGAGTGAGATGGGACGGTAGTTCTTAAGTTGAGTCTTTTCAGTTTCCACTTTAGGGATCAATGTGATGAAGGCTTCTTTCCACGATTCCGGTGCCTTCTTCCCCTCCAAAATCTGATTGCATGCCTCCATTAATGGTTGTATCAAATAATCTTTCAATAACTTATAATACTTGGAGGTAAGCCCATCCGGACCTGGAGATTTGCCTAGTTGCATATTCTGGATGGCACCCTCTATTTCTTGTTGTGTTATTTTATGATTCAGGATTGTTCTCTTTTCCTGGGCAAGTTTTGGTAAAACATTTGTTTTCAAAAATTGGTCTATCTCCTTCTCCTCTTGTGGCCCTTGAGTATAGAGCTTTTTGAAATATCTCTGGAAACACTTCCTAATTTCTTCGGGTTTCTGGATATCTTTCCCTTCAATCTCTAGATTGGTGACTGTATTCAATTTTTGTCTCTTTTTCAATTGCCATGCTAATAGTTCCCCACACTTGTTAGCTGATTCAAATGATCTTTGTTTCATTTGTTTAATTTTCCACTCAACTTCTTGATTTATCAGTTTCGCGTACTGTCCTTGGTAAAATTTAATTTCTCTCAAGATCTCCTTCGATTTTGGCTTAGATCTCAACTTTTTCTCTCCATCTCTTATCTTCTCTAAAATCTTATCTTTTTTCCCATTCCAGATTCTTTTCTTTATCGTGTTCTGTTGTATCAGAAACCCTCTCATAACTGCTTTGCTTGCATCCCAGATTGTTCTCCTTTCCACCGTAGTATTCAAATTTATTTCAAAATAATCTTTCAAGGTTTTTTGGGCCTTCTTCACAATCTCCTGATCTCTTAATAGGGTGTCATTCATTTTCCATCTAAAGGAGCCGATTGGAGTAAGTCTTAATTCCATTTTCATAGCGTTATGGTCAGAGCAAGTTTTTGGGCAGATTTCCACTTTTCTAATCATAGGTGCCAGCCTTCTAGTTGTCCATATTTGGTCTATTCTTGTCCATGACAGATGAGCCTCAGAAAAGAAAGTTCCTTCTCTACCTAAGGGATTCTTAGTCCTCCAAATATCGATTAAGTCTATATTGTCAGTTAGTTCAAAAAAAGTTTTGGGTAGTCTGCCATCTTTTGTTAGACTTAGGTCTTGTGACTTATCCATATTTGTAGAGACCACTCCGTTCATATCTCCCATCATAATGATGTTGGTGTAGTCCAAATAGTCCAGGATTGTCTCATGCAGTTTCCTATAAAATTCTGATTTCCCCTCGTTCGGTGCATAAATTCCTAATAGCAAAAATTTTTCTCCTTGGGCCTGTATTTCAATAGCCAAAACTCTTCCTTGCTCATCTTTGAATAAAAATTTTGGTGACAGGCTCTCCTTTGCATAAATCACCACTCCTCTTTTCTTTACTTTATCCGATGAGATGAATTCTTGGCCTAATCTTTTATTAATCAAGACTTTTCTATGGAGCCTGGTCACATGTGTTTCCTGCAAGCAGATGATGTCCAATTGTTCTTTTTTCAATATATGAAAAAATCTTCTTCTTTTCTCTGGGGAATTTCCGCCATTTATATTCCAACTAAGAAGCTGCAGAGACATCCTGGGTCAATCTATTGGTCCTGTGGTGACGTCCCTTTCTTTTGGTCCTCTGGTCCCGAGGGAGTAGGTGCCAGTATAGGTGTAAGCGGTGGCGGTGGCCAGGCTCCTGTTGTCCCTTTCTGTAGATCCTCTTCGTGGTCGTTCAAGAACTTTTGTTGGTCTTCTGCTGTTCTAATTTTAACTTTCTTTCCTTTGAAATTAAAAGATAGTCCTTGAGGAAACTCCCACCTATAAGGAATTGAGTTGCCTCTCAGTAATTTTGCAAGTTCTATATACGTCGCTCTAAGATCCAAAAGCTGTTTTGGTATGTCTCTGTAAATTTCAGCTCTGTTGCCGTGGATGTCAAGTGATTTTCCAAAATGAAGGCCTAATATTTTATCTCTCTCTTGCTTAGATCTTAAAATGATCAAACAGTCTCTGGGTTTATCCCTCCTCGTCACTCTTCCCAATCTGAAAGCAGTCACAATTTTAAAATCCTTATCCTCTTCAATACCCCAGAACTTTGAAAATTCTAATGTCAGATAACCAATCAGATCTTCCTGTTCAAGTTCTGGAATAGCTCTAAGTCTAAGATTGCTTTCCCGATTTCTCAGTTCAGTCATCGACCAGTAGGCCTGCTGTTCACTAATCTGTTTATGCAACGGCTTCACCTCCACCTTTAATGCCTCAACTTTCAAGTTGGCTTCCTCTGCTTTTTGTTTGGCTTCCTCAGCCAGTTTGTGATTCTCTGCTGTTGCTTCTTGAAGATTCCCAATTGCTTGTGTGTGTTGAGCCACCTGGTCAGTCAATTTATTTATTGAGGATGTGGCTTGATCAATTTTAGTCGAATGTTCGTCCGCCTTTTTATTTAGAATTGCCAGTTGTTCTAGGATCTGATTTAAAACTTTTTCAGATCCTCCTGAAGCCATATCCCCTGTAGATGTCTGCTCAACAGCCCCTTTTTGTATTTCTAGAACAGCTGGGACAGATGATCTACGTGGTTGGGAAGTCAAAGTTGTTTGTACCAATTGTTTTGCCTTTATTTTAGCCAGCCTTGTTTTCCCTGCGTCACTCATTCCAATCCCGTCTGTGTATCAAGGTCAGACTGTATGTGTTCCCATGAGAGAGACAGTTCCAAAGTATAAACAACCAGGCAGCAGAGAATCAAAACAAAATATAGTTCCCAGAGAATTATAAATTCAAAGTCCTCTAGGGGGAATAATAAAGTTCAACCGAAAGAAAGAGGTTTTTCCTTCTTTACAGTCCCAATAATCCAAAGAAGAAACAACTGAAGTTCTAAAAGGTCTTTTAGTTTCTTTTTAGCATTAAGCTTTCCCCAACTTAATACAAAGTCTCAGAGAGGGTGCAAGAAACAGTTTCCCTATTTCTTCTATGGTGTAACGTTTACATGCAACACTTTCAACCTTAAAAACAATATCAACAGTTTGGCAGTTTGACAGTTCTTCTTTACCCTGGCAGCCCACAGATTTGGTTTCTTCAATTATTTATAAATCCCAAAGGAAGAAGGAAGATCCAGTCAGAAAATCAGCATAGATACTCCGAAATTGTCTCTTTTAATCCCTGCCAAAAGTTCAATAGTCTGCACGATAATCCAATCTTTTTTATAGTTCTTTCAAAGCACTTCCCGCTTGTCAAACTTTGCTTTGATCTCTTTAGCACGGTCGGGAAACGGACTTCCTGGTTACGTTTCCCGTTTTCAGCCAAATTAAATACTTTAGTCCCGATAATTTTTAAGTCCCCTTACTCACGGGTTGTAGTTGCAAATCTGATGTTCCAAGAAGAAAGGTCGGCGCTCATCAGCAGCAGCCGCGCAGCTTTGCTTCCCGCAGAAAGAGCGATGAACTCACAGCGCCGCTCCCCCTTTCACGTTCCAGAGCCCCTTACGGGGTTCCTTCTCCGTTTCTGGGGGGGCTTCTGGCGCCCGCCGAGTCCCACGGCCACGAGCTCACTCTGCCCGTGGTTTTTCTTGATGGGTCGCCGCTATGCCGCAGCGAACGACCCTTTTCTGCGGAGCCCCTCTTCAGAGCACGAAGAGGACCGCCATTGCTGTTTCGCGCCGCCTCCGGAAGTCCGGAATGAATTAAGTTCTTAACCAGAGGTACCACTGTACTAGAAACATGAACCACCACCAAATATGAAAAAGAATGAAGCTTTACACTTTACTGCTGAAAACCCGGGGTAGAATCTGTCCTTTGAATAAAAGGAGCCATTATGCAGCCCAGCGCTCTCTATAGAATATTTACACAAAAGTTTAATGAGCTACAGCTAAATCTCAGATTATTAAAGAAAGAGAAAGAGAGAAGAGAGAGATTCAGCATCCAGCGTGTGCTATTTTAGGTGTGGTTTCCAGATTTATTGTCTGCCCTGAGGATTTGTCCTATAATCTTGATAACCAAAGCATCTCAGGTTGTTCTTTTTGGACCTGGGAGTGGAGGGGGGAAGAGAGAAAAAGCCTCCTAGCCATTTGCAGACCACTTTGCCCTTGTTCTTTTCATTTCCCTCAAAGTAGAAGGAAAGAGGATAAATTCCAAAGACTGAGACTTTGTTTTCCTTACCCTCCAGAGGATGAAGCTGTTTCTTGCATCGATTTTTGTTTCTGCAATGCCTACGGGGCTCTTCTGGTCTGGCACAGTTTGCAATCCCTACCAGGGCTCATCTCGAAGATGCCCCATGCTAGGCTTGCCAAGGGGCAGATTCTGCTGCTAATATTCATGGAGGAGCAGGAAAAGTCGCACACATAAGAAGACATATTTTTGTTGTCAAGAGTATTAAAAGAACAAAGCACCACACTAGAGGAAATCTTTCTAGCACTGATCATTTGCTCATTCAGTCTCTTTATGCTGAAAAGGATACATAGGTCTCCCTTGGTAGTATATTCCTCATTTCGGGAGGAGGGCCATGGCTTCAGGCAAGCACGTGCTGTGAATAAGAAGGTCCTGCAAACGTGGCAATGGCAGATCTGGTTTTTTAATTAACACAGGCAGAGATGGCACGTAGAAAGGGGACTGACTTGATGACCAAAGAGGTGTTAGTTGAGGAGTACAGCACCCTTGCCTGACTGCAATGTGCATCCCCACAATTTTGTTCCTTGATTGTTGCACCCCCGCTGAGCTCCATTACAGAGAATGACATTGTGTAAAACCGAGTAAAAATGCCCTCCACAATCTGTTGTTCTGTTTGGCATAGGCAATTTTAGGAGGGGAATTTTAGCAGTGTGTGTGTGTGTGTGTGTGTGTGTGTGAGAGAGAGAGAGAGAGAGAGAGAGAGAGAGAGAGAGAATGAACTTGTTTTCAGGGTGGCTGTGTTTTTTGAGGTGCAGCTTCTTCAGTAGTGAATACAGAAGAAGAGAAGAAGAGTTTGGATTTGATATCCCGCCTTTCACTCCCCTTCAGGAGTCTCAAAGCGGCTAACAATCTCCTTTCCCTTCCTCCCCCACAACAAACACTCTGTGAGGTGAGTGGGGCTGAGAGACTTCAAAGAAGTGTGACTGGCCCAAGGTCACCCAGCAGCTGCATGTGGAGGAGCGGAGACTCGAACCCAGTTCCCCAGATTACAAGACTACCGCTCTTAACCACTACACCATACTGGCTCTCAGAGGTGTGTTGTTGTTGTTGTTGTTGTTGTTGTTGTTGTTGTTGTTGTTGTTGTTATTTCCTTGGTGAACTGTATCATATTACAGTGGTACCTTGTTTTGAGTCCAAGATCTGTCCTGGAGCCCCGGATGCTCAACCAAAGGGACGTTCGACAAAGCGCTGCTCTGTGCACACACGTGGAGCGGTTTGCACTTCTGCACATGCGTGAGCGGCAAACCTGGAAGTAATCCATTCCAGTACTTCCGGGTTTGCTGCGGTCATTCACCAGAATGGACGGTTGACAGGGTGAACGTTCGCGGAGGTATTACTGTATATCACAGATACCATAAAGACTATATATATATATATATATATATATATATATATATATATATGGCATGCTATGCATATGCATTTATTCTAAATCATCAGCATCGAACTGTAGCTACTTGAGCCATTCCAGGCTAGTGTTTACAGACAACATCCAATGGACTAGAGTGAAATTTAACCTTCTAGAAATGGTAAAGCTCCTGTGATTCACAAAAGGCTTTTGATCCCACAGAGCAATCCCACTTGTGTGATTCTTGCTGATTCCCCTCCTTCCCTGCACACACACTTGTCCTAAAGGTCCCTCCTGACCCCGCCTGATTTTCAGAAGACAGAAGGGCTGAAAAGGGAAGATGCTTTTGACAAAAATAGACTCCTCCCCCTTCTGCCACTGAGAGCATCACCTGAGCAGAACCCCACACACGGGACATTCACATCATCATCAGCAAAGTCTGGATTCAATGCACTGGAGGTAAGTCAGAAAAAATAAATCCTGCTCATATTAAAATAAAGCAAACCAAGTGAATGAATCCAGCACAGCCCTTAGAAACCATTTATGAAAGATTTGACTACATTAGTTTGGAGAATGCATAGGAAATGCAGATAGCAACATCCCTTTCCTGGAATGTGCTATTATTGTATTTGATTCATCTTGTCTAGACTTTGCGATAGACCCGGGGGATTAAGCTGTATTCATTCTTTCATCAATATAGATTTATTGCAATGAAGGGCACTGAAGCATGATTTCCACATTTATTCTCTCTTGCAATTTGCTGCAGAACAATATGTATTTTAAGCAGCATTACTAAAAGACAATTGTAGATCAATACGATCATGTTAATTTTTAAGAAGCAATTGTAAGGTCAGCAGGACACATTCTCATAACCTATTATCGTCCACTAATGATTGCATTGCTCAAAGGCACATTACTTTTCATTTCTCAGGCACTCTGCAGATAACTGCACATCACACAAACAAAATAGCCTCCATCCTGTATGGTACAGTCCAATAAAACACTCAAAAAAGGAAGCACATTGGAAAGTCCTTTATTGCCAACACATCCACAAAAAAGACTCGCAACACATAATATGGAGAAAAGGCTATATTTATTAAAAATGTAACATGGAGGACCTGCAAAATAAATCCAAAGGACAAAGCCAGTCAAAATATAGACTGAGGAGGAATTTTGCTATGGCAAGAGGAAAGATTCCCTTCCCTACTCCTGGGCATGTCTATGGTCCCAAAGGATTGAGAGTAAACTGTCCTCCTTGCCTCAAGGACCTTCAGTGTATGACTTGACAAGAATGATGTAGTCCTGCCAGTTTAGCATTCACCCTATTAAACCTAAATCTCCCCACCCCAGGGTCCCCAAGCCAAGCTGGCACTAGGAAATCACAAGTGTCCTTAACCTTAGAATGCCTCAAGTTTAAAATAGATCTCATATTTTACATTTCTGTCTGGACTCAATAGCCCATTGAACCAATATAAAAAACACCACTCCAACAGTACTCTCAACAGTATGGAACAGGGAAGTAGCAGGAGGGGGTGGTGTCACTGGGGCAGTCACCCCAGGCGCAAAATTGTTAGGGGAGCAAAATTTAAACACCTCAATACAGCTGCGTGCTTCTGTCGCTGGGCTTCATTGAAAATGGCTTCTCCATGCAATCTCCTGGGTGATGCAGACACCGTTAGGCAGTTCAATGTGCCCTCTGCACGGCCTCAGAGGCTGACAACCCACGCTACACCCCTAGTATTGAGCAGGAGAATAAAGAGGGTCTCAAAGGCCTATCAGAGCTCCCCCCACCCCGCTAATCCTACTAATCCCTTCCAACAGGCAGCTAGAAAAGTCCATGCTCCAAATGAAGGGATGCAGTTGTGCAGACTATAACTGTGGTGACTTTAGGCAGGTGCCAACTTAAATAGCCGGGCACCTCTGCAGCTCTGCAGACAAAGCTTCCCCAACCCCTCCCCAGGGTAAACCGCCCCCCGAGTCTCCTTTGAGGGAAGTTGGGGTGTGGCAAAGATTCTTCTCACCTAAGTGTGAGAGTGACATGGTCAACACGGTTGTTGCTGAGCTTCATGTTCAATTCTTAACAGGGATTGGGGGAATGTATGAAATAGGTCAGGGGTTGGCAATCTAAGGCCCATCAGCTACAAGCTGCCCATGCGGTTTGTTTAAAATGGGCCCATGGACCCCCACAGCCTGCTCAGTCGGCTCCCATGCGCTGCGCTAAACCGGTGCAGAGCAGAGCGGGGGCCACATTCCGCAATGCTGGCTGGCTTTCCATTGGCTGCAGGAAGCTCCTGCAGCCAATGGGAAGCTGCACACGCCTCTTCCGCGCCAGAAGGAGTGCCGGAAATAGCATCTGTGGCCCACCGCGGTGTCTGTGGGACCATGAACCGGCCCAAGCCACGAAAACTTTGCCGACCCCTGAAATAGGTCTTTTGTGTCCATGACTCAGATCAGGATGTGCATTGGCTTGTGTAACTAATTGAATTTGTAGCAAGCAGGATCTCCAAAATCCCTCTCATAAATAATTCTTTTTCACATCAAATTATGCTTCTTTGAACTGAAATTAATGCCAAACAAATAACTGAACTTGGATTGAAAGAAGGTATTTCTTACAGCAGAACAAGTTCCCGGTTTAAGGGGAAAGCTTTGTTCGGTGTCCCCTCACCTACAATGGTGGTCATCACAATGACCCTAGGACAATGCTCTGTCATTTGGGGAAATCTGACACGGTGGTAGTTTCTGGATCTAGCTAACCCACTGGGGATAGAGAGCAGGTGGATTTTGCTCAGACACTCAGACTCGGCAGCTGCCTATGCTGATTTCAGTCCTGTCTTGATGAAAATCAACTTTCCCTGTTGACTAAAAGCAGGGTCTCCTATTTTCTCTGCTGAGTAGCCTGGATCTCTTTGCTGTTAGGAAGGAGTTCTTGATTGGTTTCTGTTGCTTACCCACCTCAGTCTTTGACCCAGTGGATCCGCCTACTGTTGCAGCCAGGATTCTTGGGCTGCCTTTCCTTGGTCTTCCTGATGCTCAGCAAAGACCAGGAAGTTCAGGCAAATAATCGCAAGAGTCCTAACAGTAGCAGGAGCACCCATATCCCTTCCCCTTTCATCTGTTGCTTCAGCAGGATTGCTGAGGGCCCCACCCATGTATTCTGGCTGCATTTGTGCAACGTGAATTCCATGCACACAAAGTCTTGCCCTACGATGCCATCTAGTGCTGCATGACTTTCTGATTTCAGTTCCCCTTCCCGTTTTGTTTAAGCCTTGCCCTTGAAGCACGGGGAGGAGTTGCGTGTGGAACCGTGGGGTTCAATGTGGACATTCCAAACACAATGATTCCTGCGGAAGAAGATCTTTAAGACTGTCGTACAGATGACAGAGGCAAAAACGGAGATTGCTAACAACACAGAAGGACGTGAAATGAAAATAACACCTCGCCGTCAGGAGTGGAGGTTCCAGCAAATAATAGAAGCTACACTAGTAATCAATAATCGTGGGGTAGCCTCTCCTGAAGGGGCAGGCAGGCAACCCTAATTCCACTGGTGGTCTCTCTCTGCTGGGCTGTGTGAGGGGAGTAATTTTCACTGTAAACAAATCTTTACCATGCCAGAGCCTTAATGCCAGTTTCAGCAGCGCATCTTGCTCCCACCGCTATTTTCCTCAGCAGCAGAAACCTGAGCCCTGCCATTAGCAACTGCTGAGCCGGGCCTTTGAAGAGCCTGGTATCTCTTCGCTTGACAATTTACTGACAAGAAAGGTGCTAACCACAGGGCTGAAGACAAACCGCCTTGCTCCAAAGAGGTTTTGGGGAGCTTTCCTACATTCACAGATCCCAGGGTTTGGTTTGGTTTTCATCTTTTCCCCCAAGTGGAAGAAAAGCTGGAATTATTAAGCGATGAATCAAGCATCCAAAAAGGAGACAGCATGTAATACAACCAGAACTGAGATTTGATATCAGTTGGTTAGAGCATGGTGCTGATAACACTAAGGCTGCAGGTTTGATCCTCATATGGGACAGCTGCATTTTCCTGCATTGCAGAGGGTTTGGACGAGATGATCCTCAGGGTCCCTTCCAACTCTCTAATTCTATGCTGGTCTACCTGTAAACACAGAGTGCCAGTAAGCAAAATAGCTGCTAGAGAAGCTGATTTTAAAAGGGTCAACCTGTTGGTGTCAGTCACAAAATGGCTGCCACGGGAGCATGGCATTGCACGAAACGCTTGCTACATCTAAAGAGCATAAAAAGAGGCAGGACCACAACATGGTTTAGATGTGACAGTGTCTACTGTCAGCCAATGAATTGTGGGCATAGGTTTTGGTTTTTTTGAATATTTTTTTATTAGGAATTTCAACATAACAATTTATCAAAAACATATCATCCTCATTTCCCCCTTCTTTTCCCTCCCCCCAAAAGAAAAAAAACTCCTCCCGCCCCCCCGCCCCCTAATTTCCCTCAGCTCCTCTCTCGGTTTTTTAACACATGTTATTCTCTGCATGTTATAAAATTGTAAAGATCCTTAATTTATCTATCTATATGTTGCCAATTAAAAAAAATGTGTATGTTTATTCAAAACCTGCCAAGGAGTTCAGTTCATTTTGTTGTTTCTTTAAGTACTTTGTAAAAGGTCCCCATTCTTCTTTAAAGTCACAGTTGTCCTTATCATATAGTTTGTATGTCAATTTCGCCAGTTCTGCATAGTCCATCAGTTTCTCTTGCCACTGTTCTTTGGTCGGGATTTCTTCATTCTTCCATCCTTTTGCTATTTCTTGCCGCAGTTGTCACATACATGAAGATGTTTTTCAATTTCCTTGGCAGGTCTTTTCCTACAATCCCTGACAAAAATGCTTCAGGCTTTTTTTTACAAATGTTAATTGGAACATTTTCTTCAACTCATTATATATCATTTCCCATAATTTTTTAATTTCACTACAATCACACCACATATGATAACAAGTCCCTTCTTTTTCCTTACATTTCCAACACATATTTGAACTGGTTTTATACATTCTTCCTAACTGCACTGGTGTTATATACAATTGTGGGCATAGATAAGTGGGCAAGTTGGGTATAAGAGAGTCCAGGTGGGTGCAGATGGGAACTGTGTAAGACGAGCAAACAATCTTTCAAACACCGAGAGATTCTACAAAATTCAGATATCTTGCGGGCATCATAGGGGTGGAATCTAAACACATATAAAAAACGCTGTGAATTTATTATTTTCATAAAGACGTTTTGAAAAATATATTGAATTTGCCATAAGCACACCATCGCCATCTAGTGCCACATTTTTATAATGCACTTAAAATGTTATATTTGTAGCTGTATAGCTGACTCCATGATCACACTTGCAGGCACAGTGGCACCCCCAAATGGTGTGCTGCATGAACCAGACAAGCAAAACTGCAATGTAGTAGAAATACAGTTCCCAGCTAGAAGCTATGTGATGGGGGAAAATGGGGATACATTTCTTTCTATTCTGGCCAAAGTAAAACCCACTGGAAACTGTAATTTATTAATCATACACAGATGAAATATAGAAATGTGAAATTATCCACATAAATAAATAGCTGCGATGATTAATACATAACCTTTAAGCTCCCACAGATTCAGAGGAAATTTCCCCCCATCACTTGAAAGCAAATGCTATTTTTGTCTTAAAATTAGCAAGAAGTAAATAGCTAAAAGGATCTGACCTTTCACGGCCCGCTGGCAATCTCCAGACTTTGCAAACTTCTCGCAGTCACATATTGTACTAAGAAATTATGAATTAACCCTGGGAGAGTGAGGGCGGCGGTAATTCTCCACCTCTAGTCTTTTCATTGTCTCGTTATTCTTATTTATAGTTTGTTGAGTCTGTAAAGTCTTCTGCCAAGGCTCAGTAAAGTCTCCAGCTTTTACAAGACTGGGAGACAAAACATCCAGCTTGGTCCTCTGTATTATAGCCTTAAATAAAACTATTAAGGCTCTCCTTGGGGAATACAGCGCTCCCTCCCTTCCATACCCTATTAAGCTTTACAGGAACAGTTTGGGGGCAGATAAACTGTTCCCTGCTGCCCTTTTCCTCTGACTGGGCACAGTCTTAAAAGTTCATGAATTATTCTGCTGGAAATACCTTTTTTTTTAAAAAAAAAAAAAGCCTATATTTTTTTTTAAAAAAAAAGTTATATAAAATGGAAAGTAAGCACAATGTGCATTTTTGGAAAGACTTCTGAACTATGCAGTTTTGTGATTCTATGTTGGTTCTATTTCACTGCACTCTTTTAAGTTTGTTTGTCTTCATCCCTGTAAAACAGCCAGAAGGACTTCGGTTGTGAGGCAGCTAAATTAGATAATTCAATAAAAGTAAATAATAATAATAAAAAAAGATCATGCTTGTTTTCAACAAGCATGAATTACACTATTCAGCTCCAGCTTTTGGACAACCCATTGGAACATCCCGTTGGCCACTGTGAGAACATGATACTAGACTAGATGGGCCTTCTTTTGTTCTTCTGTTTCCTTGCACCAGTGTGGTGTAGTGGTTAAGAGCGGTAGACTTGTAATCTAGTGAACTGGGTTCGCTTTCCCGCTCCTCCACATGCAGCTGCTGGGTGACCTTAGGCTAGTCACACTTCTTTGCAGTCTCTCAGCCTCACTCACCTCACATAGTGTTTGTTGTAGGGGAGGAAGGGAAAGGAGATTGTTAGCCACTTTGAGACTCCTTAGGGTAGTGATAAAGCGGGATGCCAAATCCAAACTCTTCTTCTTCTATATTAAAGTTTTGGCTGCACTTTCCTCAAGCCTTTCCCACTGAACCCAGTAGGACTTACCTAAATAAATAGGCAAATGATTACTTTACCACCACCGCCCTCTCACTCCCTAGTATACTTTAAGAACAATATGTTTGGAGTATTATATTTTTTATATGTTTCCCACCTATTACCATAATGTTATCAACACAGTACAAACAAGCACACTTTTCTGCAGGGTTGCCATATATCCTCTTTTTCCTGGACATGTCCTCTTTTTCAGGCGTAGGATTTCTGTCCAGGTGGATTTTTTTAAAATTTGCCAAAACATCTCTTCTGGCTATTATTTCTGGATAAGAAGTAGACATAACTGGTGGCTGAAGACTTGTTCTTCTCTTCTCCTGCCCCCCTCAGCAATATATTACAGCTTCTATAGCCTACATATAGTAGGGGTATTTAAAATGAGAGTCTTCATAGCATCCTCTTTTTTGCTCATCAAAATATGGCAACCCTATTCGAGATAAAGGATTTGTGCTTTTGTCATGTGCACACACATTTTGCATATCAATATGATTATAACTGGAGCTCAGACAAAACACTTCAGAAGACACCTATTCTGAGAAAAAATGTGAGATTTTTGTTTTCCTTAACACCCTAGAAAAAGAATTTTCTCCAAATGCTTTCTTTCTCTCTGTGTGTGTAATGGCTGCCAGTTTTTATTTCTACATACACACACTGCCCTACAAAAATGCTAGGCCCAGGAGAATGCAAAATGGCTGCCAGGCTGCTGTTGTTGCCATTGCAGCTGCAGCAAAATATCACAACGCTAGCTACACTCAGCGGCTAGAAACACACAACTTCCAAGTGTCCCAATTTTCCAGGCACAGTCCCAGAATTATGAAAGCCATCGCAGCTTCTGATTTGATCCTGGAATGTCCCCATTTTCCCTGCCAGCGTTGCTAGCACTGAGTTCTGAGAGGAGAATGAGCCAGCACTTGTCCTGAGCGACAATGATGGCAGTGGCAGTGGGTGCGGCTGCGAAAGAACAGTTGCCTCCCCATGGCCACTGTTGCTGGCCTCCTTCCTTGGGCAGCTTGTAGCAGCTGCTGGAGAGAGGGCAAGAAGGAGAAGAGGCTGCTGTCACTGAGATCCAATCTTACATGACATGCTGGCTCCCAGGGCAGGAAGAAAGGGAGGAATGGAGCAGAGCGCAAGAGCTCTTGATTTTTTTTTTACAAAATCCTTTGTGTATCCATGTCTAATCTTGTCCCTTTCTAAAATTTGTTGGTGTATGTTTTCCTTTTTGTAATTCTACCATAAAATAAAATAAAATATTTTGGGATTAAGGGGTTTTCTCGGGATGATAGAAGGCTTGTGTCCCATTGGTGTAGTGGTGGTAGAAATGCTCAGTGGGCGGAGGGAGCCATAAATGGGTGAGTGAGGGGGGTCATTGGGTAGGGGGAGTGGGAAATGTCCCTGTTTTCATTTGAGGAATGCTAGAAGATATGGAAACACTGAAAGCTGGGAGCAGACAAGCTGGCTCATATTTCTGCTTCCTAACAAAAATAGCTGTGCTCTATACCACTGAGCCTCTTTGGCTTGCTGATCAGAAGGTCAGCGGTTTGAATTCCCTTGACGGGGTGAGCTCCCATTGCTCGGTCCCTGCTCCTGCCAACCTAGCAGTTCGAAAGCACGCCAGTGTGAGTAGATAAATAGGTACTGCCCCGGCGGGAAGGTAAATGGCGTTTCCATGCACTGCTCTGGTTTTGGTGTTCCGTTGCACCAGAAGTGGTTTAGTCATGCTGGGCACATGACCCGGAAAAACTGTCTGTGGACAAACACCGGCTCACTCAGAATGTAAAGCGAGGTGAGCGTCACAACCCCAGAGTCGTCTGCAACTGGACTTAACTGTCAGGGTTCCTTTACCTTTTTTCACTTTCTTTAGACCTAAATAGATCTATTTAGTTTTTAAATGAAACCTATGCAGTTGAGTCTCTGTTGACTATGGGCCTCCTCTCATCAGCTCTGATAGATCCTTTAATGCTTCCTGGCCCTTTAAACTGCCTGCATGGCAGACGTCTGGCAAACCATATGCAAACTATTTCCGAGCTCATTGCAAGATGGGCAGGCAATACATTCAATTTAGCAAAAATGAAAAATAGATATCATTAAAATTCATCAGCACAATCTGGTTATGTTCATTCATTGATGTTCAGCAATGAACTAAAGTAGCCCGTTGGTAGTGATGCTTAAAAAGTTTTCAGGAAAGCTTTGGGCCCATGTAATTCAGTGGAGGCAAGAAACAGAAAATCGCAAATGTTTTTGTACTATTTTGTGAGTTTCTGCTGTCAGTCTTGGGTCCCCCCCCCCTTTTTTCCCCTTCTCCATCTTTTTTCTTCTTAGAGGAAACTAGATCATCGGCTGCACCTTCACCTTCTCTCTTTTCCTTGCGGGTGTCAGCCTTGTCAATCACCGTGCAATGATCCAGCTCATGAAAATGTGTCACAGCAAGCAGTGCTCTGACCTTCAGCTCTCCCCTCTGCTGTGACAAACGGGTTTCATTTGCCACTTGAAGAAATGAGCTTTCTCTCCCCCTCCCTAGCTCAGACTGTATTCTGGCTTCCAAGAAAGTGGTGGGGTTTTTTTTTTGGGGGGGGGGGAGGATACTGTATTCTGTGTGTGACTGGGGAAGTGGCTACACAATACCAGGCAGATTTTAAAAACACAGTGGTACATTTAACTTCCCTCTAGCACAAGTAAGGAACGCAGGTGGTGCCGTGGTCTAAACCACTGAGCCTCTTGGGCTTGCCGATCAGAAGGTCAGTGGTTCGAAGCCCTGTGATGGGGTGAGCTCCTGTTGCTTGGTCCCAGCTCCTGCCAACCTAGCAGTTTAAAAGCACCCCAAAAAGTGCAAGTAGATTAATAGATACTTCTCCGAGGGAAGGTAAATGGTGTTTCCATGCGCTGCTCTGGTGTTGGTGTTCCATTACGCCAGAAGCAGCTTAGTCACGCTGGTCACATGACCCGGAAAAACTTTCTATGGAGCAGACAAACGACCGCTCCCTTGGCCTGTAAAGCAAGATGAGCGCCACAACCCCAGAGTTATTCGTGACTGGACTTAACTGTCAGGGGTCCCTTTACCTTTACCTTTAGCACAAGTAAAGGCCAGTACTGGTGTCATTAAAATTTGAACCAATCTTTCTCGCTTTCTCTCTATGCCTCTTCCTCTCTCCCTCCCTCCAACCCCACATCCTTTCCACCAGGTTGACTTTTCACCTTAAGAACAAAAGACATAAACACAGTAGGAGAAAGGTATGCATATGTGAAAATGTGGGGAGTATAAACCTTTCTATGTCTATGATGGTACAAAACTATGGGTAGCCCTTCAAGGCGTTCATGACCTCCTGACCCCATTGTTGGGATGGTCCTTTGTTTTGGAATGCCACGCTGAAATTTGACGTCCTGCTGTTGCACCACTTCCCTGAAGCTACGACTCTAGTCACCTTGATCAGGGCAAAAACAATGCCACCTAAATTTATGAAACTGACCTCTCAGCACTGTCAGCAAATGCTGAAAGGAAAACGTCCGTGGGTAGCAGCCTCCATTAAAGTCTATTCATATTAATCCTCATTTTGCTCTGTAATCTTGAAGAACACATTTGCTCATTTCCAGGTGGGTGAGTGTCATGTTCTCTTGCGATGCTATTGTTTGCAAACAGGAGAGAAAGCTACTGGGAAATGTCATCCTGTCCATAAAATGTTCCTTTGTAATAATGTCAAACACCACTAGGGATGGTGCTGGAATTATCTACAAGTGGACCAAGTATTGAAATGGCCCATAGTTTGCTTTTGATTGCAGTGAATTTCTGCAGATTTCCCCAATAGCAGTTCCTGTTATGTGTCCCCCCTCCCATACAATGACATTTGTTCTAATAAATCAGCTGTCATCATCATCAATGTTGGATCTTGACTGACAGCTAGCTGGGTTTTGCTGAAATGCACATTCACTTTAACTTCTGTCTCATTGATTCACAGTTAAGGTGATTATGTCAGCTATTAACCACCATTAACATTCATGGTTCCATTGTTCACCTTTCTTTCACTTTTTGGCTACCTATAACTTAGCCAAATGCACACAGAAAGCACAGCCATTGTCTTACATCTTAATGTGACTCTCTTACCAACGTAACCAAAAATGGGGCTCACACATATTAAAACGTGAGTCCAATGCACAGATTTAGGTGCAAACATTGTTACATCATTTATTATAACATTATAATCAATTGTTAATGTTCCCATTATCCTATTTATTCTTATTGCTTTTCATTATTAATCAATGGAAAAATACAAACTGCATTTCCCCCCCTGTGCAAATTGGGAGATCCAATTTGGGATACCCTAAGCACACACTGCAATCTATGCCTTGAACAATTTGAACTGGGTTTTTTTGGGGGGTTATAGATCACTCATTTGCTTCACAGGTTGTTAACATACTAGCTGACAAGAAAAAAAAGGTTAAGAATGGTAACTACAGGGTGGGGCATCCTGTCACTTCCTCATCCTCACTTAAACAGACAGTCAGCCTAAGGTAAGACACATACGGTACTTCAGTTGGCAATTACCTCCGAACTGTGTTTTCAGGCGGCTCTGAAATCATCATTAAAAAGTAAACAGTGGTGTTATTTTCAAACACCTAATGGACCAGAATAGTTAAAAATAGTGAAGTGAAAATTGAAGTCTGTCAAATCATAATCCAGAAGGTTGTAGCTAGGGGTCTGGGTTGTGTTTTTCAACCTTTGGCTGAAGCTAACCTTCCATTCACCTGACTTGGACCTACTGACTCTCCAGGATGTCTTTATTTCTGTATGGAGGAAAAGCTTTCCTCAGAAGAAACCTCCAGCTATATCAGGCATGTCCAAAGTCCATTTCGGGGGCCTAATTCAGCCCACCGGTTGGTTTAATCCAGCCCCTGTGGTAGTTTATTTCCTGGGGTAAAATCCTAAAAGAAGCTCAACAACTTCAATATAAAAAAAAAAGCTCAACAACATTGGTCGGCCCTTTGGTCGGCTCTCACTTCATCAAATCTGGCCCTCTTTGGAAAAAGTTTGGATACCCCTGAGCTATATGGGTTACCCTTGGGCTCCCTCAGGGATATGAGAAGCCTAGAGTAGCTCTCAAGCAATGATATGTAGATGTTCAGTGCCAACATGACCTAGGCTCAATCTTCAACCACACTATAATTTATGGAAAGCCCTAGGCCAACAAACCAGTTGTGGCATGCTTAGATGTCCTCCTGAAGGGAAGATACAAAAAAACAAAACCCCACCCCGCAACTCTGGAGAGGTTGAGTTGGTGATCCATGTTCTCCTCCTTGTGCTTTTCCTTTTACTGTGATCTGTGTAAAATCTGTAGTGAACCCTTCTTATCAAATCTGTCAGGGCGATCAGATGCGTTTTATGGCCTTCTACTCCTTTCAGATTAAAATACATCTATCACCCTTAGTGTAGCCAACTACAATGCTGCAGCAAGCAATACCAGCCAGGAACAGATATCAGACAGATATTTGTAATTTTCCTCTTTGGAGTTTGTGACATGATGGCGTCTTTTATGTTCTTGATGCCCATTTTATTTCACTCTGTGTGATTTTTAGTCACTTTTTTCTACTCAGTTTTATTATCTTTCAGTCTATTATATCCATTTTAGCTAATGTGTTTTAGGTGCTTTTCATTTTTTCTCTCTTGATGCTGGTCATTGACTATAGCAATAAAGATTTTATTTGATTTTGATGCCTACAAAAAAATGTTGCACAGAGGGATGCCTCCTGCTCAGAGTTCCAGACAGCCTGTCATGTTCTCTTCAAGGATGATCAATTTTACTTACACAAACACACAGCTAGACAGCACCCCACAGCCACCTGTTTTGGGGTTCCCTGCCCTTAGAAGTTTCTTTTCTTTTTGTACTTCTGATCACCTCAGGGTTCTCCCAGGCCTGCTGATACCTCCTCCTTGTCTGTGCCCTTTTCGTTGCATAGGTGTTATGAAGAGACTCAGCCATTTTGAATATATACCTAGTACCTAGATTCTAACATATTGATTTTGTCTGGGAAGGTCTTAAGATTCCCAAGGACTAGAAATTTGTGAGCACTCTTTGACTGTCCTCCATTCGCACAGATCATCGGAATCATTCTTGCCTTCTTTACAAGAAGCATGAAACCATTGCAATGTGCAGCTGCCTTCTTCCTGCCTAATACTACCAAGTTATTTGGGTTCCTCTGCTAATTGGCAGTTAAAAATCCTGGAAAGGGAAAGATCTGCAAGAAGACCTATGACAGGCACTTACTTAACTGAGTACAAATATGGAAATGTGATCACTATGATGGGACCAAACTATCAGTGCAATCTACACTCCTCCTACCCTCTCTTTGATCTTTTGCGGGAATCTCACCTCCAAATCAAAGGTTTATAAGGGATGGTTTTCAGTTAGTTGGCTTGTTTGCAGTCCATTGCCCACTTTGTAAGATGTCTTTGTTAGGAGCTCGTCCTACACTCAAGTAGGACCCTGGTAGAAACACATGCCCAACTGGCTTGTTCCCTCCCACCTGGGCAATCGTTCGGGAGCTTCAAAAGCTTTCTTCAGCCTGAACATCACAGCGGCCGATGCCAACAGATATCAGCACACTTAGGGTTCTGTAGAGTGTTCGCAGTTTGCGTAACAGACCTCAGCAACTCAGCATTTTGGCTAATCTACTTTATTTACATATAAACACACAGAGAGCACTGCAACATGGCTCCCTCTCTCTCTAGCATCAGACAGCAAAGAGAATGAAAACAAAGGACACCACTCTGTGGAGTCAAAACGTATACCGTCATGTGATGGACAACAATCCCATGACTGCAATCATGGAGCAGGAATTCTAACAGTCTTCTCTTTCCTTTGACTTGCATGGGGTTTTTGATTTACAGTAATGCACTGAGCAACCTTTTGAGGAAATGCTTGTGGACCTTGAAATGTATTTGATGTCCTTTGGGGGGGGGGTTGTTGGATGTCTTACCCCAAGCTTTGGATGGTCCCTTATGATTTTGTAGATATGTCATGATGGTTTTCTTAATGGCCTCCTAGTTATTGTAAATCTGACTTAGATGCTGGTCTGTTATTTCGTGCTAGCTTGATTGGTGTTTCCGGGACCCTGTATCATCTACAGTTATAATAAGCACAGCTGTCGCAAATAAAAATAACTTTTGACTTTTAATTCACAAATACTGTTTACTATGTAGCTGGCAATACAAGGCACAGAAACAGCTAATTCCTGACAACTTAGATCCCGGCAAGCGACTAATGTTAGTGAACCTAACGTTTTACCGGTACTTTTAACAATTATTTAATCAGAACAATCTTTAAAAAGGGGGATTATTGTTAAAACCAGAGAGCAGCAGATTGGAATGTGAGGAACAGCTGGAAGCTAACTAAGGCATGCTGCAGCACAGCACCCTGGAGTTAAGATGACATATAAGAATATTAATACTCAGAAATATTTGCATATATTTGTTTCCACTTCACAGCTACAAGTACTTGCTCAAGCTTTGGTACAAAATGTTGGAGGCACACAGCCCTGTGTACCAAAAACAGAAACAAAGGAAGACTTGCTACGCTAGCCACCTTGACATATCCCAGCAAGTTGAGGATAAAATTATTACTATTATTCTACTTGTTTTCTGGAGTTGTTATGCAAAGGAAGATATGGGCAAACTCTTAAGTTTAGACAGGTAATTTGCTCAGAATCCAGGAACTTCATTCTCCCCTGTTATAATTTAAGCCCAATCTTTTACCACCTGAAGTTGTTTGGGTGGTTGAATATGAGCCCCCCAAAATGACACCCCCCAATTTTTCACCTGCAAATGGGGTTTCAGGTATCTGTTTCGGTCAACCCTTATAAAGTCAGACAAATTTGTATTCCTAAGGAAGTAATTATGAACTCTGGCAACATCACTATGCAAAAGGGAGCAAATGATTGTCACATCCTTTCAGAACAAAACAGTTATCTTGGAGAAGTCATAAGCAGTAGTGGAGCTGTTTTTCATGGTTCACTACTTATCAATCACCATTTGCCAACGTTAAGGTCACAAAAGCAACATTTTCATTTTTGTTGCCTTAGAGGAACTGTGACTTTGTGCCTATTGTCAAAGGTAACCTTTATAAAGGGGGGGGGGGACTATTTTCAGCAGTACTTTTGTTTATTGTGATGTGTCTACCCTTTTCTAATAATTTTAAAAGCCTCTGGCTTCAAATGCTAGAGAACAAATCACAGACTTAGGATTCGCTCATTCTTAGGAGGCATTCCATGGTCCTGCAACAAGAACGTGCAAAGCAGGAAGCTGCCTTATACTTCCACCGTTAGCCCATCTAGCTCAGAACCATCGACAATAAGTAGCAGTGCATCTCCAAGATTTCAGGCGGGAGTCCTTCTGAGTCATAACTGGAGATGCCAGGAATTGAGCCCTGGGGCATTCTGTATGTGAAGCAGATCTCTGAGCTCCATTGCACTTCCTCCAGGTCACAGGCGCTTGCCAATCAGTAACCACACAGTTTGAAGGTGGAGTTTATGCTTTATTAGCAAAAACACGATCTCCACAGACTTGGTTGAATGTCAGGCCTATTGAGCAGAGCAGCTCATTCCCAGTGGCCTTCCTCTATGAAAATCAGCTGCCAAGACTAGGCATCCCCAAACTCGGTCCTCCAGCTGTTTTGGGACTACAACTCCCATCATCCCTAGCTAACAGGTCCAGTGGTCAGGGATGATGGGAACTGTAGTCCCAAAACAACCAGAGGGGCAAGTTTGGGGATGCTTGGCCAAGACTGAAAGTCCCCACCTCCCCATAGCTGTTTAAGTCCCCTCCTCTCCACGGCTTCCCCCACCCCCAGCAATTGGAGAATGTGCCTGCATGCCGTCAACCTCTCCTCGGCCCTCTTCATGCCTCTTCTGATTCTGGTGAATGAGGGGGGAGGGGAGCTTGTCACAGCAGGAGGGGGAGACACCCAGCCTTATTCATCTCTCCCTCTTGACTTCCCACCCCCCTGTTTCAGTTTCAGTTTCTGCCTCTGATTCTGGACTCTCTGCCACAGACTCTCCCTGCTCATTAAACCTTGTTACCTCTTCACTTCCGACACCTCTTCTTTCCAATCTTCTCCCTCTGACCACTCATCATTGTCCCACCACTACTCCCTGGGCTCTGAGCCTTCTTCCCTTGGTGGTTCCCCAGCTTGTTCCTGTTAGAATATTCCGTTCCACCTTAAGGGACAGGCATGAGACTGTTGCATGTCACATGTCTGTTTACACTCCAGCACAGCTTGCTGGGAACTTCCGTTTGCGTACAGCTTTCGCTTTTAGCTGTCTTGCTTTGGACACGAAAGGGATCAGACATGTTTTGCTTTTGTCCTGATGTTATGCTGAATAAACTGCTTGTAAATATGCTTACACAACATCTCCTGCCACTTCTGTTTGCGTGTTATCTCTGCTGAGTTGCATGCCCCAGCTTCTGAAGCTGTGGGTCGCAGATGTTGCAACAAGGACTGGAGATCGCCTGGCACACCAGCCGATGGGCTGGAGCCAGCTGGGGGCCTGCCAATTGCCCCCGATTCCTTGGTTGTATGCCAACAGTTCCTCCCACCATTCCTCTGTGTCCAGCCAGTACAATCTTCCATCCCAGTAAGTAGCGGTCAGTGGAGCAGGGTGGAGTGGCTTGATTCACCTAGTGTGGAAGTTACCTCCAGGAAGTTGCTGGCACTCAGTGAGGTCAGTGTGGTGCAGACTCGGCAGCAGAACTGATCTCATGCTCCTGATACTGTATTCACAATGCACCAAGCTCCCCACCGCTTCACCCCCTTCACTCTCAGTTGCCCCCACATCACTCTGCCCTTTGGGCTGCTACTTGCTCCCATGTTGCTTCCTTAACTGGCCTGCTGCAACACAAAAGACAATGCACTTCTCACTACACCTGCTGTAACATTCCACTGATTTTTTCAAGTTTGAACCACGAAATCACAGAGCTGGTCTGAAAAACTACACTTATGTTTATCACTTTCAGCTTCCGTTAGGAACTGTCAGTCTGGCTAAATTCTCTAAAACCTCTCATCTGCGTAATTAAGGGGGGGGGGACCCACTTGATTAAGGAGGCACATTTCAGTTAATGATATTGGAGCATTCTGTTGTCCAAAATGCCTGGCTTCCATTTTATTGCCAATTGATATGACGGCAAATTTAGCACTTTGCATGCATGGGGGGGTGAGGAATGGCCATGTGAAATGCTGTGATAAGTGAGTCCATAGTATCTCAAATTACCACAGTAGGATGCACCCTTTCCATTAGAAGTTTGGAAGTTTGGAAATGAAGGATTTCCAAGCTAGCCTCTTATAAGCAAAATTCCACAGGTGGATTATTTTCGTTGAAAATTTCCAAATTTGCAAGCTTTACTGGCACTCAATGCCAAGAGAATCCTTGCAGTGCTTTAGTTTTGGTTCAGGATTCACAAACAATATCTTCCTGCCAGGTCTTACTCTCTCAAGGAAGGAGCCTGCTGACTTTAAAATTGCTTTGTGTTTCGACAGCTTTCATGCTTTGCTCTTTAATTCATGCCTAATGTGCTGACAAATGGCAGTGAGCTGGCAAAGCTTTTTTTTGTTACACCTTAATGGGATTTGTAAACCACACGGTGGGTGATGTCTAAAATACTCAGAACAACTTAAGTCCATTGATTTCAATGGGCCTGCTCCAAGTATGACTTAGTTGGAAATCATTCTGTGTGTCACTGGTAAAGGAATGATTATGGATCTGTTAAATCTGTTTCTTATTTTTCCAGTTTTAAGTTCAATTCTCCGCATTCTCTTCAAAGTTTTTGATGGTGCAAATTTCTCCTAATATACATATTTTAATGCAATTTTGCCAAATATACACATTTTTGCAAAGCAATTTTCCCAGTGTAATGCTTTTTAATGTTATCTTCACTAATATATACATTTATATGCAAAATATATTAGTATACAGTGGTACCTCTAGATACAAACGGGATCCGTTGCGGAGCCCCATTTGCATCTAAAAGCAAATGTAACTAGCGACGGCATGTCTGCGCACACGCGCGTCATTTTTTGCCGCTTCTACGCATGTGTGTGATGTCATTTTGAGCGTCTGCGCATGCGCAAGCGTTGAAACCTGGAAGTAACACACTCCGTTACTTTCGGGTTGCCGCGGAGTGCAACTCGAACGTGTTCAACCCAAAGCGCATTCAACCCGAGATATGACTGTACTTGGCTGGGAAAGTGAACTGCAAAATTCAGAGCAGTGCAGATTTTGCAGGGTGGTTGTGTTTTTGTTTCAGTAAGTGTGAGTTGGGTATTATTATTTATTAAATTTGTATACCGCTCTTCATCCTCAGTTCTCGAAGTGGGTACATTTGCCTTAAATTGCAAAATGAAATGAACTTTTCCTCCATTCCTACTAGTGACCAGCTTTCCCCAACCTGGTGCCCTCCAGATGGTTGGTTGGTTGGTTGGTTGTTTTCTTACTACAGCTCCCACCAGCCCCAGCCAGCATGGCCAACTGAGGGCAACAAGCTGGGGAGAATATAGTAGGTTGAAGTGCCTGGTGTTCACATTTTTAGTTTTGCATAATGGGACTGAATTATATTGTAAAATGCACCACCTATATCATCAGTATTTCTGAACATTGTTGGCAGTCACCTCAGTGCAGTTTGGTTACTTGAGATACAACAATTGTGGCTTTTTTGAAGGACCCTTCATTTTTATTAAAGGCACTAGACACCCTCATTGTTTATTCATTTCATATATATATTCACATCAATGTCAGTGAATTGTAAGCATTCATGGAGTAAACATAACACTGGGACATTGTGTGTGTATGTGTATTATTATCTACCAAACAGGCAAAAAGAATATTTTCTCCATGGCAACTGACAAAGTTTTTAAAGTACACAGCCACTTGCTCTTATTTTCTTGGTTTTCCAGAATCAACAGTTGAAAATGATCCTCCTGTTACATATTTTAAACACAACCCAGAGTTTTCTGATATGCTAAAGGGAAGAGGGAGTGATTTGCACTTTCAGTATAATTAAGACTGAGCCAAAACTACTCATGTTAGATTTTGTGAACATCAAAAAGCATCTCGTGTTTTCAACAATTCTTTGCCTTTGTTGCGAACATATTTGTAGACTTTCAGTACTATTCATCTATGTGACAATATCTTTCTTCTTTTTTGCTCTCACTGTCTTTGCCCTCTACCTTTGGGCTCTCACATCATTCCTCTCCCAGGAAGATTGGCTGTCTGTCTCAGATTCCTGGGACCTTTTCTCTGGGCCACATCATTTTCAATCTCTCAGTTATTAAAGGAACCCACAGCGGATGCAGGAGTTGAGAATTTCTACCACCTCATTTTCCTCCTCTCCATCTACCTGTATTGGAAGAGGCAGGGCCTGTGTAATGCAGGAGGCAAGACAGAACAATGCAGTGCAGGGAAATTGGCCAATGAAGGACGTAATTGCAGCGGAAATGCTCTGGGGTTGATTTGTTTCAAGATGTGGAATGCACCAATGAACCAGGCATCTTACTTGTGCAGAATGGTTTTTGTTGTGTTGACGAGCGAGCTGCATTACTATGTACAAATTCAGCTGAAAGTAGGGAGGGTGAGTCAATATTCCTGCTGATAATTGATGTAAGAGCAGATGTACTGTTCTAGTGCGGTAATGGTACATTCAGTCTATCTATCTGGCTGAACATGGTAGGCTGGAGAGATGAAGCTGAAAATGCCCAGAAGGCCCTGAAGGGCACGCCAAAATCAGGAGGTGAAACAAGTTCCTTGGTTGAATAAAAGATGTTCAGGTAGTCTTTGGAGATGAAAAAAAGGATTCACACAAACGGCTCTGCTATGCCCTTGACTAGCCAGGCAAGAGACAAAGTGAGCCAGTTTGGTAAACATGAAGTATGACTTTCTGACATAGGGAGATCTGTAATAAAGAGTAAGAAATCTATGGGGAAGTAAGAACGAACACATTAGCAAAGCAGAAAGGAGATACCTGACCCATTTTTATGAATTACCTAGGATATTCTAGGTAATGTGCAAAGCCATCAGAAAAGGGATGCATGGGAACATAGGAAACTGTCTTATTCTGAGTGGGACTATTAGTGAATCTAGCTCAGCATGGCGTACTCTGACTGGCAACAACTCTCCAGGGTTTCAGAGAGAGGACATTCTTAACCCTACCTAGAGATGATGATGATTAATTAAATTTCTATACTGCCCTTCATCCGAGAACCACAGTGTGGTTTACAATAAAAAAAACACAACTTAGTAACAAACAAAAACAATACCAGCCACACACCATTTAAAAGGCCACAGATTGTTTAATTAACCAAAGGCCTGGGAGAAAAGGGATGTTTTTGCCTGGTGTCTAAAGATATGGTATGGAGGTGCCAGGTAAGTCTCCCTGGGGAGGGCATTCCGCAAGCAGGGAGCCACTGCAGAAAAGATCCGTTCTCATACTGTCACTCTCCGGACATCTCATGGAGGAGGCACATGTTGTGAAGATATGTTGTGGATGCAGCCCCAAATTGTGTTCTTTGCTTCATATGTTAATTAACCATTGTTAAGGACAGAATTAGTGATGTAAATGGCCCATGGGTCTGAGCTACTGTTTCTATGTCCTTATTAGCATAGAGGTAAAGCAGTTTAAGACTGGATATAACTCTACATACAGAAATGTTTTCGTCTTGTAGATCAAGCTCTCCAATAAAAACACTATAGCGCTTGCTGTAATCAAAAACTTAGAACTCCCTTAAAACATTTGCAGAATTTTTCTTTTTTAAAAAGTTGCACCTCACACGGTTCATTTGGATGTCGAGATGCATTTTTGTTTTAATTTCTGTGTCTTCTGAACTCCCGTAAAGCCTTTGTGATTTGGTTTCCATCAATCCAAGAGATTAAAGAATGTTTTCATTTCTTAAAAGAAGAATTTTGTAATACATGTGTTGACACTAGGTTTCTTAAAATCCCTTTTTAATCATAAAAAAGAACCCCCGTTCTGTATGGAGTTAAAACTGCATGGATGTTGTTCTTTATAGCAAGTTTTCAGAAGACACAAAAGGATATCAGTAGTAACAGCTGGATATCCCCATAGGTATGAACTGTGTCTGATCAGGCTAACACCATCTTAACACATCCTCCTCTACCACTTTTTAGTCACTTCCAAAGATGGTACGAATAAAGCATCTTTTCAACAATGTCACCATCTACAAAGAGACCTAACAGCCGAACAGGGTGCATCTTATCAGTGCATGTCAGACTGGAATGCATAAAAGGGAAAGAAGTTTACTAGAAGTTGTAACTCTGAATGGGGATAAAAAGTGTTTTTTCTTTCTTTCCTGCACTGCTATCTTCTTGCTCTTAAATACACAGTTCAGAAACCCCCAAATTGTATGAAACCCCAGATGCAAGATGGAGAAAGAAAGCTACGAAGGATTTCATATCCTTGAAACATCGCAAAAGAAGAAGAAAGGGCTTTTCAAATCTCTTTTCAAGTACTATTCAAGATTTTCATTCCCGGTGCTAGAATTGCTTAAAAATGTTCATCAAAAAGTCTGGACGGTGGAAAATTGCTTCTTCTTTTGGTAGAAAATTGATTCTATTCAAGATAGGTCTAGGAAAACCACCCAAAATAAATTTCACCCCCAACACCCTCATGTTTTTCAGATCCCTCCACTATAAAATATTATCAGTATTACCATCGTCTGAAAACTAATCAACTGTAAGTTAACGAAAAGATAATAAATGCTTTCTGACAAAACCTTTGACAGAAGTAGATAGCTTCAACACGAATAAATTACCACCACCTCAAAAATATTGGACGAGGCACTGCCTAGACCCCATAAATTATTATTATTATGAGTCCCTGTCAGGGAAAAAGGCAGGGTAACAACAGCAACAGTTTCATGTAGGGGTTTTCCTACATGAATTCAGGTAAATATTACTTTGGCATAATTTGTAATGTTGCATTTTCTTTAAGCAGAAAAAGGTTCACCTGACAGATGAAGCACTACAAGCCTACTCAGAAGTAAGTACCAAAGCATTCAATAGAACTTACTTCCAGAGACATTTACATATAGGATCACAATGTCCCACAATCATTCTGACCTACCTTATCTGTATACTTGGAGTTAATTGTCCACCAAACACCACCCCTCTGCCATTCTTGGGGCCTCAGTATCTAATTGCAAATAGCAGGCCCTGAATCCAGCAGCCAGAAGATATTTTGAAATAATAAATAATGTTCAAGGATTCCAGGCCCTTTGATTCATAGCTGAATCCTTCAATCACAAGCGCTCTTGTCACTTATAGTTTCTGTACTTCGTAACATGAACAAGACAAGCTTTCTTTTTGCACCTTATGACATACACACAAAAATGGAAACCGTCATTGTAGTGCACCTGGATTTATATCCAACAGCCATACAACCGTGCTAAATTTTATATTCAAGCCCAGTGAACACCTGACTTCAGTCAGTCCGAAAGTCATTTGTTGCTTGACTTTGCTTGCTGGAAAGGCTGATGGGATGCTGCAAAGTCCACAAGATCTATAGTATCAAAGTTTGTTTTAAGTTGGTGAACATTATTGTCCTGGTTCCACAGCGGTCCTTTCCATGAGGCAGAGTGAGGCAGCTGCATTGGGCAGTGGAATCCAAGGGGTGGCCTCACACCACTGCAAGCACCAGAGAAGTAAGGAGAAGTTGTGGAGGTGGCACCTTCCGGGTTCTGGTGAGATCTCACTGTCAATCACTGCCACCTCTCCACCCTTCTCCAGAGCTGTCATAGGCACCTAACCCCAAGGTGAGGAAGAGCGACTGCAGCTTCTGCGTTCCAGAGAGATCTCATGAGACTGTCATAAGATCTCAATGTAAGCCAACACCACTGCTTCTCCTTGTTTCTCCAGTGATGCTGAAGTTTTGCCTCAGGCGGTGAGGAAGGATGGGCTACTGCTGCCTGGTTAGAGCTGATGAAGTTAGTGGTTCAGAATCCTACAGTTTTTTCAATGCAGTGGAACACCAAATTGAGTGTGGGGGTGTTAGAAGAGGGGTAGTTCCTCTGGTGGGGGACATGTCATGCTCCTTCTGGGGTAGTTTGTCCACTTTGGGTCCCCATCCTACACTAAGCTCTCAACTGTGGCACCTAGAAGCTGTCAGGAAGTGGCAAAGGCCACACCATAGCAGTTTTGACTGGCTGGCTAAACCCAGTGAGGGTAACTGATGGGCCTCAAACCTTCATTGAGTTATGGACTTCCCCTGCATTGCAAGACAGGCCGATTTAGCAAGCAAGACCAATAGTGGGTTCAAATGCCAAGAAAGCAGTTTATGGAAGGAAATGAGGGGCAGATGGGGCTTGTCAACCTAGGATGAGGAGGTAGTCCATCTAGAAGGAAAACTCTGATCCTAAACTTCTGCTGCCTTGCAGGATATCTTTGGGAGAAGATGAAGGAGTAAAAGCTATACAGATTCAGAGTGGAGTCCCTAAGATGGTTGGATTGTGCCTTGTACACCTCCTTCCAGCAACTCCTGCAGCCAGGCTGGACCAAATGTATTGCTCTGCGTTCCTTTAGACCACACCAGTGAGGACGAGAAGGGCAACCCAGGACCTCCATACAGATTTGCCCAGCTTGCACCCCAGAGAGGTCACTTTGGTGCTGCTAACACAGTAGAAAGCTTCACCCATGGACTTCACCCATGGAGGCACACTCCATTATCTCTCGGGGCAAATGGATGCCAACAAAGAACACTAAATAAGCAAGCCAAGTTTATCTGTCCCATCTAAATGAATGATGGAGTATTTTTGGCCTTCCAGATGTTGCTGGACACAACTCCCACCATCCCTGATTATTGGACATAGCAGATGGGACTGACAGGAAGTGGGGTCCAACAGAACCTGGAGGACCTCAGGTTCCCCTTCCTTGATCTAAAGTCTCAGTATGCATGCCTGTGTATCTGCTTTTCACAAAGAGTGAATTGCATGGCTTTCCAGCAATCATACTTATGCTATTTAGAAATATCTTCACACATACTGCTAAGGTAGTAAGTTCTAGTGACTCTTCATCCTCACCAGTATCTAGGCTCAAGATTAATAGCCAGCCTATGTCTCTGACATTGATGCTATTAATTAAAAACAAGAGTACTCAAACTGTTCGGCAGATGTCAAAAATCTTAAGGATTTGACCCTTACAGTTCTTACCAATTTTTGGAAAAACAAGGACATATAAAGTGCCACTTGCTTTAACTCAATATGTCTCAAAAATCTACATTGAAAGCTTTCTGTAATTGGTCTAAAGTGCTTTTCCTAAACTTTGCTAATGTGAAACTACACTTGCAATTCTTGTAGTTGCAAGTTCATTAGCTTGTTTTTCAAGACACTTAAGGTTCGAGATGGAGCCACTAACAATTCTCCAGTGTCTCTCTCATGTTTTGTCTGATAGTGCACTTCATAAAGACTTCATTCCCTTCATCTTACAGACATTATTGTTGTACCACATGCTGATGCATGCATGCCAGGTTTAAGATATACAAGCACATGGTAGTGAAATTTTAAAAAGATCTAGCCATATCCAGGGCTAGCTGAAGTTATCTTAATTTTGTTTCCCACAGTCCCCAACATCTTCTTGTATGTGACAAGAGGGAAATGTGTTTCTCTCTCTTCCCCACCCCAAGGATTTCCTGAATGGGGCACTATGTGAATTGGGCTTCATTAAGTGGGGATGCTTGAGGAACTTTTTTTACCATAGTTCAGTGGTAGAGAACATCTACCTTTCCTGTAAAAAGTCCTAGGTTCAGTTAAGGACAGAGAAGTATGTCCATTTCAGTTCACCTCTGTTTCTCATTTTTCCAATCTTAGTCATTTCATTTATTTTCTGCATCATTCTGCTTTTAAAAAAGTCCACATGCAATTTCATCAGCATTTTAGTGTACCTAACATTTTTTCTATACACTTGAGCCTAATATAAGATTTTCATGACAGTAAACAAAAATTCATTGAAATGAGGAAGCTGCAGAAGAGAACTGCCCACTCTGGGGAGCGGTGGGTATGTCAGGAGCTCGGCCTACACTCGAGTAGGACCCTGGTAGAGACACATGCCCGACTGGCATGTTCTCACCCTCCTGGATGATTGTTCGGGAGCTTCAAAAGCTTTCATCAGCCCAAACATCACAGCGACCAATGCCAACCAACACCGGCACACTTAGGGATCCGCAGAGTTTGCTCAGCTTGCGTAACAGAACTCAGCAACTCAGCATTTTGGCTAATCTACTTTATTTACATATAAATACACACGGAGCACTGCAACATGGCTCCTTCTCTCTCTAGCATCACTGAATTGGTGTGGGGAGCAGGTCCAAGGTCCAGCAGGCGATGCTGCTACCTCTCTGCTCCTATGGCCCATTCCGAAAGATGCTGAGCTAAGATGAAGCCACCCCAAAGGCCCATGAAGCATAGCGCTGACAAGTTGTGCGTGCAGATATTCATTTGCACCAGGTTCCCTCGCCACCCAATGGATACTTTAAATCCAAACCAGGTTCTCTCAGCAGTCAAGGAAAGAAAAGGGGGAAGGAGAGGATGCAACATTGCTGCTGCTGTTGTTTTCAGAGCGGATGGCAGTGAGAAGTAAGGAGATTTAGCAAGTGCAATTGAGTGGGGGAAGATCTTGGTATCGCCTCAGTTTCAACACCCTGTTAGAATACCTGCTCTGTGATTGCAGTCATGGGATTGTTGTTTTTCACATGACGGTATATGTTTTGACTCCACAGAGTGGGAAGTGACGCAGACAGGTTGTTTGTGTTACTGTGTTCCGTGAAGTGGGACTATTGTGCTTTGTTTTTCCTCTTTGCTGTCTGATGCTACCTCTCTAAGGAGTGTGCTTCATTGTTGAGGAGCACTTCCTGTCAGACAGTTATTCCTGCTGCTTGTGCTGTAGTGGTTAAGAGCGGAAGACTCGTAATCTGGTGAATCAGGTTCGCATCTCCGCTCCTCCACATGCAGCTGCTGGGTGACCTTGGGCTAGTCACACTTCTCTGAAGTCTCTCAGCCCCACTCACCTCACAGAGTGTTTGTTGTGGGGGAGGAAGGGAAAGGAGAATGTTAGCCACTTTGAGACTCCTTTGGGTAGTGATAAAGCAGGATATCAAATCCAAGCTCTTCTTCTTCTTCTTTTTTGTAATTTGAATCCATTGGTTCAGGTCCTAACCACTACAGGAAGAAATCCAGAAGGTGAAGCTCTCATGACCAGGACTTGAAAACAGGGGCATTTGTGAGGATGTTGAGTGGAGGAGTAAGAGGGGGAAGCCCAGAGTGTTGGCTCATGGTGCACATAGAAGCAAGAAACTCTAAAATTCTATGATATACATAAAATGAATATTGACGACTATGATTTTTGCATGTGGCTTCCACCAACGTATGCGTTTTCATGAAAACTTCCCCTAAAATACACACATTTGAGGTACCTGAGAACTGCATTGCAAAATTCAGAGAAGGGCAAATTCCAAAAGAAAACTATGTTTTGGTTCACATATTGTTCTAGGTTAAGAATTAGGTGGGTTCTCATTAAAATGTGAACCAAACTGGATTGTTCCCCAATTCTAGGTTCAGCTCTCAGCATTTTCAGGTAAAGCTGGGAAAGATTCCCTGTGTAAAACCCTGGAGAACTCCACCAGTCAGTGTAAACTGAGCTAGATGCAACCTTGGTGTGACTCAGTACAAGTGCTCCTATATGAGATTATATCGCAGGCTAATGTGAAGATTGGAGCTGGTGTATCCTTGCAATTTTGCACTTCTCTGAATGTCGCAACACAGTTCCCTGAAGTTTATATATAAAATATAACACGCATATATATAACAATGTGCATAGCACATAAAATATATATATTTAAGCATATTCTGAGTGGGGAATACATATTTTATACATAGATTTAAAATGTATTCAAATAGTATTTGGGGGACATTTTTATTTTTAAGTCATTTCCATCCCACATTTTCAGCAACGGAAAGGAATTATAGCTACAAACCTCTAAAAGTTAACTTGACCTGAAATAGATTCACTTATATCTGGCAATAGCACATACGTTGATGCAATTACCTCAGCTTCTCAGACACCTTCATCCAAACAGACTATAATCTAAAATTCCCTGCTAGACTTTCCTGAGTAATCTGGAGCGCCTGAAATTAGACAGGCACTGCATAGCGTATGGAATTGTGCTTATCCTTGCCACAGCACTAAAAGGCTATAGAGAAGGACCTGGTCAATAAACCAAGGGAGCTCCCTTTGTCTTGAAGCCCACTTCAGAAGTTTGCCTCCAGAAACTTGTATTCAGCCAAACTCTCCATCATGTCACTTGGGTGCCAAATTGCGCAGGGCTTCTGAGTGCAAAGAAGAGCCTCTGCACATCCACCTGAACATATGTGGGTTCTCCGTATCTTCAACCCCAAATGCAAGGAAGGTGGGTCCATTATGTGTGAGCCCACTCCCAGCTTCACATATCCATGGAACATGTGGAAACAGAGTGCTGAAGTAAGATAGGAAAGAGACTTTAACATAAACCTCTCCCTGATCTGAGAGTTTATGACTTCAAGATAGTTGTTGTTTAGTCGTTTAATTGTGTCCAACTCTTCATAACCCCATGGACCAGAGCACGTCAGGCACTCCTGTCTTCCACTGCCTCCCGCAGTTTGGTCAAACTCATGCTGGTAGCTTCGAGAACACTGTTCAACCATCTCGTCCTCTGTCGTCCCCTTCTCCTTGTGCCCTCCATCTTTCCCAACATCAGGGTCTTTTCCAGGGAGTCTTCTCTTCTCATGAGGTTGCCAAAGTATTGGTGCCTCAGCTTCAGGATCTGTCCTTCCAGTGAGCAGCCAGGGCTGATTTTCTTAAGAATGGATAGGTTTGATCTTCTTGCAGTCCATGGGACTCTTAAGAGTCTCCTCCAGCACCATAATTCAAAAGCATCAATTCTTCGGTGATCAGCCTTCTTTATGGTCCAGCTCTCACTTCCATACATCACTACTGGGAAAACCATAGCTTTAACTATACAGACCTTTGTTGGCAAGGTGATGTCTCAAGATAGTAGTCCTTAGATAACTGGGAGGTGGAGCAGTTAAGTGGCTGGGCCTCCTTCCACTGTGTGCAAGCCCCCTCCTTTTAAAAGGCTACAGGAGGTAGGGATGTCAAGGAATTCAGATGAAAATGGAAATGTGAGTAGAAATTGCCAATGTTCACTTAATCTGGTCGATGCCCAGAATGGAAATCAACCCAGCAAATACAATTGGTATTTGCTGCTGCTATTGCTTTTCAGTCCACAAATGATATGCAATGTGATGTGAAGAGGAGGAGGAGGAGGAGGAGGAGGAGGAGGAGGAGGAGGAGGAGGAGGAGAAAGAAGGGTTATTATTATCCCAACAAACTGTAGATATGAAAAAATGCAATGTGATGTGAAGAGGAGGAGGAGGAGGAGGAGGAGGAGGAAGGGTTATTATTATTGTTTCCCATTCACATTGTTTTTCTTTTGCACTGAGATGAAATAATGTAATGACAACACCATTACATAATTTTTGTAAGTTACATAATTTCTCCACAGTGTACAAGGCAAATAATGTACATTTTGTGGAAGACGAAAAGCTGCGGAACAGAAATAGCGCCAAAAGCTATGGACTCGCAGGGTTGAACATAAATCAAATCATACAAAAGAGGAAATCCCAACAAACTGTAGATATGAAAAAAAATGGAGCAGAAAATATTATTAAGCTGATAAAATGGAGAAGTAGAGAACCATGGACATGGACCTTGGTAGAAAACTGGGATACAGCAGATAGTAATTAAATAATTGGTGGAATTTCACACAGCACTAAGTGGGGTATTGTGTGATGAATTAGGTCCACTCACACACTCCTCCCCCCACTTCATCTACACAAAAATCTGTTCTGGGGTCCCACCCTCCACAGGCATGCACAGGGTGAGGGGGGGGCAATATTCCATGGCACGAGCAGACCTCATTCCATGCCTAAAAAAAAAAGGTGAATCATGCCCAAGATGTCTGTCTCTAACCTGTTTGCCCTTGATTTTGAATTGCAGGAAGAAGTGTCCTCAAACACTTCAACAATTCAACAACAAGAAATTGTCTCAGCAGCAGCTAAGGGCTTAGGATCAGGGGGCGAGTGCCAGAGTAAAATATCATTACATAGACCCTCTGCTTCAAACAGATGTGCATGGGCAAATTTGACACAAAGAATTACAGGAGGTCAGAACTGATAGGACAGAGGCCCTCTGAGATTCAGTGTTATGGCCACTGTCGAATAGGGAACATAGTAATAGCTTCTATAATAAAAAGTGATTTAAAAAAAATAAATCCAAATGAAACCAACGAAGCAAACTTTCTGTGATAGCTTAGGAGTGCACTTTGGCATGGCGAAGCTGAAACAGAAACAAAAAACCAAACACAAGAGGGGGGAAAGTAATAAACTTCTGCTACCCATGGGCAGGGTCCGCAGCAGTTGAGCAAGACAAATAGAGGGAAAAAGCAGCTGCTGTCACTACCCACAGGGAAATGTAATGGCCCAAGTTATGACCTACCAAAGACAGAGCCGTGCAGAATAAGTCAGGAGGTTACATGGAGCAAAAAATAGAAATAAAAAGCGGACCTATGAAACCTGCACTGAACCATGGAAAGAAGTGGTGTTGCAGCTGGAATGAGAGATGCAGTTGACCTTTCAGAAGGCTGTAAACCAAACATTGAGGGGTGGCTTGTTTGTTTGATGACAACAACACCATCACTACCCCAGTTTTTTTGGCAGCAGTCCCCGTCTTCCATATTCACAGAAACGTGAGTTGGGAGTCCTGGGCCAGATAAAAAGATCTGTCTAGTCCAATATCCTCCTGACCCCAGTGGCCAACCAAATGACTCTAGGACATTGCATCCTCAAGATCTTGGCAGACTCCAGCTCTTATCAGTCCTCAGCCAGCATGGTCAATGGGCAGGGATGAGAAGAGCTGAAGTCCAACAATATCTGGACGGCACTCTATTGGCTCACCTTGCTCCAAGAAGTTTGCTTCTAGAGAATGAAAGGAAGATCATTGTTTATCCCAGGGTAAGGTATAAAGAGATCTGCTGCCAAGAAGGTTCTGTCTAGGTTCATGTCAGATTTATATTCCATGAATGTGTTTAATCCTCCTTTAAAGGAACTTGCCAGTGACCATGACAAAACCTTATCTTAGCGAATCTCATACATTAAGTATACACTCACTTCAGGCAAGCTTTTGCCTAACAAAAATAAATAAATATATACAGTCGTACCTTGGTTTTTGAGCAGCTTAGTTCTCAAACATTTTGGCTCCAGAACACTGCAAACCCGGAAGTGACTGTTCTGGTTTGCGGACTATTTTTGGAAGCTTCCGCAGCTTCTAGTTGGCTGCAGGAAGCCAATCAGAATCCGCACTTTGGTTTGCAAATGTTTTGGAAGTCGAACGGACTTCTGGAACGGATTCCATTCGAGTTCCAAGGTACAACTGTATAACTGATAATATCTAACACAACAGAAAATTAGGGAAGAAGAGTTTGGATTTGATATGCTGCTTTATCACTACCCGAAGGAGTCTCAAAGCGGCTAACATTCTCCTTTCCCTTCCTCCCCCACAACAAACACTCTGTGAGGTAAGTGGGGCTGAGAGACTTCAAAGAAGTGTGACTGCCCCAAGGTCACCCAGCAGCTGCATGTGGAGGAGCGGAGAGGCGAACCCGGTTCCCCAGATTATGAGTCTTTCGAGGATAAAGCAGCACTTCACCTCTGCCACCAGTGGTTAATATGTACATGTTCAGCCCCTCTCTATGTATACAGCACACTGTGGTCCTACTCCTTCAGTCCATTATTCCTAAACTTGGTGCCCAGATATGTGTGGAAGCTTTGCCAAGCTTTCCATATACGTATGTTCCTTCTAAATGGCATTTCCTGCCTGTTACTTTTTCCCACATGGCTAAAGCTGCAATCCGCTTCTCATACATCCAGGAATAGCGGTGGGGAGAAATTCAGTTTGGTCCGCAAAACGTGACAACACCTAATTTGCACTTCCTGAAAAGGTACGCAAACCAAAACACAGATGTTTGGCGCTTCTCTGAATTTTGCAATGCAGTTCTCTACCACCACCACCACCACCACCAAAACAACAAACAAAACAAAACAAAAATCCAGTTTACAAAAATGTATACAGTGGTACCTCGCAAGACGAATGCTTCGAAAGATGGAAAACTCGCAAAACGAAAGAGTTTTTCATTTTTTGAGTTGCTTCGCAAGACGGATTTCCCTATGGGCTTGCTTCGCAAGACGAAAACGTCTTGCAAGTTTTTTTCCTTTGTCTTGCAAGTTTGTTTCCTTTTTCTTAAAACTGTGCATTCACTTCAAGGAGCAACTCATAGCACGCGGTGTGGTAGCCTTTTTTGAGGTTTTTGAAGACTTTGGTGATTTTTGAAGCTTTTCCAAAGTCCGTGCTTCGCAAGATGAAAAAATCGCAAGACGAAAAAACTCACGGAATGAATTAATTTCGTCTTGCGAGGCACCACTGTATATTAGACAGTTGAGCAAGCCAGCCGCAATCAACTGCTCTGCAAGGACCCCCATAGAACAGCCTATCCCAGAAGAATGAGCTTGAAGTGAACTGACTTCAAGCTCTCTGGGCTAGGCTAGGCTACTGAAATTCCTGCAGAGAACTCCATAGCCAGCCAGTCCCAGCAGAAAAGCAGAGAGTGAAGTCAGCACCCATCAGCCTATGTCATAAGAAATTTAGACTTTCCTGCCCAACTCTGTCACAACGACAAATTCATAGCATAACAAGGCTAAATGTTCTAGTTATTCTTTTAGTTGCATACCCCTTCCAAAACAAGCCTAGAAACCTACAGTTGACCCTGTTGTACTAGAGAGATTTTTAATAGCTCTGAAACTTGCTGAGTACCACCGGGGGGGTAGGGGGTGGGATGGGAACTGAGGCAATGGGAGAAAATAGCCCTTTTCCAACATCATCTAATTCTCCCACAATTAGAACTTTAAAAGGGAGAACAGGGATGAGTACCCTAGTTCCACACTCCATCCACCATGGCCAGCAGCAAGCATCCTGGTCTAGTCATGTACGGATGCTCAAAGATCACCATTCTAAAGTTTCCCTGCTTCAAAAGTTCTCTCTCCAACTCGCTTGGAGTGACAAGAATGGTGAGTGGGTGTTCCTGATACACTCATCTCTCTTCCTCATGGTGCAAAGGATTAGAAGACCTGGGCAGGACACATGTACAAGCTGAATGCCAGATCTTTCAGAGCTTCTTTCAACATGTCATACAGTTACGTTTATATATATTTTTCCTTCTAGTGGTATTACAGCTGTCTAGATCATTAAATGTGTGTACCTTACCTTTTTAATTACTGGTGTTATTAATTCATTATTATTTTTCACTCCCACCATAAGCTATGTGGGACTAAAAATACTCTTTTCAATTAAACATGGATTTCTCCAGCATCTTGACATTTCCCTATAGAGTGGATATATAGGAATCCAACTGCAATGGCTTGAATGAGATGTGATGATATGGAAACACAGTGGAATATCAGGTCTGGCTATTTTAGAGTGTGTTTATCTTTCCAACACTCTAGTCCTCAACATGTCTACCCAGCAGTAAGTCCCACGGAATCAATATGGCTTACTTCCAGCCCTAGACTGCGTACACATTTATATGGTCACACATTTGATGCACGCTTCTAACTCTCTCTGAGTTTTAAATAGCCAAGGAGCATTTCAATAAAATACAGAGACTGACCTTATAGTATGGGCATGGAACTTGAATAGGAAAGCCATTCTCTGTTGCAAGGTCATTCAATACTTCAGAGTACAAGGTGCTGTTATCTGAAGTTCAGAGGGGAGGTTGTTTGCCATGAAATGCCACATTTGCATATGGAAAGTACTTTCTTTTATTAAAAAAACCATTGCAAATAGTCACACAAACGCTGAAGTAAATAGCAAAGTGGAATATGCACACACTTACACAGTGGGATTCTGTTCAGCACTTAGATCAATATTAGAAGGGCAATTTGAAATGCATATGCCAATCTTTGAGTTTGGGTAATTGTTTGTATAATTTATTTGTTATATCCACACCCTGCCCTTCCACCTAGAACCTCAGGAGATCATTTTAGCCTCACTTGTGTTAGGCCGACACAAACACACCGTCATCCTAATGGCCAAAAGGAGCCTGGAATGTCACTTCTTTAAAGACTGCACTCTCCCATTCAGTCCAATATGATGGGGGGCAAAGGAAAAGGGACTGTTTTACCGACAATGTCAGTATTTTAGGATGCCAGCCCCAGTGAGCCCCACCAGATCCCATCACTGGGTTGGATTCAGACTTAGGGTGCAATCCTGGTGGGGCATGCAGCAGGGCACCACTGCCACATCTGTAGAACAGCCATTCATGCCATCTGTACTTTTGGGCACTATGGTCTAAACCACTAAGCCTCTTGGGCTTGCCGATCAGAAGGTCAGCAGTTCAAATCCCTATGACAGGGTGAGCTCCCGTTGCTCTGTCCCAGCTCCTGCTGACCTATCAGTTCGAAAGCACACCAGTGCAAGTAGATAAATAGGTACCGCTGTGGCGGGAAGGTAAATGACGTTCCGTGCGCTCTGGCACTCGATACGGTGTCCTGTCGTGCCAGAAGCGGTTTAGTCATGCTGGCCACATGACCTGGAAAGCTGTCTGTGGACAAACACTGGGTCCCTCAGCCTGAAAACGAGATGAGCGCCACAACCCCATAGTCACCTTTGACTGGACTTAACCGTCCAGCGGTCCTTTACCTTTACCTTACTTTTCTGCCATTCATTTCCCTCTGACCTCCCTCAAACCCCACAAAACACACACATATATAACCATAACTCAGGGCAACACCATGCATCTGATGAAGTGGACTGCAGTCCACAAAAGCTTCTCATATGGCATCGCAAGATTATTTGTTCTTTCTGCTGCAGCTAACACTGGAAATTACATTACACGCTCCCATAAGTTATATATGGGAGCTAGTACAGCATGTCTTTGTCCCATGCCACTGGGAAACTGTAAAAGAAACACATCACCAAGTCGGAGAAACTCACAACAAGTCCATCTCCGAAAGTGGGGCAACACTTGTTCCTCTCATGTGGCCTTGAGGTTCTCATGTTTAACCCGCACTCACAACACAAGAAGGCTGTGTTGGATCTCACACCACCAAGTTAACACACAAAAGTGCCCTAAGAATGAATGAACTTTATTTGCATCAGCCATCGGCCATAGCAACAAAAAGCATTGCAATATACATGTCTGCCCGGACACTGAGGTCCAGTGCCAAGGGCCTTCTGGCAGTTCCCTCGCTGAGAGAAGCCAAGTTACAGGGAACCAGGCAGAGGGCCTTCTCGGTAGTGGTACCCGCCCTGTGGAACGCCCTCCCACCAGATGTCAAAGAGAAAAATAACTACCAAACTTTTAGAAGACATCTGAAGGCAGCCCTGTTTAGGGAAGCTTTTAATGTTTAATAGGTTATTGTATTTTAGTGTTTTGCCAGAAGCCACCCAGAGTGGCTGGGGAGACCAAGCCAGATGGGCGGGGTATAAATAATATATTATTATTATTATTATTATTATTATTATTATTATTATTATATATAAAAGTCAGTTATATAAAACACAGTTTAGGGTCCTGAATCAGCAGTCAAATAGTGGACCTTATTCTGATTGCCCCAGCCCCAAAGAGTTTTGAATGCAAAACTCTTGACATTTGTCATAGGACTAGAGACCGGCAAACTCTCCTCTGCTCCTCTTGGATTGACTCAAAATTTACTTGAATTCTTTCCCTCCAGAAGCAGAAGTAGCATGGATCATTTCCCAAGCCCATTCTGAACTCCCTCCCCATCACCACTGTACACCCCAGATCCCACAAATGCCATAGCCCTTTCTGTAGCCAGGGTAAGCATACTACCCAGAGAAAGAGAAGAAGGCCTGACCCTTCACCTCATCTGTCATCCTGGAATCAACACACAGCAGCGTATCAAGAGGGAAAGCATAGTGGCAATGGCAGGAGCTCTGTGGAAGACTACAAATCCCAAGAGCAGAGCATGAAAGTGATGAAGGAGTGGCAAATATACATTCTCCCCTCTTCCTGTATACTAGTGGGGTGCTTGTGGGAAGCCTGTTTTGTGGACAGAATTCTTCTCTGGAGCAGATTTCAACCCAGGTCAGAGAGAAATCCAGGGGCTTTCAAAGTTGGTTTCTTCTTTGCTACTGTCCTTGTGATGAGCCCTAAAAGTTCTTCTCCAGAGGGATTTGTCAACATCTCTAGCTAGGACAATTATGTCAAGGCAAAGTGAGTCTTTTGAATCAATGAATGATAAAGTAGAATACCCATTGTTTCTATTAATTTATACGATTGATGGCTGTTGTTGGGTTTTGTTTTTAACATTTTAGGAAACTGGAGTGCATAAGGAAGCCGAACATCCTGAATTCTGCTCATTGACTCCGGAGGTGTCATTTGATTTTCCTGTTTGTGCATCAGTGCCTAGAAAATAGGGGCAATAATGTTTATTTATCTGCTTTGTGTAGATGAATACAGCAGGATACTGGATATTTGTAAAGAGCTTTGGTAATGTCACATCAGAGAGCTCTTGCTGCATTATGCATTAAGTTGATAGGAGAAAGGAACGGTGTCAAAAAAAAGGTGTCATTCAACGTGGATTCTTGCCCATGTGGATTCAAGGGGCTTCTAATTTGTAGCTATATATTTGTTAGAAAGCCCTTATAGATGAGTGATGGGAAGCAATCTACTTTTATACAACATGTTGCATATTCCCTAAAATTGCTCCAAGATTCATAACTGGTATCTTTCCCACCAATTCTTATTATAAGGTATACCATCATTAAACTGATTCAAAAAGGAAATTGCCATAAGCATCTCTGCGTTATTCCTATATTTTCCTCTAACTTCAATATGAGGCAGGGAGTATTATTATTATTATTATTAGGAAATGAAAAAGAAGAACCTGAATCTATCTGAAAACTGAATCTATCACTGACCTCTTTAGCATGTGAAAACTTTCAGATGGAATTTCACATTTCATCTCTTTTCATAACATTCCCCTACTTGGGAGAATGATTCTATTATTTAGTGTTCGGGTGCTGTTGTTTTTAATTTGGCACCACTCCACAGGAAACACACCTGTTTTTGCTAACTCTAGTGGTTGGCAAGTAGGAGTGTGAATTTGCTTGATAAAACACTTCAAATTTGTAGAGCTTTTGGAACATGCTACTGTTACATAAGCTTCCTCTGTGCCGGCCATTTGGAATAGAGAAATTGAAGGAAAGCACAGACATATCTACATTGTTTTTCATTAATTAATGAATTTATGTACCCAGGGCTTTTTTTCAGCCAGAACTCAGTTCTGGCACTTCTCAGATGTGCACCAATGCCGTTATAAGAGAACAAGAGAGGCTTTCATGGTGAGTTCCGGCACCTCTTTTTTCTAGAAAAATAGCACTGTATGTTGTTGTTGTTGTTTAGTCCTTTAGTCGTGTCCGACTCTTCGTGACCCCATGGACCAGAGCACGCCAGGCACTCCTGTCTTCCACTGCCTCCTGCAGCTTGGTCAAACTCATGTTCGTAGCTTCAAGAACACTGTCCAACCATCTCGTCCTCTGTCGTCCTCTTCTCCTTGTGCCCTCCATCTTTCCCAACATCAGGGTCTTTTCCAGGGAGTCTTCTCTTCTCATGCGGTGGCCAAAGTATTGGAGCCGCAGCTTCAGGATCTGTCCTTCTAGTGAGCACTTAGGGCTGATTTCCCTAAGAATGGATAGCGTTGTATATCACTGTTCAAAATATGCTACCATCCCACGGCAACATACAATATATAAAAACAATTTAAAATGTAGAATACCAAACAATACATGAATATTAATAACAGCAGCAGTAAAACATTCACTTATTCTAATCCAATTCCTTCACCCAGGCACCCCAATAAAAAGAGAGGCACTCTGCCTGTTACTCTCACTATAAAAGCAGTCATGAATAAAAATGTTTCTTGAGTCTGCCTAAATCAGGGTGTGGAATCTGTTGGCCTGCAGAGATAATGAGGCAGTTTGGTGTTTAGAAGGATGGGGAGATAAATTGGCATTCATTCTCTGAGCCTCTCCTGTATGCAGTGGCGTGCGATGAAATTTTAACAGGGGAACAGTTAGGGCCAGAGGCTCTAGCTTGTAAGGCCAATTTGGGGGGCCCAGCACTGTGTACATGATGTTGCAATGTCCTGACATTAGGCATGTGAGCATTGTGGCTCTCCCCCCCCCCCCAAGCAGAGCAGAAGGTTTCTGGGCTTTGGGAAGGAGGTGGCCGGAGAAGATTTAGGGGACTAAGCTAGTCCTCCTAGTCCACTGACTGCATGCCACTGCCAATATAATAATAATAATAATAATAATAATAATAATAATAATAATAATAATAATTTATACCCCACCCTCTCCAGCCAAGGCCAGGCTCAGGGCGGCTAACAAGCAATAATAAAAACAAGTTGAATGAATACAACTTAAAAACAAGATTAAAATACAACATTGAAACATTGAAACATTAAAATGCAGCCTCATCACAGGAGGAGAAAGGAAAAAAGAAAAAAAGAAAGAGGGGGGCGGAATCAAATTGACTCCAAGCCAAAGGCCAGGTGGAACAACTCTGTCTTACAGGCCCTGCGGAAAGAAATCAGATCCTGCTGATAAAAGATAAAGGTAAAGGACCCCTGCCAGTTAAGTCCAGTCGCATACGGCTCTGGGGTTGCAGCGCTCATCTCGCTTTACTGGCCGAGGGAGCCGGCATTTGTCCACAGACAGTTTTTCTGGGTCATGTGGCCGGTATGATACTATGATGCAAAAATGTTGAAAAATAAAATACAGTCATTCCTTGGTTCTGGAAAGCGAGTTCTCATTAAAGGAGAGCATGTGTTGCGGATGGGGCCAAGCAAAACACCCTCAGTTGCTGGCCAGTTTGATTTAAGGGGCTTGGAATGGATTGGTGGCTGGTGTTGCTGGGGTAAATTTGATGTTGCCAATTTAGGGGTGTGATCAGTGGGTATTTAAGCAAGGTCCACAGCTTGTTCCTTTCTCTTTCGCTGTGGACACCGGATCAGCTGGAGATTGGTTATATATCCTTTCCCCCTTTCTTCCTTTCCCTCCCTCATTCTTTGCTATTATTCCTTCTTTAATTCACCCTTGCCTTCTATCAACCTCTATTATTGGTTTTGGTTTAATTTTTTGCTCGCCCTTTGGCGAGGGGGGCCCTGAACCCGGCTGGCTTACGGCCCGATTCTCGGCTGAGCTATAGCCCGGGCCAGGGGATTTTGTTAATCTGCCTCGTCGGGGATCCTAAAAGGGTCGCTCGGAGGAGCTGTTTGGGGCCCGCCTGCTCTTTAACTCGCAGCCTGCAGGTGCCGGGTGATCGCCCCACGCCCTGGTTGGGCCTGGTTGGGCCCTTTCCCTCCCTCCCCGCGCCCCCCCACGCTCATCCCGGGACGTTGGAGGCGACCGGGGAGGCCGCCGGTGTCACGGGGTGACTTGCCTGGCTCCGTAGTGGGCCGCGCGGGCCGTCTTCTCACTGCTGTGGCTGGTTGGGGGTGCAGGATCGCGCAGGCGTGCGGGGCCTTCTGCCTTAAATATTCCGTGGGCCGGGGGCGCTGTGTGGGTGCGTTGGCCCTGCCGATTTCCGTGGTGCCGTTTTTTTGCGCCTATATGGCCTTTTGAGTTCCCCCTTTTACACCTACAGGGCGTCGGGGGGCATTGAAGGGGCGGGGGCTTAGAGAACCCCGTATTGAGGCGTTTTGGTGGGAGCGCCATTTTTTCCCTTTGCCTCTTTCTCCCTCAGGTGGCGGCCTCTAGTGGCCAAGCCGTGTAATTGCAGGGTTTCGTCTGTTTGCTTGTTTTTCTTTTCTTCTCTCAAATTGAGTGGCGGCCTCTAGTGGCCGTTAGGGTAGTGCACGTTATCTGGATTTGGGTGGCGGCCTCCAGGGGCCGTTCTGGGTAATTGCACTGTATTTTCAGGTTGCTTGCTTGCCACCTGGTGGTGAATTGTATTTTCCAGCCACGTAGTTTGGCTGCAAAGATTATTGTGAATTGGTAGTTAATTTTACAGTTGGCTTGATTACATTACTGGTTCAGTTTATTTCAATTCTTCTTATTATTATTTTCCTTTATTGATTGATTCTTTTATTTTTTAGCTGTTTTCAGATTTAATTTAATTTCAATTTTTTGTTTTTATACCAGTAGTAGGAATGGCTCCTAAGAAGGCTTCTAAGAGGCCCGGACCTGCGATTTCTTCGAAGCGGCCAATAAGAGGCCCCTCCCAGGCCTTGCGTTCCCCAGAGCCCAGCCAGTCGATGAGACGCCTACAATCCATGGTCTCTAGTTTGGCTCATGATCCAGTGGCCCTGGCGCGAGTTGAGGCCGAGATGGATGGCATGATGCAGCGCTGCTCAACTCCGTCAACTTCTTCGGCAGGGCCTGCTCCCCCTGTGGGTGCATCTTCTCCGGTGTCATCTTCTAGTGAAGACGAAAGAGAACTTTCTTTAACCGGTGGTTTCTTACCTGACACACAATTGGCCCAGTCCCCGGACTTACCTGTGTCTCAGGTTGCCGTGCCTAGGGGTCGGGGTCGTGCTAGGGGTGTGGCCAGAAGAAGGGCCTCAACCCGGGGCCAGGCTGCGCGGGCTTCCCCTGCGCAGTCCTCGGTAGCTGTGAGTTTGGTTCCAGGTCATTCACAGGTTGTCTCCTTTCAGTCCGTTTCAGGCGTGGTGCAGCAAGGCGAGATGTCTGAGTCTTCAGTTGAGGACAGTCTTCTTCCACCTCCAAAGGCCTCTTCCGGTGGTCACCGCCGCCACAAGAAGAGCTCCAAAAGGCGTGCCAAGAGGAGACGGAGAGACACCTCGTCTTCTTCTGCAGGTACTTCTTCCCAGAGTTCCAGTAGTGATGACGAAGCTTCCCTTAAGCTTTATTGGGGCTTCGGGGAGACCTCAGGGCTCCCAAAGTGGGTTTGGGAGCAGAGGGCGAATTCCCATAGGGCTAAGTATGGGGCGGTGCAAGAGTGTCGCGAAGGGGTCTTGGTGCCCGATGTAAGAGTCTCCACCAATTCAGCTAGGGATATTATTCCTGGCGCCCACTTGTCTGCCAAATTACGGTCCAGGATTTTGAATGGCCATTATGTTGATATATTTAGCCTTGCCCCTCCGCTTGACGGTCAGGAGCCCCTGGATAAAGGCTTTCTTCCCTCTAAGAAGCGGGCAATTGTGCCTAAGGCGGATCGGACTTTTGAACATTGGTTAGATAGTTTCCAAGTTTTTGCAGGTGTGGTTTCTGCAGCCTATCCCCGGAGATCTTTGCACTTATGGGTGTATCTGGCTATTGTCCGTTCGGCCTTCACAATGGCCGGAGAGACTGCTGCGTTGTCTTATGATCAGAACTTTAGGCGTAGAGCAGCCAAGATCCCTACTGCCCGCTGGGATCGGAAAGACTTGGATGTCTGGACCACTTATGTGGCCCCGCATATTGACAAGAAGGCCCCGGATCCGCTGAAGTTCAGGGTCCTCCCTCAAAAGACGGGTCGCAAGTTGTTTTGTTGGGATTTCAATAAGGGCATCTGCCAACGCCAGCCCTGCAGGTACTCACACCTCTGTGAGAAGTGCTCAGGGAACCATTCGGCGTCAGCATGTTCAGGGGGGCGGCGGCCCTTTTGCAAGGGAGGGGGCTCTCAGCAGCTCCCAAAAGCCGCTCCCCAGGTTCCAGCCACTGGAGCAGGAAAGTAGTACCTTATACTCCTTAGCTCATACCCCAGTACGGCTACAGCCGTTACTGTCTTTATTGAAATCATACCCGGACAAGGAATCGGCCTCCTATTTGCGTGATGGTTTTTCGTTAGGTTTCAGGATTCCTGTGGCATCGACCCCTATAGCTGGGAATTCTGCCAACCAGAAATGTGTTAAGGATATGCCAGAGGTGGCGCGTAAGAAAATTGAAAAATAACTGGCTTTACATCGTATGGCCGGTCCTTTTTCCGTCCCTCCTTTTCCTAATCTGCATGTTTCTCCCTTGGGTATAGTACCCAAGAAAGCCCCGGGGGAATTTCGCCTCATTCATAATCTCTCTCATCCTAGAGGCACGTCAGTAAATGACGTGATTCCCCCGGAGCTTTGTTCGGTGAAATATGCTTCTCTTGATCACGCGATCAAGATGATTAGGAAGTTTGGGCCTGGGGCCCTATTGGCCAAATGCGACATTGAGTCGGCGTTTAGGCTGCTTCCAATTCACCCTGATGATTTCTGGTAGTTGGGCTTTCACTTTGAGGGAGGATTTTACTTTGATAAGGCCATGCCCATGGGCTGCTCGGTGGCCTGTGCGGCATTTGAGTGTTTTAGTTCATTTTTAGAGTGGGCCTTGCGTGATAGAACTGGTTTGGGCGGAGTCACACATTATTTGGATGATTTTTTACTGGCCTCAGCGAACAATACGGGGGACTGCGTTTTGTTATTGCAGGCCTTTGCTTCCTTAACGGAAGAACTGGGTGTTCCGTTGGCAGCGGAAAAGACTGAGGGTCCCTCTACGCAACTGGCTTATTTGGGTATCTGGTTGGATACCGTGGCTCAAACCTCCAGTTTGCCTGTAGATAAGATAACCACTTTAAAAAGGGTTATTGAAGAATTGCTTCCTTTGAAGAAGGTCTCCTTGCGGCAGCTACAGTCGTTGCTGGGTCATTTGAATTTTGCTTGCAGGGTGGTCACCCCTGGAAGACCATTCTGTTCCCGATTGGCCAGACTAACCTCAGGTTTGAAGGCCCCGCAGCATAGAGTGCGCCTTTCCCGTCAGGTGCGGGCCGACCTTAGTATCTGGTTGGAATTTTTGGAAGAATTCAATGGGGTGTCTTTGTGGCAGGACACTTTGAACCTCCACAATGACTTCCAGGTGCATTCTGATGCAGCGGGGTTCCTTGGGTTGGTCTTTTCTGGGATGGTAGATGGTGTGCTGAGCGCTGGCCTCCTGCTTGGCGTGGGGAAGCTATAACTCGGGACCTAACTTTTCTTGAGTTTTTTCCCATTGTAGTGGCCGTGCACTTGTGGGTCGAGCATTTCAGGGACCATCGTGTTTGCTTTTGGTCCGATAACCAGGCGGTGGTGAATGTACTAGCCAAGCAGTCTTCACGATCTCCTAGGGTATCAGCCCTTTTACGGGCTTTTGTGTTACATTGTTTGCGTTTCAATATTGTATTTTCTGCTCGTTTTGTTCTGGGCGTATCTAACGAGATTGCTGATGCTCTGTCCCGTTTTCAGATGCAGCGATTCAGGTCCCTGGCGCCAGAGGCTCGAGACCGTCCGGAAATTTTCCTGGATCATCTCTGGAACCTTGGCAGCACTTAGTTTTCCAGGGAGTAGCTGCATCTGTTGCCCCCTCCACCTTGAGGTCCTATAAAAGGGCCTGGGCTGATTTCTTATTATTTAACGGACAGTCAGTGGTTGGGGAGGTTACAGTCCCCCATTCTACCTCTCAGGTGCTCAAATATTTGGCACATTTATTCCAGATGCTCCAGGCTGTCAGGACGCTGCATATTCATTCAGCAGCAATTTCCTTTTTTAATAGGGCGTATTTTAACAAGGATCCATGTAAGAAGTTTGTGGTGCGGAGGGCTTTGGAGGGATGGGGGCAACTCACTCCTTCCAGGCCTGTTCCCAGACGGCCCATCACATTTGAGTTGCTGGCACAGGTGCGCAATAAACTGCGGGGCATCTGTTGGTCTAAGTTTGAGGCTCGTTTGTTTTCTGCAGCCTTCTCCTTGGCTTTCTTTGGGGCCCTGAGGGTAGGAGAGGTGGTCCTTGAACCTAAGCGGGATGGAGGTTCCAGGGGCTTGCTGTTGCAGGACGTGAGTATGTCTCCGTCAGACCTGCAGGTTCACATTAGAAACTCAAAGACGGATCAACTGGGCAGGGGAGCCGTTATTAGGCTCCCGGCCACTGGGGAAAGTGGCCCTTGTCCTTTAAAGGATCTTGGGAAGTATTTGGCCTTGCGACCTGCAGGTGAAGGGCCCCTGTTCATTCATGAAGATGGGCGCCCGTTGGTGAGGCAGCAATTTGCCAAGGTTTTGCGTAAAGTTATTGCAGCATGTGGCCTTAGGGCATCGGAGTTTGCTCCTCACTCCTTCCGTATTGGTGCTGCAACGACAGCTGCCCATTGGGGTTTATCCGTGGAAAGGATAAAGGACCTGGGTCGGTGGAGGTCGGATGCATTCAAAGCTTATGTGCGGAAGTAATGTGGTGTTGTATACTTACATTTGTGTTTTAACCCTAGGTCCGGACACTATCCGTATATGGATAGTAGGGCACAGTATTGTGCTTTGGGCTGCTGACAGAGCTCGTCAGTCTGGAATGGGAGATGGCCTGGGCCTTCCGCAGAATGTGCAGGTGTCCTGGATCTCCAGACGGGGGATGCTGTGGAGGGAATTCTTACCTCTCATGCAAAGGCGTGTCCTCATGGTTGGCCCTCCTACGGCGATTGTGATTCAGCTTGGGGAAAATGACCTGGTTTCCTCTTCTTGCTATGGGCTGCGTGTGGCTGTCTTACAAGACCTGAGGGATCTGGCGGCAATGGTGCCTGCTACAAAATTAATTTGGTCACAGTTGCTTCAACGCCGCATTTGGCGGGGTAGTCCCTGCCCAGCTGCCACCGAGCGTGTGAGGAAGCGGATTAATTCCGCGGCAGGCAGGTTGGTGGTGGGTTTGGGCGGATGTGTGATTCCTCACCCTCTTATTTTATTCAAGGCTGTTGAGTTATATAGGCCTGATGGGGTTCATCTTTCCCCGGTTGGGAATGATGTTTGGTTGGATGCAGTGGTGTCCAAGTTGAGGGTGTGGTTTGATTTGTGAATGGCTGGCGGCGAGCACAAGGGCTCGGGTGGCGGTTAGGCATTGGTTAAATTGGTTGGTGGAGGGGTATGGATTGGCTGTGCCTGCCCCTCCAATGCTGCTGCTGAACGGGAATTCCGTTAAAGGAATTCTGGGGCTTACCATCCCTTCGTCCAAACCCCTGGAATCGGGTGCGGGCCGCGTAAGCTCCAAGGGACATGCGGGGATGGAACTGAGGGTCTGTGTCGCAGCTCCAGTTGTCCCTGATCTTGTTCCTCCACACTGACTCTCCCTGGAATCCGGGAGTCAGTGCTATCCCCCAAGGCGGGGGGGATAGCTAGTCATAACCAATGCCTAAGCAACCATTCACAATGTGTATGATAATAAAGTTGTGGCCAAAATTATGCCAAAAACCTTAAACAAAATTTATGTGTGATGTGTGAGTTATTGGGGTAGGGGTGTTTTGGGGGACCTCAGCACGCAACACCTTGCAACTTGAACATTTTGGCTCCCGAACACCGCAAACCCAGAAGTGAGTGTTCCAGTTTGCAAACGTTTTTTGGAAGCCGAATGTCCAATGTGGCTTCTGCGGCTTCCGATTGAGTGCAGGAAGCTCCTGCAGCCAATCGGAAGCCGTGCCTTGGTTTTCAAACGTTTTTGGAAATCGAAGAGACTTCTGGAACAGATTCCGTTTGAGAATGAAGGTACAACTGTACTGATTGCTTCCACAGGTACCCCGCTGTGATCCTCTGATGCCCCCAGATCCTTCTTCAAGTGAGTATGCGGTAAACTGGATAAAAAACTGTGTGCAGATGTGGTTTGAGCTGCAAGCTATATCCATTTTCAAGAGTATGTACATAGAGTTGCGCATCTAAATAAATACACATCCCTGCACATGTCCGCTGAAATCATTGCACCATGGTAGGCTGCACACTTGCAGCCACATCTAATTTACTGAAAAACTGTATTTTCAAAAGATTTTCATGGGTCTACAGTCGTTATAAATAATAATTCACACATCCCGAGCTGTGAGCCTTTTGTGACCTAATATCCTGAGATCCTAACATGAAAGATGAAGAAACATTACAATACTGAAAGGGCTCAAACAGCACTGACATCCAATCTCTGCATTATATTAAAATGAACGCTAATATTAGACACAATGCAATTCACCTGTGCTACATTGCTCTCAGCTTTGAAATATCAAAGTGTGCTGGATAAAAATATCTCTTTTCTCTTCTCTCCTCATCCCCCCCCCCCCCAGCTTCCCGCTTATGAAATGAGTATTCACAGCAAAGGCAGGCTTCCCTTTGGGGGATTATTTATATTCACTGCAGAAAGTCATTAAAATGTCCAATTTCTTGATTCTTCCAATAAGACAACATATCCTAACGATTAGCAGAATACTGGGCCTCAAATCCCCAAATTATGCCTCGTTATCAGAAGCTGCCACAAGGAGAACCAATTGCAAATATTAGCTAAATAACGAAGAGCAACACTGATCAAGGGCTACATTTTAGAGTTGACGAACAAGCCTTTCACCTTTCCCCTCTCAAGAAGCTGTGTGTGTGTGTGTGTGTGTGTGTGTGTGTGTGTACATACATACATATTGTTTCTGATTTGTTTCCCAGATTTAGGAAACAATTGAACAATGCTGTTCAAACTTCCCTTTCCCGTCAGTGCGACAGCTGTGAGTTTACTTCTCATTATGAAACCATTTTGCGGGTTGTTTTTTTTAAAATTGTAATGATATTTGTAACTTATAATATTTTATTCCTTTTCACTGATAGGTAACAGTATGGTTACAAGGCACTACATCTGGGATGCTGGTGACACTGTGGTCTAAACCACTGAGCCTCTTGGGCTTGCAGATCGGAAGGTTGGCAGTTCGAATTCCCACAATGAGGTGAGCTCCCGTTGCTTGGTCCCAGCCCCTGCCAACCTAGCAGTTCGAAAGCACACCAGTGCAAGTAGATAAATAGCTATTGCTGCAGTGGGAAGGTAAACAGCATTTCCGTGCGCTCTGGTTTCCGTCACGGTGTCCCGTTGCTCCAGTAGTGGTTTATTCCTGCTGGCCACATGACCCAGAAAGCTGTCTGTTGACAAACGCTGGCTCCCTTGGCCTGAAAGCAAGATGAGCGCCGCAACCCCATAGTTGCCTTTGACTGGACTTAACCGTCCAGGGGTCCTTTAACCTTTTACCTACATTTGACACATTAAACCAAGAGACTTGGTTGACCCTGTCCACATGCATGAATTTCTGTTGGATTCTGCTATACCACTGAAGAAGACCACTGTTGGGTTGGAATACATTTGGTTTTTGCTCTACATTGGTGTCTGTTATATATTAGCATTTGTCTGCCTATTTTTCCAGAGTGTTTTCATTAATGTGGTTATAAAATTTGACATACTTAATTGTATAGTATATGAAAAAAATATTTACTGGTGTGTGTTTTTCTTTTTGTAAATATAAAAGGGAGGGGATTATAGGGTTTTCTGAGGACTATGGAGAGCATATGTGTTGTGTCCCATTGGTGAAGTGGTGGTGGCGCTTGCCCTTCTTCTGATAGGAAATGTACTGAGGGGAATGGGGGGGATAAAAAATGAGGAGCCAAGGAAGGATGAAAATGTCCCTATTTTCATCTGAGGAATGTTGGAGGGTATGAAGTTCTCCTCCTGTTTGATTTGCAGTCTATCTTTAAAGTCAGGCATACCAACATCTTCTAGGAATCACAGTATTATGTGTACTGTTTATGTGAACCACTCAGAGAACTTGGTTAGATGGGTGGTATTCTGAAGCATATAATGGAAAGTCTAATGCAATCCCTTTTTCTAAACAACAACAACCTCAAAAACCTGGACAGTTGCTCCTGGAAGCCTGCAGCAAAACTTCCATGTCATTGTTTCTGACTGGCTGATTATCTGCGGAAATTCTTTTAAGTAATCCGTGTTTATGTTTGATCCTCAAAGCCCCGCTACCAGTGGAAACGGGTCGAAATTTAGAGGATTTATGCCTGTGCCACCCTTTGGACGACTGCAGCTTTAGGCCTAAAAAGAAAAGTGGCTTGATTATCTGAAGTACTGGCCAGACATGGGCTCCATTGCCAGCTACAGGCACTTTTCAGCAACCTTTAAAAATCAGCTGGCTTCTCTAACTCCCTGAGCTTAAGACACTCAGCCTTTTGAAAACTGCAGCTTCTGTAATGAGCATCCGAGCAGACTTTGTCTCCTGAGCAGGCCCTTAGCATGATTTCCTTCACTTCAGGCCACTAAGTGATTACTACAATTTAACATTATTTGTTACAGAAGTGGCTCGAGGCTCTGAGAAATCAGAGGTCCAATTGTGCAACATACAGTACATAGGTTGGGGGAGAGGAAGGGAAAGGCGGAGACAGCCTTGGGCCAGACACCTTATAGTCTAAAGGCACATCAAGACAAGACATATCAAGGATCTATTGTTGTAATTAAGAACAATACTTTGTCAAGCCTTTCTAGCGTGCTTGTGAATCTTCCTACTTACCTTTAGAAAGGAAACACTATATTAGCATTTCCGTCTTCTAGGATTGATGTAGAGAGATTGTTATCTGTGTGAGGCCACCAAATGTTGCCAAATAGGGGTCAACCCAGGACCCAAATTGGGATTAGGATGCCCCATTTTTATTTTTTACACCAAGGCAGGTGTGAGAAGCTGTAATATGGATCAGAGCAGTGGCACTGGGGGATGTAATTGTTTTGTACCTGCCCTTTTAAACCCTGTAGGTCTGTCTATTACCACATACCCTCCAACATTTCTCTGAAGAAAATAGGGATGTCCTATTTAATAACAACAACAACAGCAACAACAACAATAGCATTTATACCCTTATCTGACTGGGTTGCCCCAGCCACTCTGGCTGGCTTCAAACATATATAAAAGCATGATAAAGCGTGTTCTCACTAATAGAGAGCACGTGTTGCGGTGGGGTCTAGCAGGCCACCCCATTGTTGCTGGGCTGATCTGTTGGATGGCCACAGTACTTGTGTTTCTGGGGAGATTTTGATGTTGCCAATTTGTGGGCTGGGCTCAAAGGTTTTAAATACTGGGCACGCAGCTTTGGGCATCCTCTTTTGCTGCGTGCACCGGATCACCCGCCCACCCTCCCTGAAATAGGGATTTTGCACTTGACATTGCTATGCCTGTCATGGGGTGACCTGCTTTTGGGGCAGAAGCCTGGTAGGAATTTTGTCCATTTGGCTGATTGGCTGGTGCCATTTGGTTTTTGCCTACTGCATAGCAAATTGTCACAACTTGTAAGGTTTGCGGTTAGGCATTGGTTAGAAAATTGGTGGAGGGGTATGTGCCTGCCTCTCCAATGCTGGTGCTGCAAGGGAATTCTGTTAAAGGAATCCGGGGGCTTGCCATGCTTTTGTCCAAGTCCCTGGCATCGGGCTTGGCCCGCGCAAGGCCTCTGGGAGCATGCGGGGAGAGCTGAGGGTCTGGTGCCCAGCTTCATTTCTCCCCAATATTGTTTTCCCTGACTGGCTTCCGTTGGAATCCAGAAGTCAGTTCTGTCCCTGGGCGGGGGACAGATAGTCAGAACCAATGCCTAAGCAACCACTCATAGTTATGTATTTAAATAAAGTTGTGGCCAAGATTATGCCAAAAAACCTTAAACAAAAATTATGTGTGATGTGTGAGTTATTGGGGTGGCTTGGGGACCTCAACACGCAAAACACTGAACATTTAAAATCTTCCATATACAGGGTGTCTCCCCCTCCTGCTGCGACAAGCTCTGATGTCTTAGGTAGAGGAGAGGTATGACATGGAAGGTGCAAAGGCAGTCATGCCAGCATAGTCTCAGACTGTTGGGAAAGACCCTGGAGAGGAGGAGACTTAGGCATTTGTTGGAAGATGGGGACGTTCAGTCTGACCTGAAATTCTGGCGGTTGCTGCCAGTCACTGTAAACAGTACTGAGCTAGATGGACAAATGGTTTTGACTTGGTATATGGCAGCTTCCTATGTTGCTTGTGTTGCCCTTGGCATGGAGACTGGGTTTGTTCAAGGATGCTACAGCTCAGGACTGCAATACCTCAAGGACTATTTCTTTCCACATGAACCTACCCAGACCTTGAGATCATCTTCTGAGGCCCTTCTTTGTGTGCCTCCTCCTCAAGAGGTCTGTAGGGTGGCAACATGAGAACGGGCCTTCACTGCAGTGGCTCCCTATCTGTGGAATGCTCTCCCCAGGGAAGTTTGCCTGGCGCCTTCATTATACACCTTTAGTGCCAGGCAAAAATGTTCCTTTTTAACCAGGCCTTTGGTTGATCTGATTTACATCTAATGCCCCTTTAAAATGTGTTTTTTGGGGAGGGCTGTTGGGTTGTTGTTTTTATTTTTATTAGATATTTTGTGGTTTTATATCTTGATTTTATTCTGTGAACTACCCTGAAACCCCCCAGGTATAGGGCGGTATATAAATTTAATTATTATTATTATTATTAATAATAATAATAATAATAATGGGTTCAATTTTTGAGCCTGAAGGTTCACTACTTTGAACTAAAAGCAAAATGAAAACTCTTTTTTAAAGGCCACACAAGCTATTTCCACTCTTATTATATTTGTAAGTTTCCATTAATTTAACAAGCAATCATCTTGTAGCAACCGTAGATGCCATTATCAGATAAAATCCAATTAGTTTTATAGTGAATTAATGACTCTTTTAGAATGAAAAAATGAACATTATTTTCAGAGATGTTGTCCTGAAAATATTAGAAATGGAACTCCACACACCCTGTTTTATTCCATCTTCTCTTAGTGGCACATAAAACTGTGTTCTGTACTTTTCCTGCATTCCTTATACATACAGGGAATGACCGTGAGGTCCTTGGCATTTATATTAGTGGATATGGCAGCATTTTCATATTTACTTAGCTCACAGATATAATTTGAATGCAGGGAGTGTTTGTCATCGAATTGGAAATGGACAAATATGTGTTTATCACAGCTATATTTGCAGTGCTTGATTTACATTGAGCTATGTTAATCTGATGTTCCTCCTTTTTCTTACATTTCCCCATCTTAAAGTTTGTTAAAATGTAGTGAAAGCTGCGAGAAGTGGCATCCCTTAGGAACAAAAATTTATTATCTGAAGTAGTAGTAGTAGTAGTAGTAGTAGTAGTAATATATGCTGCCCATCTGACTGGGTTTCCCCAGCCACTCTGGGCAGCTTCCAACAAAGTATTGAAACACAAAAACGCCTCAAACATTAAAAACCTCCCTGTACAGAGCTGCCTTCAGGTGTCTTCTAAAAGTCAGGTACATGTTTATTTCCTTGACATCTGATGGAAAGGCATTCCACAGGGCCTGGTTCCCTGTAACCTCACTTCTTGCAGTGAACTGGACCTCCGTGTCCAGGCTGAACCATGGGGGTGAAGATGTTCCTTCAAGTATACAGGTATTCAGGTATTCTTGTATTCTAAAGGAGTACATATTGTTTATTATTGTTGTGTATTGTAGCCCCCTGTGGCATTTGCCCTCCTGGGTGTGTGACATCATACTCGGTTCATAAGGAAAGGGTTAACTAATTGTAAAATGACTAACCAATAGGAACCCAAGGGGAGGAGTTAGAGGTAGAGTTAGAGTTGTTAAGAAGTCAGTCTAGAGTTAGAGAAAAGAGGGAGAGGATAAGTCTGTGGGTTGGGCTAGTCTGATGTGAGAGAATCTGTTAAGAGGAGTCAGTCAAACAGTTGAGATCAGAAGGTATTAGGAAGGTATAGGCTGGTAAAGAAACTAAAGAAGAAACTGACAAGAATATTATCTATGAAACCATAAACTTGTTAATACTTGCAAAGAATTGCAAAGAATTTTTTTTAAATAATATTTATTACTTTTAAACCTTACAAAAAAGAAGAAAAAGAAAAGAAAAAAAGAAGCAAAAGAAAGAAAAAACAAGCAAAAGAAAGAAAAAAACAATACAATACAATATATAAACAGTACACAACGCAACATTAACACATTAGACTAAACAAAACAGAGCAAAAACAATTTAAAAACATACATCATACCATTTCAATGCCTTATCTTTCATTCCCTTGTTTCATCGACCTCCTCTCACCTCCCTTTTTGTATTCCACTTCTATTAATTGTTTCAGCAATTCCTTTCCATCTTTCTAAATTTTCTGTCATATAATTATCTTAACTTATTTTAACCTTATTTTCCATTAATACTACAATACTTATTTATGCTTAACTCCTTATAACATTTCACACTCATTAATTTTACAGTATTTCTATAAATAAACTTTAAACTTTTTCCAATCTTCTTCCACCGTCTCTTCTCCCTGGTCTCGGATTCTGCCAGTCATTTCCGTCAATTCCATATAGTCCATCAACCTGTTGATCTTCTGTCCGAGGCTCTTAACTCTTTTCCAAGTCCCTTCTGCAGGTCTTCTTCATATTTATACATGCACTTTACTTTGTCTTCTGTTGATCTTTCTCTTAATTTCCTTCCTTTGATGCTGAAGAGTAGATCTCGGGGAAGCTCCGACCTAGCAATGTTTTTATTCCTTCTCGACAGGTCAGCCAAATCTCCGTAGTTAAAACTAAAATCCAAAAGATATTTCAGGACGTGTTTCAAAATCCCTCCAAATCTGAAAGTCCCCACAACTCCAATCTCCTCCTGACCCAGGTCCAGGTCCCAAAGGTCAGTAAATACCTGCATGAGGTGATCTATCCAACTTTCCTTCTCCAGTCCAAGCAGGGCTCCAATCCTCAAAATCTGACTTTCTCTGAATTCAATCATAGAAGGCAACAACTTATAGTCATCAAATTGCCTCTGTAAGGCTGGGGCTCTCTCCCTCTCCACTTGTATTACTTTAGGTTCAACAGCAACAACTTTCTGCCTCGCCTTCTCCACAGTTTGCCATGTCAAAGTAGATTCCTGTATCGATTCCTGAATGGTTTCTGTATAGATGTTCACTTTTTGTCCCAAATTAGTCACTTTTTGTCCCAAGTTATCAATTTTGATAGTCCTCAGATCCGTCTTCTTGTGGAGCTGTTCCAATGAATCACTTATCTTACATAATGCAATCACTAAGGCTTCTTCTGTCGACATTCTTAACCTATCCAAGGTCAATCCCTGGTTCTCACGGTTTTTTATCTTGCAGCTGGAGATTCCACCAGCTCAACTCTTGTAACAGTTTCAAAGGCTCCCTCTAGAGGGAAACAATTTCTATTTGTATCAATCCTTTTAAGCACAGTTCAAGCAATAAAATTAGTTTCAATTTTCAGTTACTTTTACTCCTTTTTAAACGCAGGAGGAGACAATGGAAACAATGTATTTCTCTTATTTAACTAGCTGTCAAGATACGTTTTATTCACATTCAATGAACTTTCCCAAAACATCAGTCTTACTAGCAGCCCGTTTCCAGGTTCAGAGCGGTGGTAATTTAACTTTCTTCACTCTCTCCTGCAGGCTTACGCGATCCCAAATTCCCCCCCCTCTTCTCTTGCTTCCAAGGGGGGGTTTAATGATTTTAGCTGATGGAAGTTTAATCCTTTACAGAGGACTTTCCAAGACTTTAGCTTGCAAGCTCTTTGCTTCAATCTATTTACAAAAGGGGAAGGCAGACTTCCTGTTTGAAACCTCCACGTTTCGGTGCCAAATTAAGACGTTTAAAAATCCAATTTTCCGTTCTACTCACGGGTAGTTGTTTAGGATCAAATTGTCCACACCACAGGAAAAAGTCAGCGCTCTCCGGCAACAGCAGTGCGGCTTCACTCCGTGAAAGAAGCAGTCAATTCAAAGCATTGCACCACTCACCCCACGTCGCTCCGGATCCCCGAAACCGGGTCTCCCCGCGAGTAGGGGAGGCGCAAAAGGTGCCAGCCGAATCCCACGTTCACAGGCTTCTCCTGCCTGTGATTTTTAGTGGGTCTCCGCCTTTGCCGTGGCAGCCAGACCCTGATTTCCATGGAGCAAATTCCTCCCGATCAGAGGAATTCCGCCATTGTGGGAGGCGCCAACCTGGAAGTTCCAAGAATTGCAAAGAATTGCAAAGAATTGCAGAGAAATAGAATTGCAAAGAAGAGAGACATTAGTTATGATACTTAAATGTAATAGTGAAATTAAGAAATGTAAATTAAGTGGGAAAGATTGGAAAATTTCCAGATGTGATTGATGGAAGTCAAAAAATTGTAAAGATATAAAAGTATTTTTTATAATCATTGAAAATGGTATGTTAAAAAACTAATAAAAATATATTAAAAAAAGAAAAAAGAAAGAAGACCCCAACTAAACATCAGGGAGAACTTTCTGGTGGTAGGAGCTGTTTGACCATGGAACAGACACCCTCAGAAGGTGGTGGACTCTCCTTCCTTGGAGGATTTTAGGCAGAGGTTGGATGGCCATCTGCCGTAGATGCGTTAGTTGAGATTTCTACCTAATAGGGGTTGGACTAGATGACCCTCAGGATCAATTCCAATTCCGCAATTCTGTTTTTCATGGCAGGGATTGGCCATAGAACATTTTGCATGCAAGATATGGGCCTACCCCTGAGCTGTGACCTCACCCCATCAAGATTCCATTACTATGGTGAATTAAACATTATTAAAAATCTGCTGTGGGCTGAGGGTGACATCCAGTGTCTGCAAGTGGACTAATAATAATAATAATAATAATAATAATAATAATTTTTATTTATATCCCGGTCGGTTGGTTGGTGAGTCGGTTGGTCAGTTGGCCGGTCGGTTGGTCGGTCGATTAGTCGGTCGGTCGGTTGATCGGTTGTATGATCAGTTGGTTGGTTGGTTGGTTGGTTGGTTGGTTGGTCAATCAATTAGTCAGTCAGTCGGTTGGTTGGTTGGTTGGTTGGTTGGTTGGTCGGTCGGTCGATTAGTCGGTCAGTCAGTTGATCGGTTGTTCAGTCGGTCGGTTGTTCGGTTGTTCGGTTGGTCGGTTGCTTGGTTGGTCGGCCAGTCGGTTGGTTGTTTGGTTGGTTGGTTGATCGGTTGATCGGTCGGTTGGTCGGTCAGTCGGTTGATTAGTCGGTCAGTTGGTTGGTTGGTTGGTCGCTTGTTGGGTCGGTTGGTTGGTTGGTCGGTTGGTTGGTTGGTTGGTTGGTCGATTAGTCGGTTGGTCGGTCAATTATTCAGTCAGTCGGTCGGTTGATTAGTTGGTCAGTTGGTTGGTCGATTAGTCAGTTGGTCAGTCGGTCAGTTGGTCGGTCAATTATTCGGTCGGTCGGTCGATTAGTCGGTCAATTAGTTGGTCGGTCGATTAATCAGTCGGTCGATTAGTCGGTCGGTCGATTAGTCAGTTGGTCGGTTGACTGGTTGATTAGTCAGTCGGTCGATTATTCAGTTGGTCGGTTGGTCGGTTGATTAATCGGTCGGTCGGTTGGTCGGTTGGTTGGTCAGTCGATTACTCAGTCAGTCGGTTGGTCGGTCGATTAGTCGGTTGGTCAGTTGATTAGTCGGTTGGTCGGTTGGTCGGTTGGTTGGTCAGTCGATTACTCAGTCGGTCCATTGGTCGATCGATTAGTCGGTCGGTGGGTCAGTGGGTCAGTGGGTCAGTTGGTTGGTCGGTCGATTAGTCGGTCGGTCGATCGGTTGTTCAGTCAGTCAGTCGGTTGGTTGGTTGGTCAGTTGGTTGGTTGGTTGGTCGATTAGTCTGTTGGTTGGTCAGTCAATTAGTCGGTCAGTCAGTTGATTGGTCAGTTGGTTGGTTGGTTGGTCGGTCAGTCGGTTGGTCAGTTGATTAGTCGGTTGGTTGGTTGGTTGGTCGGTCGATTGGTCGGTCAGTTGGTTGGTTGGTTGGTCGGTCGATTAGTCGGTCGATTGGTCGGTCAATTAGTCAGTCGGTCAGTCGATGGGTCAGTCAGTTGGTTGGTCGGTCGATTAGTCGGTTGGTCAGTTGGTCGCTTGTTCGGTCAGTCGGTTGGTCGGTTGGTCGGTCAATTAGTCGGTCGGTCAGTCGGTTGGTTGATTAGTCAGTCGGTCAGTCGGTCGATTATTCAGTCAGTCGGTTGATTGGTTGTTGGGTCGGTTGGCCGGTCAGTCAGTTGGTTGGTCATTCAGTTGGTCGGTCACTTGGTCGGTCGGTCAGTCGGTTGGTTGGTTGGTCAGTCGGTCGATTAGTCAGTCAGTCGGTCGATTAGTCGGTTGGTTGGTTGATCGGTTGTTCGGCCGGTTGTTCGGTCGGTCAGTCGGTTGGTTGGTCGGTCAGTTGGCTGGTTGGTTGGTTGGTCACTTAGTCGGTCGGTCGGTCGGTTGGTCGGTTGGTGGGTCGGTTGATTGATTGTTCGGTCGGTCGGTTGTTCGGTCGATCGCTCGGTCGTTTGGTTGGTCAGTCGATTAGTCGGTCGGTTGGTTGGTGGGTCAGTTGATCGGTTGGTCGGTTGGTTGGTCGGTCGGTCGATCAGTTGTTCGATCGGTCGGTCGGTCGGTTGGTTGGTCGGTCAGTCGGTTGATTGGTTGGTCGGTCAGTCGGTCGGTTGGTGGGTCGGTCAGTCGGTTGATTGGTTGTTCGGTCACTCGGTTGGTTGGTTAGTCAGTCGCTCGGTTGATCAGTCGATCAGTTGATCAGTTGATCGGTCGGTTGGTTGGTCGGTCAGTCGGTCAGTCAGTTGGTTGGTCATTCAGTTGGTTGGTTGCTTGGTTGGTTGGTTGGTCGGACCTTCATGGCTGACTAGGGGATTTGAACCATTGCCTCTGATCACTACACCACACTGACTCTTGGAGGCAGGGAAAAGTGAAAAGTGTAAAGACTGATTTCTCCCACAAGGGGAAGCATCACAATCTGTGTGTGCAGGTTTTCTGCAGTCATCTAAAATGTGACTGATCAAATAATTGCTCAAGATGTGGTGATGAAGGCAATGTAGGACTCACTGAGTTTACTCTGATTCCGAGATTCAATTTTCTACAGTTCTTCTGTATTTTGGGAGGGCAGCTTGCATTTGGTCACCATCCTGTGTACGAATAATGAATTTAAGTGCCAGTCCTTAGTTGGTCAAGATGACATGACCTTTCCGCAAAGAAGAAGGTATCAGCATGCTTGGGGTGAATCCTGGCCATACTTGGGGATCATCTGCAGATGGTCTCATTCTCAATCTGCAGCATCTTCAGGTAGGATTTAGAAAGATTTCCTGTCTGAAATCCCAGACAGTTGCTGTTAATCAATGAAACAATACTGAGCTACATGGACCAATAGTTAGATTCACTTCCTATCTAGATTCTATCTATCTATCTATCTATCTATCTATCTATCTATCTATCATCTATCTATCTATCTTCCTATCTAGATTCGCTTCCTATCTAGCTCTGAGGGATAGCTCAGTTGGTAGAGCACAGGACTCTTAATCTCTGGGTCATGGGTCTGAGCCCCACACTGGGCAAAATATTCCTGCACTGCAGGGAGTTGAATTAAATGACCCTTGTGGTTCCTTCCAACTCTACAATTCTATGATTCTAAACCTCAGGCTTGCAAAAGTTCAAAACAATTAGGGGACGGGGCCCAATCTCAAACAGTCAAAGGAGAACTGTGCATGCTCAATGGGTATGGAATGCTATTGAGTAAAAAGCAATAGCAACAACCTGGAAAACCAGGAAAGAGGAAGCATGGAATGGAGTATGCTTGAAAAGGAGCGCTGCAAACTGCAACAATTTGTTGCATGTCCCGCTTGTATTGCTTAATAACAAAAGAGTTTTCAATAGCAGGAAACCAAAGAGGAGGACAAGACAGACGGGATATTAACTCCAAATGACTCCCAGTTAAATTAAATCCAATATTGATTAGTCTCCATGAAGAAAATTGGTATAAACAGTCTTTGAGTGCCAGTTTTTATTTTCTCAGAATGTAGACTGCAGTTGCAACATGAAGCTAAACAAACCAGACCTAAGGTTTACTCTGCCTTTCTCTTTTATTCATTCACACTGCCTCCTAAATTAACCTATGTCTTAAAATAGGATTTGTCTGGATTTATCAACATTGACTTCTTCTGCAAAGTAATTTATTCCTCTTGGCTTCTTTCTTTCTATTCTTTCAGTGCTACCTGTCAGGTCAGCCTGTAGCTTAATCTGATTTGAGCTTCTACATGTATGAGGCAGCCAGCATACCTTTTAATGACACTGGGATTAGTCGAGTACAGAAGGGAGGAGGAGGAGGAAACCCATGAGTGGAGCTAATGAAGTTGCTGGAATGTACAGGGGGAGGCTGCTGTTTTAGTCATAAAGCTTTATTAATGCATTACAGCTGGTGGCAGAATGTATGAGCAGCTGCAGTATTTCTTGACTTTCTCCCTATAAATTCGAGAGGTTCAGGAAAAGAAAAATGGAATCCATTATATCATGGGGGGATCGCATTACCCAGCGTTGAGCTCCTGGAGTCAAATATGCTCCAGATAAATCTGCTATGCAGTAGGGAAGTGCAAACTCTGTGACCAGATCCTGATTGTGGAGTCCAGGATCAGGTTTAAGGTGCTGGTTTTGACCTTTAAAGCCCTATGTGGCCTGGGACTCATATACCTACGGAACCACCTCTCCAGGTATGCCCCACGGAGGACCTTAAGGTCCACAAATGACAACACTTTGGAGGTCCCAGGTCTCAAGGTGGTTAGATTGGTCTCAACTAGGGCCAGGGCCTTTTCAGTACTGGCCCCGACTTGGTGGAACGCTCTGTCACAAGAGACTAGGGCCCTGCGGGACTTGACATCTTTCCACAGGGCCTGCAAGACAGAGCTGTTCTGCCTGGCCTTTGGTTTGGACTCAGTCTGACCCTTCTGTTTCCCTCCCCTTACGGTTTTGATTTATGGGCTACTTTTAAAACGAGGCTGCATTTTAATTTGCATTTTAACCTGTATTTTAAATTGGTGTTTTTTTTTCTATTATGTTTTTACTGTAATTTTACTGGTGTTAGCCACCCGGAGCCCGACTCTAGCCGGGGAAGACGGGGTATAAATAAAAATTATCATCATCATCATCATCATCCTGAGGCCCCAAGCCAAATCAAGCTGATCTGGGATATGGCTGGAGTGATTTAGGACAACCCAGATCACCCTGGTGTGGACAAAGGGGTGGGTGGAGGCAGCAACTAGCAAGAAGAGGAAGGAGATGCATGTTAAGCATGATGTCGGGAAAGCGGTTCTTTCTCAACGATGTTTAACTAGGGTTTAAAAACCTAATTAAACACTGTGCAAGGCTCCCAGTTTGGTTTGAGGCAGCCCCAGAATGGATCAGGCACTCTGCTGGACTAAGCCCCAAATCAATGACATGGGGGGCACGAACAGCATACAGTCGTACCTTGGTTCTGAAACGTAATCCATTCTGGAAGTCCGTTTGACTTCCGAAAACGTTCGAAAACCAAGGCGAAAACCAAGGCAGGAGCTTCCTGCACTCATTTGGAAGCTGCAGAAGCAGTGTTGGACATTTGGGTTCCAAAGAACACTTCTGGATTTTTCAGCATTCGGGGGCCAAAACGTACAAGTACCCAAGACATTCGACAACCAAAGTATGGCCATAATTCTCTGCCAAGCAAGTATGAGCACCGAGTCATTTGATCTTGTCTTTTGGGTTTTCCTTTAAAAAGCTCAACAGTTTTGTGGGAAGTCGTCCGTCGTCCGAACAGGAGGCTGGAGCAGATGGGTCACTGGCGTGATCCAACAGAGCTCTTCTTCTGTACTTATGGTGGCATCCCAGTTGTGGAAAGCTCACTCATGAGATGCTCCCCAGGTCAGCAGTGACTAGCAGTGTGGGACAACTACAGTAAAACAATGGTATTTTGTGTCTCTTTTTATGTTTGTATTTTTAAAGTAAAGTTTAGTTGTTCATTTTAAAAAGTAAGTTTAGTTAAGTTTTTGTTTCTTTAAAAAGTAGGTTAAGTTAAGTTTTTGTTTCTTTAGTTTATTTTATGAATAAAAATAGTGTCCTTTATAAGGGAGTATATGTATACAATGAATGTTTGCCTTCAAAGATAAAAATCCCTGGGTGCACACATTAATGAAATTTGCTGTACATCCCCATGCTTGGGAGTAGGTTCCACTGAACACAGACAGACTTACTCATGAGTAGAAACACGTGTCTGAGCTGCAAAAACATTGAAAGGCTCTTTTTGAACTTCGGTTGGTAGAAAAAGTGAATATTGTCAAAAAAAAAATATTCCATTGGGCTTGGCGGTTTCATCTGAATTAAATGTCTCGCTGTGCCTTAATCCTAGGTAAGTACACATTTGATTGGAGTGATATTTATTTTTAACCTTTTAAAATTAGAGAGAGGGAGGGTGGAGTGTGTGACCAATAGCAGAAGCCTAACATGTCTATTGAGAAGTAAGTTCAATAGGACTTTCTTTCAGGTAAACATAGGCTTGCAGCCTAAATTGCCAAAAGCTTAAGTGAAGAACTCTCTCCATAGCACTTGAATGTGATAAGAATCCTTGAATAATAAACCATTTCCCACTGTCCTCAAACACATTCATCATAGTGACCCAGAGCACTGATCTCTTAGAAACAGAGTGAAGAGAGTTACGTGAATTATAGTGGACTATTCAGGTCACCTATTAAAATGAGAACACAAAGCAACAAAGCATGATATCCTGAATAGTCAATATGATTGCATGGAATATAAAACAAGTAACTGGATTCACATGGAATTTTGAAATCTGCTTTTGAAATAACCCTGTCCATTCCCCCCCCCCTTAATACTATCTACTGGGTTTCTTGAAGAAGAAAATCCTAATAAAGTTATAGGGATAAAAGTTCCTCCCCTTCCCGCCCCCCTTTCCCCGGTTAGGAAATAGTGTAATAATCTGCCACCAAATTAGTAATATTGACTCCAAATCTCTCTCCACCATCATTACTCTGTAAACTTGTGAAATCACTTACAGTGGTGCCCCGCAAGACGAATGCCTCGCTAAACGAAAAACCCGCAAGACGAAAGGGTTTTCCGATTTTTTAGCGGCTTCGCAAGACGAATTTCCCTATGGGCTTGCTTCGCAAGACAAAAGCCCATAGGGAAATCTCCGGAGACAGCGGGGAAGCGCAGCGCGCCTTCTCCTCTGTTCCCGGACCTGTCCTAAGGCTTGCGGTGGGAGGTCCGGGAACAGAGGACAAGGCGCGAAGGGCTTCTCCTCTGTTCCCGGGGCTTGCGGTGGGAGGAGGGTTTTTCCTCCCCACCGCCAACATTCAGAACAGCATTCTGAATGTTGGCGGTGGGGAGGAAAGCCCTCCTCCCACCGCAAGCCTTCAGGACAGGTCCGGGAACAGAGGGGAAGGTGCGCAGCGCTTCTCCTCTGTTCCCGGACCTGTCTTGAAGACTTGCGGTGGGAGGAAGGTTTTCCTCCCCACCGCCAACATTCAGAAGGCTGTTCCGAAGGCTGGCGGTGGGAAGAAAAGCCCTTCTCCCCCACCAGCCTTCAGAAGAGTTCCCGCCTAGGCTGCGGATAGCAGCCTGCTGCCCCACGCGAGGGGCACTCTTAAGCAGAGCGCCCCTCGTGCGGGGCAGACATTCGCCGCTTGGAGGAGCCCTGCAGGGGAAGTCCTTCAGGGCTCCCCAAGCTGCGAATGTCTGCCCCGCGCGAGGAGCGCTCTGCTTAAGAGTGCCCCTCGCGCGGGGCAGCAGGCTGCTATCCGCAGCTTGGAGAGCCCTCTGGACCTCTTCTGAAGGCGGGCGGGGGGCAAAAGTCTTTGTCCCCCCTGCCTGCCTTCCCGGGGGCTTTTAAATCGCCCCAGGACAGTGGAGAAGTCTCCGCTGTCCCGGGAAGGCAGGCGGGGGGAAGCAAAGACTTCCCCCCCCCCCGCCGGCCTTCAGAAGAGGTCGGGGGACAGACTGTCCCCGGACCTGGTCTGAAGGCGGTTTCCATAGGAACGCATTGATTGATTTTCAATGCATTCCTATGGGAAACCGTGCTTCGCAAGACGAAAAACTCGCAAGACGAAAAGACTTGCGGAACAAATTAATTTCGTCTTGCGAGGCACCACTGTATTTTGTGTTATGGAGGAATGGTTTCCTCGGTTGTCTGACAGTGACATGATGAGCTATGGACTGCCATACCTATATCTAAAAAGAGACTATTGCATATCGTCCAAGTGTCCTGATTTTGTAGGGACAGTGTCACGGTCCGGGTTACAGGCAGTCGGAGTCCCGGCTTGGTACGTTGGGACCGGGGTAGAGGTCGGGAAGCAGGAAACAGCAGTCCAGGGTCAGCAGTCCAGGAGTCAGGAAGCCAAGTCCACAAATCAGGAAACCAGGAGTCAGGAAGCTAAGCGTCCGTGGGTCAGGAAACCAGGAATCAGAAAGCCAAGGGTCAGGATACCAGGAGTCAGGAAGCCAAGAATCTAAGGGTCAGGAATGCCACAGCTAAAAATTCGCCTCTGTTTCTTTAATGCTAAAAGAACTAAGTCAGCATGAGTCAGCAGCCTACAATGACTCATGCAACCTTTCACCAAATTGTACCTGTATATATAGAGTGGTCAATGTTAGTGTTTGGTGTGGGTTGGTTGGATGGATGGTAGAAAGCTGGTTGTGTTTGGTGTGTGTAAAAGCTATCGGTTGTGGTTGGAGAAGAAGACTTTTAAAGAATAAAAGCAGCAATACTCTGCAAGAATACTCTTTCTCAAAGACACTTTTGTGCCAACTAGGGTCTGAGGACTAGGCAAAGGAGTAAAAAAGGAGGTCAGAACCTTTTCTTTTTCAAACATTGACAAGGAAACCAGAAGTCAGGAAGCCAAGGGTCCAAGAGTCAGGATACCAGGAGTCAGGAAGCGGAAGCACAGCTAGGTGGGTAGTGTGTTGCTGTGGCAAAGAGCCAGAGGGAAATGCTGGTCTTATATACCTCTCCCGGACCTTGCCACCAAGTGCTACGAGTCTTCTGTCAAGCCTCACCTGTGCGGCCACGCCTTGCCCTTCCAGGCCAAACTTGGGAAGGCCCCAGTCCTGCGAGGCCCTACCAGTCACAGGGCCTGGCTCCTGCACGCACTCCTGACACTCAGTCCCTGAATTACAAAAGTCACCCCAGCTTCTGATTTGATCCCGGAATGCCTCTATTTCCTCTGCCAGTGCTGCCGCCACTGAGCTCAGGGAAGAGGGTTAGCCGGCATTTGTCCCAAGCAGCAGCAGTGAGGGAGTATCCTGTTGCCTCTCCATGTCTGTTGCTGCCGGCCTCCACCCTTGGGCAGCTTGTAGTGGGCAAGGAGAAGAGGCTGTCATTGCTGAGTCCCAGCTCCATGTGACACTCCAGCTCTGAGGAGCAGAAAGAGGGCAGGGCTCTACTGGGTGGGAAGGAAGAGGGAATGGAGCAGAGTCCTTGAAGTCTTTTAGAAAATGCTTTCTGCATTTGTGTCTAATCTTGCCCCTCTCTCAAATTTATTTATTGGTGTGTGTTTGACTTTTTGTAAACCTACCAAAGAACAAAATAAAATTTGGGAATTATAGGGAAAGAACTACCGAAACTGTATAGAAACTTATTCATGTATGCTACTACAGCGGCAGGGACGCGGGTGGCACTGTGGGTTAAACCACAGAGCCTAGGACTTGCCGATCAGAAGGTCGGCAGTTCGAATCCCTGTGAGCTCCCATTCTCAGTCCCTGCTCCTGCCAACCTAGTAGTTCGAAAGCACATCAAAGTGCAAGTAGATAAATAGGTACCACTCCGGTGGGAAGGTAAAGGCGTTTCCATGCGCTGCTCTGGTTCGCCAGAAGCAGTTTAGTCATGCTGGCCACATGACCCAGAAGCTGTACGCTGGCTCCCCCGGCCAATAAAGCGAGATGAGCACTGCAACCCCAGAGTCGGCCACGACTGGACCTAATGGTCAGGGGTCCCTTTATCTTTACTACAACGGCAAGAATGTTACTTCCCCCAAAATGGAAGAAGCAGAAGTCCCAGCAAAGGCAGAATGGATACAAAACTTATGGAATATGCAGAAATGGCAAAACTTACCGGAAGAATAAGAAATCAAGATAACAAACTTTTAAATAAAAGAAAGGAAATGGTTTATTTAATATTTACAGAGAAATTGTAAACAGATAAGAACTTTGGCAGGATTATTGTAATAACCTGCAGTTTGATAAGAGCATATATTCAAAGTAGATGAATAAACGAGCAAATTAAGTTAATCTGGATATGCAGAAGATATTAAAAATAAATTTAAGGAACCGTAGAAAGAGGGGAAAGGAAGTCAGGTTTTGAAATGTTTAAATGATTGTAAAATTAGTGAAATGCATAAACCTGAAAAGCATATTTTTAAAAATAAAATAAAATAGGGATTAAGGGATTTTCTTAGGATGGTGGAGAGTGTGCATACTGTGTCCTGTTGATGTGGTGGTAGCAACACTTGCCTTTCTTCTGCTGGGGGGGGGAATGAGGGGCTGAGGAGGTTCAGCTGGGGGGGGGGACTGAGCAATGACCCTATTTTCATCAAAGGAATGTTGGAGGGTATGTGAATGGCTTGAACTGTGAAGCTGAAGATCAGTAGGCAGGTGGACAGGCCAAGTCAGAATCTCAGGTGCTTAGTCTTTATACAAAGCCTGGCCAATCGGAAGACTTCATGCTGCCTGGCAATGACAGGGGCCGATGTTCTTTTCTGCACCTGAAAAGGGCTCTGAAGCTTGAGTACCCATTAGGCTTCAGTAGTTCATTAGGATAGGCTCCAGGCCCAAACACTCCTGTTTCAAGCCAAAGAATCGCTGGCAGAGTCTCTGAAACATTTAGTTGTGGCCGCTCTGCAAAACATACTGCGAAAAATTAATTGTCCTCAAATAGTGAACCACCCATTTGTCTTCATTTCGGTGTAACTAGAAAAATCCGAACAATACTGTTTCTGATATCACCCCCATTCACCATGCAATGGGAAGAGACCGTCAAATGTGGTTTTAACAAGGAAGAGAAAAAGGAACTGCGAAAGCTAACAAGTGGTAGTGAGCATGGAATAAACTCTGCAAGGCTAGATATTATAGACATTATTCTGATAAAGGCATAATAAAGTACTGTCTGATATTGTCATTGTGGGGTGATTTTAATGCCTTCTGCTGAATTAATTCCTTTTTCCAGGGCATCAAGAAATTAATCTGTTTTATATTTGCATGTATGCGAACAGTCTAATATTTCAGAACAGAAGAGTGGATTGTATTAACTAATCACATAAAAATAAAAAACACCTTGTCTCAAAGGTATTGCCAGGTAGACGGAGACAAAAGGGAGGTAAGAGGGAGCCAAAACGAATAAGTGGCCAATTATCTAATCAGCCACCAGGTTTATGAAGAGAAGATTGGTCAATAATACATTGATAGCCTTTTCTGACATAAATGACCTTTTCCCCCCTTCCTTTTATTTTATTTTTGCTAATTAAATCTCAGAAGCAGTGTTTCCTTCTTCTCTGAATTGCCACTGGGATGACAAGTGGATCTCTCGTACCTCACAATTATAGACTCACAAGTTCTGTGAGTGAAGAAGGTGAGACTTTGACCTAACTTGCCGATTCACTGACAGGAGCCTAAAAGTGACAAACACCACAATCCCACCCATCAGAAGCCAGTCCTACTGAATTCAGTGGGGCTCAGAAATCAGTCCCATTGTATTCAATTAAGCTTACTCCCAGGTAAGTGGGTTTCGATACTGCAGCCTAAGATACTTCGATCAAAATGAAAACTGATAGTGACATAGTCCTGGGCATTTGATTATAAGAAAAGATAGGAAATTGTGATTTTAAAAAATCTCTTCAGAACTTTGGGCATGAATAGCTGTTTCACAACAGCAGCCAAAGCCTTAATGAGGCTGTGCTGCGAGAGGGCCAAATTAACCTTGAATTGTGGAGGGAAAATTTGCTGTGGCAGCTGCAGAAACAAACCTGAATTTACAAAACAGATGCTGCATTTACTAGAGCTGAATACCATCTTGTCCTCCTGAGTGGCAAAAATCCCCAAATACAACTGAAAGAGTAATATTCTGGCAAAATCACTGTTTGAAACATGTTTGTTTAGATGAGCCTATCCAGACACATGTTGGCATGTTTCCAACTTGTTTACTGTTCATTCTAATAATCTCTTAATTTTGCTTTTAACCATTTTTATTGAATATTTTAATATTTCTTGTAAACTGTGGTTGGGTATGAGCCTGTGAGCCAACTATAGAGTTAACGTGTTCATGGAGGAAGATCACTTTAGATGCTGTGTCCTATGTTTGGATCTTATGTCTTTTTCTCTTCCTGGGTCTTCTCTTTCTCAACATTGCATTTGAAGTAGCTGAGAGATACTGTGTTGGCCCAAATATAAAATGCACCCGCAAATAAGCCACACCTTTAAAATTCAGGGGGGGGGGGGAGAGAAAAAGACAATACCCCAATATAAGTTGCTCCCTTAAAATTGGGTTACAGGCTGAAAATCGCTGTGGTTAGTAGAATTATAACTCAGAGCCAATTGCAAGCCTTTGATCTTGCAAGCCTGCAAAAATTACCATACAATCGCTAAAATTGCAGATTGCTATTCAGTTGCTACAATTCCGCAGGCACTCACACCCCTAAATGGCAAATGAACAGTCTCAAGCTCACAAATCGGCAATAAAACATTGTTTTTTGTTCTGTTTTACCATATCTCTGCTTCAGCAGCGATATCGTAAAAGCCCATTTTGTAAGGTCGCAAATTATTATTATTTATTATTTATACCCCGCCCATCTGGGCGGATTCCAACAAAACACTAAAATACAATAACCTATTAAACATTAAAAGCTTCCCTAAACAGGGCTGCCTTCAGATGTCTTCTAAAAGTTTGGTAATTATTTTTCTCTTTGACATCTGATGGGAGGGCGTTCCACAGGGCGGGTGCCACTACCAAGAAGGCCCTCTGCCTGGTTCCCTGTAACTTGGCTTCTCACACTTTGACTTTTCATGGTCACAATTTGGGGGGGGGGGAGTGTGGCTTATATTTGGGCCAATACAGTATTTTTGGGCTAGGGTGTTACAGAGAGAGTCTGAGGGTCATATGCAGCCCCCACCATCCCTGGCTACAATTTGCCTATCTGTGTGATCTAATATCTGCTAGAGCACAAGGCACCCTGGATGAATATCCCCCTTCCCCACCCCAGCATTTGAGTCCTGAACACATTGTTCCAGCTGCTTCCATAATGCACCCAGTCCTGTACTCCTGTAAAGAAGCCAAGCATGAGATTACAGTTTTATGGAGCAAGATTTTCCGAACGCTCCAGACCTCTTATCAGAACAGGAGACAGCCACAATTTAAATTGGAAAAGAACTGCCACGATCAATGAAATGTTCATTAATTTTAACAGTAAGCAGTTTCACTCTTGCTCACATTAATTAAGGGATCCGAAACTGTTCTCCGGGCTCCTAAGAATCTATACATTTTGACATCACCCGCTTCATTCTCTTTAGCCAGGCTAAAGAACTGAAAATGAGTTGTCTGCTGTGTTTCCATAAAAGGAAGAAGACAAGACACAGCCACCCTCGGCTAACCTCCTCACCTCCATTAGCACTGACTTCATAAGGAAACGATATGTGGCTGTGTTCCATGACAGATGAGTGACAGCCCTTAACAGGGAACAGACAGTGTGTGTTTTTTGTTTTGCTTTCTCCCTCCATAACCTCTTCTAGCCCACTGATACCACCTTGTATTTAAAGGGGGGGGGGGAATCTTGTTTCAAATCTTAAAAGAAGAAAGCAGAGGTGTTCTAAGTATTTATACTAGCATGCATAAGTCAATAGCTATCTTTGCAAGAATGTAATTTACCTAGCATTAGTCTGCTGGCTGGTTTTCTTTAAGGTGGGTAGGGAAAGAGACAAGATTTCACACACACACACACAAACCCCAAATTTATGTACCTAAAGAAAGAAAAAAGAAAAAACAAAGACATAAAGCCATTTCAAAATAATATTTGTACCAACACTACGGACTTCCTGTCAATCTCGTTGTATATTCTTTTTTAAAAAATGAATGTACTCTTATTATTGTATATTTCTTTACATTTTATCTAATACATTCCTATATCAATATGTACCCTTAATCTTGTTTCTCAACTCAATTTCTCTCCAATGTCAATCGAATGCTAGCACATATAGTGAACCTTTACTATATTTTTGAACATATATCTTATATCTATCCCATTTTTCCATAAATTTTTGTTTTGAATTGCCTCTCAGGCTATTTGTCAACTGCGCCATTTCAGCAAATACTTGTAGTTTATTATGCCAGTCCGTTATTGTCGGGGTTTCTTCTTCCTTCCACCCCTTTGCCACCAAAGTCCGGGCTGCAGCCGTTACATACAAAAATACCTCTCTAAAGATACATTTCTGCTAAGTATTGTTGGGAAAGAGACAAGATTTCCTGTGATCTATGGGGACTCTGGGAGTCTTGGGTATTGATGGCATGTACCAATAAACCAATACTAAGACTTAAAATAAATAAATGGGAAAGCATTGTCCAGACTTTGATGGCAGATACTGGATTGACTTTGTAACTTCATGGCTATTAACATAACATTTTGAACCAGGCCTGGCATCAGTGGTTGGCATCAGTGGGCATCTTCTGAGTACCACTAACAAGTAGGACAGAGCTTCTGCTTTCATTTTCTTGTTTATGTTCTCAAAGATCAGGAATACCCATTGCTTCTTCCACCCCGAATGCTAGATCTGTAACACCTACCACAGACTTATTCTCCATTTTATAATCCAGACCCATTTCAGTCTGCTTTCAGACTTGGGTTTAGCACAGAAACAGGCAGCACTAGGGACACCAGGCAGTGAAGATGTGCAAATAAGCATCTTCCCTGAACAACTCCAATGTCTATGTACATTTTCTCTGCAAAATTCAGCTGCTCTTTCCTCAGATTAATTGTGACTTCTCTTCAATATCTACCTAAACAAACCTCATTCAGCTCTCCTAGAGTCTCAACAGTTGCTGTTGAAGGAAGAAAACAACACTTGTAACACTGCTGCTAAAGAACAATGTGTAACTGAAACCCACTGAGTGCACAGTTTTGTATCAAAAGGGGTCTTACAGAGACTACACTTGTGTGCTTCTGTTAGCATTACTTTGATATCCCCCAAACTCTCCTGTATGTAATATTCATGGACCACTATGGCAATGTTTTCTGCTTGTAAAGAGCAAATTCCGGAGATTCAAGTCTGAGGGGAGAGGGTGAAAGTTATTATTTTCATGTCTTTGCTCTCAAGGTAGTTAGCTGCTTGAGAGAATGGTAGACTGAACAGGTATTGCAGAATGTCAGATGGGGCTCTATCTAACCTCCTGGCTTAGCTTTCCTCAAGGATGCCATATTACAGTCTCTAATGCAGTGTCTAATAGGCCCCACTGGGAAACAGATACACTAAAACCTTCTGAACCCCAGACAGATGAAATTCGCACTACATATGACAGACAAGACACATTTCTGTCAATAGTTCAGATCTAAACCACTGATTTAATTACAGGCCTAATTTATATTTACAAACACAGGCTTCCAGATGAATTGGAAACACTACTTTCAGTGTGATTTTCTGAGGGTTTTGTCTGTGGCCGCATGGTACAGTTCGTTCAGTAGCACCCATGTCTTCTTTCCCAACACTTCCCTCAGAAACTGCATGGGGGGGGGGGGGGGACTCGAGACCAGTTATGGTTCATAGCTTTCTGAAAATCCCCTTCCTTTCATCCCATCCTGATATCTCAGGGCAGGTACACATCACTGGCTTAAAAGCCAGCCAGGCCATTTCATGTCTCTGTTTCAATTTGAATTTGTGCATTGTTGTACACACCCACACAGTTTGATGTGCTATTTGAAAGCAGCCCTACATAGGGATGCCTTTCAATGTGTAGTGTTTATTATGTATTTATATATGTTGGAAGCCGCACAGAGTGGCTCGGGCAACCCAGCAAGATGAGCGTGGTTTAAATAGTAAAATTATTGTTATTATAATTATCATCACCGCCATCAAAAAATTTTATGCAGACAGCTATCCAGGTCACAAGGCCAGGTGCCAGAGTGTACAGAAATGCCATTTACCTTCCCGCCGCAACAGTACCTATTTATCTACTCATCCTGGTATGCTTTCAAACTGCTAGGTTGGCAGAAGCTAGGACTCCCACTGCGTGGAGTCAAACTGCCGACCTTATGATCAGCAAGCCTGAGATGCTCAGTGGTTTAGACCACAGCACCACCCACATCTACTAGTCCAATGTGCATCACCTGATGTCAGCGACTGGGTAGATAAGGAAGTATGGTGGAGACTGCCGCCCCAGATGTCACCTAGAGAGGAGGAAGGGGCAGATAGCATAGACCTCCAGGAGTGGTTTGGCACAGGGCATACCTCAGAGAGAGACGAAGGCAAAAGTTGGGAAATAATGGGAGAGGAGGAGGAGGAATTGGATAGCATTCAGCAGGCAGAGGCTGAGCAGCGATTGAATGAGACACTCTCATGCATTCATCCGTACCCTACTCCAAAACCAGCCATTTGCTGAGAATAGCAGAACATAGAGCTCAGAGGCAACTGTCATGTAACAGCCACAGTCAGAGCCAGGAGGAAGAGTCTGATGAATAGGGAAGTAACAGAGAAGCAGGGTGGAGCTTCACTCGGGGCAATGTTAAGCATTATGATGCATCTTGGATTTGTCTCTGCAAATTGTATTAATAAACAGAACTGAGAAAGCTTTCTGTTTCTCTGTCTCACTGCTTTCCTGGGAATTGGCCAGAAGCTTCCAACAGCACCCTGGCACCAGGTTTATTTCCCTACGCTGTCTCCACCCAGGATGTATTTGTGCTCTTCTCATTTGCACATGTTCAGAGGTGTTTATTTAACTGTATGCTTGCACCTTTCCTCAACCCACACCTTTCCTCCCCACACCAATTTCTGTTACTCCTGAAGTTCCCTTCACCAGCATTGCCATTTTCTCCTGCCTCAAGGGAATGACTTCTGAGTAAACATGCAAAGGATTGCATTGCTAGGTGTACTATTATTCTTTAGTATGGAACTGGCACAAGCAACAATGGCACAAATATGTGTTACAGATATGCACACCAAAGTATGCCCAACAGAATTGGCTGTAGAATTGGCTGTAGAATTGGCTCCCTGTTCTTCGTGCATTTGGTGGCAAGCGTTACGTGCCCTGATTTGTGGAATGGCCAATAACAGTGTCCCTCATATAGGAAATTTTAAACTTTGGATTTCCAATGACAGATATTATTTTATTTTAAGGGAGGGCATTCCATTGTTCTGGATCCACTTTAGATTGCATTTGCACAGCAAAAGCAAATCTAGATTGCATTTGTTTCTGTGTTTTTGAAAAACAAACAAACAAAGGCTACCATACATTCCTATAATGAATAAATAAGAATAGAATCACACATTATCAGAATCCAGCAGACCCATTTTAAGTGCCTCTTCCGCATATGTAACACAGAGTTCAACGTATTTCATTTCCTGACATCACTGTGACGCTGGGAATTTTCCCATTGTGGCTCCACATCACTGGTTGCCACTGGTAGAGGAGTGAGCAACAGCGCAATAACATCAGAACACAATACCTCTCCTCTTTCCGGAGGGGAGGAGTTGTGAGCGGGAGCAGGCTCCCGAGTCAGCAGGGGGGCGTATTCGATCCCCTGCGTCAGCCTTTCCCAGCTGTCACGCCAAGCCCTTCAGCCAGCCAATAGGGCTAGATCGAGGGTGGGGTTTAGCCTCATTTAGGCGGCTGCGGCAGCGCTGGGGTTTCATTCGCTTCCTGTTTTCATCGGATCACCCACCCTCCCTTAAGGTCATCTCTATACCTTTGACCTTGCTACAGACTTTGGTCGGTTGCCTTGGTTGCCCATGGGGCCTGGCAGGATTTTTCTCCATTTGGCATATTGGCATCAGCCTCTTGATTTTCGCCTACCTCGTAGCAAATCGTCACAACTTTTGGGTATTGGCGGTTAGGCATTGGAATATGTGTGGTGTGTTGGAGGGCAGGTTGTGCCATCACCTACCCCTCCCCTTGTTTGGGTATTCCGTTAAAGGAATCCGGCAGTCGTGGATCCTGTCCGATGCCTTGCTGGTGGCTAGGGCCATGGCACGACCCCTGGTGATGTCTGGAGAAGCTTCCAGTTATATTTGCATCAACAAGCTCCTCCTACTGGCTGTTAACCCCCAAATAACCTCCCACTGTGTGGAGTAGGGTCATGTATAGTTTGTTTGATCCAGTACCTAAGCCAATACCATTCACCTGCTGTAACCAATAAAGTTGTGGCCTTATTTTGCCCATTAACCAAAATACATGTGTCCTTGTGCTTTATTTATCTCTACACGGGGGACGGGTCCTCGACTCACAAAGCAATTTGAACTATGCATCCCAAAGAAGGCTACAGAAGCCAAATAGGGCTGCTGATTTCAGCCACAGACTTGTGTATTGATAATATGCAGTTCAATGGACAGAAGACCATTTCCACTGAGAAAACTGGGGGTAGTGGGAGAGAAAAGGGGGGGGGTTGAGGCATCTAGGAGAGTTAGCAATTTCTATAAAGAAACTATTTCAGATGCTGAGGCATGAGGATGAATAGATAAAGAAGAGTCACAAGAGAGCAATGTTACTACAGTTTACTGGGCCCATTTTAACAAGCTGAATATTAAAAGGGAAACATGAAGAAAAATAGAAGGGAGGACATGCCGGTAAAAAGATGCATAAAAGAATAGCTCAAGCCAGCTGGAAGAAAAACAACAACACAGGCACAAAATGAGCTACAAGTGCCAGGGGAAGGTAGGGACAATAATAAGTTAGCATGTATATTAGGAGGAAGAGTAGAGATCCCCTTGGAATACTGCATGCTGGGGGTGGGGGTGGGGCAAATAAAAGTTACAAAAAGATGCAGGAAAGGTACAATTGTTCGATGACTATTCTGCTTCAGCCGGGAGCTGGGGTTACACCTGAATATATTTCAGTCAGTGGCGCTGAACGAACTACACACTAGAGAGGAAAGTAGATGGGAAATATCTGACGGTGCAATCTTATATGCATCTTCTCAGAAGAATATCCCATGGCATTCAATAGGGCTCACTCCCAAGTTAGTAGGTACAGCACTGCAGTCTGGATTTGTATAAGTTTCTGTGTTTGAAATTTACAGAAAAAGATGGCTGTGATTATTGAGGCATTGGTGCATTCCCCCCCCCTCCAATGGAACACTAATGAGGTCTGGGCTTCTCCATTTAGGAAAATGACAGCTAGGGAATGGGAGCCCATTTTGGAAGTTTGTAAAATTATGCATGTGTGGAGTAAACAGGGTGTTTTCTTTCGTGGACACAATACGTTCAGTAATATTGATTGACAGTAGTTTGAGACAACAGAAGACAACACCCTCACATCTTCCCTCAGTGTATAATTATGGAAGTCACTGTCAAACAAAAAAAATGTGATGGCCACTGACTCTGCTATCTTTCTAAAAGACTGGGCAAATTCATGAATGATAGGTCTATCAGTGGATGTTCACCACAATAACTAAATGAAGTGGATATTTATCCATTTTTCAGAAGCGAGTATATGTCTGAGGACCAGATGAAGGAAGCAAACAAGACAGAGCCCTCACTACCATACTCTGCTCATGAGATTCTGGAGATATCTGACTACTAGTGGAAACAGAATGGCAGACTGGGCCAGTCTTACCATTCTTTTTTATATATATAAATTGTTATTAGAAATTTAAACAAAACATATTATCTTAAAACATATCATCCTTAATTCTCTCCCCCCCATTTTCCCCTCCCCCCTCCCTCCCATAAAACAACCCACCCTCCCCACCCTGACTTCCCTGAGTTCCAATCTCTGGTTTGTCTATAAATGCTATTCTCTGCATATTACAAAATTGTATAAATCCTTAATTTATATAACTGATTATTGTCAATAAAAAGCTTGTGGGTGTTTATTCAAAACCTGCCAAGGAGTCCAATTCACTTTGTTGTCTCTTTAAATAATTTGTAAAAGGTCTTTAAAATCACAGTTATCCTTGTCCCATAATTTGTGTGTCAGTTTTGCCAGTTCTGCATAGTCCATCAGTTTATCTTGCCGGACTTCTTTAGTCGGGATTTCCTCAGTCTTCCATCCTTGTGCAGTTTTACCATTCAACAGAGTGAGGCAAGTTCATCAGATTGTTGTGAGTGTCACAAAATGGGCAGCCCATTGCTAATTAATTCATTGCATTTTTTTTTACTGCCAAGTTGATTAAGTCAGAGTTTAGATGCAATGATGTGCATCAGAAGCAAAGCAGCAAGCTGGAGCCGAATCTGAGCAATATTTGATTTCTCTTAGAATCCAAGGCTGTGGCTATGTGAGAAACCAAGTCCCTCTTGGGGTGTTAATGCTGTGAACCTCTCCATCATAGGCTCAGGTATAGACAAACCATATATAATAAAGACACCACAGTCTCCACTGTGCCTCATTCTGAAGGAAACACGAACCCTGGGTAAGTTGCTGGAACCCCTGGAATTTCACACTACTCAGAGATTAGGGTGGCATGAAACAATAGTTAATTTAGGGTAAGACATTTTGGACCATTGGTAATCATAGTAGCACATAGCAAACATGCCGTACACACAGAGAGAGAGATAAGTTCTTCCACAGAGCTTCAAGAACTGAGAAACGTTCCTCTAGACATTGCACATTTTCTGGAGTGCAACGACTGATGAATATTAATGAATACAGATTCCGATTTAATCACACCTTATCAAACCCCTACCTGGATCTCACTTCTGATTATGCTTTATCAAAATCCTGCTTCGGCATTCCACTCCCTCACTTGGCTTCCTCCCCCCCCCCCCCCCCCCGCTGTCATGCAGGAAGCCACTGATGAGCGTTAGCAGCAGGAGAGCATTTTATCCCCTTCTGAACTTTGAGGAATCAGAGGAGAAGAAATGACGGAGATGCTCTGAGATCGTGCTCTGATTAGTGTCGTGCCACAAGTGGAGTTCTCAGAAAGCGACTACCCCCGTTCTGATTTTCCAAGCATGACACAGAGGCACCTATTCCAGACACGTTTGTTTGTTTGATTTTGATGAGACACACAACGAAATGGCACATCAAAAGGGAAGTCATAAAGGAATGCCCCAGGCAGTACTTGCACCTAAAGCATCCCTAGCAAATTATATCATGTTGGTGAGAGAAAGGACAGGCTAGCTGCAACTTGAGAAGAAGAAAAAAGCTGAATAATTTTAACAGAGAGGCATACAGAGTGCCATACAAAATTTAATGAAGGCTGTAAGAGCAGGAAAACTACAGCAGTCAGAATTCATGGTTATAGCGATTCCGAGTTGGGATAGGAGAGAGATTAGATTCAGTTCGCATTTAAAGGCAAACCTATCTAATTTGTAGTTTCCAAAGCTATATGTGAACTGAAACACAGCAATCCAAAATTCCCAGCCAAGTAATGTGTGCAAAAGTGCCCACGCATTTTGAAAGCACGCATAAAAATGAAAGTATTGAAAATAGGAAATTCTTTTGGAAAAATCTATATATTATGCAAAAATTGTATATAAAGATGGATCTGTTAGGAGAAATTGGCACCATGATGCTGCCAAATTTTCACTAGGCCTTTTTTTTAAAAAAAATGCAAACTGATTTGGAGAACTGAAGAGTGGGAAAATGAGAAACCAAAAATTGACAGATTTGCCCATCCTTGGTTGATTATAGAATTCACAGTGGTTTTTTAAGCTAGTCACACATGGCAAACATATCCCATGAAATCATCAACAGCAGTATTTTTCAGTTAAGGAGATTTTTGCACTGGATTCAGGCCATCGCTAGCAAAGTTAGAAATGAATTCATTAGAACAAAACACAGCTTGCCTCATCAATATTGATATTCTTTTATGAAAATGTTGGCTCACCAAGTAGCTCCAGAGCTGTAAATCAAAATTAATGGGGCGGGGAAAATCAACTAAAATTCTTTAAACATTTAAAGGATTTAAGTATTCTACAGTTTCTAGACACTGAAGGAAAAATAAATATACAGGTGAACAGATGCAATGATTAAAGATGGTTGTTCTTTCTATTTCATTCTCTATTCTGATAGCAGACCAGAAGCAAAATAGCCACCACAACAATGAACAAGTGCCATCACTTCTCTGATTAAAATTGGCCTACTCTTATTTTTTTCAGGTAAAGTTTCAGCTAGATTAATCTACTAATTAAAATGATTCAATCTAGCAGCTCTCTTTTGGGCTCACCACATGTACAATTACTCCATGTGATGCATTTCCCAAACTTTCTCTTTAACTTTAAGAAGGGACCTGGGAATTGCAATGCGGTAGACCCCCTTCTGAGTTTGACAGCCTCCATTTCAATATACAGTGGCTGCTATCCGATGCTCCCATTCTGCCAGCAAATGTCCTAGTGGAACAGTAGGTTCCCCTGCTCTCCTCTCCCCTGCAGTATCCTCCACCATGCATCCTCAAATTCAAACTGTGGGGTTTGAGGGATCCTCCAGAGAAGATGTAGCTGTGGGAGAGGAGTGGAAGTGCCGCTGTTCCAGTGGAACTCCCTGGCACTGGTGTAGATACAACTCAATACAGCAGTATCTTGTTTCTCAAACACCTTGGTACTCAAAAAACTTGGAACCCAAACACTGCAAACCCAGAAGTAAATGTTCCGGTTTGTGAACTTTTTTCGGAAGCCAAACGTGCTCCGTTTTGAGTGTTACACTTCCGATTTGAGTGTTACACTGAGGTCTGTCTGTTTTTGCTATTTATTTTGCATTTTTGTGGCTCTTTTTTGTTTTTGTGACTGTGTGATTTTGTGATTGATTGTGTGACTGCAGTACATTGTTTATTGCTTTCATTTTATGGACCAATGGTTTCGTTAGATAGTAAAATCCATGTTAAATTGCTGTTTTAGGGGTTGTTTTTTAAAAGTCTGGAAGGGATCAATCCATTTTGCATTACTTGCTATGGGAAAGCGTGCCTTGGTTTTGGAATACTTTGGTTTTGGAACAGACTTCCAAACAGAATGGATTAAGTATGAAAACCAAGGTACCACTGTATAGGTAAATAAGTTTAAATTAAAAGCTAAACAAGCTAATATAAGCAGGTCTGCCCAATTATTCCACTGGGGACAGAGAAATGGAAAAATTGGCCTGTGAAGAGCTTAAGGCAGCTGGTTCCTTCATGGGAGGGAGGGAAGTTTCTGCAAAATGGACTGCCCAGTGCTGATAACCATCATGGACATGATTCTTTGCAAGGTGGGAGGGGTGCTTCCTTCCCATACAATGGCTCCAAATAAGTCACACCAGTCCAGCCTTGCTCTCTCCCTGAAGGGGAAAGGGTTTTTTTAAACAGGAATGGAGTGATGGTTGACCCTGCTGTTTCCTGTTGGCCCCATCCCAGCTCCCATCATAGAGAACAAGGACCCATACACCAGGTATTAATGGTACCCTGATTGTAATTTATTTGGTCATCTTTTGGAGCCAATTCATTCAACCATTACCGGCTTTCAGGCATAGTACAACTTTGTGAAACAGCTTCCAGCTCTCTCTGTCGCCCTCCAATGCAAACCTTTTATACAGAATCAGCCAAGCACTAGTCAGCACCCATAGGCATTAAAGAACATGCAGGTTCATCATATACCTGACAAAACTATGATGATAGTCACCAACAGCCATTAGACAGCAAACTCACAATGCTATGTACCAGTGCCATACAGTACATATACTGAAGTAGATAGAATCATAGTTGAATAGAGGTGTCATTGTGCATCATTTAGACCACTCCCACTGCTCATTCTAGAAAGTGCAGGGCTAGAGAATCACAAGGGATTTCAGTATCCACACCACTGATCATCTTCACTGTCTTCCTTTGAACCCTCCTCTACATACCACATTGTGAAAATCCAGTGTAGCAGAGAAGGAAACAGTAGTTTAGAAATAGCCTATGTGCATAAAAATACTCTAGGACTTCTCCAGAGCAAATTCTTTTTCATTGGCATAAGCCCTTTTGTCTGATTAAAGTTAATCTCAGATGAATCATCACAGTACTTTCATTTTCATTTCTCCAGCTGATTTTTCTTTTCTTTTTTTTGGAGATAGACCTTAGGATTCTATCTGCAGTTTCTTTATGCTATTTCACCCCTTGAAGTACATGTTAAATGGGAAAGTTTTGTAAGATAATTATTTAAATCCTTTTTTCCTGGAATTGCATAAGCTTTTTGTGTTATGTATCTCATCACGTATATCACTCTGAGGTGCTGGATGCTAGAAAACCACATAAATAGGGAAGCTTTATATATAGCCTTTTCACCATTTAAAGCTCACAGGATCAGGCCTAGGAGGTGCTTGATTGAATTTATTCACATTGCTAGATTACATGTTCTCCCTATTTATAACCCCCTTCTGAGCAAAATAGGAATAGTGGTAATGGGAGCAAGATGTGTTATTAATAGAAAAACTGAAGTGATGTAGTGGAGCTCTTGGCTGCCTCCTAAAAATTGATGGCTTTGATAACGTTTTTCACTTGAAATGGAATTTGCAGCACCATTCAAGCCTTACTTTCTGCTCCACGTGGTAGCTGTGAATTCTAATGATTTTAAATGTTCTTTTAAAAATAGATATATATTTTTTAAAAAGGTAATGCTCTCCACTTCCATTGCCTACATACAATTGAACCAAAAAGGTGTATCATTGCAAAGTTAATATAATTTTCGAATTGCCCGATCAGTAACTTTGTTATTGTGTCATTCAATGCACCAGCCACGTGACAAAAATATAAAATCACACTGTTAAAACCATGTTTGAATCGAAGAATCAGTAACAGAGAAATAGCCCAAAATCTGGAAAAGCATGTGCAATGCAAACACACCTGCTGTGTCTTCAAAATGAAATAATGTTATCATATTATAGCTAAACCAAAGTGTTGTAAATTATTGCTGGAATTACAGCAAAACTCTATATTCATCTTTACTCAGAAGAAAGTTTCAGTTTGTGATGGTTACAACAAAGGCAGCAGCAACAACTACTAACACAGCAACCATCTACCATTGTGTGTTGTGCTTTACAGAGCACAAGAGGTCTGGACCCTACCCACGAGGAGTTTGCAATCTAAAACACAGGGTGTACCACCAGTGTAAGGATTTCTAATTGTGCAATGGGACCCCCCCTCAAGTGTGCACTGCATCCTCCCCAAATCTGGTCCAGCAGGTTGGCGTAACCCCTGCAATATATTTCATGGATCCATGTGGAAAGGAGAGGGGGAGAATTAATGTTCCATTGTGCAAAAACAGAAATTCTTGTGCTTCTGGAACATTCCCCTTTGAACTACTTCGGATACCAATTCAGAGAAAGCAAGGAAGGAGTGGCAGAGATAAATGGAGAAAGAATCTGAAATTGTTTCTGTTACATTTGCTTAGGTTTTGTTACAGAATTAAATGTAGCTAAGAGTGGATAAATCTGTCCATTTTTGTTCCTTTCGGTTATTTCAATTTACCAGTATTAAGTTTAGTCTGCTCTATTTCTGCATCAGTTTGAGATTTCGTTTTTTAAAAAAGCTTGAAAATGTTACACATTTTTGTGTGCATGTCTCTAATCATACACAGGTTTGTATGCAAAGTTATCTGATGTATGCATCTTTGCAAGTGATTTCCACTGTTATACAATTTTGTACATTAATTTCCCTAACATGTGCCTTTTTCAATGCATTTTAAATTGAGAATTACATCGCAAAATTCAGAAAAGTGTGAATTTCAACAGATAGCTATATTCCCATTTGTGTACTGCTTTGGGAAGTATGAATTTGGTAGATTGACAATGAAATGCAATCTGAACCTTCAGCAATTCATACTTCACCCCTCCCCTGTCTTGCTAGAAATGCTCTAGAAGTAGATGAACCCAGGGTACTGCTAGCAATATTTTTCTCTGATTTCTCTCTCAATAGGACTCAACAGCAATTCACACCTTTCAGAAGGATTAAAAACAGAAGAAACTTGACATTGCGAGGGATCAAGCTGTATGCTTCCAGCAGTAAAAAAAACATCAGAAGCATGAAGAGATGTCATAGCTTGTAAGATTTAAGGCCTCAAATCTTAAAAACGTCAACCGTACACAAAACCATATACATACCTAACCAGTCCTGCTGGGTCAGCTATCATCAGCTTCTGAAACAAGTGAATCAATAAAGCATCTCTTGAGATTTAACATCATACCCTAGAGATTGGGTCAGAGGTCTGTGAGCCCTATTGCTCTAGAAACAAGCAAAAGATCAATCCAGGTGGAGCTTATAAAATGGCTTCAACTCCTGGTTTTAATATATGCTTTTTTGCACCGAAAGCATGTGCTATGGCTTTTCACCTAATCATCAGAGCCAACGCTTCAGACTGCCATTCAGGGGTCATCCACACTTCTGCTTCTCCCTTACCTAGAAACAGTGGTGCACTGCATGCTCCCAGTGCCCGAGTGTCAGGCGGCAGAGAAACCAACTCCCACAGCAGGTTGCCAGGAACGGACATGACAAGGAAAAGTCCTTACCATCTGCTTTTATTCAATATTCACAGAGAGAGACTTGGGAATGAAGCCTCTCAGAATAATGACATTGTCCCAAGTAAATCTCTACCCTACTTTTCACCCACTTCCTCATTCACCATCCCCTTTATGGTTGCCACTTAGGGCCATCTGTCTCTGAGTTCTTTGCTCTCCTACTTTCAAGGCCCGCCAGGTTCTGAGAGATGGTGGGTCCGGAAAGCTTTCTAGTGATAACTGTTACGATATTCCATTCCACCTTAAGAGTTGTTGTATATCACATGGCTGTTTACATTCCAGCACAGCCTGCTGGGAACTTCCATTGTGTGTATATAGCTTTTCCTTATGCTTTTTGCTTGGACATGAAGGGGAGCAAACATGTTTTTCCTTTGTCCCAATGCTGAATAAAATGCCTGTAAATACGCTTTAAAGGTAAAGGTAAAGGTAAAGGTACCCCTGACTATTAGGTCCAATCGTGACCGACTCTGGGGTTGCGGCGCTCATCTCGCTTTATTGGCCGAGGGAGCCGGCCTACAGCTTCCAGGTCATTTGGCCAGCATGACTAAGCCACTTCTGGCGAACCAGAGCAGCACACGGAAACGCCATTTACCTTCCCGCCAGAATGGTACCTATTTATCTACTTGCACTTTGACATGCTCTCAAACTCCTAGGTTGGCAGGAGCAGGGACAGAGCAAAGGGAGCTCACCCTGTCGCGGGGATTCGAACCACCGACCTTCTGATTGGCAAGTCCTAGGCTCTGTGGTTTAACCCACAGCGCCACCCCCTTCTCTATACGTAAATACGCTTTACACAGCCTCTGAGTTCTGATCTCTGCTGGCTTGCGTGCTCAGTTTCTGAAGGTTTCATGAAACTCGAGTCGCAGTTACATGCTGATCCACGGACCAGAGTTCACCTGGCTGCCGGCTGGTGAGCTGGGGCCAGCTGGGGGCCTGCCAATTGCCTGTTTCCTTGGATGCATCCCAACAATAACGTGTCAGCCACTGCTCTGGCTCTGCCTCCTCCTCCTCTCCCATTATTTCCCAGCTTTTCCCCTCATCTTCCTCTGAGCTGTGACCTCCCTCAAACCCCTGTTGTTATTCTGAACTGTCTTCTTCTTCTCTGGAAGGGTCAGGCTGGGGAGGCAGTCTCCACCATTCCTCCTCTGTCCAGTCCCTGACACCGAGGCCCGTGCATATGCCAGAGTTTGGAGCCTGGCCACACCAGCACAAGCCCTCACCACCCACCAAGCTGCAGTGGTTTGAGCTGACAGCAAGAGGAGGGAGAAAGTGGCCCAAAGCAGCCGTGCAGCAAGCGCAGACCTGAGGGCTATGGCGCCCCATTCACAAATAAGGAGGCAGCTACCAGAGTCTCTTGCCTCTCCTTGGTGGGCGGTGGCAGCAGCAGTGCCCTTCCTCTCTCTTGGCTGGCCCAGGGATGGGATGTGTGCAGGTGTCCGATCAGTGGCCATGAAGGGAAGGAGGCTCCACCACTGCCCCAGCCCTGAAGGCCCATCCCGGGCATGGCTTGCCAAGTGTGGGAGCCTTGTGCCCTCTCAAAATCTGTGCCCAGGGCCATGGCCCCTTAGTCCTCCCCATGCAATGCCCCTGCCAAAACAGCATGGGTCTGAACAGTTTTGCTTTCTCTCTGCTTCTTTCCCCCTGAAAATCCATTCTTTAGTGCTAAATGGAACGACAGCAATCTGTGGGAAACCCAAATGCCATTTCTTCCGATTCTTCACTAAACTGTGGGCTTTCCCGGCCATAGGAAGAGTAGATGAGCCCTCAGTCGAATGACATAGCTTCCTCCCAAAATACTTTATAGATCCTGAAATATGGCAGCGTTCTTTTCGTTGTCTGATGGCTCCTAGTAATGTTTGAGACAAATTGCTTTCCATTCCAATGAACTGTAAAATAAACAAAAGAAACTCATTCCTAAATGCTGTAAAGGCCCTAATGTCTCAATGAAGGAAATGCAAACGGCTGTCTTGTTCATCAGCAAGAAACCCACTTATTTCAATGAGAAGTGTTTCTCCTGCATTTCTGGATTTCTTGTATGCGTGTGCTGATTTGCATAATAAATACGGATAGTAAATAAGATGCTGGAGAAATCAAATCATCTAAAACATTTGTATCAGCTCTCTCAATATGCCAAGTGATTCTGAAGATAACTTCTAAATGCAAAGAAATACACAGACTTCAATAGCTTGTTTTATTTACAGGGTTCATTCTCTTCCATCTTCCTCCCCGTTTTTCTTAGCTCACATTTATAGCTGAGCTATTCTTTTCATATTGTGCCCTGAGACCTCAGCTGGCTAGTATTTTTTTTCTTTAAAAAAAAAACCCACCAAAAAAACCTTGAATATCTCTGCCAAGTCTGAAATGAAATGTGTGATGAGTTTTATTCTCTGATTGGATTTTTTAAAAGTTTAATTATTTGAAGAAAGCATTAAAATATGTAAATGTATTTTAATCAGTATCTTTGAGAGAAAACACATAATTAACACTGTGTCCAGAGTGGCTTATGTTAATCACGACTGCAAACACAGCAGAATCATAAAAACTTTTCGGTACATATACTTCTCTGTTTGTATCTGCTGGCCTAGGTAAGAATAATGCTTTACTGACAATAAGGAAAGCTTCAGGCTCTCTTCCTTCCTTTCCTTTTGGCCCCTACATCAACAGAAAGCAAAATCCCCGAACCACCTGTTATAGTGGAAGCCCTGTTAGTGGATTTCCAAGCTCTCAGTAGGATTTCAAGAGTTTAAATTCCAAAGTCAAGGGATTTCTTCCAAACAGGTAGACAATCAGGACTTAAATCTGAAGGGATTTTCCTTTTCTCTACTCCCATCAAGGGCGCAGTGTCCAAGCTGAAGACATCAATCAATAAAGGAGAAAGAAATTGAAGAACCAGCCACATGCCCCACAAGCCCAGTGAGATATTTGTCAAGCATCCCTCTGAAAGCTCTTAAACACCCTTCTACTCCCTCAATCAAGATTCCTAAGCAGAGGTGCCATTGTGATGTAGTAGGAGTGTTTGTGAACCAGGGACATAAAGCGAAGAGCTTTATAAAGTCAAAGGGTTTTCTCTGTCTGCTGGTGTGTTGGAGTTTTAAAGCACAGCCGACGTTGAGGATCTTTATTCATGCATTCGCACAAAAACCACAGATGAGATCAATGGAATATAGGATTTTTAAAAATGGAATGCTTGTGGGGCTGCTAGGCAGATAGTGAGGTAGGGAGCGATTCTGGGCTTTCCAACCCACCCATTGTTTTGCTCTTTACGTACCCTGTCCTGGTTGTCATGATGCCACCACTGCAGAATGAAAATGTACAGGAAGAGCAGGAGAAAGCCCATTGTCAGGAGTGCGTGCAGGAGCCAGGCCCTGTGACCGGTAGGGCTTCGCAGGATTGGGGCTTTTCTAAGTTTGTTCTGAAGAGGCAAGGTGCAGCCGCACAGGTGAGGCCGATTGGTAACTTACTGCACCTGGTGGCAAGAGCCGGGAAGGGGTATAAGGTCAGCATTTCCCTTTGGCTCTTTGCCACAGCAACACGTTTCCTACCTTGCTGCATTTGGCTCCTTGACTCCTGGTTTCCTGACCCTCAGACCCTTGGCTTCTTGACTCCCGGCTCTCTGACCCTCAGACCCTTGGCTTCCCGACTCCTGGCTTCCCGACTCCCATTCCTGCTCCCACTCTGCCGTCTTGCCCCCAGTCCCGACGTAAACCGGACACCCATTCTCCCCCTGTTTGCTGTTCATGTGGGGAAAGTGGTCTATTTACCAGTGGAAAGAGGCACACACACACACACCCAACACCCTTGCTTGGCTAAGCTTGATTCAGCCAAAATCTTTACATTACAGCATGTCCTCCAACATTTCTCTGATGAAAATAGGGATGCCCTATTCCATTATTATTATTATTATTATTATTAGTAGTAGTAGTAGTATGCTCTTTATTTCCTGCCCATCTGGGCAGCTTCCAAAATATATAAAAATAAAACGTTAAACATTTTTTAAAACAACAACAACACCTTCCCCATACAGGGCTTGGGAGTCAGATAACTCCATACTGGCATTTGTCTGATGAAAATAGAGTCATCCTAAGGAAAAGCAGGACATCCTGGGATCAGATCAGAAACTGGGATGGCTTCTCTAAATCCAAGGCTGTGCCTGAAAGATAGGGACATTTGGGAGGTCTGCTACAGTCAGATTCACGTAGCATCAGGCATGTCGCTGTCCAAGACCAGCCATAAAAATGTGGGGTGCACCAAAATATTCCCAAATGACTTTATATGCATTCTTAAGGGAATAGAAAGGGGCGGGGGTGGCGCTGTGGGTTAAACCACACAGCCTAGGACTTGCCGATCAGAAGGTTGGTGGTTCGAATCCCCACGACAGGGTGAGCTCCCGTTGCTCGGTCCCTGCTCCTGCCAACCTAGCAGTTGAAAAGCATGTCAAAGTGCAAGTAGATAAATAGGTACTGCTCCGGCGGAAAGGAAAATGGCATTTCCATGCACTGCTCTGGTTCGCCAGAAGTGGCTTAGTCATGCTGGCCACATGACCCAGAAGCTTTACACCGGCTCCCTTGGCCAATAAAGTGAGATGAGCGCCGCAACCCCAGAGTCGTCCGCGACTGGACCTAATGGTCAGGGGTCCCTTTACCTTTACCTTTAAGAGAATAGAAAGCAGCAGAGCTAAAGAGCCTGGAGGAAGACAATAAACAGTCACCTGATGCTTAGGTTAGAATTTGTATCCATAAAGGAGTCTGCTGCTCTAGAATCTAGAGCAGTCGAGCATAGGGTTCGTCTGTTACAGTGCTTTGGATTATATTAATTGAAACTGCCATGTATACTCGACTTCAGAGCAAAGGTGATGATCCCTCCCCTCAAGCAAAACACCTGGAGAAGTCAGGAGAGTTTCTGCAAAGCTTGGGGCAGGGGTGTGAGTGCACCCTGGGCCGTCGAACAAGCATAAAATAGAAAGTGAACAGTTCCCCTGTTCAACATGCTAAATGTTACTCGCATTGTGGCCTTTATCTGGCTGGTCAATACAGGACTAAGTCTTTGTGTGGTGAAAATAAGGAATTGGTGGAAGTTGTGGGGTTGTTTTTCTTTTCGTGTTGGTAGCCCTGGAGAGCAAACCATGTGATGAGCAAATAAAAATAACATCTTGACTTGGCGATCATCAGCATTAAAAGCCGCATTCCCAGCACCCAGCAATCAAACCCATGGGACCTGGTGCATTTATCTGAAGTCAGCTGATTGGGAAAAGCCAAAGACCATGTGCTGAATGTCGTTCATGTTTATGTACTTCACATTCCATATCAGCGCTTCAGGGAAAATTGTTTTCTTGGGTCCTGTCAGTTCAGAATTCCTGTTTTGTTTCTTCAGTTTCCACCCCCCGCCCCACCCCTTTCAGCTTCTTAGTTTAAAATTGTTCTTAGCTCTTTCTTTGAATCCTCACGCTCAGCTACAAGGTGTCGGGGTTGAATAGAAGTATTGACTCAAACGTGACAGAGTTATTTCAAAATAGGGTGGCAGTTTTTTCAGCTTCTGCAGCTATCGTTAGTTTAAATTCCCTTAATGTGGCTTTGGAGCATGTGTTAGACTTTAGACTTTAGAGTATTGATCTAAGAAAAAATAACTGTGGCCTAATCAGTGCTGCATTTCAGCTCTTTAGCTTCATGTAGTTTACAAAGCTGTTGTGCATTTGATTTGTTATGGCCTCGCCGTATTATATTACAGAGTGAGACACAAGGCCATAACAAACCAAATACACAAGTGTGTGTGTATAATTCTAGAAAAAAGGCAGTAGGATGTAATGTCGATATCTGATTATGTTTATTAGTTATTTTTCTGCAGTCCACTTTTGCTGCTCAATGTGGTTAATCCAGTGTTCTGGATACTGTTAGACTACAATTCCCACCACTCCTGACAACTGGCCATGTTTTCTGGGGCTGATGGGAGTTGTATTCCTGCAGCATGTGAATGGCCACCCCTCCGTCGCTGCTGTACATGATGAAGATGCCTCATTAGAGCAGGAAGCAGAATTGCAAATGAAATGTACACCCAAATTACTTCCGCGGGCCTGTCTGTCATCTAAAAAGAGCACATATTATTCATGTGGCTGAAGTGCACCATCTATTTGAGTCAATATCTGGGTCTCATTCAGGAAACTCTGAAAACACTCTAATGGATAATGGAAACATTTTGTTTTGCAGGCACTTTCCCATCCTTGGTCATTTGTGTATTTATGCCTCAGCTCTGTTGAAGCATTTTATTTTCACATCTAAAAAAGATCATTTCAGGGTTGAGCAGACACAGCATATTCAGCCGCAGCTGGAATACATCTGCTACAGTTCATTCTTTGGAAAGTTTATGAAAAGGTCTTGAAATATGAATGGGTCTTCTGAAGGCGGAGATCAAATGAGAAATGTTAAATAAAGGGTCTGATCTGGTTGAATAGGTAAATGATAAAATATTTCGTTTTGTTGTTGCTCCTGGGAACTTGTTAGCCCAGTTCTCAAACTCCAGTAGCAGTGCAACAAGTGAAGAGTTCCCAGTTCTCTGTCTCTGCCGCTACAGGAGAAAGCGTGTTCTCCTTCAGGGAGAGCACGTGTTGCGGTGGGGTCTACTGAGCCACCCCTTTGTTGCTGGGTAAGTTCTCCAAGATGGCCGGGGGGCATTGATTGGATTGCCGAGTTGCTGGGGCAAAAGTTATGTTGCAATTTTGGTGGGAGGGGTAAAAGGTTTAAATACTCTGCACACAGCCTTGTACTTTCTCTTTTGCTGCGTGCAACGGATCACCTGGAGCACTTGGACCGTCTGGAGGACAGTGGAGTGATCTTCTCATTGTCTCATTGTCTGGTTACATTTCTTTATTTTCCCCTTCTTTTTAATCTTCTCTAGTCCCTTAATTAATTTAATTCCCCTTTTTTCCCCTGTTTGATTTCTCACCCCACCCCTTACCCTGCCCTGTGGGAAGATTCTCCCTGTACCTGTGAGCGCTGCCTGGGCATAATCCTCCTTGGCTTGCCTTTCCCAGTAGGGAGAGAGCCCCCATTCGGGGCTTTCTTTTGCAAAAAGGTTTTCCCCATTTTTGCCTGTTTAACTGTGGGGCTAGTCAGGGCTGTTCCCAGCTTACTTGGAATCACTTTCATTTATAGTATCCCCATAGGTTGGCTTTATTTTGGGTGATTGCTGTGCTGTTGGCCAAATTTTAATCTAGCCTTTGGCTGGAGCACTATTTTGAGTTCCTTTATTTAATATTGCAATGAGACAAAAAGGCAGAGAGCAGACGCAGGGAGGCTTTCACGGCCTGCTCGGCCTGCACATATCATTCAAGCCTAAGCCTGCTACAGTTAGCAGTACAATACATTCCCAGCTTACCTGGGATCACTTTCATTTATAGTATCCTCATAGGTTGGCTTTATTTTGGGTGGGTGCAGTGCTGTTGGCTGGATTTTAATCTAGCCTTGGGCGGGAGCACTATATTGAGTTCCTTTAATATTGCAATGAGACAAAAAAGGCAGAGAGCAGAAGCAGGGAGGCCTTCACCGCCTGCTCGGCCTGCACATATCTTTCAAGCCTTAGCTTGCTACAGTTAGCAGTACAGTAAATTGTTAAGTCTCTGTGACATGTGACTCATTCTCTCTATTAAGAATGTATCTGTTTGTTTGCAGGCTCACTTGTTGCTAATGTATATCTTAGGCAGACAGAGTGGAGCCAGAGGCTCTCTGTGCCTCCAATGAGCACTCTTTGTATGCTCTTTAACTATGCTGTTTCTGAACAAGTTTATTTTCTTCAAGTTTGTTTTTCCCTGATAGTGGCGACTGCCATTTTAGAGATGAGCCATTGTGGCTTAGTGGCTAGAGTACAGGATTAGGACCTGGGAGACAGGGTTCATATCCCCCACTTAGCCCTTGTTATAACAAAGCAAAACAAGCTGCTCCTTTTGGACTATTTTGTTGCTGGGTAGTTTGGCCCATTTGTGATATTGCTCCCCCCCCCCAAAAAAAAAAAAAACAACTTTGGGTTTCTTGAGGGGGTGCTTCCCTCTAAAGGGCAAACAGGGGTACCTGGACAGGCGGTGGGCTGCCTCGAGTTTGTTATCTCATTGGAAACATTTATGTCTGGCCTGGCAGGTGATCCTAGGGCTTGGCCCGCTTGGCCCTAGAATTTGATGGCCTCTGGCAGCGTTTCTGGCCTGAATAGTGTCCCCATGTGGTGCACAAAGCATTAGTTTCACCTGTTCCTCACATTGGTTAGGTTTTTTCCTTTTGCAGACTATGACAGGGCCTTTGCAGATGCCTCCAGAGCTTGCCTCTCCTGCAGAGGATGACTTGCTGATGCCCCAGATGCCTTCTTCCAGAAGGAAGGTCTTCAGAGGCAGGAAAAAGCAGAGCAGGGATGATGCTTACACCTCCTTGCAGGTAAATCACCACTGGGCTCTGATGATGACTCAGACATCACCTTGGACCTCTCCAGGGGTCAGGGTGAGGCTGTTCCAGGTCTTTAGGGATCATCCTGGATAGCTCAGCTGGTCAGCGTATGGTGCCGGTAATGCCTAGGTTGCAGGATTGGTCCCTGTATGGGACAGCTGCATGCTCCCTCATCACTCTACCCGGACACTGAGGTCCAGCGCCGAGGGCCTTTCTGGTGGTTCCCTCACTGTGAGAAGCCAAGTTACAGGGAACCAGTTGGAGGGCCTTCTCGGAAGTGACACCTGCCCTGTGGTACACCCTCCCACCAGATGTCTACTACCAGACTTTTAGAAGACATCTAAAATAGCCCTGTTTAGGGAAGCTTTTACTGTTCCTTCCAACCCCACTATTCTATAAGTGGTAATTCACTATGATGGGAATGTTAGACGCAGGGCTGCCATCATCCCCTTAGCTCGCTAGGATCACAGGGACAGGGACATGTGGACCACTTGCGCAGCTCCACATTTCAAATGGAAATTCCCTGAGCAATAGAACCGGAAGCTGGTATGCAGGAAGCTGGCCCGGTGGCAGCTTTGTTGGGACTTCTTTAGGGTTTCTGGCCAGTGTTGGCCCTGTAAATTTACACATCATGGTGGCAACACAAGGCAGGGCATCTTGCCCAAGCGGGGGCTGGCAAGCAATAACTCAATACCTCTTGCCCATATTTCCGTAAAAATATCGCCCTTGAAAGTCTGGCTAAAAGGTTATCTAGATGGGTCAGTAGCTTTGTGCTTGTGGGAAGGGTTTTTCCCAAGGTTTGGGATTCCTCTGGCTTTTCAGCCAGTGGCTCAGAATACAGCAACTCAAAAGCCAGTTAGAGAGCTACCTGTGGTAGCCAGAAAGAAGGTTAGGAAGCAGCTTGCATTGGGACGTATGGTGGGATCCCCTTGATTCTCCTTCTAGTCCCGATTTTCATTTATCCCCATTGGGGATCGTCCCAAAGAAAGCCCCATATAATTCCATCTGATCCATATTTATCGCATCCCAAGGGCACCTCAGTGAATGATGCTATCCCTCCGGAATTGTTCCGTGAAATATGCATCTTTGGATCAGGCAGTTGAGCTTACCAACAAATTGGAGGAGGTGCTTTGTTGGCATTATGCGATATTGAATCGGCTGTTAGGCTACTGCCGGTTCACCCTCAAGATTTTAAGTAGTTAGGCTTTAATTGGATGGTCCTTATATTGATAAGGCGATGCCAGTGGTTGCTCAATAGGCTGTGCAGCACTTGAGTCCTTTAGTGGCTTTCTGGATTGTACATTGCGAGTCAAGACTCGTTTAACTGGGGGTATCGTTATGTGGATTGTTTTACTGGCTGGTTCATGTGACACCAGCCTCTGCTTAGCTTACTAGATGCCCCTTTATTCCCTGAGGAGCTGGGTGTTCTGTTGGCAATGGAGGACAGTGGGTCCTACTGCCCCTTTTAATGTATTTGGGGGCTAGCTGGATACCGTTGCTCAAACTTCTGCTTGCCTGTGGAAAAGCTGTTTGCCTTGAAGGATGTTATTCTTGTAGTGCTTCCTCTGAAGCAAGTGTTGCTTTGTCAGATCCTATCATTCCTAGGTCAGTTAAATTTTGCATGCAGGGTGGTTGCTCCAGGCTGCCCCTTCCATTCCTGCTTGGCCAGGTGGTCTCATGGCCCGGGGTTCCTTCATCATCATGTACAGTGGCCTTGAGCCTGGCAGGGCAAGGCAATCACATGTAACCTAACTTTTTGCGAGTTTTCCCCATTGTAGTGTCAGCGCACATCTGGACTGAGGAGTTTAGAGACCGTCGGGTCTGTCTTGGTCTGATAACCAGGCAGTGTGAGAGTCCTGGCAAAACAGTCCTCATGCTCTGGCAGAGTCTTCGCACTGCTTAAGGTTTAATATTGTGTTTCTGCTCGCTTTATTTCGGGATCATCTAATGTTTTTGCGGTTGCTCTATCCCGTTTTTTCAGTTGGAGAGCTTCAGATCCTGGGCTCTGGACACCCAGCTATAGCTGGATTTTTCTGGAGCTCCTGTGGCACTTGGCAACAATTAATAATTATGAGAAGGCCTGGACTGATTTCTTAAAATTTAGCTGGCAGTCCTCGGCCATTCAGAGGAACCTGCCCCCATCCTCTGAGCAGGACCTGCAGTAATTCGCCCACCTGCTGCAGATCGGATGCAGTGTTAAAACTATCAGACTTCAGTCCGCTGCAATGTCTGCTAGAGTAAAGCTTTAATTTTTCAGAGACCCTTCAAAAAGTGTGTCGTGCGCAGGGTCTCGGAAGGTTGGAATAAGCTCCAACCTTCACAGGACAGCAGGCAGGAAGCCGGTCAATCTTTGACCTATGCAGTATCCGCAACAAGTTAAGACTTGTCGGCTGGTTCAAGATCAAGACGAGACTTATTTCAGTATTCCATTGTAATTTTGGTGTACTGAGGGTTGGGGAAATTGTGTTGGAGCCAGCACGGGGCTGAAAGTTTGGAGGCTTATTGCCTCAGGACTTTTCCTTATCTGCTTTGGAGCTTGTCATAAGTGTCTGGAGCTCTGAGTCAGACCTAGTGAGCAGGGTTGCCACCATCAGGCTTCCAGTCGCAGGTGAGGTGGGCCCTTGCCCTGTTATTGGATACCGGAAATATTTGGCTTTTCATTCCCCTGGGGGCTGGCTCGATCCTAGAGCACAGAAATGGGTTCCAGTTCGACGGGCATCTAATTGCTCACGTCGTGCGCCAGTTATTGCAGCCTGTGGCTTGCCTACCGCTGAACACGCCTCATTCCTTCCAAATAGGTGCTGCTGCAAAGGCTGCGCACTGGGGCCTGTTAGTAGACAGGATTGTGAATACGGGTCATTGGAAGTATGATGCTGACAAAGGTTATCTCAGGAAGCATCGCCAATGATGCCTGTCTGTTATTCCTTTTATTTTCCCCTCATAGGAGCAGCTGTGCGCATTTGGATTGTCGGCCACAGCATCATGCACTGAGCTGGCAAGCACCCTGACGAGTCTGGACTGGGGGCGCCATCTTGGCCTTCCTGCCCATGTTTCTAGCTCCAGTCCGCATTTGGATTGTGGGGCACAGCATCGTTTACTGGGCTGGCATCAGAGCGAGGCAGTCTGGAAGGGGACCGGATCTTGGCTTCCCACAGCACGTACAGGTGTAGTGGATATCCAGACGGGGAATGTGGTGGAGTGAATTCATCCCACTAATTAAGCGGAGGGTGCTTTCACATGGTCCCCCTTTGGCGATTATAGTGCAGTTGGGGAAGAATGATATGGCAAAGGTTGATTGCTCCACTTTGCGCTCCACAATTCAAAGAGACTTGGGGGAGTTGGTGACCTTAATACCTACCGTTAAAATATTTTGGTCACAATTGCTGCAAAGGAGCAATTGGCAGGGCATTTCTCAACCCAAGGCTGCTGAAAGGGCCAGGAAGCGCATTAATTCCGCAGTGAGCAAGAGGGTAACGGAATTGGGTGGTTTGGTGATTTACCACCAGGATATTACCTTCAAGGCTCTGGCCCTTTACCGCAATGATGGGGTACATCTTTCCGAGCTGGGGAATGATGTCTGGTTGGATGCGGTAATTGAAGGGTTGAAGAATGGGTTGGGATTGTGAGTGGTTGGCGGCGAGCGTAAAGGGCTCGATTGGCGGTTAGGCATTGGTTATAAATCTGGTGGAGGAGGGGTTAGGATAGGCTGGGCCTACCCCTCCATGGAGGGGTTCAGGATAGGCTGGGCCTGCCCCTCCATGGTTGCTGCGGAAAGGGAATTCCGTTAAAGGAATCCTGGGGCTTGCCATCTTTTCGTCCAATCCCTGGAATGGGACTAGGGCCGGCAAGCCTTCGGGGAGCAGGCGGGTGAGAGTTGAGGGTCTGTGTCTCAGCTCCAATTCTTCCCCGACTTGCTTTCCCCCGCACTGTCTTTCGGTGGTGCCCGGAAGTCAGTTCTGTCCCCAGGCGGGGGGACAGATAGTCTTAACCAATGCCTAAACAACCACTCACAGTTTGTATTTTAATAAAGTTGTGGCCAAAATCATGCCAAAAATCTTAAACAAAAATTACGTGTCCGTTGTGAGTTATTTTGGGGGGTGGATTGGGGACCTCAACACGCAAAGCGTGTTCTCCTTCAGGGAGAGCACGTGTTGCGGTGGGGTCTACTGAGCCACCCCTTTGTTGCTGGGTAAGTTCTCCAAGATGGCCGGGGGGCATTGATTGGATTGCCGAGTTGCTGGGGCAAAAGTTATGTTGCAATTTTGGTGGGAGGGGTAAAAGGTTTAAATACTCTGCACACAGCCTTGTACTTTCTCTTTTGCTGCGTGCAACGGATCACCCGCCCACCCGCCCTAGAATAAGGGGTTTGTTGCGTTGACCTTGCTATGCCTGTCATGGGGTCGTCTGCCTGGTAGGAATTTTTCCACCTGGCAAATTGGCTGGCTGGGTGGTTTTTGCCTACTGCGTAGCAAATCGTCACAACTTGTAAGGTTGTGGTTAGGCATTGGTTATAAATCTGGTGGAGGAGGGGTTAGGATAGGCTGGGCCTACCCCTCCATGGAGGGGTTCAGGATAGGCTGGGCCTGCCCCTCCATGGTTGCTGCGGAAAGGGAATTCCGTTAAAGGAATCCTGGGGCTTGCCATCTTTTCGTCCAATCCCTGGAATGGGACTAGGGCCGGCAAGCCTTCGGGGAGCAGGCGGGTGAGAGTTGAGGGTCTGTGTCTCAGCTCCAATTCTTCCCCGACTTGCTTTCCCCCGCACTGTCTTTCGGTGGTGCCCGGAAGTCAGTTCTGTCCCCAGGCGGGGGGACAGATAGTCTTAACCAATGCCTAAACAACCACTCACAGTTTGTATTTTAATAAAGTTGTGGCCAAAATCATGCCAAAAATCTTAAACAAAAATCACGTGTCCGTTGTGAGTTATTTTGGGGGGTGGATTGGGGACCTCAACACGCAAATACTCATCACATAACTTCCCTACAAACAAATAAGAAAGGATGGTCATTATAGACCGAATGTAATCTAATTTTGTATAACCTTTGTGCAAGCAAATCAGGAAGAACACTCAATGAACAAGTCATCTAGAGGACCCTAAGTTAAGTCCCATTGATTTCAATGTGTGTACACCAAGTATGATTGATTCTGGGTTTGACCCATAATGTTTATTCATCAGCATTTCCTTCAATATTACATTCTTATAATTAAATGAAGATTCAGTAATAAAAGCCTACAGACGCCTAGTGAGCCCAACCCTATTAGCTATATTTTAGCAACCATCCTAATGTTGCTAAGTCCAATTAACTTTTTGGGAAGGGGCATTAAAAAAACCAAAAAACCTGGTAGTTCAACAATGTTTTGGAGGTGCATTAGCTTTGATGGCTTTCCTGCTGACTTTTGCAATGATAAAAATTGTGATCAAGCAGTAGGTAGACGATGGATCAGGACATAATAATGCTTCTGTTCATGCCTTTCCCTGTCTTCACGATGCAAAACATCCCAGTGCTTCAGCGTGACGAGGAGAGAAAGAAAATATTTTCATAATCTTACAAGTGTTTACAATCTGCCTTACAAATCAAAGTAATATGGTAATAAACAGATAAGCAAAATAACACATGGTTGTTAAATGAAGTCTCTTTTTTTTCTCGTGGGAGATGGAGCGAGGGAGGACTTTGTTGAATATACCATTCTGAGATTATCTCTCTCTTTTTTATTATTAAGGCTTTAAAAATGCTTACCTTCTGCAGTTGGACAATTTATTGATAAATAATTTAGACCACATCTTAGCAGCTCCTCTCCATGTGCAACAATATTATCTGATTTAATTATGTCTCCATAGCAAAATAATAATAATAAAAGAAATCCACTCCTAGCATGATTCAAAAATATGCTGTTTTATGAATAGTTCAGTAGATAACCTTTGAATATAGATAGTGCAGATTTCAGAATTTCAGGCCCTACACAAGTACATACACCCTACAACTTGTTTCTAGGCTCTTATCTGTCATTCCAGTCATACACTGATCTGCACAGTGATTAAGTGATGTTGCCGGAGCTCCCAATTAGCTGGTATGAAATGCAAATTTATCCCACCTTCACTGATGAGTTACAAACAGGGATGAATGGCTAGGTGTCCTTCTTGCCCCTGTCACTTTTGAATTTGTTAATTTACAAGTCTGTCCATCTTGTTTCCAGTTTAAATTGCATTTTTTGTCTTATTTTAAAAAGCACTAAATACACTACTTACAGTTTTAAGATTTGGTCCTATGGAGTAGCCCTCTTTTTTATAATAGCATATATAGATGTATTGTTGGTCCCATGGGCATTTGGGACTCCATTTTCCATGTAACCTTAGTAGATCCCAGCAGCAGCCAGGCTTTTCAGAAGCTTGCAAGACCTATTATTTGCTTATAGAGACCTTAAATGCACCCTGAATTAATACTATAAGTATGCAAGGAAATGTCCATGGAGGCGCAGGTTAATTTTGCAACCTGGGCGACTGTCTACCAGCTCCATCTGGTACTCTAGCTGAAACCCTACCTACCCTGTCTCACCAGAGTGGTACATGTTCTGGTTATCTCCCACTTGGACTACTGCAACGTGCTCTATATGGAGCTACGTTTGAAGGTGACCCAGAAACTACAACTAATCCAGAATGCGGAAGCTAGACTGGTGACTGGGAGCAGCCGCCAGAACCATATAACTGTTGGGATTCAGAACTTACTGGGTTAAGTTTGTTCTGAGTGTGCCTCCCATTCTCTGACGTTTGAAAGGAGGGAGGAGCTCTACTTGTTGTTCTCTCTGTGTCTCTGAGAGAGGACGCCATGAATGCTAGCAGTCCAGGAGAATTTGGGAAATGCTGAGCTGTAAATATTTGCTGCAATAAAGAACTGATGAATTTGTGACACACAGTGCTTGGTGTGTTTGGATCTGAAGCAGACTGCGACAGTTTTGATCCGCTGTGTTTTTACTCTGCTAGACGAAACCGGAGAAGAAGAAGGTCTGCAGCTGGGAAGCGTGCCGGACCACTGGGGCTAATTGGGGCCATAAAGCAATTAGCTGGCCAGTGCAATTAAGATCTTATCAGATCTTCACAGGTTATGGAGGACCTAATTACCGCTAATAAAACTGTTGCTAAGAGTCTGCCGGTGAGCTTTGAAGTTTGAAGTCAGCTTGGCAATAGCTGGAAGACGCTACTGAAGCGGCAGAGGTCTGCGTTCTGTGTTTTGCCTGCTGCAGAGAGGCAAGAGTTGCTGAGGCAGAGAGCTGAGAAAGCAGCTGAGGAATCGGGTGCCGGAGAGCTGACTGGTGAAACGTGAGTACAGCAGCTGGGGCCCCGGGAAAGAGGAGAGAATGGCAGACAGCCAGGTCTTTGAGGACGTTCCGCTTGAAAAGCTCACTTTAAGAGGTTGGGCAACCTGGTCCAGAAGAGTAAGGGGTTGGTTTCTGGTTACTGGGCTTTGGGATGCAAGCCAGAAAGAACCACGTCCCCTGAATCCAGGTCCTGAAGGGACAGACATTACAGGCTTTGAGGCTGCGTTGCCTGAAGAAAGCCAGCAGAGAATGCAAAGAGAGCTTGCTATGCTAAAAGCATGCGTACATGCATCGCTTTTGCCCAGTTTGGAGGGCGTAAAGTCAGCAAGGGCTGCCTGGGAGGTGCTGAGAAGTTTGTGTGAAACTTCAGCAGGAGGCCAGGCCCCTGGAGGAGTCATGCAGAGCCTGGAGATGGCTGTAGCCCCAGTCCCTGAGGTGCAAGTCGGGGGGGCTGAGAATTCCAAAGGCAAGTTTCAAAAGTTTTCCACTGTGAGTGCTGAAGTGAAACGCAGTTTCAGCGAGGGCAGGGCTGGCACAGAGTGCTCTTCCGGAAGAAGGGGGGCCAGGCCAGCTGAAAGGAGCCCTGGCCAGTATTTTTCCACTGGGGATCGTCGTCGTCAGCCAAAGTCTGGGAAGCGGCGTAGAGCTAGGCGCTTCAAGGTCGGCCACCTGGACAAAGTGAAGATAAGGCCTAAAGAGTCGCGTGGGAACGCAGAGGCCAGGCCGGTCTCCAAGGCAACGGAGGAGGCTACTTCTACGGAAGCTGCCAAGGTCCTGAGCAAGGGGGAGTTGGTTGCCAAGACAACCAGACAGAACTGCTGCAGAAGCCCAAAGAGAGGGGGCGGCGGGACGTTTGTTGCCAGTATGGCTTTGTTTGAGGACAGCTCTGAGGGACACACTGATTTTCGTTTTGTAATCGACTCAGGAGCTAACTGCAACCTGATCTCAGAGACCCCTGCAGTCGAGATGTGGAATTGCAAGGCAATTCCGGCTGGGAAAACTGTTCAGTTTGCAAGTGGGGAAAAGAAAAATGTGAATAACATTGCAAATGTATTGTTTTCTGTTTTGCAGGAGCAGATGGAAGTTTGCATTGTGCCAGGAGTGCAACACTGTATTTTATCTGTGCCTTATTTGTTGAAAAAGGGGTTTAAGGTTTGCTTTGAACACGATGTTTGTACAATCTACAAAGGAGGGAAGCAACTGGTCAGAGTTGCAAAGGGGCAGAATGATCTCTTCATTCTTAAAACGTCTCTGGAGGGTGAGGGGAAGGTTGAGAAAGCACAAGCCCTGCGTGCTACAGTTCCCACTCATGTTTCATGTTCTTGTGTGTGGCATAAGAAGACAGCGCATGCCTGTCTTGAAGAACTACAGGTGCTACCTGAGGTTTCCAAAGGCTGTAAAATTGAGGAATGTGCAAGAGTCCTAGATTGTCAGGCTTGCAGACAGGCAAAGGTAAGAGGGTGCAGTTACCCCAGGGTGGAGAGGGTAACCACAAAACCTTTTGATCTTGTGCACATAGATCTGTTGGGTCCCATGAAGGAACCAAGTTTGGGAGGGGCCAGGTTTCTGCTGACACTGCAGGATGATTTTTCGCAGAACACCTGGACACATGGTCTCAAGTCCAAGGAAGATGCAGCACAGCTGATTAGACGTTGGATTGAGGAGGTGGAACTAAGGTTCTCCACCAGAGTCAGGGAAATTGCTAGTGACAGAGGCGCACAGTTTACTGGGTCTGCTTTGCAGAAGTTCTTTCACAAGAAAGGGATAAGTCACACAGTGACTTCTCCTCAACAGAGGGGGGTGGCAGAGCTCAGAAGTGAGGCTCTGGTTAAAGCTGCACAGGTGATGCTGTCAGATTCTGGGTTATCTCCAAGGTTTTGGATGGAGGCAGTTAAATATGTGAGCTTCACCTGGAATAGGTCCTACAATTCAGTGGTAGGAGACACACCGTTTTTCATGCTTCACGGGAGGAAGCCGCAGGTACATTTCCTCCGTGAGTTCGGATCAACGGCCTTGCTGCCGGTGCCTGAAGCTTTGCGAGGGCCAGGTGAACCCAAGTTCCAGAAAATGATCTTCTGTGGGTATGAGCCAACGGCTCGTGCATGGAGGTTTGCATATCCGTCGGGTGATCAGAGTAAGCTGCTGATCAGTAAACATGCTGAGTTCTGTAAGCAGGAGGAAAGGTCAAAGACCCCTGCCAGATGCGATATTCTTTCAGAATGTCTTTCCGATTCAGAGCAGGAAGGTTCTGATGAGGAGGAAGGAGAGCCAGGGGCTGAGTCTGCTGATGACGATCAGCTCACTGACCAAAGTCAGGAGCAGGATGGGGCATCTCCGCAAGTTGTAAAAAGGGAGCCCAAGAGTGAGCCTAGTTCTCCTGTGAAGGTAATTCCAAGGGTTCGAAGACGTGTTAAGTCAGAGGGGGAATCCCAGGATGCAGAGGACACACCTGCGGAACACAGTGAGTCAGAGGAAATGCCTGAGTTTGTGCCCAGGAGGTCCAGTCGCACAACGAAGGGAATTCCACCTGAGAGGTATCAGGCCACAGGTGCGTGGGTGAGTTTCGCACAGTGCGAATCTGAGAGTTGTGAGGATGTTCCACAGATGCCTGACAGGAACGCCAGGAGAGGGCGCAAGGCATTGGGGAAGGGATTGATCTCACAGAGGTCTGCAAAGGTACATCCACAGGTCTTGTCAGGAATGGAGGCAAGAGGGGGTGTTGGGATTCAGAACTTACTGGGTTAAGTTTGTTCTGAGTGTGCCTCCCATTCTCTGACGTTTGAAAGGAGGGAGGAGCTCTACTTGTTGTTCTCTCTGTGTCTCTGAGAGAGGACGCCATGAATGCTAGCAGTCCAGGAGAATTTGGGAAATGCTGAGCTGTAAATATTTGCTGCAATAAAGAACTGATGAATTTGTGACACACAGTGCTTGGTGTGTTTGGATCTGAAGCAGACTGCGACAGTTTTGATCCGCTGTGTTTTTACTCTGCTAGACGAAACCGGAGAAGAAGAAGGTCTGCAGCTGGGAAGCGTGCCGGACCACTGGGGCTAATTGGGGCCATAAAGCAATTAGCTGGCCAGTGCAATTAAGATCTTATCAGATCTTAACAATAACATCAGTCCTAAAGGATCTACACTGGTTCTTGGTATGTTTTTGAACACAGTTCAAAATGTTGGTGCTGATCTTTAAAGCCCTAAAAGGCCCTAACCCTGTATACTTGAAGAAGCATCTCCACCTCCACCGTTCAGCCCAGATACTGAGCTCCAGCTCCGAGAGCCTTCTGGCAGTGGCAGAGCTTCATGCTCTGCCACCAGGGGGCGGAAAGCAGGTGGGGGCGGGGCTGGCACATGTCCCAGGAGTGGGGCACGGGTCCTGGGGGGGTGATGCACCACCCGCAGGGGTGTGGCGTACGTCATGGGAGGTGGCACACCATCTGTGGGGGCGTGAAGCCCAGCCCGGGCGGGGGGGGGAGCCGCAATGGCACCCCATCGGGATCATGCTGCCAGGGGCGGTGCACTCCCCCCGCATTCCTCTTCCTCCGCCAGTGCCTTCTGGGAGTTTCCTCACCATGAGATGTGAAACTACAGGAAACCAGGCAGAGGACCTTCTCAGTAATGGCACCTACCCTGTAGAACACCCTCCCATCAGATGTCAAAGAGATAAACAACTATTTGACTTTTAGAAGACATCTGAAGACAGCCCTGTTCAAGGAAGTTTTTGATGGCTGATGTTTTATTTTGTTTTTAATATTTTGTTGAGAGCTGCCCAAAGTGGTGGGAACAACCCAGTCAGATGGGTGGCATAGAAATACCACCACCACTAATAATAATAATAATAATAATAATAATAATACTAAAAAATCAAATTTATATCTGCACATTAATCCAGAAAATGCAGAACCAAGTCAGTTCACTCCAAAATACGGAGTTATTGAATTCCTCGCACATCCCTAGCTACTTAGCAAGTGACATTCCTTGCAAAAGTTCAGAACATAAAAGCGAGATGTTAGGCAACTTCTTGTGTCGTCAGTGTAAAGCAGTCCAGATGCACAAAGGCGAAGCCTTGAAGGTGCATGTACAGAAAGAAGATTAAACTTCATACCCGTATTGCAATTTTCATTGGTTTCTTTGAAACGGCGTCAGCTACAAAGACATCAAATGACAGGTGTGTTTCACACCAACTTCTTCCTCCCGCTGAAGCTCTCTTTGATTTTTGTGAACTACTTGACCAGACCCTTAGGACTAAGGAGGCTTTTGTTTGGTGTGTATCTTGTCTATTTAGGTCAACACTCTACTGGGTAATCCTTTGAAAGTGGTGCAGCTTCACTTCCTAGCCTCACCTTTGACCTCTCACACCACACAGCCCTAAAAATCCATACACAGATATCGGCAAATCCTAGGTGTGCTCCCACACCTTGAAGAGTCCTGTGTGAACAGGGCTCCTGGTTGTATTAATAACCTATGTAAATCCAGCTGTGCATGGCAGTCAAGTGCCATGTGATGCAGAGTGAAGCAAATTCCTCTGGCGGCACATCTGGACCCTCTGGGAGGGCTGTGCATCCACCCACTGCTGTCTCTGCTGCCGTCGCTTCTCTCCCCCCCCCCCCCCCCGCTGTGCCCCTGCTGTCTTGTCACCTTGCCTTATATGAACAGCAGCCCAACAAACATCAAAGGAGCTGCAGCATGTTTGTTTACATGGAATACACATTCTTTACTGGTATTGTAAATGAACGAGCCATCTCCCTTCCCTGCGGTGTGTGCTTCATGTGAGCGGGGGGAGAGGGGCTACAGGGCGGCATGTATTGGAGTTATGCTCATGTCATAGACTGGCTGGCTGCAGAAGAGGGGTGGGAGCCAACAGCTGGGGAAACCCCAAGGGAAGAGGGCTCAGAGCCAGGGGGTTGGCGGTGGGGGTGACAATGAATGGTCAGAGGGAGAAGAGGAGGAAGACAGGGAGGAGGAGGTGTTGGAAGGTGAAGAGGTAACAGGGTTCTGTGGGCAGGGATAGTCTGTGGCAGAGAGACGTTCCAAATCAGGGGCAGAAGAGGAGGCTGGCTGTTGAAGATGCCAGGGAGTCTCCCCCTCCTGCTGCAACCAGCTCCCCTCATCCTTGATCTCACAGGTCCAGAAGTGGTATGAAGAGGTGGAGCAGAGACAGATAAGGCAATGAAGTCTCAGATTGCTTGGGAGGGATCCAGGGGAAGAGGAAAATTAGAGACCCTCAGCCCCCACAACTGCCTCATAGGGGCAAAATCTACCAGGAAGAGTTGTTGTGCTCACTAGACCTGGCCTTCTGAGCTGTCTTCTTTCTTTGAATAAAGAGTTAACTTCACTGACGCCGTGTGATTTATTCCTGACCTCCACTCCTGACAGCGTAGAAGTCTGGTTTTGTACTTTTTTTTCAGATAAAGCGAAGTTTCTTCCAGACCATCACCTCCAGTTCTCCTCGGGTGCCAAAATGTCTTGGTAGGCTTTGCTTTCATTTCTCTCAACACGTGGCCATCCAGGTGAAGGGGAGGGGTGCATACAACATCAGGGCCAGCAGATGCAGTCACACACCCAGTCCATGCATTTTCGCAATCCGTAACAGGCCTTTGTTTCTTGCAGACATTGCACATGGTTGCTTGAGATCCTGCATTGTGACCTGACCCTTCTCTTGTCCCAGGGTATGTTTCCATTGGTGTTGGGGGGGGGAGTTGAATTTCCCAAGAAGCTTTCCACAATGACCAGTGTTGGGAACTACAGTTCTCATGTGTCAATGTGGTAAAGTGTGGACCATCTTGGCTGTGAGTTCTGGAAGTCCTGCTTCTTGCCTTACAGGCCTTTTTCCACCTTGCCTGGGAGGGCCGGGCCCTGACTGACTCCGACTACAAAAGCTGAGGCTGCTGAATAGACTCTTGGGCTGTGTTCTTGTTCGCAGGGGTTTGTTGCTGTTGATTTTTTGTGTCATGATTTTGGATCTTGTGATTTGTGTGGCGGTTGTTCAGTTTGGTTGTGTCCTTTTTGATGTTTTATTTGTTTATGACCACTTTTGTTAAGTTTCAAAATCCTGAGTTGTTGCTGTTTTGTATGCTACAAGCTGCTTTGAGCATTGCTTTCACTTTGGAAAGGCGGCACACAAATAAAATTATTGACAGATTGATGTGTGTAGTGACAGCAGCACGAAAGCGCCAACATTAAGACCTAGGAGAAAGCTCTTGGAAAGACACGAGCTTGTTTCTGAGCACTCACAGAAAAAGCTGGCAATTACTAATTATATTCTGGAACAAGTAGAGGGGAACTTACCTATCACTAATGATGATGAATGAGAAGGGGTAGATTCAGACAACATGTTAGTGGACCATTCACTGGATGATTTTATCTCCCTGTTTGAGAGTTTCAGCCTGCCAGAGCGAGCTACTCTTAAGGAGATGAAAAGTGAGTCACTTATCTATTTCTAGAGCACCCACATTAACTAAGCATTGTAGAGAAATCAAAATAAGACACATAAAGGAAGTCGAGTGGAGGGAGAAGGAAGAAGAGGGAGAACAATTTGTCAGTACCAGAACAAAGAGGCGAGTTGTTAACAGGCTGTTACATACAGAAGGCCTCTTTAGCCTTCTTGCTCAGAGGGAGGTGGCAATGAGCTACCGAAAGCCCTTAGTCCCCTAGCTGGAAGCAGAAGCCACGGTGACCTTCCCTTAGAAATGGGGAGAAATTTGATTCAGTTTCCTGACCTTACAAATAATTCACATTTTCTATAACAGCATGAGAACTAAAGGAAACAAAGCAATCCTTTGAAATTGACTCCAAATTCTACAATGCAGATCTCCAGCCAAGCAATGGAGAGGGGAGGGGGATATACTTGGGTAAAATGTGCAGAAAAGTGCATGTTAGACACAAAAATGCATGATATTAAGGGAAACTTCTTTGCACAGGGCACATGTCCCGCCCCAGGGGCCTAATCAGCTTGCTCCGCCACTGCATGCAGCTGTATTGAGGCAACACCGACTGTTGAAATTTTGTGCTCCCTAATAATTTTGTGCCTGGGGCAACTGCCCCTGTGGCTCCCCCATGCTACACCACTTGCTGGATGTGTTTCCAGGGACACAAGTGGCATGCCTCTCATTTTCCTACCGCATTTGCATTTTTTAGTTGTGTGTTTTCCTCCTTCCAGAGCTGAACATGCATCTGGTATAGCAGATGTTCCACTGGAGTAGCAACAGGAGTGTGCCCCTAGTCCCTGCAAAATATGAGTATACAACTGCTCTTTCAAGCAGTGGTGCTATACTGTATTTAGAGTTCAATATACCACATTATATCCTTTGAATCAAGAGTTTGCTTTGAAGAGGTCATATTCTGTGTAGCCTATGCAAATGTTTAGTCCCAGTGTTTCCTTCTTGGCCCTATCAGGCTTCAGCACATTTGTAGCACCTGAATGAGGTGTCATGTCTGAAGCTTTTGAAGGCAAAGCATTATAAAGAACTTACTCATTCCATTTAATGCCCATAACAAAAGCCAATGGCAGGTGGAGTTCACATTTGCTTTGCTTACTTAACTATCATCACATTTCAATACGGAATAAGCCAAAACTGGTAAAAGACTCACACACACATATATATCCCTCCTATAGGCAGAAGCTGTGAAAGAGTTACAAAAATAGCTACAACAGCAAGTTTCTGTGAGTAACCTTTCTGATCTATTAAGTGGAACAAAAGGTTCATAGGAATATTTTTAAATGCTTGGAAATGGGGAAAAGGGAGAGAGGGACAAAATCTGTGGTGGGTGCAAATGCTGTCGTCCTTTCTGTTTGCAGATAGCAGGGTCCTGAAAGCTTCTGAGCTTCAGTGAACAAAAGGGTGGAGATGAGAGAGGGTCTTTCCTTCCTTCCTTCTCACTTCCTTTCCTAAGCTGCTGCTTAGCAGTGACTGAAGGGAGTGGCATAGGATAGGCAAGGCCAGACCAAAAGAGGTCCTCATCCCAGCTCATCTGCCTCAGTGACCATTTAGCTTCATGGCTCCTCCTCCTAACGCATCAAGTGGTGCTGAAAGATACATCATAAGTGTGTAGGGTTCAAGATACTGAGTGTCCCAATAAGAGGACTTGAGGGATTTGACCTGCAGTGCTTTCATTTGCTCCAAGGCCTAGTGTTAGAACCACAGCACTGACCGTGATTCCTGTCCCAGGCTCTAGCTGTAGCCTTTCTTAATGGTGGCAGCAGAAGAGTTTCAGTTTCTCAGAATGCTCCAGAGCAATGCTAGTGTAATAAACAAAAATCTGCCCTTATTCCCTTATGGGGGACACATGAGCCCTTACTGTTGGTTTCTGCTCTCTTCACTGTGCAGCGAAAGTGCTTGTCACGAGACAGGTGTTTACATTCCACAGTCAATTGCTGTTGGGTTTTCTCACGGGAAAGGGAGACTGGATGTGACGTACACTGGTTTCCTGTTTTTCACTGTTCTTTGCAGTTCAGTGTCTGTTGTTCTCTCCGTGCTTTAGAGGAGAGAGGATGCTTTTCTCTGCTCCGGAAGAGGCAAGATGTTTTTCTGTAACCTACCAGCTTTGAAATGTAAATAAAGCAATATAGAGCATGTTGGCACGTATTCCTCATCATTCCGCTGTGCACGGGCTACTGCAAATTATCAACATTCCGGTTATCGGCCCAGAAAGATGCAGTCATCTGAATGCCGGCAAAAGGATCGGAATGCAGAAGGACGGATCGGACGCTATCTCTGCGCGTCAAAATGATTGATGAGGTATGTGCTACTGCTCCGGGCAGCCTGCCAGCTTCTAATTAATGGCTTTATGGCTGGACTTTGAACTCTTAAAGCAGTTTGCCGGGCTCAGGCAAAGGATCAAGTTCCTATGCTGGGGAAATCGAAAGTAACTTATAAAAGTGCTCTTGGAGTAAAGCAGCTGCAGAAAGTAGTGACGCAGCACTATTTAAGGCAGCAGAGAGAAAGCACTTTTGAACTTGCCTTTGGAATGAGGCTTGAAGCAGCACAGACACAGCTTGAATAAAGCAGCTTGATTTAAAGCAGCAGAGATGATGCAGAAGGCTAATGCCAGAGTCATGATGGCTAGCTGCAGAAGGCTGGCTGAGGCAAGTGGGGAATCTGAAGCCAATCAGCCACATGCTCAGCTCAGAGTAGCCTGTGATACTGCCATGATTCAAAATGAAGCAGATTGCCAGGGTGATAGCTGCATGGGTAAGGGGGAGACTTCACAGACGTCATCCCAGAGTGCAGTGGAACCACCAGATGGCGCCAAAGCTTTGAAGGCAGTGAAATGCTACTCGTGTGGACGTCTAGGCCATATGAAGAGGGAATGCAAATATCCCAGGGCCAAAACAGAGCAGGGCAGCGAAAGCTCATCGCGTGGAAAAGGCCGAGGCAGAGGCAAAGGTCCAGTGTCCAGGACAACGCAGCCCAAGGCAATGGTCTCATGCTTCACTCCAAAAGTTGCAGAGGTCCAGAAGACGTCTAGATCTTTCTTCGTTGTTGATTCAGCGGCGACCCATCACATGTGCAACGATAAGCGACTGTTCGTGTCTTTTACACCGCAGGAAGGTGCGATTCACCAGGCGGATGACCACACAATCCCCAGTAAAGGCTACGGAACTGTTGTTCTTCACAGTTTGGACTTATCGATACAGAATGTACTTTATGTGCCGGATGCCAAACATAATCTGCTCAGCGTTGGACAGCTGAATGAGCGGAAAATTGACGTTTCCTTTAAGAACAAAAGGTGCATCATCACAAAGAAAAATGATTATGTATTGTATGCTGAATATGTTGATCGTTTGTATGTTTTGTATTATGATGATGTTGTGCAGGATGACACTTGTTGATTGCAGGTTCTAACAAAAGTTTGCATGCAGAATGTATTCATGATTTTCTTCGAAAATTTGGTCATTTGCATTTTGAGGCAGTATCTAAAATGCCTGCCTTGGTTGAAGGTATGACTATTAAACCCTGCAGGTACCACATGAAGTGCAAGGCATGCGCAGCAAACAAGGTGAAAATGGCTGCAAAAGGTAAGGTGTCTAGTAGGCAAGCTACAGAACCATACCAAATTGTTCATGCTGATTTGGTTGGACCACTAGCGCCCTCTTTGGGTGGAAATAGGTACTTCATGGTTCTCATTGATGCATTTTCCAGGTATATTTATGTGTACAATCTCAAGCAGAAATCAGAGACTTTTCCTAGGTTCAAGGAATTCTGTGCTTGGTTGGAAAATGTGCATGGTAAGAAGGTAAAGACTCTTTTCAGTGATCGCGGGGGAGAATTCACTTCTCAGCAGTTTGAAGCTTTTCTGACTGAGAAAGGAATTCAACACGATTTGTCTAGTTCTCGCTCGCCATGGCAGAATGGACTTGCGGAACGGGCAAATCAAACATTGCTTCAAGGGTTAAAAACCTTGCTACATGATGCAAATCTTCCAGAGAGTTACTGGGCCGAAGCTCTCTCATGTTTCACTTACAGTTATAACCGCAGGTTATCTTCAGCGATTGGTTGTACCCCCTATGAGAAGATGTTTGGCAAGAAGCCATACATCAAACACATGAGAATTTTTGGTTCTGACATGTGGGTTCACTCACCACAAAACTCCAAGTTAGACAAGCGTGGTTTGCATGGTATCTTTCTAGGTTATCAGAAAGGTTCTTACAGAATAAGGATGACTGACTCTAAGACAATTAAGCTCACAAGAAGTGTTGAGTACAATGCCAAGTGGGGGGAGAATGTGGGAATTTTCCAATGTTATCCTGATGACAGTGATGAGACTGAGGATAGTCAAAAGCAACCACAGCAACCCACACCCACTGATGAAAGTTCTGATTCTGAGTCTGAAACTGAATCGGGTGATTCAGAGGATTTCAAGAGTGCGAAAGCCTCTATGCGACCCTCTGAAAGCTCTGATCAAGAATTGGAGGAACCATTGTTCACAATAGGCCACTTTTCTCCCAAGAAGGAAGAGGAGAGTGTTGAAGACCTAAGGCTAATTCGCAGGTCACAGAGAGCCACAAAAGGCAGACCTCCAAAGAGATTTGCTGATGAGTTTGCTAAGATAGCAGTAACAGCTGTTAAAAGCTCCAAGAAGGTATTTGAACCTTCAAGTTTCCAAGAAATCCAGGATTTGGATTCAAAGGAAGCTGAGCCATGGTTAAATGCCATGAAGGCTGAGCTTGATTCCTTAGAAAGGAACAAAACATGGGACCTTGTTCCAGTAGTTCCAGGAATGAAACTGCTTGGAAGCAAATGGGTCTTCAAAGCGAAGACTGATCAAAATGGCAAGATAGTCAGACACAAAGCCAGATTGGTAGCCAGAGGTTTTGCACAGGTACCAGGTGAAGACTATCACGAGACCTACTCACCCACAGTGAGGTATGAGAGCATTAGGCTTATGCTCAAGCTAGCTGCAGAGGAGAATCTACACATTAGTCACCATGATGTGAATACAGCTTTTCTGAACGGATCTCTAAATGAATCACTTTATATGCTTCCACCTGATGGCGTACAGGTAAAACAGGGATTTGTTTGTGCTCTGAAAAAGTCCCTTTATGGTCTCAAACAAAGTGCATGGTGTTGGCACACAAAACTCACTGAAGTATTGTTTTCTCTAGGTTTTCAGCAAGGGAAAGCTGATCCATGTGTATTTGTCAAAGAGGAGGGGCAAAAGAAACTGTATTGTTTGTTTTATGTTGATGATCTTTTATTCTTTTGGGAAGATGTCACAATGTACAATAACGCCCTAGCTCAACTGAAAGAGCACTTTGACATGAAAGATCTTGGTGAGGTAAACAACTACCTATCTCTGGAAATAGAGAGAGATCAAGGTGGTAACATTCTAGTACACCAGTCACAGAAGATTGCTGATGTGTTAAGCAAACTAAACCTGATGGATGCTAACCCTGTAGACACACCGATGACAACAGGTTATCAGGTAGATGACACTGAAGAAGCATTTTCTGACACTACACTGTACAGAAGTGTGCTAGGCAAGCTAAACTTCATTGCCAGATGTTCAAGACCAGACATTGCTGTTAGCTGTAATTTGCTAAGCAGACAAGTCAACAATCCTACTGTTAAGGATTGGAAAGCTCTGAAACGCATAGCGCGCTATTTGAAAGGCACTATGCATTACAGACTGAGATTTAACAATCAGAAGTCTGGTGGTCTTGAGATATTTGCAGATGCAAGTTTTGGAAGTGACACTACAGACAGGAAAAGTACGTCTGGAGTTTGTTATATGTACAATCAGGGTCTATTTGATTGGTCATGCAAGAAGCAAACAACAGTTAGCTTAAGTACTTGTGAAGCTGAACTGAATGCACTGTCTTATTCACTTAAGGATTGTGAATGGTTGTTACAATTGTGCAGACTTGAAAATTCCTGTCAAATGTCCAATCCAGGTTTACCAGGACAACAAAGCATGTTTGGTTTTGCTGAATTCTGAAGGTTGTAAGCAAAGCACGAAGCACTTGCAATTGAAGGTGCAACATGCTAGGGAACGTATTCAGAAGGGACTCGTAACAGTGTCCTATATGCCAGGTAATGAAATTCCTGCTGATGTATTGTCCAAGATTGTATCAAGGGATCAACACTGTACCTATGTGCAGAAGTTGGGTTTGTACTGATATTGTACGAACACGCTGCCCAGTGATGTTCACAGAAAGGGGGAGGATGTTGGTTTCTGCTCTCTTCACTGTGCAGCGAAAGTGCTTGTCACGAGACAGGTGTTTACATTCCACAGTCAATTGCTGTTGGGTTTTCTCACGGGAAAGGGAGACTGGATGTGACGTACACTGGTTTCCTGTTTTTCACTGTTCTTTGTAGTTCAGTGTCTGTTGTTCTCTCCGTGCTTTAGAGGAGAGAGGATGCTTTTCTCTACTCCGGCAGAGGCAAGATGTTTTTCTGTAACCTACCAGCTTTGAAATGTAAATAAAGCAATATAGAGCATGTTGGCACGTATTCCTCATCATTCCGCTGTGCACGGGACACTGCAAATCAACACTTACAGAGTCCTGTGCAGGTTCTCCATCGGTCAGAGATAAGAACAGAGGCCAACCAGAAAATATTGAGAAGCAAAGCAGCTAGTAAGCCTGATCTTTATTGAACTGTTGCAACAGGGTGCCCTCTTCACACAAAGGAGAAGGAGGAGGACTCAGAACCCAAGACCACCCCCAGAAACATCATACCTACATCACAGAAGGGGTGTAGCCCAAGACCACCCCCAGATACATCATTCCTACATCACAGAAAGGGCGGGCTAAAGCAGAAATCTGAGTGGGTTGTTTACTTCATAATCTGAGTGGGTTGTTCACCTCTTGTCTGGCAAGTTACCTGTTAATGCTTACTGGATTGATACCCTGAGGAGCCTGGCCAGTCTTTTGTAATGATAAATACTTACCGTAGTTCCTGAGCCAAGTCACAGGCTCACCCTGTTCATACACAGACATACCCCTAAGGCAGGATTTGTGAAGGAAAAGACAATGGGGAGGCTTTTCCATTTGACTTTGCAGAGAAAACGTCTGGTCAGTTTGGGAGTCAAAATGGCTTCATGGCTGTTCTCCTGTGCAGCTTCAGACATGTGGTTTATATATTTATGTACATGTTTGCTTGGTACATTTATGAACCTTTATTATATACATAAGACCTTATTTTTTTTATTATTTCACTAGGTTTAGGATATTGTGGGAAATTAAGATGTCTGTCTGGTGTTGCTGGACTCATTAATGCCAGTTCTCTCATCAGCAGGGAATGTGCCAGTCCAGCTGCTTTGATCCACTCTGGCAGTCATTATGTACAACCAAGATGGTGCTACTGGGAATCATGGAGAGATCTTTCAGAGCAGCATCCCGTCTCGTTACAGTTTATTCCATGGGTATCACAGCAAGATATTTGCAGAGCAGGAAGCCTCAAAGAATGCAAACAAACAAACAAACAAATGTCTCCATGGTCCTCAGTCTAGCACTAATCCTACAAAACCCTTTGAGTAGGGTTCACCAGCTGTCACCAAATTAAGAACTTGCAGAATTCCCTGATTGGCTAGAAATTGTGGCAATTAATGCCCGTATTTTCTAAAGAAGTGTGGATTGTTCACTTATTGGTAAAATATATGCACTTCTAATAGCTAGAACAAGATTTGCCGATAGAAAGATGAAACCGCTGCCAGGAATATGGGCTGGTTCCATAGTCCATAGGGAATTAAAAGCAGTCAAAGGAGCTTCTCCAAAGACAAGCATCAAAAAGCCCCTTCTTTCTTTTAACACAGGGAGAAGAACCCCCAGACACTGACAGGTAAAATATTGTATATCTGAAATGTATAGAAGTACAGTTTGAAGGAACTTGACTGAGCCAGCGGGTTAAAAAAAAACTGAGACGAGAAACAATATAAGCATTTTTCCAAGCAAGAGATTAGTCATGCAACAGAAGAGTAGCTGAAAGCTGTGCCCAACTGGTTCTTTGTAAGTGAGAAGAAATGTGGGGGGAAACAACTCAAGGCAACGGAGAAATACTTGAGCTAGGGATAAAGAAAAAACAATCCTGAAGTTAAGACTACTTCAGCAGCTTCAAAACAAAGCCCTTTTCACCCCTTCTTTTCATTCAAAGAAGGAAGGAGGGGTTAGAGAGAGATGAGTGCTTGTGGAAGACAAATGGTTAGCTCAACTTTGGGTGCTTATGGGAGCCAACCACTTTCTCCATGTGCCCCTATTTTCCAGGGATTGTCCCGGATTTACAGAAGCCGTCTCAGTATCTGATTTGATTCCAGAATGTCCCACTTTCCCTTTGTTGTTGTTGTTGTTTAGTTGTTTAGTCATGTCCGACTCTCTGTGACACCATGGACCAGAGCACGCCAGGCTCTCCTGTCTTCCACTGCCTCTGCAGTTTGGTCAAACTCATGCTGGTAGCTTCGAGAACACTATCCAACCATCTCATCCTCTGTCGTCCCCTTCTCCTTGTGCCCTCCAACTTTCCCAGCATCAGGGTCTTTTCCAGGGAGTCTTCTCTTCTCATGAGGTGGCCAAAGTATTGGAGTCTCAGCTTCAGGATCTGTCCTTCCAGTGAGCACTCAGGGCTGATTTCCTTCAGAATGGATAGGTTTGATCTTCTTGCAGTCCATGGGACTCTCAAGAGTCTCCTCCAGCACCATAATTCAAAAGCATCAATTCTTTGACGATCAGCCCTCTTTATGGCCCAGCTCACACTTCCATACATCACTACTGGGAAAACCATGGCTTTAACTATACGGACCTTTGTTGGCAAGGTGATGTCTCTGCTTTTTAAGATGCTGTCTAGGTTTGTCATTGCTTTCTCCCAAGAAGCAGGCGTCTTTTAATTTCGTGGCTGCTGTCACCATCTGCAGTGATCATGGAGCCCAAGAAAGTAAAATATCTCACTGCCTCCATTTCTTCCCCTTCTATTTGCCAGGAGGTGATGGGACCAGTGGCCATGATCTTCGTTTTTTTGATGTTGAGCTTCAAACCATATTTTGCACTCTCCTCTTTCACCCTCATTAAAATGTTCTTTAACTCCTCCTCACTTTCTGCCATCAATGTTGTGTCATCTGCATATCTGAGGTTGCTGATATTTCTTCTGGCAATCTTAATTGGGATTCATCCAGCCCAGCCTTTCGCATGATGAATTCTGCATATAAGTTAAATAAGCAGGGAGACAATATACAGCCTTGTACTCCTTTCCCAATTTTGAACCAATTAGTTGTTCCATATCCAGTTCTAACTGTAGCTTCTTGTCCCACATAGAGATTTCTCAGGAGACAGATGAGGTGATCAGGCACTCCCATTTCTTTAAGAACTTGCCATAGTTTGCTGTGGTTGACATAGTCAAAGGCTTTTGCATAGTCAATGAAGCGGAAGTAGAATGCCCCAGAACTCTGCTTGTCCTATCACTGCCCCCCTCCTATTCTCTCCCCTATTACTTCCCTTTCTACTGTTTTAATACCCCATTCTTTCCCCCCGCCCAGCCTATGGAAGGTTGCTGCATGACCACTAACTCTGCCCACAGTCCTTAAAGTGTTTGCAATTTGAGTATTCAAGACACACCCATGCATAAATGCTACCCCTGTATCAATAGCGTATTGCTGTGTGCCTATGCGCTAGAAATATTGCTTGCCATTAGCTCCTTTCCTTCGCTTATTTATGTTACTTGCTGCCTCTGCGCATGCATGCTTCCACTTCCAGAGAGCCAGCGTGGTGTAGTGGTTAAGAGCGGTAGACTCGTAATCTGGGGAACCGGGTTCGCGTCTCCACTCCTCCACATGCAGCTGCTGGGTGACCTTGGGCCAGTCACACTTCTTTGAAGTCTCTCAGCCCCACTCACCTCACAGAGTGTTTGTTATGGGGGAGGAAGGGAAAGGAGATTGTTAGCCGCTTTGAGACTCCTTCGGGTAGTGATAAAGCCGGATATCAAATCCAAAACTCTCTTTCTCACCTACATAAGGAATAACTATGGTAAGTGCTAATAATGTGTCAGCAAAGAGGCAGAAGAAGAAACCTTACTATGGTTGGCATCCTTGCTGGTACCGAGGTTCTTGGTGTGGTAAAAGTGAGATAGATATGATATTTCTTACACACACAAAAAAAGGAAGAAGACGTAATTATTGCTTCTGAGCGCCAATGAGGATGGATGCCACATGAGAAATCACTCTGAGAATGTTGGAGCAGAATTACAGCTGACTTTACATTTCTGGCAGCAGCTTCTGCCTTCCCCAACCCTCACAAATCTGCCCTGATTTATATTATTGATTTGGAGAGTAAAGAGATTGATTGGGAGAGTAAAAAGAGAAAATACTAGGAAAAGAATGGAAGACATCATTCTCCCCCATGCCCTCTGCTTCCTCTGCGTTCGTTTCCCACCCATAAAACTCATTCCTATCAATGTTTTACTATTTCCAGAACTTTATAGATATTACCAATAACAGATAATTGTGTTGGCGGAGTAGCCTAGACTGCTCACTGTAAACACTGCAATACCTACCATATCTTCGAAGCATATTCAAAGGGCATTCCCCCTCCCCCACCTCTCAAAGAATTCTGGGCATAGTAGTTTGTTAAGGGTTTCTGGGAACTGCAACTCTCTGAGGAGTAAACTACAGTACCCATAATTCTTTGAGAGGGAAATATGCCTTTGAGCGTGCTTTAAAGGTACAGGGAGGAATTCAATGTCACACTGAGGTGATCATTCAGTTAGGGCATGCATTTTGGCTTGCCAGATGGAACAATCCCTTCTCTCCTCCCTTGCATGCTGTTCTGGAGGTTGTTCCACCCACCACAAGCCAATTTTTTTTGGGGGGGGGAGTGTTGAGGAGGAGAGAAGGGAAAGACCCATTGTGCAAGCAGAAGTCCTTTTGCAGGGTTTCCGCTGAAGGGACTCATTAGCTGAATCCCACCAATAATGATGATGATGATGATGATGATGATGATGATAGTTACGTATGTTCCTTAAGTGTCCCCTGCTCTTAGCTTGTGTCTGGATTAGGATTCTGAGCGCTGTGTTCTGATTCGATACATGATATCTAATCACGTAGCACTGTCAGGGTTTGGGCTACTGGCATTGGCTCTTGAGCTCCGGGTTACAATTTGCAGCTTGAGAGTTTAGACAGCCAATCACGTTGAGAGTGGGAGTGGCCCAGGCCTTCAGAAATACATATAAGCAGCTGCTTTGCCCCTGCTGCTTCAATAAAACATTTAAGCTGAATCAGTACCTTGAGTATTGCTTGAACCCACGTGGACTTCATACCCGCCAACATTTCTCCAATGAAAATAGGGACGTCCTAAGGAAAAGCGGGACATTCCTGGATGAAATCAGAAGCAGGGACAGATTCTCTAAATCAGGGACGTCCCTAGGAAATTGGGACACTTGGAGGGTCTATTTCAATTATTATTATTATTATTATTATTATTATTATTATTAATTTATATGCTTTCCACCCTGGGTAAAGGTAAAGGTAAAGGTACCCCTGCCCGTACGGGCCAGTCTTGACAGACTCTGGGGTTGTGCGCCCATCTCACTTAAAAGGCCAGGGGCCAGCGCTGTCCGGAGACACTTCCGGGTCACGTGGCCAGCGTGACATCGCTGCTCTGGCCAGAGCCAGAGCCGCACACGGAAACGCCGTTTACCTTCCCGCTGGTAAGCGGTCCCTATTTATCTACTTGCACCCGGAGGTGCTTTTGAACTGCTAGGTTGGCAGGCACTGGGACCGAGCAGCGGGAGCGCACCCCGCCGCAGGGATTCGAACCGCCGACCTTTCAATCGGCAAGCCCTAGGCGCTGAGGCTTTAACCCACAGCGCCACCTGCGTCCCATTTCCACCCTGGGTAGCTTCCAACAAAAAATAGTGTGTACACTATTTTTGGTCTCCACCAAGAGACAGCCAGGCATCTCAAACAGGATGCAGGCCTCATCACACAAAGTGTCTTCTCAGTGTTCAGTAATCAGAGGCAATACTGATTAGAGTAGAAAATGGAAAAAGACCAATTTAACTGTCACGTCTTAATAGACATTGATGAATTTCTCTAATCCCTTTCAAAGCCAGATAAGCTTATAGTATCACTAGTATCTGATAGTGGTATGGTATGCTTTGTTTCAACCTATCCAATGTATGGACCCGAGTTGTAGGATTATTTATACAAATGTTTATAAGCCACTTATATGCCATATCAAAGCAGTGCACAGCAATGCATGCAACAGAATATAAAATACTATGAAAATAAAAATGATTGGCTGAGCTTGAGCAAGCAAACAGACAGAACTGATTAGGCCTGTTGGGATAAAAGGCCTTTATGAGAAGCCTGGAAGTTAACAGGGTGGCTGCTGAATCTCTACGGGAAGAGTTTTCTGCAGCATGGCACGGGCAACATTAACTGCTTGACCACTAGTTGAAGGCAGAGTGTGTGTGAGAAACAATTTCCTCTCTCTTCTCACTGTCTCCATGACACCCAGGCTTCATTACTCTCTCTCTTTTTTTAACAAAATAGGCCACAACCTCTTCAGTTTTATTTTGAATAGAAACATAGAGTTGGAGGGTTGGATCTAGGATCTAGATCTAGGATCTGGACTAGATCTCAAGGATCTAGTCCAGCCCCCTGCAATGCAGGAATCTCAGCTGAAGCATCCATGACAGATGGCCATCCAACCTCTGCTTAAAAACCTTCAAGGAAGGAGAGTCCATCACCTCCTGAGAAAGACTGCTCCACCATCGAACAGCTCTTAATGCCTGGAAGTTCTTCCTGATGTTTAGTCGGAATCTCTTTTCAAGTTCAAGTCCTACCCTCCAGAGCAGGAGAAAACAAGCTAGTTCCCTCTTCCACGTGACAGCTCTTGAGATATTTGAAGATGGCTATCATATCTCCTCTCAGTCTCCTCTTTCCCATGCTAAACATACCCAGCTCCTTCAGCTGTTCCTCATAAGGCTTGGTTTCCAGACCCTTGATGACCTTAGTTGTCCTCCTCTGCCCACATTCCATGAATGGTGATGAATGGTGGACCATTACCTTGATCATGTCAGTTGCCCATCTCTGCACCTCATCTCATATTATTTGGTTAAAATATGGCAATCAATGCTTACACGCCATTCAGTCTAAATGAATGGACTTCCATCAGTCTCATGACAGTTCATTATTCCTAACTGAAACCAACTTTATCTGTATTTCTCTGCACCTCATCTCATATTATTTGGTTAAAATGTGGCAATCAATGTTTACATGCCATTCAATCTAAATGGAAGAATGCCCATATCATGTCTTTCCGACGGGTGTATTGTCTTTGCAGCTCCTTTCTGAACATAATTACTCCCATTGTGTTTGCTTTCTTCACTGCCTTATACTTCATACAGGAGCAAAAATACTGTAGTTTTTGCTCTATAAGACTCACTTTTTCCCTCCTAAAAAGTAAGGGGAAATGTGTGTGCATCTTATGGAGCGAATGCAGGCTGCGCAGCTATCACTGAAGCCAGAACAGCAAGAGGGATCGTTGCGCAGTGATCCCTCTTACTGTTCTGGCTTCTGAGATTCAGAATATTTTTTTTCTTGTTTTCCTCCTCCAAAAACTAGTTGCGTCTTGTGGTCTGGTGCGTCTTATAGAGCGAAAAATACGGTAAAAGCCAGTCTGATGGGTAAAAGGGAAGGCAAGCCAACATCGCACTGCAGCATCTCATGACAGCAAACAGACAAAGAATCATGGTGCTGATAACACCAAGGTTGCAGGTTCGATCCCTGTATGGGACAGCTGCATATTCCTGCAGATGATCCTCAGGGTCTCTTCCAACTCTACAATTCTTTGAGCTATAAAATCAGGGATGGCTTCCATAAATCTGGAGCTGCCCCTGGAAAATAGGGACACTTGGAAGAACTGCTAGAGTTCTATTTTACAATTAGGTCAGTAATGGGGTTCCCAAAGCATGACCTCATCTTAAGCACTTCTAGCGGGAATGCGGAGACCTGTTCTCCCTGCTATGCCAATTCTTTAATTTATTTGAGGCCTCATCTGTCGCCGCACCAGAATTTCAAAGACCATAAAGCAGAAACTAAATCTAGCCATGTGTGATTTATTTGTGCCTAAATTCATTTGCAGCATGGAGGAGAAAAAGAAAAGATGTATTTATTTCCCTGCCCTCGGTATAATCTGATTGGCTCTTGTGGCAGCTGAAACGAGAAAGTCGCTGCTAAGAGAGAAAATTGTATCAGGAAGAGCACATGCTAATGTAATCAGGGTTTCTAAAGGGAAGTGATTTTGACAGATTAGAAATTATAGCTTTGTATGGATACCACCCAAGTTGTCAGCCTCTCTTCCTGCAGTAACAGCAGGCTCTGTTAAACTTAAGGATCATTCTGTCTGCTCGCCGTGTTTTGTAAAATCAACTTCTAACAAAGCTGGTGCATTTCCGACAGCGAGAGCCTACAAAACAGAAGGTTGAAATTTCCCATTTGGCATCTTAATCTTCTATTAATGATGCAACCTGTATGATGCCATCAGAACAGCATGAATCAAGAACAGGCCCTCCCTTCCACAAATGGGAGTTTCGGCTCTAATGCAGTGATCTTCCTCTTTTTTAATTGCTTTTTGCAGATATTTTAAAAAGGCACTTTAATCCTTAAGTGTAACCATTTGCATTCAAACTGCAATGCAAAGATATACTAAAGCATCATTTCTGAACCGTTCCTTCTAGCAGATTGCGCAGCTCCTGACTGCAGAGCAAGATGGAAATGGGCATGCAAAGTTTTTATTCCCTCCTCCCCACCTTCATCTCATTAGTAGCCATTAGAAACCCACAGGGGGGAAATAATGACCAGCGGAAAAGGGGCAGAGCAGCCCTGAATGAACAAAAATAGATGTTTAGAGCACACAGATATTATCCAAAGGCAGCACCAAAGTAGTGGAGTGTGGCCATTTAGGGCATCTCCTAGGAAACCGCTGGATCACATTAAAAGATACTGAGTTTAACATAAAAAGAGCTGTACGGTGAACGCTGTGCATTTGACAGCACTGAGGATGGCTATCTACGTACAGTTGTTCTAAATCCTGCAAAGGGCATTGGTAGGGAATCAAGGGTGTGTTTTCCAGGACATATTGTGGTTTGCTTGGCTTACAGGCTTTCAGCTGAAAGTTCTAGGTTTTAAGAACTGACTGGACTGATGCATGAACTTACGGCAGGATGCTAGAGAGTTACGGGGTGTATGAGAGACTCGTGGCTGTCATAACTCTGATTGCCAGCAGGGGGAAATGCTGGTAGGGGCTGCTGGTGCTACTTTCTCAGTGGCATAGCGTAGTTTGCTGGTGCTCGGGGAACACACAAATGCACACGGTGGGGGGCAGGGGGCAGAGGTTGAAAGGAGCTTCCGTGGCAGCCTAGTCCTCACCGCCAATGCCGCTGGAGCAACCCTCCTCCTGCATCTGAGCAAAGTGGGGCCACCATTCAGCAAGGGGGCTGGGCAGGCAGCAGCGAGGCCAAGCCAGACTCTAGTCCCTATAGACCCCCGGTTGCACACAGAGAAGGATGGGGAACCAGGGCACTATAGGGTGCCTGTATGGGAGCACCTGATTTGCATGCCCTTTAAATTGTGTGCCTGGAGCCACCACCACCCCAACTATTCCCCTGAACTCTCTGACTAAGGGTAGAGTCAGTCCTGCTTCCAAGTAAAAAGGGAAAAGGCAGCAGCCTAAATCATGCAGACCGTGTCCCAAGCCTTTCCAAGGGTCTCTTGCACAAGCTCCCTAAGAACCATCCTCACAGTGTAGTTTGTTTTCAGCACTCATTTCCTTAGGGAGGTTTTGATCCCTGCATTCATGATCAAACAGTTGTGGGTTGTAAATTCTTACGCCTCCCCTTAGAAAGCTTCTGACATACCTAATAGGAAGACCACATCATATCAGACAGAGATGATTTCCCCCCTTCTTCTTCTGACATCAGTGCTTGGTGTTTTTTGGTTGCCACAGTGTGCATTTCCCAAACAGCAGGCCCAGAGGTCACTTAAGTCTGATTATTTGCAGAGCCAGAAAGGTTTTGAATGTGATTGATCAGCTCAGATGTCAGCCAATTTCGCAGAATGCCTGGGTGCTAAGGAAATGGACCCGTTTAGGGAATACAAAGGGGAAAGCGGGGAATTATACATTCCGTTTGTGTCTTTCTCCTAAATTACACACATTTTTTGGCAACTTCAGTAATTCACTTCATCCAATAGACTGCCAGCGAGGTTAGGACAATAAAATTCGAAGAACACCTTTAACTGACAATTTAAGCTCAAATCATTTTTGACTTGCAAGGTGTTGTATTGTATCATCATGAGGAATTGATGCTACAGTAGCACTTTCACATTATGGGATTACAGCTGATCTAGTCAGCATGCAGCTTTTATAGCTGGGGGTGGTGTTGGGGGCACAGGTAGGAAAAAATTATTACCCGAAAATATCAGTAAGAATATCAGTAAGAATACATTCGCTGCAGGCAGTCTTAATGATAATAGCTTTTGATGCATGTGAAAAATTAGAGGATAATTTCGAACTCACCAATGAACTAGATAAGGCATGCAACATATTTCTTGCTGGGTCATATTCCTATTCAGTGTCTGCAATAGAGAAAGAATCCACTGATTGTTGCAGAAGAACATTTGAAATGATGTGGTTTTATAAGAAACATGCTCTCCTGAAATTACTGGTATATGCTTCTTTTAGTTCAGCACTTCCATTATGATATTCAGCTCCTGAAATAACTGAATGAGGCATCCCACTCCCCGCCATAGACAACAACTGACACTTTGTTAGTGAGTAAACAAGATAGACATACTCAATCTCTAGTTTCCTCTCTCAGTTCTACTGTGAAGTTTATGAAAAGAAAATCATAATGAAGCAAACTTAAAGAATGAGAATAGAGAATAGGTTACTTGCATCCTAAAGTGTCTTCTTCTTTTCATAAGATGTTATTAAAGCTTTTTCATAATACAACAAGAAAAAAGAAACTTATCTAAATAAAAACAAACACAGAGAGAGAGAGAGAAATGAAAACTCAGAGTCCTCTCTTAAAGGTAGCTCTTTTGTTGTTGTTGTTTAGTCGTTTAGTCATGTCCGACTCTTCATGACCCCATGGACCAGAGCACGCCAGGCACTCCTGTCTTCCACTACCTCCCGCAGTTTGGTCAAACTCATGCTAGTAGTATCTGAAGAAGTGTGCATGCACACGAAAGCTCATACCAAGAACTAACTTAGTTGGTCTTTAAGGTGCTACTGGAAGGAATTTTTTTATTTTGTTCATGCTAGTAGCTTTGAGAATACTGTCCAACCATCTCGTCCTCTGTCGTCCCCTTCTCCTTGTGCCCTCCATCTTTCCCAACATCAGGGTCTTTTGCCTCCCTCATTCTCTTATAATGCAATGGTGCCCACCTGAGAGGTGCCGGAACTGAGTTCTGATGCTCTGAGCTCTGCTCTTAACCCCTGTCACACACAGAAAGTGGTGGACCTTCCCTGCTCTCACCTGGGAGCTTTCCTCTCTTCTCCCAGTTTCTCACCCTCAGAGATCTTCCCTTCCCTGCCTCTCACTCAGGTTCCTTCCACCCTCCACCCTCCACCCACCACCCACCACCCACCACCTCTAAGGTGCCTTCTTCTAAAGCAAGCTTCTCCCATCAGAGGAAACTCACAATGCAACTCAATGAATGCCTTTGTTCATAGATGTTCAGAAAATGCTACGTTCTCATTGGCAAAGTTATCTGTAGGCTTTTAGCTGGACCCAGACTAAAGCTTAGGTCCATTTCAGATCATTATGGAAAGTTAGCCACAGCAAATATAAGTCCCAGTGATTTTCTTGGGAATTTGGTGCAACTAAGTAAGTCTGAATCCAATGTCACCAAAAGCTTGGAAAAGAATTAAAGAAATCTATTGATTTATTTTCAAACTAGCAGGATTTTACCTGCTGCTTCTTCCCTAAAAACAAACAAACAACCCTAATATACTCAATTAAATCCAGGTTTAATACAGCCTCAAAGTGGACCAAGGGAAATCAATGGACAAACCAGTCATGACTTGAGTTCATTTTTTTCAATGGGTCGACCTTTACCCACCCAGCAGTTGGTGTGGCTTTGTGCATCCAATAACCATTGGATCAAAATAGAAGCCTTCCCACAACAGTAGTGAGGTGCTGGAGTGCCCCATTTCAGGCTTCTTGCTGGTCTCCGTTGACTGTTCACAACCAGCAGGCCTCCCACCTGCCTGTCCAGGTTGGCTTCAATAGGGTGATGCATCACTTAGTCAGTGGTGGACAGTCAATGGGCACCCCCCACTCAATCCAAGCCCCGCTAAGCCCAGAGTAAGGGAAGGGTTGGCTAGCTCTGTAAGTTCTTACCACCCAGAAACTCTGCGTGATGAATCTAAGAGTGCTCTCTTTTGCAAAGCGAAAGGACATTCTGAACATCACGAAACCCTGTAGCATGCTCACCCATTTGGAGGAACAGTTGGCGAACTTTGTAAATTAAGCAAAATTGAACAAATCACCGAGTACAGTGGTACCTCAGGTTACATACGCTTCAGGTTACATACGCTTCAGGTTACAGACTCCGCTAACCCAGAAATAGTGCTTCAGGTTAAGAACTTTGCTTCAGGATGAGAACAGAAATCGTGTTCCAGCGGTGCGGTGGCAGCAAGAGGCCCCATTAGCTAAAGTGGTGCTTCAGGTTAAGAACAGTTTCAGGTTAAGAACGGACCTCTGGAACGAATTAAGTAGTTAACCCGAGGTACCACTGTACTGTGGAAAGATGTTGGAAAACCTCTACATTTTCTCCTCGTTTCCCCTATCTCTCTCCCTCTTCCCATAACTTAAATCTCAAGATGCTAAGGGAAATCTTGGGCCAGTCAAGATCCCCTTTGAATGGAAAAGCTCTGAGCCCATATGCCTCTTCTCAGGCTCACCGAACATGGCAGCCAGCGAGAAGATTGTTACTAGGTGGCCTTAGACAGATTAGTCTGCATGCCCCTGTGACTCATTCTAACGTGTGTGCATCACGTAAATCTCCCTGTTGTGTCCCTGGAACTCTTCACCTGAGGCCAAAGTAGTAACAGCAGCAGCAGGATAAGAGAAGGCCTTAAAGGTAAAGGGTAAAGGGACCCCTGACCATTAGGTCCAGTCGTGACCGACTCTGGGGTTGCAGTGCTCATCTCGCTTTATTGGCTGAGGGTCAATGTGGCCAGCATGACTAAGCCGCTTCTGGTGAACCAGAACAGCGCACGGAAATGCTGTTTACCTTCCCACCGGAGTGGTACCTATTTATCTACTTGCACTTTGACGTGCTTTCAAACTGCTAGGTTGGCAGGAGCTGGGACCGAGCAACGGGAGCTCACCCCGTTGCGGGGATCCAAACCGCTGACCTTCTGATCAGCAAGTCCTAGGCTCTGTGGTTTAACCCACAGCACCACCCACGTCCCTAAGAGAAGTCCTTACATGTACCCAAATCTTTAGATTCCTCTCAGGTCGCTTCCAGAGGACTGGGTAGGAAACCTGTCCCTATAATTTTTTAAAAAATGAAACAAACATTAAATTGGAACAAACCATCATATATAAATCTACTCTTGATGGGCTAAGTGTAACCCAGTATACTTATATTCACCAGGTACAGGGAATGTAGAATTTGGGAGCATTTTATTATCTTCCTCACACCATTTTGGGTTGTGTGGGTCTTTCTGTCCCCCGTCCTCCCCCACATGGGTACTAGCAACATGAGGAGGCAACGGTTACATTAGGTATCTGTTCAGAACCCTGGTGAGACTATTCTGTTCACAGATCATTATTGACACCCTGACATTTGTCACCGTCTTTCATAGCGGTTAAATCTTGTTTTATCTGTAAATGTCACTGTGTCATTTATTCATGAAAAAGAGTCACATTCCCAAAATAGTATATGCTCAGAGTTTGGTGTGTGTGCTTTCAAAAGGGAACTTGGTTTTTATTCACAGCAGGCAATCCTTGGGCAAACTTCACTGCTGATAAATGGTTTGTTATTATTACATTATATTATTCCCCCCCCTCCCCTCCAAGCAGTTGTCTACATCTCTGGATACTGGTTTTAGGTTTATATTTGAGAAAACAAAATCTTAATCGAAAGGAATAGCTCTGGATTTACTTTATTTTATTTAAAGCTGTTTATCCTTTAAGCTCCCTATATATACAGCCCACAAAGCTTTATCAGTACTCTCTGTACCTGCCGAGCATAGTCCTTTTAATTTGACTTTTTAAAACTGACTGAACCCAGCTGTTTTGCTATATTTCAAAGAGCCACAAAGAGCTCTTCTATGTGTTTCTGATTGATCTCTTCAAACACATCAGTCTGAGTAATCTCAGATAATTTCAAGGCCATTTGCAAAGATTGACTAATCTTTAAAGCTACCCTTGTGCGATAAGAGCACAGGCATGTAGTGGTGGAGGACACATTAGGCCAATGTTCCAGGGTTGGAACAGGTTTCCCACTACCTTCTGGAAACGAGTCAATACCTTGAGTGGTGACTCATCATGGTGCACACCCATCATACACCCAAGACCACAACCGTTAAGATACAATGAAAGTTTTGCACGCTAGCACTCAGTCTAGTACTGTGGGAGAGGATAATGCTTGATAGCAGAAGCACTTCAGAAGCCTTCAACTAAATGTAAAACTACCTCTTGTCATGGTTTTGCGTTGATGGAAGCTTTTGCAGAGGGCATTCTTAGAAGACCTGGGAGTTCATTGTAGAACAGGAAGAGATGAGATCTCTAAAGTAGTGTAGCCATGGTGATGCTCTCCAGGTGTTGCTGAAATCCAACTCCCATCAGCTCCAGCCATCAAGACCAGTGGTCAGGAGTGATGGCAATTATCTGGAGGCCAACCTGTTGGATAACCCATTCATAGGCTACAAGCAGTAGCTTGAATAGTGCCTGAAAGAGTACAGGGAGCCAAAGTAAACACAGGAGAATTGGTGTAATGTTATCCTATCCTTGTAAAATTCCCTTCCCCCAAGAGGTTCATATATTGTTGTTATTATTCAGTTTATATTTCAATGAAATAATGGGTTCTAACCACCAAAGCCAGGGTTTCCCAAACTTGTGTCTCCAGATGTTTTTGGGTTACAATTCCCACCATCCCTGGTCCTGCTAGGTAGGGATGATGGGAGTTGTAGTCCAAAAACAGCTGGAGACCCAAATTTGGGAAACCCTGACCAAAGCCACTGTGTGAATGGAAGGACTTTCACTCCCGCAACACAACCTCTCCTTTCTCTCTTGACCCCACATGCTCCTGCCCCTCTCAGATCTGTCTTGATTTCCCCCAAACCCTCTGAAGCAGGGGGTCCAGGGAGCACGTGGTGGGGAAGAGGGAGGGATGGTTCCGTCACACAAATGGAAATTGTTCCCCTCATGCAATGACTTTGTTGGATTCAACCCTAAGTTTTATTCTATTTTAATTTTGTCTCTTGCTCTGGGATTGTGTGAACAACGGAGACCGGGTTATAAATAATTTAAATGGGGGTGGGGGGGAATATGGCCAAGACTGACAGCCAAAAGAGAATTCACATTACGCGTCAAACCATTACCAAATGACAGCAACGTTTAATGCAAATAACTTCCTAGCGTAATAAATAAATCCCTGTTCTGATCCTCCAGGGACAATTAAAAATTCAAAGAAACCATCTGGCTATTACTTAGTCATTTGCCTATTAAGCAATTGGATGCCCTCGCGCTAACGTGTCACTTGCGACAATGTTTAGTACATCGGGAGATGAAAGGTTGTCTCAAATGTCATGTCTAAATCCAGCCCATCAGCAGAATAGCTTTTCTCTCTCAAAGCCAACAATTTCATAATTGATTTCGAACATCCAAAGTCACTCAAGATTTTGTTTTTGAAGGAGGGGGGTATTTTCGAACTGTTTCGGTGTCAGGTTTCAAGGATTGTGGTGCATGCCGTTCAGTATGGGTCACAGCACATTATTGGGTTGATTTAAATCTAATTAAGACACCAGCGTTTGGGAAACATTTCCTACTCAATGTTTCATTCAGCAACACAATTGTGCTGTTTGTCAAGGTATCTAGCGCTGTCGCAAAATTCCTGCATTCGTCAGGGTTGTCTCATTCTGTACAACCAGGGGACGGTTTACATGTGACGGTAGCTACAAGAAGCCATGGCAAATCTCTTACTCATGCAGATTCTCCACACCACCGTTCACCATTCTCTTCACCTAGGCACCAGCCCATATCCTGTAGTGTCTACACACCAAAACAGTCCTCACCAGCACAACACAATGTTGGCATTCAGACCCTGATATGGGCTGAATTGTGCAGCAAGAGTGTTTTAAACATTTTTATTTATTCAGTTTAAATACTGCTCTTTATCTGAAGATCCCAGGCCAGTGTTCAACATTAAAAATGTAATTTAGTAAAAGTAAAGGGACCCCTGACCATTAGGTCCAGTCGTGGCCAACTCTGGGGTTGTGGCACTCATCTCGCTTTATTGGCTGAGGTATGACTGTATAAAGAGGAAGTCCTTAAGGTATTGAGATCCTGAGCAATGTAAGGCTTTATAGATCAGCACCAGCACTTTGAACTGGCCCAGAAACTAGCTGGTAGCCAGTGCAGTTGGGCCAGGAGTGGTGTTAATATGCTCGTCTTGCGCCAGTGAGCAACCTGGTCATCAAATTTTGCACCAGCTGAAGTTTCTGAACCCTCTTCAGAGGCAGCCTTATTGACAATGTGTTGCAGTAGAAGTTACCAGAGCTTGGGTCGCAGATGTTAGGCTATCCCCAGACACTATTTTCCAGGGACAGTCCCAGATTTACTGAAAATGGCCTGGTTTCTGATTTGATCCTGGAATGTCTCGTTCTTCCTTAGGAAGAGTATGGTAGGAGGATATGGAGTTATGCAACCCCTGAGCCAAGGAGATAAGTTACTACACAAACTTTAGAAGACATCGGAAAGCAGCCCTGTACAGTCGTAGCTTGGAAGTCGAACGGAATCCATTCCGGAAGTCCATTTGACTTCCAAAACATTTGGAAACCAAAGTGCAGCGTCTGATTGGCTGCAGGAAGCTCCTGTTAGAATTCCTGCTCCGTGATTGCAGTCATGGGATTGTTGTCTTTCACATGACGGTGTATGTTTTGACTCCACAGAGTGGGAAGTGACAGAAACAGGAAGTTTGTGTTACTGTGTTCTGTGAAGTGGGACTATTGTCCTTTGTTCATTCTCTTTGCTGTTTGATGCTAGAAAGAGAGGGAGCCATGTTGCAGTGCTCCATGTGTGTTGATATGTAAATAAAGTAGATTAGCCAAAATGCTGAGTTGTTGAGGTTAGTCACGCTGACTGCGCAGACTCTGCAGATCCCTAAGTGTGCTGGTGTCTGTTGGCATCAGTCGCTGTGATGTTCCGGCTGAAGAAAGCTTATGAAGCTCCCGAACGAAAGACCAAGAGGAAGAGAACTTGCCAGTCGGGCATGAGTCTCTACCAGGGTCCTACTCGACTGTAGGACAAGCTCCTGACAGCTCCTGTAGCCAGTCAGAAGCCCCAGAAGCCGCATTGGACGTTTGGCTTCCAAAAATAGTTTGCAAACCAGAACACTCACTTCTAGGTTTGCAATGTTCTGGAGCCAAAACGTTTGATAACTAAGCTGTTCGAAAACCAAGGTATGACTGTATAGGGAAGTTTTTTTTTAATGTATAATGCTTTATTACGTTTTTGTAAATATTGGATCCACCCAGAGTGGCTGGGGCAACCCAGTCAGATGGGCGAGGTATAATTAGATGATAATCATGATGATGATGATGATGATGACGATGAATAGGAGAAATGTTGGAGAGTATGTATCCCTAACTTTGCAGCAGCAATCAGACTCTGTATCAGTACCTGGGTAGATCTGTTCCACATCAAGGCAGCAGAAGCAGACTTCATTTTATTCTACTAACCTTGATGATACTAAGATTTTAGTGGGGGGGGGGTTAAAAAATGAGAAAATTGCACCAGCTTTTTCTTGCTTTCTTTTTTCTTAAAAAAAAAATCAGGCCTGGCAAATTGTTGTTGTTGTTTGGTTAGATTTTTCTTTTTGCTCTAGCACAGCAAGAATGTAGAAAAAGTTGCAAAGCATGGAGGTGGGGAAGAAAAGAGAAATGCTAATTGAGTGCTTCTGGATTGAAATAATACAGATAGCTGCCCAAATGGGGGTCCCCATCTGGTCATTAAGCCCATGGTCTAAATCCACGTAGCTGCACGACATGATTTTTATACACCCAGCAAAGACAAAAATGCTTTAGAGAACTTTGAGGCCCTATGACTGTGTTGTTCGCTGATTGTTCTGGTGTTGTTGTTGTCGGGCTCAGTTAGGCTCTGCTTCTCAGCTGGGTTCCTTTCCCCCTTCTGATCTCAGCTTCACGGCTTTGTGGCTGCTGTTATTCTGGTTTACGCCAAGCATATTCTACTGCTGTTTGTTTTAATGGCTGTCAGGTAACCTTGGAGATTTCTCCAATGCCTTGGGTGCAAACATTTTAATAAATTGCAGGAGATGATTTTCTGTAACTAAATATTGGTATAATTTTGCTAGCGTTGAATAAGCGGCATAATCAATAGGAATGTGATGCCATCACTTTTTTAAAAAAACAATTCTCTGTAGCCTATAAAAAATAATTCCAAAATCTGCAGCAGGGTTGGGGCACTTCAGGCTCAGAGGTTGCCTATTAAATCATTATATATATTTTTTATAAATGCATTCCAAATATCATTATATTTATCAATACACAATCTATGCCATTTCCATTGAATGCTTCAGCCATTTTAGCTTCTGGCTCTGCCCACCACAGAAAGGTGAGTCCTGGAAAGTTGCCTAGAGGCAGTCCTTGCGATTAATTTTATTTTCCTCCATTACATTCATGGAGCTTCTTATGAAACCAGGCTTCTTCTTTGCATACACTGTCCCTGTGCATGATGAGCAGCCATGCCGCTGGGACACCAGACTTCCTTCTGAGTAGCCATCTTCACCCTTTCTCCACATTGCAGGCACAATTCAAGGAACTCCAAGCGCCTTCCATATTTCTGCTCATTTATATTCTAATTATATTCATTTCGGCATGGAGGCTTTACATGGCTAGGCACAGGAGAGAAGGGTGGGTGATAGCACAGAAGGCAGACACAAATGTCAAGATTTTCTAAGCCGAGGAAGCAGAAATCCAGAGAAATGTAATTTTAGTTCTAAATTAGAAAGACAGAAGGAGGCTAAAAATGCTCATTTGCACTTAACCTGTTATCCAGCACTCGTATACAGCAGGAAGAACCAATGCAAATTCTTTCTCATTTTAATTATTTGGGGGATAATTATTATTTTTACCGGGAGAACCTGTGAGTCATTGGAAAGAAGGCACTGACAAAAGAAAGAGCAAGTTTTCCTGTACAGTAAAATGCGTGGCTATCAAAGAGTCTATAATTTTGGCGTCAAATACATATATATATATATGCAAGTCAAACTCCAGGGAGTCGGAAATAAATAAATAAAAGAGAAAAGTAAACACATGACAGGGCAAATGGAAGGTTGTGGGAGAAACTGAATATCAAATCTCAGCAAGTGATTCCTTGGAGAGGAGGAAGAATATGGTGTTAAAATGAAGAAGTACCTAATGTGTTATACATGTGCTTGGGGGGTTATTTTAGCAAGGGACCACAAGGCGAGAAGAAGCAGAAAGCCATTATCCTGCAAACACCATTATCCTTCCTCTTCTCCGTTGCTTAATATTTGTGACTGACGTCTGGCTCATGCATTGAGCCAGCTCAGTTGCTTAGAGCATGGTGCTGATAAATTGGGTCCTTCCTTAAAGAGGGCACGTATTGCGGTGAGACCTAGAAACCGACACCCTGTGTTGTGGGTGGGTACGATTGGTCAGCCACAACACCCGATTTGTAGGTCCCTCAAAGCTGGGTGCAATCTGGCCAATGGGACGCAGTCCAAACAGTTCGAGGGACCTATTTATACCCATGCACGTGACCCCATTCTTCCCAGCATTCCTAGTCACCACTGAGAGCATGCAAGGCAGCATTCAGAGCATCAACTACAGTAATCGCTGGAGCACCTGCCTGCCACCTTCCTTCATATGTACTAGCTGAGCTAGTGTCTTTGCAATTATATAATATATTGCACATTATAAATTAGAGTGGGGGGAGAACTTCAGTGTACTGAATGAGAAGAATGACGGTCATAAATAAAATAAAGCAGCTTTGCAATTAAGCCAACAAATCTTACCTGCCCACTTATATTTTGCAAACACGCCTGTCAGCTTCAGTCATTTAAAGTTATTCATGCGCCAAAAAGGATAGGCTACACCAGGCATAGGCAAACTCGGCCCCCCAGGTGTTTTGGGACTACAACTCCCATCAACCCTGACCACTGGTCCTGTTAGCTAGGGACCAAAACATCTGGAGGGCTGAGTTTGCCTACAGAGAGAGAGAGGGGGGGGGAGTTCACAGCAATCTATTTTTGGTTGGTGTCTGGAGAAGTTTTTTACTTGCTGGTGTATGAGTAACTATAAGTGGCAAAGCAGCCAACTCCTAGACATAGCTGTCAACGTTTCCCTTTTTTAAGGAATAGGATTCCTCGCAAGAAAAGGGAAAAGTTGGCAGCTATGCTCCTAGAGGACAAGGTCCCTTTAGCCCCCCCCCAATATTGAGGTGCCCCCCCCAAAATTGATGGGCATTGCCATTCAGATTGTGTGTGCACACTGTGTCTTGTGGGGCAGGGCTTACCCGAGCCTCCCCAATATTTTATTCAAGTTGGCATCCCAGACAAGTAGCCTTTGACTACTTACAGTATAGGTAGAAATGCTTGAAGGATTTGATTTTTTGCAAATTCTGATACAAGGTGACTTGCTTTACAGCTCTCAAAGTAAGCTGCAGATGCTTTCGTGCTTCCCAAAAATTCCAGCATAGCTTTGTCTCAGAAAAATATATTGAAATATATACCAATAAAAGCATATGAGGGGGGGGGGAGAGAAACATGGATCTATCCCTGTCACTAGAGACCCAGGTGACCTCCGTAACGATGAGTGCCTTTGAGTAGATTCAGCTGGTAAGACAGCTAAGGCCATTTCTGTGCCAGGATGGTCTGACCACTGTTGCCCATGCCCTGGTAACCTCCAGAGTGGGTTATGGCAATGTGCTATACGCAGGACTGTCCTTGAAGTTGACCTAAAGGCTGCAGCTAGTCAAAATATGAAAGCTCAACTGCTACTGGGGCAGAATATCTGCATCGTATTATGCCACTGCTGAAGGAATAGCATATATTGTTGGGGCATGTGCCAACGCAGACTAGGCCTCTGGCCAAGGGCAGAGGCCAAGAGCAAACTTGCTTCAAACACAAGTGTATTTATACTTTAGATTGTGCTGAGTCACTCTCACATGCTTGCTGACTCAGGCTGGATCTACACTGATCTTTTAAACGTTATTGGAACGACATTAGATAGAATGTTCCATAATTTTTTTATATAAATGAATAAATATTGGAGCTCACCAGTGAAAACAGCATGACAGAAGAATTAAAGTAAGGCAGTATGTGCAGCTCTGATTCTAATTGTACCACCAATCTATTTTTTTAATTTTAGTTCTTAATTTTTCCATTTTAAAAAGGGTTCCTTCAACTATCATCAGATTGGGAAAACCTGTCCCATATTTATTTCTGTGAGAAATCATGCCTCTTTCCAAGGTGGACTACATACTTGAGTTACAAAGTTAAATATTCTGGGGGTAGCAAGCTACGCCAGTGTTAAAGAAGAGGTATAGAGAGAATTTAGCTTTCTTTATGAATTAACCAGGCAGAGGGCCTTCTCAGCAGTCAGAGGTCAAGGAGATAAAGAACTACATGGGAAACGGCTATGTATAGTGAATACTTATCTACTTAAAAAAATTATCACCTGTGATCTTTTTCTTTTACTTCTTTATTTTTTCTTTGTTCTTTTTTTCTTTTTTCTGATATCTTATCTTTCATTTCGCTCCTTTATTGTGAATAGCATTTTATAGAGGTATAAATAACTGTAAATATGAAAAGTGACAAAGTATTCTCTAATTTTTTTTCCTGGGTTATATGTATTTTCTTTTTCTTTTGTATTTTCTTTTGTATTTTCTTTTGTTGTAAATATGTATGTTTTCTCATTTGTACTTAATAAAAATTATTATTAATAAAAAAGAACTACATTAATCAGGAAATGAGGCCAACTTATAGACCCACTTTCTGGTGTCCCCTTCACAAAGATGGCACATGAATGGTTTTTTTTTTGGAGGGTATGTGTGTTTTTTTTGTTTTTGCCTGACTAGAAAGAGGTTTGGGCAGGAAAAGGGTTAATTGCTGACTCACAACAGCCTCACAGAGTCAGGTCTTTTAACCCACGTTCAAGAATTCTGCTTGCCACCTTCTCCCATACTGCAAATGCATCAAGCTAACACCAAACGTAAGCAAATTGTGGAAAAGATTCCATGAATTCAAAGTGTAGGCACTATGTATACTTTTCTTTGTTTGTTACACAAAACCCCCCACTAATTTAATTATTTCTTTAAAAAAGCTAATCATCTCGGCAGCAGAAGCTTGGGGCTGATGGCGTCATCATTTAGCCATAACCTTTGAAAGAAACTTTCCCCTTCCTAGTGTACCACTTTGCAGGTGCTGATCAAAGAACATCATTTTCCACATCGCCTGGCTTGTCCCCTTTGACAAACACAGGATTTGACAATCCCACGCTGTGAGGCGACAGGACAGCCTCCGGAAGACTGTTCCTCAGCCCAATCTGCGGATTGAATAACTAACAAAAGACTGCTTAATGGATTCTGTAAAATATAGAAGCACATTTCAACCAGCTGGTTGCTAATTTCCCAACACATCCTTGAGTGTGTGTGTGTGTTTACAGCTGTCAGCCCCATTTTATTTCATTCTGCTCAGCTCCATATCTAAGCTCTGCTGACTGACCTGACCATGTGAAACTCTGCTGCCTTGCATGCTTTCTTCTTGCATCAAGGAAGTAGCTGCACGCTTTTGATCCTTCTCCAAACTGCATAGCTCTTCATTTCTATCTGTCCAGCCCAGGATCAGTGTCTGTGTCTAAGATGCTCTGCATTGCTCAACAAATAACCTTGCTTCATAAATAAAAACAGTAAAAAAAACAACAACCAAAAAACCCACAAATAACCTTGCTTCAGTTTCACTCCTCTGTGACAAACCCTCTTCCTTGCCCCAGTATTAACTCTTTCAGGAATGCTTGTATGAAAGAGCTCGCCCACACAGCCACTTGTGAAGCTACTTTCCTCCTGGAAAACCCAGTGTTTACCATTGAATCAAAGCATACATCAGCCAGTTTTTCTGTGGATTGATGAGACACACACACACACACAGAGAGAGAGAGAGAGAGAGAGAGAGAGAGAATTTCAATTATATTTTTATACCTGGCTCGGAAGAACAAGGGGTCACTTTTCAAATGACTGGACGGGAGCAATTTACCTAAATGACTCTCATTAATATAACTGGAACTGAGACAACTAATCCTTGCACAGCTGACCGATCAGATATATGTGCAAAGTCAAAGGCAGCTTTCAATAATCTTGCTGGAAGCTTACTTTGAAAGCACTGGGCATGTAGAGAATTAAAGTGGGGTGGATGAACATCTCCACAAATTGGCTCCAAAAATCAGGTGAACTTGACAGTGAGGGGAAACCTCTGAGGTAAATACAGCTCACGTTCTTTCAGATCTCTGTAGCTATTGGCTGTGTGGGATCTCTGGCTTTGGTCATTTATATTTAGTCCTCTCTTCTTGGCTGAAGTGTTCTTGAATGTTAATGAACATTACAACGGTGCAGAAGTTGATGAAAACTGTCACCCCAAAGATTTAGGAATAGATGAGGACTCTGTGTTGTCCTTTGCAAAATCATCATAGGCCTTTAGAGGATAGAGTGAATGCCAATTCACTTAGACAAAACTGTGTCACACACCGTGTAAAAAGTAAATGTGACCAGACAAGTTGTTGTTTTTCTTAAAGTTTCCTTCTTTCTAGGTTTCCAGTTCTTATTTTGCCTTGCAAAGCGCGGGTCCGATGTTGTGGTTTCCTATTTGGAAAGTCTCATCACACATATACAGTCAGCATAAGATGAAGTAATAGCTTTCAATGCTGTTTCTATTATAAGAATTTCGACATCAGCCCAAATTACCTGTCATCAGCTGTTCGAGTCTTTTCCCCATTACTGACAAAACAAATGAACAGCTGTTTGCTTCATGAAACGGATGCACACTAAAAGAAAGAATGAGAAATGCTAATAATGGAGAAGAGGAAGGCAGGATGCGGCAACCAAAATAAGAAAGACGGAGAATAAGAAAGTAGGGTTTGAGGGGGGGACATGACAAAAATACTCTTTAGGAACTGATGCAAGCGTCTCATTGACTTTCAATGAGGACATCATCCTGTGCCTTTAAGCAACCGCATTAATTTCCACAGCCCTTGCATAAGAAATCGAAGACAAAGGATGGGATTCTTTGTGTCTCTGCATTTTTGTTTGACATGAGATAGGAGTACATGATCTGTGGCAAGAGGGCATCATGGCAGGAGTTTCTTGCTCTGCCTAATTGTTATTTCAACTTAGGGGAAAGTCAAAAGATTTCCCTGTCAACTATAATTTGAAATGAACTAGAACGATAAGAGTCAAAAGGGGAAGGTGTGGGAAGCCGAAGGACTCAAAGGCACTGCTTATTACCTTTGAACACTTGTGAATAAAAGGAGTTTTAACTTTCATGCAAAGAGAATGCCTCAGTCTCACTCTGGGCCGTATACTGATTTATAGCTGTGACTCTTCCCCCAGCCTTATCCTTTCTTTTTAATCTGATGACTTTATAAGACTTATCTTATTTTACCCTCGTCCGCCCCAACATACACATATCCATTCTGGCCCTTTCTTTCAATGAAATCCCTTAGGTCTCAAGGCTCAGCGGTAGACTGAGCGCCTCCCTTCTTTCTCAAAGTGTCTCCATCGCTTCAAGGCCTGTCTGTACAATGTCCACCCAAAATGTCCTTTTGTCAGCTGCCATTAGAAAAACAACAAACACAAATGTACGTTATGGATTCGTCAGCAGCAGGGGGTGGCAGAATTTGAGCAGGCAAAGATAAAAGGGAGTTTCTGGCTCCCCCCCCCCCACTCCAGTTTTCTGGGGAAACAAGGGAAGAAAAAGACAAAGGAAAGAAGAAAAGAGCAAAACTATGTTGTGTTGCAAGGCAGCAAAAAATCACTTCTACTTTGAAGGCAGCCTTCCCTGTTGACAAACAGGCTCTCTCAATGGCCCAGGGAGATCTCGGCCACATCCAATTTTTTCAGCTCCAATACAGGACTAATAAAATATGATGGCACATGAAACGTAGCCTCCAAAATTCCACAGATGAAAATTGGGACAGTTCTCAGTCCCCTTCAACTGACCCTCCTCAACCCCCATTTCCCACCACTCCAGCCCACCTGCAGAACATTTCCATCACCATTAAATCAACAGAGCACAGCAAAACCCTTAATCCTGATTTTATTTGTTTCTCTTTATTTATTTATTTATTTATTTATTTATTTATTTATTTATTTATTTGGTTTTTCAGATTAAAATTTTACAGTCACATATCCAACATACAACATAGAAACAAGATTCCAAAGAATCTCCTGGACTTCCCTCCTCCCCTTTGTGGGTCCTATTTGTTAATCATTTCTCCTGCATCTTTTCTAATAATCCAAATCTTTTACCTCTCCATTGTGTCCAAAATTCACCATTAAACAACATGTGTTATTCAAATCCTACTAAGATTTTAACTGTTTACAATAGTTTTTAAGATGAATTATTTTATTTCTTGGAAGATTTGCAAAAAAAGAAAAGAAAAGAAAGAAAGAAAGAAAGAAACAAAGAAGGAAAGAAAGAAAGAAAGAAAGAAAGAAAGAAAGAAAGAAAGAAAGAAAGAAATTCACAGGACAGTAAATAATTTTTGGAAAGGAGCAAGATTAAACGTGGATGCACAAAGTATTAAATAAAAATCAAGACTGCTTGTGCTCCACTCTGCCTTTCTTCCCACCCAGGGTGGCCCTGCCCTTTGCCTGAACCTCAGAGCTAGCGCATCATGCTAGCCAGTGTGGTGTGAGAGCCAGTGTGGTGTAGTGGTTAAGAGTGGTGGACTCGTAATCTGGTGAACCGGGTTCGCATCTCCGCTCCTCCACATGCAGCTGCTGGGTGACCTTGGGCTAGTCACACTTCTCTGAAGTCTCTCAGCTCCACTCACCTCACAGAGCGTTTGTTGTGGGGGAGGAAGGGAAAGGAGAATGTTAGCCACTTTGAGACTCCTTCGGGTAGTGATAAAGCGGGATATCAAATCCAAACTCTTCTTCTTCTTCCTCCTCCTAGTCCAATCTCCAGCAGCCGCTATGAGCTGCCTAATAAAGGAGGCCAGTAGTGGGAGCCATAGAGAGGCCATGAGCTCAGCGGCGGAGCAAGCCAATCAGGCCCCTGTGGTGGTACGCGTGCCCTGGGGTGGGGCCAGCTGGGGCAGGATGCTCCGCGGGGCCTCCGAGGAGTCTGCCTGCCTCCTCCCACTCAGCCGCCCTACAGCTGAGGGGGAGGTGGCAGATGGACCGTTTGGGGCAGTGCAGAGCCTATGGGCATCCAAACCACCACGTCACTCCCAGGAGAGACGTGTGGCTCAGGCATGCTGCAGGCCCCATGGTGAGTGCCGCCCGGCATTTTGACACCCCCCCCCTCAGTGTGACACCTGGGGCAGCCCGCACACCCCACCACACACCCCTTCCTCTGCCCCTGCTGCTAGTATGTTAACATTAGTATATTATCTTATACAGATAATAAATCAATAGAAAACAAGAACAGCAACCACAACAACAGACAGTTTACAGTTATACCCAAATTAAAATAATTGCCAATCCCAACTAAACATTTAACCAACCCCAAACTAACAAAAACAAAACAGAGGAACCAAAATAAAAACGGTTTAAAACATTTAAAAACATTTTAGCTGATATTTGATGAATTATTTTTATTTAGAAGACATCTGAAGGCAGCCCTGTATTGGTAAGTTTTGAATGTTTGATGTATTAGTATGTTCTGATATATGCTGTGTGCTGCCCAGAGTGGCTGGGGAAACCCAGCCAGATGGGCAGGGTATAAATAATAAAATGATTGTTATTATTTAGAAGCCAATTGCCCCAACCCAAGAGTTGTTCCAGCAATGTTCCTCCAGCCTCCCAGGAGCCTCTTTTAGCACTACCTCACAGCTCTAAGTGCAGAGAGTGTATCACATTTTGGTCTGATAGGCATAAAAACGAGTTGTGCGTTGTATTTTCCCAAGCCCTCCCTGGAAATTCAAGAATCTCTGGAATACCAAATAGAAACAGACTATGCACGAGGCTCAGGAGGTTGAAATGTCACTGTAACATTCTGCCATATGATAATTATTTCCAAAAATATGTTGGGAGAGTGCAGCAGAGAGGTGGAGCAGCATGTTGCGGAATGATTCTCGAGACACTCCCCGCAGCAGAGGAAATAAAAGCTGCTGCTGACAGGAACTTATTGTTCTGCCATCTTGAATCCAGCTTGCCTGGCTCATCTGTTCATCAAGCCAATAAAGGAACAGAGTGAAGACTGATGCTCAACCTTCCAGCATCGTGTTAATGGCAAAAAAAACCACCCCACCTGATTCTACCAGATATACTGGCTAAATTTAACTGGCATGATAGTCAGTTGAGTAACAGAGGCCAATTTTCTCAGAATAATTTTAATATTCGACATAATTCTTGCCTTATCCTCAATCCTTGCTCATAATTTAGATTCCCTGCCACCTTAGTCTTAAGGTTTTAGAGGACACCTTGGCTATCAGTGTTCTGAATACAGTCAATGCGGCAGACATGGTTCAGATGTAAAGTTATTGAAACAATTTGGTTCTTCTGCCTATTTCTAAGATGTGCAGTTTCAAAGTTAGATTTTTTTAAGGAAAAGAGAAGCTCCCAAATGTTGGTTTCTGTCCTAAGTTATTACTTTGCCAATACAAGGAGAAAGCCGTATAAAGCAGCAATACCGAGAGATTAATTTACTGCAATCTGTCTTTCTGAAAGCCCTCAAATGCCTTATTCTCTCAAGTGTTATCAGCAGTCATAAATTCCACATTGTGGAGACCAACGGGTTGGGTTCAAACAAGGACAGAGGATTTGAGATTTTATTATTGCGGTAATCAATCAATATGGAATGGCTTTCACCAGAAACTCAAGTTGGGAGCCATGTTCCTAAATCCGTCGGCCATCTATGAAGCAGTACAGCTATAATCGTGTCAAAAAAATCATTATCACCTCATTATCAACATTCTGAACTCTGTTGCCAAAGATGCTGCTGTTTCATTCACCCCCTAAACTTTCCAGGCATTTATTACCAATCTTCCAGTTTCTCTTCTCCCATTAATCCAGGGCGAATCTACATTATGTTAAGAAAAGGATCCACAATGGTTGTTAGTCATATTCATATATATATATATATATATATATATATATATATATATGGACTCCGCTAACCCGGAAATAGTGCTTCAGGTTAAGAACTTTGCTTCAGGATGAGAACAGAAATCGTGCTCCAGTGGCGCAGCAGCAGCAGGAGGCCCCATTAGCTAAAGTGGTGCTTCAGGTTAAGAACAGTTTCAGGTTAAGAATGGACCTCTGGAACAAATTAAGTACATAACCCGAGGTACCACTATATATATATAACAGGTCTGAGGCATAATGGATGAAGGGGGAATGTGATTGGCACAGCACCATATGAATTTATTCCCCAGTTGTGATTTAGTTAGACCTGATTTACCGTATTTTTTGCTCTATAAGACTCACTTTTTCCCTCCTAAAAAGTAAGGGGAAATGTGTGTGCATCTTATGGAGCGAATGCAGGCTGTGCAGGTAATCCAGAAGCCAGAACAGCAAGAAGGATCGCTGCTTTCGCTGCAGAGATCCCTCTAGTTGTTCTGGCTTCCGATATTCAGAATATTTTTTTTTCTTGTTTTCCTCCTCCAAAAACTAGGTGCATCTTATGGTCTGGTGCATCTTATAGAGTGAAAAATACGGTGGTTAGACCTCTCCCCACTCAGCAATCAGCATTGGTGGGGAGCCACTAGCCATATGGGGGGAAGTGTTTTGTGGGGGTTTTTAATAACCAAGATTGCAGATCCCCCTGCCCACTTTTTCAGCAGGGGGCCAGCCCACTGTCCCTCAGACCTTGTGGGGGGCCGGACTATTTTTTTTTTTTTGGGGGGGGGGATGAACAAATTCCTATGCCCCACAAATAACCCAGAGATGCCTTTTAAATAAAAGGACACTGTCTACTCATGTAAAAACATGCTGATTCCGGGACTGTCTGCAGGCTGGATTTAGAAGGCGATTGGGCCAGCCCCAGCCCCCCGGCCTTAGTTTGTCTACGCATCGTCTGGAGGGCAGCAAGACAAGAACAGGCCTTCTCTTCAGTGGCTCCCCATTTGTGGAATGCTCTCCCCAGGGAGGTCCGGCTGTTGCCTTCATTATACACCTTTTGACACCAGGCGAAAACATCCCTCTTCAACCAGGCCTTGGGCTGATTAACATTCAATGCCCTTTTAAATGTGCTGTGGGAAGGGGAATTATTTATTTGTTTTTGTTCTTATGTTTATTATGTATTTTGTGGTTTTTATATTGCGAACCACCCCAAGATCTATGGACGAAGGGCGGTATACAGATTCAATAAATGACAATAAAATGAATAATCACTGTTTGCTTCCTCAAAACAAAAAAAATTCCTTCCAGTAGCACCTTAAAGACCAACTAAGTTAGTTCTTGGTATGAGCTTTCGTGTGCATGCACACTTCTTCAGATACACAGATACACAGATACACAGATACACAGTGTGTATCTGAAGAAGTGTGCATGCACACGAAAGCTCATACCAAGAACTAACTTAGTTGGTCTTTAAGGTGCTACTGGAAGGAATTTTTTTTGTTTTGACTATGGCAGACCAACACGGCTACCTATCTGTAACTGTTTGCTTCCTGGTATTGAAAAATCCAGTCAGCACATCTTCAATGTACTGTATAGTACAGCCCCAAGAGGGAAAAATGCTGTGCAAGCCTTGGGAGTTAAGTTGTTAATAATAGTAATTTTAATTTTTATTTTATTTTATTATGTATACCCCACCCATCTGGCTGGGTTTCCCCAACCACACTGGGCATCTTACAGCATATATTAAACATAGTAAAATATCAAACATTAAACATTGTTACCCTCTAAACAGATATAGTCAATGGGGTGCCGTGTGGATGTTTCCCGACTATAACTCCCATCAGTGCCAGCCAGCATGAAGGTTTAAATCCTATTGTTTGCCTAACAGTCATTTCCTTGAAATATTAAACTTTAATGTTTCAAGAGTGTGAACGTTTCACAATCAATAATTTTAGATGTTCCCAGTATGACAGATATGCTAGAATAGGCATGTAGAGCTTTAAATACTGAAGTGATCGCTGTGGTTTGACTTCTAGATGACAGCTCGACAGACGACCCAAAATGTAACAATTTAATCACTCCCCCTAATAGCAAACTCGGGGGTGGTGGCAGAAATGGAACCAAGATGGGGCAACTGAGAAATGTGAGATGGTTGGCTGGCTGGAACTCTGAACAAGAGCAGGACATTTCTGCTAGGAAGTGAAGACACACTGCAACATTTGACTGTGGGTCTTGTTGTTGGTTAGTCGTTTAGTCGTGTCCAACTCTTTGTGACCCCATGGACCACAACATGCCAGGCACTCCTGTCTTCCACTGCCTCCCGCAGTTGGGTCAAACTCATGCTGGTAGCTGCGAGAACACTGTCCAGCCATCTCGTCTTCTGTCGTCCCCTTCTCCTTGTACCCTCCATCTTTCCCAACATCAGGGTCTTTTCCAGGAAGTCTTCTCTTCTCATGAGGTGGCCAAAGTATTGGAGCCTCAGCTTCACAATCTGTCCTTCCAGTGAGCACTCAGGGCTGATTTCCTTCAGAATGGATAGGTTTGATCTTCTTGAAGCCCATGGGACTCTCAAGAGTCTTCTCCAGCTCCATAATTCAAAATCATCAATTCTTTGCCAACCAGCCTTCTCTATGGTCCATCTCTCACTTCCATACATCACTAGACTGTGGGTCTTCTTGATATATAAGGAAAGAACACTGGGTGACAATTGTTCTATATTGGATCAGCCATGACGGAAGGCAATCAATCATGCTTGGTCCTTAGAAGCCGGTGTCACAGAACAGACTGTTAGGAACAGAGGTATGATTGGCCACCCGCCGCCAAATGCAACTTTTTGTTTTCACAAGGACTTTCCACAGTAAATGAGAATCGATTTTAAGCCCCTTTCAGCAAGGGTAGAAAGGGAATTGTCATCTAAATTATTACTGCTGCTATCAAGTCAGAGTGTTGGCAACATGCAAATTAATGACAAATATCTGGTGTTACAGCAAAACAACAACAAGCAGGAAAGCAGCCCATCACACAGTCCCATGAGCTTTTTGTTGTTTGTTTTAGTTTGTTAATTACTGCAAATTAACATTTTCAACTTTCACGTTGACAAATTCGACACTAAAGCTATCTTCTTTATCTGGTCTTATGCCATAACCAACACATATTTATTTAATCCTTAAAAAAAGAAAGAAAATAAAACCCTGCTAACAATGCTGGAAACTCCATAATCTCTCCTGGCATTAATTTTTCTTACCTGATTACTTTCAAGGCTAAGATTTGCAATATCAAACCATATCCTTCTGGCCTTTGATCAAATCCTGATAATTCCAAATGTAAACAAAAGAAAAAATTGCTCTGCTAATTAACATGACCTGTGTTATATAATCGTGATTATGCCAGATAATGGTTGGGAAAATAAACTCTTAAAGCTGTGATTGTGGATGCCTGTGGTGAAATTCTGAAAGCGCTGAAGTAAATGATAGAACTCCTATTAACTTAATAGAGTTCAGAGCTCAGCACTGCATTTTAGATTCTAAATTAACATGATTCAGCTGAGGAGAAAGAGGGAACAATTTCCAGAAGCAACAAAAAGGAGAACGGTGCAAATAGAATTTGGTACTCAACACGTTTTGAGAAAACTATCGCGGGCAATTATAAGCTTTTTAATAAGCCTACTTGGAACAACCTTTCTCCCCCAGCTCACCTAAGCGGACACCCATTTTCACAATTATTTTTGTCAGCACTGAACCACACCCCTTTCCTCAGCACGTTTTTGCGTTCTTGTTTCAAAGGGAGGCAAAATGCATTACCTGTTCAGGAAGCAATGTTATCACTCCGGAAGGTCTTTGGAGACATTAGAATGTAGCCACACCTATGTGTACTAGGTGTAGTGACCACTGAGCCTCTTGGCTTGCTGATCAGAAGTTTGGTGGTTCGAATCCCTGTGACGGAGTGAGCTCCCATTGCTCTGTCCCAGCTCCTCCCAACCTAGCAGTTTGAAAGCACATCAGTGCAAGTAAATAAATAGGTACTGCTGTGGTGAGAAGGTAAACGGCGTTTCCGTGCGCTCTGGCTTATGTCACGGTGTCCTGTTGCGCCAGAAGCGGTTTAGTCATGCTAGCCACAAGACCCAGAAAGCTGTCTGTGGACAAACGCCGGCTCCCTCGGCCTGAAAGCGAGATGAGCGCTGCAACCCCATAGTCGCCTTTGAATGGACTTAACCGTCTAGGGGTCCTTTATACCTTTTACCTTCTGCTATATAACAGCCATTCTCAAAGTTTGGTCCTTAGTTGTTGTTGGACTACAATTCCCATCATTCCTGACTGCTGGTCATGGTAGCTAGGGATGATGGGAGTTGTAGTCCAACAACGGCAAGTTTGAGAAAGGCTGCTGCTATATGATGTTTGGTTAACTAGGGCCACCTGTGTGAGTCAACCATTTCCCTCACCATGAATTATTTGTGTCTTACGATGCTAGGAATAACAACATGGGAAGCTGCCTTATACTGAATCAAGCCATTGGTTGATCTACCACAGTGCCTAGCAGTGGCTCTCCACAATTTCTGGCAGGAGTCCTTCACAGTCCTACCTAGAATGTCAGGGACTGAATATTGATCCTCTTATGTGCAAACAGATGCTCTACCACTCAGCTATTAGAGTCCTTCCCCTTATCAACTATGTTTAGCTAAACCATGTAGTGAGCTCCACCTTCCCATGTGGGGAACTTCATGGCACTTAATTGGCTATGATCACTGCAGGAAAAAGAAATCAGCCCTAAGAAGAAATGGCTCATCAGAAACAATGGAAACAAACAGTAATTTATTTATTTTTTAAAAAAAGTTCAATATTCTCTCAATGAAGGGTTTAGACAGACAGATTATAGAGAGATAGAGATAGAGATAGAGATAGAGATAGAGATAGAGATAGAGATAGAGATGATAGAGAGATAGAGATAGAGCTAGAGCTAGAGCTAGAGCTAGAGCTAGAGATAGAGGTAGAGGTAGAGGTAGAGGTAGAGGTAGAGGTAGGGGTAGGGATAGGGATAGAGATAGAGATAGATAAAGGTACCCCTGAACGTTAGGTCCAGTCGCGGACAACTCTGGGGTTGTGGCGCTCATCTCGCTTTATTGGCTGAGGGAGTCGGTGTGCAGCTGCCGGGTCATGTGGTCAGCATGACTAAGCCACTTCTGGCGAACCAGAGCAGCACACGCAAACGCCGTTTACCTTCCGGCCGGAGCGGTACCTATTTATCTACTTGCACTCTGATGTGCTTTCGAACTGCTAGGTGGGCAGGAGCAGGGACTGAACAACAGGAGCTCACCCCATCACGTGGATTTGAACCGCCAACCTTCTGATCAGGAAGCCCTGTGGCTTAACCCACAGCACCACCCGGGCCCCCATATAGATGATAGATAGATAGATGATAGGTAGATAGATAGATAGATAGATATTATATATAGATATAGATATAGATATATCCCCAGCAATACTTTCAACTTCAAACTGTAATATGAGCTACCTGATGGTGGTAGCCCTGTTCAGCAAGTTCAATTCTTAAGAAAATTGCCCTGCTCTTTTACTGTAGTGAGGAATTATATTTACTGCAGGTATTACTACCAAAAATTCCCTCATCACAAGAGTTCACATATCAACCGCAGCTCCATGTTTTATCCGGTCTAGTTAATTCAGAAATATTCCACAGTGGTTCCAAAAGGAAAGAAAGAGCAAAACCTCCCTCGGTAGCCTCAGGCTGAGAAGCTGTTTATAAAGCTGACTGTGGATACATTTGTGTGCTTGTATGAGTATGTGTTGCCTTTGGAGTAACTCCTCCTGCCCATAATTATTTCTTCCAAGGTTTATAATCCTTGACAGAGCAGACCTGTTCTATCCATTAACCCAGGGCTGGGGAAACTTTTTCACTGCCTCATGGACAACATTCTGGGGGGGGACCCATGACACTCATGGGCGGGGCTTGAAGTAAAAAGTGGGTGGAGCAACAGGTGCCACACCCACCTTTGCACAGTACTCTACATACTAACGATAACAAAACAGATGCTGCCTCTCTCCATCCAGATGAGCAAGAGGCATTATCATAGTTCAATGACACATTACAGCCTGGTATTGAGGTTTTGTTGTTGTTTAGTCATATCCGACTCTTCGTGACCCCATGGACCAGAGCACACCACACTCCTGTCTTACACTGCCTTCAGCAGTTTGGTCAAACACATGCTGGTAGCTGTCCAACCATCTCATCCTCTGTCATGGCCAAAGTATTGGAGCCTCAGATATGGGTTTCCCAGTAGTGATGTATGGAAGTGAGAGCTGGACCATAAAGGAGGCTGATCGCCGAAGAATTGATGCTTTTGAATTATGGTGCTGGAGGAGACTCTTGAGAGTCCCATGGACTGCAAGAAGATGAAACTGATCCATTCTTAAGGAAATCAGCCCTGAGTGCTCACTGGAAGGACAGATCCTGAAACTGAGGCTCCAATACTTAGCCACCTCATGAGAAGAGAAGACTCCCTGGAAAAGACCCTGATGTTGGGAAAGATGGAGGGCACAAGGAGAAGGGGACGACAGAGGATGAGATGGTTGGACAGTGTTCTCGAAGATACCAGCATGAGTTTGTCCAAACTGCGGGAGGCAGTGGAAGACAGGAGTGCCTGGCATGCTCTGGTCCATGGGGTCACGAAGATTCGGACACGACTAAACGACTAAACAACAACAACCCTTTTAGAATGGAATTATCAAGAAATTTACCTCCGGTCCCTGGCTTCTCATTGCAAAGGTATCCAAGGGAGCTGCTTGACAAAATGCTGACGCAATGAGGATGCATATCACAAACATGCACAGGGATAAGTGCTGCAGTGAGGCTGCTGTGAGAGTTTATATAAGACACCAAGCTACATGGCAGATAGCATCCAGATAATGCAATGGTTCAAAATGGCATAGTGAAGGAACCTCCAATTCTTTGCAAACCATTCTTTCAAGGGCCCTCACACATTCAAAATCACACTGAGAAATTCGACTCCTATCTCTTATAAAGGTACGCTATTTGCTGAAGTTGCTTGGGGTCTTCGAAAAACCCAGTACAGTTTATTAAATGCTTTTCAGATTCTGTCAGCGAGTAGAAGACAGGAGCTAAATAAAGCTAGAAAAGTGATACACATGAATAGAATATATCCAGTGCCTCTTCTTAGGAAGATTCTCTGTCATATATATGTGTACAGTATATATCATCGTAAGCCTGATAAAGTCAACAGAATTTCATTATTCTTAACTATATTAAGGTCGGAGCTTACCTAGACATAATCCCTACTAAACACAGTGGGGCTTCCTTCTAGTTAAAGATAAACAGGATTGCTAGGAATGTTGCAAAACAAGTCAGAACTATTCAGACTGTTCATGACAACTGGTCTTTCCCCCCCCCCCCCCCGCTTCTGGTTATTAATAGATAATAACCAACAATAAGAAACATTGGACATTCTTGATGTAGAAATGTCCCAGAATTTCTGGTCCTTGTAGGTACCTGATCCCTACATCTCTACCAGCACAACCATGTACATTTCTGCCCAACAGTAAACCTCATTGAATTCAATGGGGCTTACTCTCAGGAAAGTGCATTTAGGATTGCTGCTGACATTAGTCATTGCTTCTTCCAATTAGGAGGCATGTGTTTGTTTGTTGTGTCTCGAGGTCCCCAAGCCACCCCCCCAATAACTCACACATCACACATCAATTTTGGTTTGGGTTTTTGGCACTATTTTGGCCACAACTTTATTTAAATACATCCAAGTGAGTGGTTGCTCAGGCATTGGTTCCAACTATCTGTCCTTGCCCAGGGGACAGGACTGACTTCCGGATTCCACCGGAAGCCAGTCAGAGAAACAAATTTTGGGGAGAAAATGAAGCTGGGCCTCAGTCCCTCACTTCTCACCCTCATGCTCCTGGTGGCTTGCACGACCCAAGTCCGATGCCAGGGACAAGGATGAAAAGAATGGCAAGCCCCTGGATTCCTTTAACGGAATTCCCTTTCCGCACCACCATTGGAGGTGTAGGCACTTACCGCTTCACCAACCAATTTGAACGAATGCCTAACCGCCAACCTTACAAGTTGTGACAATTTGCTACGCAGTAGGCAAAACCAAATGGCACCAGCCAATCAGCCAAATGGACAAATTCCTACCAGGCCCCTGCCCCAAAAGCAGATGATCCCATGACAGGCATAGCAAGGTCAAGCGAACAACCCCTCCAATACAGGGAGGGTGGGCAGGTGATCTGGTGCAAGCAGCCAAGAGAATGCTCAAAGTTGGGTGACCAGTATTTAAAGCTTCTGACCCCTCCTTCAAAATTGGCAACAAGCAGTTCTCCCCAGTGACCCGATTAACCAATTCACTGCCTGGGTCCCTCCATAAATCCGCCCAGCAACAATGGGGTGGCTTGTATCCCCCACCGCAACACGCGCTCTCTGCTAGGGAGCAGACGTTTTTTTAAAAAAGGAGAGAGAGATGACTGGTTTCTCTAAAAGCAGTCCATTTTTACAAGCAAATTCTTTTTTCAATGTGTAAGAAGTAAGTCTCCCATTTCCACCCAAGAAAAGAAAACGTGGGGAATTTGCATTTGATTGTGAGTGGGTATACACCCATGTATGTTTCTTATCTGCTTAATTTGTAAAAAAATAGACAGTGCAGGGAATAGCGCTGGGATTTTTTTTAAAAAAGCACCTACTGCAAAACTGAGTGTGATTTTGGGCGCTCCCTTGAAGCTTTCACATTAGCTAGGCTTAGCTTAGCTTGCCTTATGGAAATGATAGTGTGCTTGATTTATAATAACTGAACGGCGATTCTCCTAGGTTTAAAGGCTCGTGAAGTGTGATGGTCTCGTGACTGAAAGGCTGGGGAAAGGGTTGAATTTAGATGAAGAAATATTAACAATGCCCCTTTCCGAGTCAATCCTGCATGCAAATCAAATGTGTGCCCTGTAACAGATGTTCCGAGAAGAGTTCCACTCATTTGATCTCTAAAAAGTGGGTCTTGTTAGGCTTCATTTTAACTTCTCACTCAAACGCTCAAAGGAAACTGTGAGTATAAGAGATAGGCAAAGTGGATACTTCAGTTTTGCCTCATCCATTTCCAGAGAGTTCCAAGCAGAGGTGACCCAAGGAACATTAAATGATTACAGTGTCTCTCCCCATCACCCTGTTTAATAAAAATATGTACTGTATTTTTCGCTCTATAAGACACACCAGACCATAAGACGCACCTAGTTTTTGGAGGAGGAAAACAAGAAAAAAATATATTCTGAATCTCAGAAGCCAGAACAACAAGAGGGATCGCTGCGCAGCGAAAGCAGCGATCCCTCTTGCTGTTCTGGCCTCTGGGATAGCCTGCATTCGCTCCATAAGACGCAAACACATTTCCCCTTACTTTTTAGGAGGAAAAAAGTGAGTCTTATAGAGCAAAGAATACAGTAATTAAAAACCTATCTGAAGAAGTGTGCATGTACACAAAAGCTTATACCCAGAACAAACTTAGTTGGTCTCTAAGGTGCTACTGGACATTTTTTAAATTTATTTCAACTGCATCAGACCAACACGGCTACCTACCTGAATCTAAAAACCCTGTGTTTGTGTGTAAATCTGTATTAAACCAATAAAATAGTGTGCAAGCTTCCAAGCTCTTTAAAGCTCTTCGCTGGACTAGACGATAAAGAGAGCAGTTGGGGCCAAAGGGATTCCTTTAACCCAGAGCATTCTGGAATCCTGGTCTGATTCAAGGAAAGGAACTTCCATAAACACTGAAACCATATTGGGTTTAAAGGTGCCGTTTTCACTGCATCAAGTCCAGAGTGGTGCAGGAGACAGGGCCAAATTGGGCCCATTGACAGTAGCTGGAATGGCTTAGCATCCAGGGAATCCCTGAGCAGCTTGGCTGTGTCCGTCCACACCCACAAAATACAAATTAGACCAGTTATCAGAAAGAGTAAAAAATAAATCAAAGGAAGCATTTACCACAAAATGGGAAGTCTTTAAAATTTATTTGAAAAATAGCAATGACAGTTTGAAGTGTGTAGCAGCACTTGAATAACTTCAGTAGGAGTTTTAAATCTGATGGAAAACCTAGGATAGAATACACAACGTTAAAGCCAAAATATGCTATAATATGGCAGTGAATAATGAATGAGAAATAGAAGTAAGGAGTAGCCGGGAAGTCAGCTATACAGGAAAAAGTCATTTTTATGTTAAATGTATTGTGAGCAATATTCAGTGTATTGGTGGTGGTGGTGGTGGTGTTTATTTTTCTTTCCTTCTTTCTTTCTTAGTTGTTAGGAGGTGAATGGATATTTTTGAATATTCATATTTTCTTTTTGTATGTGATGTATTAAAATGAAATAAAAATTTGAAAAAGAAAAAGAAAATACAATTTTTAATGTTTATGGTTAATTATGTTGTTGTATATGCTGGAAGTTGTAGAGTGGCTGGGGCAACCCGGTCAGATGGGCAGGGTACGATTATTATTATTATTATTATTAATGATTATGATGCCAGTTATCTCCAGTAGTAGCTTTCATCCACTCATGCTTTCAATAGGTGGAGTGCCTTGCCGGTGGGTCCTGGCAGAACTGAGCAGAGCAGAGAGCAGGGAAATCTCCGCTGCATCTTAACCCCCTCCAGTGTGGTGGATCACAGGGATCACTTTGCAATATATTTTCTCCTTCTTGATTCTTTGCATGCACGATCCTTTGGATAACCGTACACATGCACAAAATATGAAAACAACACACCGAAAACACTCGAGGGAGATTTATTTATTTAATTTGTTTACTGAATGTATACACCCCCCCCTTCATCAAAAGATCTCAGGGAAGTTCACAGAATAAAATACAAGCAAAAACTTTTTTTAAAGAAAAAATAATTAAACCAAAACAGGAAAACAAACAATAACCCACCCCTTCCTATAGATTACATTTAAAAGGCTGCAGGATATTAATCAGTCCGAGGCCTGGTTGAAGAGGAACATTTTTTGCCTGGCGCCTAAAATGTAGAATGAAGGCACCAGGCAAACTTCACTGAGGAGAGCATTCCACAAACAAGGGGCCACTGCAGAAAAGGCCTGTTCTCATGTTGCCACCCTCCAGACCTCACAGGGAGGAGGCACACAAAGGAGAGCCCCGGGTGATGAACACAGAGTCTGGGACGGTTTATACAAGGAGAGGCGTTCCTGCAGGTACTGCAGTCCTGAGACGTTAAAGGCTTGATAATTTAAAACCGGCACTTTGCATTGGACCCAGAAGCTACCGTATTTTTCGCTCCATAAGATGCACTTTTTTTCCTCCTAAAAAGTAAGGGAAAATGTCTGTGCGTCTTATGGGGCGGATACACTGGGCGGCAGAGGGATCCCTCGGCTGCCGCTGCAGTCGCGAGCTGAGGGATGCCTCCTCAGCCAGAGCCATGGCTCCTGTCCGCCCATCCTCCCGCCTCGCTATAAAGCCAGCAAAGCACCTGTCCCAGTGTCTCTTCCTCCTCTTCTTGCTCTGGTGTCGCCTCGCTTTACAGTGAGGCGTGAGGAGAAATGGGCAACCAAAGCGAGAGCTGTGCAAAACGGGACAGAAGCCATGTAAGCGGCTCTCGCTTTGCTTGCTTTAAAGCAAGAAAAGTGAGAGCCACTCACACGCTCTGCGCAGAATATATTTATTCTTGTTTTCCTCTTCTGAAAACTAGGTGCGTCTTATGGAGCGAAAAATACAGTAATTGGCAGCCAGCTCAGCCAGGCCACGATCGGTGCAATATGCTCAAACCGTCTTGTCCTGGTGAGCAACCTCTGCAGCAGCTGAAACTTCTGAACCATCTTCAGAGGCAGCCCTACTTATAACGCATTGCAGTATTCCAACCTATGGGTTACCAGAGCACAGAAAGCAGAAGTTAAGCTATCCCTAAATGAGTTTCAAATTGCGTAACTTTTTGTGAGTGAATGTGCTGAAATCTTGGGAGAAGAGACAAACAGTGCAGCACTAGATGTTAATACGATTTCATTCCAGGCCTTTGACCTTTTGGACCAACAGATGTAGAAGGGAAAAATGTAAGTATGAAGGGGAGACATCCATACAAATAATCGCTTTAAAGAACCAAAAGCCAGGGTTTTTTTTTACTCATATATATATATATATATAAGAGTGAAAAAGAGAATGAGAGGAAACAATCTGATAATCCAATTATGTAAATCGTTAGAAAAACAATACAGATTTTTGTGTGGCTAATGGAATTTTAAGTCTTATTGACAATGAAAACCAATTATATATTCAAAACCTCCCCCCCATCTGACACAGTGTTTGCATTATTACTTTAATAGAATAGAGTGCCAATCCTCAAGTAGCCAAATGAATGCTAATAATTATGGCAATAGGTAATACAAGATCACCTTTTTTTCATGTTCCAGTAATTTGAAGATTCTAAATAGCAATATAATCTATTCCCTTGATTTGTTTGGCAGAGTAGCAGCACATGTCTACTCAGAAGTAAGTCCCACCGAGTTCAATGGAGCTTCCTCCCAGGAAAGCAGATATAGGATTGCAGCCTTAACGTAACAGGGTTAAAATCCTTAAGCAGTAATTCTGATTAATACTGTGATGAAAGGTTAAGTCCTTTCTATACTACAAGCTTATATCAATTTCATATTCATTTAATGAGTCATGGATTCTCTCAGAGAATCCAGGGAATAGATTTAGATTTAGATTTAGATTTAGATTTAGATAAATTTATTGTCATTATCCGTATATACACAGTATACACAACAACGAAAATCAAACACCCAAGACCGGATTCACATACACATTTGCACGTATCTCCAACACTCTCATCCTATTCAGACATAATCTATTAAAACATACATAATCCAGAATATAACACAACCTATTAGAAGCATAGCATAACCTAAAACCTATCTCATTCCTTACTACTCACTGCTTGCTATTTCTTACAACTGGCCCTGAGATCATTGTTTAGTGCAATCAGAGCTCTTGGATAGAAACTATTCAGAAGGCGTGCAGTTCGTGTTTTCATTGTCCTATATCTTCTGCCCGAAGGCAACAGTTCAAAGAGGTTGTGAGCAGGATGGGTGGGATCTCTCAGGATATTGTGTGACTTCTTCAAGCTGTGAGACGTGAAGATCTCATCCAGGGTTGGTAGTTGGAGCCCAATAACATTCTGGGCAATTTTAATTATTCTCCGTAAGGCTTTTTTATCCATTCCAGAGCTGCTCCCATACCACGATAATATACTATAGGTTAAGACACTCTCAATGGTACTATGATAATAGGACAGAAGTAGGTGCTGGGATAGATTCAATCCTCTGAGCATTCTCAGGAAATACAACCTCCCCTGCACCTTCCTCACAACCATATTAATATTTGCAGTCCATGAGAGGTCCTCAGAGATGTAAGTGCCCAGGTATTTAAAACTACCAACCCTCTCCACCTCCTCGCCATTTATGTGCAATGGTAAAAATACACTTTTCTTTCGCCTAAAATCAATTATGAGTTCTTTGGTTTTTTTGGTGTTTAGCATAAGATTATTTTCTTTACACCATTGAATTAACCCCTGTACTTCTTTCCTATAAGCAGCCTCATCATTCTCACTAATGAGCCCCACCACTGCTGTATCATCCGCAAATTTGATGATTGTGTTGGACTTATACAGTGGGGTGCAGTCAAATGTGTACAGGGAATAGAGGAAGGGGCTTAACACACACCCCTGAGGGGCTCCTGTGCTTAGTACTAGAGTAGAAGAATGGTAAGGTCCCATTCTCACTGTCTGCGGCCTATCGGTCAGGAAATTCCTTACCCACAAGCAGATCTTCTGGTGTATACCCAAATTGGTCATTTTAAGGAATAACCTGTCTGGTAGAATTGTATTAAAGGCAGAACTGTAGTCCACAAACAACAGCCTTGCGTAGGTTCCCTGTCGTTCTAGATGACTCAGTACAGTATGGACAGCGATGGAAATAGCATCATCAGTAGATCTATTCCTTCTGTATGCAAACTGGAACGGGTCTAGAGTGGATGGAAGACCAGCCTTAATATAATCTAGCACCAATCTCTCAAAGCATTTCATAACGACAGATGTTAGGGCTATTGGTCTGTAGTCATTGAGAGATACCACCACTGACTGTTTAGGGACTGGCACTATAATCGATGTCTTCAGGCAGGTGGGGACAGAACCCTGCAACAGGGATAGATTAAAAATGTCCGTAAATACACCAGCTAATTCTGCAGCACAGTCCCTAATAACTCGTCCCATAATTCCATCCGGTCCAGCTGCCTTCCTAATATTAATGCTCCGGAAAGCACGTTGTACGTCGGAGGTCTGTAATAAAAGTGGTTGTTTATCAGTAATAGTTCCTGATGGTGTGCTGGTAGCCAATGCTGTAGTGACGGTGGTTCCAGTTCCCACCTCAAAACGACTGAAGAATTGATTCAGCTGATCAGCCAGGTGCGCACTGCTGTTAGCCAGTTCGTTTTTAATATTTTGCCCTGTAATTTGTCGCAGGCCTTGCCATACACGACGAGGGTCGGAGCTCTCAAAATGCTTTTCGATCCTCCGGCAGTACATGGCTTTGGCATCCCTAATGCCCTTTTTCAGTTTGGCTCTAGCTTCTCTATACTGTTGCGCATCGCCAGAGTGAAAAGCAGCATTCCTTGCCTTTAGCAGAAGATACACATCCCTGTTTAGCCAGGGCTTGTTGTTAGGAAACACCCGTATTTGTTTGGTGGTAGTAACGACATCAATGCAGCTTTTGACATAGAACAGTACTATTGAAGCGTATGTGTCCACATTATTCTCCACAAAAAGTGACCATTCAGTGTTCCGAAAGCAATCTTGAAGTTGCTTGGGTGCACCTGCTGGCCACACTCGTATCTCTCTAGTTGATGGTCTAATTCTGCGTACGAGAGGTCTATATGATGGTAACATAAGTAAGGATATGTGGTCTGACTGTCCCAAATTGGGCAAGGGCTTGGTCTTGTATCCATGCATGATGTTGCTATATACTCGGTCTAGGGTATTTCCCCCCCTAGTGGGACAATCAACATACTGATGGAACTTAGGAAGCACAGTCCTTAAATCGGCTCGATTGAAATCACCAGCAACCACAAATGCTCCATCCGGGTGGGCCCGCTGCTGTTTGCTAATAGCAGTTAGCAGGTGACCCATAGCTGTAGTAGTATTTGCATCGGGAGGTATATACACCGCTGTTATTATGACAACATTAAACTCACGTGGCAAATAAAAAGGGCGGCACTTCACCACTAGGTACTCCAAGTCAGGAGAACAATGCGTGTCCATTTGTTTAATGTCCGAGCTCCAGTTGTTATTTATATAAACGCAGATTCCTCCTCCCCTACTCTTCCCGGATTCGGCGGTTCTATCCGCTCTAATTACTGAGCGTCCTTCTAGCTGCAAAAGTCCCTGTGGAAAGGAGGAATCCAGCCACGTCTCTAAAAGGACCATAACACAACAGTCCCAGATACTTTTCTGCCGAGAGGTAATAAGTTCCAACTCCTCTACCTTGTTGGGTAAAGATCTAACATTTGATACAAGGAGACTTGGCAGTGCAGGCTTGTGAGGATTTTTACTTAGCCTCACTCGTAGTCCGGCCCTACAGCCCCTCTTCTGCTTACGCCCTCTCCGTTTTCTTTTCTTTCTGGCCAGGAGAGCAAGGGGAGTATCCCAAGGATATGCAAGATATGGAGGCTCTCTGATAAGCTCAGCTGGAATGTTGTAGGTTAAGACCTCCTGGCTGCAGCCTTCTCTGCCGATACTTAAGAGCTCTTGACGACTATAAATTACTTGTCCCTGAGTGTTCACAGTCCATAGCAGCAGTAAGTTCACAGATAAAAATAAAACACAACGGTCTTCGGAGTGCCGAGCCGCTGCAAGTGCTTGCGCCGCCATCTTCCCTATGTACTTTGATAAGATGACAGGGATCTTTAGTCTGTCTGTATAGAACTACAACTTTGATGGTTCCTTGGGAAGAACACTCCGGACGCAAAATTGTGAAGGGGCGCAAAATTTTGACACCCGGTGCTGCCTCAATACAGCTGTGTGTTTACGTCACTGGGCTCCGTTGAAAATGATTTTTCCGTGCAAACCAGGAAGTGACCTCTCCAGACAATGGAGTGACTCTTCTTTTCTTTTCTCTGTGGCTGCAATATCCTGGGTGACATGGATGCTGTTAGGCAGTTGAATGCACATGCGTACTCCATCCATTTCCTTCCCTCCCACCCACCGTGCAGCCCTGTGTGCTGGCAACCCACAATATGCCACTGATCCACATTTCCACTTGTCCCATGCCTAGAAACACAGGTGCCAGCAGTTCCTCCCCTTGCCCCACTCCTTTTCCAGCGAAAACTTGCTCTTTATAGCTAAATCAGAGCAAACGTCAACCCAGAGAAACTCCGCATTGTTGTTTGCTCTGATTGAGTGCTAAAGGCCATTTTTCCTTCCCCGGTAAAAGCAGTGATGCATTGTGCAGCAGTCTAGCAGTGGTTTCCTGCTAAAAATCTCATGGCAGATAATATTATGCTGCGTATTACAAGACTCCTCCAGGCCAGCACAATGCATGTTTGAGAATAGGGACTTAAACTGATTTTAATTAATCTAGGCACTTTTCACTCCAGCATTGGTAGAAATAATTGTGCATATTAGTAAACTGAGTTAAAGAGCTTTATTTCTTTTATCTACTTTGTGTTGTCAGGCACATTTTGCATCTGAGAACTACAGAGCACAGCAATGAAACGGCAACATTAGGTCATCCAAGCCATTTCGTTATTGCCACAGTGCATTCCCCACAACAAATTTCCCAACTTGGTGCCCTCCAGAGGTTGTTGGATTTGTCAGTGTTGAAAAAGAAAAGGTTCTGACCTCTTTTTTTTTACTCCTTTGCCTAGTCCTCAGACCTTAGTTGGCACAAAAGAGTCTTTGAGAAAGAATATTCTTGCAGAGTATTGCTGCTTTTGTTCTTAAAAAGTCTTCTTCTCCAACCACAACTGACAGCTTTTTACACACACCAAACACAACCAGCTTTCTACCATCCAACCAACCCACACCCAACACTAACATTGACCACTCTATATATGCAGGTACAATTTAGTGAAAGGTTGCATGAGTCACTGTAGGCCACTGACTCATGCTGACTTAGTTCTTTTACCATTACAGAAACAGCAGTCAATTTTTAGCCACGAAAGATTGCAACTACAACATCAGCCCCAGTAAACATAGTCATACAGCTTGTTCTAGATACAGTGATACCTCAGGTTAAGTACTTAATTCGTTCCGGAGGTCTGTTCTTAACCTGAAACTGTTCTTAACCTGAAGCACCACTTTAGGTAATGGGGCCTCCTGCTGCTGCCGCGCTGCCGGAGCACAATTTCTGTTCTCATCCTGAAGCAAAGTTCTTAACCTGAAGCACTATTTCTGGGTTAGCAGAGTCTGTAACCTGAAGTGTGTGTAACCTGAAGCGTATGTAAACTGAGGTACCACTGTAATGGACTTTCCAGACCCAAAAGGGGAAGTCACAGGTTGGGGACAGGATAAGCAGTTCAAAAACAACATTTGGGCAGCTCAAGAATTCAAGTCATGCGAAAGTCGTAGCATGTTGTGTGATGCAAAACACGAGAGATAACAGTGTTAAAAGGAAATGAAGCTGATCAGGCGCCCCTCAAACTCCAGCCCCAACCAAGCATGCCCATTTCTCCTCCCTCTGCCAAAGACAATCTCTAAAGTTATCTCTTCTACTCTCCACAAAGTATTCACCAATGTTTCTTGTTGTTGTTTAGTCGTTTAGTCATGTCCGACTCTTCATGACCCCATGTACCAGAGCACGCCAGGCACTCCTGTCTTCCACTGCCTCCCGCAGTTTGGTCAGACTCATGCTGGTAGCTTCAAGAACACTGTCCAACCACCTCGTCCTCTGTCGTCCCCTTCTCCTTGTGCCCTCCATCTTTCCCAACCTCAGGGTCTTTTCCAGGGAGTCTTCTCTTCTCATGAGGTGGCCAAAGTATTGGAGCCTCAGCTTCAAGATCTGTCCTTCCAGTGAGCCCTCAGGGCTGATTTCCTTCAGAATGGATAGGTTTGATCTTCTCATGAGGTGGCCAAAGTATTGGTCACGATCTGTCCAATGTTTCTAGCATGAAGGAAATGATTCTAGAACATGTAGAGTCCTTTCCTCACGAAGCTGTTGTCATTATGAAAAAGAAAGTGACCTCTTAGCAGGGAGCTTACTGGAACAGAGCCACATAAAACATTTGTGCCCCAAAGTATCAACGCAGCAATTGTTCCTAGTTTTTTTTTAAAAAAAACACCGTAGTTTTCCATGTATTAGACGAAGGGTTCCCCCCTCCAAAATAAAGTTAAAAGGGGGGTTGTCTTATTCATGGGTAGTGCAGAGGGGAGATGGGCGATTGGTTGCATCAGTGAGCTGGATATAGCAATTGGGTAGGTGAATGATGTCTTCTGCAAGGGCTGCTTTTTATTGGCGGCTGCTTTGTCAATTGGGCGGGTTATTTGTGGATACAGCAATGGCTGCTTTGGATTGGCTGCTGCTTTTGGAAAACAAGACTCCAAGGTGGCTATCACCTATGGAGGCTAAGGCTCTGAAAAAACTCAATATGGAGGCCAAGTGGCCGAAATATTGGGAGATACTAGAACAAGATAGCCATGTTCAAATATATAAAAGGATGTCACATAGAGGAGGGAGAAAGGTTGTTTTCTGCTGCTCCAGAGAAGTGGACACGGAGCAATGGTTCCAAACTACAAGAAAAAAGATTCCACCTAAACATTAGGAAGAACTTCCTGACAGTAAGAGCTGTTCGACAGTGGAATTTGCTGCCAAGGTGTGTGGTGGAGTCTCCTTCTTTGGAGGTCTTTAAGCAGAGGCTTGACAACCATATGTCAGGAGTGCTCTGATGGTGTTTCCTGCTTGGCAGGGGGTTGGACTCGATGGCCCTTGTGGTCTCTTCCAACTCTATGATTCTATGATTCTAAGATCGAGACACATTGAGATTGCAGAGTTTTGAGAAACTAAAAGATAAAGTGCGAGATTGGCTACATTATCATCAAATAAGAGAAGCCTTTAACTTGGATAAAAAAATAGGCTTCCAGGTGGAAAAATCGAAATTAGAAACAGAATTGTTAGAACCTAAAACTAAGATACTTTCGAGAATGTACAACTTGCTGTTAAAATGGATGAAACAGTTAAATCAGCTATGATTAAATGGGCACAGGACATTGGTCATAACATTATGTTTGCTGACTGGGAAAAGTTGTGGACCACCAATATGAAGTTTACGGCATGTAATGCCTTAAGAGAAAATATTATGAAAATGATCTATAGGTGGTACATGACCCCAGTCAAGCTTGCAAAAATTTATCACCTGCCGGATAATAAATGTTGGAAATGTAAAGAAACTGAGGGAACATTCTTTCACCTTTGGTGGACTTGCCCAAAGGTTAAGGCTTTCTGGGAAATGATCTATAATGAACTAAAAAAGGTATTCAAATATACCTTCCCTAAGAAACCAGAGGCCTTCCTTTTGGGCATTGTCGGCCAATTGGTGCCAAAGAAAGATAGAACATTCTTTATGTACGCAACAACTGCAGCAAGAATACTTATTGCAAAGTATTGGAAGACACAAGATTTGCCCACCTTGGAAGAATGGCAGATGCAAGTGATCGACTATATGGAATCGGCAGAAATGACTGGCAGAATCCGTGATCGGGGAGAAGAGTCGGTGGAAGAGGACTGGAAGAAGTTCAAAGAATACCTCCAAAAACATTGTAAAATGTTTGAATGTTAAAATGATGTTGGATATAAAGATAATATGGCATTAGTGATTCGGTAAAAAGAAATATGTAAAAATGATTGGGGAAAAAAAGGGTAAGACCAGAGTACTATTATGTCGGGATTAAACAAATGACATAAGGGACTAAGTTATAAAGAATATGTGATAAATGGTTTAATTGGAAAGGAAAAGAAACCAAAGGCATAATAGGTTGAAATGTATAAATAGGGTATAAGATTGGAAAGAGGGTTGGAAATTGCTGAATTTGATTGTGTAAAGGGGAACACAGAAAAGGGAGATGTGAGGAAGTCAGGAAAGAGGGTTACAAAGATAGTAAGTAAGGAATAATTTTTTCTTTGTTTTTTGTTGTTTTTGCTGTGCTCTTTTTGATTGTCTTTTTTCTGTTTTTTCTTTTCTTTTTTTCTGATTGTGATATTTGTTTTATTATGAAAAACTCTAATAAATATCTATTTTTAAAAAATGGATTGGCTGCTGCTTCGGCAAATTTGCTTGCGTCGCTTGCAATTGTTAGCGCTTGCCAGTTGGGTGAGTGATATTCAGTTTGGCATTCCTCCCCCAAAATTGCTGAACAACCGTGGGCATTCCCCCCCCCCAAAAAAAGCTCATCTCCTCCCATTTTCTTAAATTTGAGCCCCCCAAAATAGGGGCTTATACATGGGGGCATCTTATAGACAGAAAAGTACGGTAGGTATCCCCCACTCCAAATTAAGCTTTGCTGGAGTTCATTATGCCTCATGTGACTCTTGGGTAGAACACATTTCTGCACTAGCACTGTCAGATTCCCAGTTCTGGAGATTTTCATGCCCTTTACATACATTTATGATGGTCAACGTGACTCAAGCACAGAGTTTCCCAAACTTACTTGGCCTACCACCCCCTTTTCAGAAAAATAAATAAATTACCACCCCCCTCTGGAAATCTACCATCTTTAATTGAACAAACAGAAAGATCTAATGGCAAATTTGCTTTCTTTTATTATCCGTCCCAGGAATGGGGTCGGGGCCACAGCCCACCCGCCATTGGCCAAATAGACAGGCAAGCTGTGAGCCACTTCCTGGGTCTGAGTGAAGCTGGAAAGGGTTCACCCAAGCCCGGGGAAACCCCTTGCCTCCAGCACGAATGTGGGATCCAGGGGAGAAGTTGTCACTGTCCGGCGATGGTGCCCAGCCTGCCAGTAAGCATCATTGTACAACAGATGAAACAGAATTTTCTTTTCTTGGGCTTGCTGATCAGAAGGTTGGCAGTTCAAATCCTCGCAATGGGGTGAGCTCCCATTGCTCTGTCCCAGCTCCTGTCAACCTAGCAGTTCGAAAGCATGCCAGTGCAAGTAGATAAATAGGTACCACTCTGGTGGGAAGGTAAACGGCATTTCTATGCGCTCTGGTTTCCGTCACATTCTCCCGTTGCATCAGAAACGGTTTAGTCATGCTGGCCACATGACCTGGAAAGCTGTCTGTGGACAAACGCCAGCTCCCTCGGCCTGAAAGGTAGATGAGCACCACAACCCCATAGTCACCTTTGACTGGACTTAACCGTCCAGGGGTCCTTTACCTTTTGTATGTTTCCATCACCCCTTATTTTTATTCAGTGCCCCCCAATACGTACAGAGGTGAGGAAGGCTGTCAGACAAGGACAATTGCCAGAAAACCATCTGTCTCTAAATATGGATACAGCATGCTTTGTACTATCAACAGTTCCACCATGGAGAGTGTAGCTAGGAAGCATAAATCCCCAACATAAATAAAGTCAGACATGAATATCACTAACATGCACATTAATTGTTTGCTTAAGTCATTATTCAATGTAACAGTATTACTCAATATAACCCTGAAGTTGCCATTTTCCGCCGGTTTGATATTCCAGAGCAAATATTATGATCTCATTGTGCATATATGCCATTTTCTCAGAGGTGAAAGACAGAGAGACACAGTGAGAAAGAACTGCGGCATTCAGCAGCCCAAGACAACATGCCCTTGGAAATGCCCAAATTGTTATTTTTACCCAATCATTCTCTCTATAGAAATGACCGAGAACACGTGGAGATTTTGATGATCATTCCAAAGTAAAATCTGTCAAAAGGTATACCAAACTGATGATGCTGGTGGCAGCAAGGCCAAATTAAAAGGAAACATCTAAATTGCTTTTTATAGATATACTGTGTCATACTTTCATTATTTCTGTTTATTGTTTTAGGGTTGCATCCAGAACTATAAAGTTGTTATATGGGTATTTGGAAAGGATTTGTTCATTTAATGAACAAGATGAACCAAAAATGAATGTGTATCTGGCAGATAAGAAGATTAGATCCTAATGCTAAAAGTACAAATATTCCTCTAATAGTTGATAACACTGAACAAGCATGTAATGTCAGGTGCTCCTCCACTTTCTAGTTACTCAATGCCACTGTTACATACACTCCAACATTTCTCCAATGGAAATAGGGACATCCCCTTGAATAATGATAATTTTACCATTTATACTCCACACATCTTACTGGGTTGCCCCAGGCATGCTGAGCAGCTTCCAACATATATCAAAACGTAATAAAACATTAAACATTTTTTAAAAACTTCCCTATACAGGATTGCCTTCAGACGGCTCGGGAGCTGGATAGCTCCATACCCTCCAAAATTTCTCCAATGAAAATAGGGACATCCTAACGAAATGTAGGACATTCCGGGATCAAATCAGAAACCTGAATGGCTTCTCTAAATCTGTAAAATAGGGACACTTGGAGGGTCTGCTGTTAAGAAGTGGGGAACATACACAATGGGAGATGTTTCAAGGTTAAGCACTGTTGAGGCTAATTGATTTCAGAGGCAGATAGGTAGCCGTGTTGGTCTGCCATAGTCAAAACAAAAAAAATTCCTTCCAGTAGCACCTTAAAGACCAACTAAGTTAGTTCTTGGTATGAGCTTTCGTGTGCATGCACACTTCTTCAGATACACGTGTATCTGAAGAAGTGTGCATGCACACGAAAGCTCATACCAAGAACTAACTTAGTTGGTCTTTAAGGTGCTACTGGAAGGAATTTTTTTTGTTTTGATTTCAGAGGGATATGATAAAATCTTATTTTGAAATCAATGAGATTTTAAAGGGTTTGACTTTGGCTGAGTCACATCTTGAGATTTACGAAGCATGCCACTTTAGTTCTGCAGAGCTTTCTGCTTTGCCACCCCACTGGACTGGTTTTAAGTAAGAAGATAGGCAGGTGGGGACAGACTGATGCTGGTGGGACACTCAGCTACATTTGCCAATTGACCCTTTTGCTCAGCCTTCCAGAGTCCACTAACCTCCTGATGTCAATTGAGTCCAATGCCCATCAAGCTCAGATGATTGGAGTCATAGCCACTCCACTCCCAAAAGCCTGCTCCCCAGGCTGCCATGGATAGGCTGAAATTCAGACTGGGACTGGTGGGGACCCAGAATGCTTTGTGGCAGCTGGAGGCAATGACCCAACGGCCACAGGAGGCATGGCAGGATTGGAAGGTTGGGGAGATGCCATGACGGGTCGCAACCGCTGTCCACCCTTGGACCAGGTGAGCGGCCATTATTATCAGTGCCAGAAAAAGAGGTCCTGGAACTCACCACAAATGCCTTCCTTGTTCTCTTATAATGGCAATGGCACCTGGAACAATGGTGCTGGAACTGAGTTCTCTCTCTATCAAGTTTTTCATTGGTTTACATAGTTTTATACCTTTTAACTTTAACCATTTCAAACATTAAAATAAAAGGTTATTTCAAACCTTTGGACCGCCTTCCCTCCCTCCATGGGTTCCATATTTAAAATAAAATATTCTGCATCTTTTACTCTTATCCATCTATTATATATCCATAGTTACCATAATTAGTTCCACATTACAAGTGTCATTATATCCCTGCCAATGATTTTAACTGTTTGCAGTGGTCTTTTAAATATATTAAGAATTTACTCCAGTCTTTTAGGAATACTTGATCTTCCTGGCTTCTGATCTTTCCCATCAGTTTCACCATCTCTCCATACTCCATCAGTTTAGTCTGCCATTCTTCTTTTGTTGGTACTTCTCCTTCCTTCCATCTCTGGGCTAGAAGCATTCTCTCTGCCATCGTTGCATACATAACAAGTATTTTATCCTCTCTTGGTATCTCTTCACCTATTATACCTAACAAAAAGGTTTCTGGTTTTTTAAGAAATGTATTCTTAAACGTTTTCTTTAACTCATTGTATATCATTTCCCTGAAAGCTTTTACCACTGCACAAGTCCACCGCATATGGTAAAAAGTACCCTCGTTCTCTTTGCATTTCCAACACAGATTTGAACTAGTTTTCTTTTATTTTTAATTTATTTAACCATTTTTTCAATACAAACAGCAACCACAAAAAAACACATACAACAAAAACCACAATGACACTAATAACACAATTTAACAATTCAGATTTAAGTACTGATATACCTATAACTACACCTTTTTAACAATATTTCCCCATCTCTCCTCCCCCTACTTCCCACCACTTTCCGCCTTACCGCTTAAGTAGTCCTTCCAGATTTCTTCATATTTATCCATTCTTAATTTGTGTCAATATGCAATTCGTTCGTATGTAACTAGTCTGTCCATATTGTCAATCCATGTTCTCAATGGGATCTGTTTGCAGCTTTGAACTAGTTTTGTACATTTTTGCAATTTTACTTGGTGTTAGATACCAACGATACATCATTTTCACATAGTTTTCCTTCAACAAACAGCATAGAATTGAGTTCTGGTGAGTTCCAGCTGAAAAAAAGCCCTGATAATTATTATTAGATTTGTATACCACCCTTCATCAAAAGATCTCAGGGTGGTTTGCAAGATAAAAATACAAAATAAAAGCACAAATAAATAGTTAAAACAGAAACAACAAACCAATACACCCCTCGCCGCCCAAATACACACAAGTGAAGCTAGTGTTTGGTACTAAGCAGGCAAGACCCTTGTCTTGGACAACAAAAACATGGGCGCCAACTTCTTCATCTGGTATAAGAGGCATCTTATAAGGAAAAAATAATGCACAGTGTATGGAACATAGTGAAGCAGGTTTGTTGAGCCCTATAGCTTTGGAGAATTTTATATACCACAGCACCATCTAGCAGGAACAGACATAGTAGCAGCCTGAGTAACCATTGTCGGTGGACATTGGGTGGGGTGGGGGCTAAGCTTCTCCATTCTAATATGAAATGTTAAGTTCATAAATAATTTGTGACCCTGGACGGAGCTTAGCTCCTAGCTTTATTGCCTGGGTTTCTATTCACATTTGTTTTCCTCGACATAATGCAGCTCAGGATCCCATGGGCCGCGCCATAGCTGCAGGAAACAAACCAACATGTGCTATTTTCATTATTTCTAGAATTGCAAGGCCCATGAATTAATGCATTAAATAAAATCTCCGTACATTCCAGGAGGGAACTTTTATGGGAAGGGCCTTCAAATAGCTTAAAAGCCGTAATGAAAGATGGCAATGTTCAGGAAGGCTGTGCAAAATGAAGTACGGGGACTTATTTCATGAAGGAAAGGGAAAATGAGATTCCACATTCTGGTAGTATAGTTATTGATCCCTTTAAATCACACACACACACACACACACACACAAAAAAAAACCTAAGGTCACCTAAGCTTTGGGTTGAGCGTTTTCAGGTTGCGCTCCGGGGTGACCCGGAAGTAACAAAAGGCGTTACTTCCGGGTTTCGCCGCTTGTGCATACGCAGACGCTCAGAATGACGTCACGCGCATGCGTGGAAGTGGCAAACACGGCATGCGCAGACATGGGTTGCGTTCACTTCAGGATGCAAACGGGGCTCTGGAACGGATCCCATTCACATCCAGAGGTACCACTGTACACAAAATCAACAACCACCCTTCCAAATTCTCAGTTTTCTGAATTGCGCAATGCAATTCTCCAGGCAAGCAAGAGGCATAAAAATGCAAATATTCGGGTAAAGTGTGCATATACATGCATGTATTCATGGAATAGCATACAAGGATGCATTGTGTTAGGGGAAATCGCTTGAAAAGATGTGTGCATGTGTCAGAACTGCATAAAAGTAGGAGAGATTCACACTAAAATGCAGATGAATATTCACGAGGATTTTCTTTTTCTCAAAAAAAAAAATGCAAATTGCTGCAGAGATATGGAAAACCGAATTTAGGACTGGAAGAAAAAGAGAAGTTGTGGAGACTAAAAAAGCTGACAGACTTGTCTGTTGCTGATGGTGAATGGCTTCTAAGGAGAGCAACTCCAGCTGCGAATTATCCTCCTCAGAGAGGCTCACCTGGTGTCTGTTTTTTATGTCTATTTTTGTTTTTCCAGGCTTTTAAAGATCAAAGTTTTTCATATTTGAAAACTTTGTATAGCCCTACTCTATTATTGTTTTCTGGTTGATTTTTGTATTTTAATATTTTTGATGCCTTAGGCCACACAGAGAATGTGTGCTGTTAGTATGCAGTTAGTATGTCAGCATATAAAAGTAGTAAATAATTTCCTCCCTTTCTCATAAATAAGTTGAGACCATTCAGGTACAAAGGTCTTCCTGTTATGAAGCAGATACAGTCAGGCATATATGTAGGTATATCAAAATACCTACAAATAGGTATATTTATATTTGTGATACATCTTCCATGCAAAATTCAAGATGCTAAATCTCTCAATCCTCCAGAGCAGATTTTTTTTTGGGGGGGGGGGAGGGACAGGGTGATGACCAGGAAAGGAAGGCCTCCTAGGACTTGGAAGAAAATCTGAGTTTCCTCAGGAACGAAAGGTTTAAAAAAGGCAAGAAAGGGATTAGCTGGTGCCACGAAAAACAGATCAGCCCATTGAGAGAACCTAAGGGGTATATTTACATCTGTTTCCTTACTCAGCTCCCGTTATAACCTTGTTTCTTTCTAATTAACTCCTTTCAAAATAATCTCTCTCACACACACCTCAGAACTAGGAAGTTTCGCTCATTCTTTGACCCTTGCTGTGATTATTCCTAGCTGACATTAACAGATATTGACTGAGCAGTTCTCAATTCAGTCAGTCACTTGTTGACATATCATCTCACCTAGCCAATGTGGGCATTTCATATTTATATGCAAACCAGAACTGTAATCTTCTTTAGTTTGCTCTTATTTCTCTGCAGGAAAAGATGGATTCAGTTATAAATCATTGAATAAACCACTCAGCCACTAATTTATCATGCTGGCCTTATTACTGTTTTTTTAAAAAAAAAATCAAATAAAATATTAAGAATACAAGGCGCCAGCTCTTCCCCTCCCCGCCCAACTCTTTCCCCTCTCACTTTAAATATTAGCGGCTACAAGCAGTCTCGTGCACAACCATCCATCAGCCTGTGGTAACCTTGTGGCACAGAGCTACTCTATTAAATTTTAGATTTGCAGTCATAATACACAGCTACAGGGTGTTAGCACATTACAGGGAAAGATTGAGCAGACCAACAATTCTTCAAGCATTTCATATAAGACATGTTCATTGTTTTCCCGGCTAATAAAAAAAGTGATGACCCGGTGGGTTTGCTAGTCCAATCCTTTTGTAGGTGGAGCCAAAAATAGAGGCAATGCTTTGGTAGTTGAGCAAAAGAGCCGTGCATCCTTTAAACACACTGACAAGTCATTCCCGCAAATAAACTAACCAAACACCATACTTAGTACCATTTTAAACTGTCACGCCGTCCCACAAGGAATCCTGGGATCTGTAGTTTGTTAAGGGGGCTGAGAGTTGGTAAAGGTAAAGGTGAAGGGACCCCGACCATTAGGTCCAGTTGTGGCCGACTCTGGGGTTGCGGCGCTCTTCTCGCTTTATTGGCCGAGGGAGCTGGCGTACAGCTTCTGGGTCATGTGGCCAGCATGACTAAGCCACTTCTGGCGAACCAGAGCAGCGCACGGAAACACCGTTTACCTTCCCGCCGGAGCGGTACCTATTTATCTACTTGCACTTTGACGTGCTTTCGAACTGCTAGGTGGACAGGAGCAGGGACCGAGCAACGGGAGCTCACCCTGTTGCGGGGATTCGAACCGCTGACCTTCTGATCAGCAAGTCCTAGGCTCTGTGGTTTAACCCACAGTGCCACCCGCGTCCCATAAAGTTCCCTGGGAAGAGGCATTGTTTGTTTGTTTGTTTTAAAAAATATGGGAACTGTAGCTCTATCCATAACATTAACAACGATGTGGTTATGATTCTGTAGTCATGAGCAGAGACTTGAAGTGAGTTCACTTCTGATATGAAGATCAGTCAAGTGTGGTTTAAGAGCCATTTTTAATTAAACCGGGCCAAAATCCCACTTTCTCCCTCATTATTTCATTGTTTCCAAAGTAAGCCCCAAGAAAACAAGTAAAAACACAGTATCTGGTCTCTCACAATGTACATGTAAAAAAAAACCCCCCTATGCAGGAGAAGGGGAAATGAGATGTTACAGAAGGTAAAATAATCAAGCTGGTATCTCCATTGCTACATTTCCAGTGAGCCATTCATCTGCAACAAAAGTGGACAAGGAATTTTGGCTGCTTTCAGAGTGACTGTGTGAATTTCCTTATAGTTTTGGGTGGCTACCTACATTTCAGGTGGTTAAGGGGATTCCCCTAACCCCTTTTTGCTTCTGCATTTTTTTAAAAATGCATTCTGGTCCCAGAAGTAAAAGCAGCTGAGAGGCTGTAGAGGAAAGTGTAAAAGCAAAGGGAAAATAAAACAAACCTTTGACTATCTTGTTGAGTAAAATATAAGCAAGATAAACTAAGCTAAAAATAATAATAAAATAAAAATAATAAAAAGTACACCACCACCCCAAAAAAGTTCAGAGAAATCTGCCAGCAATTCTCAGGGGCTTTTTCTCTCTCACACCTGCAAAGGGCTAAAATAAAGCTTACTGGAAATTTTGGCTCACATCTAAAGGTAAAAGGTAAAGGATCCTTGGATGGTTAACTCCAGTCAAAGGCGACTATGGGGTGCAGCGCTCATCTCGCTTTACAGGCCGAGGGAGCCGGCATTTGTCCACAGACAGCTTTTCCGGATCAAGTGGCCAGTATGACTAAACTGCTTGTGGCACAACTGAACACCATGACAAGTGCCAGAGTGCATGGAAATGCCGTTTACCTTCCCGACACAGTTGTACCTATTTATCTACTTGCACTGGCGTGCTTTCGAACTGCTAGGTGGGCAGAAGCTGGGACAGAGCAACAGGAGCCCACCACCATTACATGGATTCGAACTACCGACCTGCCGATCAGCAAGCCGAAGAGGCTCAGTGGTTTAGACCACAGCGCCACCCACATCTGACCTCTATTACTATACAGCATAAAGATGCATGGTTGTCCTCAGACTACAGATGTGATGGAAGGCCTGCGCTAGAACATCCAGATCTGAGATTTTTCACCCCAAATATAACTAAACTAAACTGTAAAACAGCAAGTGGTCTCTCACATTGGTCATTAAAAAAAAATGCAGCACCAAACAATCTGTAAAGGGGGAAAGTCCATGAATTAGTCATTAAAAGGGATGTGGAAGAGTTGGAGCTGATGGGAGTTTGAGTCAAACAACATCTGGAGGATACAATTCTCCATACTCGAGGTAGATTTGTTTAAAGGGCCTTCACTCTCAATTCCTTTTCCTACGTATAGAATCGGGACTCTAATAATCTTTTTGCATCAGCTTCTTTTCTGTCTGAAGGAGCATTAGAACCCACTATGGAACTACATGCTATACCTCAAAGTAATATTCTTGAGGCAAATACAAATGAAAGTCAACAAGACATGGTATCGGTGTGGCAAACAAGCCCACAGAGAAGTGCCATTTTCTTATAAAATGATGCAGTCCTGCTTGGTTTCACTTGCAGTTTAAAGTAAAATAAAGCTATTTCCTGGTTGATTTCAGTTACAATTGGAGATGGTTTTTCAATCTGACCAGCAGCACAGCTTTAAAAAAAAAAAAGTTAAGAGGAGGGCAAAAGAGATAGCTAAGGTATTAAACAGAAACTGCAATCCAGCAGGTGAAAAAGAAAACAGCCCAAAAGCCCAGGGAACTAGGCCATACAATAATGAGAAAATGAAAAACAACAGCCGAATTTTAAGATGAGCCAAATTTTAAAAATGGATATACTTTAATAGTTTTAGCAAAAATATTTTGGTGCAATGAAATAGTTGGTGACACCTGAACACAGCAGTTCTCGCACACAAAGGGACCATGTTTTGTTTAATAAATTGTCAAAACAAAAATGATAAACCCCAAACTGGGACATTTATTTTCCCCAGTAGCAAGTTATTCATCACCACAAATTTGTTAACTGCTGTTTCCTGTAATGAATGTGCCACCTTATCTTAATTATCAACAGCAAGACTTTGCTCATTTATCTCATGAACCATTACATCCTGCTCACTACAACATTGCTGCAAATTCATTTGAGTTGTTGACGTGGTGGTTACTGATGCCTTAAATTTGGATTATCCAAACGGTTCTTCCTCAGCAGGAAGATTCTAGAGCACATGCCGATTTAGTCTGCATGCATCTGGCATCTGGATGTAGTCCTAATTATCTAAGGGCCTAACAACACATCACAAGAAATGTGCTTGTTGCCATTCCTGCTTGCACAAATAGGTGCAAATTCCACATACACAGAGAACTATGCAATTATAACTGAAATACCGTGAATAAGAAATCTTAACATCCAAGTTACTAGGAAGGGATGGGATTGGGTGGGTTTTGGTAATGGGTGCGAGGTGGTCTCGTAAATAATCAAGATTTGTTTATCTATATTCTTATTTTTCTTAGGAGGAATAGTTTAAAATTAAATTATCCCAAAATAATAAATGCTCATTCTTGAGGGTCAGTATGGTATAACATTTAGAGCAGGGAAGAGGAACTTGTGGCCCTCCAACTGCCTTTGGACTGCAACTCACATTTTCCTTAACCATTGGCCATCCTGGCAGAGGTTGATGGGACCTGGAGACCAACAACATCTCAAGATACAGGTAGGTACCCATGTTGGTCTGCCGTAGCCAAAACAAAATTTAAAAAATCCTTCCAGTAGCACCTTAGAAACTAACTTGTTATTGGTATGAGCTTTCATGTATCTGAAGAAGTGTGCATGCACACAAAAGCTCATACCAATATCAAACTTAGTTGGTTTCTAAGGTGCTACTGGAAGGAATTTTTTTATTTTGTTTCAACATCTCAAGAGTCACACTGAACCCAGCTGAGGAGGCCTGGATTCAAATCTCAACACAACTAGGAAGTTAATTGTGCCAGCCATCCTCTCTCAGCCTAACTTCACACAGCTGTGAAGAGAAAATGGCAGGTGGGGATGTATGCTTCCATGAGCTTATATATGAAAAGTCGAGGTATAAATGAAATATATTATTGTTCTAACAACTACACTGCCTTGCTTAAGAGCAGTGCAAGCTGTTGCTTGACCGCTGGCAACAGAAATGTGGCTTCCATCCAGGGGCGCCGACTTATAAAAAATATGGGGGGGCGGGGGCCCATACCGACTTATAAAAAATATTGGGGGGGCCCAAGACCTCCAAACCGCTGCTGCTGGGGGAACGAAAGAGGCGAGCCCCGGGCTGCCCCGACCTTAAGTGAACCTGTGAGGGCCCGCCCTTTGCGGCAGCCGATTGGCTGCCGCCGTGGGCGGTGAATATTAATGAGCTAGGGGGAATCCCCGCTTCTCGCGGGGCTGACACCAGCCCTGCGAGATTGTTGATGGGTCGAGAGCCTGCAACCCCACCCCCTCTCTAGATCGGGAGTGGCTTTGTTTTAACTCATTACTGAATGTATTTTAAAAGGTAACTATCGTCAAACAAGGAAAATAAAAAATACCAACATAATTTTGTGATTTTACAAAGCATAATATAACTAATAATTTTCTTAAATTATTGGGGGGGGCAGAGCCCCCCCAAACTAATTTTTGAGGGGGCTCGGGCCCCCTCAGGCCCCATGGAGTCGGCGCCTATGCTTCCATCGTGGGTTGAGTGAGATCCCCAGCTTCTCAGCTCTCCTCATTCACCTCAGAGGGCAACACGAAGGGGTCTTGAAACCAAGTCTTATGAGGGGCAGTTGAGAAAGTTGGGTATGTTTAGCCTGGGGAAGAGGAAACTGAGGGGAGACATGATAGCCATCTTGAAATATCTAAAGAGCTGTTGCATGGAAAATGGAGCAAGCTTCTTTTCTCCTGCTCTAGAGGTTAGGATCCAAACCAATGGATTTAGCTTACAAGAAAGGAGAGTGCGACTAAACATCAGGAAGAACTTTCTGACAGTAAGTGCTGTTCAACAGTGGAATGGACTCCCTTGGGAAGTGGTGGACGCTCCTTCCTTGGAGGCTTTTAAGCAGAGGTTGGGTGGCCACCTGTTATGGATGCTTTGGCTGAGATTCCTGCATTACAGGGTTTGGACTAGATTAGCCTTGGTGATCCTTTCCAACTCTTCAGTTCTATGATACCAAAGAAGGCAAAGCTTGACGGAAGAAAATGCCAGCTGAGTAGCCACGTCACCAAAGGGACATTTATTCGATATTCTTTTCATTGTGATTTTTTTTTCAAGCAGCTTTGGGATCCTCTCAGATTTATAAAGCGGGATAAAGGTAAAGGTAAAGGTAAAGGTACCCCTGCCCGTACGGGCCAGTCTTGACAGACTCTGGGGTTGTGCGCCCATCTCACTTAAGAGGCCAGGGGCCAGCGCTGTCCGGAGACACTTCCGGGTCACGTGGCCAGCGTGACATCGCTGCTCTGGCCAGAGCCAGAGCCAGAGCCAGAGCCGCACACGGAAACGCCGTTTACCTTCCCGCTGGTAAGCGGTCCCTATTTATCTACTTGCACCCGGAGGTGCTTTCGAACTGCTAGGTTGGCAGGTGCTGGGACCGAGCAGCGGGAGCGCACCCCGCCGCAGGGATTCGAACCGCCGACCTTTCGATCGGCAAGTCCTAGGCGCTGAGGCTTTAACCTTTAGCGCCACCTGCATCCCATAAAGTGGGATACAAACATTCAAAACAAACAAACAAAATAAATGTTGATGCAATAATAATCACTATGGAATAACGTCAAGCCATTTTTCAAGAGGTCTTTAACGCTTGATGTTTTTATTATGTTTTTAGATATGCTGTTAAGCCGCCCAGAATGGCTGGGGAAGCCCTGGCAGATGGGCGGGGTATAAATAATAAAATTATTATTTGCATTATTAACTGAACATAGTGAGAACCTTTCAAAGGTCAAAGTGCAAAATCTCGAAAGAAGAAGTTTTGAGCTATTTTTTTAGGAAATTCACCAAAACCGACACTACCGACAAGGGCCGAATCCAGACACATGGCAACCCTATGCCTGCCTGCATTGCAGGCCTAACATCAAGGTTCATAAAGCTAGCTTAATGCATCACTCAATCCAGGGGTGTTCTAACAAATGTACTTCTTTATACAACAAATCTTAGAATTTCTCCAACAATTTTTAAAAATCAATTTAAACTTCCATCTGCTCATGCTTCCGTGAGGTTATTAAAACCAGAATTATGTGTCCTTCCTTAATGAGCTTTTTCAGCTGAAGCATCTCCAAGTGATTATATATGGCATGTTTCAAACGTTTTTCTTAGCGGAGAAAATAATGGTGATAAAAAATGGAAGTGATTCAGGAAAACTTCAACATTTCTCCGTCCTCTTGCATAATCATTCTCCGTTTAGAGCTTTCTGCTTAAAGAGGGGGGGTGCAAAGGGGGACGTGAAATTATGAATAGTGTTGAGAGAGTGTTAGAAAAGTTTCTGCTTCTCATATAAAACTAGAATTCATGGCCTCTAAATAAAAAATCATGCACAGTACATTCAGAATGAACAAGGGGACATTCTTCTTCATTCAGCAACACATAAGCAAGTTGTGGATTTTACTGCTTCCGCCTGAAGTGATGGCCACCAACTCTGAGACATACCATAGAGAGAACTATCCCAGGGTGAGCCGTCACTCCAGAGCAGCTTGGTCATTTGCATCACTGCACGGAGGTGTAAAGATAGTAAAAAAATTTAGCCACACATAAGCAGTTAACATATGGTAAAATGATTGTGTGTATAGATTCTTACAGAGTTTTAAAATGCATGAATCCTCTGTGGGTTTGTTTACCAGTGGGTATAAATATTCTGAGAACAAACGGGCAGCATGGCTTCTTTGTTTCTCCAACTAGAAAATGAGCGAGGAGTTCTGGAGGTCCGTTCTTAACCTGAAACTGTTCTTAACCTGAGGAACCACTTTAGCTAATGGGGGCTCCCACTGCCGCCGCACGATTTCTGTTCTCATCCTGAAGCAAAGTTCTTACCCTGAGGTACTATTTCTAGGTTAGCAGAGTCTGTAACCTGAAGCGTCTGTAACCTGAAGTGTCTGTGACCTGAGGTACCACTGTATATGCTAACACTTGAAACACTGGAAAGCTACCAGCCAATGTGGACAATATTGTTGTTTCCATAACACCTCTTAAAATCACGATCTAGTTTTGGCACGGAAGCTGATCTGATCATCCTGTACAATAACTTCGGTCAGAAGACAGGGGGAACGTGCCTCTGTTAATTTGCCTTGATCTCTCAGTGACTTTTGATGCCACCAACCATGATATTCTTCTGGAGCGACCGTCTGAGTTAAGGATGGGTGGCAGCATCCTGGTTTTGATCCTATTTGGATGACTGTCCCCCATGGGTGGTGCTGGAGGAGGATTATTTGGCCCTGTAGAGCCTTCAATATGGGACGCCACAGGAATTTATTTTATCCCTGATGCTCTTTAACATCTGACATGAAACCACTGAATGGGGTCATCCAGGGTTTTTGAGTGAATTTAAGTTGATGCAAGAGGCATTTGGAAACTTTTAAATTCACTTTGCGGATGCCAATTACCTTTTATACAGTACCAGAGGTTGCTCGGTCATTAAAAGCAAAATTATGGATCAGCAATTGTATTAGGTTATCAGCTGGCAATCAAAATAAAATATGTTATCTGTTTAAAGGCAGACTAGCCATTAATCAAGAACCTTGCAACCAAACTAAAGGATGAAAGTCCTAATAATTCATAGGAGGCATTAACGAGGACTATGACTTACTTTTAGAGGATATTAATGTATGATGTTGGAGGGAGAAACTAATAGCCCTGGGACAACGTCCAGTTCAATCCTTTGTCAAAACCATTTGTTACTGCCTTCTGTGGAGAAAAGTGTTTTTAGGTTCTTTTCCTTCACTGAACCTGAAGGATTATCCATGTATAATTATACATCCTGCTAAGAGAGAGACTTCATCCTTTAAGTATTTGCCAAAATTGTAAATTGCTTTTATTTATAGACGAGACAAAAGTTATTTAAAACGCATTGCGTACTTCTACCGCTGCTCTTTATCATCAAGAATTACATGCACTTAAATTAGCATTCTTAATTACGCCCTTGAAATGGAAGAAGGCCACAAATCATTTTGATGTTGCAGGGGAGGGGAAGAGAGAGAGAGTGGCAGAAGGTGCCTAGGGTCATGTGAAATACGTTTCGGCTCCAGAAAAACAAGTCCTAATTTACAGAAGGGTCCTCTATGCTGTTGAACCAGCATGACCTAGTTGAGTGGCGGGAATCATTTATTTCCTCTGTAACCTTGCAGAGGTAACAGCTTTACAAACATGCAATTGAAAACTAACACCAGAAAACACCAACACACATTTTAAATCCAGGAACTAAGGTTTCTGAATGATGACAAAGTGATGATGAGCTAACATTGGGAAAGGATGTAGGTCAGAGTTAGAGAATCTGCCTTGCATGCAGAAGGTTCCATGCTCAATCTAGGTATGGCTGGGAGGGACTGTTAAGAAAAGTGGGAAAGGGTTAATTCTTCCCCCTACAGCTGAAGACATCTTGTGACTCTCTTGTCTGAGTTGCTGAGCAAATTCGTATGTAGCACTGGGTAGATAAAGGCTCATGTTACAGCATTCATTATTGAGGAGCACAGGAGAATCTGTTGGAGGCGTGGAGACTGTTAGGATGCTTCTGCAAACACATGGAAGACTTGGTGAAAAGATCCTCTGAGGGAAGTTGGACAACTTGCAAGACTTTGGGACTTGGAGAATTCTTGCAGTTGCCAGACTTTGTTAGCAACTGGAATTTGCACTTGCTGTGTGGACATTATTTTGGCAGGGACTTTGTAAACTGGAACCCTCTCTGGGCTCAGCGAGTGCAGTGTCCTTGTAGCAACTGTATATAGTATGTATAGTGTGTGTGTTTGCCAAGTAAAAGCCACCTCTGCTACACAGTTGTTTCCTGTGAAGCCCCTATCCGCTTGACTGAACTTCCGTGATGCATACACAACACCCAAAAGGGACTGTCTGTGTGTAACTTGGGAAAGCTGCCGGCTGTTACTGTTGACAAAACTGAACCGGAGGAACCGATTGTCTGACTTAGTAGAATGCAGCTTCCTGTATCCTGATGACACAGACTGAGGTATAGTGGTACCTCAGGTTAAGAACTTAATTCATTCTGGAGGTCTGTTCTTAACCTGAAACTGTTCTTAACCTGAGGTACCACTTTAGCTAATGGGGCCTCCCACTGCTGCTGCGCCGCCACAGCACGATTTCTGTTCTCATCCTGAAGCAAAGTTCTTAACCCAAGGTACTATTTCTGGGTTAGCAGAGTCTGTAACCTGAAGCGTCTGTAACCTGAAGTGTCTGTAACCCAGGGTACCACTGTACTAGGCCCAGTGCCAAGAAGACCTACACCTGCTTAGAAGTCACAGCAGCCCTAGTTGTGTCCTGTACTTTTGCCTTAGACTGACAGATCTCAGGTCTGGTCTGGTCTACAGTTGCCACAGAATGAGAAAATACAATATTGAGATGGACTGCAACACATCTAATTGCATGGGGATTTTTATAATGCTTCCCCATCCTCCATGATTCAAGTTAAAAAACAAAAAACAAAGCTAACACATGTAGACAAGTCCTATTCAAGCTCACCCCCTGCTGTGCCAGCTTTATGACTGCAGAGTATTTTTAACATGAAGAAACATTCAACAAATATGATTTCCTCCTGTCAGCAGTCTGAAATGATGCAGTCTATTCAACCACCTCAGGACTCTTCCACCTTATTCTGCAACTTGCTTAGACCAGGTCTTAGCTACACCAGATACAGTGGTACCTCAGGTTACATATGCTTCAGGTTACATATGCTTCAGGTTACGTATGCTTCAGGTTACAGACTCCGCTAACCCAGAAATAGTGCGTCAGGTTAAGAACTTTGCTTCAGGATGAGAACAGAAATCAGGCTCCGGCAGCGCGGCAGCAGCCGGAGGCCCCATTAGCTAAAGTGGTGCTTCAGGTTAAGAACAGTTTCAGGTTAAGTACGGACGTCCGGAATAAATTAAGTACTTAACCTGAGGTACCACTGTACTTGCCAGGGAGGGGGGAAATATAAACCACACAATTGCAATGCATTTTAGAGCAAAAGCATTTTCCAAAAGGTGTTTATATCCCCCATCTATTGGTGAATCCAGCAAAAATGAGAAAAACCAAGCTCTTCACTCTATTTTTGAGGTGCTTCAAACAAAGAGATTTACAGTTTTGCACAATGTCTACTAAAAAGGTAAGAGCAGAGTATTGTTGCGGGCAGATTAAAAACGCACCAGGAAAATTTTTAAACATATTGTGTTGAAACTTATTGTTTTATTTTTAAAGTCTGTCATTCATCTGTTGTGCTATTTTACAGAACACCCATTTCTATTTACTCCTTTAATAATGTCTTAAGACATTTATCACCATGTGCTAAGCAGAACAAAAAGGCACTTTGCAGACTAAATGGGAAATAGGCCATCTTCGTTGTTACAATTCATTTTTTTAAAAAAATGCTCGGAAATGAAATTTTACTGTGAGAGTCTGATGATGTTCATGGCGTATGAGCAGACTTTGCTTTTATTAGTTGTAACCATGCTCATCCTCAACCTCCCTAATCAGAATTACAATAACCACTCAGATGAGAAAAGTAATGAAATCATTAAGGTATTCTTTGTTAAGGCTGGATGATTCTGTGCTTATATGTCATAATTGCTTAACTCCGCTCATAAGCTTCCATAAAAAGAAAATTCCTCAGGTTGTTTTTTTTACTGACGAAATCTCTCACTACAGTGCAAGGCTTTCCTATGAGTGACCCCACCCCCAGATGGCTCCAGATTGCTGCAACATTGGGACAACTCAGCAACCCATAAACTGGGCAAATACAGACAGCCAAAAGCAACCTTGTTCTGTGTTTGTAGATAGTATTGATTTGTGATGAACAAAGGAAAAAATAACAAGGGTTGTTGTTTTTTGTAATTCAGCAAACCTTCAGGAGCATTAGCAAGAAGCAAACAAACACTTTTGTTTCCTTCTCTGCCACAAGCACCCCCATATATAAAAGCCCCTCATAACAAGAATATTGAAGATGGCTGCTGATATTAAGGGTGCTGGCATTGTAAATGCACACCTTTCAAATAGTTATTTTCAGACCACTGTACTTATACAGAGGCATTCTTTATCTTTCAGCCTTTGAGCAACATGAAGAGGAAAATTCAACTGCCTCCCTGCTCCCCAGTCTATTCACATTCTTTGACATAGGCTGGACATAAAATCAACAATTATTTACATTTACGCAATTGCATTCCTGATTATGTGTTGATTTTTGCTTTTAAGAGTCTTTTTAAATGCTACAGGGGCCAGTAGTGTGAGGCTCATATGTGTGTGACTGCCAATGCCTACTATGGCACATTGCAAAAGATCTCAGTAAATATCTCCTCAAAAATTCACAATGCACAAGAGCCATTTTGCTCTTCCTACTCTGGTCCTGTTTGCACGGCTCAGTCTCTCCTCCATGGATCACCTTAAAAACGCCCACCTTTCACTGGACGCAAAGATAGGACAGCCACCCTCCCATTCATTCTCAACACAGGAGAGGTATAAAATACTTCTCTCTTTGAGTAAGCATGTTGGCAACTGATGTAGGTCTTTTTCACCCATTAATGGCATAGCTGATTGGGAGAGGGGCATGGTCATCGTATTTTGAGGTCCTATCTCTTTAGATGTGACAGCCATTTTGTGTTTTGCCATGCCCCCCCGGCTGCCATTTTGTTACACTACACCACGCATCCCCAACCTGTGGCCTTCCAGATGTTTTGGCCTACAACTCCCATGATTCCTAGTGAACAGGACCAGTGGTCAGGGATGATGGGAATTGTAGTCCAAAACACCTGGAGGTCTGAGGGTTGGGGATGCCTGCACTACACCCTCATGGCAGCCATTTTGTAAAATACCATGACCTCCACATTTGGTGACTGGTGAAAATTCCACATATGTCCACTGGCCCAAAAAGGTTGGTGGCCCTAGCTTTATAGAATAATGAACATTTTCACTATCTCCTTAAAGAATATAATCTTAATTGCCTGGCAGTTTCATGTAACTTGTTTCAATGTACACATTTCTAATATTTTATCCTAAAGTATACATTAATATAAACGGCTTAATTCCAACTAGGCTGTTAATCTATTATAAAGTATAAAAGCCAGTTACCCAAGCATTAAAATATGAACACCGATAATTAAAAATCCAATTAAAACATTAAAATATAAACATCCATCATTAAAATATGCAATAATATTATGCATTTTGGTATCAGAGAATTCACAGAAGTGCAAAATCCAGTGGAAAACTCCATCCTGCTCCAGGAGGTAAAAATTAAGCATGCAGACCAAAGACAATTCTCCCCCATCCGTAAAGGTTGGCAGAAAAAGAGACGTAAGAACCACTATTTCAAAAGAATAAAGGATGTACGTAAAAACTTTAAGCAACACCTATTGCATGACCATTCTTCTTAAACCGATATTCTGCCAGTGACAGCGTCCATCTGCTCATGCCTTGCATAGAATAATAAGGTCATGCAGGTGCTTCTGATTCACTTTAAAGGTAAAGGTAAAGGTACCCCTGCCCGTACGGGCCAGTCTTGACAGACTCTGGGGTTGTGCGCCCATCTCACTTAAGAGGCCAGGGGCCAGCGCTGTCCGGAGACACTTCCGGGTCACGTGGCCAGCGTGACATCGCTGCTCTGGCCAGAGCCAGAGCCAGAGCCGCACACGGAAACGCCGTTTACCTTCCCGCTGGTAAGCGGTCCCTATTTATCTACTTGCACCCGGAGGTGCTTTCGAACTGCTAGGTTGGCAGGCGCTGGGACCGAGCAGCGGGAGCGCACCCCGCCGCAGGGATTCGAACCGCCGACCTTTCGATCGGCAAGCCCTAGGCGCTGAGGCTTTAACCCACAGCGCCACCTGCGTCTCTGATTCACTTTAGGGACGTACAAAAAATATGCCTGATTTTCTCATTTATGAAAACTGATGTTTCCAGAACCTTTGATATCTGAGGCAGTTTTTTGTTTTTAGTTTTCTTGGAGGCCCACTTCATCCTTACATTCAAAGAGACACGCATTTTTTCTCGGCCAGCTCCCCCGAAATGGATAAGCATGCAGGTATTCTCCTTACAACCGCAGAATAGTATATAAAAATATCCAGAATGCCTTGCTCAAGCAGAATATGGCCTATCTAACGCAGCATCCTTGGCAAGAATCCCAGCAGCCAGTTGATAGAAGATGGTAACACGAAAAAAACTCATACCCTACAATGAAAATAAAGGTAAAGGTGACCCCTGACCATTAGGTCCAGTTGTGACCGACTCCGGGGTTGCAGCGCTCATCTCGCTTTATTGGCCGAGGGAGCCGGCGTACAGCTTCCTTGTCATGTGGCCAGCATGACTAAGCCGCTTCTGGCGAACCAAAGCAGTGCACGGAAACGCCGTTTACCTTCCCACCAGAGCGGTACCTATTTATCTACTTGCACTCTGACGTGCTTTCAAACTGCTAGGTTGGCAGGATCTGGGACCGAGCAACAGGAGCTCACCCCGTTGCGGGGATTCGAACCGCTGACCTTCTGATCGGCAAGTCCTAGGCTCTGTGCTTTAACCCACAGCACCACCCGCGTCCCTCCAATGAAAACAGGGACATCCTAACGAAATGTGGGACATTCCGGGATCAAATCAGAAACTGGGACAGCTTCTGTAAATCCAGGACTACGACTGGAAAATAGGGACATTTGGAGGATCTGGAAATTGGCCAGTGGTCCACCAGTGGAACATAATTTATCTTTGCATGTCTCAGTCCTAATTAAAAGAGTTCAGGCATAGGACATGCTCTCTAGGCAATAGGGATGCTTTAATAATCCCCCGAAAAATTGTTTTGGAAATTTAAACATTTATAAAATATTCATATTATACATATATATATATATATATATATATATATATATATATAGTTTCAGAAAGTGAGGATTAGGTAGGTTTGCCTTTAAATGTGAACTGAATCGAATTTCCTTATCCTTAGCCTCGAACGATGGCCATCAGCTACAACGCAACAAGGTTAATAGCCTAATGGCAGTATGTGTGTACACTATAATGAGCTACAAGTTAGAGCTTATTAGTTTCACATCTCAAAGAGACAAGAAATTGGTTTGACTTTGGGAAGTGTAATTTGTAGTCACTAGAGCTTTAGTTCTGCTATTAAAATTTCTAGGGGTCTTTTTTAAACAGTCTAACAAAGTGAAATCAATATTTCACAAAGCTGTGCCCTTCAAAGGTTAAAATCAAGGATACATTTTCAATATGTCATGGCTATAAAGACTGTTTTGGTAGTCCTCGTTGTGCCCATTGAATAGTCTGAGAGGACATGATGATGTGTTTCTGACTTCATGGAGAAGCTCCATGTAAGCCTTATTGAGGGGGTGTGTGTGTGTGTGTTTGTAGATGAAATAATAGAAGTTTAAGAAGTATAGAAAAGTTTGGTTTGCTATCATTCACTTGTAATGTGCTGATTAACAGCAATGCCCTAAATCGCAATTCCAATCCCAATATTCTCCATGCCAGGACAAAGAGAGTATCGTATTGGAAAGACCTCATTCATGCAAAGGAAAGGTTCATCTAAAGTGCAATAATAAATAATATATGGCAAGCACATTTCTGAAAGGTTACTCTGTCACCAAGTTAATTTTGGCATAAGATGACTCAAACCATCTGCAGTTTGAGGGGAAAGAATTGAACATTATGACAAGCTCCAAACCTCATGCTTTGATTTTAGATTCAGCCCCGCTCCCCACGTCCTGTTTAATTGTACTTTGTTTTAAGAACAATTTGTTTTAAGAACAATACTTGCCATTATTTCCTAGCAAGGAAGACCCCCTGCTGTCTCAGACACTCTTCACTTCTTGAATGAGGGTTGAAAAGGTTATGCCAGTGCTGTGATCAGACAAGCTTACTGTTTCTTACTTGGTACATGTTAAATCCTTAGATGTCACCTTGCTGAGAAGAGATCCATAATGATTTGGCAAGATGGTGTAACACAATGTTTCCCAAACTTGGGTTGGGGCTTCAGCTGTTTTTGGACTACAACTCCCATCATCCCTAGCTAGCAAGACCAGCGGTCAGGGATGATAGGAACTGTAGTCCAAAAACTGGAAACCCAAGTTTGGGAAAGATTAGTGTAGCGTCACTCCCACCATTCTGTGCAATTGATAAACAAGTGCTTCAGAGATGGGGAAATCATAGGTCATCAAATGATGTTGGACTTCAGTTCCCATCAGCCCCTGTCTGCATGGCCAATGGACAGGGATGATGGGAACTGAAGTTCTGCAATGTCTGGTGGGCCCACAGATTCTCAATCCCTGCTATGCTCCATGTTGACATTTTTTTGTTTTGAATCCAAGGAGAATGACATTTGCCATCTCAGGTCACAGAAAACTATTTCTACCTCTCACAGCAACATTTTAAACATTTCAGCTCATGATGAGTATTTTGAATTGAACTGTTGAATCAAAAGGTGTTTAAAAGAAATAATGATCCCCCGGTTTACAATTCCTCAACACCAACAGTGTGTACTTACAATTTGGGATAACAGTTCATACATGTGATTAGATGGAAAATTTACACCATCATAAATCTTCTAGTTACAGTGGTACCTCAGGTTACATACACTTCAGGTTACATACTCATCAGGTTACAGACTCCACTAACCCAGAAATAGTGCTTCAGGTTAAGAACTTTGCTTCAGGATGAGAACAGAAATCGAGCTCCGGCGGTGTGCCAGCAGCAGGAGGCCCCATTAGGTAAAGTGGTGCTTCAGGTTAAGAACAGTTTCAGGTTAAGTATGGACCTCCAGAACGAATTAAGTACTTAACCTGAGGTACCACTGTATTAAGGTGCTGTAAGACTCTTCATCATGTCTGCTGCAACAAACACACACACCCTTTGAAAACTATTCAAAATAAATGTTAGCAATACTTGAAAAAAGGGCCCTGAAAAAGTTGCATTGAAACATTTGAATGCTTATCATAGGTGTGGGAAACCTTTGACCTTCCAGATGTTGCTGAACTACAAACCCCAGCAAGGACTGCCAATGGTGATAGAAGTTTAGTTTAGTTTAGTTTAGTTTAGTACAGTGGTACCTCGGGTCACAGACGCTTCAGGTTACATACGCTTCAGGTTACAGACTCTGCTAACCCAGAAATAGTACCTCGGGTTAAGAACTTTGCTTCAGGATGAAAACAGAAATTGTGCTCTGGTGGTGCGGCAGCAGCAGGAGGCCCCATTAGCTAAAGTGGTGCTTCAGGTTAAGAACAGTTTCAGGTTAAGAACAGACCTCCGGAACGAATTAAGTACTTAACCCGAGGTACCACTGTATTTGGTTTAGTTTTTAGTTTAGTTTAGTTTAGTTTAGTTTAGTTTAGTTTAGTTTAGTTTAGTTTAGTTTAGTTTAGTTGTTGTTTTAGTTTAACATACTGAGAACCAAAGGTTCCACACTTCTGCTTTTTCTGTATTCTGCATGCTGCAGTCTAGATGTGCCTCAACCAGTCTCTGGCTGAACACAATAAAATACTGGACTGCTTTTGAAATTTATTCCTTTGACACTACAGGAAAAGAAATTATCCACTTGAAGATACTTTGGGGGCATATCACAGATTCCAGAGCAACCGCAGGAAAATTAATATGCAAACACCTCCTTTGTGTATTTCAATATTGTATACAGAGTCCAAGACAGGAGAAACCTCTCTGAAATATAATGTATGTACTAATCTATTAACCAGCATGAAAGCTATTAATGAGCAAAGCCTTTAATATTTGGTAATGTTAACAGATTCATTTTTAGTAAACACATTATATAGCCCGGTTTGCATTCCATCATTTACTAAGTAGCAAATAATTATTCGAAGATAATGAGAATTAGCTTTGAAATGGCTGGGAGAAATCAACACACACAATTAGTGTCACACTTTACTAAATAACTGGTCCCTCATCCGCATCACTGCTTTGAGGATAGTGAGCAAAGAAGCAGAAGAATTATTAAATTTTGTTATACAGCTTGCCAAACACAGGGCACCATCCAGCCAAATGCATGCATCCGTAAGCCCCATTGATTTCAATGAGAAGAGTTGGGCAAATCACATGCTCAACTCTCTTCAATTACAATCAACAGGATTTTAAGCACTACTAACTTCAGCTAATTCATGCCCATGCTGTTGTACAACATTTTAGACCAGATAATTAACAATGACAGCATGTTCAGTCCTTATTAGAAAGATGCGCTATTCTAGTAAACTATGCATCGAGATTCAGAATAGTTTTTGGTATCAGTGAAAGCAAGGATTCAATTCTTCCTGGAATGACCGCTCCCTGCTTAAAACGGGGGGGGGGGGGCGCCCTTTGCGTGGACACGCGCAGCCCCTAGATCTGAAGCGGCTCCAACAGCATAGGCTTGGCTTTGCCTCCCTCAGGTGGGATACCTAGAGGTCTCCGCCTACCTCAGTCAATTGTCCAATCCCACCTGGGGGAGGTGTTGCCAAGGAGACCAGGCCAGGTAGGGGAGGGATTACCTGCCCACACAATAGCCCTCATTTCTTCTCATAGTGGAGTTTGGTGGCTGAGTGCTAACAGGATCAGAGGCAAAGTGAGGTCACTGAGAAATTAGAGGAAGGTATCAGCTTCGTTGGATGTCATCTTTTAGCATCTTCCGGAAGATTGTACTGTTCACATCTTAAAGATGCAATTCTTTAGAAAAATGGGCCTGCTAAACTCTTTTTAAGCTAATGGCTCTAGCCAAGTCTGTTAAGTAACTGTGTGCATGCCTGAGCAGTACGGGTGACTGGTTGTCACAAAAGGTATTTGCCTGGAGATGCCTTCTCAATGGGGGCTGATGTGGGCAGGACTTCCACACTTCCCTGGAGATGACTAGCCCCAGACCTGTTCTACTTTTACACATCAGTAAATGTAAAAGTAGAATAGGTCTGGGGCTAGTCTTTTCTAACACTGAGCTGGTAAGAGACAAAGAGGCTCGACTTGTTCTCTGTGCTAAAGAGAAGTATGGAAGTTTCAGCTAGCGCAGTTAGATTGGTGATGGGACAGGATTACAAACACACACACACACACACACCACACACACACACACACACACACACACACACACACACACATGACACTGGTGTTAAAGACTTGCACTGGCTTCTGGACAGAGTTCAAGGTTCTTGTAGTCGCATACAAAGCCCTGGATAGCTTAGGCCCATGATACTTTAAGGACTACCTTAGCCTATACCAGTGGCGTAGCGTGGGTTGTCAGCACCTGGGGCAAAGCAAGTAATTTGCGCCCCCTAACCCTAACCCCCAGATGTTGCACCCGGTGTGGCCGCCCCCCCCTGCACCCCCCATGCTACGCCACTGGCCTATACACAGAAAGTCTGTCATGCAATCATAAAGGGAACCACTATTAGTGGTTCCATATCGACCAGAAGCACGACTCTTGAGAAAGAGGTGTTGTGCTGTCAATGTTGTGAGCCCAACTCTATGGAACTTTGTCTCACAAGAAGTTAGACAGGCACCATCCCTACTGAATTTCAGACACCTGGTAAACACTTTTATTCAGTGCTATTTTTCTAGAAAAAGAGGTACCACAACTCACCATGAACACTTCCCTTGTTCTTTTAGAATTGCAATGGCACCCATCTGAAAGGTGCCGGAACTGAGTTCCGATGAGTTCTAGCTGAAAAAAAGCCCTGCTTTTATTCCGGAAGGTCTTCCTTCCTTCCTTCCTTCCTTCCTTCCTTCCTTCCTTCCTTCCTTCCTTCCTTCCATCCTTCCTTCCTTCCTTTAAAATTTTGGAGCTTCATGTGTTTTCATTTTATGTACAGTAGCACCTTGGTTCTCAAACGGCTTCGTTGTCGAACAAATTGGCTCCCAAATGCCGCAAACCTGGAAGTAAATGTTCCGGTTTGGAAGTGTTTTTCAGAAGCCGAACGTCCGACACATCTTCCACTTCAGTGCAGGAACCTCCTGCAGCCAATTGGAAGCCGCACCTTGGTTTTCGAACAGTTTCAGCAGTCGAACGGACTCCCAGAACGGATTAAGTTCGAGAACCAAGGTTCCACTGTATCTTACATTTTGTTGTTGTAAGCCAGTTTGAGACCTACATGGTGAAAAGTGGGATATTAATCTTAAAACAAATTCAAGCAATGAACATGCCAGAACACAAAGCTCACAGACCAATGGGAGATATTGACCTGTATCTCCTATGGGCCCCCAGGCTTTGCACCCTACCACAGAGCTAACCAGCACACTAGCAAGATAAAGTATGTGGGCCCCCTCCTAACTCTACTCCCCCCCCATGCTGCCATTTCTGTTTCCGACCCTCACTTGGCAGCAGTGGGGTTTTGGGCTGATGGGGAACACTGGCAGAGCCGGTGTTATATCCTTCCTTCAACACTTGGATTACCATGTGTGTTTTTTTCCCCCAGAACAAAGATAATTTTCAAAATAATCCAAGGCAAGCCTGGGTGAGTTCACCAATCGCCAGGAGCCACTCTCTAAAAATGTCACTGGGAACACCAGAGGCCTTTGGGCTTTCTCACACACCATCCTAAATAGCTTTTGATCAGATGCAAATCCAGTCTTCATCAGGCTGCACCAAAGCTGCATGCAAGACAGGGAATTAAAGATTCATCTCATATCCACCTCCGGGCACGTTTGGCATCATACAGCGTGAGAGATTTCCAGGTACACAAAAGGCGCATGCCTGTATATCACAATTGATGGCTAGCACTTGTGTGAAAGGGGGAAATTGTCCAACTTTTCTAGTGACTAACATCCCTGCCTGAAATTATATATAATTTTGCAACAATTCTAAAACGGATAGCAGTGGAGCCAAGAGTGGTTGTTTACATTCACTACAGGCCTGTCAACGGAGTGGAGCCAAAATGCATCCCAAGGCCTCCGTAAGTACAAATAATTACATACAGCCCCAAAGCTAACTTTCAATAGCAGTGATTGGTCAGAACCACTGTGCTCTTTAATGCAAAGAAGTAGAAAAGCATGCCTTTGTAGCAGCTGATCCACAGTGATGGTTGCTATGGGGAAACGGACCCCTATTTAGCCTGTATAAATGTGTAGCGTTCATTCCAAGGAACTACTTACAGCTAGCAATTGTCATACCCCAACTGGATAAGCACCGACATACAGATATGAGACCCAGAAATCAGGATAGCTGGACACTTATTTGGCAAATTATTTTGAAACTGCTTCTCCCAATAACTTTGTTTGTTTTGTTTTTTTTTGTTTTTTTAAATAATTTTTATTCGTTTTTCAAACACATAATAAAAACAGAACAAGACAAACAGAAGAAAAACAAGAAAATCAAAACACACAAAACAATTAGACCAATATAACTTCAAAATCATCATTTCATACCCTTCTTTCTTTTGACTTCCCCATACCTCCCCATCCCTGCATCCTTGTTTAGTGATTCTTTAGCAACCCTTAAGTCAATTGTCTTAATTCCCTTTCATAAAGTTTCTTTTAGTTTTTTTAGTTACTGCTGCAGTTCTTTGCCTCTTACCCCCTGACATCTTAACATTCCTCAATTTTGCAATGGTTTTTGAGATATATTTTAAATTTCTTCCAGTCCTCTTCCACTGTCTCCTTCCCCTGGTCGCGGATTCTGCCCGTCATCTCAGCCAGTCCCATAAAGTCCATCACCTTTGTTTGCCATTCTTCCAGAGTAGGTAGTTCTTGCATCTTCCAATACTTTGCCAGTAGAATTCTTGCTGCTGTGGTGGCATACATAAAGAAAATCCTATCCTTCTTCTCCCAATAACTTCTCCCAATAACTTTGATCCCCCACCAAAAGAGAGTGTGTACTATTGCCTCTTACAAGGAACTAAATGTGAGAGGAGTAATATATTTATTTAGAAATATTTACAGGTAGCTTTCTCACTAAACTCTCTGTGGGGAGTACGTAATAAAAATATCAATAAAACACAGCTAAAATCCCACAAATGGTTTAAAAGAAACAAATATACCTAATCTAATGATAGATGACTGAAATAATAATGAAAAGTTTTTAGTAATCTTCTGAAACATCAGTAAAGGTAAAGGGACCCCTGACTGTTAAGTCTAGTCGCAGACGACTCTGGGGTTGTGGTGCTCATCTTGCTTTACTGGCCGAGGGAGCCTATGTTTGTCCAGGGTCAAGTGGCCAGCATGACTAAGCCACTTCTGGCGAACCAGAGCAGTGCACGGAAACACCGTTTACCTTCACGCCAGAGCGGTACCTATTTATCTACTTACGTGTGATGTGCTTTCGAACTGCTAGGCTGGCAGGAAAACATCAGTAGGGAGTCACAATTGCAGCAAGCCCACAAGGAAGGGTAGCAGCACACAAGCAACAAATGTACCTAAGATACCCAGAAACAACACAGCAGGGAGAGACCGGGGTCAGGCAGAGGGAAAGAAGAATACAGAACAGAACGGTTAGCTTCCTAAATGACCAAAGCTTGCATCTGTTTTTAATGTATATACAGCCTATGTGTCAAAATGTCTTCTAAGAGGTTTACAATAATAAACTCAATTATAAACTCAACAGTTTCATCAAAGTATTATAACATCCTTAATTGGAATTTACAATAAAAGTTAAAAGCCATAACAAATTTGTGTGAGTTCTGTTGTGGGTTAAACTTTAAATTAAATGCTTTAATGGGTTAAGTGCTTTAAATAATGGTTGCAATTTTGTTAGTTATAATTTTATTGCTTTATCCTTTTTTTTGTAAGCCGCTTTGAGGTTTTTTTCTACAATCAAGCCATAAAATAAAATAAAAACATTTAAATCGGTAAGATTATAAGGTAAGGTTCAGGGGACCACTTGGCTAAATGGGTGTGCCTTCGAGAGGTGGTGGAATGCCAATACTGATGGGAGCATCTCGTATTTCAGCAGGGAGGGTATTCCATAACACTGGTGCCACCAATGAAATAGCCTGCCTGCATGTTACCACAAGCCAACCATCATCAGGCCATGACAAAACTAACTGGGTTCCAGTTGCTGATCTTAATGCCCTTACTAGGTGATAGAGAGGAAGATGAGACAGGGATAGAGGGAAACTGAAAATGTTGCATGTCGTGAAAGTTGAATAATAAGACCCAGCCCTACTCAACTTTACCAACGCTGTTGGCACTAGCTACTAGAAGCAGAATGTTTAAGAGGTGGGTCAGTTCATCAGAATAAGCAAAAATAAGTGGATGGTGACATCCAATATTTGTAGCAACTGTTTCAGGGGAACCGTGTATTGCTGGCTATTTCCTATGCTCATATGTAAAATGCACGTGTGTGCTTGTGTGTGCATTAACTATTTTGGCTCTGTGTACAGATGGAGACGTTTGTAAAATCCAATACAGTGGTACCTCAGGTTACATACGCTTCAGGTTACATACGCTTCAGGTTACAGACTCCGCTAACCCAGAAATATTACCTCAGGTTAAGAACTTTGCTTCAGGATGAGAACAGAAATCGTGCTCTAGCGGCATGGCGGCAGCAGGAGGCCGCATTAGCTAAAGTGGTGCTTCAGGTTAAGAACAGTTTCAGGTTAAGAACAGACCTCCGGAACGAATTACTTAACCCGAGGTAGCACTGTAGATCCTATTTTGTGACGACAGACAACATGATATATAACAGCACCTAGAAGGTGTAAATCAAAATGTAATGGGTCAGGTACTGGTTTTGCTCTTCAAGTTTAATAATATGTGATCATCTCATCCTATATGAAGCAAGTCAAGGCAACTCCAGGATCAAAATACCTGTATCAATGGGAAGCATTTTATTTTATTTTTTTGTCAGCCACATGAAATGCATCCATTTTAGCATTTTCGTATGTCATCTTGGCATCAATAGGACCAGCTGTCTGGGCAAATGGAAAAACGCAATCATCCTGATGAGTTCTGGAATAATCCAAGGGAGATGATGATGATGATGATGATGATTACCTCTGAGGCACCTGCCTTTAAAATGGCACAGGCCTTCTCTCTCTTCCCCCCTCCCCTGTAACAGCCTGCAATCTCTCTGGAGCGACTGCAAGGCTTCATTTGGAACTTTCATGTGTTAATATATTTATTTAGATGGCAGAATTTTAAGCTTGAAATGAAGCAATTTGTGACAGAAACGAGCAATAAGCAGTGGCTGTCGCATTTAGAACACTTTAGTTCTGGGTAGACACACAAATATGCAGTGTGTGTGTAGCTGGTATTTGGCTGTAAGGAAGCACAAAAAGTTTCTTCCTCAAAGTCTAATCACCAGTCACTTTTGCTTATGAAAACTCAACTCCAATAAGTTTCAAGAGCAGTGATATTTCTTTCTGATGATTTAACTTCCCAGATGAGAAATTTCTGTAAGAAAATACTGTATTTTTTGCTCTATAAGACTCACTTTTCCCCTCCTAAAAAGTAAGGGAAAATGTGTGTGCATCTTATGGAGCGAATGCAGGCTGCACAGCTATCACAGAAGCCAGAACAGCAAGAGGGATTGCTGCTTTCACTGCGCAGCGATCCCTCTTGCTCTTCTGGCTTCTGAGATTCAGAATATTTTTTTTCTTGTTTTCCTCCTCCAAAAACTAGGTGCGTCTTGTGGTCTGGTGCGTCTTATAGAGCGAAAAATATGGTAGTTGCCCACAGGGGAAGCAATAGTTGCACCCACTCATAGATGCTGAAATGAAGGGCAAAACTATGTTATTTTAAATGAGACTGGGCTACATTGCATCTGCCATTTGCACGGGGACTAAGGCATGGTGAAGTGGAGCTTGCAAACTGCAGCCACCATGAGCAACTTGATTCAGAACTCAATGGCACACCACATGATGAATTTGAATTTGACCTAATTTGAATTAGATAGTGTCAGGGAAATGCCATCAGCTCAAAGGTGAGGAACAGAAGGGCAGTTGTGTTACAGGGAGCCTCTGAAAATCTTGCGAAGCAGTTCCTCTTCCGGGGAGGAGGAAAGCCCCAACTCTAGTGAGGGAGAGGTGCAAGGACCAGAGGATGCTTGTGGGAGCCTTAACACTGTTCCTGGGCAAGGCGGACAGGAGGGAAACACGTCCTTGCCATTGCCCATCCTGTGCAGTAGCCTAAGGCGCAAAGAGGGAAGGAGAAGGTTGTGGTAACGAAACTCTTATGTTGGGGGAAGTCCAAAAATAGAGCAATCCCGGATTCTGCTAGCGATTGAGCCAGACATGAGCTTTGGCGCTCTTCTCTGTAAATAAGGTAAAGGACCCTTGACCATTAGGTCCAGTCGTCGCCAACTCTGGGGTTGCAGCACTCATCTCGCTTTATTGGCTGAGGGAGCCAGAGTACAGCTTCCAGGTCATGTGGCCAGCATGACTAAGCCACTTCTGGCGAACCAGAGCAGCACACGGAAACGGCGTTTACCTTCCCGCCGGAGCAGTACCTATTTATCTACTTGCACTTTGATGTGTTTTCAAACTGCTAGGTTGGCAGGAGCAGGGACCGAGCAACGGGAGCTCACCCTGTCATGGGGATTCGAACCGCCGACCTCCTGATCGGCAAGTCCTAGGCTCTGTGGTTTAACCCACAGCGCTGTAAATAGTTTTCACCAAAATAAAACCTGTAAAACACAAGTTTGGAGTCCTGCCTGGTTACTCTTGAGCAACCGCAACAGCCATCTGACAGATAGGATTGCCATTGATTGCCAGTGAAAAATGAAGTTTTTGAGCTATTTTTTAGGGGATTCACCCCAAAATCACCACTTCTGACATGGGTTGCCATACAAATTGGTTTTCACCAATTTTTGAAAATTCCACCCAAACACTATTTCTGATGGGTGAATCCAAGATATGTCTGGGAAATTACGGATGCATGACAGTCCTAAATTAGATATTCAACTGGTTTGGCCCAGCTATTAAAGTAGGCATTCCAAGGATAAGAATTCTCATTCCCCTTTTGGAGAGAAACTATTTCTGTCCTGGATTTCAACTTACCTCAGAGTAACTATAAGACACCATGTTCCAAAATTGTAAAAGTCCTTTGCCCCCATCTGGGGGAAAAAAAAAAAAAAAAAAACCTTCCCACTGGCACACTTTGTCAGACCTCCCTGAAAGCTGACTGAGGAATTATGCTGCTACCTGCCAATCAGCTTTGAAGATTCATGGTTGAATAGACAGACAGTATCAGAACATCTTGGGTCCTTCTGCAAGCTTTTTTTATGGAGGCAGCAGCAAGATATGTTCAACAGGTACCAACGAATTAATTCCACCTAAAGAAAAACCAAGGGTGGTTTTGAGGCTCCTTCTTGGGCAAAACACCTGAGGAATTTTGAAGAACACAAAAACAAGTGTTCTAACTCTTGCAAAATCTGTATCCGTTTAGCTGAAATGTGTAGCTTTGGTAATCTACTTTGCAATCCTATACAGACTTAACTGGGAGTAAAGTTCAACTGAACTCAAGCAGACAGGTATAGGATTGCGCTGTCTATATAATTATTCCAATTATTCCAATATAATGAAGGGAGAAACACCTAGCTGATTCATTGCTATGAGGAACCCCCTCTATTTGCTGTGGTTCTGGCCAACATAAAACACAATATATTTAAAACTTGTATTTTAAATTGGATACCAAATTCCAGTTACAGAAATGCAACTTCCAAATTTATTTCTACTAACTCCTCTCATAATCTTAACCATATTCTTAATTTTGGGTTTTCCTAGTCATTTTACTGAATATTATTATTGTTCTCTTCAAATTAAAATGTTTAAACATTCACTGCTGTCAACAAGTTTCCTATCAGCCATTAACCTTTATGCTACTGTTAATGGTGTACTGAAAGATGGACAAAGAGTATTAATTTAGAGTTTTAAGAAGTGAACTCTAAATTAATACTCTTCGTCCATTTTTTAAAATTGCTACTGATCACGCTGTTAGCTTGCTTTAATCATATTTTGAATGGTGAGATCCTTTTTACTGTGGTGTCGCATGTCTGATAGTCTTTGCCTAAGAATCAATCAATCAATCAATCAATCAGCCTTTATTGGCATACAGTGGTACCTCAGGTTAAGTACTTAATTCGTTCTGGAGGTCCATACTTAACCTGAAACTGTTCTTAACCTGAAGCACCATTTTAGCTAATGGGGCCTCCTGCTGTCGCCGCCGGAGCACGATTTCTGTTCTCATCCTGAAGCAAAGTTCTTAACCCAAGGTAATATTTCTGGGATAGCAGAGTCTATAACCTGAAGTGTATGTAACCTGAAGCGTATGTAACCTGAGGTACCACTGTACAGTGAAGACAGGAATATATGAATCGGAACATAAAACTGACACTGCTGAAGAAGCAAAAAGTTGGATTTTAAAATTTATGTTACTAATAATGTGCTTAAAAAATGAGTCAATTAGCTCTTGAGGCACATTTCTTAACTTTTTGGTTGAAAATGTATCAGAGACAAAAAGCACCCATACTTGTACTAATAACGTTTTATAAGTAACCAAGTATTCAACAAACAAGCTTGAATGGTTTAGGACCAAGGTAGCAAATGTTCCCTCTGGGTGACTGCAGAAGTACATCACATTCCTTTCACCATTCAGTTCTTTTGTTTGTTGCCTCACACAAAACATTCACCTATGTTTTCCCCCACCCACCTTTCACTGCCATGCTTAAACCCCTCATTCATTTTTCAAAAGTTGCTGGGTGAACTTTGCACTGTATTATATTATCTTCGGTGTTTTCCTCCAAAGGATACAATCTGTCAAGTGCATGTATTTTTATTTTATTTTTTACAACGAAGAATACTCGTCGGACTTCTACTTCTTTAGTGGGAAACATTCTTTTCTCTTTTCTAAACCAGCCAGACAGCCAGGGCAACAGCCACTTAAAATAACCGACATAACGGTTTGCTGACTCCTGAACATTAACACCCCCTGTGCTTGTTAGCTGTGTTTATTGCTTGTGGGTTTATATATATATATATATATATATATATATTTCTGTCAACATCTGCCATAGTAGATACGTAAGTTCGTCTCCTTGCAACAATTGAGATATTTACAACTGACCTCCGTTTTCTGTCTAGACTTCCAGTAACCACCAATTTGTGTGGCGCTTATAGTTATTCTTTGCCCTCGGAAAGTATTGTATCAGTGTCCTTCTCCTGTCCTGTTATTCCATAGTTATTTTCAGGATGGCTGATCTTTAGGATTGCCTGTTGCCTTTTCTTTTCTTTTTTTGAACCCTTGCATATCATCTTGTTTCTCTTCTAAGTATCTTACTCCGCAGTCCCACTTCATAGAATCATAGAATTGTAGATTTGGAAAGGACCCCAAAGTTCATATAGTCCAACCTGGGCAATGCAGGAGTCTCAGCTAAAGCATCCATGACAGATGGCCGTCCAATCCCTCTTAAAAACTTCCAAGGAAGGAGAGTCCACAACCTCCTGAGGGAGACTGTTCCACTATCGAACAGCTCTTACTGTCGGAAAGTTCTTACTGGTGTTTAGTCAGAATCTCCTTTCTTGACTCACAACAGCAAAACTATTCTGCTCACGGGAGAAGCAAATGCTAGACTTTTCATTCTACTCTAGATTGATCTGTGTCCTTTTATTTTCATCCCTACACCTTTTAAACCAAGCTAAAATAGAAAAAAAGTAATTTTGGATTACAGCCCAGCTGAAGGAAATCTGATAATTCAAGAAATTGAAGAGGAGAGGGAATAAAAAAATAAAAATGAAATGAAGAATTATCGTTTCTAGGAAAATTCATAATTTTTCAAATTGCAAAAATAGAAAAAAGTAATTTTGGATTACAGCCCAATTGAATGAAATCTGATGATTCAATAAACTAAAGGGGGGAGTTAAAAATAAAAATAAAATGAAGAATAATCGTTTCTAGGAAAATTCATAATTTTGCAAATTGCATACATAATATAACCACAAAGGACACATTCAAAGATAACATAAGCATCTAGTTGCAATTTTTTCAAACCTCATCGGCAAAAATTAATATCTTCAACTGTGAATTAATCATAAAATGATCAGTTTATTGGTCATTTTCATGAAACCTGGACATATACCCAACAGATTCTTTATCAGAACTACCACCTTTTTTTCAGATAGTCAGCTACTCCTGACCACATACAAGTGTGGAAGGTCTTAAAATCTATAGTACAGACACCAAGTCCAGTCTCTTGTTGTTTTCTTTTCTCACCGCAAGGTCTACTGCTCATGAAGAAGTATTGGAGGGTTCGCTCTTTGAAGAATATCAAAGTAGATCACCTTTTGAAAATGAACTAACTGCTGAAATCCCTATTTTAACAAGTCTTCTATCTGGCAGTGAACTCTAGTGTACAACATGGGGTTAAAATGTGCAGATTAACAGCTTCTCGGATAACCAGAGTAACAGGAACATTTGTATTTTCTTCATATGTAAACTGCTCTAGGAATCGTTATTGAAGATCAGTGTAGAAATATTTCTAATATGTGGTGCACACAATAACTTTCATACATTTGCAAGCATAAAGATATAGTACTGCATTTGTGACATCAGGAGTCATCACCCATTTCCATGCTCATCTCAAACCTATTTCCACACCAAGCAACTTAACACACCTCACACTAAGAGGCAAATACTGTCGTTCTTAAGAAGCTGAAAACAGAGAGTCTGGGAGAAATATGGGGATACAAAGGTAAGCAGCTCTCGGCATTGCTGTTGGTTTATACATGTTTTTTGATAGGTATTTTACCATTTAAGGGGTAGGGAGGTGAGGCAGGGCTGATGCAAAGGCAATCTGGATATTTTAAGAATGAAGCTCTGTTTTTCTTTTTTTGCTTAGCTGGTAAAGTGAAACAATCTTCCTAAATCACAGTTTCTATCATTATAAGGCTTATCTAAGCCACTGAGCCTCTTAGGCTTGCTGATCAGAAGATCGGTGGTTCGAATCCCCGCAACGGAGTGAACTCCCGTTTTTCTGTCCCAGCTCCTGCCAACCTCGAAAGAACACCAGTGCAAGTAGATAAATAGGTACCACTGCAGCAGGAAGATAAACGGTGTTTCCATGCGTTCTGGCTTCCGTTACAGTTTCCCATAGCACCAGAAGTGGTTTAGTCATGCTGGACACATGACCCGGAAAGCTGTCTGTGGACAAACGCCAGCTCCCTTGGCCTGAAAATTGAGATGAGTGCCGTAACCCCAGTCACCTTTGACTGCATGGGGATCCTTTACCTTTTATCTTTTAGAGTCTAAGTTAGGAGACTCAGACTTATTTAATTAGAATGAAGTTTGGAGTAGAACAGGGAAGTGGAACAGGTAAGATAAGTGAAAAAGGTTTGAGGGTCATCTAACAGTGTCTGGATGTCCTCCAAAGCAAAACCTGGGGCATTGAAAGCAGGGTCCAAAGTTTATGGCACAGCCTCAGAGATGCTTCTTAGGAACTCATTCAACGACAACTTCCTACAGGAAGACAATGTCCCATATACTCACTGCCAGCTTTATCACATTATAAAATGGGCTTTGTTGGCAGTAGCAACAAATGCACAAACATGAACCAAGCAGCATGGCACCTCCGCAGTATCTGACTAGACAAATGAAATAACAAACGCAAGAGGCTGTGAAGAGTCAGCACAGCATGTTAATCTTTTTTGCCAGCCTATCAAGAGAAATAGCTCTAGGGAGCAGTAAACATTATCCAGTTAAAAGAGATTTTTGTATACCGTGTGAGTGTACATACTGGACTTCCTGTCTCTCTAGATCGCCATCCTCTCTCTTTTTTAAAAACTCCATCACCTTTGTGGTAGGGTTTCTGTCAGTCTCCGTTATACCTGAAAGTTCCCATAAACAAAGAGTATTATGATAAATCTTTGGAGCTTCCCTGAGGCATTGTTCCACAGCTCTTAGCCTGAGGTCACTGTGCAGTCAGTCCTGTAGCTATTCCCCTTGACTATCAACGAAGGAGCCACAAGCCTGCACATTGTGACATTGGGCCGATTTAATATGAAGCTCACACAACACAGCTTTCCTGGAAACTGATTTCAACTTTGTGAAATCTTCTCATTTCCTTCCGGGGACCAAGAGAGAAAGAATCTGAGATATCAAGCTGTCAGCGTGGAAATGTAATTGTCTCTGGGCATCTGCTGTTCAAGAACAAGACAGTTCTGACACAAAGCTCTGCCATTTTATAGAAATCCACTGACAAGCGTTACAAAAGTGCATGCCTTCTTGGAGAGCCAAATGCCATGAAATCAAGTGACCTGCTGAGGTTAATGAGAATTTGGGGGGGGGGGTGAGGGGAGCAGAATTTTTTAAATTCTATATCTGGACCTCAATGCGAACAAGTACAGAGGCACTGAAAACAGGAAAAACAGAAGAGTAATTAATCACCCAGAATTATCTACCTGAATTATTGTTTCATAAGATATGGCCCTGAGCCTGTGGATCTACCAGATCCTGGTGGATTAAAGCTACTATTACCATGCTGGCTGGGACTGGTAGGAGTTCAAAATAGCTGGAGGACATCATATTGGCTATCCCTGGGCTACTCCACACCCTAGGAGGTTGTTTGAAGAATTTCCCCATGCTTTACTCATTGAGGTTCTATGATCTTTCACTGCCTCCTTAAAGATCTAGCAGGAAAACTGGGAGAAAGCAGCTGGGAAAAGTCATGTACAATTAAGATAAATCTTAAGTCAAGCCTTACGTTGACTGCTTTGGCAGGCTTATAGTGACATGTCCCCCTCAAAATTGCATTATACCAGTGCCTTCAAGTCTACCAAGAAGTACACAGTTCAATGATGGGAGGAAAATAGGATATTATCATAGAACTGTGGAGTTGGAAACGAATGCAAGGGTCATTTAGCCCAACCCCCTGCAATGCAGGAATATTTTGCCCAATGGGGGGCTCAAACCCACGACCCTGAGATGAAGAGTCTCATACTCTACCAACTGAGCTATGAATACAAACAGCACAACTGCCTCTTACATGGGTGTTTGGTTCCAAGGGTTCTATGCATACACAAAAATGCCTGTAGGTTGCCAGTGGTGGCTATGACAATTTTTCTGCTTTGCAAATGGTTGGTGGCCCCTGGACTTAGGGAAAAGCAGCTGACTGCTTCATTGGTACTCTACATACATATGCCATGTCCAGTGTTTCCTCAGGAGTGGATTTCTTTGATTTTCCATATACTGGATTTCTTCTTTACTTCAGGAAAACAAAGCTCGGCAACACCCTTTAGAGATCTAGTGATACAGCTGGTGATGTTTCTAGAGCCAATTCTTAAGCAGGTCCATGAATACCTTACTATGGATGTACACAATTCTGTATCCAGGGCAGCTGTCTACCAGCTCCATCTGGTACGCAGGCTGAGACCCTACCTGCCCACAGACTGTCTTGCCAGAGTGGTGCATGCTCTCGTTATCTCTCACTTGGGCTACTGCAATGCGCTCTATGTGGGGCTACCTTTGAAGGTGACCCGGAAACTACAACTAATCCAGAATGCAGCAGCTAGACTGGTGACTGGGGGCGGCCGCCGAGACCACATAACACCAGTCTTGAAAGACCAACATTGGCTCCCAGTACGTTTCCGAGCACAATTCAAAGTGTTGGTGTTGACCTTTAAAGCCCTAAACTGCCTCGGCCCAGTATATTTGAAGGAGAGTCTCCACCCCCATCGTTCTGCCCGGATGCTGAGGTCCAGCACCGAGGGCCTTCTGGCAGTTCCCTCATTGCGAGAAGCAAAGCTACAGGAAACCAGGCAGAGGGCCTTCTCGGTAGTGGCGCCCACCCTGTGGAACGCCTTCCCATCAGATGTCAAAGAGATAAACAACTACCTGACATTCAGAAGAGATCTTAAGGCAGCCCTGTTCAGGGAAGTTTTTAATGTGTGACATTTTAGTGTATTTTTGGTCTTTGTGGAAGCCGCCCAGAGTGGCTGGGGAAACCCAGCCAGATGGGCGGGGTACAAATAATAAATTATTATTATTATTATTATTATTATTATTATTATTATTATTACTACTACAAGACGACACACATAGAATAGCCCATCCAGAGGCATCATTCCCTATAACACATGCAGTATAGTAATATTTTTGATATGTGATAGCTTTCAACTTCTCAACATTTTTTTTTGGGGGGGGGGTTGTCCTAGAAAGGCCTGCAGATTCCAGGTGTAGGTGAAATTCAACAACAACTCTGTATAAAACAAAGCTTGGGTGAAAATAGAGATGGATGTGTTGAAAGTACTTGAAGAGATGGGACAGGTTAAATTTATATAGTTTGTGAAAGAAAGTGGTGATAACCACAGAGTGAAAACACACTGAGATCTTCGGATTTTTTTGATGGGAAAAGGTTATTACTTCCCAATAGTGTGGACAAGTGCCAAACACAGTCTTACAAGTATCAACTTTTAATTAAAAATATAATTGAGAGTTAAGATTCAAGAAAAAAATAGTAGTTTTCAATATATTAACTTTTAGATTACTGTTTTCAGTGGTGTTCTGGTTTGGGTTTTTTGGTGGTTTTTTAATTGTTTAAGCTGTAGGTCAAATGTTCGGTTAAAATAAGTCCATGCAAATTTGCCTTTTGTTGTACACAGACTTATCTTTCACCTATTGTACCATTTCAGAGTTTTCTGTTTAAGCAATAAAGCTTCTAATCTTCTTTGCAGCAGTATCTACAGGCATAAGAACAATGGTGGAAGCACTCAGAATTAATAGTTCAGCAGCTTAGGGCAAACCAGACATTCATCACATAGAAATAACAACTGGATGCATGATTCCAATTTTAACATCTCAGATTGGGTTTTCAATAACAGTGGGATTACTTATTATTATTGTGCACCTAATGTCTTCTGGCTTAACTTCATTGTCCAATCATTACATAAAGTTACAATGCCCTCTAAGTCTGTTGAGGGGGAAACTTTCTTCTTAGGTAAGTTAAATGTTTCCATATAAGATATCGTTGCTTCCAGACCAAATTTACACAAGCCATTCTAGAACGGTCCAACTAAACTCAAGGGGATTAACCTGAAATTGGAATTTAGTCAATTGAGGGTGTGGCAATCAAGATAGAAGTAAGGCCATAGCCACTGACCACTAAGACTGTGTTGCTGCAGATGCCTCCTCTGACGTCCAAAGTGGGCTGATGGAAGCCTCATGGTTTTAGCATATATAACCAAGACATTTGCTGGTATGTTATTGTTACATACTCCTCTTGGTAACAGCCATTGGGTCACCTCAGCCAGCCCCACCCTTTTCCCGTATTCCATTCATAGCTGTCAACTGTCCCTTATTTGGTGGGAAAGTCCCTTATCCCAGCGCCGTGTCCCGCTGCTGACCCTTATTGATGATGTCCCTTAAATTTCCCGGGTTTTAAAGGAAGCAGCTCCTCTCCCTCCCTGCCGGCCAGGGAGTAGGGAGGCTCCAACTGTGTTGCTTGGCTGCGTTGCTCACCCAATAAGGAGTCTAAGAACGACTGGGGGGGTGGAGCTTGCATGCCTTGTGCCGATCAAATCGGCCGCGTTGTCTGGGGACTCGCCTTTGCTCAGCGCTTCCCAGCGGAGAGGTGACGGTGGTTTTCCTTGCTGCATCCCCTTTGCTGGGTTGCTGCACTGTGGGAACCACCGCTTGAGGCTTTGTTTGGCTGCTGGCTGGGCTTTCTGCCTTTGGCTCGGAGGGGCTCAGAAGTTGAACATACCTGTGCTCTGAAAATCCCTTATTTTGGCTGCTGATCCCTTGTTTTCGAGGCTGCTGGTCCCTTATTTTCAAATCTGTAAGTTGACAGCTATGATTCCATTGGCAGTGTGCATACACAGATGACATGGTGGTTGTAGGGACACTGATGTAGACTAGAATGTCCCTGTTTTCATCTCAAGAGATTTTTTCCCCAAAACTTTTTATTCATTTTATAACACAAATAAAGAACACAAACAGAAAAACAAACAATACAAACAAATTCTTGTCGTATCATTATTTTTCTAAACATTGTTAAGTGGGCTTCCCCAAGTCCCACCTATCTGATTTTCATTTTACTTCATCTTTAGCAGTTTACATATATTATAGTTTCTAACCATCTTTTTTTTTAATCACACTTACAATAACTTCACATTTATCACTTACAAATAATACCATTTTAAAATACACTGTCTTCTACTTCTAATCCTACAGCCTATATCCACTTCCAAAGCTATTCTAAGATTTAAATATTAACATATTTTTCCAAATATTCCTTAAACTTCTTCCAGTCTTCTTCCACTGTCTCTTCTCTCTGGTCTCAGAGTCTCCCGGTCAGTTCGGCAAGTTCCATATAGTCCATCATCTTCATCTGCCATTCTTCAATAGTTGGTTTCTTCAAATTCTTCACTAGCAATATTCTCGCAGCTACATCTCAAGGGATGTTTGAGGGTGTGCACATACAGTACAAGCAGCACGTTCTCACTCTCACAAACATGCAGGCCTACACTCATATATACACTCCCAACACAGAGAGACATATGCAAACAAGTGCAACTAGCATTTCCAGCTCTCTCCACTCCTGTGCTGGGGTGCGGTAGCTGGAACACTACATACCCCTGTTAACGGAGAAATCCGAGGGCTCCCTTGGACAAAAACAAAGATACCAACCAGGATAACTTGGAGCAAAACAGCAGCCTGTAGCCTTGGCCTTTATTGGATACTGTCGTGACAGGACTCCCACCCGCAACAAGATGAAGCTAAATGGAAGCACAGAACAAAAGAAGACCCCAACTTTTATTAGTTACTAATCCCCCAAACTACACCCCTAGAACTACATCACAACTACATCATTGACACATCACAAAAAGGAGGGGTTGAGGGAGGAGTTGTGGAGGTAACCTGAGTATCTTGTCACCTGGCTGGTTCCTCCTCTCCCCCTCCCCATGAGTCATTTCCAGAGGACAAAGGGGAGCTGGCAGTTTACTGCCCCCAGAGGGAAGCTCTGGTCATTGTCCTTTGTTCCAGTCCGTGTTGAATACACTCCCATATGCAAGTCCTTTGTGACCTTGATGGTCTTCTGTCTAGGACCATCAGGGTTGGCATAGCAACTGGGCAGGGCTCCTGTGTATGTGCTGGTATGCTCAAGGGATTATGGCTGCCCTGTATCAAACCTTCCCCATTTTGTAGTCCTTCCTTCATGGAGTAAAATAAAAGTGGAACGGTGCAGATCCGATGTATGGTTGATTTACTATGAATTTATAACAGAAACGTTGCATATGTCGTGTGTGAGTGTGTGTGTGTGTGTGTGTGTGTGTGTGGTGTTTGTACAAATTGAATGATGGGGGGGGGGGTCCTGCAACACCCCAAAACAGATCATTATGGACACACTCTATCACTGGAGTGGTGGTGGGAGGAAGAAATGCTGCCTTTCACTCTTAGAAAGTAGGCAGAGGACTTTATCTCCAACTTTAGTACTATGGTGCCTAGTGCTAAGATTGGAGATAAAAGCCCTCTGCCTGCTCTTTAGGCCTCCTCCTGATCAGGAGATAAAGCACTCTATCTCCTTTTTTAAGATCACCCTGTAAAAAGCAAGCAGGATGTTCTATCTCTTGATCAGTTCAGGGGCTGGCAGGCCATAAATCACCTGTTGCCACCCCTGTTCTAGAACAGACCAAAATTTTAGAGAAGATCAGATCATTATATGCCACAGAAATTGGAACACAATTTAAGCATAATCTTATAAACTGTAGATTTATTTACTGCAAAACAGTAAATTCTAGTTGATTAATGATTTCTCAGCTAGATTGATTGCTCAAGGAGAGGTTCTTGGAAACATTTCTAGTTACTTAAAATAATGATGATGATGATGATGATGATGATGATATAAACAAACTACTCTGCATCATCCATTATATCCCCTTCTTTACACTGGTATCAGTAGCCTTGTTAGAGGATTGTGGCCACATCAGGCTTACCCTGACAGCTAAATACACTTGAGAACATTGTAATTTTCATGAAGATTAATGCTGAAGGTCATTTATTTGGCACACAGAAGCAACATCAGGTGGGCAGTTCTAAAAAAGGGATCAAAAGGCACATCTGTACTAAAACTGATTTAACTGTGCTGGTTTCCAAGAAACTCTGGAAACTGTCATTTTATGAGTGAGCGGGCAGTTCCATTAGAATAACCTAGCCAAGCTAACGGAAGCAACATATCCATATTTGTTTAGGTGGCGGGAGAGGAAGAGGGCCCAAAATAAACCACCGTTTGTAATGAAATGCTTCCACAGAGGGAGGAGATAATGAATTCTCAAATTACAGATAGTTTACGCAACAGGAAAGGACGCCAAAGGCATCTTTAGAAAACAGCATAGTTTGCAGAGTGATAAAAATGAAAGAGAAAACCAAATTAGGCACTTCCAACATTTTGGGCAGTGAAATCCTCTATTTGCTCACTCAGAAATAAGACACCTTTACCAAGAGCAACTTACCAACTTTCACTTCACCTGTATTTTGATTGTACTGTGTACCAATTAATTCCCCTGGGTTCAAGAACTTTCCCTGTTGTTCTGTGGCTGTACATTGCAAAACCCCGATTCTACCTGCTGAACTGAAGTCTGGTTCAGTAAAATCTCTCTTCTGATTTTCCATGCATCTGATAAGATCTGATTTATCAAGTACACAATACAATCAAAATATGGGTCAAGCGGAAGTAGTGGATGAGTCCTAAGATTGATGCCCTAATTTTACATGCTACATATTCACTGCTGGGCAACACTTTACAAAATAAGTAATCTACGGCACACTCAACATAACATCATTGGCATGTATAATGTAGCAGGGATCTGAGCACACGCATAGAGTCTGCCAACTTAATCAGGAAAGGAGTGAAAGAAGAACATCAACAGCATAAAACTAAGAGGGAAGAGTAGTTCATAGACTTTCTCTGCAGAACATATAACCTTATATAGAGAAAATGCTCATTTGCCTAAGAACTACCAATGGGGAAACACACAGAAAACCTTGAGTGTCATTGTGAACTCAACAAGCAGATCAATCTTCTCCCAGTTGTGAACTTGAGATTATTATTATTATTATTATTAAGAATAATTGTTCTAGTGGCAAAGAGGAAATCAGCAATTAGCACACATACTTGCCTACACAACTGACTAAAGAAGATTTAGGAATGCTGCAGCCATGATGACTGAACAAGAATAAATCTACTATTTGTATAACAAATAAGGGCAAGAAAAAATATGTAATTAAAGGGATGGCAGTACTATAAAGTTTCAACTGCGCTTTGCCTGTCCGTACAGGACAGACTAAGGCTGCAACAACAAAACACACCATAAATTAAAAAATTTAAAAAATCATAGGATTACACTGTATTGCAAGAGATTATTTATGTCTCCTGGATTTGCCACAATGAATGAATTAACCCTGTGAAGGCAACCCTGATCTATCCACAGCTAGGTAGAATCTCAGGAGTGAGTTATCACTTGACTGAAAACAAGCTGGCATTTCTCTGCTGAGACTACACAATATCCCCATATAGGAGAAATATATTGAGGGAGGAGGCCTAGCTCTTTATGCAATAGAAATGTAAAAACTTCTCATTTACTGTATTTACTGTAACCTCCTAGAAAGGAAAATTTGGTTGAATTTTAAAAAAACAAAACCAAAAAACCAAAAACAAGTTTTCCTATGTTTAGTGCTCACATTTGTATAAAGCAGCACACATATACAAGTAACACAAAGAAATTAAGTATTCTGCATAATTCTCTCTTACAGGGACTGTCAAATATTTTTAAGCTTGCCTTTTCCCCACCTAGTTCACTCTGTTTATGAAAACTAATACAAAGTCTCCACCTAGTGGCCATGTATACATTTCACCAGCTTCCGAATGGTGATGTGGCTTTTTCACACCCACTGTTCTTATGTCTTCCATAATAAAACCTCATTTTCTCTTAAAATAGGCATTTATTTATTTATTTATTTTCTATCCTGCTCAAACTTCCAAAGGATTCCAAACATAGTAAGAAAGCAATACTATTAACATAGAATAAAAGGGTATCTTATAATGTACATCAGCCACATACTTTGACACCTAGTAATTCCAGGGTTGCCAGCCGCTGAATGCCTCTGCGGACGTTTTAAAGGAAAGTTTGATACTTTTAAACTGTCAAAAGAACTTCACTGCAACATTCAGAAAAGTATGAAATACAGGGGATGTCTACAGTTCAGCCTAGGCATCAATACACGAGCATCAGGACATTTCGTGAGGGAATTGGGTGATATCAAATTCATTTTTTTCCCCCCCAAATACATTTTTATTGAGGTTATACACATAACAAACATACAAACAGATACAAAAGAAAAAATTATAACAAAAAAAAAGCGTCAGGATATACAAGCCAACTTTTTCCTCTCTCTAACTATACAAAGATAGATTAATCTGGCTGTTTCACAAAACAGTAAACGAGGGTGATATCAAATTCATAGGGCAAAATCTAGTCTTGGGTGCTGAAGGGCAGTGTAAATATTTTCATTTATTTTATTGCGTTAATATACCACTTTTCCCGCCAAGCACCTTGTGGTTGTGTACATGGTTCTCTCACATTTCACCCTCACAACAGCTGAGTGGGAACTCTGGTCTCTCAGCTCCAAGTCCAACTCTACCCATTACATCACAGAGGCAGTTCTGTAGGACTAGGTCAACATTAGCCTACCACAGCTATAGCCAACCATGATCTTTGATGCCACAGTTGTCATTTTAACATGCCAAGGTGCATCTGCAGACTCATAGGAGTGTGTCAAGCTTACATTGAGAAGCAGGGACCTCTGCTGCCTCGAAGGGGGAGGCAGGAGGTAAGAGCGGCCAGAATCAACAGGCTCCTTCTCTTGATATACAGGTGAAACTGGGAAAATTAGAATATCGTGGAAAAGTTCATTTATTTCAGTAATTCATCTTAAAAGGTGAAACTAATATATGAGTTAGACTCGTGACATGCAAAGCGAGATATGTCAAGCCTTTATTTGTTCTAATTGTGATGATCATGGCATATAGCTGATGAAAACCACAAATCTCTTTTCTGATGAGAGCAGCTTTTGCATCTCATTTGGAAACCAAGGACCCATAGTCTGCAGGAAGAATGGGAAGGCATACAGTGCCAGATGCTTGAAGTCCAGTGTGAAGTTTCCACAGTCTGTGTTGATTTGGGGAGCCATGTCATCAGCTGGTGTTGGTCCACTGTGCCTCATTAAGTCCAGGGTCAATGCAGCCATCTACCAGGAGATTTTGGAGCACTTCATGCTTCCTTCCGCAGACGAGCTTTATGGGGATGCTGACTTCATTTTCCAGCAGGACTTTGGCACCTGCCCACACTGCCAAAAGTACCAAAAGCTGGTTCAATGCCCATGGGATTACTGTGCTTGATTGGCCAGCAAACTCGCCTGACCTGAACCCCATAGAGAATCTATGGGGCATTGCCAAGAGAAAGATGATAGACATGAGACTGAGCAATGCAGAAGAGCTGAAGGCTGCTATTGAAGCATCCTGGTCTTCCATAACACCTCAGCAGTGCCACAGGCTGATAGCATCTATGCCACGCCACATTGAGGCAGTAATTGATGCAAAAAGGGCCCAAACCAAGTACTGAGTACATATGCATGCTTCTACTTCTCAGAGATCCAATATTGCTCTATTTGCAATCCTTGTTTTGCTGATTTCATTTAATATTCTAATTTTCTGAGATTGTTAATTTGGGGTTTTCATCAGCTGTACGCCATGATCATCACAATTATAACAAATAAAGGTTTGACATATTTCGCTTTGCATGACATGAGTCTGTCTATCTGCTGACTGAGCTATAGGAATCATATCCATCTCTTGAACCCCCGACTCTCCAAGTGTCCCTATTTTCCAGGGACAGTTACCACCTGAGCCTGCTCTGCTTATGCAGTTTCCCCATGCAACTTTGAATGCTTGGTCCTAATTGTACGGGAAGTCTAAATGATCAGATCAGGTTCCCTGCTGCATAAGCTCAGCCCCAATGCTGAGAGCTGCAGGCACAAAAAAATAGTGGAGTGAGGAGCAAGGACTATTAGAGTGATGTGAGCCGAATTCCCTGACCTGGACCTTGTGCCGAGTTATGAATCAATAAGCTCTGCACATCAAGAGAAGTGTTCCAAAGTTTTACGGCAAACTGTCTTTAAACTTGTTACAAAATAAATCCATTGTAAATACAAAACAACACATTGCTCTTAAACAACTAGCAATTTTTACAGCAAACTGTCTTTAAGCTTGTTACCAAAAAAAAAGTCATTGTAAATACAAATCAACACATTGCATTGCTCTTAAACAATTAGCAATGTAGTCCAGCTTTCTCTTAGTTCTTATTTGTTTCTCTGGTCCTAAACAGATTCAGATCAGCAAGTTGCTTCCTCAGTATGCTGTCAGCTTCCGAGAGGCTCAGGTTCCCAGAGATTTGTCATAAACACTAAAACAAAGACTCCACCCTCATTTTGCAGCTACAGCTCCACAAGTACCTTCTGTGCTTGCTAGTTCTCTGCAAACATTCTACAAATGCACACCTCCATATAATATTTTATACAGTGTTTAATGCACATTAAGCATATATTTTACAATAGCTATAACCCCCCCCCCCCAACACACACACACATACTGCAAATACAATGGAAATCATGTAGTAGGAAGAATCCCTGAGCAGGGCTTTGTTATGATCAAATGGTATTCTCATTATATGTATCATTCTATGACATAACTAATATTATTAACATTAATTGGGTTGATAAATAATGATGATGTTAGAGAAATAACCTATTGAAAGGCATTACCCTACCAATCACTGTAACGCTAAAACGAATTTAGCACCAAGCAAGAGATTTTCTGTGCTGTTTTAGGACCAAAATGTTCTCTCAAAGAGTGAACATCCTTCGTGTCTTCCTTCAGATATGCTCCCTCCAGCCCGGAACGATAAAGGCTGCTGCTGTGGGGAATAAGTTGAATCAGTCACACTATACCCTCAAATGCAAAAGCTCTTGCTGTGCCCTCGATAGTAGAGAGGGAAATATCACAGGAGTTAAAAAAATTACTTGCCAAGTAGAAGAAAAGGTTACATTAGCACCGGGCAGTTCAAATTAGTTCCTCTTTGGCTGCCGCTACCTTGCTTCCCATTTAAAGTCTCAATTTCTAGAAAAGCAAGCTGGGAGGAAGTTCTTGTGAAAGAACAACTCAACAGTGAGTGGAGTTAAGCAAGTCAGGTAGTGGAGTGTGCTTCTATGGGCAACAACTGGACTGGTTTCTACAATGTACAGCAGCAGTTTCCAAAGCAAAGCTCCACCTCCCCCAAGCACTGCCTGTGCAAAACTGGTGTCCAACACTGGCCAGCTCCCAAGGGAGTTGCCCAGGTGGCAAGTTAGGGCATGCATTCCAATGGGCAAGGGTTGTCAGAATAGGAAACCAGATCCCTGCCCAGCTGCCATGCCAACCCTGCTTCCTTGTTGTACTCCTAGAAAGCTGCAGCCCATTTTCACCCCAAAATGTGTTTGGACTTACTTCCATCGCTGCTAGGGGTGGGGCACACATCCTGCGACTGCCACATCAAGAGGTCCTCTGGAATTCCATTCAGCAGCAGGTGTTGAGGATGCACATATGGAACGACCTCCAAGAAGTTTCTTGGGCCAGGCCACAAAATGACTCTAAGAAAAACTTTAGCTAACCCCACTGCGTTGCTATGGATTTTTAAAGAAAATATTTAGACCATTGCTTACTGCTTGCAGAGAAAGCACGTCCCTTATGTGGCAAAGGTTATTCCAAGAATGTTTTATCATTTCAAACAAGAGGGCATACTCAAAAGGGACTAGTCTTCCTGCCAAGAGCTAGAGGGATATCTTGTATCAAAGGGAGAATAGCAGGCTGCCAAGTGGCCGCTGTAGCCTAGTGGATGGCTATGTTTGGGGAGGTATCAGGCTTTATGCTCAAAATCTAAGGATGCTCAGAACCCATTAGGTGGTCAGTTAGTCGATATAAGCCAATCAGATGCCTATGGCAAGCCCACTCTCCACTGCTGAGGTTTCCAGCAACTGGTATTCAGAGTCATTTCTGACTGTAGAAAGACTACATCCTCAGGTTCAATAGCCAGTGATAAACTTATCCTCCATGAATTTATCTTACCTTCTTTAAAAGCCACCCAAGGCAAAAGCCGTCAGCTTCTTTGACTCTGTTTGCTGGCATCTTCTTGGCCCTGGCGGTACCTTTCGCAATCTCTGGTATACACTCGGGTTGAGGTTCTAATGCTGTGGTCTTCAACATTTCCCAAGCATTTGGGAGAAATATGACCCTCCTGACTTGGCTTATCAACAACTTTTTGTAAAGCAATTTCCTCCTTTAAGGGATGCTCTCTTTTTTTGCAGTCAATTTAGTATAATGATATACTGTTGTACTTGACATTCAATTGTGAGTGTCATTCTGGGCTTCTCATTAATAAAGAGAAAATGTGTATTTAAAATCTAAGCGTACCTTGCAGTGTTTCTTGTTTACTGCAGATTTACACTGGTTGCTGGTCCTTATACTCCCCCAGAAAAAGGTACAGCAGTACTTAAATACCAACAATGTCTTCACAACAAACCCTGGGAAAAAACCCCAATGCCAACTGCTTCCTGCTTTTAATACTGAAACAGCACCAAATCATTCCGAACAGCAGCAGCAGCTATATGATTCACTGTATATTATGATGGCTTTGCTTGGCATGAAAACACCCCTGTCCCTGATACCGTATGTAGAAGTAGCATTTATTTGATTGCAGCAGGACTTACTTCTATATTTGTTTCTACTAAGTAAGCTTTCAGCAAGTGCTAGGACAGTGTTGTACTAGAAAGCAATAGACAACCTAAACCTTTACCACAGATTTATTGCTGTTACCATCAGTTTAAATAAAAGAGCACTCTCATTTCAGTAAACAAAGTATGTACAGAGTTTACATATATCCTGCAAAACTTAAAATACAAATTTTAAAGGCCTGCTTTTTTCTAGTAGGTTCAATAAGAATGTGCATAATTTTTATGCTACATGCATATTTCCTAACATACAAGCTAAATTGGTGGCTGAATAAAATCTAGCAAATGGATTACTTTGAAAATTCTGACGTATATGATAGCACATCAACACACAATTCTAGTTCCTATAGATTAAGATGTAGAAGCAACCAATCACCTGTTTGTCCCGTCAAAAGACTAATGTTTTAAAGCCAATTGTGTTAAACAAATCACATAGGCACAAACAAGAGAGATTCATTGGTTAAAATATACCAGCCATTTGTGGAAATTAACCAGCAGATTATAAGACATGCTGCAGATCAAGTATATTAGCAGACTGGAGAGGTGTACATGTGTCTCAGAATAAACTGAGCTACAGGCAGAACTTCCATTTCTCAATGGAACTCCACTAAGTTGGGAAACCTTCACAATTGGGATCCAGTGCAGCATGACTTTCAGCAGTAGAAATGTGAGATTCAGCGTGCCCTGGTACACGTATGAGGCTCCCTGAATACCTGATACACATACGTTTATACCTGTGTGATGTAAGCATCAGCGTTATGACTAATCAAATAACATACACAAAGAAAATTAAAATAGGAAAGGCAGCTAAAACACAAATCAATATTCAGCACTACTGTTCCTTATGACTTAATAACTAAATATTCATGTATTACAGCTTTTCCTATTACAATATGACACACATACAATAAAATGTATTGCGGAGTTTGCTCACACTGTTTTGCATGTAAACTTGTGTGTGTGTTGGGTCCTAATTAATGTGTGAGTTAAGCAGAGGATTGTAAAAAGAAACACTGAAAATGCCAAAACGTGTGGTAGTTTGCAACTATATTTGCATTCAGCAAATGCACTTACTTGGAAATAAGTTCCATTGAAATCAAAAGACCAACTTCCTATGAAGTTTAGGTCGGATCAAGCTTTTTTGGTTGGTAAACATTAGACTGGCAGTCCTTGGTAGGCGCAGTTCCCATAATAGTGTGTTTAAAGAAAACACCCACAAAACTCAGCAAATGTTAGAACAAAAAGCTGTTGCTTCTCACACTACTTTCCCTTATGAAAACCAATACATGAGCAATTCCAGCTTGAGTACATCAATCAAACCATGTAGAACATTTATTGCAATGTCTCAGAATCTGGTTGGTTGACGCTGGTTATTTTTGATAGCCAGACAAAACTTACAAATGACTGTTATGTATTAGTATAAATTTCAATAATAAAATAAAATGGTGGTGAAACGTTATACTATGTAAGAGGACCATTGTGCACTTGTTGGCAAGGATACCACTCCCTTTTGATCATTACAAGAGCAAATATTAAATCAAGAGAAAATTAACAAAAAGCTGCAAGCTTTAGGTCAGCCTTGCAGACCTGTTACAAACGTTTCGAGTTCATGGATTGTTGTTATTTTTGTGATTACAGAAGTGTAATTCCTTTTAAATAATTCCTTTTAAAATTTCTCTCGTGAAAGTTGATGCGCTGACTGGCATCCAGATCCATTACTTGTTTCCAACTGTTGAAATTCTTCTTATCAGTTTTTAACCTGGAAAGCAAGTAATTATCAATACATGATTAGGGACAAAACAAACACAATAAACTGCCTAGGTTTAATGTAAAGTGATGCTCTATGTAGACAGCAAATAAATGAAACATTTTCAAAAACAACAACTGACCTGAAATTCTTTGTGCATGACTTCAAAGACATGCCTTACATATGTGGGGACTTCGCATAATCACTTCCAGAAATACATGACATTTTCACTGGGCTGTTGCCAAACTGGAACTGCACAGAGTCACATTCATGTGGATAGAATATTGGGGCCAAACCAAACTTAAGTGTCAAGACTAGATCACTTTTAAATTCCTACGAAGAGGAATTTGCAAGTGTGAAAGAGAAGGATTTATTATGAATATGACAATGACTAAGACTTTTCCTGAACAAACATGCCCCTATTTCCTTCCCTAAAAAAAACATTTTTCCTTCTAGTGGGCCTATTAGATTGCAAGTAAGCGCTGTGGGTAAAAGCCTCAGCGCCTAGGGCTTGCCGATCGAAAGGTCGGCGGTTCGAATCCCTGCGGCGGGGTGCGCTCCCGCTGCTCGGTCCCAGCGCCTGCCAACCTAGCAGTTCGAAAGCACCTCTGGGTGCAAGTAGATAAATAGGGACCGCTTACCAGCGGGAAGGTAAACGGCGTTTCCGTGTGCGGCTCTGGCTCGCCAGAGCAGCGATGTCACGCTGGCCACGTGACCCGGAAGTGTCTCCGGACAGCGCTGGCCCCTGGCCTCTTAAGTGAGATGGGCACACAACCCCAGAGTCTGTCAAGACTGGCCCGTACGGGCAGGGGTACCTTTACCTTTACCTTAAGCCCTATAGGGGGAAAAGCATATTTAAAAGGAAATTTGAAGAAAAGCAACTGTGGAGGAAGGATTCATGTCCCCTCCTAAATCCATGTTCTGCTTTAAATTTACACACAAACACCTTAAAGAGGTTTGGTGAAAACCACATTGGATTAAACGGCATCAGTCCAATATATGTGAAGGAGTGTCTCCACCCTCATTGTTCAGTCTGGACACTGAGGTCCACCTTTGAGGGTCTTTTGGTGATTCCCTCACTGAAATGTTACAGGGAACCAGGCAGAGGGCTTCTTAGCAGTGGTGCCCTCCCTGTGGAACGCTCTCCCATGAGATGTCGATATAAAGAACTACACAACTTTTAGAAGACATCTGAAGGCAGCCCTGTATTGGGAAGTTTTTTATGACATTTATCATATTTTTCTATGTGCTGGAAACTGCCCAGAGTGGCTGGTGAAACCAAGCCAGATGGCAAGGGTATAAATAATAATAATAGTAATTACTACTACTACTACTACTACTACTACAACATAGGGCAACTGATCCCAGTGTTCATGGAAGCTCACAGGGCCCACTCCTTGGGCATGGAAAACTTAGAACATGATTCTTTGGATCCCAGGCTTCATTGCATTTACATCTGGGTTTAATATATTTCTTATTAAATACATAGGAAAGAATAAAGGTAGTTTTAAAAGACGTTTGAAACTGACCTTTCTAGTGAAGCGTTCGTGTGATTAGCTCTCTTCATAAATTTGCATCCCATCAATCTTGGTGCTCAGTCCCATAAGATCATGCATTTCGTGGATTGATTCTGACAGTATGCCTGTACTATAGAGTCGCCTTTCTCTCTCACAAAATCTCTTGTCATACTTAAGCCGAGTTTCAGCCATTCTTCCATTAATGTGTAAGCAAGCTTTGTGCCATTCTTTTCTCTTTGAACACAGTCCTTTTGAGCTGTTCCCTCTCGAAACATTAACACAAGCACAACTGAGTTGCAAACTTGAATTTTGTGGCTTTCCCCCCTCAACTGACAGCAAAGCAATCTGTGCATCTAAATTCTTCTGGCCACATATTTGTGATGAATCACATAATATCTGTGAATTCAATGGATGAAGCTCTGCACTATTAATTGAACCAAAAGAATATGGAGTTTTTGAATACACAGCACATCTGGAAGCAACCAATATATCTGCTGCATTGTTCTTATCACATAACACAACAGCCTCTAGCTTCTGCCCACTGTGGCACTGTTTCAGCTTAAATGTGAGACCTTGTCTACTAAGAAATTCTTGAATGTTAAGCTTTGCCTCATCACTCCAGTGCTCCCCATCAGCAGGTGACACTCCAAACAAAGAGCAAGGATAAGTTAATCGAGGTAATTTAGCAAGCTCTTCTGGGATAACTTTCAGCTTGTGACTATCAGAAATGGGGATGGGAACTGATAACCCATCATCAATAAAAGTAACTATTAAGAGATTAGAGAGTTTGGAGACTTCAGAAACTTCAACTCTGTTCCACTTTTCATTAGATCCAATCTTTATCAAACAACTGGTACCAGGAACGACAAGCTCCTGTGGAACTGTAGGCAGGTTTTCTGGAAGGTCAGAGAGTAACTTGAACAAAGCGTTTAGAGACTTAAATGAGTCTTCTAACTGGATACAGAAGTTTGAAGGATCAGTGACAGACGTCACAAACCCAGGATAATACCGATCCTTCTGGAATGGTGCCCAGGAAACAGAATTTGGTCTGAATGACAATTTAGGCATTGTTTTGCCCATTTTTATATTTTCTGGTGAGTTACATTTCTCCGGCATCCTTTGGTAAGATCTTTGATTCCAGTATTCCAAAAGCAGAATCCCATCTATTAAAATATCCACTTCCCACATAAAAGTAGATTCTAAGTATCTCAGAAACAAGATCTTGATCTCATGGCATTTTATAATCTTCAACACGCTCTCAAGAGACATGTCCACTAGGTTTTCAGCCCAAGCCCATTTACAAGGCATTGCATTCCGGGGAATACTCCTGAACTTGTCACTAAGCATCTGTGTGTCATGAAATGACACCATTTCATATTCTCCTAAGTCCATGAAAAAAACTAACATGTGACCCTCATTCACATACCTTTTAATAACTTCAGATCGATACCATTTCAAGGTCTCTCTTGATTTTGTCAAACATTCTAACCCTTCTTGAATATTTTCCACTGCAAGCAAGGAGTTCTTCTCAGCTTCTTGGGTAGTCATCACGTTTAAATCAAAAAATATTTGTGCATCCTTCTTCAATTTTATATAGAAATGTCCATCTCTTGAAATGTGACCTATTTCAGCCAATTCTAGCTGTCCAGGCTTTATTTTTTGGCAGGGAATCTTAGGGTGGCTCTCCCAAGGATGTTCAGCTTTTATTGATACTTCAGACACATTTCGGCTTTCTGATTTTTTACTTTGGTCATTACCATCAGTATCTACATCTGTTATTGGAAGATGTTTTATGACTTCATCAAGATGTAACAGACTCATATTCTGTAAACCTAACTCATTGATCATAGACATTTCATGGCAGAATACATCAACCTCCCACTGTTCACCATGCTGTTGTAAAAACTCTAACGCTAATAGTTGATTATTTACTTTACTGGCAATGCAGGCAGCCATATCGCTACTGCAACTTTTATCTGGAAATGCATATCTTGCTTTGCTAAGAAAACAGTGTATGCTGAATCTTGGAAAATTTAAGAAAACCTTTTCCATCTTGTATATTTTTGATGCATTCACAGTTGATGAGTTACCATAGTCAATGAACTCTACTTCAAAAGATTTTTCTGATTTAATACCTCTAATGACAGCTCTATATGTGCAACAATCAGCTTCATACTCTGCTAAAACCATGTCACCTTCCTCGAGTTCAGCATGTGTTTCTGGCTCTAGAACCAGTGAGTCTCCATTCAGCTTCTCAGCAAGCTGCACAATTTCATTCTCATCCTTAGCACGATGAATATAGAAACTTGACATGCTAGTTATAGAAGAAATATAAACTAACATTTTGGAATTTGCCTGGATATGATGCTGTGGAAGGTTTGTGTACTTTTTCCTGGTACCACCACACCTTTCTTCTCCAAAATATTTGTGTTTCAAGATCTGCAACTCTTTATCTGGAGGCATCTTCTTCAAACCCCGAGGAGGGCTATCACACTCAGTCCAAGATTCACAATATGTATCTCTGCATCTCTGTCTCAGATTCCTTTGCAAGGCCAATTCTGTATTATCTGAGGCTGCTGGGAGCTTTACAGACCTTGTACTCTGTTTCTGCAGATCAATTGCAATTTCTTTTCCAGCACTCTGATTGCCAGGATTTGCTTCATTTTCTGCTTCTCTCTTCCAACCAACTACTTCATTTTTAATTTTTCTTTTAACTGCTTCTGACTTGACTTTATGCAACACGTTTTTGTCTCCAACAGTCTTTTCTGCAGGTGTGTTTATAATTTTTGGGTCAACACCAAATTTTTGAGTGTGCTTCAATAATTCTTTAATCTTCCTATTTATCTGTAGATCTCCATCATACAACTCCACACCAAGCTGCCCATCAGATTCCTTAGATACGACTACTGCCTTCATTTCTTTCCCCAAGTAATTCTTCTCAAACCATGTATTTATTTCAGTTGTAATTTCAACATCTTTTAGATCTGAAAGGTAACACTTGATAGCTTGCATAGGAGTAAATAATAATTCTGAAGCATGATTTGGAATAGGAATCATTTCTCTTTTTGCTACTGATTGTTTATTCCCAAAGTCTACAAAGTATACTTGCAAGTAATCTGATGAGCCCATAGGAGATGCTAAAGCTCTGTAGAAGAGGCCATCTTCAAAATATTTTGCTAAGTATAAATTGCAAGTGTTTAGCTGGTCTGTATAGCCTGTCATTTGACTAACCTCTGCAATCTTTTCAAACAGTCTGTCTATAGCACCTACATTTCTATTTAGTTGGCAATAGAATTTTGTAGGGCTGTATATATGTGTTATACACACCCCTTCTTCATTTCCAATTTTCATGTTAAAAGATGAATAGTAAAATGTGTACAGAGAGAATGGCGGCACAAGGGACCTTGCGAATTCAAAAGAGCGAGACTGGGCATGACCACATTCTAAGAGAAACTGCTGCGAAGTAGTGAATGGAGTCTGTAAGTCAACAATATTATATAAATAGTTGGGGCTCCGAAGAATTAGGGCAGAAATTGTACAGGTCAGCAGATCATTAGAAGAGGAAACAAAGCGCTCAAAATCTCTACATGCCTCTGCAGTCCAATTGTATGGGTCAAACGTTAAGGATTCAGTGACCGTATTAAGACAACATCTGAATGTTTGACATTCTAAGACCAGATATTCTGGAAGAATAGCTTGGAGGTCTTTTGACAAAACTCTTTCCTGGTTACCATAGTCTACAAATACTACATCAACTTCTGTCTCGGACACATGTTGCTGTACAGCAGCTCTGTACCACTTCCCATCCTTAGAATGTTTCACAACACAGGCATGTTGTCCAAGTTCATATGGGCTTTTTTGAGTGTTGTAATAATACTGAATTTGTTGCATCAAGTTAAATAGCTCTGGCAGTTTAGATCGCATCTGACAGAAAAAGTTACCTGGTGAAGTACTACGACAACATACAACATCAAATACAGTTCCTGGTTTAAACCGATACTCCTTATAAGGCTTCGGGGTATCACCTTTCCCAGATGTGTTTCCCAATTTATCTGAAAGAGTGTTTTCCCACCGCAGGAAGGTAACAGCATGCTCTTTTGTCAGAGGACTCCGCAATTTATTCTTCTTCTGCCAACTCTTTTTATGTATCTTTTGTTTTGAGCATTGCATTTTAGAATCTCCCACAACGTTCTGAAAGGGATCTTGCTTTACTTCCCAATATTCCGCATATCCAGCCTGAACCATGGACAAAACAACATCAGTTTGTTCTGAGTTATTCATATACTGCACACTGACAATATACTTATTGTTTTTTTGTGCAATTACATGCAGTGTGAGCGGTTTGTCGAACACAATGCTTTTAAAGAAGTCAGTTTCTTTTTTAATCCATATGTCCTCGATTGGAAATGCATTAGCAAGTGAACAACAAACAGCTAAAGCTGGTAATTCTAGAAACTCTGGAAGCAAAACTCTTACATTGAAGAGTGGTACAGTTTCAGTATTGCCAAAATCTAAAAAACAAACATCAATACTATTGTCCATCACTTCCCTGATAACAGCTCTGTAGTAATGCATATCCTTACTATACCGGGCACAGCATAGTTTTCCAGGTTCTGGATTTTCTAGAATCTTATCAACAGTTTCACTTGTATCATACACAGCTGCAATTTTCTTCATCAAGGCTTCAAACTCATCTCGACAGTCAATAGTCTGAACCCAAAAATTTGATGGATTCAAGACATATACTACAAAAGCAACACAGACAGAACCGATTTGCATTTCTGCTCTCTTGCAAGGAATTCTTAAAGGAGAACACATTAAATGAGTGCCTTTTGAATCTGAATTATCTCCTGATTGTACAGTATTCCTATGAACAGAGTCGGCATAAACAGGATCTGTATCAGAGATTTTTATATCCTCACCTGTACAGGATTTTTTGGTCTTAAAGGATGGGTCAAGTTTTGGAATCACTTCACTCCCCTGTGGTAGATGTTCATAATGCATTGCAGACTCTTGTTTAAGAAGTGTAACATAATACAAATGTTCATCAGCATTGAATAAATCAATGCGGGCATGAACAACACTTTGTCTTAACAAGGCCTCCTTGAATTCTTTTAGTTGATCGTTTCTTACAGTTTCATCCTGAGAACTAAGACAGGAAAGTGCACAAGGAACTGAAAACCTAGGTACTGACATGAATTCTGGTTGAAGCTTTAAAACACAACTGGAAGGCACAGCTTCATAGCTGCCAAAATCCATAAACCAAATATTCACTTTGTTATCAGAAAGCAGCTGTTGTATCACTCCTCTATGCCACTGGCCATTTCTCCGTCTTGCTGCACAGAGGACTCCTAGATTCTCACAGGATGGAACATTTTCTGTACTAGTTTCGTAACAGGAAGACATGTTTGCTATCAACTCATCCATCTCCACCTGGTATTGCAGCAGTTGACAATAAAATTTACTTGGACTGACTGCCACTGATATTTTCACTTTCTCTATTCCACCAACAGATAAAAGCGGCTGAAGGTTATTCATAATTGGTTGAACTTCTGATTGAATTCGATCATTACATAATACAGAATCCAGCCTTGTATATTTTTGTTGCAGTAAATCTGGCATCTGTTTACAAAGCAGCTCTTGTGGCAATTCAGTTAACATTTCTACAATAAGACAGAATGTATCTCCATCAACAAGTTTGCCTAATTTTAATTCAACCACATCACTAGTGATTTTTGGCACGTCAAGCAGAAATGTTTGGTGTGGCAGAATGGCTTGTATTTGGCCTTTAATCTGCAAATCTATTAATGATGAAAAGTAATTCAGAGCTTTTGGAGTCCATTTTTCTTCAATTGGAAGTATATTTCCAAAAATTCCACAAACCATCTTGGGAGGAAGTTGAAACAACTCATCAATAGCAGAAGCAATATGTGTCTCATCAACTGCCAGGATTTTCCCACTATCCATAAGAAATACTTCATAGATGTAGTTCTTCTTTTGTACTACTCTTCCTCTATACCATTCTCCACAAGCAGAGTCTTCTACTAAACAAAACTCGCCAATCCCAACACTGTCTTTCACTTTGGATACCTGCTGTATTTCATTTTGCAATATATGGTAATCAAACTCACAATCTGTGTTATATCTGCCTTGAAATTTCACAAGAATTTCTTTTGGATGGTAGTTTACGTCAGTAATCTTCAGGTCTACATCTAGAAATTTTGTTGACAAAGATGAAACTCTCCTACCTGGAAAACCAAAATAAAGTTTGACATAATCAGGTAATATATGACTTTAACTGACAGTTCTGTCACCAGGTTTGATACCATTCCAGTTTTCAGATTTCCCTGCCAATAGTGCACACCAACTCAAAGTCTCAAGTATATTATATTTATCTTCTAATACATCAAATGAAATATCATATTTGAATACCATGCTTCTCTTTATATATTACTGGAAATTGTGTAACAGTTTATTTTTATGTACACAGAGCCTAGGGCTTGCCGATCAGAAGGTCGGCGGTTCGAATCCCCGCAACGGGGTGAGCTCCCATTGCTCGGTCCCTGCTCCTGCCAACCTAGCAGTTCGAAAGCACGTCAAAGTGCAAGTAGATAAATAGGTACCGCTCTGGCATGAAGGTAAACTGCTCCGTGCGCTGCTCTGGTTCGCCAGAAGCAGCTTAGTCATGCTGGCCACATGACCCGGAAGCTGTACGCCAGCTCCCTCGGCCAATAAAGCGAGATGAGCGCCACAACCTCAGAGTCGTCCGCGACTGGACCTAATGGTTAGGGGTCCCTTTACCTTTACCTAAATCTTTCTAATATAAAAATATAACCAAATCTATACTCTAAGTTTAAGTGATACCCAAAGCCTAAACTACTGAGCCTCAAAAGATCAGTCAGACGGTGCCTATTTCTACACATACTAACAGTCCAATATTCTGAGTCATCTAAATAATCAAATGATTTCTTTTATCACATAGTGGGGAAATGCATTCTTCAGTTCTAGTTCAGTTGGCAATAATACAGGTAAGGAAACTAGAGAAAACTGGAAGGAGACTAAAAAGTTAAGCAATTTAGGGGAAAGAATGGACTGAGATGAGAGGTGCAATTTATGAAATTAACAAGAAGTAGTAAGAAATGAAAGATGTTCACAATGTTTTGCAAAGTCATCTCTATATTTTACAGTTAGCATTAAAAAGGAAGATCTCAGCTGCATGCAAACCATGAGACAGTGGTGTATAACCATGGGTTTTTTTAACATCACCCAAAAGTAGACTAATAGGTAAACAAACTAAAGGGACAAGATGTATGCAAAGTGCAGAAAGAAACTGCTGTTCTTGCTTCATCTTCTCTCCAAAACATTTTTCAAAAATCTTATCTCACCTGCCATATCTCAAAATATTCACAGCTTTTCATCTGTCCAGAAACAGCTGGGGGAGGAGTCAAAAATCTGTAAAGCATTGAAGAAAACATGGAAAACTCATGTAGTTTAAAATCTTAAGTGTGTGTGTTTTTGTGCTTTAATCGATTTTTATTTTTTGCATCCCATTAACACTTGACCAAACCGTCTTTTCCCTCTCTTCCCCTGCACTCATTTATCAGAGTGGGAAAAAACAATTAAAAATAGAAACTGTATTGTTTCTATTGTTTTAAATTCAAACACACAGTTTATTTTAAATAATGACTAAACAACATCTAGGCAAATATTAAATAATCTAGATATCCCTACAGTGCATCTCTAAACTGAATCAGTGCTTTTACCAGATACATCAAGTAAAAGGTTTTTCTGTGTGATTGAAGAACATTTTAATAAGTCTCAGATATGAATACTTGTACTGAAAGCAGGTTTTTCATTTTCACTTTATAAAAATAAAACTGCTATAGCAGGCATAGGCAAACTCAGCTCCAAATGTTTTGCGACTACAACTCCCATCATCCCCAGCTAACAGGACCAACACTGGAGGGCCGAGTTTGCCTATGCCTGTGCTATAGTCTACCCAGGAACTATCAAACCTTATTTCAACCTCTTGTAAAGTGGCCAGGTTTTTGAAAAAGAGGACAGTGCTTCTGTACATTTAACAGAATCACAGAATTGTAGTTGGTAGGGACCATGAGAGTCATCTAGTCCAACCCCCTGCAATATAGGAATCTTTTGCCCAATGTAGGGCTCAAAATCCCCCTACTGAACAATTACACTGGGCAACAATTTTTTACTTTTTGAATGTTGTCTAGATTTCTACAACTAATTTAGGGTATTTTTGCACTGCTGAATCAGGAAATGGCATCTGTTTCTCTCCATCAGGTCAGGTTTACTGTAAACTGAATGGTGGGCATTGATAAATATAAGTACACATAAATTGCATGTTGCTTCACCATTTTTAAAACTTCAGGGCTTGAACTTCTGTTTCTTGGAACTCCTGGAATGCTCAGCAGCAGGGAGGTCTCTCTTCAGAGTGCAACAGTAGTCAGCCATCATGACTGCGTCCCAGCGACCCTGATACCTGGTCTCCATCTCTTTCATGTCCTGATGGAATCTCATCCCTGCTTGTCACTCATTGAAGCCAGGTTCTCAGGAAACCGGTCCATATGTGAAAATAGGTAGTGCATCTTGACGCTCATGTTGCAGCCCAGGTTTCTGAAAGCAGTCAGCAAGTTGTTGACAAGTTCTGCATAGTTTCTGGCCTTATTGTTGCCAAGAAAGTTCTTCACTACCAGAACAAATGCCTTCCACGTTTCCAGTTCCACTTCGTTCATTGAGTTTCCGAACTCTGGATCTCTGATGAGCTGACGGATCTGAGGACCGTCAAAGATGCCGGCTTTCAACTTCTCCATGGTCAATCCTGGAAAAGCCTGGCACAAGTAAGTGAAGCAGTCACCATCCTTGTCCAGAGCCTTGGTGAACTGCTTGATTAAGCCGAGCTTGATGTGCAGCAGTGGGAAGAGTATTCTGTCTCTGTCCACCAGAGGGTCGTTGATGACGTTCCTTTCTTTGCAATTCCTCCCACACAGGCCAGTCCTTCTTCGTGTAATGCTGAGCACGGTCCCTACTATCCCACATGCACAGAAAACATGGGTACTTGGTGAAGCCAGACTGTTGTCCCAACAAAAAGTTCACCATCTTCAGGTCAACACAAATAAACCACTTATGCTGATCATAACCAATTTTCTCCAGCACATACTTCACCGCTTCATAGTTCTCCTTCAGTGTACTCGGGTGAGCCAGGGGTATAGAGGCAAACTGGTTGCCTTTGTGTAGCAGAACACATTTTAGTGATTGCTTGCTGCTGTCAATGAACAGTTTCCAATCTTTGGGTTCATACTGTGGCACTCCAAGCTTGAGCAGAAGCTGCGCAATATCTGCACAGTACACCAAGTCCTTCTCTTCCGAGAAAAAACTGAGGTACTCTTGATGCCTGTTGCGGAAGATGCTGATGCGAGCACTGTCAGAGAGGAGGTTTTTTTCCTTCAATCTGGATGCCAGCAGTTCGGCAGAGTCCTTTGACAAGCTGAGGTCGCGAACTAGATAATTCAACTCCTTTTGGGAAAATGGATATGGAGCATCATCTTCAAGAACCACTTCTTCTTCATGTCCTTCAACACTAGAGGCATCTTTGTCACTAATGTCAGGAAGTTCTCCGAAGACAGGCACTGGAATTTCATCACAATGAGCTACAGGACGACGTGCTGATTGAAGATCAGGATACTTGAGGCTGCTCCAGTTCTTTCTGTTGATCCCACCAATTTATGGAGCCGCACCAATTTTTGACATAATCACCCAGAACTATCGGACCTGAATACTTCTTGTCATTAAAATACTCATTTCCAATCAAAACAATTATTCAACATGGCATTTTACCCCCACCAACTTCTAAAATGCTCCACACAAGCGTACATGTGAACAAAAATGTAAAAAAAGACATGTGCCCATAGCTCAAAAACTTGACCTGCTTGAGCAAAACCAATGTGATTTTTGGATTCAGCGCATCAGATTCGTCCTAAATCAACTGAAAAAACGTAGACAACAAATTTGTTGTTGACCAGTGTTATTAAAGATGCAGGAACACTATCGTCTTTTCTTTTTTTAAATCTGACCAACCTGGATAATAATGGGCATAGCAATTTTAATATTTTGTTTTTGTGAGGGTGCAGCTGGGCGAAGGTGAAGTGAAGCAGAAATGAACAACACAGGAAGGAAAAGGAGAACTGTCCAGTGTGTATATTCCTCTGTTCCCTGTTTCTGCTAAAGTCCTCCACTCACTTGCCAAAGTCCCACTTGAATTCAATGGAGCTTACTTCTGAGTAGACCTGTGCAGGACTGGACAATTATCCTCACAAACGGTAAATATGCTGGTCCTAAGAAGGGCTCTTTTTAATTAGGTACATTCCATCTATAGATAAAAGGATAGCAAGCAAAACATAGAGATACAAAGCTTCCTTGTAGAGATACAAAGCTTGCTTGTAAAAATGAGGAAATGTAAACAACAATCATACTAACATGCAGCAGAGCCTGAGACTCTTAACCTCAGGGTCGCGGGTTCAAGTACCACGTTAGGCAAAAGATTCCTGCATTGTTGGACCAGATGACCCTTGTGGTCCCTTCCAACTCTACTATGTTGTGATTCTGGAGTAACATTCGCATGACTGCGTCCAGGAAATGTGCAAAGCAGCACCACTGAGAAACCGGACCTGAGATCAGCCGAGCCTAAATCAGGATACAAATGGCCACATTTTAAACCCATCTACCCTGCTTATGAATACTAAACTGCAAATATGTACACATGTACTGGGTAGACTAGAGAAAGCTTATTTGTTTGCTCTTTAAGGTGCTGCGTGGAGGTTATTTTGCTGCAACAGACAAACGGGGCTACCACTCTGGTATTTCATAGATAGATAGATACAGGGGTGTCAACTTGGAATAAAATATGGGGGGGGAGGTATCCCCACTCTGCACAATCAGTCACATGATGTGGTGTGCAACACGCACCATTTGAATGCCAATGCCCATCGACTTTGTTTATTTGTGCGTGTGTGCATTTAAATTTTTATTAAATTTTCTGTTTTACCATTTAAAATACTAATTTTATATCCTTAAGATATCAATGACTTCCCTTTTTCTCTTTCCATGGTTCATTTTACATATCACAAATCCCTGCATATTTAACAAAAACTATACCATTCAGTATTTCGTGATTATTGCATCCATCAAAACTTATTTACACTGCTGAATTTATCTTAATGCTGCCTGCTTTTTCAGCTATACACAATTATTTCCCATATATTCCGTAAACGTTTTCCAACCTTCTTTAAAATGCCCATCAACTGTGGGGAGACCTGGCCTTCTCAAATATTTTATTGGGGTCCCCAAAGACCCCTCAGTATGCGCGCATATATATATATATATATATATATATATATACACACACACACACACACACACACACGCTGGTTTTTATTGGGGGGGGGGCTGCAGAACATGGCAGCGCCTTTCACTTCCGGGTAACTAAAATACCGACTTTCTTGGAAAGTCAAGCAGGGCATAATAAAAGATGAGGAAGCAAGGAAATACCGTGTATTTTTTTAAGGGGGGGAGAGCGAAAAAAAAGGCTGATTTCAAGCCTCGACTCCCCAAAGCTCTTCGAAAGCAGGCTGGGAAATGGGGCGAAACCCTTTCCTTTCGCCCTTTTTTAATTTCGCAGTTTCTCTGCCCCCCAGGTTTCGGGGTGCAACCCCACAATCCCGTTTACCTGGGACTGAATCCGAGGAGGGGGGTGGGCTTCCCCCTCCGAGGGGACGCACGAAGCAGCGGCGGCCTTTCCAACCGCAGCCGCCGGCTTCGGGGCCGGGAAGGCGAGAGAGCAGCAACAGCCCAGGCCAAAAGGGGCCTGAGGGAGGAGGAAGCGGTGCGGCGGCGTTTTTCGAAGGGCAACGCGGCCCTCGGGGAGAAGAAACCAGAAGCGCCTCACGCTGAGAAGGAAGAAGGGCCCCCGCGAGGAGGCCTGAGGGGAAAGCGCGCCAGGCCGCCCAAGGGCCGCGTGCGGCTCGCGAGGAGGCAGCCGGGCGCGAGGCGGGGAGTCGTTAAACGGCGCCGGAGGAAGCCGCCCTGAGGGACCAAGCGCCGCCGCCGCCGCCGCCGCCGCCTTGACTCCGAAGGAAGATTAAGAGGCGCGTCAGCGGCAAAGGAAGGGGAGGTTAGGCCCCAGGGAGCCGTTGGCTCTGCTCTGTCCGGAACGGTTGGCTTTGGGGGAGGGCGGGTTAAGGTGGGCGCCCCCCCAGGGTTGGCACCTTTCTTTGGGGTGGGGTGGGGTGGGGGCGGCTTTCACGTTTTCACCTGGTGCTGAAGTGGGGGCGTTTCCAAGCAAGCCGTCGCCACGTTTTCTCCGATGGAAATAGGGACGTCCCCTTCCGTCATGGTGGTGGTGTTTTCTTTACGATTTATATTCCCACCCGTCTGACTGGCGGGTCAGTCTGGGCGGCTCCCGACATATATTAAAACATACTAAAACATGAAACACTTTTTTTTAAAAAAGCACTTCCCTATGTAGGATTGCCTTCAGATGGCTCGGGGGTCGGAGAGCGTCCTATCTTCCAACGTTTCTCCGATGAAAAAATGGACGTCCTATCATACCCTCCAACATTTTCCCAATGAAAATTGGGACATCCTACTACAGTATAGCCTCCAACATTGTCCCAATGAAAATAGGGACGTCCTATCATACCCTCCAACATTGTCCCAATGAAAATAGGGACGCCCTATCATACCCTCCAACATTTCCCCAGTGAAAATTGGGACGTCCTACTACAGTATAGCCTCCAACATTGTCCCAATGAAAATAGGGACGCCCTATCATACCCTCCAACATTTCCCCAGTGAAAATTGGGACGTCCTACTACAGTATAGCCTCCAACATTGTCCCAATGAAAATAGGGACGTCCTATCATACCCTCCAACATTTACCCAATGAAAATTGGGACGTCCTACTACAGTATAGCCTCCAACATTGTCCCAATGAAAATAGGGACGCCCTATCATACCCTCCAACATTTCCCCAGTGAAAATTGGGACGTCCTACTACAGTATAGCCTCCAACATTGTCCCAATGAAAATAGGGACGTCCTATCATACCCTCCAACATTGTCCCAATGAAAATAGGGACGTCCTATCATACCCTCCAACATTTACCCAATGAAAATTGGGACGTCCTACTACAGTATAGCCTCCAACATTTTCCCAATGAAAATAGGGACGCCCTATCATACCCTCCAACATTTCCCCAGTGAAAATTGGGACGTCCTACTACAGTATAGCCTCCAACATTGTCCCAATGAAAATAGGGACGTCCTATCATACCCTCCAACATTTACCCAATGAAAATTGGGACGTCCTACTACAGTATAGCCTCCAACATTGTCCCAATGAAAATAGGGACGTCCTATCATACCCTCCAACATTTACCCAATGAAAATTGGGACGTCCTACTACAGTATAGCCTCCAACATTGTCCCAATGAAAATAGGGACGCCCTATCATACCCTCCAACATTTCCCCAGTGAAAATTGGGACGTCCTACTACAGTATAGCCTCCAACATTGTCCCAATGAAAATAGGGACGTCCTATCATACCCTCCAACATTGTCCCAATGAAAATAGGGACGTCCTATCATACCCTCCAACATTTACCCAATGAAAATTGGGACGTCCTACTACAGTATAGCCTCCAACATTTTCCCAATGAAAATAGGGACGTCCTATCATACCCTCCAGCATTTCCCCAATGAAAATAGGGACAACCTATCATACCCTCCAACATTTCCCCAATGAAAATACAGATGGCCTACCATACCATCCAACTGTAAAGTATAGCTATGGCAAAGAGATCCTTCCTATGTATCTCTAAACTGGAAAACCATGGGACTGATTGTACTGCCTGAAATTCAGCCCTACTACACTCCATACCACGTTTTGAAGCCTATCCAGCACAACCACTATAGCAGATAGGGAGAAGCAGTGCTTCTTTTCCTTTTTTAAAAAAAAATTTAGGAGCACGTACTCTCATTTTCCTACTCATATTGAAATACTACCCCTCAAGGAGGCCAAACTTAGATTCACAAAATGTTTAGGGTATGTGTACCCCCGCGTACCCCCAGAAAGAAAGCACTGGGGAGGAGGCATGTACTGCTTCAAGAACAGCCCCATATGGTAGCACAGTGTTAGCCTGTATCAGAATCATATTAGTTTTGAGCATGCTCTGAGCTGATGGCCACACCTAGCCAGCCAGGCTTTAGGATTGTGCTTGTTCCCTGGGAAGCCTTGTTGATTGCTTCTCTCCCCCCCCCCCCCCCCCCCGCCACTTGCCTTTCTGTGTAAGTGAGAAGCACTGTGCACAAAGTGAGTCTCTTGTTTGTAAAATAAACGGGCTCTGTTTTTTACTTGCACTGTTTTTCTTTCATGTACTTAATTTGCTATTTTTAAAATGTGTTTTTCAATCCTGCATCAGTTTAGCCTCATCGGAATGACTGTGATTAAAAATGTCTTATAATGCTAAAATGGGACGTGGGTGGTGCTGTGGGTTAAACCACAGAGCCTAGGGCTTGCTGATCAAAAGGTCGGCAGTTTGAATCCCCGCGATGGGGCGAGCTCCCGTTGCTCAGTCCCTGCTCCTGCCAACCTAGCAGTTTGAAAGAATGTCAAAGTCCAAGTAGATAAATAGGTACCGCTCCGGCAGGATGTTAAACGGCGTTTCCGTGTGCTGCTCTGGTTCACCAGAAGCAGCTTAGTCATGCTGGCCACATGACCCGGAAGCTGTACGTCAGCTCCCTCAGCCAATAAAGCGAGATGAGCGCCACAACCCCAGAGTCGTCCACGAGTGGACCTAATGGTCAGGGGTGCTTGGAGGAAAGGTGCACAGAAGGTGTTGGGTCTCTTCAATCCAATAATGCCAGAATCTCATGCTGCCTGTCACATGTTGCACATGTGCCATGGCTTCCAAATACCATACATGCAAAGCAATGCCGTTCCCCCCAAGAATCCTGGGAACTGTAGTTTGCCCCTCACAGAGCTACAATTCCCAGCACCCTTAACAAACGACAGTTCCAGCATGCTTTGAAGCCATGCACTTTAATTGCCTAGAGTGGATGTGACGTATAGCTGATATAACATACCCATTAAACAGAGCTGCTGTGGGAATAAAAGGGAAAATACAAAGATGGAATACTGTATTAGTTGCAAACAATCAGCACATCTAATGGCAATTCACCACACAAAGCTTTATTGGGAGAACATTTTATGAAACCAAGATTGTTGCCACAACATTTTCAAATAATTTTAAAAAACATTTTTCCTTTAGGACGGCTTACCGAAGGAACAATCACATTGAAATAAATGTGTGTTTCTTCAGCAACAAAAGTGTTAATCAAAACTACTTTTTTGAGCCACTAGATGGCAGGCAAATATTTAGAAAAAACATCTGCTAAGAGAATTAGAGAGCGGTTTTTTCATGTATTGCATTTTGATTGAACATTCCATACTCATCATCACACAGAATCAGCCAACCATTATCAGAGCCAATGGGTGAAAATAAGGAAGCAGATTTCAGCTCAACACTAAGAGAAGCTTCCAAAAAGTAAGAGATTATTGAGAGGTAGTGGCTGCTCCTTCACCTGAGCTGTTAAAGCAGAAGGTGGACAGGCAGATGAAGGTGATGGACTACATGGAACTAGCGGAAATGACTGGCAGAATCCGAGACCAGGGAGAAGAGTCGGTGGAAGAAGATTGGAAAAAATTTAAAGTTTATCTACAGAAACATTGTAAAATTAAGGAATGTTAGAAGGATGTTGGAATGAAGCTATGTGGTTTTAGCAGAAATGTTATAAAGGATTAAGTAAAAATGGATTGGTAATTAGTGAAAGAGGAGAATGTAAAATTATAGTATATCAAGATAATTTTTTAGGATAAAAACAAAGATGGAAAGGATTTGCTGAAATATCTAATTGAACTAGAATACAAAAAAGGGAGGTGTGAGGAGGTCAAGGAAATAAGCAAAGGAAAGAAAGTTATGTAAAGGTTGGATTTGTGGGTTTTTTTGTTTTTTGTGCTTTGTTTGTTTAACTTTTTCTACTTTTCTTTCTGTAACCTTCAGAACTTTAATAAAATCTATTATTAAAAAAAATAAAGCAGAAGGTGGACAGCCATCCGTCAGGGATGCATCCTCCTACATACTGCCATTCCTACACTGAGCAGGAGTTTGGACTTGATAAATGCTTAGGTCCCACCCAACACTGATGGGTTCTGATAAAATGGGTTGCAGCCAATTCTAGTCCTACTCAGAATAGATGAAGCTCATTGGCATCACTAACTGAGGTTCATTCATCTCAATGGGTCTCCTCTGAGTAACAGTTGGTTGCATCCCGATATGAAGTGCTTCTGAAGTACCGTACCTTCTCGCATCTCAGGTGGGAAGCGTTTAGCCTGAATGTCGGCAACACGTTCAGAAATCTGCATGATGCTTTCACATTACAGAATATTGAGAACCACTGCTGTGAAATGAAAGCAAGGAAAAGCTTTTACAACTGTGTGCCACATTGTAAATGTCAATTACCACCTTATATCAGCCCTATGAAGTAAGGAATTACTTGCATTCCCATTCCATTAAATCCAGAGAAGTTAAGTGACTTATCCCTGGGAGTCAGTGGCACTAGAAAATTTGCAATTTAATAACAGTCATTATATTTCTCTGTGCTCCCTTGAGCTACATGACAGCGCTATCAGTGAACTGATACACACAACTGAACTTTTGTCATTGTGGATTTTAAAATGACAGTTTGATTGAATATGGTAGAGTGGTTGTGCATGCAGAAGTATAAAGCACAGGCTACAAGCCTGGAAGTCCTAGGTTCAAATTTTAGCTCAGCCATGAATTCAATGGTGGCCTCAGATAACATTATTTCTCTAAGCCTCAGTGCTTATCTGTGATGAAGGAAGCATAATTCAACCTACAAGAATCAATAGGATAGTAAATGTGAAGAGCATGGAGCCACTTTTTATTTATTCCTTATATTTAGCCCCCACCTGAAGATTTAAATATTCTGAAAGAGTCCCAAATCATCTGGGCGTGCGTATTGCAGTTCTTGCTAAGCCTTTGTTAGTCTTTTAAATGTAATCATTTGGATATATATCTGCTGCCTGCTATTAGGGAAAACATGTATGGCTCCTCAAACTTGCTATGGCTTTTAAAGATGCTTGCTTGCTAAGAAGGCTACCTTTTCCATCTTTGGTTGTGGTTTCCAGACCAGTTTTCCCAACTGCAGAGCAGAATTCAAAACCATAGTCCTAGGCTGCAACTCATTTATTTACTTTGTCCCTCAGAACTCAAGGGAGGAGCCACTGAGAACCAAAGTAATTAATTCCTGCATTGCTGTAGTCACATGTGCTTCACCTGCTAAGCTCCACCCTATGTTCTAGCTCTTGGCTATGCTAGAATGTGACAAAAGAAAGAATCAAGGAAATGATTTGAAATCACAAATACAAAATATATCAGAACCGAAAACAACACATTGCCTGATAATTGCCATTTATCAAATCCTTTTTTTTTTTTAATTTTGGAATGCCTTGAAACAGAATTGCTCTTATTATCTGTCAAAGTACCTAAAGAAACTATTACCATTGTAAGAACATTTACTTTAAAAAAAAACAACCCATACAATTTCAGATTAAGTCCAGCAATGAAGGGCAGTGTGTTAATCATTATATCTGTCTTGTTAAACATTTTACATTTCCCCCTCTGTTTATAAACAGAGTTGATGACCTAGAACTGCCTCTTTTCTGACATTTCCCATTTGTCAATAACAAATTACCTGTGCAGTGATCATGTTTTCCTGGTTTCTTTGAAACCAATAGACTTCCACTGGAAATCTTCAGATGTGCAGGTAGCATTTTTATAATTTTAGAGCTCATTTGTATAGAATAGGCATAATCAACAAAGTCGCTCAAATTGTCTATTTAGCTTAGTATCCTTTGTCTTGATTGGCAGTGACACACTAGAGATTCAGAGAGGGGACATTCCCATTCCCACCTGGACCTCAGGCCTGCATGCAAAGCGGATGCTCTGTCTCTGAGCTATGACCAACAGGAAACTGCCTCATGCTGACTCAGACCACTGGTCCATCTACACTTCTCTTGGGAATCCCTTGAACTCTCTTCTTGAAGGTGTTTCTCTGACAGGTGGTCTTTATTTTAGAAGATGTAAGTAGGACCTGCAGCTAAGGCTGTGAGAGAATTTTGAGAACAACGGGAAAGGAAGTGGAAATTGCTGCCCTTTGCGTGTCTTGTCTGTGGTCAGGAATGGAAATCAGTTGAGCGAATGCAATCAGAAATCATTCACATCATCGTCGGTTTTTTAAGTCTACAGATGATACATAATCATAGAAGAAGGGACCTAAGAGTCATTTAGCCCAACCCCCTGCAATGCATGAATCTCAACCAAAGCATTCATACAGATGGCCATCCAACCTCTGCTTAAAAATCTCCAAGGAAGGAGAGTCCACCACCTCCCGAGGAAGTCCATTCCACTGTTAAAACAGCTCACCGTCAGAGAGTTCTTCCTGATGTTTAGTTGGAATCTCCTTTCTTGTAATTTAAATCCATTGGTTTGGGTCCTATACTCCAGAGCAGGAGAAAAAACCTTGCTCCATCTTCCATGTGGTAGCCCTTTAGATATTTGAAGATGGATATCATATCTCCTCTCAAGTCTCTGCTTTTCAATGCTAAGCATACCCAACTCCCTCAAACATTCCTCATAAGGCATGGTTTCCAGACCTTTGATCATCTTGGTCACTACACACATTCTAGCTTGTTAATATTCTTAAAATGTGGTGCTCAGAACTAGACACAGTACTCCAGGTATGGTCTGACCAAGACAGAATAGAGCAGTACTTTTACTTCCCTTGATCAGGATACTATACATCTGTTGATACAGCCTGGAATAGCATTAGCCTTTTTTTTTTTTTTTTTTTTTTTTTTTGCTGTTGCATCACACTGTTGACTCATGTTAAGCTTTATGGTCTAAGACCCCTAGATCCTTTTCACATGCACTACTGAGAAGCTAGGTGTACCCCATCTTATAATTGTGCATCTGATTATACCTGCCTAAGCTTTTAAAGGGCCTTTTTGTTAGCCAGTCATACATTCAATGGCTGCTTTTCTGTTGGACAGTTGGAGTTTTGCATTATTTTAGAGGCAGGCAGTTTCCTAGAGGCATTGATTGTTTTATGATCGTTTTACTGATTTGGATGCCACTTGTGACCAAACTTTTGACTAATAACTCACTTAAATATCCAAAAACAAGTGCATGGACTTCCTCAGATATGAAAGTAAAAGGGACAGCCTTTTTGCACAGAACTCCATGCATCCACTAGAGTGTCTATGGAATTTTGAGTCTGTGCTGCGGGTGTAGGGATGAACATTTAATTTAATCATGTAATAGGTTGTGCAATTCTTCTTAAAGCTAGCAATCATTTTTCATTTATACCCAGTAGATTTTAGACATGCTGATATGCAACATAACTCTTGAAATAAGGCTTACAGTTTTGCAGTGAAAATTGAAGGCAGTGCATGGCAGAGCTATTTGGGCAGCTGTTTTATGAGCTGCATTGCACTGGCCTGCCTCGGGATGACATTGTTGGGCTGACAGTGTGATCCTGTACACGTCTGCTCAAAAGGAAAGCTCATTCATTTTGGTGGAGTTCACTCACAGGTAAGTGGTTGCAGGATCACAGACTGAATCACCTAAAATGGTAACACCTCTGTGTAACACCTCTAGCATATACAAGCCTCACCCCCCTACAACAATGCATTGTTGAATCATAGAATCATAATTGTTAGGGTTGCCATATTTTGAAGAGCAAAAAAGAGGACACATTTGCCAGTGCCTGGGGCAGGGGCAGGGGGAGGGAGGAGGTGTGGGAGAGAAGATGCTGGCCTAGATAGCCCTATGGTTAGATCCTGCAGGATCCTTTTTATGGCCCTATAGGCTCAGCCCAGAAACTCTAACCACTGTGTCATGCTGGCTCCCAGTTTAATTACTGAGATAATCCTCTAAGGCCCTGTCACCCTTTATCTTAAGCACAGTAGGTGAGTCACAGGATGGGTGCTTTCTGATGTTGACGACAAGAAGGGAAGTTCAGCCTCATCACAATATTCCTTTTGATGGACAGGTTCCCCCTCCAGCATATTGACATTGAGTTTTATTGTTGTTTTAGCCCAATCACATGCATTTTATTGTTTGATATTGTTTTAATTTTCTATCGTATTGTTTGATGCCTTGATTTATTTTTCTTTTATGGGAAAGAAGGACACAGCTGTTGAAAATAAGTAAAGGAATAACCAAGCACTCATGTCTGAATTAGCGTTTGTCCAATTTTAACAATCCTGGAACGCAAATACCAAATAAAAAAAGAGGACATTTTGGCAAATACAAAAAATCGTCCAGAGCAGAAATTTTACCCCTGAAAAACAGGACATGTCCTGGAAAAAGAGGCCACATGGCAACCCTAAGAATTGTAGAGTTGGAAGGTACCACAAGAGCCATCTAGTCCAACCCCCTGGAATGCCTGAATCTTTTTCCCCAACATGGAGCTCGAACCCATGACCCGAAGATTAAGAGTCCCATGTTCTTCCAACTGAGCTGTCCCAGGCTGTATTCTGTCTAGTATATTCATGTACTCGGCAATAGCCCGTTTTACACTAGGACATTGTTTGTTCTTCTGGTTAAATATATATTAATATTAAGGGACGCGGGTGGCGCTGTGGGTTAAACCACAGAGCCTAGGACCTGCCGATCAGAAGGTCAGCGGTTTGAATCCCCACGACGGGATGAGCTCCCGTTAATCGGTCCCTGCTCCTGCCAACCTAGCAGTTCGAAAGCACGTCAAAGTGCAAGTAGATAAATAGGTACCGCTCCGGCGGGAAGGTAAACGGCGTTTCCGTGCGCTGCTCTGGTTTGCCAGAAGCGGCTTTGTCATGGTGGCCACATGACCCGGAAGCTGTACGCCGGCTCCCTTGGCCAATAAAGCGAGATGAGCGCCTCGACCCCATAGTCGGTCACGACTGAACCTAATGGTCAGCGGTCCCTTTATCATTTATATTAATATTAATGTTCTGGCAGTATGCTAATCACCATCCAAAATAAACCTCAGAGCTCAATAATCATGTTCCTGAAAATGTGCATCAGGTAATGGCAGCAGTGGCTGCAAGCATGACACAGTGGTGTTGGGTCTGCCACACTTACCTTGCATCAGATGTTGCAGCCCTGAACAACCATTAGAAGAACAGTGCGTTGTAACCACTGTTCAGGGCTGCAACATCCGATGCAAGGTAAGTGTGGCAGACCCATCATCAGTGGCATTAGACTTCCTTCTACCTGGGTGGAGTCAGGAGTTTTCTGTTGCCATTCTGTTCTTGTCTAGCTTCCTGCCTGGTGTGTGGTTGTATGGGGTCTCAGGAGTATCAGCTGTGCAAATAACAGCCATAGTACCTCTATTATTCTAAGCAGGAAAACAAAGTAAAAGAACACACCCTTATTCTTGATCAGCCAGCATGAAGAGACTTCGGCCTATGAGGCAGGCCTCAGCCTGTGTCAAGAAGTCCATATGAGGATTGTTTGTTATATGTATTTTCAGAAACTGAAAAGTAAAGTTAGGAAAGGGAAGAAGAAAGAGAAATCCATGCACTGTTCAGCATGACTTCATAATTTTCTTGTCACCACTGTAAGGTATAATATTTACATGGGGACCAAAACATGTTACTCAGATCAAAGTCAAATGTGCATTAGGCATGGAAAAAGTTTACCAGAATCTTTCTTTTTAACCGCCCCTGGGTCTAGTCTCTGGAGCTCTTGAGCTTTGTGTAAAAACCTAGACTGAAATGCACTAGGCTCTGATAAACTAGAACACATAAAACCCCGATGGGATTTCCTACAGAGAAATAAGAGTGAAGCAAATTGTTCAGGACCCAACAAATGTGCATTCAAGGGTCAAACCACTTCCATCATTCTTTTACCCTGTCACTGGAAGGAAGCTTCCTTGGTTGATGAGACTGGTGTCCTTTCAGAAAACCTCCTTTGGTAGGATCTCAGTATTTGTAGGACACAGGTTGTATCACCAAATAAGATGCTCAGTTGAAGACTTGCAGTGCAATTAAACCTTGGCACAGAGGTAGATTTATAATCCTAATGAAGGAGCCAAACATAGATACATACAGATCCATAGTCAAAAATTAAATCCTATTTGTTTAAGTGAAAGTATTAACCACACTTTTTTTTCTTTGACCATTGACTCTACTGGGGCTGATGTAAGTTGGCATCCAACAATTAATCAGAAGGGCTACAGGTTCCCTACATTAAAATATTAATCGTTCCCAGCCCTCACAGAGGCAAAGTCTTTTAAACTTCATTAACTGTTGGCAGCTCATCTGACATATCTGTGTCCTTTAAGAGATTACCAACGGGGTCAAATAGTACATCTTGTGTTGTTTTGTTTTGAACACGACCTTGTCAGGCTGATCTTTTTGCTGATCACCTGCTGGACAGCTATCTAAAAATGTTCATTCTGAACAAGTCTACTTACATGCTTCTGTTAAGGAATGATGCAAGATATATGATCATTTTAATGTATGCAGTATTATCGCACATAGCTGTAAAACATCAGTACTGATTTTACTGCAAATCAGTAAATCGAGACAGCGTGAGTTAACTTGCAAATTGAAACATGAGTCAGGGAAATTCTGTCGTGATCTTCCAGATCACATGGGAACTGGATGTACTCTTTTGTTAACCAACAGCAAGTCCCCGTGGGGAATCATTTATTAATTATTGTGCTGCATTAAATACTTGTTGAAGTGGTTCAGAGCCATACATATTAGCACCATTTGCTGATGAAAACAATGTTTTTATGCATATTGCTAGCATATTCCAAATGCATCCATCTTGCCATTCCTACCCATCACGTTACCCAAAATTGGAGGAAAAAAACCAAAAGCAGAAGGCATCCACTCTTTACTGCTGCTCAGAACACGCAAACTGAGGTCTTCAACAGGACAACTATTATTAAAGACCTACTGATTTACCAAGAGACCTACCAGTAGTCTTCTAGGATTTATGAGAGAAGCACTCTTTTGCAGTTGTACCTGCAGATGCCAGAGAATGTACCTGATCAATCTGGTACCCATTGTATGCAACTCTACCACTGACTTATCTCTCTTCCCATAAATGTTAGGTAAATATATGGTATAGAGAAATTGTTAACAGAGATGTTAAAAGTCCCTGCTTAAAAATCCCAAAATAGATTCAAATACATCATTTTGATACTTAGGGAATTAGCAACATGTGTATCAATTCAACATGTGCACCAGCATTAAACACAGTGCTTGAATTCCCCGGAGAAGGGCGTAAGCAGTTTGGGTGCAGGATTGAATCTGAAGCTGGAATTCTGAGCTACTAAAATCACAAGAGAGTTTGCCATTGAGTTCAGTAAGATGTGCTGTCAAATAGAGCAGTGAAAAAATGGTCCCAAGGGGAGCCTTTTGAGCATTTTATAGAGTTCTTTTTTTAAGGAAACCAGATTGTGCACAGATAACAGGCTTCAAGGGAGATTTCTGATACAAATCCATGTGGAAGAAGCATGCCCTGTGGAAGAGCCCAAGATCTATAGAGGCCTTAGCTGTGCTGACTCTGCCATTATTTATCAGCATTGTGGATGTGAGTTAGACCTGGTGTCAGTACTGAACCAAACTGAGATTGAAACCAGCGTCCGCCTGCTCTGCCTGTTTTTCTCAGTCCTTATCAAGAAAGTTATAAAGAAGCTGCTTTATCTGAAGTCTGAAGATTGTAGCAAAGCAGCAAGAAATGCCTTGCCTTAGTTTATTATAAAGATTCGGGATCCCAGACTTTGCACCAGCATATTTGTTGGCTGCAACCTTTGCACGGTGTAATAAATATGTATGCTGCGTGGCAGTGAGCTCATCAAGTCAGTAACAGAACAAAGACCATTTTGTAGCTAGTCATGCAAAAAAGGAGGGGGGGAAAGGAAAGGAAACTTCTCCAGCAGGAAAGAAAACAGTCATTTTCATTATTGGAGGCCTATTTCAGTTTGCATGAAAAGTCAGGGAAACAGTCTCCAATATAGTATTAGGTTGACATGTCTAATAGCTTAAAGTTGTCCCGTAGATAAGGTAACTTATCTATTAGTTACTAAAGGTAACTAATAGCCTTGGTAGTGCTATTTAGCAATGAGTTCCAGCTAGCTCTCCCTAGTTCACAAATACGATGCAGAGACACTTTTAAGTACTCTGAGGGTGCAACTCTATGCCCACTTACCTGGGAAGAAATCCCATTGAACTCAGTGTTGGGCCTACATCTGAAACAAAACATGCAAAGGGTTGTTCTGTAATAATGCCAGAGTTCACTGGGAACAGGAACTGACAGTTAAAGCCACTTTGGAAATTGTAGCTCTGTTGAAGAGAATAGGGTTTTCCTGACAACTCTCAGCACCCTTAAAAACTACAGTTCCCATGTTTCTTTGGGGGAACCATGACTGTTTAAAGTACAATGGTACTGCTTTAAATGTATAGTGCAGATGAGTTTCTAGACCTATTGCTATGGGGCTGTGGACATGTGCCCTACCCTGGTGGTGCTGGGAAGAACAGTGAACATGCCAAATCTATGAAAGCTTCATAGTTAACTAACACTCAGGTTCTGGTGTGTGGACCTCTGTGATTCTAGGCTTTGATGTTTTATTGAGCATGGTAATACCTGGACAATCTGATCATTAACAAATGTGCTGCAGAGAAGTCTATCAGTGACACAACCCACTCTGATTTACATCTGTAACAACTAGGTTCTTGCCCATTTACTACATCCCGATATAGGCTAACAGGGCAATCAAGAAGTCCCACTGTGTTCAGTGGAGTTTACATCCAAGTAAATGGGCATAGGAGTTCACCCTAAATTGAACTGATGCTACATACCTTTAAGCACTATAAATAAAAATAAAGAATAGCTAATTATTTAAGAAATCATAATTTATGGGTTTGTTTGAAAAAGAACAACAAACATTGTCCCAGTCGACTTTGAAATGTGGATTTCTTTATTAAAACAGCTGGGTGTCCTGATAATCTTATTTTATTCTAGGTTAGACTGTCTTGAACTGGAAAGATGAGTAGTTTCACAACTACCCAAACATTGGGCAATGGGCTGAGGTGCCAGGTGGGGAAAAAATTGGATTGTATATTAATAATGGTATTTAGGGCTCACCTAGTTTTGAATAGGGATTGTTTAGTTAAAGTTTAACTTGTCATTTAAAATAGCTTTCTTTTAGAAGTGCAACTATCTCCCTACAGCTCCCTGCCAGCCAACTAATTTCTTTGTGAATTATTAATATTAATTGACATATGCATTGACTTAAGAATGAAAGGATTGCATATGCTAATTAATATTAAGGATCTTTCTATGCAGCCTGGCTTCACTTCAAGCTGGTCTGCCAAGGAAGAAAGGAAAGAATCACACACACCCAGTTTCTTTCCTCTGAAGTTGGGTCAACTGACGTCTTGGTGATGCTGGGTGATTGACAAGTGAATGGCCTCACTCACCTGTCAAAACAGCACATGATTTAAGTAAATATGGAAGGAGGCATAGTCATGGACTTAATGCATAGTCAGTCCAAAATTGCATTTTATTCTGGGCCAAACTACACATTACATACAGTTGCATGTCCTTTCCCCCAATTTTTGTTGTTGCAGAAAAGGCTGGAAGAGCTGTGTGGGAAATACCTCCTCAGCCTTCCCCCCCCCCCCGCAGCATTCTTCTTCTTCTTCTTCTTCTTCTTCTTCTTCTTCTTCTTCTTCTTCTTCTTCTTCCCTTCATCCGTGGCTCTCATGTGGTTCACAGATTAAAAACACAATATGCTCCTAGCATCCAAAGCTTGTTAGCAGTGATAATGGACCTCAGTTCCTTCTTCTTATGACATCAGAATTCCAGAGGTTTGCAAAAGAATATGGCACTTCTCAGCACTTCTAGCCCCATGTTCCCTCAAAGCAATGGGTTGTGGAAGCAGTTAAAGTAGTACAGATGCAATTAAAGAAGAAGGTAGATTCATATAAGGCCTTTCCAGTCCAACAGAGTAGATTATGGCCTGCCACATCAGAACAATGTTGCCAATGGCCCCCCAAGAATTCCCGCTCCAACAGCTGAATATGGAGGAACTGACTAACTGGGGAAATCACAGAAGACAGAGACAAAAGAGGAACTATGATCACCACATGGAGTCCAACTCTATAATAAACTGGAGCCACAAGAAGTAGTTGGGTTTGTGATAAAATAATTTTGGGGACAGTAGCTGAAAAGGCTTCCACTCCTAGCATGTATTTGGTAGTCACCTCAAAGGCTTAGAGCCCTGCGGGACTTGACATCTTTCCGCAGGGCCTGCAAGACAGAGCTGTTCCACCAGGCCTTTGGTCAGGGCGCAGCCTGACCCCCCTCCTCTGGCAATCTGCACAGAATTTTGCTTATTGGTTGCCATCAATTTGATTTTAATTAATTTTATAATGAAATGTTTTTAGAATCGTTGGATTATTTTGATTGTTGTTAGCCGCCCTGAGCCCAGCTTCGGCTGGGGAGGGCGGGATATAAATAAAATTTATTATTATTATTATTATTATTATTATTATTATTATTATTATTATTAGGAATAGGTTTCTGTTTGCCAAAATACTATAGAAACAATCCCCAAGAGTTTCATGAAGTTGAGCTACAGCAAAGTTCACTGTCAGACAATTCAAGGACCAAAGAAAACTAAAGGAGGAAGAACCACAGAGAAGGACTCTTGATCATCATCATACCAACCATTAGTGGTCAGGAAGTAAGGCCACCAGATGGACTTCAGATGGACTTGTAAATCTGAAAAATATGGGTGGGGAGTTGAACATACAGGAGTGAAAATGAAAAGTGGGAGGTGTATATATAGATAGATCCTGTATCAAGAGGAAGCACTTGAAGAGGGAACTTCCTGTGGAGGTGAATAGATAAAGACCCCAGTGTGGGCCTGGAGACCAAGGAGCAAGCAGGACTCCCAGTCTGCTGTTCTGTTTGAGTTTACCTAAGTGCATATTTTTACCTTAGGAGTCTATTTTTAAGGAAGGTAACCCTGCTGGGCTTCACACAGAGTGAAATGATGCCTTTTTTTCTGTTGAAACAGAGCATCCTAGTTTTCTGGCAATGTGCACTAGGATAGAACTAATGGTTAATCTATTCTGTTCCTATGAGAAAGAGCCAATGCAAACCTCTTGTGTTGCAACACCATTTCACATTCAAAACCAACAAAGTAAAGCAAACATACCAGAATGACAAAATACCAAGAATTATAAAAAATTCTGAAAGAGAGAAGTAAAAAGAAAATGAAAGATTATGTCTTACTAGCCACCAAGGCCTCCAACATTACCCTCTTTAGGTTGCCTTTAATGCTCCAAAACATGCCCCTGTCCTGGGTTGTTAAGAGTGAGCCTGAAGACAGATATATTTTAAATAAATCAAAAGTGGCATAACTGAAGCATTACTACATTTGATGTACTCTGTGTGTGTGTTGTCTTACTGCTACATCGCTGTAGGTTCTAGAAACAATCCAAAACCTCGTCAAAGTTGTTTACTAGGTGTTAGATGAGTGTGCAAACCATGGGCTCTGATGCCACTCTTATGCAGGGGTGCCAACTTGAATAAAATATCGTTTGGGGCACAGGTTTGCCCTGCCCCACATAATCGATCACATGACACGGTGCACACACAACATTTGAATGGCAATGCCCATCAACTTTGTGGGGACCAGCCCCCTCAAGTATTTCATTGCGGGGACTGAAGCCTAGGGTTTGGCTCCTACTGTATGTTCTCATTCCACCTTTAATTGTCTGTGGTTGGGAAACAGTCTATCTAAAACTTGACTATCTTCCTTTCGATCCAGAAGAAATACAGTGAGTATGCAAGCTATACAAGTTGAGCCTCACCACACTTACTAGGAAATCCCACTGGTTTTAGAATATGCTTCCTGTTAAGCTTGCTTAAGACTGCAACCTTAAAGTTTCACAAAACTCCTCCAGTTGGGATCTTCATTGGGGATTTCCAGCTCACAAAGAGATTTGTGGAGGCAAATGTTTGCTGTTTGCATGGACTTTCATCCGACTGAAGCAAACCCAGAAAAGCCATCACCTTTCCAGAGGCATATCTTTCATTCTTTATGCCAGAAGTGCTAAATCTTTCCAGCAAGTTCTCTCTTTTAGCTTCAGATTTGGTTGTTTCCTTTGAATTTATCCAATGTCCCTTCATGTTTTAGTCACAATGAAAATCCAGTATGTGCAAAAAAAAAAAAAAAAAATGAGTGTATTGACTTAATAATAATTTTATTGTTTGTACCCCACCCACCTGACTCGGTTGTTGCAGCCACTCTGGGCGGCTTCCAACGTATATAAAACATAATAAAACATTTTACATTAAAAGGCTTCTGTATACAGGGCTGCCTTGAGACTTTATATAGGTGGTTTAGGGTGACCCTCTGGAGTGCTGCTTTCTATGAAGAATGTTTTCTTCTCGACCTGCCCCCCGCCCTGAGCAATGATGCACGTGGAAATTCAGCTGCTATGATGCAAGTATAAGCTTGCTTTACTGTAAGTTAGGCAGGGCAGGGTGGCCTGGTTTGACTTTCTGGTTACACTCTTTCAAAGTCTCCTTGATCCCCTTACAAACCAAAATTGCCAATGTCAAGTTGTTGCGGCAACTGGAAATGACAGGTCACGTAGACAGTTCTTCAAATGCTTTGCAAGAGGCTGATGAAAAAAAGAATTGGGCCCAGGAAATCAGGCTCGTGTTTATCACGATGAAGCAGACGTCTGTTGCAGATTTCATAGGGGGCACCGTTTTCATGTCTGTGCCCATGTATTTTTCACTTGCAGCACCAATAAATTCCAGATGAGCACTGCCTGATCTTAAAAACAACAACAGTAGCTGTTATTATTATATTTTAAAAAATAAACTGTAAAATGATCAGATGATAGGACTAGAAATTGATGAGCAGCTGTGAAGATAGGATGTTTTGCACAATATCAGAGGCATAGTGGAGGGGGGGACCATCACCCCGGGCACAGGTTTTTTTGGGGGGAGTATTCCTCATGATGCACTGCCCTGTTGCATCCTTCTGCATCCTGCCCTCCAGCTGGAGAGTGCTGTGAGAAGGACGTAACAGCTCACGGCGCCCTGCAAGCCCCGTGCCACTTTGTGCCCTGCCTTGTTGCGTCCTTCTAACTCGCCCTCCAGCTGGAGGGCAACTTGAGAAGGATGCAACAGGCATGCACCCTGCCAGCCCTGTGCCACTTTTGCAAGTGTCGCAAGTAGCGCTGGGATCGCAGGGCGCCATGAGTATGACCCTCAAAGCAGGACGGTGTCGACCACATCAGGTGGCCAGGTCCCTGGCTGCCCAGCTGGGCAGGTGGCACAGTGCAACTGTGCTTAGCTCCAGTGGCGCACAGTGCACAGCCTGGAGCATACTTGTGTGCCCCGGGTGCCAGCAATAAATGCTCTGCCACTGTACACTGCAGCTTCAGAAACGCTTCAGACGTCTGAATGATTCCAAATTAATAGTAGTAATTTTTTATATATATACTATTAATAAGGTCTGAGGATAAGTTACCAAAAAAAAAAAATTAAAAATTAAACACAGCATTAAAAAGGTAAAGGGACCCCTGACCATTAGGTCCAGTTGTAGCCGACTCTGGGGTTGCAGCGCTCATCTCTCTTTATTGGCCAAGGGAGCCAGAGTACAGCTTCCGGGTCATGTGGCCAGCATGACAAAACTGCTTCTGGCAAACCAGAGCAGCGCATGGAAACACCATTTACCTTCCCGTCGGAGCGGTACCTATTTATCTACTTGCACTTTGATGTGCTTTCGAACTGCTGGGTTGGCAGGAGCAGGGACCGAGCAACGGGAGCTCACCCCGTCGTGGGGATTCGAACCGCCGACCTTCTGATCAGCAAGTCTAGGCTCTGTGGTTTAACCCACAGTGCCACCTGCATCCCAACACAGCATTAAAAGCAGTTTAAAACAAATCACAATCAGAAAAGTAAGGTGGGTCCTAAAAATATACATCAAAAGCCAAGGCAAAGAGGTGTGTCTTCAGCATTTGCCAAAACCTGTAGCAATGGGGCCAGACACACCTCTGTGTGGAGGAAGTTCTGCTATCTAGCATCTGGCACTGATCATTCTTTCTTGGGACACCACCACTCCAAGCTTCTCAAGAAGGCCCCTTCTGCTGATCTTAACCCAAGAGGGTCTGTAGGGAAAGGGGGCAGTCAGTCTTTCAGCAGTTACCATGAAGCTGTTACCTATGGAGCTAAGTCCATGTATCATTTTCTGCCGCCATTATTTGTACTTTATTTGATAGGCTTTATCTGACGGGTGTTGCTACCAACACAGATTTCATCCATATGGCAGACTGATGGGGTGCTGTTAGACTCTTCAATAAACATCTTATGAAAGTGTGACTTTCTGCCAGCCCATTTATTTCCAAGAATAAGTAGAGGCCGCAGGTTGAGGAAGGTGGCTCTACCTTGTTAGCTTTCAGAGGGGGAAAAGCAAATTATAGCAGCAGATCACTCCTGGCATGGTTGAGGAGTTGCCACAAGTCAGAAGAGAACACCACTGTCAGCTGGCCGTAGGATTATTAATGCAAAAAGTGTTGTTTAGCCTTGTCATGCCAGAAACATTGGCAAAATGCACAGTTTATGCACAGAAGCCCACAGAATGATTGAGCTGCAGATGTACACGTTAAGGAAAACAAATAGTTAATGATGAATGCAGCAGATCCCTCAGTGTGCAAACAGTGTCCACTAAATTAATGTTCAACTAAAATAAATTTGTTCTGGGTTCCCTTCACAGAATTTCCAGGACAGTGAAATGTGCACAGAGGTCTTCCCAGTATTCTGTGGTCCCGACATGCTAAACTGAAACTCATGATAATTATACACAAGACCCCATAGCTCCTTGATAAGATTTGTGATATTGTTGCGGTTGTGGGATGTAAGGTCGCAGTGTTTATTAATGATATACCTTCACAGATAGATGGTTTAGAAGAGTTGTGATCAGCCACCTGTTAGATCCCTTAAACTAGGGACAGGGTTGTCAGAGAACAGGAGTGGAAATTACTTATATTTACTTATGCATCCCATGTCCAGATTGGAAATCAATCCTATGAATGCAATCTGCATTTGCTGTCATAGTTTTCTGTCCACGAAAGATACAAAAATGATTATGCCCTATCCCCCCGCTAATTTGCATTGCATTTCCTTTGAACTGCAATGAACGGTTTGGAATTGTAATGCTGATGCAATTTGTTGTTGTTGTTTATTGAATTTATATATCATCCTATACCCGGGGGTCTCAGGGCAGTTCACAGAATAAAATCAAGATGTAAAACCACAAAATACCTAATAAAAATAAAAACAACAACCCAATAGCTCCAATAGTTACATAATTAATTACATAGCATTCTGCAATCCCAGACAATGCGACCAATAACATAAGTTTTGTTGGAAGCGAGACAGCAGCAGAATGGAAACAGTACTGCAAGCAACAAACATGGAGTTGAAACAGAAGTAGATACCTTCTTATATGCCTGACCAAAGATGGAGAAACTGTGCTGTTGGAGATTCTGTTGGAGCACATCCCTGTTTTAAGCAAATAATGAATTTGGCCGTACTTTGCTAAGCCATCTCTGCAGGAAGCACAAAGTGTAGGAAATTTGTCGATGTGTGGGGAAGACATTTCAGTGTAGAGAGTTGTGAACAGAAAGGTGTGATTGCCCTGACAAAAGTAGATCCTGCTACTTAGGCTCAAAGGTCCAGCGCACATACAGAGCTCCTCCAGGAACTGGTTCCTCCATTGACTTCAGAATGAGGACACAACTTTTGTACTTGGCATAAGGTCTGTATACACTCTACAGCCATGATGCACACAGGTGCATGGTGAAGGAACTAAGGTCACCATCTTATGTTTCCATCCTTTATTTAATGTATTTATAATCTTTGGTTGGAAGCCGCCCAGAGTGGCTGGGGAAACCCAGCCAGGTGGGCGGGGTATAAATAATAAATTGTTGTTGTTGTTGTTGTTGTTTGTTCACTTGAATGTATGCATGGAAAAGCAGGGTCTTGGGAGAAGTCAGTGCACTTCTTTGTGCATAGATTCCATGCAAACCTTCAACTGAGTGCAAGTACCCCCAACCTTCCTTCTGCTCACCACCATATGTTCACTCACCATGGTTATCATGCCATGTGATTAAGGCTACAGAAAATGGAAAATCAAAGAATCAAAGAAGTGTAGAGTTGAAATGGACCTCAAGGATCATTTAGTCCAACTTCTTGCAATGGAGGAATATTTTGCCCAACATGGGGCTCAAACTCACAACCCTGAGATTAGGAGTTTCATGCTCTACTCACTGAGCTCCTCTGATGGGGTGGTTCTGTGGTTCTGAAGTTCAGCTGGCCATCACTAAGGATCAGCCTTTTAGTGTGGTGCTCCCTGCCCTATGGAGTTTCCTACCAACGGAAACACTCCCTGCCATCTTGCAGATGCCTCTTGGATTTTTTATTTTATTTTTGCTTAGACAAGTCTTTACAACAGGAATATTCTTTGTACAAGCAACAACTGTTCTGCACAGGCGTTAAATTCCTAACCCCCCTGTGCGTTGCAGCATGCATAAGCCTGCCCCACCTCGCCTGCCCCCCTTTTTGGCCACTTCTGGGTTACAGCGATGCATGTGTGGCTACACATCAACTAAAGGTAAAGGGACCTCTGACCATTAGGTCCAGTCATGGCCAACTCTGGGAGTGCGGCGCTTATCTCACTTTATTGGCCGAGGGAGCTGGCGTACAGCTTCCAGGTCATGTGGCTAGCATGACGAAGCCGCCTCTGGCGAACCAGAGCAGCACATGGAAACACTGTTTTCCTTCCCACCAGAGCGGTACCTATTTATCTACTTGCACTTTGATGTGCTTTTGAACTGCTAGGTTGGCAAGAGCAGGGACTGAGCAACGGGAGCTCACCCCGTCGTGGGGACTCGAACTGCCAACCTTCTTATCGACAAGTCCTAGGCTCTGTGGTTTAACCCACAGCACCACCTGTGTCCCATACACATCAACTGGACACACATAAATTGGCTGTTGCCTTTCTGCAGTTAGTATTTATTAAAGTTTTTATGGATATCTTTGTTGATTTTATTTTTATATGTTGTATCCCACCTTTCTCTATTTTTTTTTAACTGTGCATCATAAATCCACAAATAAATAAATATCATTTCTAGGTGCTCACTAGAGCATCGGTGCTCATACAGAGACCATTGATGAAACTGTGTGGTTCTTAATTAATACTTTAATTTGTTGTCGACTATTATGAACAGGGTATTTCTGCACATCATTATGTACAAGAGGAATGTGTCCTCAAATCCTGCTGTTTAACTCACACCTCCAACAAAATGAACAAAATTACTTTTTGTTTCACATCCTTCCCAACATTAATCCACAGTTTTTTCCAGACTGTTTACTTAAACTATACAGGGAATAGCTTGTATTTGTTTTATAACCAAAGGAAAGGTTTATTGCTCAGTCATATCTGACCATCACCGATGGCTCCAGCTGACAAATTTTAGCAAGTCATTAAAAAAAAATCAATTGAGTAATAATTGGGAGTTTGATTGCCTTTTAGCTGAGAGAGGGAAGCACCTTTAGCGGCTTGCCAGCAGAATTTTACTTGACTATCACATCTGAGTTCATGGATTTATTAAAATTAATGTCAAGGTAAGTTTTATGTCTCTGTTATCTGCATGCCCGTAGATATCATTTCAATTGCTTTACTTTGTCCTTACTTTTTATCTCTGCTCCTTATGTATCTGCTTACCTTAACTGAGGTTGACTGGAGGACCATAGCATAATTATTTATTTATTTAGCATAATGTATATACTGCTTGATTGTAATAAAACCTATAAGTGGTTTAGCGCTGGGATCTTTCGTTTTATGTGAAGTGTGCCTTCTTAACTGCTGGCAAATGCCCAGCATTGTAGGGCGAGTTTTTGTTTGTTTTTTCTGGAGGGAGGCCATATAAGAGCACACGGCAGGCCCTTTGAAGTTTCCTGTTAAAGAAGGTGTACACACCATACCTTTAAAGAACCCCTTCCTTTCCCTCAAAGAATTCTGGGCACTATAGTTTACCCCTCACAGAGTTACAATTCCCTGCAATCCTTAACAACCTACAGTGCCCAGAATTCATTGAGGGAAAGAATGTGCTTTGGATGTGCTTCAAAAGCTCGGTATGAGCACAGCCAGAGTTGCTTTCTCCAGAACAATATCTTCAGGTACTGCACTTTAATTTTTAGCCTAAGAATTAAAGGATAATGAATTGGTCTGGGCAGTGCTCTTTTTTTCTGAGAAAAAGATGGGGGAACTCACCAGGAAGTTTGTTTGTTTGTTTGTTTGTTTGTTTGTTTGTTTGTTTGTTTGTTTGTTGTGGGCCCAGTCAAAGTGCCGCACACACACACACACACACACACACACTGGCAGTGGCTAAATGTAAGATGTGATCAATAAACTCAAGCAGACAGTAATCTGGATTAGAAATGGCCACAACTTTATTGATTACAGATATAGGCTCAGGCGTTGGGTGTATATCCATTCTAGCTCCAGCCTCAGACAAAAAAAAAGTAATTATTTTATTTTACAAACGTAAGGGAACTCAGTTCCCCCAGGTTCCTGCTCAAAAAATCCCCTGGGTTTGGCTGAGCAGGTGACAACATGTTTTGCAGATATTATCTATTGGGTTGGAATTCTGCTAACCTTTCCTGTCAGTGCAAGGAATGCTGCTAGTGAAACAGCCTCTCTCCTTCCCCCATGTGTGTCCCCACCCTCCCCAAATCTGCTCCAGAGGGTTGGGAAAACCATTGGAACAGATTTAGGGAGGGGGCACAGAGCAGGAGCAAGCAGGATCCTTGCACTTAAGGCCTACTTACTTCACACTATGTTAATCACCACCCTTAGCTTCCTCACACATGGAACTGAGATGGAAGAAAATAATTTGCCCTTCCAAGAATTCAGAACAAGTTAAATGACATAGACATAATTAATGGAGATTTTACTTAAAGACCCTACTCGTATCAAAATGTTATGCATATGAGAAATCCTCATGTACTAGTTGTTATTGAATGAATAATAATTTGTTCAGTATTATCCTATGGTATTTTGTGCTTGTGTCTTCATAGAAATCACAGAATTGTAGAGTTGGCCTTTTTTGTGGACTTCCCAGAAGCAAAGGTAAAAGGTAAAAGTAAAGGACCCTTGGACAGTTAAGTCCAGTCAAAGGCAACTATGGGGTTGTGGCGCTCATGTCGCTCATCTCGCTTTCAGGCCAAGGGAGCTGGTGTTTGTCCACAGACAGCTTTCCGGGTCGTGGCCAGCATGACTAAACCACTTCTGGTGCAACACAACACTGTGATGTAAACCAGAGCACATGGAAATGCCATTTACCTTCCTGCTGCAGTGGTACCTATTTACTTGCACTGGTGTGCTTTCAAACTGCTAGGTTGGCAGGAGCTGGGACAGAGCAACAGGAGTTCACCCTATCGTGGGGATTCAAACCGCCAACCTTCTGATCAGCAAGCCCAAGAGGCTCAGTGGTTTAGACCACAGCGCCACCCGTATCCCAGAAGCAGCTGGTTAGCCACTGTGAAGAAAGAATGATGATGGACTAGGCAGGTGCTTTCTTTTGCCCTTATGTAAAATAGAGGAAGAAGAAGAAGAAGAAGAAGAAGAAGAAGAAGAAGAAGAAGAAGAAGAAGAAGAAGAAGAAGAATGGATGCAACATTGGCACACCCAGCCGGTGCCAGCCCAACACATTTTGCTGCCTAAAGAAGAGCCTAACCTGGCCTGCTGGGGCAAACACTTTGTATTCTTGTTATAATACCATTTGGATGCTAATACATTCATCTAGTGCCACCTAAAGCAGGTCAATTCACCACGCTTCACGGCAGGGCTGGCTCTCTGCCTCGTTTTGAAAGGATTTCCCAGCATGTGTGCATGACTGAAAGAGCGAGGGAGAGCAAAGAGTGGGAAGAACCGAGAGCTCTTGTCACTTAACTGGACTTGCTGGTCCTTTCATTATGGCTTCACAAAGTTTTGCCAACTCTAATTGCTTGTCCTCATTTACAGAACAATATCCAGGTAGCAACCTTATCTTGTTTTCCCACAGGAGAAGGTTGCTTAGGTCCTACCAAGGCGTTACGTATTTTCAGAGAAAACTTATTAAGGTTGGTATCAGTAGGAGTTCAAGGGCCAGGCATAAAAGATGGGCCAATATATAAAGAGCTGATATCGCTGCATGCTATCTCTATTATGTAATAGGAGAAAAGCAGGTTACTGGACTTTATTATAGCATTGGGATTCCGTCAGAAAGAAAAGGTGTGTACATTACAAGAAGTAAATCTAAAATAAATTAAAAATGGGTGGAGGGGACACACAGAGAATATTTTGGGTTTCTGTTCATGACAGGGTTCCAGTCCTTGGGCTATGCCTCTGAATATCAGAGTTGTGAGTCAAGGACCCGCCACCCACTTGGAGATAAATAAGACACAAAGACACATGTATTTTAGGTTAATGGGCTAAATAAGGCCACAACTTTATTGGTTACAGCACGTGAATGGTATTGGCTTAGGCACTGGATGAAACAATCTCTACATGACTCGACCCCGCTCTGTGGGGGTCATTAGTGGGTTAATAACCAGCGGGAGGAGCTTGGTGATGCAAATACAACTGGAAACTTCCCCTGATGTCACCGGGGTTGTGCCATGGCCCTAGCCACCAGCAGGGCATCGGACAGGATCCACGACTGCCGGATCCCTTTAACGGAATACCCAAAAGGGGAGGGCTAGGTGCTGGCCACAACCTGCCCTCCAACACACAACACATATTCCAATGGCTAACCGCCAATACCCAAAAGTTGTGACGATTTGCTACGAGGTAGGCGAAAAACCAAGAGGCTGGAGCCAATTACCCAAATGGATAAAAATTCCTACCAGGCCCCCTGGGCAACCAAGGCAACCAACCGAGGTGTAGTTGGAATTCACAATTGGAGAGAGAGCTGTTTTCTTCCGCTTTTGGACTTCCTATAGACCAGAGGTTTTCAACTTTTTTGAGTCCGTGGCTCCCTTGACCAACTACATTCTTTCTGTGTCACCCCTGTGGGGCTCAGGAGCCTCGTTAGGTCACCCCTTGCCTGCAGAGCTGCCAGCCTCTCACCCTTTTTCGAACACTCCCTTGTGGAGTGTTCCCTCAGCCTCCTCTCCTCTCCCCTCTCCTTGGGAGTCCTCTGGGCAGCCCCAATCCTGCTGCCCCCACTCTCTGAGCTGCCCCCTGTCCCAAAGAGAGGTGCCTCCTCCCACTGCCCCACAGGGGCCTGGGAAGCACCCCCTGGCCAGCCCCAGAGGCACCATTTGCCTGTGGAGCTTGTAGCTTGTAGCGGAGCTTGCAATAAGCAGGTGTGCAAGCCTTTGGGAAGCAGAGACGCAAGAGGGCATCAGAGGATGGAAGAAAGGAAAGAGGGACAGAGGCCAATGTTGCCCTCGGCACCCCTGACCATCTTTCAAGGCACCCCAGGGTGCCATGGCACACTGGTTGAAAACCACAACTATAGACAAAGCCTCTTCTTACATTACAGTGGTACCTCAGGTTACATACGGTTCGGGTTACATATGCTTCAGGTTACACACTCCACTAACCCAGAAATGGTGCTTCAGATTAAGAACTTTGCTTCAGGATAAGAACAGAAATTGGGCTCTGGCGGCGCGGCGGCAGCAGGAGGCCCCATTCGCTAAAGTGGTGCTTCAGGTTAAGAACAGTTTCAGGCTAAGAACTGACCTCTGGAACAAATTAAGTACTTAACCCGAGGTACCACTGTACTAAGTTCACCTTGTTCTATATAAATTATAGAATTGTTGAACTGTAATGTTGGAAGGGACGCCAAGGGTCATCTAGTACGCAATGCAGGAATCTCAGCTAAAGCATCCATGACAGATGGCCATCCAACCTCTGCTTAAAAACCTCAGCGGAAGGAAAGTCCACAACCTCCCGAGGGAGACCATTCCACTGTCGAACAGCTCTTACTGTCAGAAAATTGGCTCCAGCATAGTCAGAAGAACCCACAGAAGAGCATGTGGGCAGAGGGAGAATTGTTCCATCTGGAAGGCTGATATGCTTGCACATATGGAAGGTTTGCAATACAGTCATACCTCTGCTTACAGATGCTTTGGGTTGGGTGATTTCAGGTTGCGCACTGCGCCGAACCCGGAAGTACCAGAACAGGTTACTTCTGGGTTTCGGTGCATGCCCAGAAGCACTAAATCAAGCTATGCACATGCACAGACACGGCACTGCGGGTTGTGAACGTGCCTCCCGCATGGATCATGTTCACAACCCAAGCGTCCACTGTAGTGTGACGGTGATTTTTACCCAGATTAGTTCATCCCAGAATAAAGTTGTTGGTTTTTTTAACATGGAGGGGAAAAACCTGTTTTTAAAATGGCCTCTCAGAGTTAACCTAACACATGCACAAGGATCTGGAATTCAATATTATTGCTTTTGTCTATATGCAAGACACACTTTCCAGAGAATATGAAACCATTTTACTTGGGTCAAACCCCATACTTTATATTTTGTTAAATGTATCCAGTCTTTTCAATCAATCAGACAAACAGATTTCTGCATTGGATGCAGAATGCCCTGAGACTTTTAACATTCATAATGAATTCTCCCTCTGTTATTTTATGCGGAAATGTTTAGGTTGGAAAGACCTTACTATGCATTTCAGCAAAGCAAACATACTCTGAGTCTAGTTCTCTGGAGAAGTAGATGCAGAGGTCAACCTGTTTCATGGCTGCACCTGAGGGCTCACATGATTTAAAGTCCCTGCATATAGAAAGCAAAATGCCCAGGAGAAAAGTTCTAGCTTACCCTCCTTGCTGACAGGCTAGTTTTCTAGGTGCAGGAATACTATTATTATTTTACATCAAGCTTTCACCTGCAGCATTTGGGGACATAGTCATATAAACAGATTTATTTCCTAATAGAATCATAGACTTACAGAGTTGGAAGGGACTGTGAGGGTTCTCTAGTCCAACCCCGCACAATGCAGGAATCTTTTGCCCAATGTGGGGCTCAAACCCACAACCCTCAGATTAAGAGTCACATGCTCTATCAGGAACCAGGTATATGTTGTAAACTAAAGGAACTGCATAACATAGCAATTTAATAAAAGCAATGATTCTACATTAGTACAAATGATGGACCATGTAGTAAGGTAGGGTGTGTGTGTGTGTGTGTGTGTGTGTAAAACATGTACTACCTTACTACATGGTCCATCATTTGTACTAGTGTAGAATAATTGCTTTTATTATTATTATTTATAGAGATATATAGATTATATATTATTGATAGAGATATATAGATATACATATATTATGTGGGACACGGGTGGCACTGTGGGTTAAACCACAGAGCCTAGGACTTGCCGATCAGAAGGCCGGCGGTTCGAATCCCCGTGATGGGGTGAGCTCCCGTTGCTCGGTCCCTGCTCCTGCCAACCTAGCAGTTCGAAAGCATGTCAAAGTTCAAGTAGATAAACAGGTACCGCTCCGGCAGGTTCACCAGAAGCGGCTTAGTCATGCTGGCCACATGACCTGGAAGCTGTATGCTGGCTCCCTCGGCCAATATAGTGAGATGAGTGCCACAACCCCAGAGTCGGTCACGACTGGACCTAATGGTCAGGGGTCCCTTTACCTTTACTATATATATTATATATATATATATACATACACACACACACACATACACACCGCTGTATCATAAAAAATATCACAGCGATTTAAAGCAATATAAAAACACAAAACCAAACAATAACGTCATAAAAAATTAAAAACAAGTTGAAAGCAAGAAGAAATGTTTAAAACACACACACACATAGACCATTGTGGGGGATGTACACTTAATTGCTTGCATAGGCCTGGCAAGCATTGGCAGAGAAGGTGCCTGCCAGCAGTTATCACATGATAACTGAGTGTCTATATTCATAGCACAATTCTTTACATGTCTGCTCAGAAGGAAGCCCGGTTGAGTTCAATGACATCTACCTCCGGATAAATGTGTGTAGCAGAGATGCAGAACCTTCAGTCCACAGCCCAGTTTTGGTCCAGCAACAAGTCCCAATTTGGCCAGTGACACCGTTTCCGACAAATCATGCCCAGTTTCCGTCATACATGGCAGGTAGAGATGCACTACAAAGAATGGTATCCTCAGTCTCTCCAGGTAAACACCATATTTCAAAGATGAAATATATAAATTAAATATAGTGGTACCTCAGGTTACATACGCTTCAGGTTACAGACTCCGCTAAACCAGAAATAGTGCTTCAGGTTAAGAACTTTGCTTCAGGATAAGAACAGAAATCAGGCTCCAGCGGTGTGGCAGCAGTAGGAGGCCCCATTAGCTAAAATGGTGCTTCAGGTTAAGAACAGTTTCAGGTTAAGAACAGTTTCAGGTTAAGAACGGACCTCTGGAACGAATTAAGTACTTAACCTGAGGTACCACTGTATACAGATCCAACAGGTTTGTTCCTGATTACAAATTGGTTATCGGAATCAGCTACATAATACAGTCATACAGTTACAGCTTCAGGTTGCGTTTTTTCAGGTTACGGACCCACCAAAACTCGGAAGTACTGGAACAGGTTACTTCCGGGTTTTGGAGGTCGCGCATGCGCAGAAGCGCTAAATTGTGCTTTGCACATGCGGAGAAGCACTGAATCGCAACCAGCACGTGTGCAGATGCGCCACTGCAGGTTGCGAACGCTGCGGGTTGTGAACGTGCGTCCCGCATGATCACATTCGCAACTTGAGCATCCACTGTGCATTAAAAGCTGGAGATATTCCTGGTGTTTGGTGGGATTCCTAGCTAAAACAGGTACAATGGTACCTCGGGTTCCATACGCTTCAGGTTCCATACGCTTCAGGTTACAGACTCTGCTAACCCAGAAATATTACCTCGAGTTAAGAATTTTGCTTCAGGATGAGAACATAAATTGTGCAGCGGTGGTGCAGCAGCAGCAGGAGGCCCCATTAGCTAAAGTGGTGCTTCAGATTAAGAACAGTTTCAGGTTAAGAACGGACCTCCAGAACGAATTAAGTCCTTAACCCGAGGTACCACTGTATTAGGCTTGAGACAGCATGGGGAGATGACCTATCCTTCCCTAAAAAAATAAAAATAAATTAAAATACATTCATGTATAAGTTACCTGAAATTCAGTGGTTGAGTACATGGTTTGCAGGCAAAAGGTTCCAGTTCAGTTCTTGTTAAGAGATTTCAGATAGTGGGTTATGGAACTATGTTGGAGAGCTGGAGAAAAGTAGACAATTCTGGGCCTAATGGACCAATGGCCTAGTTAAATCAAAACACCTTCACATTATTCATGTGTTTGTTTGTTAGCTGCAATAGTTCATTATCTGGGGGGAGGGGATGTGATAAGAGAACACAAAGTACATTCATTTTTACTTATTGAGAAACTCCCTTGCATTAGTCAAGTGAAAATATGCAGAATGACTCGGGGGGGGGGGTATTCTTTGGGCACAGCACCAGAGTCAATAAACAGTGAAGGCCTCTGTTCTGGTGTACGTTTCTGTGAGCATGTACAAAATGAAATACAAGATGCTTAGGGCATCTACACAGGCAAAGGCAGAATAATCACTATACTCTTTTCAGCACCTGCTAAAAACATTTTTGCTTTGGACAGCCTACCCAGACATGTAAATGTTGATGTATATTTTAATCTGTCTTTCATTAATTGCTGGCTTTTTCTTCTGAATGTTTTAAAGAATTGTCTTTACTTTTTTCTACTGATAATTTTGTTTTATTCTCTTTGTGATCTTTTTTTTACATCCAAGAGGGATATAAATCTTAAGAAATAATAATAATCAATAATATTGTTTATTGTTTGCCTGTGCTTTGAAGGAGGTACATAAACTTCTCTAGGCTCCAATCTAGAGTTGAGCCCAAGTATTCTGCCCAGCAATTTTCATAGGTTTTGGGGCAGAGTCACTGGAATGAGGAGGGGGGGAAAATGCTATTTAAATTTGATTTTGGCAAACCTTTGTGATCTTGAACAAGTTCATTTGGCTGAAGAGTTCTGCTCTGAAACATCTGACAGGCGTCAAGTAGGGGAAGGGTGACTTAAGGAAAAGCCTTTCAAAACAAAAATGGAAGATTATAATAAGAAGTGAATCAAGCATCCTGTATATATAATATTTTTATTAAATTTTCAACAAAAAACACAATAACAAATACAATAACAACCACAAACAAAGAAAACTGTACACAAAAACAATGTCAAATCCATAAAACAGGATTCTCCGAACCTCGTGACTTCCCTCCCCCTGGTTTCTTAAGTTTTCTTTTCAGCTGCATATCATTTCTACTCCAAATAATTATTATTATTATTTTACCTCAGATTTCCTGTACTATTTCTAAAAAGTGTTTTTAAAACCCTGCCAATGTATTCACCTGTTTACAATACTTTTGCAAAAACATAATAAACATTTCCCATTCTTTTCAAAATTTCTCATCATCTTGATTTCTGAGCTTTCCAGTTAGTTTCGCCATTTCAGCATAGTCCATTAACTTGGTTTGCCAATCTTCTTTGATCGGGACTTCTTCTTTCCACCTTTGGGCTACCAGTATCCGGGCGAACGTTGTAGCATACATAAACCATTTTTTTCTGGTCTTTTGGTATCTCCGCTCCTACAATACCTAATGAAAGGCTTCTGTTTTTTTTTTAACAAAGGTTACTCTAAACATTTTTTAAAAAATTCATTATAAATCATTTCTCAGTTTTTTTTAACCTCCCTACATTCCCACCATGTATGATAGAACGTACCCTCTGTTTCTTTACATTTCCAACACTCACTAGATCTTGCTCCACTGAATTGAAATTTCAGCCTTCACGACCTAGGAAAGGGGCCAAGTAAACAACTATTTTTGTGGAGGAGGATCAAGATATTAAATGATATGCATGAAATTTCATATATAGCTATATAATCTCAAGTGTAGTAAGATAAGACCCTTGGAGCAGGCATTAAAAAAAAAGTTTTTTTATGAACCGACCTAGTAGGGCAATAATTGTTCCTTGATAATTTGTCACTCCCCCTCCATGACTCCCCCGCTCCCCCTTTCCTACGCCCCTGAATGTGAGCCCTGAAAGATAATCTACCAAAGCTATTCCAGACAGGCTTTGCTTGAGGAAGGTATTCTGTTTACCTCCACTAAACTTGTTTCCAAAAGAACAGGGGGTGGAATGAACTGCTAGAAGATTTCCTCCTGTTACTAAATAACATCTGTTTCCTTCACTTCCTTGACACCTGCTGTTATCAGCAGATAATCTCTAACCCAAACTTGCAATCTGGGGATTATCTAAATAATAAAAGAGAGTTGGGACTAACAAAGAAAAACAATTGTGACAAGTCTCTCTGTGTGGACACAAACCAAGAGGCTAACTGCATCTTTGCTCCACTGCCACCACCAGGAATGAAGGCATGAGACATTGATAGTTTCCAGATGACTTGATCACTGAGCGTTCATCCTGCTAAACCAACCTAATTTATGCAATTTGAATGTGTTTGAATCCCACCTGAATGCAGCAACAGTCTGGAAGTGGGTGGGATAGTAGGCAATACTGTAGCTTTATTACCTTCAACAAGTAGAAAGTCAGTGCATTAGTCCTAAGAATCATTCAGTTCAAGCCCCTGAACTTCAGTTGTATCCAATATTTACAAATTACAGTCATGCCTTGGTTATCGAACGGCTTAGTTGCTGAACAAATCGGCTCCCAAATGCCACAAACCCAGAAGTAAGTGTTCCGGTTTGCAAACTTTTTCGGAAGCTGAACTTCCAACACGGCTTCTGCTTGAGTGCAAGAAGCTCTGCAATTGGAAACTGCACCTTGGTTTTGGAACTTTTCAGGAGTCAAATGGACTCCCAGAACAGATTAAGTTCGATAACCAAGGTACGACCATACTAATAAGCAATTAATAATTACCCAGAGAGGATAGATATTAATTTTGGATGGTATTCTAAATTGATGTTTTTTATTAAAAAAAAAAAGAAGTCACTTGAAGCCAAATCATACAAATACTGCTTAGTAATACTAAATTAAAGTAATTAAAGGTAAAAGACCCCTGGACCGTTAAGTCCAGTCAAAGGCGACTATAGGGTTGTGGCGCTCATCTTGCCTTCAGGCCGAGGGAGCCGGCGTTTGTCCACAGACACTTTTCTGGGTCATATGGCCAGCATGACTAAACCGCTTCCAGCACAACGAAACACCGTGACGGAAACCAGAGCGCATGGAAACGCCGTTTACCTTCCTGCTGCAGCGGTGCCTATTTCCCTACTTGCACTGGCGTGCTTTCGAACTGCTAGGTTGGCAGGAGCTGGGACTGAGCAACGGGAGCTCACGCCGTCATGATGATTTGAACTACTGACCTTCTGATTGGCAAGCCCAAGAAGCTCAGTGGTTTAGACCACAGTGCCACCCGCACCCCAAATCAAAGTATTACCTAGAAGTCAAACTTTATGAGTTCAGTGATACACACACACACTAGTACAGGGGTCGGCAAACTACAACCACAGGCTGGATACAGTCTGAAGGGGTCGTTAAACCACCCCCCAGCCCTTGCCACCCGCTCGGTCAGTCCCCACACAGAGCTAAACTGGTGGGGGAAGAGCAGCTTTTGGAACCATGGGGGGGGAGGTGTCTGCGGCTTCCTATTGGCTGCAGGAAGCTCCTGCAGCCAATAGGAAGCCGCAGACGCCTCCTCTCCCCCTCCCGCCATGGCTCCGAAAACCAGCAGGGAAAGAGCGGTGGGCAGGTGCGCATGCGCACGGGTGCGCACGCTCCCACAAACGTGCAGGTGATCTGGCCCGCCGGCGGAAAAGTTTGCCTGCCCCTGCACTAGTAGGTGTGTTTAGGGTTGCAGATTTGGGATATGTGCAAAGTTCATTTCCTCCCATCTATTGCATTTCAAGCCACATTTGCACAGTACACATCACAGAGGAGGCGGAGATGTCTTTGCATGGCCTTTGTGGTTTCTTTGCCCCTGCAGCCACCAATACCCCACACCTTTTCATGAAGCTGCCATCTGTGTATGCGCAACCATCTGCACGTGCGTGACAGCTGTCTCAAATGTACACACCATTCTTCAGTACAACATGAACACAGCTTAAGTTTGCTAGTCAGATTGAAGCTGCTTTGAGAAACAATGGATCAATCAGCAGGGTTTGCCAAGACACTGTAGGATCAATACGGATTGTGGCTAACGTCGTATGAATGTGGCTTCAAAAAGCAGAAGTGAAACTGCACTGGATGTGGAGTAAGTGGTAACATGAACAAACACTTAGAGAAGGAAGGGTAAACTGGAGTGGAACAAAGGATTAAAGACACACACACATGCTATCTGCTTGTCTAAAATGAAACCCAGCTCTGAGCTCTAATGTGTGCATTTGCAAGTAGCATGTACAGTCATACCTCAGGTTGAATGTACTTCGGGATGAGTGCGTTCGAGTTGTGCTCCGTGGCAACCCGGAAGTTACGTAGCGTGTTACTTCCGGGTTTCGCCGCTTGTGCATGTGCAGACGTTCAAAATGATGTCACGCGCATGCGTAGAAGCAGCTAAGAGCGACGCGCATGTGCGCAGATGTGCCGTCGCTGGTTACGTTTGCTTCTAGATGCGAACAGGGCTCCGGAATGGATCCCGTTTGCATCTTGAGGTACCACTGTCATTAGCTGCTGAAATTTCTCCCTTTTCTTTGAAAATACAACCACTTGCAAATTAGGTTAGCTGAACACAAAGTTGCCTTTATAAGTCAAGCATTACGATCAAATTTTAAAATAAACAAAGCTTACTGCTCCACAATTGTGGATAGGTTTTTATTAAGACTTCAGGAATGAGTTTGAAAATCTGGTATTGTATTTTAAATGTTCTAAGTATGTGCTGAATTCTTTTAAAAACTGAAACTGTACCAAACAGTACATCAATCTCTCTTCCACACACACATTTTATATTTTGCTTTTTTCATGTTCTCAATGTATAATGGAGCATTCATATAGAGAGGAGAGAGCAGGAAAAAGATTAATAATATGCTCACAAGCTGCTTTTCTTCAAAAATAAGGCTCTGAGCTATCTACAATAAACCAAAGCAAAAATGAAATCACAACAAAGGCCCAACACTGTAGTATATGGTAAACATACAATAAAGCAGAATAAATGTAACTAAAATGACATGAAAACATTCTCATGTAGCAGCATTAAGGTTTTCCCTGTTTTCCAGGGACATCTTTGATTTAAAGAAACTGTCCCAGTTTCTAATTTGTTCCCAGAATGTCCTGCTTTTCCGTAGGCTGTCCCTACTTTCACTGGAGAATTGTTGGAGGGTATGGAGTTATCCGACCCCCGAGCCATCTGAAGGCAATTCTGTATAGGGAATGTTTACAGAAAATGTTTAACATTTTTGTTATGTTTTTATATATGTTGGAAGCTGCTGGGGCAACCCAATAAGATGTGTGGGATCTAAATAGTAAATTTATCATTATGGAATGTGACGTCCCTATTTTCGTTGGAGAAATGTTGGAGGGTATGAACTTCCTTGAATTCTGTTGAGCACTGATTATCTCAATTGCAATTCTAAAGCCTTGGCCCAAACAATCTACACTGGCCTAAGGATACCTACAGCTGTGACTGTTTGTAGACCAGTTAGGGATAGACATGCTTAGCCCTCTAATATTAATCCCAGCCAGTTCAGAGTTTTAGTAGGTGAGGATAATAATAATTTAATAATTATTATATTATTTATATGCCCCCCAGACACTCTGGGTGGCTCCCAACCAAATGTTAAAAACACATTAAAACATCAAACATTAAAAAACGTCCCTATACAGGGCTGCCTTCAGATGTTTCCTAAAAGTCAAGGATCCTAATTCCTCAAATGTAGTTCTCCACTCAGTTGAGTGGGAAAGGCATAGCTGTCAACCTTCCCTTTTTTTGCAGGAAATTCCCTTATTCCAGCGCCGTTTCCCGCTGCTATCCCGGATTGTTAGATATCCCGTAGACTGTCCCTGGGACAGGTGAGGCTGCTGATCCCTTATTTTCAAATCTGAAAGTTGACAGCTATGGGGGAAAGTCCTTTGGGATGCCTAATGCTATCATACTGTCTGGAAAATATACCCAACATTGTATGCAAAAGATACCCAGGTAAACGGGTGCATTTGTAAGATGGCATATGAATGAACCAGGAAGCTCAGGGGACTGTTTTGCCCTTTCATGCCTTTTGCACACTTCTGCTGCCTGAACCAGCCCAGATGAGCCTCCCACAGCTCTTGCGGAGAGGATCCAGGACTCTAACCTTTGGACCTTTTGTAATTTGCTCTGAACTTCTAAACCGTTTGGCTCAGCTGCTTTCCCACGGACTATTTAAAGGCAGGTCCAAGTGGGGACGCTCAGACTCCCTTTTGACGCTGGACTGGGAGAAGAAGGAGAGGAGAGGGCAGAGCAGCCACAGGGTCAACATGGGACCCCCACAGCTCTGGCTGCTTCTGCTGCTCAGCAGTGCTGCCTTGGCACGTAAGTAGCTTCTGCCATTTAGCGTGGAGGTGGAGCGGAAAGGTCTTCCCTTTTGAAGACAGTCCCTAGATATTGCATTTAATAGAGAAGTGGTGAATAGACTGCAATGGCCCGTTGTTCCCATAAGGGATGGTTATCTATTGATGAGACTGTGGATCTATGAAAATCTGATCTAGACATGCTCACTCTGCTGGTACATGCCTGGTTCATTCCACATACCAGGCACTCTGTGTTTTCTGCTTACTTAGCTTTTTACCCCTTTAAGGAGGAGTTTGAGGTTTTGTCAGCTGCGGTGTGACAAGTTAGATGGCATTTGGTGACAGAAATACATGTCTGTTGAAAGGCTCCTTCGTGTCTTCATTAGAGTGCATTCTGCTGTTGTTGTTTTTAAACCAGAGTCTCCAATGTGACTTATGACATTGATCAAAAAAAGTAAATGGAAAGGAATATGTGTTGGACCATAATAAAAAGCCCATAATTAATTGGAAAATACCTTTATTTGAAACAACCAAAATGTCACCAAATAGTGAATGAGCTTTCCAAGTTCTGCAGTTTAAGAATTAAACCCGCAGTGTAACTCACTGTGTAGAGCATTTGATGAAATATGAAGCTACAATCTTGTCCCAAGAACACGCACTGAGGCAACAGTCCTATGCATGCTTTCTGAGAAGAGAATGCCCCCTTTGGACTTTTCAGGACCTGTTCTAGAATTAAGCATGCATGGGACTGAGCCATCAGGCTGTTGCAATCCTAAACGCATTTACCAAGGTGCAAGACCCATTAGGATCAGAATAAACCCAGAAAGACTTGGGCATCAGTCCTAGCAAAGGTATTGCCCAACCATTGCTTTTGGAGAGCTTTCCCCTTGACTGAAACTAACATTGCTACCTTTGCTTTTTAAAGTCCCATTTAAGTCAGTGGCTTCAAACAAATGGAACTGGGTTCAGGATCGCAGGCTGGCATCCTGATCCCTAACACATTTTTTCCAGATGAAACCTCTGTGGATTTCAGTTGACCTCAAAGTAAGGCTACGGTCCTATGACCAATCACCTGGGAATTTTGAACACACATACAATGTACTCAGTGGGGCTTACTTCTGAGTAGGATTGTTCTGTCAGCATGCTTCAGACTGGGATGTAAAGTTGCTTCAGTAGTCCCATTGTTTGGAGAGAAACAGTGATATTATTGCCTCTGATCAGTTTCCCTTTCTGCTTGGTGGACCTGCATTCTTCAGAAAGTGGGACTGCATCTAATACCTTTGCATTCTTCTTCACTCACTAAAGAAAATAGCACTTTAGCAGGATCAGGTTCTCCACTGGGTTTCGATGCTCAGTGTAACTCATTGCTTTCTCTGGATCGACAATGTGGATTCATCAGCTATTTGATATACATGTTACGCTACACAAATGGATCTTTTCAACATTTCAGACAGAGAAGCATATGGCAAATCACATACTCATTCTCATAGCAAAACAGCCTTTGGAAAGGAAGCATATTTTAGCAGCACTTACCCTTTCAAAGCTGACAGTTGTCTAAGCAGCCTGAGGCAGAATGTATATTTTGATGGAGAACAGTTATTGACGAGGACTATTTGCAATAAATTCATTTACCAGCCATGCCGCTCTTGAAGGTCTGTATTTTTCAGACTGAAGCATTATCCCTCACCAACACAATAAATTGTCTACTTGTTAGCAAAGACAAAAATCAGAGTCAACGCAGCTTTATCATTCAATCCACAAACTGCTTGAGCGAACATTTCTGCTCAAGTGGGTCAACAGCAATAAACGGCTTGTTTACAAGGGGACTGTACTGTATTTTGTTCCTCTGGTATATAATTGGAACTGAAGTTGTCCTTTGTTTTAATTTATTTTGCAGAAGATGGGCCTGAAAATTCAAATCCAGGCTGTTCAAGTAAGCAATTTTTATCTGGTCTTTTATGCTCTTCTTCTCTTCCTGGTTTTTCAAAACTTCTGCTCAATGAATTCTGGGGTTTGGGTTTCATATGCTGCAAACAAATATATGTAGCAGAGTTCTGAGTGGCAAGCCAAGAAGACATCATCACGCACTGCTAACTGGCTAGAACTGGCTAGAAAGGGATGATTGCAGGGGCTGCTAACCATTCACCTCCCCGAAGCAGTATATCTAGTTTTAATTGATATTGGGGTTTTGGGGTCAGGAAGTGGGGAGGATGACAAATATAGACAAAATGCATAAATGTGTGTGATGGGCTTCCAAAATTGTAAAGATCGACAGCCTATCCGAAACATGAAATGGGGGTCAATAGAAACGATCGAATCAGGTGATTTTTGGGTGGTGGTTGTTTTTATTTTGATTATGTATTTTGTGGTCTTATAATCTGATTGTATTCTGTGAACCACCCTGAGAGTAGTGGGTATATAAATTCAATAAAATCAATCAGTATTTTTTCTTTGCTGGCTCTTATACCTGCCAAATATGTTGTGAAGCGGGTTTGTGTGCATGGAGGGGGGTTACATGCATGCCTATATGCCTTCCTGATCCCTTCCTCTAAAACAGTGATCACCAGCATGGTGCCTGCAGGCACACATATGATCTCAGAGGCTTTCTGTGACTCTTCAATGCCTCCTTCCGCTGCTGAAGTTAGCTTGAAAGAAGCACTTTTCTGTAGCCTACAGAACAGGTTGTTCTGTATTCTTGGTTGTGGCGAGTGTGTGATATACCTACAACAGTTTCTCTGCTTTGCAAGTGGGCCCATGGGACCCCAAAATGATACCATTATATTATGGGATCCTTACTTGTGCAAAACTCTTTTGCACTTAGAAACTGTAAAGGAGAAGCATAGCTTCCAACATGGTTGTGAAAGGCAGCAGTTTTGGTTCTGACTTTTAATCATGGGTTCCCTTTGTCTTGCCTTGCTTCTTGTCAGCCGACTTTTCATTTCTTTATGGTGTAGTGGGGCTTACAGGCGTGGATCTGAGAAATTATGTCTATATTATCCAATATATACAAATGACTGAACTCTTTGTCTACTTCTTAGCTAGTGTTACCCCAAATATCAGAATGTACCAAAGTGTCTTGGCGAATGTCTGAAATGTGATGTGTTTTTGACATTCATATGCAAATTCCATTAATTTCAGACAACATTTCTGAATGCCTGAAAACTCAGTGAATGTTGGCCGTCAGTAGCCTTCCTCTGACTGTCACTATTGCCTTGCAAATGTCCCAAATCACAGACACTCCTTAAAATGTATATAGTGTTTGCCGGAAAATAAAACATTGGAGTGGGTAGCCTGAAAATGACAGGGTCAAGGGATCAGGAAGTGTTTATGAGCAACCTTTGTAAAGTACTTTGTTTGTCCTGAACTCCTTGGCTAGATACTTGATGTTCATTTTGAGGGTCAAAGTATCTGCTGAGTTGGTGTTTTTCTCTCTGTCCCTTGATAAGCTCTGCTTTCCTAATATGGTGTTTTAGCGCCGTCTGCAGAGACTCATGACTTAGGCTGCAATCATAACCCCACTTACCTGGAAATAGGCCCCATGGAATCCAGTAGGCCCTACCGGGGTGAACTTTGGTAATCTTTCATAATATGGAGTCCTATTCTAGGCCAAAAATTGGGGTCCTCTGGGCTTAGTGCCCTGTGCGGGAGAGCTGTCCGCACTCCCTAAATCTGGTGCCGGGACAAACTTCTGGATAGACCTAGTTAGGATTGCTGCCAAACTTACTTTTTCCAACCCAGCTTAGAGAACTGTTACGCATTTTTCAGCATTTCTCAGTTTTATCTTGTTTTGTATATATACCTTCATAAAAACAAAGTTTTTACAGATGTTGTATCTAAATTTAATAGTACATAGGAATTAGTAAAGTAAATACTAATTCTCTCCTGGATAGCTCAGTGATATAGTGAGCATAGGAAAAAGTTGTCTTGGGTGGCGATCAACTATGTTTTACTCAGAGAAAGCCCACTGACATTAATGGACATGACTAAGTTAGGTCCATTGATTTTAATAGGTTTACTCAGAGTAAAATTTAGCTCAGCTTGTGTAAAAGGTAGGGCTCATTTAGATTTTGTTTTGTGCTGTGCTACCCAGTGTTTTTGAGCTGGTGGGTTTTTTTGTGATCTTGGTTCTTTCCCCCGGGAAAGCTTGCATATTACCACTGAATTGGGGCAAACTCCAGTCTGCAGAAACCTAATTGCCATTTGCTCCAATTCAGTGGTAATATGCAGGTTTTGATGGGTCTGGATGAGCCAGTTGAGCAAGACCTATTGTCATCCTATAGGAGTAAGTGGACTTCTACGGGACTTGGTAAAGGTAAAGGTAAAGGTACCCCTGCCCGTACGGGCCAGTCTTGACAGACTCTGGGGTTGTGCGCCCATCTCACTTAAGAGGCCAGGGGCCAGCGCTGTCCGGAGACACTTCCGGGTCACGTGGCCAGCGTGACATCGCTGCTCTGGCGAGCCAGAGCCGCACACGGAAACGCCGTTTACCTTCCCTCTGGTAAGCGGTCCCTATTTATCTACTTGCACCCGGAGGTGCTTTCGAACTGCTAGGTTGGCAGGCGCTGGGACCGAGCAGCGGGAGCGCACCCCGCCGCAGGGATTTGAACCGCCGACCTTTCGATCGGCAAGTCCTAGGCGCTGAGGCTTTAACCCACAGCGCCACCTGCGTCCCTGCGTCTACGGGACTACGGGACTACGGGACTAGATATGGTTAAATGTCAGTTTGGTGGCTGAAACACTAATAGTTGATTGGTTTCACTTAGTCATCCATATGTACCAAGTGGTTTGTTGGCAGAGGCCTGGAACCAGAGATCCTCTTACTTAACTGCAGTGGGCTGCAAAGTAATTGCAATGAGCAAAAATCTGTGCAGATGAACAAATGGTTGGAGCTGGTAGCACCAATTGCTTGTTGCAGAGAAAGGGACTGTCTGGAATGAGTTTCCCCCAAGAATGCAGCTGCACTTGGACAACTCAGTGTGCTGGCCATCTTTTCAATATTGTGTTCATGCAGCAAAAGTCCAGTGCTCACAAGTCTGGGTGCAGTAGGTATCCTATTTTTGACCCATCCCTCGGGATCCAGACCTCAGGACCCCTGTTCATGTGAGAGCACATTCAGGATCCCAGTTAACATGCAGGCGTTTGTGTCTCTCTTGCTTGAAAATACTGGTTCTGTTTTGTATTACGCTAGCATGTTGGCGCTGTGGGTTAAAGCCTCAGCGCCTAGGACTTGCCGATCGAAAGGTTGGCGGTTTGAATCCCTGCGGCGGGGTGCGCTCCCGCTGCTCGGTCCCAGCGCCTGCCAACCTAGCAGTTCGAAAGCACCTCCAGGTGCAAGTAGATAAATAGGGACCGCTTACCAGCGGGAAGGTAAACGGCGTTTCCGTGTGCGGCTCTGGCTCGCCAGAGCAGCGATGTCACACTGGCCACGTGACCCGGAAGTGTCTCCGGACAGCGCTGGCCCCTGGCCTCTTAAGTGAGATGGGCGCACAACCCCAGAGTCTGTCAAGACTTGCCCGTACGGGCAGGGGTACCTTTACCTTTACCTAGCATGTTAACGAATTTAAAAAACACACACTAGCAAACTCCAAATTCACTCTGAAGGGATACCTTCACTTTGCTGTCTTTATCTCTTTATAATCATAGTGAAATGATGTTGAATTTTGTCAGGTTTCCATTTCTCGACTGACAGGGAAAGAAAGGTGCCCTGAAAGTTGTGAAGAGCACACAACAGTGGTTTGAAATCTATTTGTAGATGATGTGGTATATGCTGTCTGTGGTGTTGAGGGCGGACGGATGAGACAGTCCAAAACCAGTCCACACCTTACACAAAGGTTGTTCTGTGCCACCTACTACAGTGGTACCTTGGTTCTCAAATTTAGTCTGTTCCAGAAGTCTGTGCCAAAACCAGGGCATGCTTTCCCAGAGAAAGTAATGCAAAACAGATTAATCTGTTCCAGACTTTAAAAACAACAACCCCTGCAACAGCAATTTAACATGAGTTTTAGTAACTAACAAGGCCATTGATCCATAAAATGAAAGCAATATTCAATGTACTGTACTATAAAGTAAATAAGACAGTATTGTAGATGATAAAAATTTAAATTATTATTTTTTTCTTACCTTCACTGATGACAGCCATTGGGGGGCTTTTATCCATTTTCGCAGTCACACAATCAATCAATCAGTAGCTGAACTGGGTTCCACACAGGCACAAAAACAAATTAACCAAAAAAAGCCTCAAAAACAAAAACGCAAATTAAATAGCAAAAACAAAAGCACCAAACTTAATTCGTTCTGGAAGTTCGTTTGACTTCCAAAATGTTCAAAAACCAAGGCGCAGCTTCTGATTAGTGCAGGTGCCCCAGAAACATCAGCCAATAGCCTCATCAGACGTTCGGCTTCCCAAAAACATTCGAAAACTAGAACACTTACTTCCGGGTTTTCAGCGTTTTGAGAACCAAGGCGTTTGAGAACCAAGATGTTTGAGAACCAAGGTACCACTGTATCTATATAATGCAGTTGTTCAAAAAAATTTTTAAAAAAAATTGGGGATGTGCAACAGATTTCAATCACAGAACATGAATTGGTTGCAGCATTCCAAAGTGTGATTCACTTTATAAACTGGCACAAGCAGCAAAAAGGACTGCATTTATGAAGCTTACTTGTTATCGCTTGCAGTTTCTCTAAGGAGATTGGAGACAATATACATAGATCTTCTTCCATTTTATCACAACAGTCCTGTGAGGTAGTTTAGGTAAAGGGGTGTTCACCGGTCCAAAGTTAGCCAGTGAGTTTCACAGCTGCGTAGCATTTGAACCAGTGTCTCTCCAGTACTAATCCGACATAGCAATCACAACACTACACTTGACTATCTTTTAGTCTAATCCACCTCAGAAGGTTGTTGTGAGATTAAAGGAGACAAGAAAGGTTAAGTAGGTCACACAGTGACAGTTCTATGGAAATTCTTATAATACTAATACTGTTGACACCTTGCTTGTTAAATTTGTCATTTCTCTGCCATATACTCCAGTTTCTGGACAATCCATCAATTAATTAAAACACTTTCACATGACTCCTAAAAGTTGATTGCGTTTTACCATACCGCCCAGAGCCATTTAACTAATTCATAAGAAATACCGAAGTGTGTTACAAATAGATAGATAGTTTCCTGTATCCAGCACTGACAGTTTATTGCCATTTACTCATTCAAGTTTCTGACTGCAGTCAAAGGAACTTTGAGTGTGAAAGAGAATACCGCAGTGTTTTTACACCTACGTAGATGTATGCAAAAATTAATAAAAATCTACTTCCTCATGTATGCCTTGTAGGAGACACAACCAGATTTAAACACTTGAGGCAATATGTCTATAACTATGAAGCGGACACAGCAAGCGGCGTAACAGGAACGGCAGATTCACACACTGGCTCCAAAATTCAGTGTAAGGTAAGAAGGAAGAAGGAACAATGCCAATTAAAAATATTTAAGAAAGACACATGAACAATGACAAGGGTCTCTGTGGCAAAGTACATACAAATAGTACTGTGGTGGGTGGAGAGTTAGTATTTGGAGGTGAAGCCAATTGCTCCCCAAAATCTGCTTGGGAAGATGGCTGGCTGCAGTTATTGACTCTAGGCCTCGACTGCGTTTTTAGAGAAAAACAAGCAGGTTATGTTCTTTGGTAACAAGCTTTATCTATTGGTAGAAGCCTGAGAATAGTTCTGAATCTCTATTACATCAATCTCAATTGTTTATTTTCTTGACCCCAGGCCCTTGAATATATAGCCCCTAACACCAGTGTCTCTCATTTCTACCATCTGGGAACCACAAGGTTGCCCATTTGATTTGGATTCTAATCCATTCCTGCTTATTTGCTAGTTTATTTGCCCCAAGCCACCGGCATCATTTCTGCTGACACTGCATAGCCATCCACCCAAAACTAAGAGAACATTATCACTGGTTAATAAGAATCCCTCAACCTGCAGTTAATTTAATTGGTTGCAGAAAATCTCGTGTCGGCTTATATCACATTCTTTCTGTTTCAGGTTGAGCTGGAAGTCCCACAACTATGCAATTTCATCCTCAGGACAAGCCACTGCTCCCTCCGGGAGGTGTCTGGAATTGACCCTGAGGGAAGGCCTATACTGAAGAAGTCAAGGAACTTGGATAAGTTTGCTGCTGACATGTCCCAGTAAGAACAGCTGTCTTAAATGATATTTAATGAGCCCTAAGATGCGGGTGGCGCTGTGGGTTAAACCACAGAGCCTAGGACTTGCTGATCAGAAAGCTGGCAGTTCGAATCCCCATGATGGGGTGAGCTCCCATTGCTCGGTCCCAGCTCCTACCAACCTAGCAGTTCGAAAGCACGTCAAAGTGCAAGTAGATAAATAGGTACCGCTCTGGAGGGAAGGTAAACGGCATTTCTGTGCGCTGCTCTGGTTTGCCAAAAGCGGCTTAGTCATGCTGGCCACATGACCTGGAAGCTGTATGCTGGCTCCCTCGTCCAATAAAATGAGATGAGCGCCGCAACCCCAGAGTCGGCCATGACTGGACCTAATGGTCAGGGGTCCCTTTACCTTTAAGAACACATAAGTAGAGTCCTGGTGATAATGGCCAAAGGCCTATCTTCTCCAACTTCCTGTTTTCATGGTGGCCAACAAGATGCCTGGAGGATGAAAATAAATATTGCGAATGAAAATAAATTCCCCGTCCGGAATATTGGGTCCAGCAAGCTTCCCAGTTCAGCTCCGTATCCCTGGAAGCTCTGAGCTGGCCTAGCAGAATAATGCAGCAGTCCTGAGTCCATGTGAGAAAGGGATAAATCAAGTCCAAAAGACAGATCGGTTCTTATCTCTAGAAGCGTTTATTTACAAGCCATAAATCAGTCTCTCCATCGGAGTTTTCCTGCATTCTCCGTGCTTCCAAAAGCACACAGACACAGCCTGTCTGTTTAGCTGTGTCTCTCAGCGTCTCTCGGTAGAACTGAAAGTAACTCTCACAGACAAAGCCTGTGACGTAAAGCCCTGCTTCCGGCCCCTCCCAGATGCAGGGCACCACGGAGTTTTAACCCTGTCTGTTCCAAACTCCACAAGCTAGACATGAGCATGACAGCTCTCTATCTACTTGTTAGCCTAACAAGTATTATTCAGAGGCCATAGTTCTTGTAATTTCTGCCATCTGTCGAGAATGATAGCAGCTACACAGAGCAGTGGTGTCTCCAAGATGCAACTAGAGAGTGAATTGTTAATTTTAAAACACAAGATACTGGAGCAAATCTAAATGCTCACCTCATAGTTGTCTCTTTAGGATTTTTGAAATCATATTTTGGACACAAACACAGAGCTGTCAGAAAGGGAGAGGAAATGGAATAGAGTAGAATAGAGTGTCCTAAAGTGCCACCACAATTGAAAAGAATATTGACAAGCTGGAACATCTGCATTTCTTCCCCTAAAAGTTGTTTTTATTTGTTTTGCACAGGTATGCACTGAAATTCAGTGTTCAAGATGGGAAGAATTTCCAGCTGTACCCTGAGGACAATGAGCCTATGCACATACTCAACATCAAGAGAGGAATAATCTCGGCTCTCATGGTGCCCATGGAGACAGACGCCAATTCCCAAACACTCTCTATGGTAAGTTGCATAGTCATCCATCACTTTATTTTCCTTTCATCTATGTAGTGAAACCTAGCTGAATGGCCAAGATGAAAGGACCTTCTCCCAATGGAAAAGCCAACCTTGGATCATCAGGGAAGTCTCTCAGTTAGGCTTCAAATGATGTTGGAGACGCAAACAATATGTATATTTTCCTCTCCTTAGGATACTGTATATGGAAAATGCGATAGCGACATTGAAATAAGAAGCAGGAAAGGCAGCAACGCGGCAGACATTGCAGTCAGAAGAAACCTGAAATCCTGTGAAAACTTCAGCCCCATCAGAAATTATGTCAGCCCACTTGCCCTAGTTAAAGGCTTGGTAAGGAGCATGAAATGAGTATTAGACTAGCTTGTATTTCTGATACTACCAGCTTCCGGATATTATTATCATCACAGGCAAAGCTTGACTTCCAGCTTATCAATATACGGGAAACCAGTCTTTCCTAACCCTAGAGTGATAAAACAATTTTATTATATGACCAAGATTCACAATGCAAGAAGCATGTTTGTAAGTTACCCATAACTCTCCCTCAGGATGGATATTAAATTAAAAAGAAAAGAAGGAAAGTATTTTTATGAGGTTAAATCCACTCTGTAGGTTGCTTCATTCTTAGGTGGGAGAAATGGCCCTCACCCAAATAATGAGGTGAGCCTAAGGCTTATGCAGAAAAACACAGGTTAAACTGAGGCATGATGAGTTGGGGGCAAGGAGGAGAAAAAATAGAGGCCCTCCAAAAGAAAATCCAACCATTAGATGATTCTGCCTCTGGAATAAGATTGTGTATGTGTTCTTGAAACCTGGACATTTGTAAAGTGTTAACTTATTACATTGTACATTTAACTGCTTGGTTAGCATGATCCTGCCATGCAATGGGGAGCATTTTTACCTGATCAGTGACGCACCTGATCAGAAATACAGGGAAGTAGATAAGTGGCCAGCCTCCCTTGCCACACTTAGCAGGCCAATATAGGTGACAGTACAGCTGGTGGAGGGGAATGGCTACAGTGCAATTTGTTTTGTTAGGGCAAACAGTAAGTTAACTCTGCCACCCTTGTGTTTTGCAGAATACGCCAATGTCCACCCTGATAAGCAGCAAACAGCACTGTGAGTACACCATCGATGCAGCGAAGAAGCACGTAGCTGAGGCAACCTGCACGGAAGAGCACTTGTTCCTACCTTCATCATATAAGTAGGTTCCATGTCATGTCTCTCTTAACCCCTTCCCTATTAGGGTTATAGGCTGTGGTTGAAATATGTGTATTGTATACAACTTTGCATTTAAAAATGTTTCTTTTCCCCCTTATTGCCCACTAGACAACAGTATGGCATGATGTCCAAAGTCAAACAGTTTCTGAAACTTGAAAACACCGTACAAACCAACAACAGAGACATAGATGGTAAGGCTTTAAGAAATTGCTCTCAGACTGATCTGTTTCCTATGGGTCGTATGTAATGCAAGGGATTTTAAGTGTTCAAACTCACAAATGTAGAGAAAGGCTAAGCACTGGCTACATGCAATTTCCCAATATATAAAGAAAAAAGGAGAAACCTATGCTATGTTTGTGGTGTGTACAGCTGGATGTGACGAAGACATGTTCCTGGATCCACCTGTGTTTAAAATCCCAACCTATCAGGCAAAGGGGTTTCACATACCAGTGATAATATGAACAAACTGAGACCGTACCCATCAGATGAGCACCACACAATGTAGGGCTTCTGAAAAGACAATCAGGGAACTTCATGCTAACTCAAAGTTTCCATGTAAGGTTGTTTTGAAGGGCTCAGAAGGCCATAAATTATTTGACATTTTGTCACAATGAGGCTATTTTTTACTGGGGAGCATGAAGGTTTTGCTGTTTCACAACCTGATAATTTGAACTCTTTGAAAATCGTAGTTATATCGACTGATCGACTTCCATTTATCTCGATTTCGGAAATTATTATCTTGTTTATCTATCTGCTGTGTCTATTCCTTAATAAAACTTTTTACGTAGTAAGCGTTATCTCATGCCTACTGTGATTTCTATAAGTACATATGTGTTTCTGATCAACAATTTAATTTAATTTAGTCGATCAATGTCATCAAAGTTGTATGTATTTCATGTTTTGTTTGTTTGTTTTTTTCTCTTTTTCTGTTTTTTCTTTTTCATTTTGTCTTTTGTATGTTTGTGAAATATATTTATGTCAAAATTTAATAAAAAATTAATAATAATAAAAAAAGAAAATCGTAGTTATATAAAAAATAACCCCCATGACCAATACGAGTTGGTTTTATCACAGAAACACTGAGAATACATGGATGAGTTTTTTATGCAAAAATAAACATAGAATCACAGAACTGTAGAGTTGGAAAGGGATCATGAGGGTCATCTAGTCCAGCCCCCAGCAATGCAGGAATCTTTTGCCCAACATGGGGCTTGAACCCACAGTCCTGAGATTAACAGTCTCATGTTCTATTGACTGAGCTATCCCAGGGGTGTATGTAAGATCAAGATGAAAGGTTGTATCCAATGGTGACTTTTCTCCAGTAGAAAGCAATGCCACTGGCACAAGACAAAGCACACAATTTTTGCCAATGGTCTCTACCCTCCATGCCATTACCTATAGTGATTGAGAGGGTCCCTCAACTCTGAAAAGCAGAGCCCAGGGATCTCTGAAGAGCCCAAGGATCTGCAGTAGGTATGGTAGGTCAACAAAAACAGATTATCCCATGCCAGTGTTTTCCATTGACACTAAGTCACTGTGGGATACAGCCTAGAGCAGCATGTTTATATTTTGCAAGGCATTATTTGGGGGGGGGTGTAGAGGGTGTCCCAGCAATGCAAACATACAGCATCCTTCTGATAATATGCATTTCTTGGGATATGATTTACAATGAATTGAAAAAACTGTTCAAATATACTTTCCCAAAAAACCAGAAGCTTTTTTGCTGGGGTTGATAGGAGATGAAATAAGAAAAGCAGATCAGAGATTATTCATGTACGCTACAACTGCTGCCAGAATCTTAGTAGCCCCAAAATGGGAAACTCAGGAAATACCAACATTAATGGAGTGGCAGACAAAAAATGGTTGAATATGTGGAATTAACAAAACTGACCCACAGAATCCGTAACCAAGAGGAAACACAGTTCAGAAGTGAATGGAGTAAATTTGTGGAATATATACGTAATAATTGCAGAAGTTTAAAGACTGTAGTAGGATTAAAATAAATCTTATGACATGGACAGGAGGATGTTAAGAATTTGTGAAAAAAGGGAAGATTAATATGAAAACCTCTGAAGGGAGGGAGGGAAGTCCGTGCTCGATAGAGAGTTGAAAAAAAAGTGTACATAAGATTGTAGAACATTAGTGTATTTATTTTGTTTTGTTTGTGTTAAAGAAAACTCAATAAAAAGCATTTTTTTAAAAAGATAACATGCATTTCTTTACAGTCAATGGCTTGGTAAAGAGGGGCTTGTCCTCAGAGAGTGTGGAGGCCAAATCCCACAGGCATGGTGATGCTGTTCTGAGAGTCCTTCAAGAACTGCAGAAACTGTCCGTCTCCCAGCAGAACCAGAAAAGAGCCAGTCTCTTCTACAGATTTGTGACCGGACTGAGAGGCTTACACAATGCTACTCTGGGTCCTCTGGTGCCAAAGATGATGGAAACTTCCAGGTAGTTTATCAACAGGAACTGAGTAAATATGGAAGCAGTCACAGTGAAAGCAGCTCACTGGTTGTTTGGTCAAAAGCTTTGTTGCAATAGTCCACTGTTCAGGTGTTGCAATGGGAAGACAGAAGTCGAGAGTATGCACCGTGCAAAAGTGTGGGAGAAAGAATATTGGCCAACATGGGGTTTTATTTGCAGAGGTCCCAAGGACAACAATTAAACATTTACCTTCCATCAGATAGTCTAATACACCCATGATCCAGAACGAAACCTTTCTTCTCGGTATCAAAATTCAAGAGGCCACTGAGTTCATGACAGAGGTGAAAATAAAATTAGGGACTTCCTGATTTGGGTCAGATACCACTTATAAAGCATCTTTAATATATTCTCCTAAATCAAACAGCAAGCCAAAAAAAATTACCATTCTATTCCACATTCCAAATTCCCAAGCCAAGAATTTAATATTATGTCCAATATCTGATGCCCAGTGTATAATAGCAGCCTTAGCCAGCTCATCTTTAGTTTCCCATTCTAACAAGATTTTATATAATTTAGATATTATTTTTTTGTTATTCCCCAATATGGTCTTTCCCCTCCAAATTCTGATCCGCCCCCCCCCCCTTGATACATCCTCTCTCTTTGTCCTTCCCAAAAATCTCATTCACTTGAAAACACTGAAACTGATCTGTAACTATTCTTCCTCTTTTAAAAGTCTTATAATTAAATTAAAAGTCTTCGAATTCAAGGAGATCTTTGGGTGTTCCCCATTTCCCCCCCCCCCATGTTTAATTTTTTTAACTGCCTCCATTGGGGATAGCCAACATGGCGGTCTTCCTTTTTCAAAGTTCTTTATATCTTGTCCAAACATTATAGAGGCTCTTCCTGATCACATGATTAAAGACTCCCTTGTGCACTTTAGTCTTATCATAGTACAGGTAGCTATGCCATCCAAAAGCTCGGCTGTATCTTTCTAAGTACAAAATTCCTGCATCTTTCAATTCTACCCACTCCTTCATCCATCCCAAACACGCTGCCTCCACCAAACCCCATTTCCATTAGGCTGGGGAGGGTTGGTTGGAGGCAAAGTGTCACACAACACTGGCGCAGCATTCCCCATTCCACCCACCAAATGTATTGGCGGGCATCTGCTGTGTTATGATAATTTAGTGTGTGTACACACATGGTCATTGTTTTTCATTTATTAGCACATTTCTATAGAATGGTGGGTACGTATAAAAGTTAACAGGAGCAGAAGTACCAGAAATAACAATAAATGGCTGTGTATGGATGACATAATGATGGTGCCATGATGGTGTCAAATCCTTTATGTCAGGTTTGAAATTTGTTGGTTTGTTTCCTTTCAGTTCGATCACAATACAGGCTCTGACTCAGTGCGGTACCCCAGAGTGCTTTGGTGCGATCCTCCAAGTCCTGAGGACAGGCAACGTTGATTCACTTGTACTGGATGCCGTCACATACAGCCTGGCGCTGCTGCCTTCACCCTGCACGAAAAGGATACGGGAAATCCTCAACGCGGCCCAGTATCGCCCAAGCCGAGCTTCTTTTTATGCTTTGAGTCACACCGTTAACAGGTATGTGGCAACTGGGTGTGTTTTTGACCTGAAATTGATTTTTTAAGGAATATAATGTGGTTACAGTATTGTCTAAAAGACCTTTAGCCAACTAGCTGGTTGACAGCAGTGCTATTGTCAGGGACTGTGCTGAGGAAGGCTGCACTGAGGAGGAATGGTGGGAGCCTCCCCCTCCCCCTGCTCCTGATCCAGATCCTGAATCTTCCCAGGAGCATGAGGACAGTATAGATTCGGATCAGTGGTTTGCAGAGGGGCATAGTTCAGAAGGCAGAAGCTGGGAAATACTGGATGGGAAACAGCTAGGAGAAGAAGCACTGGGAGAGAGAGGGTTAACAGATTCACTGTCTCTGGAAAGCATTCATCTGCTCTCTCCAAAATCAAAAAGAGCTGAGAAAGTGGCAGAACAGAAAGCACAGAGGGTACAAACTCAGGTTACAAGATGTAGGAGTGACGTGGGTGACTAGGGACGTAAGGGGGTGTGATCCTTAATTGGGAGCACCGCCATTCCTAGGAAATGGCTTCTTTGTTCTCTCGCTGTGATCATTAAAGTTTCTAACTGGTAAGAAGACTCATTTTCCTTTGTTCTGCTTATCTACTGCCAAGGTGGGGGGCGGGGGGCAGGAGGAAGCTGATTCCCTGAAGCCTGACAACTATGGTTGCCCTGAGGAAATTCCATGGCAGAGTTACCACCCTTTCTAAGCCCTACCAGCTTGGTGCAATGGCTTTCCCTTGCTATCTCTTTTTTTTGGGGGGGGGGTATTTATCCCTCTCCCCTTGCAGTCAGTGGAATGGAATACACCAGCACCACATTTACGCACCGAGTAAACATAAAGAATATGTGCTTTCCCCATGAAAGCTATTGTTCATATGCAAGTTTCAGTGTATAGGTTGGATTGATTAATTTTACTGAACTACTGATAAGCTGTCAGCCATATAAATACTGTTTGTATTTAAGAAATATTTAACCAGATACGGCAGAAGAAAAATAATCGTGATCTACAAAATCAGGGAGAAATCTGAGGCTTCCTCAGTGTTATGTCTCCAGAAGTTGTTAGATACACCTCCTGTCATTCCTGGTCACAATGGAGTCAAATGGCATCAACAGGCTCTTTGTTTAAGTAGGCAAAATGCAAGTCTATTATAGAAAAAGATATCTAAATATGGGAAGTTTCTTTTTTCTTCTAGGAGAAAAATGCATTTTGTTAAGGCTTGCAATTAACATCTTAGCACCTAAGTTTTCCATGCAGCTTTAAAAATCTTTGATACGATTTCCCTTTCTTCCAGATTCTATGATAGCAACAGGATAGTGACAGAAGAAATAAATGATGTTGCTAATTTTATGGTGTCACAGATCAGCAACGAATGCTCTGGAGATGAGGAACTCACCTACCTGACCCTGAGGGTATGTTTTTGTATTTTAGTTTAAAAATGCATTTGCCCTTGTTTGCATGCTAATATTCCCTGGCTGGGAGAGGGAAGCCCCTATATTCACCTTTTTTTTAATGTGATCCACAGGCCATTGGCAATATGGGAAAAGTGATAGAAGATGCCAATCCCAATGTGAAACAGTCTCTGAAAATGTGTATTAGAAGTAATGTAGCATCACCTGCAGTCCAGAAAGCAGCCATTCAGGCACTGAGAAAAATGAGCATCACTGCTGAGGTAAACAGAATGTATTGCATGTTCCCCTCCCTTCCATAAAATTATGCTTTAAGCAAACAAACAAATCACATTTTGTTTCTTCGTAACTGTGCAGACCTTGTGTAAATTAGAACTAGTGGAATCTAATTATATATTAAATGTAGCAATGTCAGAGAATATTGTTGTTTTGTTGTTGTTATTATTGTTGTTATTATTACAGTGGCACCTCTGGTTACGAACTTAATTTGTTCCGGAGGTCCGTTCTTAACCTGAAACTGTTCTTAACCTGAGACCGTTCTTAACCTGAGGTACCACTTTAGCTAATGGGGCCTCATGCTGCTGCCGTGTGATTTCTGTTCTCATCCTGAGGTAAAGTTCTTAACCCGAGGTACATTCCTACTTAAAAGCAAGAGGCTCATTGAATCACACTGGTGATTGCAGATAACCTTTACAGCTATGATCGACCTCAAACAGCATCACTCATTATTAAAATAAATGTTGTGTGTGGAAACGAGGAGAACTGAAAATTCAATTGTTTCCTAAACCAGAAGTCAAGCCATTTCTAGTTGCCATTTTTTGTTCTTTAACTTTACTTTGTTCATCTTGTTGCAGGACCAAGGGGTTCTAGCCAAGGTCTTTCAGGAGGCTTCTTCACCAGTTGAGAAACGTCTGGCAGCTTATCTCATGCTGATGAGAAACCCTTCCTCATCTGACATTTCCAAAGTCATTAAAAGTCTTCAGAAGGACAAGAATGAACAAGTGAAAAGTTTTGTAGCCTCCCACATTGCCAACATCTTAGATTCGACAGACCCTTACACTGAATTGTAAGTAATTGTTTTAAAATCTGTTGATATAGCTTCAAATTTTTACCTATGATTGATTAATGGAATAATCGTATTAAATCAAGAGTCCATAAGGTAGATATTTACATAGGCTAGTAAGAGCCAGCTTCTTTATCTTGGGGGACCAGGCTATCCCTGACTAAGGTGCAGGGCTTTTTTCCAGCTAGAGCTCACTGGAGCTCAGCTCTGGCACCTCTCAGGTGGGCGCCATTGCCATGACCCATGAAATTAAGAGACTCATGCTCTACCAACTGAGCTATAGGTTTATAAGAGAACAATGGAGGAGTTCATGGTGAGTTCCGGCACTTCTTTTCCTAGAAAAATAGTACTTCTAAGGTGTGTATGAGAGCTAGAATGCCCCCTCTCCAGCCATGTTGTAATCAAAGGGATAATGGCACAAATTGCTACACATTTTTTGTGGTCTGTGGTGCTGCTGAATTAGAAGGGAATCAGCTACATTGGAAGACGGAAGACTCTCACTAAATTTCAGGTAAGGGGACCAGATTGGGATAGTGGGCTGCCATTTTTGCCTTTTTTGAACCATTGCCGGAATTGCAATATAATTTGGCTCCCAGCACCAAAACCCCATTTTATATGTGGCAACATGTGAGGGTGCTTTATATTTTCGTCCCGTGAAGCTGACATTTCAAGGTCTTTGTGAGATTCCTGTTACTCCCATTGGTAAGGCACCAGAACTCTAAGCCATTAAGTATAACGTTCCCTAAAGAGATGTGAATAAAAAAATATTAAATGGAGTTTTTATGCCAGAAACCTACCATAGCTGAATTCTACCTGAATATTGTACAAAAGATTGTATTAATAATTTTGCTACTCTATTTTAATGTCATCAGGCTCAGAGGAAAAATTAATGAGGCTCTTAAAGGAGCTCAGGTTCCACCAGCCAAAGACTTCCGAAGATTTTCACAAAATTATCAGGCTTCCAAGACGCTGTCTCTGCCATGGACCAATGGCCCAATTTCAGGAAAACTGGAAGGAGACCTGCTGTTTGATTCAAGCAGCTATGTACCTAAGGAATCCATGCTAAGAACTACACTGCAGTTGACTGGACTGAATCCCATAGATGTGTTTGAGGTATACAACAGCTTTTTTAGCATTTACTTCAGTCTGCTTGCTATTATTGACTTCAGCATATAAATGTATCTGTACAGTGGTACCTTGGTTTTCTAACAGAATGCATTCCGGGAGTCCATTCGACTCCTGGAACTGTTCAGAAACCAAAGCGTGGCTTCTGATTGACTGCAGGAGTGTCCTGCAGCCAACTGAAAGCCATGGAAGCCGCGCTGGATGTTCAGTTTCCAAAAATCGTTCAAAAACCAGAACGCTCACTTCCAGGTTTCAATTGTTCGGGAGCCAATTTGATTGGGAGCCAAGGCATTCGGCTCCCGAGGTACGACTGTATTATATTATGTGCTACTATTTTCTATACGATGCTTTTTCAGCCTTAAAGCAGTGTACAAAGGTTAAAAATTCAAAATAACAGCAACTTGGTGAAATTGGAAATCATGTGCACACTCGCAAGATCTCAGCTATCAAAAGGTGCAAGAAATGGCAGGGTGCCAGTTGTCAATTGGAGCAAGAATAAAAATGAAAAAATATGGCCAATATGCATGATGGCCTGTATGTTTACTTGCAGTATGAAAGGCAGTATATCTCTGAATACAAATCACTGGCGGAAAACAGTGAAGGAGGACTATCACCCTCACAACCGCCTTTTGAGCTTCTCACATGCAGCAGATTGGTCAAGTAGAAGGCAAGATGCTGAATTAGATAGACTTTTGCTCTGACCCTTGAAAGGGAGCTGGTGGCGCTGTGGTCTAAACCACTAAGCCTCTTGGGCTTGCCGATTGGAAGGTCGGCAGTTCGAATCCCCGCGACAGGGTGAGCTCCCATTGCTCTGTCCTAGCTCCTGCCAACCTAGCAGTTCCAAAGCATGCCAGTGCAAGTAGATAAATAGGTACTGCTGCGGCGGGAAGGTAAACGGGATTTCTGTGTGCTCTGGCGTCTGTCACAGTCCTCCATGCTCCAGTAGCGGCTTAGTCATGCTAGCCACATGACCCAGAAAGCTGTCTGTGGACAAACGCTGGCTCCCTCAGCCTGAAAGTGAGATGAGCTCTGCACCCCATTGTCGCCTTTGCCTGGACTTAACCGTCCAGGGGTCCTTTACCTTTTTAACCTTTACCTTGGTTTGACCCAGCAAGGCTCTTCTTATGTCTTGCTAACATCTTGATACCAGAAGACAAGGCTCATGAATGCAATGACCTAGCATAACAGCAGCACACGATTAGTGTTACGTCGGAAAACACACAACTGAGGGGAAGTCAAGTTAAGTGACAGCATTACCTGCAAGCTAGACCCTTGCTTGCTCATTCAACTCTCTATTTTATGCATTTGCGGCTTGCCTGTAGAATTTCCCCCTTCCAATTAACTTGGAGTTCTCAGGTGAAAAAAAAAATACTCTTCTATTACTCACTCTGCTTTGTTTTATTTTTTCTCATTTCCATCAGATCGGCTTGGATGGGAAAAGCTTTGAGCCGACACTAGAAGCCATGTTTGGACCGAATGGGTTTTTCCCTGACAGTGCCACAAAAGCTTTGTATTGGGTAGATGGCAAGGTGCCAGATGAAGTTTCTCAAGTGCTTTTCAAATATTTTGGGTACGCCAAGGATGGAACACAAGATCAGGTATACCACAGTTTTCTAGGTGAAACGGTGCTGTTGGCTTTTAAAAACAAACCCTTCAAGCCTGTAGCAATGTTTGAATAAGTTTTGTGGAGTGTAGTGGTTGAAAACCACATTTTATCATAAGGCTGTACAGCGGACCCTCTGGATATGAATTTAATTCATTCCAGGGGTCCATGTGCACCCTGAAAAATCCGTATCCAGAGGCACCGCTTCTGCGCACGGCATGATAGAGCGCTTCTGCGCATGCGCACGGCGCACAGAGCGCTTCTGCGCATGCACGAGTGGTGAAACCCGGAAAATTACTTCTGGGTTTGCTGCTTTCGCAGTCCAAAGTTTATATTACTCAAGAGTAACATAATCCGAGGGTATACTGTACATGGAGCTGCTCTCAAAAATGAAAATGACAAGAAGCACCAAAAGTATACAGAAAACACCAAAAAAGGGAAATTTGTTTCCTGCTCAGAGTAAGAAATGTTGCCATCATATTGACGGCCATTTTGGGCAGAGATTCCTCTTTAAGATGAGATCCTACATTCCACAGGGGCTTTGCTAGCCATCAGTACCTCGTGTGATCCTAGAGGGTTATGACAGTGGTTGATGTTTTACTTGTTGCCTTCTTTAAAACATTTTTCAGGATCCCATGAAAGGAATCATGCTTAATTTTGAAAAAATGGTCAGAGAAATCACCTCCAAAGAAACACCTGAAGCCAGAGCCTACCTGAGAATGTTTGGGGAAGAGCTTGGCTACTTGAAACTCAGTGACTTCAAGCTGCTTGGAAATCTAATTCGGAAAAGCCTCCTCACGCTTCAGACAGTGCCCGAGAAGGTATATTTTCAAAATGCTGAAAACCACCTTGTACATGTTTCTGTCTCCTTCATTTAAAAGAGAATTTAACTCTTGGCCTCTCCTACTGAGGTCCTGATGCAAAGTGGGGGGCCTGGCCTGCTATTTTCATTGGGACAGAGACTACCATTGAATGGGAGCATTTCTTCCAAAGCATTGCGCCCTCTAATGTATTCATACAAATTGTGCTCCCCAACACACATTTTATTTTATTTTATTTTATTTTATTTTATTTTATTCTTTTATTTTATTCTTTTAAAAACGACATTCATACAAGACCGCTCACCCTTCTTGGTGGGTGCCATTGTGGACTGGCATTTCCTTGTTTTCCATAATCCGACAGGGGGAGCCCCTTGGGCAGTTTCTCAGGAAACAAAGGAGGTCCCTGGGCTGAGCTTGCTGCTGGAGAAGTAGATCCCACCTGCCCACTCAACTAGGGGATCAATTGTGAGTGGGCATGGGGAAGGGCCATTCCTAGGGGGTGGGTTCAGGTATATAATGAAGGCCTGTGGCTTGCACTGCAGCCACTTCTTCATTAAATCAGATGCTTGAAATAATTTCCCATACATCTTTGATGCAGCATTATTATTATTATTATTATTATTATTATTATTATTATTTATTATTATTATTAAAAGGCTGTAGCAAAGTGTCACTTGCATGAATATCACAGGACACAGAGAGAATGATGATGGTCATCTTTCCCCCCTATAATTTTTATTACATTTTCTGTTTTACATTTTAGAATATTCATTTAAAGAACCTTAAAATATCAATGACTTCCCTTCGTCTCTTTCCATGGTTCATTTTGCATAACACAAACCCCTGCATGTTTTATATAAACTAAACCATTCAGTATTCAATTACTACATCCATCAAAACTTATTTACACTGTTGAATTTATCTTAATCCTGCCCATGTTTTCAAATGTACACAATTCTCCCCCCTCATATATTCAATAAACATTTTCCAATATTCTTTAAACGTCTGTTCTTTGAAGAACGAAAAAGATTACCATCATCTTTATCATCACCATCCTCCGAATTACTTTGGGAAAGTATGTGATAATCATTTAACAAACGCTTTCATCTTTTTGCCCATAGATCGCCCAAGCCATCTCAGGGGGGATTGACAACGATCTCTTTGTTCACTACATCTTCATGGACAATGAATTTGAGCTGCCGACAGGTGCCGGATTGCCATTAAAGGTTGCTTTCTCTGGAGTAGCCACTCCCGGAGCCAAGGCTAAAGTGCAAATTTTACCGAGGACTGTGAGTCTTACCTTGCTTACAACTTATTGTAGAAGCTGGCAAGTAACGCACGTGGTGTTCTGAGGCTGCTAAGCAGTGCACCACTTTACAGGTGGTGCAATTTCCTGACTTTTTCCCATTGCCCCCTTAACTAAGGTTTTGGGAAGGGTGTGAGGGTGTAGTGCAGGAGTCAGCAAACTTTTTCACCAGGGGGCCAGTCCACTGTCCCTCAGACCTTGGGGGGGGGGGGGCTGGACTAATTTTGAAAAGAAATATGAATTCCTATGGCCCACAAATAACCCAAAGATGCATTTTAAATAAAAGGACACATTCTACTCATGTAAAAACACACAGATTCTTGGACTGTCCGCGGGCCAGATTTTGAAGGCGATTGGGCCAGATCTGGCCCCCGGGCCTTAGTTTGCCTACCCATGGTGTAGTGATTTAGATAAAACTGGGGGAGGGAGGTCAGGGCTTGCAGATTTTATCAGATATGCTCATCTCCCCACTGCCCTGCCAAGAATTCCATGCCTGTTACAAAGTTATAAAACATTATTTTAGACTGGAATGACAATAAGGATGCAGCCAGGCATTCAGACTTAAATTTATGCCAGAGTTGAGCCTCAAGCTAAATTCTTTTTGTGTGTGTGGTTACCTTAGTTGCAGTTCCACATATGAGGATGCACAGCTGCAAGTCAAACTGCAGAACACAGTTTGTGAGACAAGCCACACACACACACCCCGCCTGAGACTCAGGAGTTGCCCATCAGGGTAGATAAATACTGGGCTGGAGAAGCCAATGATCTGGTTCCGTTTAAGGCTCCCTTGGCTGCAGGGATGACCACCAACTTGGATTGCTTTGAAAGAGGATTTTATGGAAGATATGGCTATCAATGCCTACTAACCATGATGATTCTGCTCTGTCTCCACATGCTTCTGAATACCAGTTGCAGAAAACCACAGGGTGGGAGAGTGCAATTGGAGTTCTATTGTGTACACAGCGCTCTAGTTCCCTCAAAGACTTTATTGGAATGGACCACACAGCATCCTTTTGCATCTTGCAGACCTAGTAGAGCAGTGGTTCTCAACCTTGGGTCCCCAGATGTTTTTGGCCTACATCTCCCATGATCCCTAGTTCACAGGACCAGTGGTCAGGGATGATGGGAGTTGTAGGCCAGAAACATCTGGGGACCCAAGGTTGAGAAAGGCTGTAGTAGAGAATGATACACAGGGGTGTGTGTATGTGTCACATGGGTGCAGCAAAGCATCTTGGCCTCATGTTGGCTCTGGTTCTTGAAATGAGTCATCAAAAAGCTGTGTTCCAAACATGTTGATGAACAGATCATATCCACACATCCTCTGGGCGTGTGGTTCCACGTCCTACCAAGACAACTGGCTGAAAAGCCATTCATCTGTGGGGAAGCCTATGTACAGAAGTAGCATGGCATGGCAAAATCAATCTGACGGCCAGTCCCCATCCTCCAGTGCATTGCAGGTTTGGCATTGCACCCGAGGAGCCAAAGTTTATTTTCTAACAGACCAGTTAGGAGAATGCACTGCCAATCTGCCCATCACCAGGAATAGAAAGGGATTGTTCTGCTATTTACCATATCAAAAAGAAAACTTCTGTGATAGGAATAAATATTTTTTGTATTTTGTGTCCACCCTCTAGATCCAAGCAGAACTGGTTGCAAAACCATCCGTGGCAGTTGAATTTGTGACTCACATAGGAGTGAACATCCCTGTGTTTGCTAGAAACGGCGTGCAGATGAACACCAACATATACCATGAGTCCGGAATCGAAGCCCACATCGGACTGAAAGCTGGGCAGCTGAAGGTCACCATTCCTGCACCAAAGACTCCAACCAAGCTCCTCAGTATCAGGTACTGTTGGAAGGATTTGAGTTCTGTGAGCATTTCTGCTATTGCCCTTGAACTGTAAAACCTGTGCTGCCTTTTCCATGCTCATGAGAAAGGTCATTGGTGGGTAGGCTAGTTTTGTAAATGCCCAGCAACCAGTTGGCAAGGCTCTTTTTCAAGCTGCAGCCTTCACAAAACCAGCTCCTGGCTGTAAGCATTATCCATTGGTTCAGACATTGTCTTTCTCTGCATGGGAGTATTCCCAAGGCGAAATGCATTACATGAATTAGTTTAAATATTAGGGTAGGTAAAGGTAAAGGGACCCTTGACAATTAGGTCCAGTCGTGGCCGACTCTGGGGTTTCGGCGCTCATCTCACTTTATTGGCCGAGGGAGCCGGCATACAGCTTCCGGGTCATGTGGCCAGCAGGACTAAGCCGCTTCTGGCAAACCAGAGCAGCGCACGGAAACACTGTTTACCTTCCTGCCGGAGCAGTACCTATTTATCTACTTGCACCTTGACGTGCTTTCGAACTGCTAGGTTGGGAGGAGCAGGGACCAAGCAATGGGAGCTCACCCCGTCATGGGGATTCGAACCGCCGACCTTCTGATCGGCAAGCCCTAGGCTCTATGGTTTAACCTACAGCGCCACCCGCATCCCAATAAATATTAGGGTATCTGCCATGTAATGAACATTTCTAGTAGTTTTAAATTTGTCTGGTGCTAAAGCTAAATAGTTGGGGTGGTTTGCAGTTTAGGGATGAGATGAGAAGGTGTTTTGAGATGCCATAATAAGCCTGCAATCCTATGCCTACTTAAGGTGGGAGTAAGCCCTACTGAAATCCCTTTCCCCTGCATAGAAACATACAGGTTTGCAGTGTGAAAGTTATTATTTTTTTCTTGTAAATAATAATAATAATAATTTGCTTATCAGGTGCACTGCTACAGATTTCTGGTTAAATCTAAATGAGCAATATTCACAGGCTCTTCTTTTCACCCACTGCCTAATCCTAGACCATGAAATAAACATTCCATTTTCTTTTGAAGCAACGTCTTGACCTTGGTCACCCCAACCCGAACAGAAGTGATTCCTCCACTGATTGAGAACAGAGAGTCCCGGACAACTTGCGCGTCTTTCTTTGCTGGTCTTAGTTACTGTACCCGAGTTGAATACTCCAATGCCAGCTCAACAGAGACAGCACCTTACTATCCTCTCACTGGGGAAACCAGGTAGGTTGGTTCTCTGTACATATGCAACACATATGCCTTCTCTGCTGCCTCGGTCTCAGCCGGATCCTGCACCAACAGTAGTCAGATTCTGTGACTGTATAAAGCATGCAAATGTTCATGTATCTGTTTCTTTCACATCGTTTATTCTGCTTCCAGGAGTCGTGGAAAGCTCTGTCTTTTGGCCAGCACCTCCCTTGTGACTGTGCAGGTTTCAGGCATCAAACACACACACACACACACACACACACACACACACTGAGGTTCCTCTTTACCTTCCCGAGGCCTAGAAAGAAAGAAAATGGATATTCTTAGCATATTAAGTTCCTTGTCCAACTCTACATCTTATATTTGCATGGTGAATTTTTAGAATACAGTGTCCTGACTACAGCTATGTTTATAGGTGTGTGTGTGTCATCTTCTTTATTTCTGATTTTTTTCCCAGAGAAAAGTATAATATATATATGCAACTAACTAGTCCAGGCTTCCTCATACTCGGCCCTCCAGATGTTTTTGGCCTACAACTCCCATGATCCCTAGCTAGCAGGACCAGTGGTCAGGGATGATGGGAACTGTAGTCTCAAAACATCTGGAAGGCCAAGTTTGAGGAAGCCTGAACTAGTCTCTATGCTTCTATGGCTACAATTTTGCTGACTCCTAGGATATTTTTCTAACATGGTCAGAGCCAATGCTAAGGAGTTTGCATGTGAGGAGGTGATTCCATGGTGTATTTTTGTGTTGAGTTGATGTCAGTGTCAAATACATCTTAATATTTTTTTTTTGGGGGGGGGAACAAAACAAAACTCCTAGAGCTGAACTATTTGGCCCCAATACTTAATTAGTGAAGCGCTTTCCTCTAGTGAACTATGATTGTTTTTCATTATTTACAATGACAGATGATATTTCCATTTTGACATCATTAGGTATGAAATTGAACTACAGCCAACAGGGGAAGTAAAGGAATATATAGCAAGTGCTAATTATGAAGTAAACAAAGAGGAGGAGGACTTGGTTGACACCTTGAAATTCATGGCTCAAGCCGCAGGTAAGAGGCTGTGCAATTAGTGATGCATGTGGAAGTTGCAAAGATTTGCAAAAGCGTCCAAGTCTCTTTACTGTCAAAATAAATAAAATAAAATAAAATAAAATAATCTCTGTCCTAGTTCCCATGCCAATAAATCACCTTGAAAGATCAGGAGATGAATCTTCACCTGTTTTGATGAAATAAATACGTATGAAACAAGGTGAACTTGAGCTAGAAGGCTCTTTCTAGGGTGAATCTCTCCAAGTGATGGTAGATTTAACACCTCAGATAGAACTTTGATATAAGCCACGTTCAGGACTTTAAAGTTTGTGTCAGTTTACGTTGCCAGCTGTCAGTCATCAAGGATAGAGAGACTGAGTGTTGTACATGCTCGAGTGATTTAGCCCAGCGATTGGTTGGAAGGTAAGGGTTGTTTTATAATTAAAAACCACAATCCAGAGAACCACTCAGTTGCTTAGTTGTTTTGGGAGGCCTAATATTTTCAGTTATCACAACTGCTTCACTAATAATAATAATAATAATAATAATAATAATAATAATAATAATAAATGATTTATTCCCTGCCCATCTGGCTGGGTTTCCCCAGACACTCTGGGTGGCTTTCAACTGAATATTAAAAACAATACAGCATCAGACATTAAAAACTTCCCTAAACAGAGCCGCCTTCAGTTGTCTTTTAATAGTAAAATAGTTGTTTATTGCCTTGACATCTGCTGGGAGGGCGCTCCACAGGGCACGCGCCACTACTGAGAAGGCCCTCTGCCTGGTTCCCTGTAACCTCACTTCTCACAGCGAGGGAACCGCCAGAAGGCCCTTGGCACTGGACCTCAGTGTCCAGGCTGGATGATGGGGGTGGAAACGCTCCTTCACCGGGACATTCCCAGGGGAACTGAAGGAGGCAGTGGTGCGCCCGCTTTTAAAGAAAACATCATTAGATCCCTTAGATCTATCCAATTACCGCCCGGTTTCGAATCTTCCATCTTCCTGGGTAAGGTGATTGAGAGAGCGGTTGCTGAACAGCTTGGTAGGTTTCTGGATGAAACATCGGCTCTGGATCCATTCCAGTCCGGCTTCCGCGCTGGTCATGGGACCGAGACGGCTCTGGTCACCCTAACAGATGATCTCCGCAGGCAGCTGGATCGAGGCGGGTCGGGGCTGCTGATTCTTCTAGACCTGTCAGCAGCCTTCGACATGGTCGATCATGAACTCCTGGACCACCGCCTTGCCGACGTGGGGATCCAGGGCACAGTCCTTCAATGGCTGCACTTGTTTCTCTCTGGTCAGGGACAGAGGGTAGCGCTTGGGGGGGGAATTGTCATCCCGCCACTCCTTGGTGTGTGGTGTGCCCCAGGGTGCGATACTCTCCCTGATGCTTTTTAACATCTTTATGCGCCCCCTCGCCCAGCTTGTCTGGAGTTTTGGGCTGGGCTGCCATCAGTATGCTGATGACACCCAACTCTATCTGTTGATGGACGGCCACCCTGACTCGGCCCCAGACACACTGATCAGATGCTTGGAGGCTGTGGCTGGATGGTTACGTGGGAGCCGGTTGAAGTTAAATCCTTCGAAGGCAGAGGTCCTCTGGCTGGGACGGGACGACATGGGACTGAGGGGGCAACTCCCATCTCTTGCGGGGGTGCAATTAGTGCCAGCACCGTCCGTTAAGAGTTTGGGTGTAATCTTCGATACCTCCCTCTCCATGGAGGCGCAGATTGCAGCTATAACAAAGGCGGCATTTTTTCATCTCCGCCAAGCTAAGCAGTTGGCTCCTTACCTCTCTCGCCCTGACCTAGCCACTGTGATCCACGCGATGGTCACCTCCAGACTGGATTATTGTAACTCGCTCTACGTGGGGCTGCCCTTGAGACTGACCCAGAGACTCCAGCGGGTGCAGAATGCCGCAGCAAGACTCCTTACGGGGTCTTCGCTTAGAGATCACATTCATCCGGTGCTATACCAGCTGCACTGGCTCCCGGTGGAGTACAGGATTAGGTTTAAGGTGCTGGTTTTAACCTTCAAAGCCCTATACGGCCTAGGGCCCTCGTACCTACGGGACCGCCTCTCCTGGTATGCCCCACAGAGGAACTTACGGTCTTCAAATAAAAACACCTTGAAGGTCCCAGGCCACAGAGAGGTTAGGCTGGCCTTAACTAGAGCCAGGGTTTTTCGGCTGCGGCTCCAACCTGGTGGAACGCTCTGTCACAAGAGACAAGGGCCCTGCAGGACTTGACATCTTTCCGCAGGGCCTGCAAGACAGAGCTGTTCCACCTGGCCTTTGGTCAGGGCGCAGCCTGACTCCCTCCTTTGGCAATCTTTACAAAACTTTAGTTTATGGTTGCCATCAATTTTGATTTTAATTAATTTTTATAATGTTTTTATAATGTTGTACTGTTTTAGTGTTGTTAGCCGCCCTGAGCCCGGCTTCGGCTGGAGAGGGCGGGATATAAATGAAATTTATTATTATTATTATTATTATTATTATTATTATTATTATTCAGGTATACAGGACCGAGGCCATTTAGGGCTTTGAAGGTCAGCACCAACACTTTGAACTGTGCTCAGAAATGTACCGGTACATAGCAATCTATGTTAATTCTGTTTGCAAACTATTTTTTGTCGCTGCTTGTTTCAGGTGCAAAACAATGTGAAGCCACACTGATCTTCAGGTACAATCGAGGCAAAAAGATTTTTACCAGTGACCTCCAGGTTCCCAGTTTCAGCGTTGATTTGGGTACCAACTTCAGACTTACTGACTATTCCACTCAGGAAAGGAGCGCTTATAGCTTTATCTTAGACATCAACAACAAGAAAATCCCCGAAGTTACTCTTACGGGACGCATAGGGTAAGCCACAAGCTTTTCTCATTTTTGCAGATATTGTGGTGTTAGTTGGAGATAGTTCGGCTTCTGCCCCTCTGGAATTTCTAAGGGTAGATTTTTGCTAAGCCAGGAGTCTTTCCGTTGTGTGTTTTTCCAGATATAGCGCTGGGACAGAGTCAGCAGTGGAAGCTTCCATCTCCATTCCTCGCCTGAGGACACAAGCAAAAACAGATGTATTACTGCAACAGTCGCAGAATGGGCTGACATTCCAGATTGACAGTTCAGCTACAAGTCACGGCTCCTCAATTTCGGAGAGAATTGTCTTGGGATACGGTAGGATCATGTGTCAATGTGAAACACCTTTTCTGCCACCAATATGTGGTGAAGGATCAGAATTCGACTTATCACACTCCAAACCTTGGGACCCTTCAGTATCCACCCACACAGGGCCAGCCTTATGCAGAGTGAGACAGCTGCCTCAGGCGGCAGATGTTGAGGGGGAGGGGAAGTAGCCAGAGGTATGAGTGACATGTGTCCTGCCCTGTACCCACTACACAAGCCTGCTGCCCTCAGGTGCAATGGAAGACACTGTCCTTTCACAAGAGTAAGATTCAACTACCAGTCCAATTGGCCTCTGTATGTGCCTTGGCAGAAAGGGCCATCTTGTCTGTTGCCTCGGGCAGCAAAATGATTTGAGCCAGCCCTGAATCAACAAGGCTACACAATTGCATAGCCATCTATGTGAATTCTCTTTGGAAGAGCCCAAACCATGCAGGCCTGAATTGCACATCCTGTATGCCATAAAATTGCTTTGCTCAGCGGTAGAGCAGCTGCTTTCCTTGCAAAAAGCACCACTTCCTGGCATGTCCAACTAGGGCTTAGAAACATGGGACCCTGGGCAGTTGCTTCCTGCCAATGTGGACAATGTTGAATTAGATGAACCAATGATCAGTCTCACTATAAGGCAGTTTGGGTCTTTATGGTTTGGGTTCCGTGCAAGTTCCTCCACCACATGTCAATGGAGGGTTTTGGTGTTGGTTTTTTCCAACTTTGCAAACTGGATTCCATGGGAAATAATAAGGTGACATTTGTCATTCTGCCTTAGATAATGAGAAGATTGAAGTGCAATGGAAATCAGGCCAGAGTGCCGCCCTGAAGAAAATGTCAGCCATGCTACCCGTAGACTTTGCAGATTATTCGAAAACTTTGCAGAAGCATGCCAACAATCTCTTGGACCACCGAGTAGCCAATACAGATATGACAGTCCGGCATATTTTTTCAAATTTTATAGTAGTAAGTGGAGTTTTTTTTTTTGTCATAGAGCATACTTTTCATGTGGCTCTGAATCAGGCTGATGAGAGATGTAGGTGATTCCAGTAAGAACTACCAGGCCTTAGTTTGCCGACCCATGGGCTAGAATGTGACTGCTTGCATTGTGTTTCAGCACTAGGGGTACTAGGCAGGTGGGTTAGGGTGGGTTACGGTACCTATGGGACCACCTCTCCTGGTATGCCCCGCGGAGGACCTTAAGGTCCACAAATGACAACATTTTGGAGGTCCCAAGTTGCAAGGTGGTTAGAATGGTCTCAACTAGGGCCAGGGATTTTTCAGTACTAGCCCCGACTTGGTGGAACGCTCTGTCACAAGAGACTAGGGCCCTGCGGGACTTGACATCTTTCCGCAGGGCCTGCAAGACAGAGCTGTTCCGCCTGGCCTTTGGTTTGGACTCAGTCTGACCCTTATGTTTCCCTCCCCTTATGGTTTTGATCTATGGGCTACTTTTAAAATGAGGCTGCATTTTAACTTGTATTTTAACTTGAGGTCCCCCCCCCCTATTATGTTTTTACTGTAATTTTGCTGGTGTTAGCCGCCCTGAGCCCGTCTCTGGCCGGGGAGGGCGGGGTATAAATAAAAATTATGATGATGATGATGATGATGATGATGATGAATTGCTCATTTCAACTTTTCTGATCACAAGGCTCTTTGTCGCTTGATATTTTATTCTGATCTTGCAGGCAACCAATACCTGGTTACAACAGGCTTCCAAGAACGTTCCTTATGCGAAAAATCTACAGGATAAGTTAAGTGGACTCCAGGAGCTCAATTTTCAGAACATGGAACTTTTTGCCATCCCGGAGGAGCTTTTCTTAAAAAGGTAAAGTGAAAGATGACATGTCTTATTTGGTGCTGACAAGGACCCTTTGTGGCCTTGAAGCCGAGCCTCATTACTAAGGGCAAATTGTTCTGATACAAGATACACTGATGCAACATCCAGTTTATGACAAATGCCTGGATCAGAACCATGTTTCTAGAAAAAATAGCCACCCATTGTCTTGCACTTTGATAGCTCTTGTCAGCTTTCTGCTAAAATTAGCACATTTTGTATAAGGGGAGTATACAAGGGGAGTGTAGTCTGGAATTTGGGAAGGGACGATAGCTCAGTGTAGATAACATGCTTTTTATCTCACATTCAAGCCCTAGCATCTCCAGTTACAATGATCCCAGATAGCACATTATAGGAAAGACTCTCTGAGAGAGATCCCAGAGAGTATTGGTTATTTATTTATTTATTTATTTATTTATTCACTTACTTACTTACTTACTTATTTAATTTTTTTTAAAATCAGTTTTACACTACATATTTAAATTCAAACATTAAACATAATCATTAACATTTAGGATTCCCTGAATCCTTGGACTTCCCTCCATCCTTCCGTGGTTTCCATTTTCAATGTTTTTCAACTGCATCGAATGTTTTCTCTCTTTTTCTTAAAATAATCCATTTTTACCGAAGTTTATAGTACATTACAAACGTTACTCAAATCCTGCCAAAGTTTTCAGATTGTTTACAGTGTTCTCTTAGGTAATTTGTCAGTTTCTCCCATTCCTTATTAAAGCTCCTCTCTTCCTGCTTTCTGATTTTCCCGGTCATTTTTGCCATTTCAGCGTAATCCATCATCTTTACCAGCCATTCAACTGTGGTTGGGACTTTATCTCCTTTCCAGTACCAGGCCACTAGTATCCGTGCTGCTGTCACTGCATACATGAATAATCGTTTCTGCTTCTTTGATATCTCTGCACCTAAAATTCCTAGTAAAAAAAGCTTCTGGTTATATTTATGTACCACCTTTCATCCGAAGATTTCAGGACAGTTTACAGGATACAAAAATACAGGGGATACAGGGGTGGATGAAGAAAAAATCCAACTTAGAATAGGGCAGCTTCCTAGGCAAAGCGCAACCATTTGTTATTTTGTGGACTTTGTGGGATCTTAATTCTGGGTAACTTTTTATTGCAGCGATGGCCAGGTCAAATACATTTGGAACAAGGAGAGTACTGTCATTACCATTCCGCTGCCGTTTGGTGGCAGGTCATCCTACGACATGAGAGTGCCTAAGATTCTGGAAATGTCTCAAATGGCAATGCAGTCAATGGGAGGAAACATGGCTTCTCAGGAGTACAGGCTTCCTCATTTCACCATCCCAGAGTCATACACGCTTCGGGTGCCTTTGCTGGGCACTTTCGAGATCTCTTCCAATATGTACAGCAATTACTACAACTGGTCAGGTTCCTACTCTTTGGCGAACACCACAAAGGATGTCTACAGCCTAAGAACAAACTACTTTGTGAGAGCTGACTCTGTTCTGGAACTACTTTCATATAATGTACAAGGTAAGAATCTGTTCCAGAGTGGTGGTGGTGGTGGAGATTATGAGCATATTACGTAATTAATCGTGTGTTGTGTTTTCTCATCGGTTCAATACTTCTTACTAGAAATATGTCACAGGCTCATTTCTCTGTGCATCAAGAGTCAATATGAGAAAATTAATAACTCATATTTGGCCAAGCCTCCTCTTGAGTTTGATAAAGCTCATGCTCACAAGGCTCCTTGTGAATGTATGATACCAGGGACTTACTCAATATTGTGACTGTTCATGCAAGGAATTATGGCAGCCTGATCATATTCTCCCATGTACATTAATCTACCTAATTGGTTATACTAAACATGCAACACTATGAAGAAAAAATCCTATGCAATAGTCACATAGCAGTTTTGTTTTGCAAAGTTTTCCGCAGTCTTCTTTGTGTTTGCCTTTAGAACAATGTTGAGAGAAACTGTCACTGTTATTCAGCTGGGGAACTGAGGCTGAGAGATAATGTCATACCCAAGGCTACTTAGTGGCTGAGTTCTGATGCTAAACCACAGCTTAATATTTCATAGATGAGTTTCGGTCTCAGGAGCTTCTGTCCAGCTGCAAAAAGATCAGAAACTTTTGCTTCTGTTTTCAACTGACTGTGATTTGTTATGTAGAAACCTAGAACTATGGTTTAGGGATGTAGGTGGCGCTGTGGGTTATTATACCACTGAACTTAGGGCTTGCTGATCAGAAGGTCAGTGGTTCGAATCCCCGCGACGGGCTAAGCTCCCGTTGCTCGGTCCCTGCTCCTGCCAACCTAGCAGTTTGAAAGCATGTTAAAGTGCAAGTAGATAAATAGGTACCACTCTGGTGGGAAGGTAAACGGCGTTTCCGTGCGCTGCTCTGGTTTCATCAGAAGCGGCTTAGACATGCTGGCCACATGACCCGGAAGCTGTACGCCAGCTCCCTCGACCAATAAAGCGAGATGAGCGCCGCAACCCCAGAGTCGGCCATGACTGGACCTAATTGTCAGGGTTCCCTTTACCTAGAACTATGGTTTAAGGCAGTAATCCCAAACTTGGGTCTCCAGCTGTTGGGGTTTTTTTGACTACAATTCCCATCATCCCTGACCACTGGTGTTGCTAGCTAGGGCTGGTGGGAGTTGTAGTTCAAAAAGAGCTGGAGACACAAGTTTGGAAAACACTGGTTTAAGGCCACAAGCTGTGATAAGAAACCACCGTCTGAACTTGGTTTATTTTCCTAAACTAATCAGTTTGCATACAACATAAAGTGTAATTAGGTGAAAATATTTCTTGAATTTGGCTTGCAGGACCTATGAATGTAGAAGGGTGTGCAGTATATTCCAGCAAGGCACAGTAGCTCAAGTTATTTAGTTGTTGTTGTTGTTGTTAAAAAAGTTGATTGTACTTTTCTCTTCTCTCTCCACCCACAGGTCAGGGAGAAGCAAGTTTTGATGGGAACAACATGGCTTGTAATTATGAAAGTTCACTGCAACACAAACTCCTCAATTCAAATTTTAAATTTAGCGAAACAGGCAATTTTGAACCCACTCCTGTGGTCAGGAGGACCCTCACACTGGTAACATCCAGCCCGCTGGGTACTCGGTTTTCCCTGTCTTATGCTGAAGATGCCGAATTGAGCAACAACTTGCTTCTTCAAAACATAAATGTGGAAGGGCAACTGAATGTCGCTTCAGCCTTTGCTAAAACCACAGGCACACTGTCAAGCACCTTTGATGTGAACCAACTCGTTTGGGCAGGAGAATCCAATCTGAAGTTTGACTCTTCCTTGCTTCAGGCTACTAACCAGATGACTGCCAGGTTTACAAATGGCCCATGGACAGTCAAGTCCATCTCGAATGTACAGAATGGTCTTCTGACTAACACGGCTTCCTTGAAGTATGAAAACAGCCAGCTGAAGTTTTCCTCTGAGACCGCTGGAAACCACAGAAGCTTTGCAGTTGCCAACAAGTTTGACTTCTCTGTGGACAGAAAGGGAGCTGCGCTTCGCTCCGAGTACCAAGCCAATTACGCAGAAAACCAATGCTATGCCCTGATTTCGAGCTCTGTTAACGGCCAAGGTGTCGAGCTGATTAGCCACATGTCTGGGAAAGGTGAAAGACTCAAAGCTGAGCACAAGTCTACATTAGGTGTTAACCTCGATGGCCTGGCAAGCACTGCAACAACAACACTTCAGTTTAATCCTTTGAAACTGGAGAACGAAATGAATGCCCGGATTGGCATCGCTGGGGCTTCCGTGAAGATCAATACAGGAGGACACTTTGGGAAACACAATGCAAAATTTGATTTGGATGGAAGAGTGGCTCCCACAGAAATCGTGCTTACAAGTGTATATCAAGGCAGCATTTTGGATGCAGACAGCAAGAACACCTTAACCTTCAGAGTGAACAAAGGCGGACTGAGGTTTGCAAACAGCTTGATCGGGTCATACAAAGGAATGAAGCTGGAAAACACTCATGACCTGAACATCGTGGGCTTGTCTTTGACTTACGCTTCCAATTTAGACCACACCATCAGTCCGGGCAAGTCCCACAAACACCACCTGGACTTCCAGCTGCAACCCTATTCTCTCACAGCCAGCGTGAACAACGACTTGAAATTCGGCAGTGCTGATCTAAACAACAACGCACGGTTACAACTTGAGCCCCTGAAGGTTAATCTGGATGGCAATGTGAAAGGTGCCTACAGCAGCGATGAAGTGAAGCATGCCTATACATTTACCTATGCAGATCTGGTGGCGCATGTTAAGACCGACACAGTAGCGAGTATTCGAGGTGCAGCTCTCACCCACAGAGTAAACTTGGATGTTGCAGGTCTCTCTTCGTCGGTCGTCATCAACACAAACTGTGACTCAAAATCCCTAACCTTTTCCAATGCAATACGATCTGTTGCAGCCCCATTTACTGTCACTGTTGACATGCATACAAATGGGGATGGAAGACTCTCAATCTTGGGAGAGCAGTCAGGACAGCTGTACAGCAAATTCCTGCTAAAAGTCGAACCCCTTGCTTTCTCACTTTCTCATGATTATCGGGGATCCACTGGCCACATCTTCAATTCTGAGAAAAGATACAAGACATTACTGGAGAACAAGGTCACTGCTCTTTTTACGCCATCTGAGCAAAGAAGTACATGGAAGATGAAGAGCCAGCTGAACAATAATGTGTACACTCAAGATTTTAGTGCTTTTAATGATGCAGAAACTATTGGGGTGGAGCTGGATGGAAAAACCTTAGCAGACCTTTCTGTACTGGACTTTCCTATAACTATACCATTCACAAACCGGGGGAGAATCAATTTAATTGAAGTTTTAGATTTAAGGGAAAATGTAGCCCAGACTCAAGAGTTTGGTCTTGCTCTTTCCGTGAAGTATGATAAGAATGAAAACATGCATGTCATCAATCTGCCCTTCTTGGAAAAGCTACCAGCTTGCTATGAGCAAATGAGGCAGTCCATCTTAGCTGTACTCAAATCTATTCAGAAGAACCTAAAGGGTGTAAATATAGATCAGGTTGTGAGAAAATACAGGGCAGCATTAGATAAAATCCCCCAGCAGGTTAATAACTATGTGAAGACATTCGATCTGGAAAGCAAAGTGAACAACCTGAAAGAGAAACTGGATGCATTTGCAAAGGATTACAGCATAACTGTCAATGACCTTGAACTTGCTTTGGAAAATGCCAAAACTAATCTCCAGGCAGCTTTGTCTAAACTGCAGGTTTTCCTGGTTGAAACTGAAAGGTATATAAGGAGCAATTATGATTTAAAGGCAGCTGTTCTGCAACTTATTGAGCAGATTATTGAAAAAATGAAAGTTATAGACAGGCAATATGAAATCAGTAAAAAAATGATTGACACTATTCATCAACTGCAATCTGCCATCTCTCAGTATGATTTTAACCAGATAGGAAGCAGTGCTGCTGCTTGGGTTCAAAATATGGATGCTGAGTACAAAATCAAAGCTCGAGTGCAAGAAAAACTAGATCAACTGAAGAAACAGATAGAGAATATAGATGCCCAACACATTGCAGAGTGTTTGAAGCAGCAAGTGGAGGCAATTGATATTAGAACACTTATAGAGAAGCTGAACATGTCCTTTCCCATTCAAAAACTTAATCAAATTCTGGAGCAAATTAAAGATCTTCTTCTAAATTATATGGAGGACTACAAAGTGACTGAGAAGATCAATATACTTCGGAACAAAATGCATGAACTTATTGTGAACTATAGAGTTGATCAGCAGGTCAAAGTTCTAATGGACAAAATAGTTGAGTTGTATAACCAACAGAAAATTGGAGAAACAATCCAGAAATTAACCCTCTCTCTGAAAAAAATTGACATAAAAACATTCTTCAACCAAGTACTGAAATTCATTGATGATGCTGTTAGGCAGCTCCAATCATTTGATTACACAAATCTGGTGGATGAAGTCAACAACTTTCTTGATTTTGTTATCAAGAAGCTGAAGTCATTTGATTACAACAAATTTGTAGATGAAACAAACAATAAAATCCGGGAAACAACACAGAAAATCAATGATGAAATCAAAGCTTTGGAGCTACCTCAGAAAATAGAAGCTACAAAACAATACATCAAAGATGTCGCTGCTGTGGTTGCTCAGAACATACAGAAACTAAAAGACACTAGACTTGCCATCATCGTTAACTGGCTTAGTGATCTCTTAAGCTCAACAGCATTAAGTGAACTGAAAAGTAAAGCTTGTGAGTACCTGGAAGATGCACGTGAGAGAATTTATCAAATGGATATCCCATTAGAAATCCGGGGATACCTTGAGAAGGTCAGCCAGCTCTACAGCACCATAATCACCTTCCTAGATGAACAATGGAAAACTGCCTCAAAAAAGATTACCCTTTTAGCTGAGCAATACAATGTAAAAACTATGGCTGACAGTTTCAACCACTTTGTTGAAACTGGTTTCAGAGTTCCTGAGATCAGAGCAGGCATAATCAACATACCAGCTTTTGAAGTCAGTCTCCGGGTCTTGCGGGAAGCCACCTTTCAAACTCCAGATTTCCTTATTCCACTAACTGACCTGCGTGTCCCATCTTATCAGGTAAACCTCAAGAAATTGAAAGAAATCAGAATTCCAGTCAGATTTACTACTCCTGAGTTCACCATTCTAAATACATTCAAAGTGCCATCTTATACAATTGATTTGAATGACATCAAGCTGAAGATTGTGAAGACGATTGACCAGATCATGTCGAGTGACTTTCAGCTGCCAACTGCTGATGTGTATTTCCAAGATATAAAGATGAAAGATATGTATTTTTCTGACTATTCTTTCCCAGAAATGAATTTCCCTGAACTCCAAATACCTGAATTACTGATCCCAAAACTAAATTTGAATGAATTCCAGTTCCCAGAGATCCAAATTCCAGAATTCCAGCTGCCCCGCATTCCACACTCTGTGACGGTCCCTACATTTGGAACATTGTCTGGTGCTTTCAAAGTAACCTCTCCCTTCTTCACGTTGACTACTAATGGTGCTTTTAAGAACACAACAGCTTTTGCCCACAGCCCACAATTTTTGGGGTCTATTTCAGCAGTAGCAACTTCCAAAATCAACTGCCTTGCTTTTGAAATGACTGCAGATACAAGTCTCTCAGCTCCCGAGATGCAGCAGTTAATCCTAAGAGACAACCTGAAGTTCTCCCACATGTACATTGATGCTATTCATGCAGGTGAAATAACATTTTTGGGGACTTCTGTTCGGGGAAATGCAGAAACTACAGCAAGATTCCATACTGAGCGTAACTCTGTAGATCTGTACAACCAATTAACAGGCAGCCTCCAGAAGAAGATTTCCATAGAGAGCAGGACAACCTACAGACACAGGCTATATATTCCAAATTTCAGCAGCCAAGCAGAATTAAGTAATGAAATAAAAACAGCGCTAGAAGCAGGACGCATATCAGCTACTTCCATTGGCAGAGGAGACTGGAAATGGACAGCCTTTGATTACTCTGGTGAAGGAACCCATGAATCAAGTGTCAGCTTCGGTTTAGGGGGATCTGTAGCTTCATTCGTAGCACAAAACAAGATCAATGATAAGTACTTGAGAGTCGACCAAAGACTGGCATATGAATATAATCTACCAAGTTCTGCAAGGCTTGAAGTTCAATCTGTAGTAGAATCTCCACAGCTGGGACGTAGTGACTTAAATGTGCAAGCCACAGGGAATCTTGCAGAGCTCAAAACAGAACTGAGGGGCACACACAATGCTAAGTTGAATGGACGCATATCTGGGACTATAAATAATGATGTGAACTTCTTGGTGCAGCCCTTTGAACTGAGCACATCAACAAATAATAACATGAATGTAAAAGTTAGCTTCCCAATGAAAATAGTCGGCAAAATTGAGCTTGTGAATAATTATATACTGGCACTGAGTCCCTCCACTCAACAAGTTAGCTGGGCAGCTGAGGGCAGATTTAATCAATACAGATACGTCCATAACATGTCTGCTGGTAACAACGAAGAAAGTATAGAGGCTTCTGTGTCCATGAATGGTGATGCTAACTTGGAGTTCCTAAAAAATCCCCTCTCGTTTCCTGAACAATCTATTATGGGCATCAAGACACCCCACGTGCAAGGATACTCTCTGTGGGAGGACTCAGGGCTGAAGAATTTACTGAAGACTACAAAGCAATCATTTGATTTAAACCTGAAAGCTCAGTACAAGAAGAACAAAAATATGCACTCGTTTCAAATTCCTTTGGATGGAGTGCATCAAGCCCTGAATCAGTACATTGCAACCTTCAACAGGCACTTTGAGAAAGGGAGAGACAACACCTTAGCATTCCTGACCGAGTCCTATAACCAAGCCAAGACCAAGTTTGACAAGTACAAAATAGATACTTCAGTTAACAAAGTCCCACAGACATTCAGGATTCCAGGGTACACTGTTCCAGTGGTCAACATTGAGGTATCTCCTTTTACTGCTGAGCTCCCAGCTTTTGGCTATGTGATCCCTAAAGAAATGAGCACTCCAAGTTTCACTGTCCCACTTGTGGGGTTTTCAGTGCCATCCTATACATTGGTCCTTCCATCATTGGAGTTACCAGTCCTTCATGTTCCCCAAGGTCTGCAGACTCTTAAGCTTCCCAGCTATCGAGCACACTCGCCTTTAAACAGAATCTACATTCCAGCCATGGGAAATATTACCTATGAATTTTCATTCAAATCTAGTGTGATTACCCTGAACACAAATGCTGGCCTTTTTAACCAATCTGATATCATTGCTCGCTTGAGTTCATCCTCCACTTCTGTGATTGATGCCCTGCAATATAAATTGGATGGAACAACCAGCCTCACAAGGAAAAGAGGGTTGAAGCTAGCGACTGCATTATCCCTGAACAACAAATTCATAGTGGGAAACCACGACAGCACCATCAGTCTCACCAGGAGGAATATAGAAGCTTCAGTGATTACCACAGCAAAAAGCAGCATGCCAGGCTTGAACATGAATTTTAGGCAGGAGCTTAAGGGAAATGCTAAATCAAAGCCAGTCATTTCCTCAGCTATTAATCTAAACTACGCTCTTGACACTCGTGGTGCCACTGCTGAAGGAGCAATTGTCCACAAGGCCACCTTGGAAAGCATTGTATCTTATATATCTGTAGATACTTCAACCAATGCTTTCATCAACGGAGTGCTTCACAAGAGAAAACCATTTTCTGGAAAGTTGGTTCATGAAGCAGATGCCTACCTAAATGCTAAAGGTGCTCGTTCCTCAGTCAAATTTGAGACCAGCTCTGACATCGATGGAATTTGGAAGTTTGACACAAAAGAAAATGTTGCCATTGAAGCATCCACTCGTCGTCTTTATGCATTATGGGACCACAATGGAGAAAATAATCTGAAATATTATCGAATTGTCAGAACTGAAGGACATCAGAACTGCAAAGTGACTTTAGAAGTAGAGCCTGGAAGTATGTCCATGCGTCTTCAGATACAAGCTAGCCAACCAAATAATTTCTTCGGTGAGACTTCAGTTAATCAAGACTTTTCCGTTGCCACCAACAGTGAGAATCAGAAGATTGAGTGGAAGATCGAAGGCCAAACCCTCTCCCTCTTCCTTGGACATCGCTTGCAGTTATCGAATGACAACACAGAAGCTCATTTTGACCTGTCCGGTTCTTTGGGAGGTCATGTAGATTTCCTCAGAGGCCTTGTGCTGCCAGTTTATGACAAGAGCTTATGGCAGATCTTGAAATTAGATGACACCACTAGTCCTGGAGAAAGGCAATACTTAAATGTGTCAACATCCTTCGTATACACAAAAAATGAAGATGAGTACTTTATCCCCATAAATGTCAACCAGCTGACGGATGGATTTACATTCACAATTCCTGAAATTAACTTACGGGATATCAAAATCCCCCAAAGACTGACCACCAAGCCATTTCACATTGGATTTCCATCACTCCCAAAAATTCAGTTTCCTCAGTACGATGTAGTGACCAGCTTGAAAGAATATAAAATTCCCTACTTTGAGGTGACTATACCTGAGAAGCTATTAACTGTATCTGAATATACTCTTCCAAAGACCCTTTCTCTGGGCAAAATCTTTGTGGACTTCAGCGCTGCAGCCAAGAAGATAGCTGACTTTGAGTTGCCTACAATTACTATTCCTGAACAGCAGATTGAAATCCCAGCCATTAAAATCTCCTTCCCTGCTGGAATCTACATCCCCACTTTTGGAGCTTTAGGTGTTTCTTTCAAAGCTGCTTCACCATTGTACAGTACCACCTGGAAAATAGATTTCAAGAACCATAAAGACTCTTTCAACCATTCCATTGATTTTACTGCATATTCACCACTGCAGTTCCTGGCCTATGATCTAAAAGGTAAGATATATATATATATATATATATATATATATATATATATATATATAAAGTTTTAGGTGTCTTGGATCCTGAGGGAAGTTCTTTGCAAGGGAAGTGTGTCCCATCCTCTCCAGCCACCTGCATTCTCTCAAAACAACAACAACAACCTGTGAATGGAAGATGCCTTCACTAAAATTTGGGTGATTCCACCCCCTCTCCCAGCACCCCTCACCCCTCCTTCCATACTGTTCAGAAGTTGCTGCCCGAACCTTTGAGGAAGCTTTTCGGGGTACACAGGCAGCTTTTAGTAGTCAGGCCACTTTCCTTCCATAAACTTCTTCCCATTTACTTATCTTCATATCAAAACCACTGTACCTCAGTCAAAAGGTACATACTATACCAAAAGAATGAAATAAAAAAGCTACATTGTGGAAGGAAAATGAAAGAGTGTGCTAGGAATCTGATACTTCAGGTAGTATCTGAAGTAATAGGAATTATACTTCAATTTTTAAAAGAGTTTCACCAATATTTTCAGTAATATTTTCAGCTGTCCCATAAGGCAGACTAACATTATTATGTAATCACATATTGCTGTTGGAGGTGGCCAGGGACCAAATATGAAAGGTCAACTAGGTAGTTTAAGGCTAGAGGAAGATTTTGACTCATAGAGGGACATTTGAACCAGGAATATCCATTGTTCTCCTCCGAGTCACTGCCTTTTGCACTTTCCCCTTCCTCAAAACACATTTTCTTATGCCCTCTCCTTTTTGGAGTATATCTGGTATGGAGATACTCCAAAAAGGATCCTCCGTGGAGAGGAAAAAGTGTGGGAATGCCATGATTTTGAGGAGCACCTCATATGGACAAAGATGGAGGTACAGGAAGCTTTCTATCCCCATTAAGCAACACCTATAGATGAGCCCCTAGTTTACGGATGAGTCTGTGCAGTAGACCAGCTCTCTATAATAGCTGCAGCAGATCCTGTAAAATGTAGAAACCAATAACAAAAACTTCTGCATTCAGTGCAGCAGTTTATTATTTAATGGAAAAGTGAGATGTTGAGCACACATTATCTCAGCCCTAGACTTTCAATGCAGGCTCCATTTACGTTAGCTATAATTTCACCTGTGTGGAACCTTTTCTTCATAGGTGTGTGGATCTACAAAGGTAACAACATCGAAGGAAACAGCCATTTTGTGCATCGTGACCTGAGTGCAGAATATAAAGAGCGTCTCACTGTACTAGAAAATGGGTAAGGACTTGTTTTCGTCAACCTAAACGGCACACTCTATAGGGAATCCCAATTCAATGAGCTATGGCCATTATAAAATGTGTGCTAAATGTTGTCCTTTCACTTAGTGTGCTCCTAACAACCCTCTCTCCCCCCAAAATGGGAGAAGGGAGGGAATGACACCCAGGGAACATGTCTGAAGGTGCCATCTGCTCTACTTTGAGATTTGAAAACAGGAGGTGATAGTCAACTAAGTCATATTCAGTGGGTTTACTCTGTGTTTGACAAAATTGCCTATCACGCAAGGTCTTTTTGTGGATTCCATCACCAGATATGAGACTTTATTCCAAAGTGGGGCAGAATCACTTCACTGGTTTCCTGACAGCTGGGTCTCCTGCTGCTTGCTGGGAGGGAGAGTGGGGTGTTGGCAACCACACCAGCAGCAAAGCCAATATGGTGCTTCTAACTGTGCATTTGAGTTTTTGTGAAGGGCAGGGGACAAATATTTATAATAAACAAATGAATGCCTGGATAGCTCAGTTGGTAAGAACATGGCCCAGATCATGACAAGGTTGCAGGTTCAATCCCTGTATGGGACAGCTGCATATTCCTGCATAGCAGGGAGTTGGATTAGATGATCCCAGTGCAATTTTTCTAGAAAAGAGGTGCTAGAGCTCACCATGAACTTGACAATGACACCCACCTGAGAGGTGCCAGAGCTGAGCTCCAGTTGTTGTTTTTTAAAAAGCTCTGGATGGGATCCTCAGCTTCCCTTCCCACTCTACAATTCTATCATTCTAAGTCTTCTGAGATAGACATTCATTTAAAATCAACTGTATTTTTAAATTAATAATAATTAATAATTACCTTTTCTCTGATTGATTCTGCCTGTTTTAGAACCAGTGACTATGCGATACATCTGGATGTCACCAGCCCAACCTTCACTGATGTTCAAGTGCGTTTCCATGAACAGACCGCAAGAGTTGCTACCTCAATATCTTCATCTTCAGCTGGAATCCTTGGCTCTCTCATCAGTCTGGATACGGATACTTTCAAGGGCGAGGTTTTCTACCAAACTCTGGTAAGCATGGCCAGAATTAGGCCGTGTGCTTTTGCTTAAAGGATCATGAACTTACTACTGGCACAGTGCCCATCTTTATGATAGATGGGTTTGAAGGCAGAAGACGGGGAAGTCAAGTTTTATTGTGACAGTCCTGTATTGTGAGGTCTCTGTTAACTGAGTTAGACTGTTTCTCACCAGGAACAGAGGTGTGGTAAGAGCAGGCTGCTCTGTGACAAAGGGATATGCCACTTCTGGGGCCTATCTTTCCATTTGCCACAGCATAGTTGCTCTGCTTCTCTCTTTCATCTCCTCAGCGTAAACTGAGTTTTTCAGAATTTGAATATGTCGCCAGACTTCTAGCAGTACCATGAGGGGAAGACTAAGATGTGTTTTTCTAAGGCCACTTTTAACTTATTTGTAGATGTTAGCCGAATGCAGGCTTCTCCTACCTGTTGCCCCTCCCCCAAGTTGTTGGACTACAACTCCCATCATCCCTGATAATTGGCCATTGGATTTTTAAATTATAAATGATTACTGCAAAAAGAAGCTATATCTCTACACCGGGTCATATTCTGCCAATTTTTTATTTCATGTTACTTTTTATTTCCCATATTTTAGTGTCCTTGGGTTGACTGAAATTATTTAATAATTTAGATAGGCTTAGGATTTAAGTGTGTTAGGAAACAATTTAAGATGTTTAAAGACAAATCTGAAAGAATGAAAGATGTCAAGTGACTAAGTTAAATTTTCTGAGAAAATTGAGTTTGGAAAACTGTTAAAATGATATATAACAAAATTCAACCAAGGGGATTTGAGGAAGTCACTAAATAATGTTACCAAGATTTAAATAGGATGTATGTTTGTGTGTTTTGGAAAATTAATTAAAAAAATTGAATTTTTAAAAAAAATAATTTAGGAAGGGCACAGCAAACAGGCATAAGCCATAACCACAGATATGATAAACATTGGTGCAAAATAAGTCTATTAGTGGAAGACTTGTCTTGGGCTTTTCTTGGCAAAGTAGTGGGTGAGTGACAGTTCCTAAAAATGTGTTTTGCATTTGCAGTCTAACCCTCAGGAAGTCGTCGATGTCTTCAAAAGCGAGATATCATTCCGAAATCCTGAACTGATTCAAGTCAGAGCCAACTGGAAAGAGGATGCTGCCACAGACCTACTTGAAGGCTTAAAAGAGAAGCTGCCTAAAATAGCCGGTGCTTTGTACAACTGTGTTAACAAGTACCACCATGAGCATATGGGTATTGAGATCAACGCTGCCACCTTGAAGCTGAAGGACAACCTGAAACATAATGCTGACATGTCTTACAGAGCTACTTTAAGCACTATCAACGAACTGGAACAGGGGCTGCATGGCATAACTAACCAGGTCACTGGGGAATATGAAATCTTGAGGAAGAAAGCCAAGAAGATGTACCACCAAGCTGCAGATCAAGCCAACCAGATGGACTATGACCAAATCAGAGCCCAGTTTTTTGAAGCCACCATGAATATAATTGCAGAATACCATAAAAGGGTGAAGCATCTTATTGATTCTGCCATAGAATTCTTGAAGGTAACAAAATTCCAGGTGCCAGGAGTAGATGGAGAGCACACTGGTGAAGAACTTTATGTGATGGCCACTGAGAAGTTAGCAAACACCATAGAGCTCTGCATCACAAAAATGCAGGAATATTTTGATGACCTGAATGCATATGCGAATGAACTAGAGGTTAAAATTCCAATTTCCGGCCAGACCCTCAAAGTTCGTGACATACTTGATGAAATTAAGGTCTTTCTAACACATGTTAGAAATAGAGTCAGTAACCTATTTCTTGCCCTTGAAAAGATTGACTTCACACAATATCTAAGAGAGCTCAAGGAAGTCGCTCAGCAAGTTTTCAAAACAGCAGAAGATCTGATTGCAAATTTGAAAGCCCAAAACTATGAACATTTAAAAGCCCAGGCAAGACAACTCTCGGTCAAGATCCGGCAAGGACTCAATGAGTTAGCAAGCAATATAGGATACTTCGCTCAGCAGTTTGGAAAGTTTATCCAACAGACTTTGCAGGTTAGTTCCGTGGAGATAGAGCGTTTGCTGCAAAGCATCAAAGCCCTACGCGAGGAATATTTTGACCCAAGCGTTGTTGGGTGGTCTGTCAAATATTACGAAGTGGAAGAGAAGGTGTTGGCTTGGCTGAAGGGTGTGATCAATGATGTGGTAGAATGGCATGCCAAATGGATCAGTGGGGCTTCTGACATGGTTGCACACCTGACAGATCAAGTGAAAGATTTTTTGGAGAACTATGAAACTGAATTCTCCAAGTCGGCTCATGACAAGATTCTATATTGGTCGGAAGCTGCTAAGAAGAGTGCTGCAGAACAAAACCAAAAAGTCAAGGCAAAGGTAAATGAGGCATACGAGCACCTGTCTGATTCTTATGCAAGGCTTATCGCTAACACTAAGACCCTGATAGACCTGACAATAGAAAACTATACTGCATTCCTCCGGTACCTCCAACAGCTTCTGGATCAGTTTGAACAAGCGACAGCTGACACACTGAGGCCCTATATCGTTGTCCGCCAAGGAGAGCTCAGGATAGACATCCCAAAACCATTTGACTTGCCAACCATTTATCAGATGAGCCAGCTCAGTGAGGAAGATATGAGAAAGAAACTGGAAATAACGCAGGAACTGATTCAGCAAGGTGTCGAGCAAAGCTCCAGGAAATGGGAGAATCTGCAATATTTCATTGATCAGCAGATCAGCGCTGGGCAACTGACCATGCAACAGATCAAGGAAAATGTACAGAAGCGCTTGCAATCTTGAACGGACAAAGAGAAAGAAAGCTAGTGCAAGCTTTTACCACACCATATTTAAAGCCAGCGGCAATCATTGCTCTTGGAACATCAGAAAGCTATTTGTTTGAATTTGGCATTTGTAAATGAAAACGGAATAATTTGTGGGTTAGTCTAATGCTTTTCAAAAGCCAATAAATTAATTCTTTGTGACATTTTAGCGTCCTTTCATTGAAACCAGTTTTCTTTTAGGTCATAGGTCATAATCCAGTATTTTTTAATGGAAGCCTTTACAGAGGCTTCAGATGGAACAGGGCCAGCCCCACATTGAGCAAAATGTTTTGAAAATTGCTTCAATGGAAGATGAGAACCCAATGGAACAAGAAGTAGCATGTGATGAAAAAGTCAGCCTAAGAACCCAGCTAAAGAATGTGAATTATAAATAAATTTTAATTAGGCAAGTAACAGGAGGAAAGTAGGCAGAAGTGTACATGTTGGGTTGGAATGTGCATTCTCCATAAAACAAAACAAAGGCATCATCAGTGAGTAAAATTGATCTGTCTACAAAGTTAAACATTAAGTTTCTTTTGTGCCCTAAATAGTCCTCTAACCAGTCAAGGGTCAAGCACTGTACTTGTCAACATAGTTTCCCTTTTTCTCGTCAACCATGTTTGTATTTTCTGGTTTGTACAACCATTATTTTTATATTTCTATTTTAATTGTTGAATATTTTATTTTTGGTTCAATCCAAGGCCCACCATTGTTTCAGGCAATCTTCAGCTTAAACTGAGGTTGTCAGATCCTTGTTCTGAAGCAGGCTGGTGTCCCACTGTTTTTACTCTGCCAGTACTACTTAAATAGGCAAAGTTCATTAGAGGCAGTATTTCAAGAATGAGCACTCTCTTGCTGCTCAGCTGTTGAAAGTGCAGGAGCCTTCTCTGGGCAACCTCGCAGGAAGGCCTCATGCGAATATTCCTAAGTTTGAAAATTCTGAAATTTGTGAAAGCAAAATATTTGGGCCTAATAATTTATTTGGTTTTATATTTAGCCATTAGAACACACTGTACATATCAGAGACCAGACTAATAGGATTCCCACCCTTTCCCGTTCCCTTCTTTCTTTTCTCAGAACAAACTTGTTTTGCAATGTCAGTAGAAAAGTTGTGTATATGTATCCTTTAATTAAACAGTTCACTCTGCTAGCTTCTGTATTTTTTTTCCCTTACCTTGTTAATTTATGAAAGGAGGTTTCTTCTGTTTCGTTTTCTTTGAATCATATTCTTTTCATTCTCTTTTCCTGGGACATTTTTTGGGCTCGTTACAAAGGGATTTTGCAAGTGTGTTCTAAGTCTGTCAGAGATGACTCCCATCTTCGGAAAACGATTCTCGTTATTGGAAGCTAAACCTTTGGCAGTGGAGCCAAACAATTTCAAGAACAGCCCTATCAACTCCATCCCATCACGGTTTCTCCATTTTGTTTATGGGGTTCTGCTCACAGGATTCTCTGGCTAGGGTCAGTGAAGAGTCTGTGACTCTGTTGGGTAGGAGGCAGCCCGTCCTTTTCACCCGCTTGAAATGGTTTACATACACAGACACCAATTGTGAGGCCTACACTTTGATGAGCAGCTCAATAGTCATGGGCTTACACTGCTTCCAGAAGGTCTGGGTCTGGGCAAGTCTAAAAAAGAAGAGAATCAAGAGAGGCCTCTCTGCAGCCTTGGGGTTCTGACTTAGCACACAGATAGTAAGCTGAAGAGAGCATTCCTCATTAATCTTAAAAGGTTGAGGTGGGGCTAGAGGCTGTTGGTCATCATCAGCACTGAGTTAAGCCTGGAAGAAAGTGGTGCAGATACCAGTGTCCCAATGCCATGTGATTCTGGCAACCCTTTAGGTGGGCCACACTGCAGTTTGCGTTACCTGAAGCTTACAAACTGTGATCCTTGACAATGCCAGTGATGTGGCATGTCCTACACAGCTTTTCCAAATGTTCTGCTATTTCTCCTCGATGGGAACGAAAGTTCTCAGGTGAAATGCTTCCAGGCAGTCAGATGGTGGCACTATGCACAAAGTTCCACCGGGGGCCGTTCTGAGCTCATTAAAATGTGTGTTATGCTGCTCATTGTCTCGTTCTCATTCTCTGCTCTGATTTCCCCTTGGTTACCTAGTTGGAAACTGTACCCCTGATAATTCATACACACACACACGGACAACCTCTAACAAATGTTGCTAAGTGAGGAACTGCCACCTGTTAAGAATCTATGGTTTGGGGATTCACTGAAGTGTGCGGTTTTCCCACACTAGTATTTTAAAAGGTTATAGATCATGTGTGCATAATAGGCAGAACATTAGGTCACTTGTCTCACTTACAACAATAATCCATTTTGATATGGGTCAGGTTGACACAAAGAATCTACCCATACCAGGTCTATTGATGAAACTGATCCCCTTTCCCCCCAAACTAATGAAATTTTCAACTAATGGGTACTTAAGTTAATAAAGTGTGCCACACATCTGTTAGGAGCCATTTGTAAAAGAAACCATTGGGAGTTCAGCTCTGAGATCACTGATATAACGTTTGAATGGCATCCCACTGGGAAACAGCATGGTATCAAATTAAGGAAAGTAACACAATAAATGTGTGAGAAATAACATTAGTGCATAAACAGTAAGGAAGAGAAGGGAGCTTGAGGGGGGATGACTGCCACTGGGTGTCCACAAAACTACTACTAATAAATTATCAGGGAAAATCCTTATCCCCTACTGGTGGCTTTGGCATTGACTTAAATGAATCATTTTCAGAACAAAAACCACATCAAAATATTAATGATGAATCAATAAATTATTTTATTATGATAATAATAATTTACACACACCTACAAAAAATACACTACACACAGCATATCCATCATAATTCTTTGTACATAATTATTTTACTAAACTCTAGCACAAGAATATTATTCTCCAGCTTCTTGCTGCATTAATACTTAGTGATTGACAACCTCAGAATTTTGTTCTTCTTATCATCATCAAATTTAACTTATCCCTCTTACACTCCACCAGTTTAATAATTTCTCTCCACATATTGGCAGCATTTTCACGCCACATTTCACACATCATTGTGCAGCACATAGAAATAATGCCAAGAAAAAAATCTATAATAATGTGTGTGTGTGTTTTAAAGCCTATTCATTACTACTTAGAGATCAATCATATTCAAAACATAGATAGATGGATGATGATAGATGATAGATAGATGATAGATAGATAGATGATAGATAGATAGATGGATAGATGATAGATAGATAGATAGATAGATAGATAGATAGATAGATGATAGAGATATAGATAGATAGATGATAGAGATGATAGATAGATAGATAGATAGATAGATAGATAGATAGATAGAGATGATAGATGATAGATATAGATAGATAGATAGATAGATAGATAGATAGATAGATAGATAGATAGATGATAGATAATAGATAGTTGCATGCCCCCCATCTCCCAAGTGGTGCAAGATTTCAAGAGTTCCGGGCCACAATACCACAATATCATGGTAACAATGGCACTGCCCCAAATGAAAATGATTCGCATACATTTGAGCTGACCAGGTTAGAATTATAAATACAAATTTAGTTTTTGTTCCTTGCCACAATGCAGCCAAGAAGTGCCTCAAGACATCAGGTATTAAAATAGGGAATTCAATATACAAAGATTGGCTCATCAGAGCACTCTAGTTTCTAGTAGGACTTATTTTGAAAAGAGTTATTAAGTGCTATAACAAGGAGTCGAACTGAACCTGAGCCAAAATCCCTCCCAAACCAGAACAGAACTCGAACCATTCCTTCAGTGCCTTCAAATACTGCATAAACTTTGCATGACTTTTTACTCTTGCCCCATCTCTCTGCTCTCATATCCTACCCATGACTTTTGCCACTCCAGACCCAGCACCTTCATCTGCCCAAAAGGTGTTCTACAACAACAATAACAACAACAATAATAATAATACTTTATTATTTATACCCCGCCCATCTGGCTGGGTTTCCCCAGCCACTCTGGGCGGCTTTCAACAAAACACTAAAATACAATAAGCTATTAAACATTAAAAGCTTCCCTAAACAGGGCTGCCTTTAGATGTCTTCTAAAAGTTTGGTAGTTATTTTTCTCTGTGACATCTGGTGGGAGGGCGTTCCACAGGGCAGGTGCCACTACCGAGAAGGCCCTCTGCCTGGTTCCCTGTAACTTGGCTTCTTGCAGCGAGGGAACCGCCAGAAGGCCCTCGGCACTGGACCTCAGTGTCCAGGCAGAATGATGGAGGTGGAGACGCTCCTTCAGGTATACTGGACCGAGGCCGTTTAGGGCTTTAAAGGTCAGCTCTAACACTTTGAATTGTGCTCGGAAACGAACTGGGAGCCAGTGTAGGTCTTTCAAGACCGGTGTTATATGATCTCGGCGGCCGCTCCCAGTCACCAGTCTAGCTGCCGCATTTTGGATTAGTTGTAGTTTCCGGGTCACCTTCAAAGGTAGCCCCACATAGAGTGCATTGTAGTAGTCCAAGTGAGAGATAACCAGAGCATGTACCACTCTGGTGGGACAGGTTGTGGGCAGGTAGGGTTTCAGCCTGCATACCAGGTGGAGCTGACAAACAGCTGCCCTGGACACAGAACTTGGTCCGTTCTTCTCTTGCTACTTGGGACCTGCCTTCCAATCCACCTGCATGATGCTTTCACCTCTTCAAATTGGTCCTCAAAGAAGATGTCATTGACATCATTGATGTAATAAGAAGTTGGCTTGACAATTCATTTGTGGGTTTCCCAGAAGCCCCTAGTGACTTTGCCACTGCAACCCAGTCTGTAACTAAGCTTCATTCCGGGTCTACAAGATGCTGGTTTCAACTGTAGCATCTATCACAAGTCACTTGTGTACAGAGGCATGTCAGAGTGTAACCATGGTGATCTTGTGAGATTTTGACCAGCTTCGGCCCATCTGAAGCTGATACAGGCTCGTCTTATCTTGAGCCCAAGCAGAGCGTCGTCACACAGCAGAAGGATAAGCAGTATGTGCTACATTCTTAACTTTATTTACACTCTATGCTGAGAGAATACAAACATGCATCTTGCCTCTGTGAGAGCAGAGAAGCAACCGTCTCTCTAACAAAGAAACTGAGGGAACAGTGAAAAACAGGAAACCAGTGAACGTCACATCCAGTCTCCCATTCCCGTGGGAATCCAACAGTAACTCTGACTGTGGAATGCAAAACAATGTCTTTTGACTGCAGTTGCTGCTCAGTGAGGGAAATAGAAACCAACAGATCTAAGTCCAAAGTCTTTTGTATAAAGTTCTAGATCAGCTGCCATGGGGCATTGCAGGGTTTGCCTGCACCCAGGGTGCGTGCACACACATGGCGGCAGGAGCAGGGGGGGCATGGAGGGTGAAAAAAACCCTTTTGTGCCAGCCCAGCCCTCACCATCAATGCCACTGGGCGGGCACAGGGCAAGGAAGGTTCATGGGGCCACACTATGTTGCCTGTCCATCTCTGCATGGGAACCCAAACAGCCAGCTGGGCAGATATTCAGCAAGGGTGCCAAGGACATGGCAGCAAGGACAGAAGAGATTCTGGGGTCCTGAGATGGTGGCAGGCAGGGCAGGGCAGGGCAGGGATCCCTGCATGGGGGTGCCTGGTTTGCACCCCCTGAAAATCATGTGCCCGGGGCTATAGCCCTCCTCCCTCCCCATGCTATGTCCCTGTACCTGCCCTCTTTTTGTTGAAAGAGGTGGGGGAAGCAGAAATATGAAACAAACAAGCAAAACCTTTAAACAAAAACATGCATTTTAAAAAACTGAAAGAAAAACATGGAATTTTTAGTTGCAGTTCAGCTCACTTAAGCCCCACTGATTTCATAGGGGTCAATGATTTCAACAAAACCACAAACAAAAAGAGAAAACTACCCCCAACCCCTTCCCTGGTTCACAAAGCAACAGAAACACAGGCATCACAATTTTACATCTCTGACGAGTTAAGTGGTCAGTAAATGGAAAGTAAGTGGCTAGAGAAGTAAAAATGCATTATCTCAGAGATCAACACAGCAATACTGCTTTTTAAGAAAGTATTAGTCCTTATTTCTTTCTTTCTTTCTTTCTCTCTCTCTCTCTCTCTCTCTCTCTCTCTCTTTCTCTCTTTCTCTCTTTCTCTCTTTTTTGGTGCATAAGATGGCAAAGAGCAGCAAAAAACCAGTTAGTCTATCCAAAGGCAAGCCTGTGCTGACAGTGGAAATAATCATGTTCTACTGCATTAGAAAAGTTAATAAACAGAAATCAAACTGATTCAAAAGCGTCCTTTTACTGCCCTCACTTTTTGCGATAATTTTTCCAAAAGAGCAGCCTGCCGCACTGTCAGATACCACAGATCTACAGTGGTACCTCGGGTTACATACACTTCAGGTTACATACGCTTCAGGTTACAGACTCCACTAACCCAGAAATAGTACCTCGGGTTAAGAACTTTGCTTCAGGATGAGAACAGAAATCGTGTGGTGGCAGTGGGAGGCCCCATTAGTTAAAGTGGTGCTTCAGGTTAAGAACAGTTTCAGGTTAAGAACAGACCTCCGGAATGAATTAAGTACGTAACCAGAGGTACCACTGTAATGCCGTTCCATGAAAACCTTCCAGTTGTGAGGCATGATTGTCCCTACTTCTGCCAATAAGTGACCCAGAAATTACTTATGTTTCAGTTAAACTATCTATATCTATCTATCATTTATCTATCTATCATCTATCTATCTACAGTGGTACCTCGGGTTAAGAACTTAATTCGTTCTGGAGGTCCATTCTTAACCTGAAACTGTTCTTACCACTTTAACTAATGGGGCCTCCCGCTGCCGCTGTGCCGCTGCCACACGATTTCTGTTCTCATCCTGAAGCAAAGTTCTTAACCTGAAGCACTATTTCTGGGTTAGCGAAGTCTGTAACCTGAATCGTATGTAACCCGAGGTACCACTGTATAAGAATATGCAGGAATTGGGGTTAAATTAAAGGAGCTTTGGAAGGGGGAGGAGGGAAGTCATTGAATGTACAGTGGTACCTTGGGTTAAGAACTTAATTCGTTCTGGAGGTAACCTGAAACTGTTCTTAACCTGAGGTACCACTTTAGCTAATGGGGCCTCCCGCTGCCGCGGTGCCGCTGCCACACGATTTCTGTTCTCATCCTGAAGCAAAGTTCTTAACCTGAAGCACTATTTCTGGGTTATCGAAGTCTGTAACCTGAAGCGTATGTAACCTGAAGCGTATGTAACCCGAGGTACCATTGTATATCTATCTATCATCTATCTGTCTATATCTATCTATCTCTATCTATCTATCGGTTTCACAGTGCTAACTGAGAGGAGGGTTGGACCCATTGCTCAGTGGTACAAACCTGCAACCAATTCTTGGGGGAGGAATGCGTCTGTTGATGTTTCATGATTCTGTTAATACTCAGTCTTCAAATTCTTGTTCGTGAAGGAATCTGTGTTTTTGTCTCCATGATTCATAAAGGCAATGTATCATTTAATAACACCCTGAAAAAACTGTATTCTTGCCATAACCTAAAAACAGCAGTTGACCACTTGACGAGTTCTGCTTAAATTATTGAGTGATCTTATTTCCTAATTCCCAAGTGAATTTGTGTTCATGTAGCATAAGTATTCTCACATCTGGCATCTTGATGGCAAAATCTCAGGAGCAGAGCTGAAGGCTAGAAATATAGGCCCATTCTCTCGCCCACCCCCTCCTGAGAATTCATATCTATTCAACCTGTGAGAGCTGTACCAGAGGCTGCAAAACATTTATTTATTGAATTTCTATCGCTCCCTTCCTCCCAAAAGAGTCCAGGGCAGCAAACAACCAATAAACCTATATAAACATCTTCAAAACAATTCCAATACAGATGCAGACTGGGAAAGATCTCTATTTGTTGGAAGCGTAGGTGCCAGAAACACAACAGAGGATAATAATAATAATAATAATAATAATAATAATAATAATTATTTATATACTGCCCTTCATCTGAAGATCACAGTGTGGTTTACAGCATAAATATACAAAATGAAAACTTAAAATACATCTCCTAGTAAGAACAAAAATAACCCCAATAACCCCTCCCACAAACACGTTTAAAAGGCCAAAGATTGCTTAAAAAGCCAAAGGCCTGGTTAGCAAAAGTACATGCCAAAGGGCAGGTGACAGGATTGTCTTGTCCATTGAATGGAAGGGGTTTGACTAGATGACCCTCGTAGTCCCTTCTATCTCTACAAGCCTGTGATCCTTACCAATAACAGTGGGTGTTTACCCGGAAATAACTCTCTGTCTTCAGTAGGACATACTCCCAAATGAGGGCCCAAAATATTAAGTTTCCTTTGATTGTGTGGCAGCTTTGTGAGATACAGAACACTTTCCATGTCAGCCGAATTTCTCTCTACATAATGACCCTCAGTTGTCTCACCTTGCTGACAAAAGTCCATATAGTTAAAGCTATGGTTTTTCCAGTACTGATATATGGAAGTGAGAGCTGGACCATAAAGAAGGCTGATCGCTGAAGAATCGATGCTTTTGAATTATGGTGCTGGAAGAGACTCTTGAGAGTCCCATAGACTGCAAGAAGATCAAACCTCTCCATCCTTAAGGAAATCATCCCTGAGTGCTCACTGGAAGGACAGATCATGAAGCTGAGGCTCCAATACTTTGGCCACCTCATGAGAAGAGAAGACTCCCTGGAAAAGACCCTGATGTTGGGAAAGATTGCGGGCACAAGGAGAAGAGGACGACAGCGAACGAGATGGTTGGACAGTGTTATTGAAGCTACTAACATGAATTTGACCAAACTGCGGGATGCAGTGGAAGACAGGAGTGCCTGGCGTGCTCTGGTCCATGGGGTCACGAAGAGTTGGACACGACTAAACAACTAAACAACAACAACAACAAATGACCCTCAGTTATCACAGCTTTGTTCTGCTTAACATTTATTTGACCATTCACACATCAAGGTTGCTGATGCACACCATATTTCACAGTAAGAATAGCTATGGGTCCAGAAGCCTCTTTATTTTTTACATTTATGTATTTATACAGGTATAGTTGCCTTTATTTTGTGGGGGAAATGTAGGTCAGCTCTCTACTACAGTGGTACCTCAGGTTAAGTACTTAATTCTTTCTAGAGGTCCGTTCTTAACCTGAAACTGTTCTTAACCTGAAGCACTACTTTAGCTAATGGGGCCTCCTGCTGCTGCCACGCCACCAGAGCCCGATTTCTGTTCTTATCCTGAAGCAAAGTTCTTAACCTGAAGCACTATTTCTGGGTTAGCGGAGTGTGTAACCTGAAGTGTATGTGACCTGAAGCGTATGTAACCCGAGGTACCACTGTATTCAGAAATATTTATAAATTTATAGCCAAGAGCCAATTAAATAAAACCAGTAAAAGAAAAAAGCTTTAATAATGCTAATAACCTGCACCAGATGAAACAACATGAGAGATGATAAAAAATATATAACAGCTGTTCCCTCAAGGAAATAGGGTGCTAACACCTTTATCTCCAGACTTCCTTCCCAGCCTTTCCCAGTCACTTCTGATCATCTTGCCAAACAGAGTGTGCCTGGCGATTATTTGCTGGCATACCGCCACTGTATGCAATCAACAAATATGCATGCGCAGATTTACGTTCACATGCTTGGCCCTAATGCAATTCCACATTCTTGGTGTGCCACTGCTGGATAGGAAGCTCAAAGGAATGTCTGCACTTTGAAGAATGTTGCTGTGTTGTAAGACCACAAAAGGGCATGAGCTGGATCCAGCAGAGAAGCACTGAAGGAAAAAAACCTCTGGCCTCACATTTGCCTGCTTTGTGTGATTATGGGCGTTGAGGGAGCCTGAGAACTCTCGGAAGGGAGGTCTGGAGAGAAGCAAGACCGCCTGCTGTAAGTCAACTCTTCTCTCTATTTTAAAATTAGAGATGGCCCATTTTGGGTGGAGGGGCTGCTCAAACATCAGGAAACAGCTCCTTCCTTGATAAGCTGCAAACCAACCATAGCTGTCAACGTTTCCCTTTTTTTAAGGGAAATTCCCTTTTTCCAAATAGGATTCTTCGCAAGAAAAAGGGAAAAGTTGACAGCTATAAAACCAACAATTGGCCCTTTTTCTCCCATTCTGCCATTCACATGTTGGGAAAGCATCGTTATGTAGAAATAATGTACTAAAGCTATGTACTAAATCCCCTGCAGAGACATTTTTGGAGGATTTTCAGGGTATATGAAATGGATATGTCCACCATTTTCGTTCCCCTGAACTCCCCTTGGAGAAACAATACTATATAGTGCAGGATTTTGCAGCTCAAAATTGTGTGTGTGTGTGTGTGTGTAAGGAAATTGAAGTATACTAGGAGTCGAGAGTGGATTTCATGCTCTTTATTCAGCTCATAGTGGTGAGGAGGAATGGAAGTTCCCCTAGAATGTCTGCTTTATATACATTATTTACACAATGGGCTGCACGTGATTGGCTAATTCCGGGGTTCTCCTGTAGGCCAATCAGGTTGCAGATTCACTTCCACCTGCAGCTGGATTGGGTGGCTCCTGTGGACCAATCAGACTGCTGCATTCTGGATCCTATTGTTCTAGGACCAATCTGACTGCAGCATTTTGGATCCAATTCAACTCAGTACATAACAGAAATGCTGGCTCCAACTAGTGGCCAGTTACCATTTTTCTTCTTCAGGAAACCCTCAACGTTTTGACATGATGTCATGTCGCTCAGTGGATGGGAAATGGCGACCACCGATGAAGGCCACCATTTCCCTCAGCAGAACACCATTTCCCTCAGAGAAATGCTGAGTGTGTGGCCTCAGAGTTGTTAACCCTGAATGTTCACTATTTGTGCATTCGAAGATCCTTACAGGAGTTTTCCTGCTACTTCAGGTCAGCAGACAAAGCGAAAGATGAAGAATGTGGTGTTCCAAAGATGACGAGGCAAGGAGAACATACACAACATTAACTGGCATATGGAACAAAGGTTTCCATTGCCAGTCAACACAAATGATGTGTCTCAGCTGCTGCAGGCAGCTGAATAGTAAATGAAAGGGTTTTTTCACCCTTTTCTCGGGCAAATGAAGGGAATAATAATAATAATAATAATAATAATAATAATAATAATAATAATAATTTATTTGTACCCCGCCCATCTGGCTAGGTTTCCCCAGCCACTCTGGGCGGCTTCCAACAAAGATTAAAAATACATTAAATGTATTAAATGTATTTTTAAATGTAAGGTGGGCAGGTTTTGCAAGAAGATTTTCTTGTGATGCATGTCCATCAGGTGTTCTGTGCTCTGAATGGTTTCCTGAGCACATCTACCCTGCGGTCCACGTTCATCCAAAACCATTTCGTTCCCAGTTCTCACACATGGTCTGTCTCCTAAAGGGAGTGAAAAGAGATAAAGCTGTATTGGAAAACAGCTACATTATCACTTTTGTAAAAGGAAGGGATTTTGTAATAAACAGGGAATATTAAGGACAAATGAGAAATAGAAAAGTAAAGACCTCCCCTGCCGTGTCACTCCTTAAGTGATTAATGAGACTTAAGGAATTCACCAATAGATTCTCCAAGCAACTGAGCGTTGCTACAGTGGAATGCGGTCAAGGTTGCATTGTATTCTCAAATCCCAGCTGTTTGGGAGCACCCAATATTTGTGGCAACAGACCTGGGGGAGAAATTACACATCATTTGTTAAAATGGGTGGAAGAACAACAGTCACACTTTCCAGAATCAACTTTGATAGCGACTTGGATGCATCTTTCGATTCTCTGTCCTCTTCCTTACAACATATTTGCGCGGGTGTGTGTGGGTGTGTGGGTGTGTTTTATAGTAGAATTAAATCCCGGAAATTGTCCAGAAATAAATCCCTTTGAACTTACGCACTGCTTTCTTGATCTGCATGGATTCAGTTATGTGTAACTTTATAATACATTTTCTAAAACAAAAGCAAAAAAATAAAACCTTTTAGAACTGTCAGTGAAGCTTTGTCATGGGTGGAAATGTCTCCTTAGAAAGTATCTCATGGAGGAAAATTAGCACATAAAACAGGAGGCAAACATGCCCCAGAAAACCAGGATGAAAGCGCCTAGGATCCCAGCCAAGAGAAACCCCTCTCCCTCTTGCTTGTTGAAACATAATTTGGTTCTTCCAATATTTGTCATCTGAAGATGGGGATCCATACATCCACTCTCTTTATCATGTGAGTTTGGGGACCTTTTCTACGGTACTGAACACTGGCAGCTGTGTAGAATTGTGTTGACAAAATAGTGCATAGCTCTATAGTTCAGGACTTGGGCTAGGAACACCCTAGCTTTCTGTTTGTTAATAAGTTTATTTGTTGAAAAGAGGAGAAGTGTACAAAGCAAAGAGACAAAGATGAACTAATAATAATAATAATAATAATAATAATAATAATAATACAATAATTTATATTTATGCCCCACCCATCTGGCTGGGTATCCCCTGAGAAGATTTCACCCCTCCCATATCCAAGAATCTGCTGATGTTCCCTGCTGATTCTCCAGAGAGAAGGGGGCGGTTTCTGCTCTCTACTTATTCTGCTCCAGCCTCACATCAAAGTGTCAGAGAGAGAGAGAGACTGAGTGTTAGAGAGAGATCGTGTGTATAGATAAGGTTGCTGCTAAGAGCAGCTGCAGACACTCAGTGCAGTTCAGCTTCTCCATTTAGCTCTGTATATAGTTTGTATGATGATGATGATAATAATAATAATAATAATAATAATAATAATAATAATAATAATAATAATTTATTATTTATACCCCGCCCATCTGGCTGGGCCTCCCCAGCCACTCTGGGCGGCTTCCAAAAGAATATTAAAATACTATGATACATCAAACATTAAAAGCATCCCTAAACAGGGCTGCCTTCAGATGTCTTCTAAAAGTCTGGTAGTTGTTGTTCTCTTTGACATCTGGTGGGAGGGCATTCCACAGGGAGGGCGCCACTACCAAGAAGGCCCTCTGCCTGGTTCCCTGTAACTTGGCTTCTCGCAGTGAGGGAACCGCCAGAAGGCCCTCGGTGCTGGACCTCAGTGTCCGGGTAGAACGATGGGGGTGGAGACGCTCCTTCAAGAATACTGGACCAAGGCCGTTTAGTTGTAGATAGAATAAAAGTAGTTATTCTACAGAGCTGTTCTCCGAGTGGTTTATGCTCTGCTGTACTCTGCTGTGCAACGACTGTCTTTGGGAGTGAATCTGGTGCTCACAACTCTGAGTTGTGAGTCCACAACACTTTGACCTGTTCCTGTGCAGAAGGTGGTCTCTGGAAGTGCTACCCAGCTCGCCTGGCCCAGTCGGGGCTGAAGTGGATGAGTCCAGTCGGTGGCACTGGCTCAAGGGCGATTCTGACATCCCCAGCCACTCTGGGTAGCTCCCAACAGGATACTAAAAACACAATAAAACATCAAACTTTGAAAACTTCCCTAAACAGGGACTAGAGTGGTGTTTCATTTCTGAAACTGATGATAGACTTGTGATGATAATGACCGCTCCCCACTTAAAACGGGGGGGGGGGGGGGCGCCCTTTGCAGGGACGCGTGCAGCCCCTAGATCTGGAGCGGCCCCAACAGCATAGGCTTGGCTTTGCCTTCCCCCAGGTGGGATACCTGGAGGTCTCCGCCTACCTCAGTCAGTTGTCCAATCCCACCTGGGGGAAGTGTTGCCAAGGAGACCAGGCCAGGTAGGGGAGGGATTACCTGCCCACACAATAGAGGGAGGATCTTACCTGGGAATCCTCACTTGGCTCCAGAGCTTCTCCCACCCTACCCACCCTCAGTTAATGTCTTATTTTGCAGGTTAACTTTTGTTCACAGGTTTTGCAGGTTAACTTTTCCTCACAGGTATGCGGGCGCTGCTACATTAAGGTCGCTGTTAAAGGGCCGGAAAGGAATTTCCCTACATTGGCAGGTTTCGCCTTTCCCGTAGCAAAACGTAACAACTTTGGCGGTATCAGGCCTTGGGCGGAATCCTTTAGTCCATCTTCCTCTTTGCGGCGGCGATACCAGGGTTCCCCATTAAAGGGGTTTTTGAAGGGAGGCTTTGACCATACGCCAAAAGGTCGTCATTGCTCTTCCCTGTGGCGGCGGCGTAACGGGGGCGGCTATCTCTGCTTGAACATATGTTCTCCAGAGCCAGCCCATCCCCCCCCCCCCCACACACACTGGATAACCCTGATGCTCCCTAGGTCCCTGGCTGGGGACTGGGGAGGGAGAACGCCCAATGCCTGAGCCAAGGTCTACCCACATTTGAAATTTAATAAAGTTGTGGCCAATTTAATCCCATAGCACGTTGTCTTGAGTTGTTATTCCACATGACGGGGGGGGGACCGCGCGGGATCTGGGGACTCCGCCTGTCCACGCAATAACAACAGCAGCAGCAACAACAAAAACAACAAAAACAACAACACAATAAAACAGCAAACCTTAAAAACTTCCCTAAACAGGGCTGCCTTCAGATGTCTTCTAAAAGTCAGATAGTTGTTTATTTCCTTGATATCTGATGGGAGTGCATTACACAGGGTGGGCGCCACTACCGAGAAGGCCCTCTGCCTGGTTCCCTGTAACTTGGCTTCTCGCAATGAGGGAACTGCCAGAAGGCCCTCGGCGCTGGACCTCAGTGTCCGCGCTGAATGATGGGGGTGGAGACACTCCTTCAGGTATACTGGTATACAGGTATACATATCTGGGGGAGGGGGGTAAAAATGGGTTCTGCGTTGCAGGATCATATTAAAGCTAGATTTTGTGTCCAGAAAAGAAGTGGATTTCTACTATAGACCCTTCCAGATAAATGGGTTTTCTTTCTTAAATCTGGAGCAACTGCTTCCATCTAGTTCAGTTCTGACAGGAATTCCTTGGAGCCTTCAGGATAATTAGATGATTACTCCCTTCATAATATAGCAATGGAACAGTATTATATTCTTCTACCCTGCAGAGCAAATCCATGAAAGGCTTAGCAGAAGAGAGATAGCGCAATTAAGCTGAATCGGGATTTTAAGTGGAGAATTCCTAGGTACTCAAAGTCTTAATTCAAACTGTCTTAAACGACAGTTACTGTAGTCAAATGGAATTATAATTTCAGCAAGAGTCCTTAAACCAAACCTGAACCCCCGCCCCAGGACACTATCTATATATTTCTATCCTATCTATCTATCTATCATCTGTCTGTCTGTCTGTCTGTCTATCTATCTATCTATCTATCTATCTATCTATCTATCTATCTATCATCTATCTATCTATCTATCATCATCTATCTATCTATCTATCTATCTATCTATCTATCTATCTATCATCATCATCTATCAATCTATCTATCATATATCTATCTATCTATCATCTATCTATCATCTATCTATCTATCTATCTATCTATCTATCTATCTGTCTATCTATCTATCTATCATCTATCTATCTATCATCTATCTATCTATCTATCTATCATCTATCATCTATCTATCATCATCTATCATCTATCTATCTATCTATCTATCTATCTATCTATCATCATCTATCTATCTATCTATCTATCTATCTATCTATCTATCTATCATCATCATCATCTATCAATCTATCATCAATCTATCTATCTATCATCTATGTTTGCTTTAAAAAAAATCTATGTTTAAGCACTTAATCCATGTATATCGTTTATCTATTTGAATCTTTCCCCTCACCCGTAGCCCAAAGAGGCAGATAATTTCCATAGAACTGGCATGATGGGATGGTAATTTCTTAATAACCTAACAAATAATACAAGAGTCCTAGAAATAGCTTCCTAGCTTAATTTTGCAGGAATCCACGTTTTATTAATATTTCTCAGGTGGCCTACAATATATTGGGGGGGGGGGTTTGAATGGAATGTCCTAGGAGGAAAAACTGGGTTTAGTCTGGTAAAGTTTTACTTGAAAAGTAGCTTATAATGGTATACAAAAATACAGACAACTGAAATCTGGATAGAAAACAGAAGTACTGGATAAACTAATTTCTTCAAATACTTTAGGATGATTAAAGTAAAAACAACAACAACAACCTCACACAACCAGATCTCTCTCTCTCTCTCTCTAATGGATAGCTGCTGGCCCAGCATAGCTTTTCCGTCCTTTAAAAATAACAATGAGAACTGGAGAACAATTAGCAGAACAAATATTTATTCTTGCAAAAAAGCATATTGAATAGATTTGAGCTCAGGAAGCAAATAATTATTAGGATCAAAATTGGCTAATGTTCTCCTGATGCCATTTCTAAAACAATTTGAGTTTTGTTATTAGTGTATGTGCGGATAATGTATTGGTTTGAATCTTGCTAAATGCTGTTTGGGCCAGATTAGTTAACATTATTTTTGTTGGCATTAATGGTTGTGCAACGTCCATAAACAACACTTCTGAACGCTTCCATAACAGAAACCCAGCCATACGGAAGCGAGGAATGAACCAATCTTTATGTCCAATGGCCTGCACTCACAAGCATATTTTCCATACTTGGATTTGGGTCTGGAATGTCTCACTTGCAAAGATCCTCTGTTTAGTTGTCTTCTCACCTGTCATCGTGTGAGTTCAAATTTAAATATAAATAAATAGTTTCTGAGTAGTCTTCCATTGATTCCTGAGGACTACGAACAATTCGGCTGCATGGCCAGCATATGCAACAGCTTCTTGTGAAGTCAGGAACCGCAGGGAATTTGGCAGGTATTCAACATGCTTTTCAGCAATCCCATATGCTCCAACATTCCTCTGATGGAAAGCAAAGCATGTGCTTTTTGGTGCCAGCTCACTCACATGGCAGCATTTGTCAGCTCTTGTGGGAGCCCACTGACTTGTGCGAGAGTGCGGTATCACTGCGAATCAGTGGCGGATTTACGTATAAGCTAAACAAGCTGTAGCTCAGGGCCTCAATCTCTTGGGGGCCCCCAAAAAAATGTAAAGGGGAAAAAACTGGATGTACATTTCCAAAATATAAGATAAAAAACCAAATAAAATAAAACCTACATACAGCAACAGTGTTTTGTGGGCTCCTGTGATGTAAGTAATGGGCCCCCCTGCTAGCCGGCTCCCTAAAATATCACTGGTTTGCTCATTTCTATATATAGGGTGCCTACATTCCGCATGGACTGGTTGCACGGCAACATTTGGAAATGGCTTTAGATCCATAGATATGCTTAGGTCCATAAATTAATATATAACATATAAAAGGTAAAGGTAAAGGTACCCCTGCCCGTACGGGCCAGTCTTAACAGACTCTGGGGTTGTGCGCCCATCTCACTTAAGAGGCCAGGGGCCAGCGCTGTCCGGAGACACTTCCAGGTCACGTGGCCAGCGTGACATCGCTGCTCTGGTGAGCCAGAGCCGCACACGGAAACGCCGTTTACCTTCCCGCTGGTAAGCGGTCCCTATTTATCTACTTGCACCTGGAGGTGCTTTCGAACTGCTAGGTTGGCAGGCGCTGGGACCGAGCAGCGGGAGCGCACCCCGCCGCAGGGATTCGAACCGCCAACCTTTCGATCGGCAAGTCCTAGGCGCTGAGGCTTTAACCCACAGCGCCACCTGCGTCCCTACCCACCTGCGTCCCTACATATATTCATATAACATATATTCAACACCAAAACCAGTGACAATTTGTTGTTAACAAAGGACAGTTGGACATATAAAGGACCCCATTACCTTCAGCAGCTTGGGGCCTCATCAAACTTAAATCCAGCCCTAGCATGGCTATACTGGAGGGGGGGGGGGAACGGGACATATGTAGATTCCCAGAATGCCACAATGAATAAGAGTTGGAATCCTTTCAAGCTCTCCTGCTGTTGGCTAGCATGACTCTTTTGAGAAAGAAAGGTGGTACAGTCGTACCTTGGATCCCGAACACCTTGTGAGTCGAATGTTTTGGCTCCCAAATGCCGCAAACCCCATAAGTGAGCTGGTTTGCAAACGTTCTTTGGAACCCAAACAGCCAATTGGCTGTAGGAGCTTCTTGTAGCCCATCAGAAGCTGTGCCATGGTTTCTGAACGTTTTGCTAGTCAGACGGACTTTCAGAATGGATACCGTTCGACTTCCAAGGTGCGACTGTATATAAATGTTTGTTCATAAATAAATAAATAGGTAAATGACAAGGTAAGTAGAAGGCTTTGTGAAAGATGTCAGTTTGGGGGAGGGATATGAAAAGAAAGTAGGGGTTTATTGATGACTATTCTAGCTGATTGCTGAAGAATTTATGCTTTTGGTTTTCCCAGTAGTGATGTATGGAAGTGAGAGCTGGACCATAAAGAAGGCTGATCGCCAAAGAATTGAAGCTTTTGAATTATGGTGCTGGAGGAGACTCTTGAGAGCCCCATGGACTGCAAGAAGATCAAACCTCTCCATTCTTAAGGAAATCAGCCCTGAGTGCTCACTGGAAGGACAGATCCAGAAGCCGAGGCTCCAATACTTTGGCCACCTCATGAGAAGAGAAGATTCCCTGCAAAAGACCCTGATGTTGGCAAAGATGGAGGGCACAAGGAGAAGGGGACAACAGAGGACAAGATGGTTGGACAGTGTTCTCGAAGCTACCAGCATGAGTTTGAGCAAACTGCAGGTGTCAGTGGAAGACAGGAGTGCCTGGTGTTCTCTGGTCCATGGGGTCACGAAGAGTCGGACACGACTAAACGACTAAACAACAACAATATTCTAGCTAGATATAAAAAATGCATTGCATCTCACACATCCCAGTTCCCTGTTTTGAAACAAGCCCATCCGCCATCCCCTGGTTTTATTTTATTTTTTCAAACTAATGACCATTCGTGGCCACCAAAAGTTACGTAAATACATTTGTTCATCCTCTCTCCTCTTCTCATTCTCGAGCTTCAAAATACGTTCCAAAAAATACCTCGTAAATTACGAAGAAAGGTAGTGGAGTTTTGTTTCGTTTTGTTAACCAAAAAGGGGGGTGCTACACTGGGACCCTGTCATGCTTTCAAGTACAGGGGGAAGCTGTCCCTTGCTGACTGAGGCAGTTTTTAACCAACCCACTGCTTATGGTCCTCTGAAATCTGTCGAGGAATCCCCTTATTCATGACAGAGGGCTTGCTTTTACAAGACCTGGCAAGACACAAGAGAACCAGCCAGGCTTTAAAGTGGATACCCTCTGCATCTTTACCATATGTTGTCATCAGTTGAGAAATGCTAGTCAGTAGTTTTCAAATGAGCCTACTGAACCCCAGGGAACAACTGAGTTTTTATAAGCTTCCATACAAGGCCAATGATTCATTTCAGTTTGGTTTTCAGTGTCCCCACTCTGAGAGTTCGGCTGCTTTATGCTTACACAAACCATGTTGTTTTTCCATTCTTTAATGGGCCGTTAGAGAAATAGCAGAGCAGAGTGAAAATCTTGATGACTCATGTGCTCATAATTTTACAGCAGAGGCAGCCTTATTGGTGGGATTAACAAACAAACAAACAAAACCATTCAATGATTCTGAAGGGGATTTAGCTAAATTCAAATGCCGTTCTCCCTGATACCGAGCCAGAATATTTACCACAGCAAGTTCTAAATATTTTGTGCAACATCATGACACTTTCACAACTAAAAGTGTCATCGTGGATACAATCCATGTTCCCTTTGGTGTTCTATATCCCTTTTCATCTGAATTATAATAGGGTAAGTAAAGGGTAAAGGGACCCCTGACCATTCGGTCCATTTGTGGCCGAATCTGGGGTTGCGGAGCTCATCTCGCTTTATTGGCCGAGGGAGCCGGCGTACAGCTTCCGGGTCATGTGGCCAACATGACTAAGCCACTTCCGGCGAACCAGAGCAGCACACGGAAACGCCATTTACCTTCTCACCAGAGCGGTACCTATTTATCTACTTGCACTTTTGATGTGCTTTTGAACTGCTAGGTTGGCAGGAGCAGGGACTGAGCAATGGGAGCTCACCCTGTCATGGGGATTCGAACCGCCGACCTTCTGATTGGCAAGTCCTAGGCTCTGTGGTTTAACCCACAGCACCACCCGCGTCCCCATATAACAGGGTATCCTGGCCAAATAATAATAATTCTTTGAGCTTAGTCTAATTAATGTAGGTGTTACTAAACACAGATAATAATAAAGGGGGGGCATTTTTCATTTCAAGGACTACATTTCCTTGTGGACAAACTTCCCAGGTCCAAGCAAATGGTGGGTAGATATTGTTAAGTACAGTAATTTAATTCAGTGTTTCCCAACCTTGGGCCTCCAGCTGTTTTTGAACTACAGTTCCCATCATCCCTGACCACTGGTCTTGCTAGCTAGGGATGATGGGAGTTGTAGGCCAAAAACATCTGGAGGCCCAAGGTTGGGAAACACTGATTTAATTCACCGAAATTGTAAATGCTTGCATGCATTGCTATATCTTTACATTTGATTGGTTGGTAACTGAATTCTAGAGAGTTCTGCAGTAGTTTTCATGTGATTGGCTAACGTTGATCACATGGGAGGTATCTAGTGAAGGAAAGACTCCATTTTATGTGAAGCAAGAGGGCTCTGTTTTAGAATCCACTGTGAACACTGCTAAGTTGAATAGAGTGTCGGAGTGCTTCTTGAAAGAAAGAGAGCAAAGCTGCAGGAGAAGGCAAAAGTGGAAAACTCTCAGGAGCTGCAAGGTATGGTCTGACTGAGATACAGAAGGCTGAGGGCTGAGCTCTGGGAAGAGAGGAAAATACAGTTGTTTGGAAGTTAGAAGAAGAGGCTGTAAGCCCATGATTGGATGAGCGTGTGACTGTAAATATTAAGTTTTAATTCATCTCTATGTTTTTGCAAGGTAAGTTTTTGAATCTGAAAGTCTGGACATTGGTTTAATTTCCAAAGAAAGGTGTCAGTCATATACACAATTTGAGCTCCTTAGCTACCCTTACTTCAATAGACATGACACTAGAACTTTGTATGGTAAGTTGTATTCCCATCACACAAAACGCAGAGGTTTCTAGATACACACCTGTCCATTCAGGAAAGCAGGAAGCATTCTCACGGTTCAAGGATGAATTCTAGCCAGACAAAAACTGGAGCAGATTATGGAGCAGAGCCTGCTTCAGTGTGTGGCCTGGGGAGATCGCATGGCCAAGCCAGAGTCCTAGAGAGTCTGCAGGGCTGCACATGGCCCTAGACTAAGGTCCCTGGTCCCTGGTCCCTGATCCCTGAGTCAGAGGTTGCATTAATCCAATCCATATATGATGGAACTAGAGAGGCAGCGGCTTTTTAATGTGATATTTTACATTCAAATATACAAAAATAATAAATAATAAAATGGGGACGCGGGTGGTGCTGTGGGTAAAACCACAAAGCCTAGGACTTGCCTACCAGAAGGTTGGCGGTTCGAATCCCCGCACCGGGGTGAGCTCCCATTGCTCGGTCCCAGCTCCTGCCCACCTAGCAGTTCGAAAGCATGTCAAAGTGCAAGTAGATAAATAGGTACTGCTCCGGCGGAAAGGTAAACGGCATTTCCGTGTGCTGCTCTGGTTCGCCAGAAGTGGCTTAGTCATGCTGGCCACATGACCCGGAAGCTGTACGCCGGCTCCCTCGGCCAATAAAGCGAGTTGAGCACCGCAACCCCAGAGTCGGTCACGACTGGACCTAATGGTCAGGGGTCCCTTTACCTTTACCTATCACATCTTTATTCTTCCAATACATCGGTATCAGTCTCTTGGCCACTGTTAGGAGTGTAGAATCCATTTCCGTTGTCCCAATGTTAATTTCCACACAATAGGTATATAGTTCAAAAGAATATTCTCTGCTGAAAGATTAAACTTCTCCTGCACAGTCTTCCATGATACTTGACCACTGTGTCTGATCCTCTAGCTTTGCTGGACTTTGGAATCATGACACCAGCATAGCCCTCAAGGCCAATGCAATTAGAGTTCCCACTGTTGCCATTTCACAAGGCTGGGCATGGAATCCTGTACTTTTGGGGGATATAAGGTTTCATAGAATAATCAGCTCAGGAGGGTTTTAACACAGTTAAAGCAAAACTTCATTGACATGACTAATAAACACATGTCTAAAACAGACGGGCTGAGGGGGCAAGCGGGCGGTGGGGGTGCCATTCATGACCGCAAGGAGGCCCATCAAGAAAGGTCAGCAGTTTATATCAATGCCTGTTCGAAGCCTCTCCAAAGCAGTAGGCAGCTTTCTGGTCTAGTTAGGAACGTTTGCTTTCTCACACAAGCAAAATGTGGTTCACCTCAAGGGAAAAGAAAACAGATCATTTGATCCCTCACAGTAGGTTTCCATGCCGCACTGCTAAGCATGAAGGAATCGTGGAAATTCACCAGGTGTAAAGAAAGAAAGAAAGAGAGAAAGAACAAAAAAGAAGGAACCACAGTTTCAGCCCAGCCTAACTTTCCGCGGAGCATCCTCTGGGGTATCGAGCCCTGCAGAGCTTAATAAAAACTTGAAGGGAGGAAATACAAACACACACACACAAATGCAGAAAGACTCATTAAACGAAGGGCCTTCTTCCAAGAAGCCTGTAACAACTCCACGAAATGTGTTTTCAGCACCACAATACACATTTTCTGTTTGGTTTCTCAGCAAAATCATTATATGTAAGTAATGCCTTTGAAACTGAAAAAGAAAGACCCTGATGAATATTACACTCCGGACCGAAGGTTGCCAAGACTAACAGATTGCTGTTTAAAGACTTTTGGAGAGAAATCCCTGCGAAGGAACAAAGCTTGAGGAGTAATTAGGCATCGGCCCAACAAAACGGTGTGCTACTTGCTGATGAAGTCTGTTAGACGTCTCTGCTGTGTAAACTCCAGCAATTTGCTGGGCATTTGAAAGGTTTGCTTTTGAAGAAGAGCTAAAGCATTTAAAAAACAAAAAAACACCTTTATCATGGCCGAAGGAAATGTTCCTTGTCACCTGCCTTGCTTGGCAGGGCTTATTTTTTTTCCAACCAGAGCTCAGCTCTGGCACCTCTCAGGTGGGCACAACTGCCATTCTAAGAGAACAAAGGGGAGCTCCAACACCTCTTTTTCTAGAAAAATTGCTTGGTATTGATTCCCACTGCGGACCCACTCTGAGCAAAATGAATTCATGTTACCATACCCTCCAACATTTCTCCAATGAAGATAGGAATGTCCTACCATACACTACAACGTTTCTCCAATGAAAGTAAGGACGTCCTACCAAGCCCTCATAGAGACTTTCTAAGGGAAAGCGGGACATTCTGGGATCAAATCAGAAACTGGGATGGTTTCTGTAAATCCGGGGCTGTCCCTGGAAAATTTGGGACACTTGGAGGGTCTATGTTACATTCTTCATGAATTGGGCCTAAACTAACTTAAAAGGCAGAGATGGACCATAGCTCAGGGATATCTAATCTGCATTGCATGATGAAGACCCCTGGTATCTCCAGAAGACTGAGAAAGACCCTTGTCTAAAATCCTGGAGAAGCAGTTAACATAGAGAAGACTGAATTAGATGGACCGGTGGTCTGACACAATTTACAGCAGCTTCCTATTAATGGAAGGGGAGGGCCCAGAGTGAGTCGCGGGTAGCTGGTGGAGAGGGGGACAAAGCTGAATAAAGATTTGACCCTGGTCTCCCAGGTCCTCCCAGCTCCAGCACTCTTACCAGTACACCTCAATACCTTCTTGAGGGAAGAGTTATACAGATTGGGTTAAGTAATCAATCCCCAGATTCTTAGTGAACAAAACAGGCAAGGTGAACTTCCACCTGACATTTCTATTTAAAATGGCGTACGACAGCCAGTGTGATATTAAAAGAATTGCTCTCCTTGTACTTGGCAAGGCAAATATTTCACATAATTGTTGCAGCTTGGAGAGAAGGCTAATTCTTTTGGACAATGCGGGTTTTTCTTGTTGTACAGGGGAATATATTATCTCGGTACCTCGGATCAGAGGATGTTAAGTCTGAATCCTGCCATGGCAGAATTAATAGCTTTGAAATGGCTCAGTGTTGATTTTGCAATTTGTGGCTTGATTTTGGTGGGAAAGGCATTTTCCCAGCCTCGTTCTCTTGATGTGTCAACATTTGAGGCTAAATTGTCAGGGCCTGAGCAGGAAGAGTGATACAAAAAAGAAAGAAAAACGAGAGAGAGAGGAAACGGTGGTGAAGTTCAGCAGAATGTGACTCGTTCAGTGTCAACTTTGCCCAACAAATCAAGGGGTCATTTATATAATCATATGAAATGGAGGCAGTGAGATGTTTTACTTTCTTGGGCTCCATGATCACTGCAGATGGTGACAGCAGCCACGAAATTAAAAGACGCCTGCTTCTTGGGAGCAAAGCAATGACAAACCTAGACAGCATCTTAAAAAGCAGAGACATCACCTTGCCAACAAAGGTCCGTATAGTAAAAGCTATGGTTTTCCCAGTAGTGATGTATGGAAGTGAGAGCTGGACCATAAAGAAGGCTGATCACCGAAGAATGGATGCTTTTGAATTATGGTGCTGGAGGAGACTCTTGAGAGCCCCATGGACTGCAAGAAGATCAAAACCTACCCATTCTTAAGGAAATCAGCCCTGAGTGCTCATTGGAAGGACAGATCGTGAAGCTGAGGCTCCAATACTTTGGCCACCTCATGAGAAGAGAAGACTCCCTGGAAAAGACCCTGATGTTGGGAAAGATTGAGGGTACAAGGAGAAGGGAACAACAGAGGACGAGATGGTTGGACAGTGTTCTCGAAGCTACCAGCATGAGTTTGACCAAATTGTGGGAGGCAGTGGAAGACAGGAGTGCCTGGCGTGCTCTGGTTCATGGGGTCACGAAGAGTCAGACACGACTAAATGACTAAACAACAACAATATATATATATATTATTTTCTTTTGCATATCTCCCTGAATGATGGGTGAAGCGGAAATTGGGATAGCTCAGTCAGTAGAGCATGAGATTCTTAATCTCAGGGTCATCAATTTGAGCCCCACGTTGGGCAAAAGATTCCTGCATTGCAGGGGGCTGAATGACCCTCGTGGTCCCTTCCAGCTCTACAATTTGGATTCTACGATCAAAAGAATATTCCAACATTGCATGAACTGTGTGCGCGCATCTCTGTGTGAGATATTTCACTGGTCCATTGAAGCAGGGTCTCCTAGGGGCTAAAACATCTGACCACTCATTAGGTGGACTAAGGCAGCTGCCTTGGACTGTAGAATCCCACTTGCCCACCCCTGCCGCTGCCAGAGAAGCAAGGAAAAGTGGCGATGGCTTCCGGTAAGATCTCATAGAACTCTCATGAAATCTTGCTGCCGCCACTGCTTCTCCTCACTACTGTGGTGGGAGAAGCACCCTCCTCATCCACCCCACTCCCCACTGAAGAAGCAAGCAGAGGTGGCTGTGGCTTCTGGATTCCGTTGAGATCTCAAAGGCTTCTCATCAGATGTTGCCAGAACCTAGAGGCTGCAGCTGGGCGACCCTGGTAAGCAAGGCTTAGGTAGAGGGGCAATGGTGGAGGTGAGTTGGATGCCAGAAGAGGAGGAGAACCTGTTTCACCTCAACTTATTATAGTCAGCATGACCTTGACAGAAAGAGATAACAGAACCAGTTTAAGCCAGCTGTGCTCATCTTCTCTGAAGGAATAATCCAAACATCATGAACCTTCTGCTTGCTTCTAGGCAGAATAGAAACTTGCGTGTCAGCTAGAAACTTCCAGTTTATTTCACACAGAGAAGCTTCCAGAACCCTCTTGAATTAATTAGAATGGGAAAGAAGAAGACGAAGAAGAGTTTGGATTTGATATCCCGCTTTATCACTACCCTAAGGAGTCTCAAAGCGGCTAACAATCTCCTTTCCCTTCCTCCCCCACAACAAACACTCTGTGAGATAAGTGAGGCTGAGAGACTTCAGAGAAGTGTGACTAGCCCAAGGTCACCCAGCAGCTGCATGTGGAGGAGCGGGGAAGCGAACCCGGTTCACCAGATTACGAGTCCACCGCTCTTAACCACTACACCACACTGGCTCTCTACACGTCCAATCAATACTTTCTGTACCAAGAAATGCAAACTGACACCTTATGTCTGAAGAAGTGGGAGATAAGTTTTGAGGACAGTAGGTGAGCCTAGCCCAGCCTTGCGCAACATGGTGTCCCCCTCTAAAATCCCCAATATATCTGGTGCGTACCACATTAGGGGAGGCTGGCTGATCCTATCATCCTCTCCCCACATCACCGATGTGACCATGCAGAAAAGCTAATGGCTGACTGCTCCATAGGTAAAGGTAAAGGTAAAGGTACCCCTGCCCGTACAGGCCAGTCTTGACAGACTCTGGGGTTGTGCGCCCATCTCACTTAAGAGGCCAGGGGCCAGCGCTGTCCGGAGACACTTCCAGGTCACGTGGCCAGCGTGACATCGCTGCTCTGGCAAGCCAGAGCCGCACACGGAAACGCCGTTTACCTTCCCGCTGGTAAGCGGTCCCTATTTATCTACTTGCACCCGGAGGTGCTTTCGAACTGCTAGGTTGGCAGGCGCTGGGACCGAGCAGCGGGAGCGCACCCCGCCGCAGGGATTCGAACCGCCGACCTTTCGATCGGCAAGTCCTAGGTGCTGAGGCTTTAACCCACAGCGCCACCTGCGTCCCACCAACTGCTCCATAACATGTTCTAATTCCATTTGCCTACTCTGGAGGGAATGATGTCAAATGCCGTGGAACTGTATATTCCTGTTTCTATACTTCACTTCCTTTGATAATCCGTTTCCCCACTTGTCAGGCTGGGAATCTTACGTATTGGATGTCACCTCTGAAACAGTCCAAACAAACCATTTGGAGCGATGCTGTAAGAGGAAGACTCTTTCAACAAAGCTATGCCAAACGGCCTCAAGTTCATCTTTCTCTGTAAATAAAGCTGCGAACGAGATGTCTCAGGGAAGTGCTTAGCTCAGAAAGAGTGCACCAAAAATCATACTAATGTAAGCATTTTAGCAAATGTGCTTTTCTTTAAACAAACAAAAAAAATGAGATAAAAAATAAGATAACATTCCAGAAATGCTTCTGATCCCTGCCTATACCTCAGTCTCACTCAAATTCCTAGGGTGGACGCCATCTCTGGTCATAGAAAAGGACATAACTGCTTTACATCTATATAACAGGTATGCTACAGGTGCACATTGTGGTCCAGGTGGACGATCTGCTCCACATATTTTCTATGTGTAGCACCAGAACCTCTGCCAAGAGAACTTTCTTTGATGAGTATCCCTAGACTGTCTTACTGTTTATTATGCGCTTGGATGAAAAGCTTTTTCAGAACTTTTTTTTTATATGTGTGTAGATTCCACCTAGGAGCGGGATCATATCCTAAGTCAACAGAGGCTATTGTTGCAAGGGAGAGGGGGAAAAAGGGGGGGGGAGAATATTCTTAAGTGCTGCTTGAAGTTTTTGATTACTCTGAAACCAGCATTTAAATTCCTAAATGGTGTGGGTATTTCTCATCGCATAAGCAAGCAAATACTCTGAAGTATCCTTATATTTTACTTAACTGCTGCCACACAAAATCATGCAGAGTATACAGAGTCTGTTACATGCAAAACTTGTCTGCATAGAAAAATGTGTTCTTTGACAGGCCTGGCTACACTGAAGGAGTAGCCGTTGTTCAATAAAATGCTTTGTGGTCAAGTCTGCAAAATATGCAGCTATCTAATAGATTTCTGGTAAATATTTGTTCAATTCTGCTTGCTGGTTTGGGATACTTTTGTTCTGGCCAGTCTTTCTGAAAAGGAGTTTCCATGGTTCTCTCAATATTTTAATTTTGAGTTTGGAATATGTATAATTTGTTTGATCCCATACATTTTAAGGCTTTTTTTTTTTTTTAAGGAATGTGCTGGCTCAGAGTCCTATAAGAATATATGACAAGGCCTACTGGATCAAACCAAAGGATATTCTAGTTCAGAATCCTGTTTTCACAGTAGCCAATAGAATGCCCGTGGGAAGTGCAGAAGCAAATTATTTTGAATGCAGTTTATTTTCTCATTAATTGACAGAGAAGGGCAGGAAAAATTCAGAAGAAATATTTGGCACACTATTAATTTCCTTCGCCTTCCTCTGCAGTTAAAGAGGGAATGGCGAGAAGTCCATTACATGAATTCCTGATTTTCTTCCAAGATGCTGGAAGGTGGAAATCTACTTGGTTAGAAACACAGTACAGTTGTACCTTGGATCTCAAACACCCTGGAATTCAGACGTTTTGGCTCCCAAATGCGGCAAATCTGGAAGTGATTGCTCTGGTTTGAGAACGTACTTTTGGAACCAGCCTGAACATTTGAAGGGGTTTCCGCAGCTTCTGATTGGCTGCTTCCTGCAGCCAATCAGAAGCTGCAATTTGGTTTTTAAATGTTTTGGAAGTTGAACAGACTTCTGGAATGGATTCCGTTCGACTTCTAAGGTATGACTGTACATTTCCTTTCTCTCCCTTTGCTCCTTATAATGAAACGCCCAATGAGACAAATGACTTTTTGTGTTTTGGTAAGTGAACCGAAGTAAAAGATAGATGATGTGAACCCAGTGTATTGTTATGTTAAACTTGTTGTTGTTTAGCCGTTTAGTCATGTCCAACTCTTCATGACCCCATGGACCAGAGCATGCCAGGCACTCCTGTCTTCCACTGCCTCCTGGAGTTTTGTCAAATTCATGTTGGTCGCTTCTATAACACTGTACAACCATCTCGTCCTCTGTCGTCCCCTTCTCCTTGTGCCCTCCATCTTTCCCAGCATCAGGGTCTTTTCCAGGGAGTCTTCTCTTCTCATGAGGTGGCCAAAGTATTGGAGCCTCAGCTTCACGATCTGTCCTTCCAGTGAGCACTCAGGGATGATTTCCTTAAGGATGGAGAGGTTTGATCTTCTTGCAGTCCATGGGACTCTCAAGACACCAAACTGGGAGGGGTCACCAATGCTGCTGAAGACAGAACTGGGTTTCAAGTTGACCTTAACAAATTGGAGTAGCAAACAAATGCCCATAGGAATTGACAAAGTAAATTTCAATAGGGACAAATTACAAGGTTCTACACAGTCAGGAAGAACCAGCTACACAAATATAAGATGGGGGGGGGACACTTGGTTTGCTGATAGTTCATGTGAAAATGATCTAGGGGGGTCTTGTGTATTATTTTTCACTAATATATTCCCTTTACGCACACTTTACCTCAGTAAATGCATTTTTGCACACATTATACAGCTCAAGAACTTCATTGCAGAATTCAGAGAAGTGTAGCTTCAGAAGGATGGCTGTTTTTCAGTTCTGGCATTGTTTCAGAAAGTGTGAATTAGGTTGGTTTGCCTTAAAATGAAAACTAAATCAAATTTCTCCTCCCTCCCTAATGTCACATGATTCTTAAGGACTTAAGGATCAACCCTTTTCTCTCTCTCTCTCCAGCCTTCTCTGCTTTCAGAGATTGACATACAGTGCAATGTAGAAACTAAGCAAGCCATGGCTGTGTTCAACAGATACCTCTGACCTTGAGTTCTATAAATTAGCGAACAGAGAAGGCCTGTTCTTACTCTTATAATCAGACATAATTTTGACAAACTGCTTCCATATACTTGCTAATGCTTTTCTAAGCTACTCTACATCATTTCAGCACTCGCGTCTTTGTATGAAAGCTTTATTGTCCTCTGTTAACCTATCTGCCACTTCTCCTCTTTCTCAGTTCTGATTTCTGCACAGACTTTTGTGAGCTTCTGTTTGAAAGGCTCACTTGCAGAAGACCTTGGAACTGCAAACATGGAAGTGGGGCTGATTCAGCTTCAACGTGAGCATTAAAATCACTTGTAACATGCCTACAGAGGCAAACTTCATTTCAACCTCATTTCTTTCACCAACAGCAAAAGCAACCGTCCCAGAAGAGGAACCAGCGACTGTACTGTAGCTTTTCCTAATGCCTGAGCATTAATTTTATTTATTGTTGCAAGAAAGAAAGGTGAATGGCATCTTTTTGGAGAAAATCTTGCGAATGAATCAAAAATATGGATGCAACTGTAGAGATTTGTAAAAATATTGACTACAGCTGAAAGAGTGTGATATATAGCTCAAGCTGAGGTCATGTCCGATTAAAGTTTTGCTCATTTACTTGTGCAGATGGAATTGAAACAGTTGCCAGGTCACAAAATAAGGAGTTTTATTTCTCAAATGGGGGGGACGCGAGTTGGAGGATTAATCAAAACGATACGTGAAATTTGAGTGGTTGTCAAATACAGTCGTATCTTGGAGGTCAAACGGAATCTGTTCCGGAAGTCCGTTTGACTTCCAAAACATTCAGAAACCAAATCGTGGCTTCTGATTGGCCGCAGGAAGCTCCTACAGCCAATCAGAAGCTGCGGAAGCCCCATCGGATGTTCGGCTTCCAAAAATAGTTCGCAAAGCAGAACACTCACTTCCGGGTTGGCGGCGTTCGGGAGCCAGAAAGTTTGAGAACTAAGCTGTTCGAAAACCAAGGTACGGCTGTACATACAACAGACTGATTGGCTATTTTAGGTGAAGATGAGCAGTGTTATCATCGGATATCTAAATGAACTTGCTTTTGACTCAAGTCCCACTTTCCTTCTTTGCTATAAAGGTAAAGGAAAAGGGACCCCTGACCATTAGGTCTAGTCGTGACCGACTCTGGGGCTGCAGCGCTCATCTCGCTTTATTGGCCAAGGGAGCCAGCGTACAGCTTCCAGGTCATGAGTCCAGCATGACTAAGCCACTTCTGGCAAAGCAGAGCAGCGCACGGAAATGTCGTTTACCTTCCTGCCGTAGCGGTACCTATTTATCTACTTGCTTTAGACGTGCTTTAGAACTGCTAGGTGGGCAGGAGCTGGGACTGACAACGGGAGCTCACCCCGTCACAGGGATTCAAACCACCGACCTTCTGATCGGCAAGTTCTAGGCTCTGTGGTACCCGCGTCCCGCGTTCTTTGACTTACACACACTCAAACTGGGAATCAGGCAGCAGAAGCAGCCTAACCCAATACACGGGGTATGTGTTTGAAGTCTCAGTCAGATAATCCATGATATTCCAAATGGGGAATATCACTTTGTGCACCGTTGTTGGAGCCTGAGACTATTAATCTAGGAACGTGGGTTCAAGCCCCACATTCGGCAAAAGATTCCTGCATTGCCGCGGGTTGGACTAGATGACCCTCGTGTTCCCTTCCAACTCAACAATTCTAAGATTTTTAAGAAATACTTTGTCCAGTTGGCTGGACTGGGGTGATCTGTTATATGTGATAAACAGATCAGAGAAAGAGAGAGAGAGAGAAATGAGACCAGCCACCACAGTTGCAGCTGCCCATATATGAATAGTGGTCACATTAGGATATTCTGTGCCTTATGAATCACACAAGGTTGCACCCTAATAAATCTGAAGCTGCATCAATAAAATATCCCCCGGTAGCCATAAAACACTCTGCATAGATGTCTTTGTCAGGTCGAGCACATTTTTGGCACAAGGACAACTTTTGAATTTATCCTTCAGAGGGTAAATGTGGGAGAGGCATTATAAGAAATTGGATTTAGCAAGCAAACTTATTTGTAGTTTTACATGGAAATAAATCCACACACACACACACAAAACCCTATATTCTCTTCTTTTCAGTTGTCTGGCAAAGTACACAAAAAAATTCCACATTTCCAGCATGGACTCAAATCTGTCTCCCTCCCTCTCTCTCCGAAAGTCTTGAAGCGTTGCTTCAAATCCCTAAATCACATAAGGCATATTTTTAATATATTGTACTAGGGATAACCTTTTCAATAGCACTGGAAATCCCCAAGTACCCTATCTAGGTGTATGCAGATAGATGGCTTCCATATGAATAGATTTTTCTCCACTGTTTTTCATTCTATTGTATATAGCAGTTGCGTATGCTTTTCATAATGAAGGGCTTCTCTTAATAACTTTGCATTTATTTTGTTTCTTTTTCTTTTTCTTTTTTTTTAAGAAAGCAGATGTGATGAAGTGCATGAGAACTAGCACTTTAATAAAACACACTTGTCCTCCCTCAGATCTCACAGTAAACTAGTTTAGATAGCGTTCCAATGGTGAAAGTTCCATTCTTTCTTCTGCCGCTGATAAATGACATTTTCCCCATCTTGGGATATCTGAGTGTGGTGCGTATATGTCATTGTTGGGAATCTAGCTTTGCAGAGATAAAGACAAAAGAATTCTTTACTCTTAAAAAGGAGCGTTATACAAACAAATGTTCTTAACTGATAAGACTGTAAAAGTGCTAAGTGAGGAAATCTTTCTACTAGTGCTTAAATGTTTCTTTCATTCTTACACAGACACAGCTCACGACACAAGAACTCCAAATCGCCTTTGTCCCTATGGTAGTAAAGATCTCTCTCTCTCCCTTTTAATAATAATAATAATAAATCACCTTTAATTTGTATACTACCTTTCTGTATTACTATAGAAAAGGTGTTTTACAGCAAGAAAATACACAGCAAAGAACACACGCCATATAATAATCCGATCCAATACAAAAAGTCATAATAAAACATAACTTTAAAATAGAACAACTTATATCAAATAAAGAAAATATTCAGTCATCTATTAGAATATAGGTAAAGGTACCCCTGCCCGTACGGGCCAGTCTTGCCAGACTCTAGGGTTGTGCGCTCATTTCACTCTATAGGCCGGGAGCCAGCGCTGTCCGCAGATACTTCCTGGTCACGTGGCCAGCGTGACAAGCTGCATCTGGCGAGCCAGCGCAGCACACAGAACACCGTTTACCTTCCCGCTGGTAAGCGGTCCCTATTTATCTACTTGCACTTAGGGGTGCTTTTGAACTGCTAGGTTGGCAGGCGCTGGGACCGAACGATGGGAGCGCACCCCGCCACGGGGATTTTAACCGCCGACCATACGATCGGCAAGTCCTAGGCGCTGAGGTTTTACCCACAGCGCCACCCACGTCCCTTAGAATATAATAGTACACAATAAAATTAACTCTCTAAACATCAGCAAATGATAATTAAACAGAAATGGCGCTTCACACGATGTTATGGTACTTCAAAATCTGCCCCGGGGTGCCAACTTGAATAAAATTTGGGGGGGGGGCAGGTAAGCTTCGCCCAACATGTGCATGCACAACATTTCAATCGCAATGCTCATCAACTTTGGGGGGCCTGGCCCCTTCAAACATTTTACTGGGGTGGCGAAGTGACTTCAGTCCCTAGCAGTTGGCTCCTATGATCTGCCCCAGTCATTCTTCTCCTCACCATGGCCAGCTCAAGGCATTTTACTGCTTGTGGTGAAGGCAAGATGGCGCCCTATCCTCATTCCATGTAAAGAGCCAAGCAGGATGGTGTTTGAAATGTACTTCAAGACTTGTGACGTTGGGGGCAGCAGATGTCAGGGGCTGGACAGAGGAGGAGGAGGTGTGGAGATCACCTCCCCAACCTGACCCTTCCAGGGAGGAGTATATATTTACAGCAGAGGATTGCGGGAGGTCACAGATGAGGGGAAAAGTTGGAAAATTGTGTCAGAGTCAGAGCAGCTGCTGGCTGACACATTGTCATTAGAAAGCATTCCAGACCCACCATCTCCCAGAACCTGGCGAGCCTTAAAAGTAGGAGAGCAAAGAGCTCAAAGGCAGAGGGCACTTAGTGGCACCCATAGAGGAGATGATGAGGATGACGAATGAGGAAGTGGGAGAGACAGGGGCAGAGGTAGAGCTAGTTACTCTGGCACCTGGAGTGGCGCACATGCTGTGCATCCAGGGGCGGGGCTAGCCACCCATGCCCACAGCGAGCGTCCCAGGGGAGCACCGCAAGCAGCGAGCATCCTGGGGGGGCGGCACAGTGATGTCATCCCCCCCAGGGATGACACCCGGGGCGAACCGCCCTCACCACACTCCCCCTTCCTCCGCCAGTGGATGAGGGGTGGAGATTCACTCAGGACAATGACATTATCCAAGAGGCTGGGTTCTATAGCCTCTCTCTGTAGTGTTTGAAATAAAAAAGGGCTGTAAAAAACTTTTCCTGTCTTTATATTTGCCTGGGCAACCAGCCGGGGACTGCTGACCGCAGACTAGCTGAGGAAATGGAAAAGAGGAGGGGGGAAACGAGAGAAAAAGGAGAAAAAGATAAGAAGAAAGAAAACAACTTAAAAGCGAGAATAGAAAACAATACAGTGGTACCTCGGGTTAAGTGCTTAATTCATTCCGGAGGACCGTTCTTAACCTGAAACTGTTCTTAAACTGAAGCACCACTTTAGCTAATGGGGCCTCCTGCTGCTGCCGTGCCGCCAGAGCACTATTTCTGTTCTCATCCTGAAGCAAAGTTCTTAACCTGAGGTACTATTTTTGGGTTAGTGGCATAGCTGTCAAGTGTCCCTTATTTGAAGGGACAGTCCCTTATTCCAGCGCCATGTCCCGCTGCTGTCCCTTATTGATGGATGTCCCTTAAATGTCCCTTAAATGATGTCCCTTAAATTTCAAAGGAAGCAGCTCCTCTCCCTCCCTCCCTGCCGGCCAGGGAGGAGGGAGGCTCCAACTGTGTTGCTTGGCTGTGTTGCTCACCCAATAAGAAGTCTAAGAACGACTGGGGGGGTGAAGCTTGCATGCCTTGTGTGTGGCTAGTTAATGCAAGCTGAGGGGTTTTTTGAATGCTGGACGCCATTTTGTTGCACGTGCTGCTGCAAACTTTGCAGTGCAAAGCCAGGCCGGGGAGCCATCTTAAGTTGAGGCTGCATAGGCCATGTGGTGTATGTGATTCAGATTCTATTCAGTTGAACCTCTGGTTACAAAGTTGGTTGGACAGTGTTCTTGAAGCTACCAGCATGAGTTTGACCAGATTGCAGGAGGACAGGAAAAATGGAGTGCCTGGAACAGGTGAGGCTGCAGGTCCCTTATTTTGGCTGCTGGTCCCTTATTTTCAAGGCTGCTGGTCCCTTATTTTCAAATCTGTAAGTTGACAGCTATGGTTAGTGGAGTCTGTAGCCTGAAGCGTATGTAACCCGAGGTACCACTGTAGTCACTTCATCCACTCCAACATAACACCCAACAAAACCACTTTCTATAAACCAACATATTGTTCAATCCCCAAATCCATATGTCATTGTTTCATTTCCTTTTTCATACCAAAAGTCTATGAGAGGTTTCCAGTCCTTAGTAAACAATGATTTTTGATGGGAGCCTGGGATTGAACCAGGACCCTCATGGCAAGGATTGAACCTGGATATCTCCTGCAAAGCATGTGTCAAGAGCTCACAGAGAAGGACCAGTTCACACCGCAGCCCAACTTTTTCCCAAGCAGGTGCCCTCCATATGTTCTCTATCCCAAGTCCCCCTACGCTGACCATTGGTCATGCTTGCTGGAGCTGTTGGGAGTAGCAGGTCCCCAGCATTTGGAGGAAACCAGAATGTGGTGGGCTGCCGTAGGCTATCTGTGTGAAGGATGGGAGAGGTTCTTCTGCCATATGCTGTTTCATACATCAGAGACTCAGCAGAATGTATGAACTAGAGTATACTTTATGGGGATATAGAAGGAAATTTTGCAAAACACACTTCAAAGAGAGGGGCTTATTTTCCTTCTATTCCCTCAGTATTTCCATTAACTCTAAAGCAATGACATCACAACAAAGCCAAGTTGCCAAGACTATATATATATATATATATATATATATATATATATATATATATTCTCGCATGGTTACATTCTCTACAAATTATAGCTCTTGGAATATAAATCAGAATAATTGTTTAAATCAGAGTGACTGTTGAAACTGATTTACAGAGATCAAATCAAAAATGTAATAATTCTTGTGGTCTCACTAATGCCCAGAGCACCAAATATTTCTAAAAATTTGGGTTGTCAGTTATATATAGTGTTTACATTAGCATGCTGCTCGAACAGAAAAAATATATATTTTAAGATGAAAATGTGAATCCGGGGTTACAAGTATGTTTCTGAAACAGCTAAGTCATCTTGTTTCAAGTAAAACCAGATGTTTGCTTAAAGTGAAAGCCCATCATTTCTTTTAATTACATTCATTGGTTAGGCCACCAGGAATATCCATATGTGCACACAATGATCCGATTAAAATCAAAGACTTCACAATGGAGAACGCAATCAACCACCGAATGACCACCGTTAAGATATACAGCGCACTGATTCTGAGTTCTACCATGCAGCACTGCTAATTTGCCCCAAAGCAAACCATTCAGAAATGATAACACTGACCTAGGCAACTTGTTTGTGACCTTTTTTGGATATGTCTTCTCCACTTTCTGCTTGATAATCATTCAAATATAGCCATCTTCGGATCTTCTCCTCATGGACACAGGGTCACCATCATCTTCCATGTGTTGAGAAGGGAACTGCTTCCACGGGGGACCCTAATGTACTCATCTAGACTCCCTGAAAGATTTAGATTCATGATCTTCCTGGGTTCTAGACTGAATGGGAAGCCGACAGAAGTTCAAAAGAATCTTTGCTGCAGAAGTTCTATTCCCAGCATGTGGAAAGCAATGAAGCTGGCAACAGGAACTTGGCAGGAGAGACAGGAGTCTCATCCCTGCTCTCATCCTCATTGTATGGGGCTTGAATGGCTGGAGAGGGTTTATATGAATATTCAGCATACTGCTTGACACTTTGCAGCTGTGACCCAACCCTTATTGACCAGAGGGCTTATGATGGTAAATAATGTTACTCAGTATATTTGAGGTACAGGTTTTGAAGCTCAGCCTTTTGGGAAATGTACAATTCTGCTTATCTTTGCCTTGTCAAAACCTGTTAGGATCTCATACTCTAGACTGTGTGGAAGCAAGTTCCATCTTGCTTGTACAAGTCCAGTACGTTTCTGAGCACAATTCAAAGTGTTGGTGCTGACCATTAAAGCCCTAAAGGGCCTCGGTCCAGTATACCTGAAGGAGCATCTCCACCATTGTTCAGCCCGGACACTGAGGTCCAGCTCTGAGAGCCTTCTGGCGGTTCCCTCACTGTGAGAAGCAAGGTTACAGGGAACCAGGCAGAGGGCCTTTTCGGTAGTGGCACCCGCCCTGTGGAATGCCCTCCCACCAGATGTCAAGGAAATAAACAACTATCTGACTTTTAGAAGACATCTGAAGGCAGCCCTGTTTAGGGAAGTTTTTAAGATTTGCTGTTTTATCGTGTTGTTGCTGTTGTTGTTGTTGTTATTGTCATCGTCGTCGTCGTCATCATCATCATCATCACCACAAGTCTAAAAAGTGTACTTTCAGAAATGAAGCACCACTCTAGTCATCATATCTAACTCCAACTTAACTATCTGCCTCACTCAATGACTCACATGGAAATGTTGAATGGTTACTTTAAATGTAAAGGTTCATCATTGTTCCACCTAATGTGTATGTCTTTAAGGGGCCAGAGCAAGGGCCAGAGCAAAATAACGAGACCCAGCTTTACAGCTGTGAAACATAGCAGGTGCTGCTGAGTTGTACTGATTAAGGTGTGTCAGCATTTGTGTGTAGTATATAAGGAGCAGCACCTAGCTCTCCCATTACCCTGGGGGTTGGGTTGGTGGTTGGGTCTGGTTTGTTGTTAATGTATTTAGTGTATAAGGAGTTTTTGTTTTTTGTAATTAAAACCTTGCTTAAGTTATTTTTGAGTCCCTTTCTTTTTAATGCATGGTCTCCCCAGCAAGCTCTCTGCAGCGCTACCATACTGCAAATAGCCAACATCTTTGGTTATGGGCCCAGCTGCTGAGTGGATGACTGCATATTTTTGGACTCTGAGAAAGGTTTGAAAACTCCTTCTCCTGTTAGTGTAGTTTTTGTGGGTCTGGAAGATTTCCAGAATGGTTGACCGGGTTCCTGAAGCTGAGAAGGCTCTGGTCTTCCCACAGCTAACAGATGAGAACTATAGTTTATGGTCTTTTCGGGTGGAGGCGCTTTTGACCTCTAGGGAAGTATGGACCTATGTAACTGAAGACCCTCCTGACCCTGTAACTAATGCTTGGTCGAAAGGAGATGCAAAAGCCAGGGCGATAATTAATTTGGCAGTCAGCGACCAGCAAGTAGTCTATATAAGGAATAAGAAAACTGCCAAAGAAATGTGGGACAGTCTTGCAGCAGTGCATGTTAGAAAAGAGTCAGTGTCTGCATTGACGTTTTTCAAGCAGTTGTACAAGACTAAGTTGCAGCCTGGTGGTGATTTGGCAGCACACTTGAGACGTCTGGAGGCAATACGCGGCGAATTAATTCGAAGGGACATGGACATACCTGATATTCAGTATGTTTTTATCATTCTTTGTTCCCTTAACGAGGACTTTGATGGTATAGCTAGCCAGATATCTGCCGTCCCACCAGCACAATTAACTGTGGAAGGGGTGACGGCAAGATTAATGGGCGAGTTGGATAGAAGGGAGGCTTGTGCCATAAGCACTCCTATTTCCAGAAGTAATGAGGAACGCCATATGCAACCTTTTGGTGATGCAACTGCATTTAAAGCTGCAAAGCGTTGTTGGTTCTGCAATAAGCAAGGACATTTTGCAAAGGACTGCAGATCCAAAAGAAAGCAAAGTACTCCTAAGCCTGTTTCTGCTCTTCAGTCACGGTTGTCATCTCAGCAGCCAACATCGCACCGTAAAGACAGAAATGAGCCGCGAGCTTTTTATGCTCGGACTGCAGATCATAAAAGAATTAAAGGTGCCAAGTGGAATTCTTTTATTGTGGACTCAGGAGCTTCTCACCACGTTTGCAACAATCGAAGCTTGTTTATTTCTTTCGAAGAGGAAATTGGTAATGTACATTTAGCCAATTCACAAGTCTTGCAGTCACTTGGCAGAGGTACTGTTAAACTTGACTCTTTAAATATTACAATAGCGAACTGCATTTACTGCCCATCAGTGGACAATTTATTATCAGTAAGGTGTTTTGCTCGTCAAGGCATAAGTGTGCGTTTCTTAAATTCAATGTGTGAGTTTTTTGAGGGGAACAAACGTCTATTGTATGCCCGGGACTCTGATGGTTTATATAGACTGTATTTTCGCACCTACTCCCAATCGCCTATAAATTGCAAAGCAGCACAGTCAAGCCAGGGGTTGAGGAATGTAAGGCCACATTCTGGGTGTATCCATGAGGCGCACAGAATTCTGGGACACTTGAATTTTGCTGATGTAATTAAGACGAAGAATATTGTTAATGGCCTCAACTTAAAACCATGTAAATTCTTTATGCAATGTCTATCTTGTTGCAAGAATAAGATTAAGGTTGCATGCAAGGGTAGGTGCTCAGATAGGAAAGTAACTGAGCCATTTGAGCGTGTACATTGTGACTTAGTTGGGCCACTCCCACCATCATTAGGAGGTTCTAAGTACTGGCTCACTCTCATAGACCAGTATAGTAGATATTGTTGGACTTACGCAATAGCTGACAAGTCCCAAGCATTTGAGAAGTATAAAGTTTTTTGCAACTGGGTAAAAACACACTTTAACAAACCTATTAAGAACCTGTTTTCTGACCGGGGCGGAGAATTTGTTTCTGAGGATTTTGAGAAATTCCTGGAAGCGCAGGGGACTACTCATGAGTTATCTTGCCCCCGAAGTCCCTGGCAAAATGGGCTTGTTGAAGTTGTGCAGCGTGACCTGCAGGCAGGGGTTAAAACTTATCTGCACGATGCTAATCTGCCCAAAGACTTTTGGGCTGAAGCGCTCAATGCCTTTTGTTATGTTAGAAATCGCAGTTATCATTCTGGTTTAGATGTCACCCCCTATGAGAAGCTGTTTAAAAAACGCCCTAATCTGAAATACCTACGCATTTGGGGTTCAGATGTAATTATGCATTACCCCGCTAAGCAGAAATTGGGTGAGCGTAGTGTTCAGGGAAAATTAATGGGCTACCAGCAGGGGGCGTACAGAATTTACATACCAGCAACTGGCAAATTTCATATTACCAGAAGCATGATACAAACTGTAAATTGGAATGGAGTTGCTGTTTTCCAAGATACTGATGGTATAGATAATACTGAGGAAGAAGAGGAAGCAGCAGCAGCAGCAGGAAATGGTGCTTCTGAATTAATGGAAAAAGACAAAAAGCCTGTTGAATCTGATAATTTGTTTGATGATTTAAAGTCACAGGCACCCGAGGGGAGGTTAGATTCTCTTGAGTTTTCTGACCGTGAGCTTAGCCTACAGGCACCTCTTCAGTCTGACAATGATGATTTACAACCTGAAACTAGTGGTTCACTTAGTCCCATTAAGTCTGAGGAGTCTGACTCTCCTTCTGGACTAAGACGTTCAGATAGAAAGAGGCAGAAGTCACAACGTTTTGCAGATGAACATTTTAATACTGTGTATGCCAATAAGGCGGTTTTTGAGCCAAAAAGCTACAATGATGTTCAGAATTTACCTAAGCACCAAGCTGCAAATTGGTATAAAGCTATGAACTCTGAGATAGCTTCTTTAAAAGAGCATAACACTTGGTCTCTTGTACCACAAACCCCAGATATGAGACTTATTGATTCAAAATGGGTTTATAGAGTTAAAATGAATGACAAAAATGAAGTTGTAAGGTACAAAGCAAGATTAGTTGCTAAGGGTTTTCAACAAATTCCAGGCGAAGATTATGATTTGTGTTATTCACCAAGTGTAAAATATGAAACAGTTAAGCTCTTGTTAAAAGATGCATCACAACGTGGACATTCTGTTTATCACCTAGATATAAAAACTGCATATTTGTTTGCAGATTTAAAAGAACAAATTTTTATGCGTGTCCCTGAAGGCATAGACGCTGCTGAAGGTTTGGTATGCAAATTAAATAAATCCCTTTATGGTCTGCACCAAAGTGGAAGGAATTGGCACCAAACTTTAGCAAAAGAATTGCTGGATATTGGTTTTTCACAAGGAAAGGCAGACAACTGTGTGTTTATAAAGGAAAGGGCAAACTCTGTAACAAAGATGTGTGTGTATGTAGATGACGTGTTAATTTCTACAAAAACTAAACAGGAATATGAAGAGGTAGTTTCACAGTTATAGAAGAAATTTGATGTGGTGGAATTAGGCATAGCTAAAAATTACTTATCCATGCAAATTGAGAAAGGCAAAAATGGATCTTTTCTGGTTCATCAAACTGCAAAAATTGATGATCTTGTTGAAATGCTACGTTTAGAAAATGCAAATGGGAAGGAAACGCCTATGGTGTGTGGTTTCACCTTTACAGGTGAAGATAAGCCATTCTCTAACAAAACTCTGTATCGTTCTGCCATAGGCAAGCTAAATTTCATTCAAAGAATCTCAAGACCAGATATAACTTATGCTTTTCACTTTCTGGCAAAATTTGTGGAAAAGCCTACTACACAATGTTTCTCTGCTCTTAAGAGAGTGGTAATGTACCTTAAACATACCAAACATTATAGGTTGCAGTTTACGTCAAGTATTGACAAAGGTTTTGAAATTTTCTGCGATGCATCTCATGCAGTGGAACAAAATAATTGCAGGGGTGTGTCTGGTATGGTGTTTTGTTATAACGGTTGTCCATTTGAATGGAAGTCCCAGACACAAACCATTGTTTGTCTCTCCACAACCGAGAGTGAATTATGTGCATGCGTTGAGGCCACTCGTGATATAGAATGGTATCTGCAAGTATTTGCAGACCTACAGATGCAAGTAACACTACCAGTAAAAGTTTACCTTGATTCCCAGAGTGGACTCGCCATCCTATGTTCAGAAACCAATACGCAGCGCACTAGAGTCTTAAGATTACGTCTGCAGTTTGTAAAGAAACTAATTGCTGATGAAATGATTGTATTTGAATATGTTCCAGGTGACAATCAAATTGCGGACATTTTTACAAAAGCACTTCCAAAGGTTACACATGAAAGACATGTACAAAGTATGCTTTATGTTTTTGTTCCACAATGATGAACCGCAGGGGAAATGTTGAATGGTTACTTTAAATGTAAAGGTTCATCATTGTTCCACCTAATGTGTATGTCTTTAAGGGGCCAGAGCAAGGGCCAGAGCAAAATAACGAGACCCAGCTTTACAGCTGTGAAACATAGCAGGTGCTGCTGAGTTGTACTGATTAAGGTGTGTCAGCATTTGTGTGTAGTATATAAGGAGCAGCACCTAGCTCTCCCATTACCCTGGGGGTTGGGTTGGTGGTTGGGTCTGGTTTGTTGTTAATGTATTTAGTGTATAAGGAGTTTTTGTTTTTTGTAATTAAAACCTTGCTTAAGTTATTTTTGAGTCCCTTTCTTTTTAATGCATGGTCTCCCCAGCAAGCTCTCTGCAGCGCTACCATACTGCAAATAGCCAACAGGAAAAGGGTGAGATGGGGAGAGATGTTTAGATGATGGCCTAGTTTTAGGGGAAGTATACCTGGCAATTCCCTGGCAGATTTAGCAGAGAACAAAATATCTTCCCACCTAGGATGAATTCATAAATATGTGAGCAGTGGGAGACATGATCATGTCAGATATTAGAAACCTCCCTCCAATTGATTAGTCTAGAGGTCGTAGGATGAATCATGTCTCACTACACCAGGTTTAAGCCCACATATGACCTGTTGGCAAGAAGATCAAACCTCTCCATTCTGAAGGAAATCAGCCCTGAGTGCTCACTGGAAGGACAGATTGTGAAGCTGAGGCTCCAGTACTTTGGCCACCTCATGAGAAGAGAAGACTCCCTGGAGAAGACCCTGATGTTGGGAAAGATGGAGGGCACAAGGAGAAGGGGGTGACAGAGGACGAGATGGTTGGATAGTGTTTTCGAGGTTACCAGCATGAGTCTGACCAAGCTGCGGGGGGCAGTGGAGGACAGGAGTGCCTGGTGTTCTCTGGTCCATGGGGTCACGAAGAGTCGGACACGACTAAACGACTAAACAACAACAATGACCTGTTGGCAACACTACTAATGAAAACGTGATATATACCCAGTCAACTTTTTTATTATTAATGGCATTATTATTATTACTATTATTAACACCATCTCTAAGCCACTCTTTATCAGTTAAGACCTGTGGGTGGTTTACAACATATACAATAAAGCAATACAATTCAATATATCATTAAAATTATAATTAAAAATCACACCATACCAGTAAAACAGATGGACCTAATCAATTACAGATGGCCTTACCAAATCCATTTCTCCCAAAATCCTGGGAGAGGAGGTGTATTCTTAGGCAATGCTAAAAGGATACCAGTTCTCCGTTATAGTTCTAAACAGAGAATTCAGAAGCAAAATCCAGTTGATATTACCCCAATCATAAAATGGCTGTGCCCCCCCCCCATTTACGTGATTTTTCACCTGTGCTCCCCTTGGAATATCTCAGGCCCCCCAGGGTGCCATTTGGCCCCCGGATTGGGAAACACTGATCTAAAAATAAAGAAGCATTTTGATTATGACACTACACCAATCTTCTCCTCTCCCCACCACCCCAGTATATCAGGAACTCCAGATGGACAGGAAAGCAACGTCAAGGTTTATGTGTCATCGCACCGTAACTTCACAAGAAGGAGCCATTAGATGCCCATCCACTGTTTTGCAGGGTTGTACATTTTGCAGCTGCTTGCCTTCGCCATCAGATGGCTGGTCCATTCATCCCACCACCAACTGTGACATTCACCTGAGAGGGAGCCTGATGAGTTAACCATTTCTCTTCTCCTACACCCCCGACCCCCACCCCACCCTGTCCAGGTCTGAAACAAAGTAGGCTAAAAACCGAAAACGGACAACAGAGAAGGAGTCCCAAAGAACCATTTTGGCTTTCTTCAGACACTGTCAAAAGTAGCGGCAAGAGGAACGCAAGCTCTCTTTATTTATTACTGAACAATTAACTTCCACAGCACTGTGGCCTCCTGGTAATGGACTTGTAATTAAACTAGAGTATGATTTATTGAAGTCAGAAGGGATCTCTCTCTAAAAATAGGCCTGCTTTAGTGTTCATAACCCCCACCTCTTTCCCTCCCAAAGGGCAGTAAGTTAATAACTTTGCTGAATGAGATGACAAGATCTTCGACTTCCTTACAACAACTGCTTGAGCTCCTCAGCTACTCCAGGTTATACTGAAAAGCGAGTATGGCAGCTAGTGTGAAATCTGCACATCCAATTTTACACAATATACAGAACCAATTCCAAAGCCGCCCCCCCCCCCACAAATGACTGAGTATAATATTCAAGGGTCCAGCCATACCCATAGGTGGATCCGTGTGTGACAGCTCTTCTGGGTCCCACATCCCCTCCCACCCCCCACCACATTCACACAGTAGGTTCACCCTTGCCTGTATTCAGAGTATAATAGGTTTTAATAACTATTAGGCATGAGTGACCTGTTTGCCAACTTCCAAATTGATAGCGGGAAAAACTTGTCTAGATATCCATGAACTTTCTATAGTTGCATGAAACCCCTGGTCGCCACCACATCTTGTCCTACTCGCGGGTGGCACTGTAGTCTAATCCACCGAGCCTCTTGGGCTTACCTGTCAGAAGGTCAGCGGTTTGAATCCCTGTGACAGGGTGAGCTCCCATTGCTCTGTCCCAGCTCCTGCCAAACTAGCAGTTTGAAAGCACACCAGTGCAAGTAGATAAATAGGTACCGCTGCAGTGGGAAGGGAAACAGCATTTCCATGTGCTATGGTTTCCGGCACGGTGTTCCATTCTGCCAGAACATAGCTGTTAACCGTCTCCCTTATTTGGCGGGAAAGTCCCTTATCCCAGCGCCGTGTCCCGCTGCTGTCCCTCATTGATGATGTCCCTTAAATTTCCTGGGTTTCAAAGGAAGCAGCTCCTCTCCCTCCCTCCCTGCCAGCCAGGGAGGAGGGAGGTTCCAACTGTGCTGCTTGGCTGCGTTGCTCACCCTATAAGGAGTCTAAGAATGACTGGGGGGGTGGAGCTTGCATGCCTTGTGCCGATCAAATCGGCCGCGTTGCCTGGGGACTCACCTTTGCTCAGCGCTTCCCAGCGGAGAGGTGACGGTGGTTTTCCTTGCTGCATCCCCTTTGCCGGGTTGCTGCACTGTGGGAACCACCGCTTGAGGCTTCATTTGGCTGCTGGCCGGGCTTTCTGCCTTTGGCTCGGAGGGGCTCAGAAGTTGAACCTACCTGTGCCCCTTGGAAAATCCCTTATTTTGGCTGCTGATCCCTTATTTTCGAGGCTGCTGGTCCCTTATTTTCAAATCTGTAAGTTGACAGCTATGTGCCAGAAGTGGTTTAGTCATGCTGGCCACATGACCCAGAAAGTTGTCTGTGGAAAAACGCCGGCTCCCTTGGCCTGAAAGCGAGATGAGTGCTGCACCCCATAGTCACCTTTGACTGGACTTAACAATCCAGAGGTCCTTTACCTTTTTGTCCTACTGAATGAGATTGATGCCAAAACTGCCAAAACTTGACAGCTTTAAGAGAGCAACTAGGAAAAATGGAAGCTTCCCATTACCCCATTGCCCTTATTAATCCACAGCCAAAGGCTTTTCTAATGAAACCTCTAAATCTGAAAAAAAGACTAAATTGCTTTCTAAAATGCATCAACTAATATTAGAATGGCATATGAAAGACAGTTCAAATCAGTTATGATACACTGGGCGAGGGACTTTGGACATAATATACAACTCACAGCATGGGAGAAGTTTCGGAACTGGGATTTAAAGTTTGCAGCATGTTATACTCTGAAAGAAAATTATTTGAAAGCGATGTATCGCTGGTACTTAACCCCTAGCAAATTAGCTAAAATGTATAAAGCAAGAGTTTGGATTTGATATCCCGCCTTTCACTCCCTTTAAGGAGTCTCAAAGCGGCTAACATTCTCCTTTCCCTTCCTCCCCCACAACAAACACTCTGTGAGGTGAGTGGGGCTGAGAGACTTCAAAGAAGTGTGACTGGCCCAAGGTCACCCAGCAGCTGCATGTGGAGGAGCGGAGACGCGAACCCGGTTCCCCAGATTATGAGACTACCACTCTTAACCACTACACCACACTGGCTCATAAAAAGCAAGGCAAATGCATGCTGGAAATGTAAGGAAAAAGAAGGCACCTTTTATCACATGTGGCAGACCTGTAAAGTAGTAAAACAATTTTTGGAAATGATATATCATAAACTGGAAAAAAATGTTTAAAATAACATTATCTTTTTTAAAAAAACAAACCCAAAAAAACCTGAAGCTTTTCTCATAGGAATTCTAAGTGCTGAAATACCAAGGGACCAGTAGAGACTATTTATGTATGCGACCACTGTTGCCTGGATGTTAGTAGCCCAGAGATGGAAAGAAGACACAGTCCCTACCAGAGAAGAATGACAGATTCAATTGATAGACTATGCTGAAATGGCAAAAATGACTGGAAGAATTTGGAATCAGGAGGACCAAATTTTTAATAAGGAATGTGTAAAATATATAATTTATCTTTAAAAGCATTGTAATCAATTAAAATTATTAGTAGGATTGGAATAATACTTGTAGTTGAATGTTGGACTATGGCTGTAATGGAGATCTAATAGAACTAGATTAAGAGAGAAGATGCAGGAGGGAAAAAGTTAACATAAGGACCCACAAAGAGGATGAGGGAAGTCCATGGAAATTTATGGAATTCTCTTTTTGTTTTGGTAGTTTGTTTTTTTATTTTATTAAATATTTATTAAAAATTTTAACAAAATACAACAAAAAAGAAAAAACACAAAACACAAAAATACACAAAACACAAAAAAAAAATAAAAACAGAAAAAAGAAAGAAAAAATCCATTATTCTTTTTCTAACTTTGAAGCTCATATCCTTATTTTCTTGACCTCCTCACACCTCCCCTTTTTGTATTCCCATTTACATAATCAAATCAGCAAATCCTTACCCTCTTTCCATTTATCATCTTTAACTTTGTACCTTAACATATCACAACTCCAATATTTTCATCCATAAATTCATTTTTGCATACTCTTTGTAACTTTGTCATTGTTTTGGTAGTTTGACGACTATTTGTAAATTTCAAAATCTGAAAATTAAATAAATTCATTTATTTTTTAAATCCATAGCTAATCTAGCCAGCTAGATATTTATTTTTTAAGTCATTGTATTGTAGTGGCTACAGCATCAGACCGGGACTTGGGAAAGACCAGGGTTCAAGTGGCTACCCAGACATGAAGCTCACCTTGACCCAGTCACTGTTTATGGTACAAACCTGAATACTCTTACCCATTCAACCATAATATTTTCAGTGAGACTCAAAAATAAGCTGTGTACTTTCTTAAATATTCCTCACTATCCGTTCTGAAGTGTACAATATTTCCAGCTAACCCCGAGAGAGAGAGAGAGAGAGAGGGAAGTACTTATCATCCAAGGGATATTACCCCAGTCTGAAACTGTGGTGAAACATACAGAAAGGTCAGAGGGAAAATTGCTGTAAAGTTGTTTATCTGCAACACAGGACTCTCCCAGTGGGGTTTTGTACTAGGCTTAGCTGGTTCCAATCAGGCAGTTACTAGTGGATGGGAGGCTGAGAAAGAAGCTGCTGATTTGCTAACACTGAAAGAACTAGAAATAATTTAATTCCTAAGTGAGTGTAAACCACAGTGATTCATACATACTCGCTTCTGGTTTGCGGTCTCCGTTCTGGAGAAAATCCATCTTTTCCCCCTTCAATGACAATAGAGACAGAAGGTCCACTGATTCATAATACTAACAACATGAGACCTAGCAACTTTTCAGCTGGAATTGATTTTGATAGCTTGGAAAACATTGATCTTTGGGATGGAATGGGGGGGGGGGGGAGAAATAAGATCCCAAGAAATGTGTTGGATGGAAGTCAAATGTAAAGCAGCTTTTCGAACTGTTACACAAATAGCCATTATTCAGAATTGCTGTTCGTTCTTTCCTTGGAGAAACTGGGAGAAGCTAACGCAGCAAGAATTAATCATAATAATAATATAAATCAAGCTGCTAGATCTTGCAGGGAGAAGTACTGGAATCTTAACAACATTCCCCCCCCCCCCCCCGCCCCGAGATCTCATATATAGTTAGATGGATGGATGGAGGCAGGCAATCTCATAATACATTTTTGCCACAATACAATAATAAGTGATTTACAACAAGACAATCCACAGGTGCCCTAAGCCACTTAAGATATCTTACAGCCCCTGATAGCCACAGCCCTAAGTTGTTTAAAGCACAAGAACTTTCCATTAAGTAGCTGGTGGGATGCAGCCAACACGTAAAGGCTGCTCAGCAATCCCTTTAATAGGATTGGAACTTTTGATCAGTCATAGGATACCGATTTAGTCGTAGCATTTTGTAACCTGCACTTCAGCCGAAAGACTCCTAGAGCAGCTTACATTGGCCACAGATTACACACAACACAAAAATGGGGAAAGGGACAGAGCGGCTTATTGAACAGCTGGGTTCAACTGCAGCACAAACTGGTTTTGCAGAAGAAGCCAAACGGTCCAAAGTCACCGAGAGAGCAGCCTCGGATCAGAATGAGAGGGATCCAAATGGATTCACTGAAAAGCTTCAAGAGATCACAGGGTGTGGGGTCACGAAAGGACCATTTGCGGACCACTGTGATAATAGTTACACTCAGTTCAGATAGGATAGAAGTGTTGGCAGCTGGGAGTATTGAGTGATTTTGAGACAGTGGCATTAATTGCCAATGACGGAATCCCAGTACAGTGGTACCTCGGGTTACATACGCTTCAGGTTACAGACTCCGCTAACCCAGAAATATTACCTCGAGTTAAGAACTTTGCTTCAGGATGAGAACAGAAATCATGCTCCGGTGGCACAGCGGCAGGAGGCCCCATTAGCTAAAGTGATGCTTCAGGTTAAGAACAGTTTCATGTTAAGAACAGACCTCCAGAACAAATTAAGTTCTTAACCTGAGGTACCACTGTATAGGTTCCAACGAGTAAAAGGTAAAGGACCCCTGGATGGTTTAATCCGGTGAAAGGCAACTATGGGGTTGCAGCGCTCATCTTGCTTTTAGGCCGAGGGAGCCGGCGTTTTTCCACAGACAGCTTTCCGGGTCATGTGGCCAGCATGACTAAACCACTTCTGGCACAACGGAACACTGTGATGGAAACCAGAGCACACAGAAATGCCGTTTACCTTCCCATTGCATAGGTACCTATTTATCTACTTGCACTGGCATGCTTTTGAACTTCTAGGTTGGCAGCTAGGACAGCAACGGGAGCTCACCCCGTCACGGGGATTCGAACTGCTGACCTTCTGATTGGCAAGCCCAAGAGGCTCAGTGGTTTAGACCACAGTGCCACCCGCATTTCTGTTGAGGCTGGTGACTGCTGGTACTGATGGGGCAGAAGGTTGGGAGGCCAACAGTAGATGAAGCCAGAGTCAATGACAGGGAGGGTCAAATTAATTCTAATTTTGTAACAGAAAAGTGGCTAACTAACTGTGCAATTCTGTCTGAAACATGGCTACTAATTGGGCTCCTTCCATCACAAGTATGTGTAGGACTGAGTTCAATAGGACTTACTCCCAGCTGAGTATGCACAGGATTGCAGACAGAGTTCTATTTTTATTTTTATGACAAGCAAGTCCCAGATCATATACTTTTAGAGGTAATTCTTGTACAGGGGATGACCAGGCCGCTGCCACCACACCATTCCACCATGTTCTTCAAAGAACATATGAGTCAGGGTCTTCACACCAATGCCCTGTTGACCAGAAGACCTTCTCTTGCTCTTTCTTTCACTCAAAACATATCGGATGACTCAAGAAGGTGCACTTTTTGACAAGCATTTCCAGGGTTGTGAAAACGGGAAGTAACAAAACGTTTGCTCGTGAATAACACTGAACACAGGCACAAGCTGCCTCCACAAGTGCTTGTGTAACAGAGCATGCACTTGCCAATTTGTACAGCTCAGCTTTTGTGTACACAGGTACGTGGTCTGTACACTCATTGTACATTACACAAGCGTACAGTTCAACTATCTGTGTACATACTATACAGATTGTACACTCATTGAACATTACACGTGAATAACCGCACAAGCATAGAGCTCAACTGAACGTAATGTGTGAACGCCTCTAAGAAAAATATGAATAATCCTAGAATTTGCAGCACAGAGGGGAGTCTTTCTAGTTCTTTTTCTTCCGCAACACTGCCATTGAACTCTTACAGTAAACGAAAACCTTGAAGAAACTCTTGTTACAAGCCTGTAACATTCATGTTTATTTCTGTTCCGAGTACCGAAATCCATATAACCTAAAAGTTTACTGTCAGGACTGTAACCCTTAATGGCCCAATAAATGCACAAGAGCATCTTGTTTTGGATTTGGCACATTGCAGATACCCATTATCACCTTGTGGCTCCTCAGAATATATTGTTGTGCCTTCCCTGTTTCACTCCAGGGGCTGAGAAAATGGATTTGAAAAGGATCTACATCATTTCTATTGAAATCTATGGGAGTTGGATGTAGGAGGCAGAATACAGGCCATAAACTTTTACCACAAGCATCTGGGCACAATTTTCTTTTAACAAACAGAATTCAGAGTTTGTATAACAGCTGCTGTGGTAACTAGGAGGACTTTATAGCAGCCTGTTTTATGCTGTGCTAGCAATAACCACCTACTTTTATAGGGAAAGTGTAGTCATTTCCAGCTGGTGACCTTCGTGTGCTGGACACCTGTCCAATAGGAATTGGACTGGAACCCTCAGCACATTTGAAGCAAGGGAGGGAAGACTGTCATCAAGGTAACAGCTTTTATTTTGGAACTCGGAAGTGACCTCTAAATCTATTTGTTCCAGGATAACATCATTTTCCGATAAACCTTGGCTTCTCTACTGGGATTCACTACTAAGCTCTACAGCTTCAAATCTAGGGGAAATGGTTTGGGTTTACGATAGCAACTTGTATAACACTGCGAGATGGGTGGGGTGGGACCCCACAGGAATCTCCTCTTTAATGAGGAGACATTGAGCTTACAGATGACATAAGTTTGCTGTCCCATTTCCGCAGAGATGCGCAAGCCAAAACAAATGATCTTGGAGGGGCACAGTTAATAAAGTTGAGAATCAACACTGGGAGAAAGAAAAAAATAAACTCTGCAGGCATAAGAAAGATCCAATCTCAAGAAGCGCCAACAACTGCTCTTTCTGTCTTTTCTTTTCTTTCTTGTAATTGAAGTCGGAAAGGTCCAACATTTTGTGTATCTTGGTGGCACTGCAAACCAAACAGGTGGAACGGATGAAGAGATTAAAACCAGGAGACCAAAAGCCAGCCACACCTTTGCGAGTGAAAAGTCAGCCTGGAGGAACAGACTTTCCCCCTCCAAACTAAACTGTGAGTGTTTAATAGAGATGTAAAACCTTTCCTTTTATATAGTGCTAAAACTTGAAGACTTATTAAGCCTTTGCTTTTTAAACCCCGAGGTTTCCTTTAAAAATAGCCAAAAAAACAAAACGACCATATTCCATTGCCAGAAATATTTTTTTAGGGGTGAAGAAGCAGTGATGTCTGCACCATCACACATCCTGGTTCTCAATTCAACCTACATTTACAGTGCAAAGCTGCCTCGGATCAAACTCTACACGGGTTGCCTAGATCGTAAATTATTTAGAGGAATTGTTTATAATGTATAGGTAAAGGTAAAGGGACCCCTGACAGTTAAGTCCAGTCGCGAACGACTCCGGGTTGTGGCGCTCATCTCACTTTACTGGCCAAGGTAGCTGACATTTGTACGCAGTTTTTCTGGGTCATGTGACCAGCATGACTAAGCTGCTTCTGGCACAACGGAACACTGAAATCAGAGCAGCGCATGGAAACACTGTTTACCTTCCCACCAGAGCAGTACCTATTAATCTACTTGCACTTTTTGGCATGCTTTCGAACTGCTAAGTTGACAGGAACTGGGATCGAGCAATGGGAGCTCACCCCGTCATGGGGATTCAAACCTCCAACCTCTTGATCGGCAAGCCCAAGAGGCTCAGTGGTTTAGACCACAGCGCCACCCGCGTCCCCAATGTATATGTATTAAAGAACATGATACTGCAGTATATTGTAAGAAATTCAACTCAGTGCACATGTAAACATGAATCTACCTACTTCACACTTTCAAAATAAAAATAAAAATACATGAACTGAAAAACAGGCATCCTTTGAAATTTTCAGTTCCCCGAATTTTGCAATGCAGTTCTCTAGCTGAGTAGTACATACAGAAATGCACGCACTAGGGTAAATTGTGTGTAAAAATACATAAGATCATAAAAACAACAAAATGTATCATTTATTTATTTGGGCAATTGAGATACTGCTTAATTAGAATCGTCTCTAAGCTGTGAATAAGGAATACAATACAATTAAAATTAAAGCTGGATAAAGTGGTAGAATTGGACTTTCACTAAATTGGGAATGGTGGCTTGTGAATGTGGATATATTAGGCAAAAATGCACACAAACATGCGCATATTAGAAGTATGTCACACTAAAGTGATGTTGGATTTTAATGAGGATTTTTTTTGTATTTTAAAAACTTAAAAACTGATGTAGGAATGCAGGGAAATGAGTTTAAGATTGGGGAAATGAGGTATGTATATGTAGATATTTTTCTGTAAGACATTTGGCCAAGAATAGGCAGATCAACCTCTTTCTAATCCAAGTAAGTTTTGCATGTGCTCATGAAGTTTTTTAAAAAACAAAAAATACTGTCCAAAAATTGCATTTAAATTGTACACATTTCCAACAGAAAATATGTATTTTGCTATATACTTTCCCCCAAAACACACATTTTACACATATTATCTCCCGAAAATATGCCATTTCATATGCTTTTCTGTTCATTTCCCCCAAATAAACATTTTTTGTAAATGTTGTTCTTGCAAAAATGTGCATTTTTGTACATGTTTTTTAAAATGGAGTTGCATCGCAAAATCCAGAGATGTGCACAGTGCCATTGCGAACAGTGTCCAATTCATGCATTAATCCAGGAATTGAAAAACAGCTTGGTTCACATGAACCAAAAGAAATTCTCCTTCATCCTCATGTGCTTGGTCCTCAGTGATTCACTCATTTACAAGTGCATCAGAATTGTTTAGGGATTTTTGACCGTCCTACAACATATTTTTTTAAAAAACTCTCCAAAGTCTGAAAATGGGATTTTTTTGTATCATAAGGTAAAGGTAAAGGGACCCCTGACCAATAGGTCCAGTCGTGGCCGACTCTGGGGTTGCAGTGCTCATCTCGCTCTATTGGCCAAGGGAGCTGGCGTACAGCTTCCAGGTCATGTGGCCAGCATGACTAAGCTGCTTCTGGCGAACCAGAGCAGCACACAGAAATGCCGTTTACCTTCCCGCCAGAGTGATACCTATTTATCTACTTGCATCTTGACGTGCTTTTGAACTGCTAGGTTGGCAGGAGCAGGGACCGAGCAACGGGAGCTCACCCCGTTGCGGGGATTTGAACTGCCAACCTTCTGATCGGCAAGTCCTAGGCTCTGTGGTTTAACCCACAGTGCCAGGAACATAGAAATCTGAGTCAGACCATTGGTCCATGTAGCCCAGTATTGTCAACACTGACTGGCAATGACTTTCCATAGTTTCAGTCAAGGCTCTCTCCTATCCGTTCCCGAAGATGCTGGCAATTGAACCTGAGATTTCCTGTATGTGAAGCAGATACTCTATCACTCAGCTCAGCCACTCCAAGTGTCCCTATTTATGAGGGACAGTCCCATATTTACAGAAACTGCCCCAGTTTCTGATTTGATCCCACAATGTCCCATTTTCTTTAGGATGTCCCTATTTTCATCAGAAAAATGTTGGAGGGTATGGAGTTTTGCGACCCTCGAGTCAAGGAGATAAGTTACGACACAAATTGTCAAAGACATCTTAAAGCATAGGGAAGTGGTTTTTTTTAATGTTTAATGTTTTGTTATGTTTTATATATGTGACTAGAGTGGCTGAGGCAATGCAGTCAGATGCCTTTGAAGGTGTCTCGGAAACTACAACTAATCCAGAATGCAGCAGCTAGACTGGTGACTGGCATTGGCCACGAAGACCATAAAGACCTACATTGGCTCCCAGTAAGTTTCCAAGCACAATTCAAAGTGTTGGTGCTGACCTTTAAAATGCTAAATGGCCTCAGGCCAGTATACATGAAGAAGCATTTCCACCCCCATTGTTCAGCTTCAAGGGCCTTCTGGCAGTTCCCTCCCTGCGAGAAGTGAGGTTACAGGGAACCAGGCAGAGGGCCTTCTTGGTAGTGGCACCCGCCCTGTGGAACACCCTCCCATCAGATGTCAAGGAAATAAACAACTATCTGACTTTTAGAAGACATCTGAAGGCAGCCCTGTTTAGGGAAGATTTTAATATTTGATGTTTTATCATGTTTTTAATATTCTGTTGGGAGCTGTCCAGCATGGCTGGGAAAATTATTGTGTTGTTGTTGTTATATAAATATTATGGTTATGATTATGATTCTAATTGTGATTGAATAGGACGTCCCTATTTTCATCAATGGGACGCGGGTGGCGCTGTGGGTAAAACCTCAGTGCCTAAGACTTGCTGATCGCAAGGCCGGCGGTTCGAATCCCCGCGGCGGGGTGAGCTCCTGTCGTTCGGTCCCAGCTCCTGCCCACCTAGCAGTTCGAAAGCACCCCTAAGTGCAAGTAGATAAATAGGTACGCTTTATAGCGGGAAGGTAAATGGCATTTCCGTGTGCGGCACTGGCGCTGGCTCGCCAGCTGCAGCTTCATCACGCTGGCCACGTGACCTGGAAGTGTCTTCAGACGGTGCCGGCTCCCAGCCTCTTGAGCGAGATGAGCGCGCAACCCTAGAGTCAGACACGACTGGCCCATATGGGCAGGGGTACCTTTACCTTTATTTTCATCAGAGAAATGTTGGAGAGTATGCTTAGATATTGTCCTTCCCATATATGTGGTGTAAATAAAGCTTAATGATAGAAAACATCACTCCAGCACAAAGCAAACTAGGGTATGCATGCAATAGAATGCAGTAATTTTCTCCCTTGCCTCTTGCTTGAACAGGCTTCTGGTTAGGAAGGAGGCCATCTGAAAGCAAATCTGAAAAGAGGACAGGCCACACAGAAGGTGGAATGCACTCTCCTTTGATGGAAAGGGGGATTAGCAGCAGAAAAGTTGACAAAGTTATAGGCTGCTGCCGTAGAAAACAATTAACCTAAGAGGGGGACATGGGACCCTCTACATTGCCGATGAGAGGAACATTTAGTTCTTGTCAAAACGAGAAATTGCATATAAAATGAGGAGGTATGATTTCCTACACCTGCAAAAAAATGTCATTAAAAATGCTTTGCCTCTTTTCCTTGGTGTATACTGATGAATGCCTGTTTTTACTGGATGAGGTCTTTGATGAGACAGAGTGGGTGGGCAGGCAGTGTTTTCCAATAGTATAACTTATTCTATGAACAAAAATTAGTAATAATAATGCTGCAATCTTCAGTTTAAACTTACACCTTCACTACATTGGCTCGGAAATATTCCCCTCTATATCACTTTTAGAAAACACGTCAACACAAGTAAAATTTCATAACTTGTTCCCCAGCTTGACAATGATGCATCAGTTATGTTGCCAATCAGCAACTCGAAACTTTCCCCCTTTGCGAAAAAGCAATTATTCTGAAACTACCAGCAAAGTGAGAACCTTCCACGTAGAAAAAGAAAGGAAGGGGGGGGAGCCATGCAGGGAAGGTGTGAATTCTTATTCTTCAGCATGTCAGGGGTCTTTTTTTGCCAAAGCTAATATGCCGAGATCCATATGATTTAAGTGATTGGCAATTCTGGAATGTAACATTCAGGAAAGCAAGCAGGAGGGAACGTCTTGGAGATTTTGCCAAGTAGAGGAATGTCGATTTTGCTCAGGGCGAGTTTGACCGAGGTGGGGCAATAGGGTGGGTATGGGGATATAGCTCCCCCACAAAAAAAGAAAAAGGGTTCAGAAGAGAATTCAGCCACACTCCCCAAAGGACTTATGCTGGAGTTTTCACAGTAACTTAAGCATTCCAATAGAAGAGTCAAGATGGGCTATATTCCATTTGCAGCAGAAGGAGGGAATCTTACAGCCCGTGGGATGCGTTCCTTCATGAGGAGCCTTCCGGGTACCACATGCCATTGGTGAGTGGGATACAAAATTTGGCGTATCCCACTCACCATGACCGTAAAATTGTACAGTACAATTGTACAGTATCTACACTCCAGCAGTGGTGTATGGGGTCTTAGGTGGAGACACATTGTGCTCCTTCTGGGGCAGTCTGTCCATCTTTGTTCCCCATCTTGCACTCAGCTCTCATCAGTGACTCCTAGAAGCTGACAGCATGTGATAACTGCCCCACCCCAGGAAATGAATTCAATTAGCCAGCTAAACCAGGTGAGGGTCGCCAATGGGTCTCAAAATGGGTGTGTTAGTTGCTTCCCCCTGCATGCGAAGACAGGCTGCGGTGGATTGAGTGGATGAGACCAATATTGGGTCCAATGGTCAAGAAGGTAGAATATTAAATCAGCCCAAGGCCTGGTTAAAGAGGAACACTTTTGCCTGACACCTAAACATATATAGTGAAAGCACCATGAGAACCTCTCTGGGGAGAGCGTTCCACCAACAGGGAGCCACTATAGAGAAGGCCCGTTCTCACGTTGCCACCCCTCTGGACCTTTCGTGGAAGAGGCACACAAAGATGGGCCTCCAATGATGATTGCAGGGTCCAGGTCAGTTCATATGGAGAGAGGCGGTCCTTCAGGTATTGCGGTCCTGAGCTGTTTGTGCTTTAATTACTTCTAATGATCTCTGGCATGCAACCAGTAATGAGTCTCCGTCATTTTTATGTAAGTTTATTCACAAAGAAAAAAATACATCCACAGCAAAGCTTCCCACCATATCTCGGCTCAGTCTGACTCAGAATCCTTCCCCCAACAGGAAGGACGCCAGAACCGTGCCTTTCTCCTTCCCCCCTTCCACAACTCTCTGAGCCTCTCCAATCTCCTAGTACTGAAAGTCTGGCCTTCCCCCTCCCCACTCTCAGTGGACACTGTCTCTGTCTCTCGCTTATCTGTTGGCAGGCCGGCTTCGCTCTGGCTGCCTTCTAACTCTCCTTCACCCTGAGAGCTAACGGGGAAGGAGGGGCCTGAGCTGTCTTCTCTAAGACAGACAGCTCTCGGCTAAAGAGTCATCTCCTTGCTCAGTTTCTGAGGCTGACCCTTCTGCTGTGCCCTGGAGTGGCACGTTCCTGACTTTACAGTGGTACCTTGGGTTACAGACGCTTCAGGTTACAGACTCCGCTAACCCATAAATAGTACCTCAGGTTAAGAACTTTGTTTCGGGATGAGAACAGAAATCATGCGGCAGCAGGAGGCCCCATTAGCTAAAGTGGTACCTCAGGTTAAGAACAGTTTCAGGTTAAGAACAGACCTCCAGAACGAATTAAGTTCTTAATCCAAGGTACCACTGTACTCACCTCAAGCCAATGGGACAGGGCAAGCTATGAACCTAAATAAACAGGAACACAGGAATCTGCCCTTTGCCAAGTTGGACCATTGATCCCTCTAGCCCAGTACTGCCTGAATTGCAGTGATTCTCCAGGTTTTCAGAAAGGGTTCTCTGCTATTCCTTTCTGGAGCACCAGGGACTGAACCTGGGACCTTCTGCATGCAAGGTAGATGTTCCACCGTGGAGCTACAGGCATTCCCCATGGATGAACCTGAACGAATAAATATCCATGTAATGGAGAACTGGTGAATTCACAAAGAATGGGACACGCCTGACTGCCAGAGGTCACTAATTCATCTGACTATATACCAAATAGTTTCGGCAAGTACTGAAATGAATAAGCACCAGCTAACACGGAAACCTATGCCAGTGATATATGATGGATTTTTCCACAGCCAGTCCCTTCTTATTAAAGATGTAAATCACTATGGCGTAATTTACAAAAGTGCAAAAAAAAGGAGAAAGGCACATAGTTTATAAGGTGGACATTTCTAGAAAGAAAGAAAGAAAGAAAGAAAGAAAGAAAGAAAGAAAGAAAGAAAGAAAGAAAGAAAGAAAGAATAGTATGGTGGTACCTTGGTTTTTGAATGTCTCAAAGGTCGAACATTTGGGTTTTCCAACACCGAAAACCCGGAAGTAAATGCTTCCATTTTCGAACACGCCTCGGAAGTTGAACAGCTTCCACGGAGGTTTTTTTTCCTTCCAATTTTCTCTATTAAATTTGCAGACTGCCTCGGTTTTTTAATGTTCCGGAACTCGAACGGATTACGTTCGAAAACCGAGATACCACTGTATTGTCATTTTTATCACATCATTCAGCTTCATATGTGCCAGTGGGGTTCCCCATTCCTACTCAGGAGGCAAAGCTGTAAAATAGATTTTCAAACTATCATGTCCAGAAATGCGGACAGAAATTTGTTTTAGTGTGATATGCAAAGGGCCAAACTAATCACGTGGTCTGCCACTGAGTGCAATATTTTTCTTTCACAAATAGCCAATATTTGGGGTGGGAGTGGGGGGAATACTAATCCAGATTGGAACCCTGGTTGGGCCTATAACCTTTCCCACTCCTGTGGTCACAATCTGGAGCAGGTTGGGGGGCATACCTATTATTTTAATGGAAAGGAAACTTTTCACCATGCAACATTTTCCCTCCACCCACAGTTGCTAACCCTGGATCTGGATTAAGACTATGAAAGAGATAAAGCATTAAAAAAAACTTGTTGCCAGTGTCTGGGTCCCAGTCTCACTTGTTGTTGTTTAGTAGTTTAGTTGTGTCCGACTCTTCGTGACCCCATGGACCAGAGCACGCCAGGCACTTCTGTCTTCCACTGCCTCCCGCAGTTGGGTCAAACTCATGCTGGGAGCTTCGAGAACACTGTCCAACCATCTCGTCCTCTGTCATCCCCTTCTCCTTGTGCCCTCAATCTTTCCCAACATCAGGGTCTTTTCCAGGGAGTCTTCTCTTCTCATGAGGTGGCCAAAGTATTGGAGTTTCAGCTTCAGGATCTGTCCTTCCAGTGAGCACTCAGGGCTGATTTCCTTCAGAATGGATAGGCTTGATCTTCTTGCAGTCCATGGGACTCTCAAGAGTCTCCTCCAGTACTAGTCTCACTAGCTATATGTGAATAAAACATCTTGCACATAAAGGCAAACTACATCAGTAGCATAACATGTGTGTTGATCCTAAGGAAAGATACCCCAATGTAAAAGGGTTGGGCTTAGCCCAGAGTATCCCAGTTGAAATGGTTGATAGTTCAGGTTGATATGAAGTTATGTCCTGTGATGGGCCTTTTGTTACAGATATTAAATGGATTATCGTGATCCCAGAAATCTCTGCTCTAGTGCTTATTGCATCACTTCATTTAGGGCCCTGTCTGGAAGTAGAAGCAAGATAAAACTATCCTTTCACTGCACCAGTTTCCAGGCTGGTGCAGCAAAGAACCTGAATCTAGCCCTGTTGAAAGCACTGACAATGGTAAACGAAAATGTAAGATCCTGACTTGGAGTCAAATATGTTACATCATCTCCACCCATACTCCACTTACTGGTCCCTTGATTTCCGTGGAGGGACTTGCTCTTATTGACTTGCAGATTTAATCAACATACAGCCCATTAGCTTCTCTCTCCCTCTGCCCCCCAGCATCCTCAGGGGTACCAATAGCTTGGCTGGCTGGTTGTCTGCAGAGCTATAAATAAATAATAAACACACAAGACGTAACCGGCTGTACTTTTGAATAAATAAGGTATACTATTCATTGTATCAAATTGTAGATTTCAATGGAAGTCTCATAAAGTTCAACAAAAAAAGCAGAAGACCCAGTGGATCAGTTCATTCTCTAGTCAGTTCATGCATAAGGGCCATACATGTATAAGTGTCTATTCCACCTGTCTGTTCATAGAGTCCAATAATCCACATGAAGGGTTGTTACAGTTCCACAAAATCCTTTCACAGAGTCAAAGACAAGGATTTCCGGAATATTAGCCTTGTTTCGCCATCCTAGGCTTCATCAGTAGAAGGCTCTAGGTAATGCAAATAAATACAATATCATAATCTCACACATTTTTACAGCAAAATTAATATAGAAAACCATAAACAATTGTACATACCATATGTAATATTACAGGATAGTGGATCTTATAGCATAGTAGTGGTTGCAAATCCTTGGGTCTTCTGCTTTTTTCATTGAACTTTATGAGACTTCCATTGAAATCTACAATTTGATACAATGAATAATATACCTTATTTATTCAAAAGTACAGCCGGTTACGTCTTGTGTGTTTATTGAGTATGTTTCACGTAACCATAGGTTTGTTGTTGTTGAGCTATAAATAAAGCCAGCATCCCAACCAGTCCCAGCAGGCAATCTTCAGTGACAGAGCATATGTTTCTCATGCAGAATGTCCCAGGTCCAGTGCCTGCCTTGCATCACCAGTTAAAATGAATCAAGTCGCAGGAGACAACAGTGACCTCTGCCCACAACCCTGAAGGGCCACAGCCAATCAGAGTAGGAGATGCTGTGCTAGGAGCACATAGTCTGTGCTGGTATAAGGCAGCTTCCAGTGCTCCTAGTGAAAGGAGAGATTTCTCCAAATGCAGTCCTAGAAGGGAAGAGTTTGTGGATAGGATGACCAGGAGAGCAGGTCCTTTTCTATTTTTAGGACCTCCCTCCTTCCTTTCACAAAATAAAAGAGGATACTAATTTCCCCCCTCCCAAACTAAGAGGCCTTTGGGTGTCCCTCACAGGCTGGCCCTACAATTAGGGATGGTGAAGAGGAGAGATGCTTGTGGGATTTTCTGCCTCAGTTGCCAAAATAACTTGGTTGGCCTTGACTTTGAGGGAGGATTGCTGCCCCAGGCAGCAAAATGTCTTGAGCCAGCCACGGTCCCTTTAAAAACCCCTATAAGCAGATGGTGTGCTGGTTTCTTGCTTTGGAGCTGCGGTAGCAGGTGTTGAGAAAGCTCTCCATCCCGCCAGTGCCTGAACGTGGGTCTAGCGCCCTTTAGGGGAAACCGCAGCAAAGAGAAATGACTTCAGGTTCTGCCATTTATCAGTGGGAAACGTTCATAAATGCAACTCCTCTCGTGGAACTGATTAATATTTCAAACAAATGAGTCCCACACAAAGGAGAACTTGCTGTTCACAGCGAGGCAATAAATTACGGCAGATTACTCCAGAGACAGGTTTGGGAAATGAACAACACTTGTCTGAGAGGCCTGGGTTGTCTGCATCTAAATGGTTTATATTTACATTTTGAGCGTATCTGAAGCATCAACCCCCAGACCATTTCAGTTTATTGGCACCAAAGTTCTGGTTATTGTTTTCTTGGACTGAAGCCTTTTGCATTCTTAGCTGAGGCCCATTTCCCTTGCGCACACACACAAAGAAACAGAGAAAGGCTCTGTGGACATGCTCCCATCAAACAACAAAGAGATGAAACAAGACAGAAGGGAGGGGAGGCAAGAGAGATACACTCTTAGGAATGGTTCAGACATACCAACACAAACAAGCAGCCCTCACCAGTGTTTCCAGCTGATCCCACACATATACATGCATGTGGAAGACACGTGTAATATGCAAACTGGATATAATATGTATATAAATCAGCAGCAAAACAGTGAGCCACAAAAATCTGAGTTGCCCTGAAAGAGTTACCGGTAATGAAATAAAGCAGATTTCTATCTCACAAATGGTCCCTGTTCTTTAAACTGGCCGGGCTCCCACAACATACAGCTATACAGATGTACTTCTGTTGGTCCTCTTGATTCCATGGCTGATGAATATCCACAAGATTCCAAAGTTTAGCAGGAAGCATCTTTGCCACCTGCCTCCTCTATCATTCCAACAAGTTGACAGAGAGAAAATGGAAAACCAGTCCAAAGCAGTTGCAGGCAACTGAATCTAGCAAATAGAGCTTGCATCTTAAAATCTATGTGGCCATTCTTGTACGTGTAGAATGGAACAATATATTTGGCGTTCTTATCAGCAGCATGACGGGGCTCAAGTGGCTTACAGATAAGAATAAAAACTACTAAAAGGATGGAAAAACCATTGATGGAATTAAAACTATATGCATATATGAAATCTTTTTTAAACCCTGCCAATAATTGCAATATAAACAGAATGGCACCAGCCCTTTCAACAAAAGCAGTCAGTTGCCCAAAACAAGTGAAGAAAGTCTTCACCTGCTGGTGGAAGGACAACAAGGAGGGAGCCAGTCTAGTTTTCTCAAGAAGCAGTTCCAAAGTCTGGGAGCAGCCATGGAGAAGGCCCTCTCCCATGTCCTCACTAAGAGTGCCTATGAAGCTGGTGGGAATGAGATACGGAGCCCCCTCCCCCCAAAAAAAATCTCAGAACCTGAGCAGGTTTGTATGATGGACTGATGGGAATATGGTCTTTCATAAGAAGGCGATTCACGTATTCAGAGGCCAGGTTGCCTACCGGAGCAAGACGGTTTGAGCATATTACACAGATCCTGGTCCGACTGCACTGGCTACCAGTTAGTTTCTGGGCCCAATTCAAAGTGCTGGTTTTGACCTATAAAGCCTTAAATGGCTCATGACCGCAATACCTCAAGAATCACCTCCTTCCATATGAACCTACTCGAATCCTGAGATCATCTTCTGAGGCCCCTCTTCATGTGTCTCCTCCTCGAGAGCCGTCTATGAGCAACTGTGTCCATTCCACAGATTTTCCAGGGGGACATCACTGGAATGCAGTTTCCTCCCTAGTGAAGCTTGAGGGAACTTGCCTTATGAAGAAAACTCAAGGAGTTTCCTTGAGGGGGTGTTTTCTCCATGCCCATTTCACTATCTCTCCAGAGCCAGTATTGGTGCAGTTACTTGAAGTCTGGGAGACCGGGCTTCAAATTGCGTTCAGCCATGAAAGATCACCCACCGTGGTCTTGAGAACCTCCATTTCCTGCTCTCAGCCTCTGATTCCCCTCCATAAAGAGCAATTTATCTGAGTTTTGCAATGAGGATAAATGAGATAGAGAATTTGGCCTCTTGGTACTGTGCTCCTTATTTCAGGAGGCAATCCTGCACCCACCCCACTTACCTGGGGGCAAGCCCCGTTGAACTTGATGAACTCTGAGAAGACTTGCAGATGATTGATCTGTAAGGCTTGTTGATGCCTAGAACGGTGGAAGCATTTCATGGCCACGAAAAATATGTACTAGGAAATCATGTTGTTGTTGTTGTTTTAAAATGCTCATTAGTTCAAACCAGCAAAAAGGTCAGTTCCTTTATAAATGTGGCAGCCAGCTCTAAGCCAAACAAATGACACTTCTTTTACTCCAGGAAGTTCTAACCACCAAGAAGGGGGGGAGAGGTATTACACTACTGCAACTAAAACAGCCATTCCGTGACACCTAGCTAACTTCTAAGTTAGGTGGATTTGTGTGTGTTCCTCGTGGTTATAATTTCTATCACATACAGAGGACAATGGAAACTGCTTGAGGGAACTGAAATGTGTACAATGTTAAGCTTGGACATTAAGCACATGGTTGGACTAAATCAGGAGTCAGCAAACCTTTTCAGCAGGGGGCCTGTCCACTGTCCCTCAGACCCTGTAGGGGCTGGATTATATTTTTTTTGGGGGGGGGTGAATGATTTTTGCCTGCCCGCGAAGAGGCCTGAAGATGCTTCGCTTTACCTGCCCCAGTTGTCGTCCCAATAGTCACAGTTGGGCTTCTCCAGCCAGCCAGGCGCCGTGGAGGAGAGCGTTGGCTGGTGAAGACAGAAGCAGCAGCCCTGGCGGAGGAACTGTGGATGGAGGTAGGGGAACCAGGGTGTGACGTTAACATATGAGAGTGCTGGAGGTGAAATAGTTAAACAGGTTACCCAATCAGAACCCAGGGGGTGGAGTCAGAGGGACTATAAAACCAGCTGTGGGAGGGACGAAGGGAGGAGTTCATTGGGAGTTGGGTGGTTGGTTGGAGTGGGAGTAAATTGGGATAGAGTCTGTGGGTAGGTTGAATTAGTGTAGCGAAATAAGCTGAGTCAGGAACAGTTAGGGGCTAGGAAGACAAGTAAGTCTGAGAGGTGGTTTAGTGAGTGAGAGGAGGTAGCGGAAGTTATAGGTCTGGATAGGTGCCCCATGATTGTAATTGACTGATACCGTTTATGAAACCACACACTTTTTAAACTGCAATAAATAAACAGAAGTTTATGTTCCAATTTAACCCTGACTGGACTCAGTATTGTACCAGGTAGGGCCTGGGTGGTGGCAGCGAGAAATAAAGTGGTGGCACAGGGATCAATAGACAGTGAAATGTCCGGGGACCCTGTGTGATCGCCACACAGGGCATCACCGGAGCTTTTACCCACCAGCACCTTCTGCTGCTGCTTCCTGAGAGGCACCACGGAGAAGAAGACAGAGCCACCTGCCAACCTGCAAGCGGCGGCCACGGCCATCCCAACAACCCGCCTGAACGCCATGGGAGTAGTGCAGGAGGGAGGGAGGGAGGCAGGCGATGACAAAGAAAGTGAGTGGGGAAGCGGTGCAGAAAAGGTGCGTGGAGAAGGAAGGAAGGGTGGACTGAGGGAGAGGGAGGAGAAGCAGGAGGAAAACACAGCAGCAGCCTGCAGCCGGCGTCACACACACCCCCCACAGCGCCGCCCTGCTGAGGCGGGCAGGCAGGTGAGCCGACTCCTGCCGTCAACGGCGGCTGATTGCTCCGTCCCTGAGGAGAAAAGTGCCACCATGTGAGGGAGAGGGAAAGAACGTGCGCACTGGTGATCCACGTGGTGATTCCCAGACTGTCCGTGGGCCAGATCCAGAAGGCAATTGGGCCTGATCTGGCCCGCAGGCCTTAGTTTGCCGATTCATGGACTAAATAGACTACCCTTCTGCAACTCTATGAATCTACCACCATGTCCCCTCACCGCAGGAATTATCTGTTGTGCAACAAGACTACCACCCAGCTCCTCTCCCTGCACATATTCTGTGACCTCCCCAAATCTACTCCAAAGGGTTGGGGAAACCCCTAAAACAGATTTAGGGCATATGGGAGGAGAGGAGGGGAAAAGTTCTGCTGTGCAAGCAGAAATCCTTGTGCTGACAGTATGATTACCGTAGTGCCTTGTTGAACACAACCCAATGAAATTCTAGGTTCAAAATCCTGCTCCGACCTAAATTTCACTAGGTGACCTTGGACATATGACTCCCTCTCAGTCTTGCTTACCATACATGGTTATTGTCAGACTGTTGCAACAGATTACCTGGAAGAAGCCTGGAATGCAAAGCTAATAAGTGACTAAAATTTTAGAACTCTTTGGTGAAATAGATTGAACTGCTAGACTAGTGATGGGAATGCTGTAGGGATGGGGGATAAAGTCGATTCACTTTGCTTTAAAGGATGTCGCTCCCCAATTCACAATCTCCAAATGAATGCATGAATCCTAGACAGAGGTAACCTTCAAAATTCACATTCTATGAATTTTGCAATGCAGTTTTACATCCAAGCAATGCATATGAAAATGCATATACCTAGGTAGGTGTAGAAATGCATATATTAGTGGAAACAACATACAAAAAAGAACAATATATCAAGGGAAATTGCTTTGAAAAAAGTGTAGATAAGGAGAAATCTGCAGTAAAATGTTGGTGAACTTTTATGGAGACTTTTAAAATGGAAAATTACAAACCAATGCAGAAATGTGAGGAACTGAGCTTCAAATTTAAAAATCATGACACTGAGAGAAACCAAAATTGGAGACAAATTCATAAATAGAGTCAAGGCAATATACACAGAGCAGTCAGCAAAACTGATGGTAAATAATGTGTTGACTGAGAATTGTAAAATAACAAAAGGAACTAGACAAGGCTGTCACCTTTATTGTTTATAGTAGTTTTAGAAGTTTCGGTGCAAAGAATATGATGTAATCAGGGTATTAAAGGAATAAGGGTGGAACAAAGAGAGTACAAAGTTAAAGGTTTTGCAGATGATGTGGTGGTATCTATAGATGATCCAACACAGTCAATTCCGAAGGCACTAGAAGAGAATTGTTTTTTTTTTTGGGGGGGGAGAGAAGTAGCAGGTCTTCAAATAAATAAAAATAAAACCAAGCTCCTGGTAAAAATATTAAAGATGGTGTTAAGATTAAACTACAAGATATATCCTGTTTAAAGATTGGGGGGTTAAATATTTAGGAGTATGGTTAACAGCAAAGAATATCAATTTGTCTTTCCCCCATAAAAACCCCAGAGTCCTTTCCAGTGTTGATGGCCTGCAGTTCTGATCACTCCTTGCCATTGGCCATGCTGCCTGGGGCTGATGGGGGCTGTGAACCAACATGGTGGGGACAGCAGCAGCAGCAGGATCACCATACCTAGTTTGTAGAGGAATGAGGGCTTCATGTCTAAATGCTCTCTTATGGGAGAAAAACATTGCGATGAACTTAGAAAAACGTCTCCTCCCCCATTGTTCAGCCCGGACACTGAGGTCCAGCTCCGAGGGCCTTCTGGCGGTTCCCTCACTGCAAGAAGTGAAGCTACAGGGAACCAGGCAGAGGGCCTTCTCGGTAGTGGCACCCACCCTGTGGAATGCCCTCCCATCAGATGTCAAGGAAATAAACAACTATTTGACTTTTAAAAGACATCTGAAGGCAGCCCTGTTTAGAGAAGTTTTTATGTTTGATATTTTATCGTGTTTTTAATATTGTTGGGAGCCGCCCAGAGTGGCTGGGAGAAGACTGTGCTGAATCTGTAGTCAAAGAATACTTTAATCAGGTTGCTTTCAAACATACCACTCCCCTCCAGCAGCTTGGAAAGGAGCTTTATGACACAGTTCTGCTGAATGTATCAACCGGTCTGGGTGAATGGTGAGTGGATTGCAACACTTGATTCCGAAGCTCATATCTGAAAAACAAAAACTGAAGGCTTCCTGTAGACAGACACATCAAGACGCTTCTCATGTGAAGTAGAAAGTGGACATCACTGGGGTTTCGGTTCCATAAGCTCACTCTCCCACCCACCCCTCTTTCCTAGGTGTGCAAGAGAACCAACACTTTCCCCCTCGTTCTCTAACGTTATGCTTTACTACTCTATAAAAGCAACGGGGAATAAAATTCAGAAAAGCGTACATGAAGGGAACAAGGCAGCCTTTCCAATCTGGCAACCCTCTTGTGCTTTTTGGAGCCAAGCACTCCATAAGTAAAACTCCAGGTGTGCACCACATGAGCAGGTGAAGAAAATAAAATATGCTTGTGTGAGGCGTGATGACAGTTCTGAGCCCATGCAAACCATAACACATGACAAGGAGTGTGGTTATCCCGGGATAGCAGAATTCCTCATGTGCAGCAAGAGGAAGGAATCCAGAGACACCGTGCCCTTCCCCTTCTTGGAAACCTACTGGTCCTCGACTCTCTGCATGTTTTTACCTACTTTTCTCTCTCCTATTAAATTCTCCTCAGTATCGGCACATATATTATAAGTAATAACTGCAGCGCGTGTGCTATCACAACAAGGCTAGCAGTTCTTAAGGGTTGTTCTTCCCATGTATTTTTATACCCACAGATCAGAGCCAGGCCACAAAATGTATGGTAAGAAGCAGTTCTCAGGAAGATATACAAGGAATGCCTTTGAGGCCATCAGTGCGACCTAAAAGTAGGGACAAGTGAATATGCCAATTTCCTTCCCTCCCCCAATCCACATTTCCACATCAGTTTACAAATTGTTTTTCAAAAAGTTGCTATGAGAATTTGTCACCATTTTAATGTGAATATATCCTACCTTCCGCTACTGCAGTGGAGCGAAGCCGCGAGCCATGGCCGGAGACCGCTGACTTTCTTCCCTGAAATTCTTTTATAAATATATATATATATATATCCTACCTTACACATTTTTAATATGCAGTTTTGTCTAATATACACATTTTTGCATGATTTTAGCGGAAATTGCTAAAATGTCTGGGAAAATCTGGACATATGGCAGCCCAGGTTGGTAGTGTCAAATTTGGAGTTTTCAATTTTTAAAAAAGCTCAACAATGTTGGGCAAAATTTTGGGGTTCAAATTTTCACTTTTTGAAATATGGCAACCCTACCACAGGCCTATAAGCAGATCCCTGGTCGGTTCCTCCCCCATTTGTAGGGCTTGGCGGCGTCATAGTGGTGTATAAACAATATATCCCCAGCCATTAGCAGAGAATCCGCTGAAACAAGCAGCGGCCAACATTTGCTCAAAATGCCAAGTTGGTATTTTCCTTTGGATCACATTAGCTATGGAGGCTGCATGGATATATCATTTGTTGCTTTCCTGAGAAGGCATCAAGTAGCTGCTTGCAAACATCTTGAAGGCAAGACAGAGAAAAGGCCTTGTTTCATATACATGTGGACCATTCGTAACTGATCCAGCTAGAGGAAGGGAGGAAAAGCTCAGACCTGGGGGCCGAACCCAGCTCTACACCTGGCCCTTGGGAATTTCCCTGAGCTTCATCCCAGGTCACACTTCTCAGTGGCCCTGCCCTGTGCCTTCCTCAGGTGCTTTCTCCTGCTGGAATGTGTCCTTGAACAGCAATAATGCCTCTTGCCTGTTTTGATGGAGAATGAAAGGTGGTCTGCATGGAAAGCAGTGCTTCTCAATCTTGCGTCCCCAGCTGTTGTTGTTGGACAACAACTCCCATCATTCCTAGCTAGCAGGACCAATGGTCAGGGATAATACAAACTGTGGTCCAACAACAGCTGGGGACCGAAGTTTGATGTAGAGAAACACCTGGCTTTTGTGTGGCTGGTGAGTCACAGCCGTTGTTCTGACCACCCTGAAAAAGTGTGGCCCTGAGCTAGGAAGAAAACATGTGCTGCTTGATGAGGAACCAAAGTGCTGATAGACCTCTGTGCGTGTGGTTCCTGCTTTTTTCCTAAGTTCAGCACTCTGTTTTCCACTCAGAAAATCAACTTTTCAGGAGAGGAATGTTCATCATCTAAGTTACGAGTAAGGAACCACCTGGCTATGGTCCAACCCTGGTTCACTAGTGGTTCCAGTTTGGCCCACAAAGCCATCCCCCCCCCAACAGCACACCTGTCGATCAGCTGATGTCACTATGGTGGGTAGGTAATATCAGTTCTGTGTTGACTGTGCCCCACCCTACCCCAACTCTATCCAGAAAAGCAGCTCCAACTCTGTTGCAGAAAGGCTGACTGCATCCCACCGTAGGATCAAAACAGTAGTCATTAATATGAATGAGTTCTAATCTTCTTCTGGAATTTAATATGTGATGTTTTGCGGCCGTATTGGGATTAGTAATTACTTCATTTTAATGGAGAGCTAGTGGAATTGCTCCATTCAACCACACCCCTGCTTGATTCAGGAAGAAGAGTTTGGATTTGATATCCTGCTTTATCACTACCCTAAAGGTAAAGGGGAAAGGGACCCCTGACTGTTAGGTCCAGTTGCGTACGACACTGGGATTGCGGAGCTCATCTCGCTTTATTGGCCAAGGGAGCCAACGTACAACTTCTGGGTCATGTGGCCAGCATGACTAAGCCGCTTCTGGCGAACCAGAGCAGCACACGGAAACACCGTTTACCTTCCCGCTGGAATTTATCTAATTGCACTTTGACGTGCTTTCAAACTGCTAGGTTGGCAGGAGCAGGGACCGAGCAATGGGAGCTCACCCCGTTGCGGGGATTCAAACCACCGACCTTCTGATTGGCATGCCGTAGGCTCTGTGGTTTAGATCACAGTGCCACCCACATCCCATCACTACCCTATGGAGTCTCAAAGCGGCTAATAATCTCCTTTCCCCTCCGCCCCCACAACAAACACTCTGTGAGGTGAGTGAGGCTGAGAGACTTCAAAAAAGTGTGAATAGCCCAAAGTCACCCAGCAGCTGCATTTGGAGGAGCGGAGACGCGAACCCAGTTCACCAGATTACGAGTCCACCACTCTTAACCACTACACCACATATTGCAATGGTTTCCAGTATGCATATCTTTCTTAGACAAATAATGAGAGGCCCTAATTCGTGTTATGGAAGCAGAAGCCGGACTTGGATTAATATGAACTCGGAAACACAGTGTTTTATTGATGCTTTGGGTTTTACGTTCTCTTCTCTTTGAGTTAGGTTCTCAAGAGCCAAAAGAAACATCATTGTCACAAAGTCACAAAACAACATTATACTTGAATCATGCAGTTCAGGATGGGAGGTAAACCCTTTAGCGGATTAAAATCAGAACGAGTTGTTAAGTTACATTTTGTTTTCTGAACGTCCATTTACTGGTCAACATTGTGGACGGTTACTAGCTCAGGCATTTTTTAAATACTTCCAATTAGCCTTTATTTGATATTTTATGTTTCCCCTCATAAAACCTTTAAGCGGATTAATTGTGCCTGTGATGTTTGTTTATAAGTACAGCTGGATTACCTTCAAGTTTGCTTTACAAATGTGATGTCTGAAAGATATCCTCATAAAACTGAAGGGTGGATCTTCAAACAAGCAGTTCTTTATCAGAAAGGAAATCCAGATTAAAGTTATAGGAAGAAACATTGTCCAACTCTTATAAAAATGATCCCCCCTTTTTTTGTAGCAGGCTTGCACACAGAAACAAGCAATGTTAGTTGTTAATGTCATTTTAAAGACAACACACAAAAATCCATCTGTTAAAACAAGATGCCCTCAAAGAACCAATAAATCCAATTCAATAGCACAAGAATAATACCAATGTGTGTAGAAATGGCTTCTCTCTGGGTCCTGGGAGTTCTGCATTGCAGGACAATTTCCTTATTAGTTGGAAAGGATAGATGAGGTTTTAGACCAAAGCAACTCCAGACTATAAAACTAGATCAAAAAGGCTTTATTTTGAAAGAGCACCCTTAAAGGCTGCTTGAAAGATACACTGTTCAGCTGTTAAATGTCTTGTAAGTTTTCCAAGTTCTTTGGTGAACCTTCTTCATAAAATCTCTATTATTTTCAACAAAGATTAATGATGGGGTTATTAAAAAATCAAAAAGTTGGATAGATTTGCTGTGATTATGAATAAGGGTCATCACACTACATTACTTAGGAATGTTTTTATAAGTTCTGTGGGTATAACTATTTTTGGGTTCAAGTAGACTTTATTTCTACTCTGCTTTTCATCTTTAAATGGTATCTGTTTCCCTCCCCGTCTCTTGCACACAGCAAAACAAACAGAAAATCTTTGACATTAAAGTGTGCAACTTCACCTTTGTGTTTATTCAGGAAGGGGTGTTACTAAGCAGATCCAAATGCTGTTATTGTGTCAGTTGGAGGGGGCAGGAATTGTCTGCTGGTCAGTGATGTTAGAAATGTATACTATATGAACAAGCTCCAAATATTTTATGAATGAGATGAATGGATTTTTGTTGCACAAGGAAAATTTGTGCTCTGGACATTTTCCCATGCACATGGAGGGGAAGAGCTAAAACAGTGGTTTTGACACTATGTTTCTGAGAACCATGTGGTTCCCTGGAGTTTCACAGTGAGAAACTGTGAAACTGAGTGGTGGGCAAGTTCTTATGAAAGGCGTTTGGTTCACCAGATGCAGAGCTCAATGTCAATTTAGGCCAATGCCAAAAATCAGCAAGGTTAGGAATTTGTCAGGTCTCCAAGACCAGCAGAAGGCCCCACCAACCTAACAATGCAATCATTTCCAATTTGCAGAGAGCATCTAAGATTCGGCCTTGGAGAATTCTCAGTTTGCATGCCCCAACTCTTCCAAGTTAGGGCATCCATTGAGGGTACAATGTTTGAAGGCTCCCCAAACCCTGGAGATAGCACTGATCTCAATACATGCAAGATTCTAGAGCAGGCATAGGCAAACTTGCCCTCCAAATGTTTTGGGACTACAACTCCCATCATCCCTGACCACTGGCCCTGTTAGCTAGGGATGATGGGAGTTGTAGTCCCAAAAACATCTGGACGGCCGAGTTTGCCTATGCCTCAGAATCCTCTGACATATAGGCAAGGGCAATGACTTGCCCCTCACATTGCAGGGGCACATCACACAACACACCATGTGATGCATCCCTACCCCACCTAGTCCGCAAGCGCTCATGTGCCGGGTTGTGAATGGGGAATGCAGAGCTCCACGCTCAGCCTCCTTCTCCCTGTGTGACATTGGGCGGGGAAAGGAGGCAGAGTGGGGGCCACAGGATTTGGGGGGAGCCCAGCCCCCTCCTTGAAAAATTGGGGGGAGCTGAAGACCCCTCAGCCCCCACCACCTGGCATGCCTGGATACAGAGAAGAGCTGTATGGATCATGCCATTTTACAGTTTAGTCACTAGGTTCTTGGGATGAGATGTTGGACAGTGTTCTCGAAGCTACCAGCATGAGTTTGACCAAACTGCGGGAGGCAGTGGAAGACAGGAGTCAGACACGACTAAATGACTAAACAACAACAACACTAGGTACTTGACAGTGGCTGTAAGAATGCATACATTCTTGTTAGGAATGTATGCATTTAAAACCTGATTTCTGGCACCATGTCACAGGAAGCAAAGCGGACTTCCTAGCTTCCCAGTGAAACCAACCCATTGGTGTGGCTGTAATATTTGCAAGTTACATGACTGACTCATGCCACATTCAGACACCCAAATATATGTGGTATTTCTTAACCCCCACATGCGCCTGTGGCTTAATAGATGGGCAAATGCCTTAAGTACCTAGACGTCTGTGGGTATCTCTTGCTGCCCGACAAATGTTTTATGTTCTCAAGGAAACCAAGAATTGTAAACATTATTTATGTGGCTATTCCAACTAATTTGCATTCTAGGTTCTGTTACACTTGAGGATATATTGTTTGAACAGTTTCAGAAAGTGCCATGAAAAAGAAAGGTACTTAGAATCTCTCTCCTGGCATAAGACCCTGATCAGAGAAATGAAATGGTGGAACATCACCCAATAACTCCTACAAAACATATTTATGTGCAGATAAAATGAACAGAAATATGACTGCTAGAATGTCCAAGAGGACATTGGGATGTATATCAGAATTCATCTGTGAACTCACTGTGTGGTCTGGTTCGGAAAAGCCTTACCAGGGCTGTGTTGAAAACGACATACCCTTTGCGTTTGTTCATTCCCACTGTTTCAAAAATAACACTCCTTTTTAGGCTTTCCAAGGCCTCTTCTAACATTTTCATGACTGTTTTATGCAACTAGGACATGGAATCTATCAGTGAGAGTCTTTGACATCAAATTGGAATCTGCAATTAGATGGTGGCTGCCGGTTCCTCAAGTTACTCTCTTTGTTGGCATGTTCTCACAGTGGCCAACCAGAAACTCGAAAGCAGGACAGGAGTACAAGAAACCCCTCCTGCTGTTTCCAGGAAATGGTATTCGGAGGCATTATGTATTACCTCCAACCTTAGAGCCAGTGTGGTGTAGTGGTTAGGAGCAGTAGACTTGTAATCTGGTGAACCGGGTTCGTGTCTCCGCTCCTCCACATGCAGCTGCTGGGTGACCTTGGGCTAGTCACACTTCTCTGAAGTCTCTTGGCCTCACTCACCTCACAGAGTGTTTGTTGTGAGGAGGAAGGGAAAGGAGAATGTTAGCCGCTTTGAGACTCCTTAGGGTAGCGATAAAGCGGGATATCAAATCCAAATTCTTCTTCTGTAGGGGGGAGAGCATGACTTGTAACTCTATCCTCCATGAACCACTCCCCTTCAAACAATCATGGCTTTCCCCAAATAATCTTTGGAACTAGTTTGCCAAGGGTGCTGAGAGTTGTTAGGAGCCCTCACAGAACTATAATTTCTAGAGTGGTTTTAAAAAAGCAATCCCTCTTTCCCAGGGAACTCTGGGAATTGTAACTCGTTCAGCAGGGCTGGGAAATAAATTTACTTGTGAACCTTCCTGCTTCACACATCCCAAAACAAGACAGAAACTGAATGGAGGCAATTCATAAATCGATAAAATGTGTATATTAACATACCCAAAAAATCATTTATTGGAAAATTTTCACATGAAGGTGCTGTGATGGATTTTCATGAGTTTTGCTTGTTTGTTTGTTTAATGCAAATGGCTGAAGAAATGTAGTGAACTGATTTTAATGTTGAAAAAATGAGAAACTTGGAAAACCAAATAGCCGTATTCACCTACAGTATTTCTACCTGGGGGAAAGTTCCATGGCACTTACCAGATAGCACCTTCAGCTGAGCACATATGCCCAGTATTGTGCTGTACTCATTGCACTAGGAAAGTAGACTATATTTACAGCAATTTGTCATAGATGGGAATGAGAAGCGATGACCCAATGGCAAAAGAGCTCAACAAAAGTTGAAGGTTGAGAAATCTATGCTCCCAGATCTCCTTTCGTATCCTTAATGAAGGAGAATTTGCCCTGGAGTGTGTGTGTGTGTGTGTGTGTGTGTGTGTGTGTAATTATTTATACCCCACCCATCTGGCCAGATATGAGATTTGAAAGAAATATATTTAATTAATAATAAGTTATTTTTATAATAAAAAGGGGGCAGTTACAATCTTAGTTGTATAGAACTGAAAAATGACTGAGGTAACCACATAACCATCAGTTCTATTCAAGCAGCCACCATTCTCTAAGCCAGGACTTGCAGTGGATACAAACTTGAATTACTGTTCAGGAGGTGTGAAATATGGGAACCTATTACTAACAACACCTCCCCTAAAATTATTCTTTTGGACAATTATGTGGGAATAATTCCCTCTAAGCAGGTTCTTTAGATATTTGACCATGTCAAGTTGTACGTTCTACGTTTACAGATAATTGTGGAGTAAATATTTGGTAAATGAAGTATTTTACATCTGTCTTGGACCAAAGCAGTCCACATGTCAGTAATACCACTAAACACTTGTAAAAGTATGTCGGCCATTACAGAGTTATGCGCTCTTGGCATGTGCAGCCTTTGAACTCATGTTACTCTGCCGCCAGTAAAAAATATGTTCTTTTTATCAACTGGATGTCTTTCAGTTATATACAATTGCTTCCTGGCTGACAGAGGAACAATGGGAACTGATATTAAAAACCTCAATCTTTGTCTTTCTTTTCTTTTCTTTTTCTTTATTTATCTTTGCACCGAATGGCAAGAGGTTGAAAATTGTTTATTGAACTCTCGAGTGGACATTGTGCACCAGGAGATTACCCTGCACAAGTCCTCATGAAATGAATTCAGGAGCCAAGGAAGGGAAGGGCATGGAAATGGATGAGCATGTGCCTATATCCCTTTTTGATGGGGCTTGCACAGGAAAACTTCATACTTTGCAGAACCCAAAGAAACTCTTTCCATTAAAACGCTCAAACATTGTGCAAAGCTAAAAAGTGGGAAAAGCACATATGTACCAAGCTAATATCCATCTTTCTCCCTTTGAAAGGCAGCACATGGCTTTTCTGGAGGAAATGCTTCCCTTGTCTTCTCCCACACATCAGAGTAAAGACTGCAAATTACAGAAATCCTTTTAAAGCTATAAAATAAATTTTAAAAGGGAAAAAACCCCAGGTTGGGGTGGGGGAATCGTGTGTCCTTGACTGCAAGCTGTTAAAACAGAAGTAACTGTGATTTTTTATTATTTTTTTAAAGTTTCATTTTACCCCTTTCAAAAAATGAAGTTAAATTACAGGCAAGATTGCTTGTACGCATTCAAGTGCAGCTGGTAGAAATCTAGGAAATTGCTTATTAATGAAACAATAGCAAGCCCCATCACCATCACGAATAACAAGCCCGTTACCAGCTTCAGCAACACACAATACAATATGTGCTCATTTTCCTTGTTCTTTGTGTCAGGAAACATGACAGAAAAGCCATTTTCCTTTGATATTAGAGTGTTCAGAATGTATTGATGTACAATTTTCCTGCCTCTGAATTGTCTTCATCTGCTTTTTTCCAGCACAATAATAGGTTTCTCTCTCTCTCTCTCTCTCTCTCTCTCTCTCTCTGTAGCAACATTTTGCCTTTCTATTCAACAGTAACCAGAGCTGGTGCAATGGGGATGGCAATATGTTTAAGCTGGGAAGTATCTGGTTCCAAGATCATTGGCTGCCCAGATATCAGGCGACTACAACTCCCATTTCCTCTGACCATTGGCCATGCCACCAGCGGCTGATGGGAGTTGAAGTCCAACAAGATCTGGAGAGCACCAGATTATCCACCTTTTCACTAGGCAAGTCTCTGTTCCTACAGCCACCACCACTCACTTTAATACTTATTGATGTTAGAATTCCTGCTCCGTGATTGCAGTCATGGGATTGTTGTCTATCACATGACGGTATATGTTTTGACTCCACAGAGTGGGAAGTGTCAGAGACAGGATGTTTGTGTTACTGTGTTCCATGAAGTGGGACTATTGTCCATTGTTTTTTCTCTTTGCTGTCTGATGCTAGAGAGAGAGAGAGCCATGTTGCAGTGTTCCATGTGTGTTGATATGTAAATAAAGTAGATCAGCCAAAATGCTGAGTTGCTGAGGTCTGTCACGCAAGCTGCGAAGACTCTGCGGATCCCTAAGTGTGCCAATGTCTGTTGGCATCGGTCGCTGTGATATTTGGGCCGAAGAAAGCTTTTGAACCTCCAGAACGATCGACCAGGAGGGAGGGAACACGCCAGTCGGGCATGTGTCTCTGCCTGGGTCCTATTCAAGTGTAGTACGAACTCCTGACAATTGAGAGCTTGCAGTTTGACTCATATCTGAGCTATGGAGTTCCTGGTTTGAAATTTCCTGAACTTGTTTCATGACCTCGGTCAAGTCATTGTACCACTTGGCTGTAGCCCCACCCCCTTATCAGTAACATGAGAATAATATCACCATCCTATTTTGCATAATTATTTTGGGATCATTGAAACCATTCCTCCAAAGTACTTTGGACATGCAAAACTGTGCTATATGAAGGCTGAGAATTGTTATTTTATAGCATACATTGGAACAATAAATGAACATCTTGTTCCATCATATGATAGCCCATTACCAGCTAGGAGAGCTCTGTTGTCATCTTTAAGAGAGGTGAATCATAAAGAAAGACTGCCTCCCAATTCTTTTATTTTTAAATAGAAACTTGGTAAGCAAGATGCAGTTATAGCCAGGATGAATCCGTCTTCGCTGACATCTTCCAGATGTTCAAGGTACAACATGTGAAGTTATGAAACATGAGTTACGTTTCCTTGCTCTGTGTGTGCTTCCCAATGACTGGACTGTGATCCAACATTGAATATCGACTGGGCTTCTAGATGTTGCAACTGTTCCATGTTTAGAATGGTGAGTGCCAGGGCACACTCAACATGCACAGTGTTATCTTTCATTCTTCCATCACATGGGGTGGGCAGCTGTATTAGCAGGAAGTAGACTAATACATTAATCCGTGGCCTAGTTTAGGCGTAGTCAACATGGTATTCTTCACATGTTGTTGGCATCCAAGTTCCATAAGCCTTAGCCAGATTTGGCAATAACTTCCAGAAGCCATCATGCTGGCTATCCTTGCTCTAGCTAGTAACACCTAAGATCAACTACTGTAATATAATGTGGACTTGCCTTTAAAGAAACTGCAGTTAATTGAGACTATAGCTGCTAAGCTACTAACTAGGACCAGAAATTGGAATCCTATTACTGTACATTGATGCTTAATGCACAAGTCACAATTTGGTGCTTCCCTTTAATGCCTCGTGTGGCTTGGGATCTGGGTAAACTGGAGACACAACTGTCCACTAAACCACCTGCCGGTTTGCTGAAATCATTGGGAGAAGTTCTCCTCAGGAGGATTCTACCACCTGGGGTGAGGTGAGTGGCAACTAGAGAGAGGGTGTTGTTGTTGTTGTTGTTTGGTAGTGACATCCCTTTATGCAAATCTTCCCCCACAGAGGCTCTGTCTTTTTGGTGCTAGGCTAGTGGTTCCTGGGCTCCCTCCACCCCACCTCACAGACCACTTGAACATTTCTTATGTTCTTGGTGGACCACTTAATGATTTCCCTACCTGTTGTAGTTATTGTAATGTGCTGTGTTGTTTTAAATTAAATTTCCATTGCTTCTCTTACAGTGGTGCCCCGCAAGACGAACGCCTCGCAAGACGGAAAACCCGCTAGACGAAAGGGTTTTCCGTTTTGGAGGCGCTTCGCAAAACGAATTTCCCTATGGGCTTGCTTCGCAAGACGAAAATGTCTTGCGAGTTCCTGCGGGGTTTTTTTCCCCTTTCCCCCCCTTTTCCTAAGCCACTAAGCCGCTTATCAGCTGATCCGCTGATAAACCGCTTAACAGCTGATCGCTAAAAGCCACTAAACCGCTAATAGCGCTAATCCGCTAAACTGTCAATGGGCTTGCTTCGCAAGACGAAAAAACCGCTATACGAAGAGCCTCACGGAACGGATTAATTTCGTCTTGCGAGGCACCACTGTATTTCTTATATTATATTAATTACAATTTGAATTCCATTAAATTCAGAATGTAATACAAGGAATAAGAGAAGCAATAAAATTACATTAAAAAAATCAAAGTAAATGTTTAAAGTGGGCCACGGACCACTGGAAAGAAACTTGCAGTCAATTGGCGGTCCATAGACCACGGTTGGAAAGTTCCTGTGGTAGACAAAGACTTCTTTGTTTTCCTTAGCTTTTAAAATTCTGTGCCTCATAAATTATTAACTACTATTTCAACTGGTGTAGCAAAGTGGTTAAGAGACTGAGGTGTGAATCAGGAGGTCTCCAGTATGAATCTTGCCTCTGCTGTGGGCTCACTAAGTGGCCTTGAGCAAGTTTTTTCTTTCTCTCCCTCTCATGTGCACATGCACATTCACACATGCCATCCTGTTCTGGTCTAGCAAAGGAATCCATGGGGACAAGCAAGGCAGGGCAAGTGTTGCAGCACCACGGAGAGCTCCAAGTGAGCAACTTGCTTTAAAAAAGGCCAGAGATGGGCTGAGGTCCTTTGAGTCTCCTGTTCACCTCTCCTAGGCTCCACCCCCTCTGTTTATGTATTTTAATTTATACAGTGGTACCTCAGGTTACAAATGCTTCGGGTTACATACACTTCGGATTACAAACTCCACTAACCCGAAAGTAGTACCTTCTGTTGAGAATTTTGCCCCAGGATGAGAATGGAAATCATGTGCCGGCGTGAAAGTGTGCCTCAGGTTAAGAACGGTTTTGGGTTAAGAACGGACCTCCGGAACGAATTAAGTTTGTAACCCAAGGTACCACTGTATATCACCCTTCATCCGAGGACTACAGAATGGTTTACAGTATACAATTGTATACTGCACCACAATCCTTAAAAGGCCCAGCACTCTGGCCTGCAGACAGGCAATTCTTCTGTGATCCCTGGCTTTGTGTCTCATGTGCTCCCTGTGCCATTAAACTGGTAAGTAGGTTAGGAGGCACTCAGTTCCTCAATCCCAAGGGAAGATCCCAGCTCTAGCTGTACTGGTGTTGGGGATGTCATCTAGGGGGCTATTACCTGTGACAACCTTGTGAGGTTTGCTAAGCTGAAAGACAGTGATTGACCCAAAGTCACCTGGTGAGCTTTGTGGCAGAATAATGAAATAGACAGCGGCCTCCCCAGTCCTTTATCCACTACTTACCACACCAGCAAGCTTCTGACCATTTTTGTATTGTATTTCATATTGTATTCATGATGGCTTCAGGGGGGGGGGGGGTTGCAATGCTGGAAGAAGTTTTCCAAGTTGAAGATATGGAGCATCATGGGGAGAAAAGGATATTTGTTGTTGTTGTTTAGTCGTTTAGTCGTGTCCGACTCTTCGTGACCCCATGGACCAGAGCACGCCAGGCACTCCTGTCTTCCACTGCCTCCCGCAGTTTGCAAATGTATATCCAAATGTATATGCAAATGTATATCCAGGCCTAGAATTGTATTGGAAGGGAGCCTGAGTGTCATGTAGTCCAAACCCCTGCAATGCAGGAATCTCAACTAAAGCATCCATGACAGATGGCAATCCAACATCTGCTTTAAAATCACCAGTGTAGGAGAGTCCATATCTCCCAAGGGCGTACGATCCACTGTGACAGCTCTTACTGCCAGAACGTTCTTCCTGGTGTTTAGTCAGAATCTCCGTTCTTGTAATTTCAATCCATTGGTTTTGGTACAGTGGTACCTCTGGTTACATACTTAATTCGTTCCGGAGGTCCATTCTTAACCTGAAATTGTTCTTAACCTGAAGCACCACTTTAGCTAATGGGGTCTCCCGCTGCTGCCGTGCCGCTGCCACACGATTTCTGTTCTCATCCTGCAGCAAAGTTCTTAACCCAAGGTACTATTTCTGGGTTAGTAGAGTCTGTAACCTGAAGTGTATGTAACCTCAGGTACCACTGTACTAGCCTTTGGAGTAGGAGCAAACAAGCTTGCTCCACCTTCCACAAGACAACTCTTCAGATATTTGAAGATGGCTATCTATATCTCCTCTCTGTCTCCTCTTTTTCAGGCTAAACATACCCAATTTCTACCGCTCTGTTCTGTATCTTGTATGATGTGGTTCCTCAGTGTGTTTCAAATAAACCTTAAATGTTAAACACACCAAGGTGCTTCCAGATACTGGCTTTCTCTGCATATCACAGAACTTTTGGGAGCAACACAGCAATGCTTGGCTCAGTGTACTGGACACCCACAGGCCAGATGTTGATTGTGCTGCCTGACAGCTGCTGAAACAAACTTACCGGCAGGAAAAATCCCAGAGGATTTTTTTTTTAATCCCAAAACACCACACACACGTTGCGTAAAATATGGATCTCAACAAGAATAGGTATCTCTTTCCTTATTTAATTTCTGGTCCATTTCCTAATTTGGCACTGGTGAAGCCAAGAAGCACCCTGGCAGTGAACACAGAAAAAAAGAGATTACTGTACGGATATCTTTCACTGTTACAAAGCGTTGAAACATATGGATATCATCAAAGATGAAATGCTGGGCTAATGGACTCTGGACTTCACACACTATGGGTGTTCTTCCATTAGATCCTTTGTCTACCCAATCCCTTTAAAAGAAGATGGGTTTGATCTTCCATAAGCATTTAAAATTTGCTTTGCTTGACTAGACCAAGATCCATCCAGTCCAGCGTTCGATCTGCAACTGATCAAACCAGGCACTTGTTCTGCTACTTGGGATTGGGGCCAGTAAGGGCAAGTAGGTCATGTCAGTTCTGGGCAAAGTCAGTTCATGTCATGGGGTCATAGAACTGTAGTGTTGGAAGGAACCCTGAGGATCATCTAGTTCAACTCCCTGGAATGCAAGAATATGCAGCTACCCCTTACAGGGATCGAACCTGTAACCTTGGTGTTATCAACACCAAGCTGTAAACAACTGAGCTAGGGAGTAATAGTCCTAGCCCTTGGCAGCTCAGAAAACCATGTCTCATCCAAGAGCTTTGACCATTCTGTAGGCTGGCAAGGCCTCAACCTTCCGATCAGCAAGCCCCAGAGGCTCAGTGGTTTAGACCTTTACCTTAATGGATAGTGCATACCTATGTAGCCCCCCTCCGGGTGGGGGTAATGCGAACCCTCACATCCATAATTATTAGATTTCTCTCTGACTATTTCTACTTCTCCAGGAGCAGCTAATGAAATCTCCTGTGGAGAGGGAGAAAGAGCAAATGCATGATGTACTGTAGAGGAGGTTCAAAAGAAAAGTACTTCTCTGTCTCTTCCCAGAAAACCTCTAAAACATTTTGGACTTGTGCCTATATGATCTTCAAAAGGAAAATTCTGTACATCTCCAAAATACAGAAGACAGGCTCTTGTCTTGTGTTCAGCCTGTTTAACATGTGCACGCACAACCTAATGTATGTCGCCATACTTTTTTTTTTAAGGCTATACCTTGGAAACTTGCCAGACTTAATATTTTAACCCTCATTTAAACTGAAATACTGTGTCAGTTTTTAATTGCCAGTGGATTGCAAACTTAAACTAAGCATTAAATCTAACACAGTAGTGGTCGCAGCAGGTGTGTGTGTGTGTGTGTTCTTTTTTTAAAAAAAACCCAACACATTTTTATGAACACAAATCTTACTTTAAATTGAATACTATGTTATATTACTCACACTTCAGCTGACCTTCATAAATATCAAATCCATGGAATCAAATGTCCTGACATTTAATATCTTCCTGCAGGCTAAGTAGGACCACATTGCATTAGAAGGTCACATGTCACCCATAGCTTTTAGAGAGACTTATCATTTTAATGAAGATACTCGGCTCACGTCGAATAATGAAATGGTGAATGAGCTTATTCCAGGCTGCCTTCCTGAAACTCGCTCTTCTTAGTATTGCACTGCAGGGGTGAAAGAAAGAAAGAAAACACGAGGAACTACCTACCACATCAGCGCATTCTTGCGCCGACAATTTCCTTTGAACTGTGATATCCAAAATGACTTAAAATGGAGATGGGAGCAAAAGAAAGAAATTGCACAAAACTGCCTCATGGGTGGTCCTGTTTTCCATTGGCTGCAAGGTTTCGGGGGGCTGGGGTGTGCAGAACTGAACGACTCCGTTGATCCATTACTTCTCAGGTGAAAGTTATGAACTTCTAGTTTATGTCTCCAAGGGGGTCGTGCAACAAAATGACTCCTTGTGGAATGCTGCCGCTTAGGATTCCAGTATTTATCATCTGCATTAGGTTTGCCATATTCCCAAAAGTGAAAATCTGAAGTTGTTGAACATCTCCCTAATTACGTCTTGATGTTTTGGGACTTTGGGTGGATTTTTAAAGCATTTTTTAAATTTTAAAAAATGCCTTACTTGCCATACATCTGGCACATTTTGCTGATTAAGCAAAAATCTACCCAGACTCCATTTTGCAGCCCGATTCCCAGATGTGTCGTGTCCAGGGAAAACCAGACGTATGCCAGCCCTATCTACATCAGCTTCCCACCGCCCTCAGTCAGTTTAAAAGCTACTCTGCCACCAACAGTCTAGTTCCAACGTGGTTCAAGTGGAGCCCATCTATTTTGTACCTAACAAATCCTCATGAAAATTCACCATCCTTTCGGTACAAAATTCTCCTAATTTAACATGTTTTTGTATGCATTTTTTTCAGCCAAACAATTTAAACTAATATATGCATTTACATGAACACTTTACCCTAGTATACACATTTTTTTGTACGCGTTTCTTGGTTGGAGAATGGCATTGCCAACTCTGGATAAATGTGATTTTCAAGGTTTGCTATGTTTTGGCTTGCACAATGTTTCAAAAAATTCACTTTATGCAAACTTCTGTTTGTGGACTATGCACCTGTAGATCATGAGTATGCAAAGATGCAAGAGATCTTTTGTCCCATGCTATTCCCCATCACAACAACAACGTAAGTATTTGTCTGCTGTACAAAATATGCTTCTAGGAAAAGCACACTGGTCATTGTTATTGCCTTCACTGGTGGCAAAGCATCTTCTGTTTCTAATCTCTGTGGCCTTTATGGCATTGTATTTAATGAATTATGCTCCTCAAGAGGAGGTCAGCGAAAGAATTAAGCTGCAAACCCCTAGCAGTGTCGTTGGCCAAGAGCCAGCTCTTTTTTAGGACGCTTTTCTGCATGAGGTCGGCTACAGCTGGAGCAAAACGACTTGCAGGTGGTTCAGTGGGCAGCAGATCACACAGTCCTGCTTGGTCCGCCCCTCGGCAGCAAGGAGGGAGTCACCTAGCCTGGCCGTTGGTGGCTGAAAAGGAGCAGGAAATGTCTGACAATCTTGATTAAGAACTCCCAAGCACTGAACTTTCTGTGAGGAGAAGGCACATTCAGATCCCTGATGCTCAGTCTCCCCCCACAAACATGTGTGCACACACACAATCTCTCTGCTCCTCTCCCATTTAGAATCTGTCTAAATCATACATCCCTTTTCTGTGTCCACTAGACGAACTATTAATGGATGTCCCAGCACATGGACTATCGGTCGTCCCCAAGTGTTGGTTCTCTGCTTTAAATCAAAGATTCCCTTTCAAGTTCATATCAAAAGCTGTTGCAAATGGTTGTTTCTTTTGCAAAAAAACAAAAAAACCCCAACCAACCAGTGCATTCACAAATTATGAACAGCAACAGCTTCCATTTTGTTGTCGGACTCCCTGAGGGGTCCACAAATGGTAACATGCTACTTAAGAACCTCCCATTAACAGTTACAGAGAACCATAGTCCAATGGAGACTACCAGGGCTGTTCTGACTCCTGTCCAATTTCTGTCCACAGACCTAGCTCCCAAGTAGAGTTGCTTCTGAAGGTGGAGAAGGGATGGCGTTCTGTATGGCACAAGAAACAACTGTCAAAAGGCGAAATCAGCAGTCCATGCCCACTGCTGAGAAATACCTCATTCACACACAAGATCCACCTTAGGCAGAGCTTCTGAGCAATAGAAGTGCAAGGAAGCATTGCAGTGTGGTATGCTCATGTTTACGTTTCCAGCCAGCGAGCTTGCCATTTCAGGAGATTCCATTCCCTCCTCTCTCCCTCTCTTGTGTTCTGTGTTGTCGTCCCCCCCAACAATGATGCCCAATATTTTGTGGTCATTGTGCATAGTCAGCTGTGTTGGGAGTGTTTTCTTTTCCTAATATAGATTTCTACTTCTGCCAACTTTGGGGTTCTCTCATACATGAAGATACCTCCCTTTTGTTTCTCGACAGTCCTGTTTTGTTGACACACCTGCCCTTACTCAGCATCTGAGTTTTCTATCAGGCTATACAAGGGAAGCTCACCTAGTTGGGCAGAGCTGTAGTAATACTGAACTTGGAGGTTGCCTGTAGCCATCACAACTAGTCGCCACTGATAAGCTGAATCTTCTATGAATTTGGCACAATCTTCACTAGACATTTAAAGCAGCATCAGAACACTTTAAGCAGTGATGGCTTCCTGCAAAGCATTCTGAGAACTGTAGGTTGTTAAGGGTGCTGAGAGTTTGTTAAAGGTAAAGGTAAAAGGACCCCTGACCATTAGGTCCAGTCGTGACCGACTCTGGGGTTGTAGCGCTCATCTCGCTTTATTGGCCGAGGGAGCCGACGTACAGCTTCCAGGTCATGTGGACAGCATGACTAAGTCGCTTCTGGTGAACCAGAGCAGCGCACGGAAACGCCGTTTACCTTCCCACCGGAGTGGTACCTATTTATCTACTTGCACTTTGAGGTGCTTTCGAACTGCTAGGTTGGCAGGAGCAGGGACTGAGCAATGGGAGCTCACCCCAACGCGGGGATTCAAACCTCCAACCTTCTGATTGGCAAGTCCTAGGCTCTGTGGTTTAACCGACAGCGCCACCCGCGTCCCTTTGTTTTGAGTTTGTTAGGAGACCCCCTATTCTCCAGAGTGGCTTAATAGGTGATCCCTTTCCCCAGGGAACTCTGGGAACTGCCACTTTGTGAGGGGAATAGTTTAAAGTGGTATGATACTGCTTTAAATGTCTAGTGCAGATGGGGCCAAAATCTAGTTCGCTTTTCAAACAATAGCTCATGTTTTGCTTTGTTTTTAAAGAACCAAGAAATGTATTGATTTCTCTGCATTGCTATTTGATGAGCACAACCAAAGATATTACTAACAGGCTTTGCTCTCTCAAATCTATTCACCACCCTCCAGTAAGAAGAGGAAGAGGGGGAGAAAAATAGGAAGGGTTACATTATTTTGACCTTACATTTTGGCTGACATCTAGTGCGGTACTAAATCAACAACTTGACATGGCTTACAAGCACTTTCTACCTCATCACAGCTCTCCTGCAGCTACCAGTGGATGTCAGTAGAGGCAACACTTGCAAGGAAGAGAGTCAAATACAAAGAGACGAAGGGGGAGAGAGTCTTCCTGATAAGCAAAACCCAGCCGGTACTCTGCAAATCGAAAACTCCTCCAACAAAATGATTTAGAGCTACCAGAGATCAGGAGGACATTGGGAGGGGGGGAACGAAACCGAGCCAATCAGGTTGCACATAATTCTTCATGCTTTCACCCTTCAAGAGCAATTGCTTTTCAGTTAATTTAAAAACAATGCACAATGTCTAAAGGCCCACCGTCGGAACAGTAGAAATGCTGGACACCAGATTAAAAAAGGCATCCAGCATACATCATCTGCTTCAAACCTGGCTCTGAAACAGCAACTGTTGTGTCGTCTGCTGAAGCCAAGCACAGCATAAGGAAGTAGATCCTATTGAGCTCAATGGGGCTAAGTTGGGCTGACAGATGTTTGTCCTGCATCCAATGTTGTGCTTTTATGCCAAGCTTTGAAGCAGAGGTGAGGATCCTGTGGACCTCCACCAACCCCAACCAGCATGGACAATGGCCAGGAATGTTGGGAGTTCTAGTCCAGCAACATCTAGAAGACCACAGGTTTCTCCATCCCAGCTTTAAACTGTCACTCACTGAGTGAGTGGCACATCAGAATCCCTGCAAGTGATTGGACAGAGAAGTCTCATTCCCCTTGTCCCCCCATTACCACTTCAGGGCCACAGGTGTCTAGTACTGGGATATGTGAGGTAATAACTTTTCTGGTCTTATTTCTGGTCTGTATGGTATATAAGAAACTGTTTTGTATCAAGGAAGACTTTGGTCCATCTTGTCTGGTATTATCTGCACTGAATGGCACTGCAGGCACCCCCAAACTCGGCCCTCCAGATGTTTTGGGACTACAATTCCCATCATTCCTGACCACTGGTCCTGTTAGCTAGGGATGATGGGAGTTGTAGTCCCAAAACATCTGGAAGGCCGAGTTCGGGGATGCCTGCTCTAGGGTATCAGAACATTGTCTTCCAAACTTGGAGATATCTGGCATTGAACATGGGGACTTCTTTGTGCAAAACATGCATTTACTTAGCCTTGAAAACTGCTCCAACAGCTGAAATTTAGATGCCCCCACTTTCAAAATCACAGGATCCACAGACCATTCAAATGTCCCTATTTTCCAGGGACTGTCCTGGGTTTACAGAAGTCATCCCAGTTTCTGAGTTGATCCCAGAATGCCCCCGCTTTTCCTTAAGATGTCACTATTTTCACTGGAGAAATGTTGGAGGATATGGAAAAGGACATCCCTATCTTCATCAGAGAAAGGTTGGAGGGTATGAAACCAAATATCTACTTATGCATACTGTGCAACAAACCCAAAGGAAACTTGTGTATTGTTCTCTGCAGGGTTGAAAGTGAAAGATTATCCTGCCTAAATATCTCCCATTTTCTTCATTCTTATCCTTTTGTAAACTGGGCTTCTCTCTATACCTGTCGATTGTTGTTTCAGTGTAAAATTTTATTGTAAAATGTAGTTGTCGTTGTGCCCCCACTCAACTGCATGAAGAGGCAAGACATGACCAAATAGCATCATTGGCCAATATGGGAGTTCTACTTGTTATACTGCATTATACCTACTATATATGGACGCAGGTGGCGCTGTGGTCTAAACCACAGAGCCTAGGGCTTGCCAATCGGAAGGTCGGCAGTTCAAATCCCCACAATGGGGTGAGCTCCCATTGTTCGGTCCCAGCTCCTGCCCACCTAGCAGTTCGAAAGCATGTCAAGTGCTCTGGTGGGAAAGTAAACAGCATTTCCATGCACTGCTCTGGTTCACCAGAAGCGGCTTAGTCATGCTGGCCAGAGTTGTCCGCAACTGGACCTAACAGTCAGGGGTACCTTTACCTTTACCTTTACCTACTATATATACGGTGGTGGCTGGTGCCTGTTGGATCTGGTAGGACAGAAAGCAGGGAGGTCAACAGTAGGTGGCGCCACATCCAATGACTGGTAGAGCCAACTAATTTTAGCTTTGAGTCGTACAAGGGGAAAACTGAATCTAACCCTGCCCACTGTCCTGAACTGCAGACTAAAGTTGGTGGGGCAATGCCCCATTCACTCTAATGGACCAGCCTCCAATGGTTCTATATATTATTCCATGATGCTTTAGTAGAACATGTAGGATTCCTGCCTTGGCCTCTGACATTATTGGGCCATGCCCTGTCTCTTCACACAGTTGGGCGAAGGGCAACTAAGATTCAGCCCGGTGTTTCGAATAATTATGGGGAGAATGATGATGTTTACTGGAGACCTAGTTTACAAAAAGGTTCTATAATTATATAATAAGAGCTAATCTCCCATGGCAACTTGCAAAGAATGTTGCCATTCAAGTAGCTCTGCTAGAATTACTAGCTTTCGGGAAATATTGCCATTGTTCCCAAATTCCACACACAAATTTAATTTGCCCCCTGTTATTCCCAGGCAAATTCCAAAAGGACTTAATACCACTCTCTTGGATGTGTGTAAAAGAGGCAGGGGGGGATACTATCCCTCCATCTTAAAAAAAAAAAAAAAAATCTCTGGTGGTTTTTCCATCAGGATCGTTCTGTAGATCATCCAATCTGCCCGCAAGTATACAAGAAAATTCAGGAATGGAACCGCATATTTTATTTCACAGGTATTGTCAAATTAAACACCTCTCTTTTTTGTAATGGGGAACATTGAGTGGAGGAGAGCAATCTGGGAGACTGGAGGGAGGAAAATAGAGCAGATAAGGGAAGGGGGGTATTGCTAGGAACACCACGAAGAAGAGTGTTTCAGAATGAGCGGTGGTAGCTTCTGAAAAGCGGCTGCTGTTTTAAGGGATGTTCCTGCAAAAGTAAAAGGAAAAGTTGTACAAGTTATGGGATGTTTACAGATCCATTAATCAAAAGTCACTTTGATCCCCTAACATGATTCAAATAAGGCGCTTGATATCTGATACCAGCCCTTAGCATGCAGGTCTAATAAAAATTCTGGCTTCTGCATATATCTTTATAAATATGAAAGAAGAGCTGTGCAAAAGAAGTTGATTAATAATCACCCTAGTCAAGCAACCTTGGAACATCTGTGTATTACACTCATCTATTAAATTATACCAATCTGTATTTTAATAAGTAAAAGATACGTCTGCTGCCATCCATCAAAATAAACTCAGGAAATACTTAATATTATCATCATTTTTCTTGCTCGAACACAACTTATGAAATATGAATCCAATACAAAGAATGCTGTACTTGCTGTTATGATCAAATGTGTTTTTACAGGTGCACCAAATATTACGTTTCCATTTCACTTTTCAAACTGTTGAAAATATAAACCACATTTTATGTTTCTTAGGTAGGCAATATTGCCTGTTCCTCCCCTCCCTTCCCCACATGGCACCCATTATTAGTGAGTTATTACCACATCTCCCTTTTCAAGTGGGCACTACAAGTTGCTTAGCAATGAAAATACAGATTTGTGTAACAAATAAGGTTGAAAACCAGTTAGGGTGCTCTTTAGAATTGGGTTTGGGACACCAATAACACTAAGGCTATTTGCAAATATTCTAAGATAAGGTGTGTAAATTCTGTTCATATGTGTTCAGTTGGTTAGCACTCCCCGAAGCTTGCATTGAAGAATTCTTGCTTTTCTCCATAATAAGATATCACACATTTATTTAAATTCTTCATTATTCTATTCATTGAACAAAAGGGGATTTAAAAAATATTCCCGCAGAGAGGCAGGTTTTTCACATGCTTTCTTACTAAGTGGTAGATAACATAGGCCCAAGCAAGAGGTGAATTTAAGGACATAAGAAGAACTTGCTGGTTTCTAATTTGATCCCAGAGTGTCCCGCTTTTCCTTGGGACATCCCTATTTTCATCGGAGAAATGTTGAAGGGTATGGTAAGATGCCCCTATTTACATCAGAGAAATGTGGGAGGGTATGGAGCTTCGTGACCCCTGGGCCAAGGAGATACGTAGCTATACAAGCTTTAGATGACATCTGAAGGCAGTCTTGTATGGAAAAGTTTTTTTATGTTTAATGTTTATTAATGTTTTTATATGTGGCAGAAGCCGCCCAGGGTGGGGCAACACAGTCAGATGGGCAGGGTATGAATAAAAAGGTTGTTGTTGTTGTTGTTGTTGTTGTTGTTGCTATATTTATTTATTTATTTATTTATTTAATAGGGTGTCCCTATTTTCATTGGAGAAATGTTGGAGGGTATAAGATCAAGTCATCTGTTCCCACAGAGGCTAATCAAATGCCTTTTGAAAGCACAGAAGCAACACCCTAGCACAAGAGCCATGTCCCCAATCGTGGTTCCCAGCAACTGTGTTTGGAAGCATTATTGCCTCTGAGCATGGAGGCAGAGCATAGCCATCATGAGTGGCTTTTTCAGGACTCAGGGATGCTTGAAGAATTTGTGGGAATGTTCAGGGAGGCAGGAGAGGATACAGTGGTACCTCGGGTTACATACACTTTAGGTTACATACGCTTCAGGTTACAGACTACACTAACCCAGAAATATTACCTTGGGTTAAAAACTTTGCTTCAGGATGAGAACAGAAATCATGCTCCAGCAGCGCAGCCGCACTGTATATTCATACATGCACTGTATATTGTTTATTATTATCCTTCCTAACTTGCGCCAGCAAGTTTCTTCCCTCAGCAGAGTTTCACATTCCACTTTTAAACGCACAGCGGGTAGCCGGTCGCAGGCTTGTGTAAGCCTCGCAATATTATACAGTTCAGTTTGTCTCAGATTGAATTGTATAGTTTCTGGTAAGTTCCCTTATATCCCTCTTAAAAGAATAAACACACCACAATCTTGTGTAAAGTACAGTGGTACCTCGGGTTACAGACACTTCAGGTTACAGACGCTTCAGGTTACAGACTCCGCTAACCCAGAAATAGTACCTCAGGTTAAGAACTTTGCTTCAGGATGAGAACAGAAATCATGCAGCGGCAGCAGGAGGCCCCATTAGCTAAAGTGGTACCTCAGGTTAAGAACAGTTTCAGGTTAAGAACAGACCTCCAGAACGAATTAAGTTCTTAACCTGAGGTACCACTGTATATAAAAGTAGTTTACTCACATTCTGTTCATGGTTGAATCCCTGAAGGCAGACTTAGTTACAAAGTATATACATGTGTCCTCTGTTGCCTGGAAGCATCTCTAGCTAAAAAGCTGCTCCAACGATGGAGGAAGTAAGAAAGAGAAAGAGTGATGTGTGCTTTGTCCCTTTTGTTACCTGGACAGGTAAGGTCATGCCTATCTCTAGTCACATGCAAAGGAAGTATGTCCCAGCCAGGAGGAAACAGGAAGTTTTTGACTGGACCAAGCATTCCACCGCATGTCCACTCTAGGAAAACAAGGAATGTTGTACTTGACTGCTACTTACGTATCACATCCCACAGAATTCAGTCTTCGTAGATTTCTTTATGAATCAGCATCTGGTAACTAAATGATGATTGCTTATTCACAAATGTGATCATCAAGCATAAGCGTGCGTGTGTGAATGCAGCCAGCCCTATACAGATCTGTGCAAAGCTTGGCTTGTGCCATGGGGGGAGGATGCTGAAAAAGAAACTAATGCAAATCAAATGTCATTGGGGGCTACAAGAGCAGAAGCTAGACTTGCTAGATGTCACCCTAACCTCCCACGGCCATTAGTTCTGTCCCACCAAAATTTTCTCATGGGTAGAGTGTGGGCTGGGGAAACAAAGAAAACTGGAACAATCCATGTCAGTCTTGACATTGGCAACTCTAAAAGAAGCACAACATGCAAAAGCATCTGAAGGGAAGATTGTTCCCCTTTATTCAGCATCAAGAGAAGATAGGAATGTAGGACTTGTAAGAAGATTAGCTTACTAAGTACTTGAGACTTGCCTATTATTGCAGCTGAAACCAATAGCTGTCAAATACTTGAAACAGATGCATCTTCAGAATGATGTCGTATGGCCATATCTGCAGGATGTTGATTCCATTCATTCGAATCTGAGCATCTCTGGCCTAGGTATTTGCCTTGGTTTATTTTACACGGCTAGTCTATAAGCTTCAGCGTTTGCACTTGGTTTCTGAGATATGTGGATTATTTTCATACATTTGCTTTGATTCTGAATGAGAATGTGCAGACGTGTTTGTGTTTGTGAGTGTGTGTGTGAGTGTGAGCGCAGCAGGGCACATCTCTCAAGGTTTCATGCTCTGTCAGCAATGCCACTTAATAATATGTGCCACTACAGAGCCACACTACATGGAAGAGTATAGGCACTTGAGCAATGACAAACCTAGACAGCATCATAAAAAGCAGAGACATCACCTTGCCAACAAAGGTCCGTATAGTTAAAGCTATGATTTTCCCAGTAGTGATGTATGGAAGTGAGAGCTGGACCATAAAGAAGGCTGATCGCCGAAGAATTGATGCTTTTGAATTATGGTGCTGGAGGAGACTGGAGAGCCCCATGGACTGCAAGAAGATCAAACCTATCCATTCTGAAGGAAATCAGCCCTGAGTGCTCACTGGAAGGACGAATCCTGAAGCTGAGGCTCCAGTACTTTGGCCGCCTCATGAGAAGAGAAGACTCCCTGGAAAAGACCCTGATGTGGGGAAAGATGGAGGGCACAAGGAGAAGGGGATGATAGAGGATAAGATGGTTGGATAGTGTTCTCGAAGCTCCCAGCATGAGTTTGACCAAACTGCGGGAGGCAGTGGAAGACAGGAGTGCCTGGCGTGCTCTGGTCCATGGGGTCACGAAGAGTCGGACATGACTAAACGACTAAATGACAACAATAGGCACTTGCCTCTGGGGTAAGAAGGGGACAGCATGCAAATGAAGGTTATGGACGGTTGGCAAAGTGTCCTGTCTGAGAGGCAGGGAAGAGAAGATCTCCCAGGGTGGGAGACTGGGAGAAGAAAGGGAAGCTCCCAGGTGAGAGCTGGGAGAGTTCATCTCTTTCTGCAATAAGTGTTACAAAGTTAAGAGGTCTTTGCATTCCCCCCCCCCCCGCCACACCATTTGCTGGACATCTGCTGAAGACCCTGAAAAGCAGATTAGGATAGAATTTTTGCAGAACTCATACTACTCAAATCCTTTTTTAAAAAACCCAGATCTTTGCTGTGTAAATCCTCTGTACACAGACCTTCCATTTACTCCAAGTTTTGCTTATTCAAGTGCCTTATTATCTGTGTGTTGTGAATCTCCCCAATTACATTTCCGTGGATCTCAATAAATAAGGCTTTTCAATCGGTTTTTGGTGACTCGAAATTTGGGTCCAAGTCAAAAAGCCAAGAGGAAAGCATCAACAGCATTGCATTCACACACCATAAAAAAGTCATATATGAAAAGTAAATGTAACCACAATTTGTTTTAAAAACAAATTGAACTGAGGAGTGCGGAATCACTTCAAGGGTTGAGGGTTTTCTTTTTCTTTCTTTCCATTTTTTTACTTCTCCCTCCAGGAAGGAAAAAATAACCACCATCAAAGCACTCTTTGGGTACAGGTGCAACCAACATTTAAATTGCCACACTGCCAAAATTCCAGCTGGGGTGATGTCAGCTCTATTAACAGGGCACTTGGAAAACAGCTGATGGGAGGACAGAGAAGGGAAAACTAGAAAGTCAAGTTCCAGGGAGTGTGAAATAAAGCGATTTCCTGGTGACTGAAGAAATATCAGGACAGGGTTTCAGGAACAGAAATTAATTAACACCTTAGAAAGCTCAAGCCTATGTAGTTTACTCAGGAGAATACCCTAAATTAGTTCAGCCAAGCTAGAAGGCTCAAGAGAAAGGTAATGTAATTAGTGCTATAAGCACTTACGTATGTAATTTCTCAATGTAGATAAATGTGAAACAGAAAGAAACACGAAAAGAAAAAGTTTCTTGGCAGGCAGGCAATATCAGAACCATTTGTCGAGGTTGGTACTTGCACTGTTTTTAAAAGGGGTCCATTCAAGATAACATACAGTGGTACCTCGGGTTACATACGCTTCAGGTTACATACGCTTCAGGTTACAGACTCCGCTAACCCAGAAATAGTGCTTCAGGTTAAGAACTTTGCTTCAGGATGAGAACAGAAATTGTGCTCTGGTGGCGCGGTGGCAGCAGGAGGCCCCATTAGCTAAAGTGGTGCTTCAGGTTAAGAATAGTTTCAGGTTAAGTACGGACCTCCGGAACGAATTAAGTACTTAACCCAAGGTATCACTGTACCTTGTTGGTCCTGGGGGGAAATGCTTTTACTCATGGACTGGCAAGATGCTGAGGAATGGTGTCAGGAACCAGCTGGGGGAACCCCCAAGGGAAGAAGGCTCAGAGCCTGGAGACTGGTCAGAGGGAGAAGATCAGGAGGAGGAGGAGGAGGAGGTATCATAATCTGAAGAGGTAGCAAGGTTTAGTGAGCAGGGAGAGTCTGTGACAGAGAGCAATCCAGAAGCAGAAGCCAGAGAAGAGGGAAGCTAAGAGGCAAAGAGGAATTCACTGGGTGAAAAAGCCAGGGTGTCTCCCCCTCCTGCTCTGACAAGCTCCCCTCCCCACTGGTCTCCCAGGACCAAGAGAGGTATGAAGAGGACAGAACAAAGGCAGATTGCGCCGGCGTAGTCTCAGATTGCTTGGGAAGGACCTGGGAGTGGAAGAGACTTAGGCAGCTGTGGGTAAGCAGTCACCACAACTGCCTCACAGGGGCAAAACCTACCAAGAAGAGTTGGGCCTGGCACTCCTGAGCAGGCCTTGTTTCTTCTACTAAAGTGTGTACTTCAGTTGCTCTGTGTGATTTATTGCTGGATCGCTCCTGTCATGTAACTAGGGTGATGTTCTCTGGCATGGGTTACTTCCTTAACGACTGGATTAAAACAAGAAGGGAGAGGAACCTATTCCCTGAAAACCTGTTATAGTCTGCTTCATTCCACCCACTTAATTGAGGCCATTGTTCTGTTCATTCCTGGGTGTGTGTTAACCCACTAACCTTTGGAGGAGTCTCATGCATGCAAATGTATCCAATGTGTAAGGAAAGGCCCTTGGATTCAGGAAATAGCTATCTGATTAACAGAAAGACATTGTCCCAGATCTACATATATGATTTTGTTTACAATGCTGAGCTGGTAGACATACACATTTACCAAGACTGTCACTTCCAAATTCTAGATTCAGGTAGGTAGCTGTGTTGGTCTGACGCAGTTGAAATAAATTAAAAAATTGTCCAGTAGCACCTTAGAGACCAACTAAGTTTGTTCTGGGTATAAGCTTTTGTGTGCATGCACACTTTCAAACTGTCACTACGGTATTTTGCAGAAGGGTTTCAATTCAAGCGGACTTAAGTACTCTGGTATTTTTGTGCGACAAACCCCCCCTAAAAGGAACTTTTTGCAGTAAGGTAACTGATTGGGAAAGGGACGCGGGGTGGCGCTGTGGGTTAAACCACAGAGCCTAGGACTTGCCGATCAGAAGGTTGGCGGTTCGAATCCCCACGACGGGGTGCGCTCCCATTGCTCAGTCCCTGCTCCTAGCAGTTTGAAAGCATGAAGTACAAGTAGATAAATAGGTACCGCTCCAGCGGGAAGGTAAACAGCATTTCCGTGCACTGCTCTGGTTCGCCAGAAGCGGCTTAGTCATGCTGGCCACATGACCCGGAAGCTGTACGCCGGCTCCCTCGGCCAATAAAGCGAGATGAGCGCCACAACCCCAGAGTCGGTCACGACTGGACCTAATGGTCAGGGGTCCCTTTACCTTTACCTTTACCTTTAACTGATTGGGAAATGCTCGAGAAAGCATGGGATAATGATGCTTTAATGATGGAAAGTCATATATTCTTTGTACAAACAGATCAGGCAGTTGATATCATATAACCTTCACACAAACTACTCAGAACAAATGCTCAGTAAGTTGTCCAGACGTGACCCATGGCTGCATTCCTATACCAGCTTATTTGAGAATTAGTCTCCCTGAACTCAATGCAGTTGTCAGCCTTATTATTGATCAACTTTTTTGGGGAGACGGAATTTATTCCTCCTTCTTTTCCACCCCAAGAAGTGATTGATACAATCTCTAAAAACCTGCCTTGTGCTTCCTGTTGGTTGTCCAAATGGTTTTATATTTCAGAATGAATTGTGTAGAATTCTGTTTGTAGAAATAAACTGTCGTCCAAAACACAATATTTTTTCTATTGTAAAAACAGAAACCTTGAAATAGTATACAGAGCTGGAGTTTGGTTTCCTAAGCCATTGTTTCATTTGATAACCAATTCAATTATATAGCTATTTGGTTGTTTTATATATCGCCCTTCATCCAAAGATTACAGGGCAGTTTACAATATAAACATTAATAAATGTATGCCCTCTTTTGTAGAGGATATCATACATTTGAATACAACATTAGGCCTTATGATTCTTGTTTTGATTTTTGTCTGTTACTTTAAAACAAGTAAAATAATCAGCCTTAACATTTTTTTTTATTAAAAATTTACAAAATTGTGTGCAATGTCTCTCTCTCGTATATACTGTATTTTTCATCCCATAGGAAGCTCCGTCCCATAGGACGCACCTAGTTTTTTTGGGGGGAAATAAAGGGAAAAAAATTCCCTTTATTTCCCCCCCAAAACCAGGTCGGGGAAACCAAACCACGTCGGGGAACAGCGGTATGGCGGCGCTCTGCGTCCCCGCTGTCCCCCGAGCTTGTGGGGCTGGCGCTGGGGAGAAGCACGCCAGCCTCCAAACCAGGTTGGGGAACAGCGGGATGGCGGCGCTGCGCCTCCCCGCTGTCCCCTGAGCTTGTGGGGCTGGCCGGTGTCTGCCCGGCGCGTGTGGCGTTCTGCTTCAGCGCGCTCCGTGCAGCAGGCTGCTATCTGCAGGCTAGGGAGCCCTCTGGGAACTCCCGCAGGGCTCCCCAGGCTGCGGATATCTGCCCGGCGTGAGGGGCGCTCTGCTTCAGGGCGCCTGCATGCCGGACGGCAGGCTGCTATCCGCAGCCTAGGGAGCCCTGCGGGAACTCCCGTGGGCTCCCCAGGCTTGCTGATAGCTTCCTGAAGCCTGGAGAGCGAGAGGGGTCGGTGCGCACCGACCCGTCTCGCTCTCCAAGCTTCAGCGAAACCTTGTATTCGCCCCATAGGAGGCACACAGATTTCCCCTTCATTTTTGGAGGGCAAAAAGTGTGTCCTATAGGGTGAAAAATACGGTATTTGTTTTCCCATGTAACATTTTTACAAGTCAGTTTCATTTGTTGAGACATTGGGAAGAAAAGGGAGAAAGAGATGGAGGGGTGGGGTCGGGTGGCAATGTTTCTATTTTACTTACTATATGTAGGGTTTGGTGTCATGCCTTAACATTTTTTTAAATGAGTAGTTAATCTTTTATTGACTCATATCACCTTCTTTAAAAATAAAAAATAAAAAGGAGCACTCTTTTATTAGAAAGCAGGGTTGTTATTGGGGTTTTTTTAATATATATATATATTGAATCATTAAATGACTGTTTTTAAACACTTCCTGATAGTAAAATGTTTCTAATCTATATTATGATTTGTAGGACATGACTAGGATCATTCATATATATATATATATATATATATATATATATATATATGATGGTGTTGTATTTTTTCCCCAAATTATCTCTGTTTGCAAGCTGCAAGGCTGCCTGATAGAGCTCACAGTGTAAATCATCTCAAATGAATGATGTGTAGACTAACAGGTTTCAACCAAAAGCGACTGCTTGAGAAGTGAAGAAGGCTGGAAAATTCATCACGCCAGGCTGGCACAGCTCAACCCAAACAGCAAAACAATATTTACATGGAAAGAAAAAGCAGAAGAGGAGTCCCGCATGCCTAAAGCAAATATAGCTAAGCAGTGGCACATGATTTGTAAGGTCACACAACGCTAAATGCTTCCTAGACAAACACACACACAAAAAAGGCTTGATTCAATCAACGTGTGGTGTGGAAATACATCTCTTGAAGTTGCAGTGGGCCTCTAGATGGAGGCATGAGTGCTTTCTCCAAAATAAAGGCAGAAGATGTCAAGGGAAGGTTTGCACGTAGCAGGAGAACAAAGAGAATCCTGTCTAAATTTTCTTAACATTATCACCAGGGCCAGCCCTATCATTGGGCAAACCTTAAAAAAAAAAGCTCCTTCCCTAAAAAAAACCTGAAGCCTTCCTGCTAGGAATTATGGGTAATGGAATCCCAAAAAAGTTTAGGGGAGTCTTTATGTATGTTACAGTTGCTGCCCGAATTCTAATCGCAAAAGGCTGGAAGGGAGAAGATATTCCACCTAAATTAGAATGCCAGAACAAAATAAGAGAATACGCTGAGCTGGCGATATTATCAGCAAGGTTAAGAGACGTTACAGAAGAAAAATTTATCGGAGTGGGATATATACAGAGCATATTTAAAAGAACACTGTCCAAAGATCAATCCGTTGGCAAGTCTTGATTGTGCTTCGGTGTGTAAGTAGGATAATTTTATAAAATAAAATTTATAGTAAGTCAAATAACATAGAGAAAGTAAAGTTTAAGCGCATATTTAAGGAACTTAATTTGGGAACACAAGGGGAATATCGGAGGTCTCTTGTCAAACTTATTCACAAATGGATGTACAAAGCAAGTATTAGTTAAAGAATGAATAATTGTTTATTTTGCATTTCTTATTTTGCCTGTAACATCTATTGCATATTTCTGTTATAAAGCTTTCAACCAATAAAGCATTGGGCACACTTGAGCAGCCAGCAGATGATGGATGGGAAAACAGAAGCTGGCGGGTGGTGGGAGAGAATCAGATGACTGAATTGTGTGACATGTGACTTGCTTTACACCCCCAAAACTAACTTGCTGTCTCCAGGTGCAAAGGCGGACATTGTCCCATTGTCAGGGTTGAAATAAGATTAATCTGCAAGTCTAGTCAATTTCTATACATGGAACATGAGGGAACCATCTTGACTTGTGCCTCAAGCTGCAAAATTATTTGGGCTGGCCCTTAGCTCACTTCTACACAGGTACCCAACAAATGCTGTCTTGAGGTTGCTAGACTAAAACTCCCACAAGCCCTAGCCAGCATGGCCAAAAATTGTGAATGACAGGCATTATACTCTGACAACATCTTGAAGGGCACCATGTTTCAATACATATTTTATCAAAAAAAATATTTAAATAAAAATGTATTGAATGAAACATATTCCAAATTAAAGGTAAAGGTAAAGGACCACTGACAGTTAAGTCCAGTCGCAGATGACTCTGGGGTTGCGGCACTCATCTCGCTTTACAGGCTGAGGGAGCTGGCATTTGTCCACAGACAGTTTTTCCGGGTCATGTGGCCAGCATGCCTAAGCCGCTTCTTGCACAATGGAACACTGAAACCAGAGCAGCGCATAGAAATGCAGTTTACCTTCCCGCCAGAGTGGTACCTATTTATCTACTTGCACTTTTTGGCGTGCTTTCGGACTGCTAGGTTGACAGGAGCTGAGACAGAGCAAAAGGAGCTCACCCCATCACAGGGATTCAAACCGCCGACCTTCCGATTGGCAAGCCCAAGAGGCTCAGTGGTTTAGACCACAGTGCCACCCACATCCCTATATTCCAAATTACTTACTTTTGATTCATTTTTGAACATTTCTGAGCAAAGAACTGAATTTGCATATCTGGGGTAGTGCAAATTTTAAAGTATAATTCTGTTCCAATCCACGGATTCATTTTAGAGGTGTGAATAATTTGGTTTGTTTGCTCTAAAATGCGGACCATAGGAAAGTCTCCTCCATCCTTAAATCCTAGCCATGGGTGGAAATATGCCTGGTCACATCTCCACATTTCCTTAGGGATCTGCCCTTCTCCAATGCACTGAGAGTTCTCTGGATGGGATTGCTGTGGTGGACCAACACTGATGATCAAGGCAAAGTGTGGGTGAAAAAAATCTCTTGCTTAGACTGCTGCTTCATTGCAGAGATTTGAGCCAGTTTGCAGGGCTGGAGCAAGGAAACACAGTCCTCTTTAACTTAGGCCACTCTGTGACCAATCCTACCTACTCTGAGCACAGGTTTGGGGGTCTCAGTACCATAGTCTGTATTCACTGAAACGTTCAATGTGGAAAGTATTAAAATAACTGTGCAACTTTACCTGATTGGAAGCACATTTTTTTTTTGCTGCAGATATGATCTGTATTACCAACAAAATAAGTATGTATAGGGCCTGTTTTAAATTAAGTTATCCTTTTGTCCTTTTATTCTCTGCTTATTGTTATGTAACAGTTGTGAGGGTGAAATGCGTAATGACTATTCCGGACAGTATGATAGAGCATCATATGGCATTTATATTGGACTGTAAACATATGAAAGTCATTTACAGTTACAATTAAACTTCTAAACAAAGAACTTCATAAATATTTCATTGACGGATGAAGCATCAAACAACTACCTGAGGGGTGATGGAACGGGGAGGGCTTGGGTGGTTTAAAAAGGAAAACCCTCTCTCACACACAGCGCACGATAACGGTTTAATAATAATAATAAAAGGCAGGAACTCTGAGCATAATATGTTAACTGCCCTTGACAGTGGGGCCATTAAAATGTATCCTTCAGTCAGTTTCCTCATAAGCTTTACGCAAAACCAAGGCCGGCCCACCTATGAGGCAACCGCCTCAGGCGGCAGGAACCACGGGGCAGCAGATCTCAATGTATCAGTGGCGTGCAGTGAAATTTTTCATTGGGGAACAGTTAGGACCAGAGGCACCAGCTTGTGAGGGCGATTGGGGGGGGGGCAATGCCACATGTGTGGTGTCCCGATGTTGCGAGCATTGCGCCTCCCTAAGCCAGGTGTAAACTTCCTGGGCTTTGGGAAGGAGTCACAAGGCCTCGGACAGGATGTTTGAGCCTTCCTGCCTCCTTTCCTAAGCTGGCTGGGTTTGGGGAAGGTGATGGAAGGGCCCTCGGACCCCGTCGGAGCATCGCGCTTCCCTTCCTAAGCTGGGCAGAAGCTTCCCGAGCTTTGGGAAGGAGGCGCCAGGCTTTAATACTTTAATATCTAATTTACAGGGACACGGTTGGCGCTGTGGGTTAAACCACAGAGCCTAGGACTTGCCAATCAGAAGGTCAGCGGTTTGAATCCCCGCGACGGGGTGAGCTCACATTGTTCGGTCCCTGCTCCTGCCAACCTAGCAGTTCGAAAGCACATCAAAGTGCAAGTAGATAAATAGGTACCGCTCCGGCGGGAATGTAAACGGCATTTCCATGCACTGCTCTGGTTTGCCAGAAGCGGCTTAGTCATGCTGGCCACATGACCTGGAAGCTGTACGCCGGCTCCTTTGGCCAATGAAGTGAGATGAACCCCAGAGTCGGCCATGACTGGACCTAATGGTCTTTACCTTTACCTTTTTACTCTAATTTACACAGAACATTTAGGGGACTAGCCTAGTCCCCCTAGTCCACTGACCATACACCACTGATGTAGGCCTTTATTTTCCCCTTTTTCCTGATACAGATGTTTGTTATTTATTTATTTATTTATTTCCCGCCCAGAGTGGCTGGGTTTCCCCACTCTCAACAGAATATTCAAAACACAATAGAACATCAAACATTAAAATCTAAACAGGGCTGTCTTCAAATGTTTTCTTCAAGTCATGTTGTTGTTTATTTCCTTGACATTTGGTGGGAGGGCATTCCACAGGGCAGGCACCACTACCCAGAAGGCCCTCTGCTTGGTTCCCTGTAGCTTTGCTTCTCGCAGTGAGGGAACCACCAGAAAGCCCTTGGCACTGGACCTCAGTGAACGATGGGGGTGGAGACTGGGCCGAGATCTTCACCCACACCTTCTTCCTTGATGGGAACGTGGCTGCCCAGACCCCGACCCCCCCATTTGCTTTGCACGCTCAGCTTTTGCTTGGAGAGAGCCGTGCTATTTCCAGCTCTCCTGCTACTCTCTCCTTCTTGATTACATCTTTTATATGACAGGTGAGAGACTAGAGCACATTGCATGGCCAGATGCCATGCCCCTTTGCTTCCCAACACACCCATGATTCTCTTTGGACAGGCCCACCATGCTAGGACACAGGGAGGGAAGCCAGTGACCTAGACATGTTACAGAGGTCACTTCCTCAGAAAGGCAGAGGTATATGCATCATATCTGCAAGAAAAGGGCAGCTACAGAACGTAGAAATCTTCTGGGTATGAAGTCAGACCATATTCGTCTACCTAAACTAGTGTTTGGAGCTGGAGGAGACTCTTGAGAGTCCAAAGGACTGTAAGAAGATCAAACCTATCCATTCTGAAGGAAATCAGCCCTGAGTGCTCACTGGAAGGACGAATCCTGAAGCTGAGGCTCCAGTACTTTGGCCGCCTCATGAGAAGAGAAGACTCCCTGGAAAAGACCCTGATGTTGGGAAAGATGGAGGGCACAAGGAGAAGGGGACGACAGAGGACGAGATGGTTGGACAGTGTTCTCGAAGCTACCAGCATGAGTTTGACCAAACTGCGGAAGGCAGTGGAAGACAGGAGTGCCTGGCGTGCTCTGGTCCATGGGATCACGAAGAGTCGGACATGACTAAACAACTAAACAACAACAACAAACTTGTATTGTTTTCTCTTCTGGGTCTCAGTGTGTGTAGGTCTGCCTTCTTCAACCTGGTGCCCCCCACCCAATGCTTCAGACCACAAGCTCCCACACTCCCTGACCATTGACTATGCTGGCTGGGGTTGGTGGGAACTGTAGTCCCAAACATTTGGAAAAGCTTGCATAGGGTCTTTGAGGCTGGAAATGTATTCCAGGGAAGCTTCCGCACGGAGATTCAGATCAGCAGCAGTTCATGAAAGGGAAGGCTGATGGCGCGTTTAATCAGTCTCAAAACACATGTGAAAGGCAACCGTTTGAATTCACAAGGGCAACTTGCTTCTTCTTGCTTTGAAAAAATAAATAAATTCCAGGGTCTATTTTTAAAGGCATGATGGATGGTCCCTCGGCATTGTCCAAACCGCACGTTCCTAGGGAAAAAGCCTTGCCCTCAGTCTAGAGTTCCCTATCAGCTCAATCTTTATATCCGTCCTAATTATTTTTTATGGTGCAGTTTGTCCTCCAGATTTCTTATGCTTCGTCAAACCAATTTGCTAGGACTGTTGAAATAAAGAGTGAACCATTAAATTTGTGACTGCTAATGTTCCTCCCAAAGACGGTGTCAGGGTAAGTGGAAGAAGGAACTTTCTGCAAATTCTCACTGTACTCAGTGGAACAAAATTTCATATGGAACCTGTCATTTTTCAGCTACACACTCATATAATTCTTGTACAACTAATCCAGAATGCGGCAGCTAGACTGGTGACTGAGAACGGCCGCCGAGACCACATAACACCGGTCTTGAAAGACCTCCATTGGCTTCCAGTACGTTTCCGAGCACAATTCAAAGTGCTGGTGTTGACCTTTAAAGCCCTAAACAGCCTCGGCCCAGTATACCTGAAGGAGTGTCTCCACCCCCATCATTCTGCCCAGACGCTGAGGTCCAGTGCCAAGGGCTTTCTGGCGGTTCCCTCACTGCGAGAAGCAAAGCTGCAGGGAACCAAGCAGAGGGCCTTCTCGGTAGTGGCGCCTGCCCTGTGGAACGCCCTCCCACCAGATGTCAAAGAGAAAAACAAATACCTGACATTTAGAAAACATCTGAAGGCAGCCCTGTTTGGGGAAATTTTTAATGTGTGACATTTTGATGTATTTTTAATCTCTGTTGGAAGCCGCCCAGAGTGGCTGGGGAAACCCAGCCAGATGGGCGGGGTACAAATAAAAAAAAATTAATAATAATAATAATAATAATAATAATACTCTATGCCTTCAGATCCCAGGTTCAATCCCCAACATCTCTCGATAGGGCTGGGAAAGATTCCCTGTCTGGAAACGCTGTAGAGATGCTGCCAGTCCGTGTTGACGTTCCAGAGCTAGAGCTCCTATCTACCACTGAATTCTCTTTGAAGTTCTCTTCTCATTATCTTCCTGGGCAATCATTCCTTGGAACCTTTTGAAACAAGTTGTCAGTTTGACAAGCACATGATTCTCCTGAAAGTACTCTGCAAGAAAGCACCCACTTTCCAGGCGTCGTTTTATCATCTCCAGGATTTCAACAGCCTTGCGAATCAAAAAGGGAAATTTCATTTCCTGCCGCTGTGTTTCAAGTCATATTTGGACTTTGCTGTACACACCAAAAAGGGGGAAAGGGGTGTCTTCATCCAATGTACGTCCCTGCACCCCCATAATTCCTATTCATGAAGCTGTTGTCTGAGCAGGCCGTCTCAAATTTATCTGCTTCATCTGAACTGCAGAGTGAATGTGGCTTATGTTTTCCTTTTGGACTGAAGCCGGTTTGAGGGAAAATGCATCAAACAGCAGTATTTCTCAAGAAACTACGGGATATCTATGGATTGTGGCTAATGGCAAGTGTAAGGTAAAGGTAAAGGTAAAGGTAAAGGTAAAGGTAAAGGTAAAGGTAAAGGTAAAGGTAAAGGTAAAGGTAAAGGGACCCCTGATCATTAGGTTGGCAGGAGCAGGGACCGAGCAACCGGATCTCACCCCGTCATGGGGATTTGAACTGCCAACCTTCTGATCAGCAAGTCCTAGGCTCTGTGTTTTAACCCACAGCGCCACCCACGTCCCTTTTAATGGCAAGTGTACATGGCTCCAAACATCAGCAGTGGAAGTGCGCTTGGGCCAGAGTAGATGTTAATGTGTGCACAGCCTCAGTTTCTGGACTCTGAATATCCTTGATCATGACATACTGAAGAGGTGCTAACACTGTCCCTTCTCACTATGTACATCATCTTCTGAACTCACCAGTATCCACTGACAACTAAAAATCCTGTTCTATATGCACGGCTCCCTACCCCTTTACCTGAATGGCTCCACACAGTTCCATTTCTTGTTTATGCTCGCTGCATGTGACAAAGAGACAGAGCTCAGAAACTGGCTTTATCTGTAAATGTCTGATTCCCCAGAAACTGTTTTTTAAAAGGCAAACTCAGCACTTTCTGGATTTTAGGTGCATTCCATCATATTTCATTCATGGTTTCACATCTGTAAGAAGTCCGGGATTGCATATTCCTTGAATTATGCTGTTTAGAAATAAGCACATGGAAACGATAAACAGTTAGATCATTACTGCGCTCATTTCCATAATGCATGCATGCTTCTCCCCAATTTTCCACATGGAATGAAGCTAATTCGTGTAATTTTCCTGGGATCTAGCCTCTGTCTAATTTTCCACATTTTTTCACCAGTTGAGAAGTTGATTAATACTTTTAAGAAACGTATCACAATGGCATGCAATTATGGAAGAAGTTTCTTCGGTTTCGGAGAAGCAACAATTCAGTGAAACCAAGAGGACTGTCCTGGATTACATTAGAGAGGTATTTCAGCAGGGTTCCCACCTGCTTCAAACTGCATGGCTAGGTATACACTCCTGTCTGCTCTGCACCCAATGTGCTCCCACTGCTGCTTTGGGAAGTGGCGTACACATGACATTAGCTACAATTCATCCCTGTCCTGTTGGTTCCTATGAAATGAGATTTTTGGATGTATTTCCCCTCAAACCAACTTGGATCTAAATTGAGGGGGGGGGGGAATGACCTAGGCTTATGCATGCCTCAATTTGTCTCACCGCTTTTTCCCACTGAACTCAATCTTTAGTGCTGAATTGGAACAAATGGCAATCGGGTTTTCCCTGGATTATCATTTGTTCTGATTTGGTGCTGAAGAGTGGATTTTCCAGAGGGAAGCAAACAGTACAAAGGCACAACCACTCAGATATGTGCCTAGAAAGTGTGGGTCAAGCAGAAAACCACTCAGCCACACTCTCTAGGCATGGGAAAAGAAGAAGGGTGGATGAGTCCCAATTTGCATTTTAATCTGGTATCATGGAATTGTAGAATTGGAAGGGACCCTGAGGATCATCTAAGTCCAACCCCAATATGCAGCTGTCCCTTATGGGGATTGAACCTGCAACCATGGTGTTATCAGCACCACGCTCTAACCAACTGAGCTATCCAGTGACAGTAACGTGTACACAGCTGATATCAGCTAGTGTTTGTCAGCCACTCTGCATGCTCAGAAAAAGCATTTGGGCAAACACTCCTTTAGAGTTCAGGAATGGAATGGGCTTTGAAGAAAACTTCTGGCACATAAAAAACTGTATCTGAGAGAATGCTAGGTGGAGCTAGAATTTTCCTCTCTGACGCATCCTAATAAAGAATTGCTGACTTTGCATTGCATTCAGTCGTGCATTCCCGAGCTATCTACAAATCTCCGGAAAACTCTGCCATATGCTTTCCCTGAATATGTATGTAGCTGGGCTCTGATAGACTGTCAATCAAGCAGCTGATAATTCTAACAGCCAAAACGTTTGTAGCACCCTTAGTTCAGAGGTGAATTGCTGTCTTTGTGTTACAACCGTTCAAAGTCTCAAGCATCTTTCTTAAAAAACATTTATTACTTTTCTTGCTCTTAGGATGGTGGTGATAATCTTTTCTGTAGCCAAAACTCACCTTCCTTTCGCCTGAAGAGCCCATGCTAGAAAGAGGAGCGCAATACTGGCTTGATAGGCAAATTGCCTCACCTGACATAGGGCAACCTGCTGTATAAACATCATATACTGCAAGGATCAGCAACCTTTTTCAGACGTGGGCCGGTCCACCGTCCCTCAGACCATGTGGTGGGCCAGACTATGTTTTTTGGGGAGTGGGGGGAAATGAACAAATTCCTATGCCCCACAAATAACCCAGAGATGCATTTTAAATAAAAGGACACATTCTACTCATGTTAAAACACACTGATTCCTGGGCCATCCACAGGCTGGATTGAGAAGGCAGTTGGGCTGGATCCGGCCCCCGGGCCTTAGGTTGCCTACCCCTGATATACTATCTTTGTACCTGAAACCTGGTTCAGTTCTTTAGAACAGATGTAGGTGCTGGATCAAAGTTTTCACTATTTAATGCATCAAAAGCTCCTGCACATGGAAAGCTAACACACTACAGAGAAGGCTAGCCACTGATGAGCTAGCTTTCCACATGCAGGAAAATGCCTGTGGAGATTAAATGAGGAACACAAACCAATCATTCAATGATGTAAACACACAAACAGCACCTCTCAGAAGTTGTGTCCCCCCACACCCCCACTGTTGGGGCTTCCACATCCGAATTTAGACATGCAAGGCTACTTCTTAAGTCAGTTTTCCACTAGAAAAATTCCATTTGACTAATTAGTGTTTCTCATTACAGAGAATGTCCAGAGCTTTTTTATAGCACTTCAGTCGTCCCAAACATGGCTGAACAGTTGTACAAATTTCAAATGCACTTACCAGAGAGAAAGTCCCATTGAACACAGAAGGATTTGCTTCCGAGTCAACACGCACAGGTTTGCACTGTCGGGCCGTGTGCACCTTGCCATTTACTCCAGCTCCACTACACTCCCACTGCTCATGTTTGAAGCTGGGTATGCACAATGTTAGCCACAATCTCTCTACAGTGGTACCTCGGGTTAAGTACTTAATTTGTTCCGGAGGTCTGTTCTTAACCTGAAACTATTCTTAACCTGAAGCACCACTTTAGCTAATGGGGCCTCCTGCTGCCACCGCGCCGCCAGAGCATGATTTCTGTTCTCATCCTGAAGCAAAGTTCTTAACCCGAGACACTATTTCTGGGTTAGCGGAGTCTGTAACCTGAAGCGTATGTAACCTGAAGCGTATGTAACCCGAGGTACCACTGTATATCCTCAAGTACCTCTTGAGAGATACTCCAGTTTGATGCACTTTCCCTCAAAACAGCTTCCTTCAGTTTGGGGGGAAAGTCACTGTTAAGCTGAGGTGAGTACATTTCAGTCAGGCATTGCACATGCGCAGATGATACAGTGGTACCTCGGGTTACATACGCTTCAGGTTACATACGCTTCAGGTTACATACGCTTCAGGTTACAGACTGTGCTAACTCAGAAATATTACCTCAGGTTAAGAACTTTGCTTCAGGATGAGAACAGAAATCGTGCTCCCGCAGCACAGCAGCAGCAGGAGGCCCCATTAGCTAAAGTGGTGCTTCAGGTTAAGAACAGTTTCAGATTAAGAACGGACCTCTGGAACGAATTAAGTACTTAACCCGAGGTACCACTGTACTGTCAATGAATCAGAATTTGGCACAAGGAAACAAATCAAGTAATGTACATCAGGTGGAGATATAGAAATGCAACTTGAAATACAGAGAAGGAGGGCGTGCTTTTGCTGCCCTTCGAGCCGCTCGTGTGTAAGTAGCGTTAGTCTCAGACACAGCTATGGCGAGCAGATAATTATGCAGGGGTTCAGTCATCCTTCCAATTCACACACCTAGTGAAGATGGAGCCCCACTCACATTTCTGATTGGCTGAAAGGGATGTGGTAAAATCTGATTGGCCGAGTGGGTAGGAGCTTCAGCTGAGAACTCACTTTCAAATGAAACAGCCTTAAATGAGCCCCAGCACTGATTATGCCAGTGGCAATTCTACCTTAAATATTCATATTCCTCCCTTCACTGATTTCAGTATCCCTCATAGCAACCTTGTAGGTTGGTGGTGCCAAGATGAAGTGATTGCCCAAGTTCACCCAGTGAGATCCATAGCTGAGTGGGGATTTGAACCCTGGTCTCCAAGGTCTTAGTCCAACACTCTAACCAAGCTTTTCTCAACCTTCAATCTCCAGATATTGTTGGACTACAACTCCCATCATCCCTGACCACTAGGTCATGCTAGCTAGGGATGATGGGAGTTGTAGTCCAACAACATCTGGGAACCCAATGTTGAGGAAGGCTGCTTTAACCACTACACCACACTGGCTCAAAAAAAAATAGACTAGCCATGTCCTCCTGCTTGTACTCTTTATAAAGACTTGAGGAATCACCCCTCTTTTATTGTCCATTTCGGGTCACCCAGCCACTGCCTCAGTGTCCGTTCTCTTGGCAGATCAAGATGAGCAGGTGACAGCAAAGCTTGCAAGGTTTTTAGCTGGGGCAATCAGAATAAGATCCACTACTTGACTATTGATTCAAAACCCTAAAATGTATTTCATATAATCGACTTTTTATTTGTATTTCTATTCTTTGTATATCGTATTGTTGTTTTATTGCTATGGCCGATGGCTGACACAAATAAAGATTCATTCAAACTGGCCAAGAGAGGAAGAAGAAGGACTCAGCATGTTTTGTTCTTGTTGTGAAAGGACAGGCTTCTATTTGCAGGCTGTGGTGAGGCTTGGAGCAGGGTTGAGGGGTGCGTAACTCTCCAAATGCTACTAAACTCCAACTCCCATCAGTCCTGTCCCTGGGTAACGGACCCCCTATATCTCTTTTCGCTTAATGATCCAGCCAGCTGCCCCAAGTTATCTGCAACGGTATTTGTATATGATCAAACTATTCTTATCCTTGGCGTTTCACATGTTGCCTTCCTCGTGGCTTTCCAATGTACAAAATGCTCATTGATGTTTATTTTTAGGCCACTGGTTTATTTTCATATGGTAAGTTTTAACGCAGCCCAAAGAATGAATATATATATATATATATATATATATATATATATATATATATATGCCCTTCTTTTCCTGTGATCAAGTGCCAGTGGTCCTCCCAACAAAGCATTATTATCTCTCTTCCCCACCATCCCTGAAGGTTGTTTCATGAAAAGACTATAAAAATGTCAGCAAGGGGTTAGCTGCATCTCAGGGTTTAATTAACCAATCGGCTGCAAAGGACTTTGCTTTCCGCCTGCAATCGACTCTGTGGTCGCTGCTCCGCTCTCTTCTCCCGGTACTACGTTTATTAAAGGCTGTGAAGTGGGAATCTGGTCCAGCAGCCGTCCTCAGAGCTGTGGCAAGCCGTTCGGCGCAGGTAGGTGGAAACAATCTGACCACAGAGAGCTCCATTCAGGTGTTATGATATCATCCTTCCAAACACATGACCTTAGAAAATGAGGTGATGCAAGTCGCACGCCAACTGCAGCAAATTAAATGTCACATCATATTTTTCTCCTCCCATTTGGTCCCCTCGCAAACAGGGAGGAAAAAATAACCAGGTGTTCCAAGTGTGTTGGATTTTAGTGGACTTAAGTATAGGGGCTTTTTTTGCCATTATTAATACTGATATAAACTATCGGCCTTCCCCTTGATCATGGATATGATCGAAGATAGAGTCTTTTATTAAGGATGGGCCTCCGTTGATACCTTCTTCCTGTTGTCGCTAAAAACGAAACAGTCCTGTGCAGGAATAATATATTTTTTAATTTCGGCTTGCTGTGCAGGTGAAGAAGCACACGTTCCAATGGCGTGTCGGTGGCATAAAGAGAGAGGGGTGGTGGCAGAAGGAGATCAAAGCAGTCAGCAAGAAGAGAAAGGAAAGGGGCTGGATGCAGAGAAATGGGAGGTAAAGGTAAAGGACCTCTAGACGGTTAAGTCCTGTCAAACTTGACTATGGGGTATGGCACTCATCTCACTTCAGGCTGAGGGAGCTGGTGTTTGTCTGCAGACAGCTTTCTGGGCCATGTGACCAGCATGACTAAACCACTTCTGGCACAAGGGGCACTGTGATGAGTGCCAGAGTGTACGGAAACGCTGTTTACCTTCCTGCCGCAGCGGTACCTATTTACCTGGTTGCACACGTGTGCATTCAAACTGCTAGGTTGGCAGAAGCTGGGGCAGAGCAATGGGAGTTCACCCCGTTGCGGGGATTCGAACTGCCGACCTTCTGGTTGGCAAGCCCAAGAGGCTCAGTGGTTTAGACCATAGCGCCACCCGCTCCCAGTAGTGGTCAGAGGCACAAGCTGGGGAACCCCTGGGGGAAGAAGGCTCAGAAGAAGCCCAGGGGTTGGTGGTGAGACAATGATGAGAGGTCAGAGGGAGATGAGGGAGCAGACTCAGAGGAGGAGGTGTCAGAAACTAAAGAGGCAACAGGGCTTCGTGAGCAGTGAGAGTCTGTGGCAGTTCAGAACCAGAGGCAGAAGGAGGCTGGAGAGGAGGCAGAGATGAGTCAGGCAAGTGAGGAATCCAGGCTGCCTCCCCCTCCTGCTACAACCAGCTACCCTCATTTCATTACAGTGGTACCTCGGGTTAAGAACTTAATTCGTTCTGAAGGTCTGTTCTTAACCTGAAGCTGTTCTTAACCTGAAGCACCACTTTAGCTAATGGGGCCTCCCGCTGCTGCTGCACCGCCAGAGCACGATTTCTGTTCTCATCCTGAAGCAAAGTTCTTAACCTGAGGTACTATTTCTGGGTTAGCGGAGTCTGTAACCTGAAGCGTATGTAACCCGAGGTACCACTGTATTATTTGGGAGGTGGGGTCTAGGTGAAAGGTATTTTAACCGAGAATTAAAATATTAGTTTAAAAATTAAACGTGCTGACAAATGACATTCACCAAAAATAAGGAGGGGTAATAGTTAAGGCCTAATGTGTTGAAGCAGATGTGTGGCCGTGGATTCACCCATCTGATGCATCAAACTGCACATCTCAAGCGCATAGCTCTTAAAAAGAGGGGCAAGGTTGTCTATCACGGTAAAAAAATGCACAACTGCCCCCATTCTTTCCAAAGAAAGAAGCCAACTTTGCTGAGATTTGAAAAGATACTTAAGAGCCCAAGGGAGAACAATAGTTTGATGACATTGTTGTCATCATTGATGGAGTTCCCCATAAAAGGGAGTGAGCAAACAAGAGACATTTCACAGTAAATCTGTTGTCTGTTGGGTGGAAACACCCAGAATATGACAATACAATTGAGCATACGGCGGTAGAAAGTTTCTACCAACCTAGGGGAATCAAAAACAAATTAGTAACACTAATATTACAAATACCTTTTTCCCCTCCACATTGACAAAATGCCAGAGAAAAGAAAACAGCAGAAGAGAATAACATTTCTCTGAGGAATTTTACAGAATTTGTGAGAATTTGTTAATATCTTCCAGTATTTGCCATGTATTAGCACAGTAGGTTATGTCTGTGGAAGAGCAGGGGGGACCGTAACAATTTTATTAGCTGATTCACAGCATTCTGCAGTTATACCAGTTATGAACGCACAAGAAGATAATCACTGTTCTGACAGGAGTTAATTTGCCTTCTGCATCACCCAGATGGTAAAAAAAATTCTTCCAAGAAACTATGCATTGAGTGGAGTTACGTACATAGACATTTCAGAACAAAACTTCTATTTTGATTTTAAAGATTGCCTCATTTCTATGCTGAAAGCCACTCTGTCTTCACTTATACAATCATAGAATCATAGAATCATAGAGTTGGAGGAGACCACAAGGGCCATCGAGTCCAACCCCCTGCCAAGCAGGAAACACCATCAGAGCACTCCTGACATATGGTTGTCAAGCCTCTGCTTATAGACCTCCAAAGAAGGAGACTCCACCACACTCCTTGGCAGCAAATTCCACTGTCGAACAGCTCTTACTGTCAGGAAGTTCTTCCTAATGTTTAGGTGGAATCTTTTTTCTTGTAGTTTGGATCCATTGCTCTGTGTCCGCTTCTCTGGAGCAGCAGAAAACAACCTTTCTCCCTCCTCTATATGACATCCTTTTATATATTTGAACATGGCTATCATATCACCCCTTAACCTCCTCTTCTCCAGGCTAAACATGCCCAGCTCCCTTAGCCGTTCTTCATAAGGCATCGTTTCCAGGCCTTTGACCATTTTGGTTGCCCTCCTCTGGACACGTTCCAGTTTGTCAGTGTCCTTCTTGAACTGTGGTGCCCAGAACTGGACACAGTACTCCAGGTGAGGTCTGACCAGAGCAGAATACAGTGGCACTATTACTTCCCTTGATCTAGATGCAATACTCCTATTGATGCAGCCCAGAATTGCATTGGCTTTTTTAGCTGCCGCATCACACTGTTGGCTCATGTCAAGTTTGTGGTCAACCAAGACTCCTAGATCCTTTTCACATGTACTGCTCTCAAGCCAGGTGTCACCCATCTTGTATTTGTGCCTCTCATTTTTTTTGCCCAAGTGCAATACTTTACATTTCTCCCTATTAAAATTCATCTTGTTTGTTTTGGCCCAGTTCTCTAATCTGTCAAGGTCGTTTTGAAGTGTGATCCTGTCCTCTGGGGTGTTAGCCACCCTCCCAGTTTGGTGTCATCTGCAAATTTGATCAGGATGCCCTTGAGTCCATCATCCAAGTCATTGATAAAGATGTTGAATAAGACCGGGCCCAATACAGAACCCTGTGGCACCCCACTAGTCACTCTTCTCCAGGATGAAGAGGAACCATTGATGAGCACCCTTTGGGTTCGGTCAGACAGCCAGTTACAAATCCACTGTGTGGTAGCATAGTCAAGTCCGCATTTTACCAGCTTCTTTACAAGAATATCATGGGGCACCTTGTCAAATGCCTTGCTGAAATCAAGGTAGGCTACATCCACTGCGTTCCCTTCATCTACCAGGCTTGTAATTCTGTCAAAAAACAAAATCAGGTTAGTCTGACATGACTTATTTTTCAGAAATCCATGCTGACTATTGGTGATCACAGTATTCCTTTCTGTGGTAGACTCTTCAATAGGGATGGAGGTGGAGATTCATTTCAGTTAGCATTTTAATGCAAAACTACCGTGATTTACAATCTGTGACCCAAAACACAACTATCCTTTCAAATTCACACTTTTCCAAATTTTATGATGCAGTTCTCCATCCAAATAATGCATACATATGGGGAAAGTGTCCACAAAAATGCACATATTAGTAAAAACAAGTCACAAAAAGGACATTGCACATAGGGAAAGAGCTTGCAAAAATGTGTACATTAGGGGAAAATGTATACTAAAAAAACTGATGACTGTGATGATTTTTTTTAAAGTGAAAACTGATGTGGAACTGAATTTAAAATTGGGAAAATGAGAAACAGAAACTGAAACTGGCAGATTCCTTCATCCCTGATCTTTCACTAAGTGTGGAAAACTGGACTAAGCTATTGTGACTTTTTGCTTTCTTTTCTGATTCTTAACACAAACACTTCCTAAAGATAAACCCTTGTGCAGGAGTGCCCAACACACACACACACACAGCACATCATAAATCACAATGGAATCCACCTTCATATTGTGGTTTAATGTTCACTGGCCAAATTCAGAGCAGAAAATCTTGAGTCTATTTTTTTAAAAAAGTTAATTAAAAATGCAGTAAAATGGCTACATACAATTTCAACAAAAGAGAGAATACAACACAAAGTAATACACAGTGTAAAAATAGCAGTTCCAAAGCAGCTCAAAAACCAGCCACAAAATGTTGATTAAACTCTGAAAAAATAAAACAGTTGAGTCTCGATAGGCAAAGGATGGATGCTTTAGTATGAAGGCTTGGGAAGAAGCTGAGAGGCTCATTTTCCCCTCCTCTATTTTTGTATTTCCCCAAAATTCTTCACATCACTATTCCATATAGGACAAGATAAAACCTGGGAGCCGAGCCTAGATGGGGAAAATATTAAGAGCTCCTTTTTACAAAACCTTCCCTAAGGAAAATATTTCTCTGGTTATACTGTAGTTTGTATCTGAATAGAGTGCCTATGTTTCCAACAGAAAGGGGTCCAATGATATTAAAAGTTGAGACATTCTGAAAGCTGTTCAGGAAAAGTTTCATAGTCACAGACAATTCATCATGGTGAGGGCAAAAGATGACTTTCTGCACCTGTTCTGAGAGTCTAGCATAAGAAACCGGGCCAGACATTCCTCAGCAGACCTGCCTTTGCAAGACAAAAAGCCAGTTTTGTTTTATGACATCAGTTATTCATCCATGGCGTGGCACAAGTGTGATACGGATAAAACAGGTTATGTAGACTCTAAGGTCACTGCACATTACACATTTCCTTAATTCCAACTTCTTACACTGACAGTTTGGGATTTTGGAAAGTCACCTCAAACTGAGTCGAAACTGAGTCCATCTCGCTCAATACTGGTAGCGGCCAGAATTTCAGGCGTGAGTCTTTTACAGCTCTACCTGGAACTGGGCCTGACACTTTCTGCATTTGAAGCATGTGCTTTGTCACCAAATTGCAGCTGAATTCAGTAGCTAACAGAGAGATGCTCAGCATGTTTTCCAAGACCAGCTGTTGCTGTTGTTTAGTCGTGTCCGATTCTTCGTGACCCCATGGACCAGAGCACATCAGGCACTCCTGTCTTCCACTGCCTCCCACAGTTTCGTCAAACTCATGCTGTTAGCTTCGAGAACACTGTCCACCCATCTCGTCCTCTGTCATCCCCTTCTCCTTGCGCCCTCCATCTTTCCCAACATCAGGGTCTTTTCTAGGGAATCTTCTCTTAGCATGAGGTGGCCAAAGTATTGAAGCATCCAGTGAGCACTCAGGGCTTATTTCCTTCAGAATGGATAGGTTTGATCTTCTTGCAGTCCATGGGACTCTCAAGAGTTCCCTCCAGCACCATAATTCAAAAGCATCAATTCTTTGGCAATCAGCCTTCTTTAGAAAGCATGCTCAGGATTGCCTCCTGAGGTTACAAGCTAGTTTAAAAGGTAAAGGCAAAGGTATCCCTGACCGTTAGGTCCAGTCACGGATGACTCTGGGGTTGCGGCACTCATCTCACTCTATAGGCCGAGGGAGCCGGCGTTTGTCCACAAACAGCTTCCGGGTCATCTGGCCAGCATGACTAAGCTGCTTCTGGCGCACCAGAGCAGTGCACAGAAATGCCATTTACCTTCCTGACAGAGTGGTACCTATTTATCTACTTGCACTTTGACGTGCTTTCGAACTGCTAGGTTGGCAGGAGCAGGGACTGAGCAATGGGAGCTCACCCCGTCGCGGGGATTCGAACCATCGAACTTCTGATCGGCAAGCCCTAGGCTCAGTGGTTAGGAGCAATTGCTTTTGAACTCAGCAGGGGTGCCATCGCCTAGGGGCCCAAGCTCTTTTGGACGCCTCTAGTTTTTAGGGGGAGGGGGTCAGGGGCCCCAATGTCCCAAAGTGGCTGAGGCGGCCATGCATGGAGTCAGGCGCTCTGTGGCCGGCTCCTCCTGCCACAGAGGGGAAGAAGTGGGGAGGCAACCAGTGGCGGAGGCAGGTGGAGGAGCCACACTGCTGCTATGTTCGGCTTTGCCCTGGCTCCTCCAACGTCCTGACGTCGCACACACGACGTCATGCACCCCAGTTCTCCTTAGGAAGCTGGCGCCTCTGGAACTCAGCAAGTCTTAGGTCTGAGTAACTATGCTTGGGATGAGGTAGCAGAAGTGTGAAATGATCCACGACGAAATAAAAAAATTGATAAGGACATCACACACACAAAATGCAGAGGCGTATCTATTAGGAATTCTAGATAAAGATATCCCAAAAGCTAAAACTAACTTATTTCTATACGCGACAACAGTGGCAAGAATTTTGATTGCTAGCTATTGGAAAGAGGACAGCATCCCAACAAAAAGAGAATGGTGGGTGTCTGAGGGCCCTGCTCCTTCCTGCCACTCACCATCTGGCCCGGGGCGGGGCCTGAAGCCCCATAAGGACTGCTGTGCTCTGCTGCCCAGGAGGACTCTCCTGCGTGGGTGTCTGAGGGCCCTGCTCCTTCCTGCCACTCACCATCTGGCCCGGGGCGGGGCCTGAAGCCCCATAAGGACTGCTGTGCTCTGCTGCCCAGGAGGACTCTCCTGTGTGGGTGTCTGAGGGTCCTGCTCCTTCCTGCCACTCACCATCTGGCCTAGGCGGGGCCTGACAGGCCTGACAGGGACGATTGCTGTCACTGCTGCTGCGGCCCAGGGGGATCCGGAGGGGTGCAGAGTTCTTTTTAAAATGTTTTAAAATTTTCCTTTTCCTTTTTATTTCTTTATTATTATTATTATTGTCATTATTATTACTGTATATGCAGGGATGGGGTGGGGGTGGGATGGATGTTTAGTTGGGAATTTGTTTTGATTTTGATGGATTTGTAATTTTTGGAGTTTTTTATTTGTATTGTTTTTTGGGGTTTCTTTTTGTTTTGTTTTCATTGTTTTAAGGTCTTATTTTGTTCTTAAGGGGAGGGGTCAGGGCTGCCGGGGAGTGGGTCCCAGCCAACAAAATGGCTGCGGCATGTTCCACAGGGGGGGGATGCGTTGGGACAACTGATCTCAGTGATCTCGGGTAGGAGGAGGAGTTACACTAAGACCAGACCATGTCATTACAGAGGAGGCAGGTTTAGTCGTTGTCTGAGGACTATCCCTGCCTCCAGGTCTGGTCCTGACCAGATGGATACTAGAATCAGCAAGGGATACCCACATGACCTGAAGGTGCTGCTGTGCAATGCCAGGTCAATGATTCATAAGACCACTGCCATCCATGACCTGATCATGGATGGGGGATTTGACCTGGCATGTGTAACAGAGACTTGGTTGAATGAAGCGGACGGGCCTGTTCTTGCTGCTGCTTGTCCACCAGGTTTCTCTTACGCACAGCAACCCAGGCCTTGTGGGCGGGGAGGGGGGGTTGCAGTGATTTTTAGGAAGTCATTAGTTTGCACCAGGCGTCCTATTGGGAAGACCCAGTTCTCTGAGTGCATGTTCTGGAAGTTGGGCAATAGGGGCAGTACAGGATTCCTTTTGGTGTACCGACCTCCCCGCTGCACCAAGGATTCCCTGCCCGAGCTGCTTCAGGTTGTGGCGGATGTTCTCCTGGAGACACCTAGTTTGGTTGTCCTAGGGGATTTTAATATCCATGCCGACACGACCTTACAAGGGGCCGCTCGGGACTTCATGGAAAGCATGGCCTCCATGGGGCTGTCCCTGAATAAGTTTGGCCCAACCCATAGCCGCGGACATGCCTTGGACCTGGTGTTTACCTCTACGGATGTTGGTGACCTGACACTAACTAAAAGTGAAACAAAAGAAGTGCCATGGTCAGATCACTTCCTGGTGCAACTGGACTTCTCCGCGACCCTTCCCCTCTGCAGGGAGGTGGGACCGATTCGGATGGTCCGCCCCCGCCACTTAATGGATCCAAATGGTTTCCAGAGAGTGGTAGGGGATGCTTTATCCCATGTTGATGGCCTTTCAGCTGATTCCCTGGTGGCCCGCTGGAATGTGGAGTTAACCAGGGCTATTGACTGTTTGGCTCCGAAGCGCCCTCTCCGATTGCATGGAGCCCGGAGAGCCCCGTGGTTTTCCACGGATCTGAGGGCAATGAAACAATCGTTGAGACGGCTAGAGCGCCGGTGGCGGATAACTCATTCTGAAGCTGACCGGACACAGGTTAGAGCTCAATGTCGAGCCTACCAAGTGGCGGTAGCGACGGCGAAGAAGACTTTCTTCACCGCCTCTATTGCATCTGCAGAAAACAGCAGCAGGAGACTTTTTCAGGTGGTCCGCAATTTAGCGGAACCACCTGCTACATCAGGGCCCAGTACGGGCCACATGATCTCCTGCAATGATTTTGCAAAGTTTTTTGCAGATAAAGTCGCTCAGATCTGGGAAGAGGTAGACGCCACCGTGGGAGCAGGGCCGGGGCGGGAGAGTGCTAGAGTCCTGTCTAGTCAAATTGCATGGGATCAATTCCAATCTGTTACCTCCGAGGATGTGGACAGGCTGCTTGGACAAGTGAAACCAACCACCTGTCTCCTTGATCCTTGCCCATCCTGGCTTATAAAAGCTAGCCGGGAAGGACTGGGCGATGGGCTTCGTGGGGTGGTGAATGCTTCCCTCCGTGAGGGAGCCTTCCCAGACCCGCTGAAAGAGGCGGTTATCAAACCACTTCTTAAAAAACCATCTTTAGATGCGGCCACGATGGCCAGCTATCGCCCAGTCTCAAATCTTCCATTCTTGGGCAAGGTGATTGAGCGAGTGGTTGCTGAACAACTCCAGGCACGCCTGGAAGAAGCGGACCATTTGGATCCCTTCCAGTCGGGATTCAGGCCTCATCATGGGACTGAAACTGCCTTGGTCGCACTGGTTGATGATCTCCGGCGGGCTAGGGACAAAGGTGAGAGCTGTTTCCTAGTTCTGCTGGATCTCTCAGCGGCGTTTGATACCATCGACCATAACATCCTTCTGGACTGTCTTGAGGGGCTGGGAGCTGGGGGCACTGTCCTACAGTGGTTCCGCTCCTTCCTCCTGGGCCGTGTTCAGAAAGTGGTGGTGGGGGATGAGTGTTCAGACCCCTGGGCTCTCACTTGTGGGGTGCCTCAGGGTTCTGTCCTCTCCCCCATGCTTTTCAATATTTACATGCAGCCGCTGGGAGAGATCATCAGGGGGTTTGGGCTGGGTGTTCATCAGTATGCGGATGATACCCAGCTCTACCTCTCTTTCAAATCAGAACCAGTGAAGGCGGTGAAGGTCCTGTGTGAGTGTCTGGAGGCGGTTGGAGGATGGATGGCGGCTAACAGATTGAGATTGAATCCTGACAAGACAGAAGTACTGTTTCTGGGGGACAGGAGGCGGGCAGGTGTGGAGGACTCCCTGGTCCTGAATGGGGTAACTGTGCCCCTGAAGGACCAGGTGCGCAGCCTGGGAGTCATTTTGGACTCACAGCTGTCCATGGAGGCACAGGTTAAATCCGTGTCCAGGGCAGCTGTGTACCAGCTCCATCTGGTACGCAGGCTGAGACCCTATCTGCCTGTGGACTGCCTCGCCAGAGTGGTGCATGCTCTGGTTATCTCCCACTTGGATTACTGCAATGCACTCTACATGGGGCTACCTTTGAAGGTGACCCGGAAACTACAACTAATCCAGAACGCAGCAGCCAGACTGGTGACAGGGAGCGGCCACCGAGACCATATAACACCGGTCTTGAAAGACCTAGATTGGCTCCCAGTACGTTTCCGAGCACAATTCAAAGTGTTGGTGCTGACCTTTAAAGCCCTAAACGGCCTCGGTCCAGTATACCTGAAGGAGCGTCTCCACCCCCATCGTTCTACCCGGACACTGAGGTCCAGCACCAAGGGCCTTCTGGCGGTTCCCTCACTGCGAGAAGCCAAGTTACAGGGAACCAGGCAGAGGGCCTTTTCGGTAGTGGCGCCCTCCTTGTGGAATGCCCTCCCACCAGATGTCAAAGAGAACAACAACTACCAGAGATTTAGAAGACATCTGAAGGCAGCCCTGTTCAGGGATGCTTTTAATGTTTGATGTATCATAGTATTTTAATATTCTTTTGGAAGCCGCCCAGAGTGGCTGGGGAGGCCCAGCCAGATGGGCGGGGTATAAATAATAAATTATTATTATTATTATTATATTATTTGCGAGTACCTGGAACTAGCAAAACTGACGGATATAATAAGGAGAAAATCCAAAACTATGGTTATGAAGAAATGGGGGTTCTTAAATGATTATTTACAAAACCAGGGCTCGGCTACAAAAATCTGGTTGTGTTTAGAATAATCTTGTGCATAATGTAAAAAATACAAAGTGAGACATTAAGGAAATTCAAAGGGAAAAAATGAAGAACAGAGGATCTGATGAACGGATTATTAAAAACGCGTGAGGCAAATTGTGGAAGTCTTTTTTTAAAAAAAACCACTTTATTTAAGGTAGATAAGGACAAAATGAAACTATACAATTGAATATAAATATAGATGGGAAACGGCTATATATTGTGAGTATTTATCTACTTTTAAAAATTTTCACCTATGATCTTTTTCTTTTACTTCTTTATTTTTTCTTTGTTCTTTTTTTTTCTTTTTTCTGATATCTTATCTTTCATTTCACTCCTTTATTGTGAATAGCATTTTATAGAGGTATAAAGGTAAAGGTAAAGGTAAAGGTACCCCTGCCTGTACGGGCCAGTCTTGACAGACTCTGGGGTTGTGCGCCCATCTCACTTAAGAGGCCAGGGGCCAGCGCTGTCCGGAGACACTTCCGGGTCACGTGGCCAGCGTGACATCGCTGCTCTGGCCAGAGCCAGAGCCAGAGCCAGAGCCAGAGCCGCACACGGAAACGCCATTTACCTTCCCGCTGGTAAGCGGTCCCTATTTATCTACTTGCACCCGGAGGTGCTTTCGAACTGCTAGGTTGGCAGGCGCTGGGACCGAGCAGCGGGAGCGCACCCCGCCGCAGGGATTCGAACCGCCGACCTTTCGATCGGCAAGCCCTAGGCGCTGAGGCTTTAACCCACAGTGTAAATATGAAAAGAGACAAAATATTCTCTAATTTTTTTTCCTTGGTTATATGTATTTTCTTTTTCTTTTGTATTTTCTTTTGTTGTAGATATGTATGTTTTCTAATTTGTACTTAATAAAAATATTATTTAAAAAAAGAAAAATGGAAGAAATGGAAGCCACTGTTTGTTTGTGCTGCCAGCTCAGGCTGCTGCTGTCGGTTGAATGAGACAGGCAATCATCTTGCCCTTTGCCTCAGAGAGCAAAATGAATTGGGCCAACCCTATCTATGTGGCCGACTTACCTTAAAAGTCTGTGGTAATGATTACTGAGATAAATTGTGCAAAGCAGGCAGGGGCAAACTTCAGGCTTTTGCATGCTTGTCATTTGTTTTTACTGGAACAGGGAGAGCCAATTATTATATTTTTTAGATATGCTGTAAGCATCCCAGAGTGGTTGGGGAAACCAAGCCAGATGGACAGGATGTAAATAATGCAATTATTATTAGCATATTGCAGTAGTGCAATTATTATTAACATATTTCCTAAAACTGAACTGAGGTTGCAGTGTTATCATATGAAAACCCACACCTTGATAACTTCCTCTCTCAGAGGTATAATGTCAGGGTGTGTCAGTTCCTTGCTGCTGTTACTGTCATGGGAGGAGGAAAACCTTGCCAATCTAGGAGTTCCTTATCTACCTCCTCCTCATTCTGCTCGAAAGCATGCTGAATGTTTAAACAGCTAGCACATGAAACAAAGGAAAACTGGGTTTTCATTGCATCATTGCATACAGTATTTTGATTTATACAGATGTTAAATTGATTGTGCTTCTCTTTGTCTAAAAATTAGGAGCGGCAAGGATCCTAATTGCTAAAAACTGGAAAAAAGAAACTGTGCCAACAAAAAAAGGAAGGGCAAGACAAACAGTTAGAGTATATTGAATTGGCGAGATTAAGAGAGGCAATTAGAGATCACACTAGGCAAGAGTTTCAAAAAGCATGGGGAAAATGCAGAGAATACTCCACACAACAGTGCCCTAAAATACATGCCTGGACTTATTTCGATTAATGTCTGCAGGAGACTTTGTGGATATGTAAGTTATAATTAGAAAAATCTTAATAATTATTCATAAAGGAAACAGCTTATAAGAAGTAAATAAGGAGGCCAGATATGGGATAAAGAAAGTCTTTTATTTGGTTGTTTGTATTGTTGTATGTTATGCTCATTGTATGTCATGTTCACGTTTAATGAGGGTGGATTTGTGTATTGGGGGTGGGGGGTTATGTTATGTTGTAAATAAAATTTCCAAAAAAAATATATTTTTTAAAAAATGAAAATGACAATGAAAGTTTTCTGTTGCATTTTATTGTGGTGGTGATGATGCATTTAATTTTTACTTTGTATATTAATATTGCATTTTATTCTTTGCCCTGTAAGGTGTTCAGGGAGGATGGGTTGACTGGCAACATGTGCATGTCAAGGTTTGTTGTTGTCGTTGTTTTGTTTGCTTTTTTGCAGGTGTCCAAGTAGAAATTTGAATAGACAAAATCACTTGTGAACTTACTTTTTTTACACAGATTATCAGTGCATGTTACTGGTATTATAAAACTCTAGTTAGGATATCCTGAATTTTAAAATCGGGTGCGTGCAAAAGCCCCCCCCCCCCCCAAATGAGCAGGCTTCAAGCACAGCATAATGTCTTGATATGTTCCTTTGAAAAATAAAACAATACATGCTGTGTCCCATCTAAGCTATGGTTTCCACTCCCCCACTCCAGTTGAATGGTTCCTCTGTTTTTCTCTCAAATTATCACTCCATTTCCTTCTTTGTTCATCTCCGTATTGTTTCCATATACCTTTCCAAAGCTGTCTGCAGGGCTACTAATCAAAAAAAGACTGCAGCAAGGAACAGTATTTGATAGCTTGCCCAGTGTATTAAGAAATATGAGTTTGACATCTTGCAGCATGTCTGAACAATTCTTTTGCAAATTACAGCATAGCTAAATACAATTAAATCCATTCCATTGTGCGCAATAACTGTTTCACATATGCGGCAAAGCTTGTACACAGATCGTAATGCTGAACCATTCTTCCTTTTGAACAGCTGTTATTCTGCAGTCATCTTTAATGTGCTGAGGGCTCATTAGATTTCCTTAGATAAACAGGGATAAGCCAGGATTTGATTTTGTTAGTACAATGGAAGGGAGGGAAGAAACACACACTATGATAGATTCAAAAGCGACATTCCATAGCTAGAGCCCTTTCTTCTATCTTCCGTTAGGTAGGAACCACAGGGTTCAGGATGCTGGTTTTCAAGATCTGTCCACACGTATGAAGTTGAATGCTAAAATGCATATAAAGCTACAGTATCCAGAACTGGAAGTTGACACATCAAAGAAGTGTTTCAGTTAAATGCGTTGTAAACTTATACATGGAAATCCGGTTGGGAAAGATGGGACTCCACAGTGCCATCTGGTGTCACAGTGTTATATTGCATATAAAACACGTTGTTGTTTAGTCGTTTAGTCGTGTCCGACTCTTCGTGACCCCATGGACCAGAGCACGCCAGGCACTCCTGTCTTCCACTGCCTCCTGCAGTTTGGTCAAACTCATGCTGGTAGCTTCGAGAACACTGTCCAACCATCTCATCCTCTGTCGTCCTTCTCCTTGTGCCCTCCATCTTTCCCAACATCAGGGTCTTTTCCAAGGAGTCTTCTCTTCTCATGAGGTGGCCAAAGTATTGGAGCCTCAGCTTCAGGATATGTCCTGAAACACATATACAATGCTTTTACTTTACCAATCTAGCTGAGTTCCAGGTCTACTATAGCAGGCATGTCCAACTTCCAGTAGGCTGCGATCTACCACCCAGTATAAAAAACTGTCAGTGATCTACCCATTGCCATTGGAGGGAGGAGGCGTGTGTGCGTGTGTGGAAGAAGGTGGCAAACTGGACGTGGGAGGAGGGAGTTTAAGTGGGGGGGGGGAGGAAAGGGAGGCAAAAGTTCTCTCTCTGAGATGAAGATGTTGGACTTTTTGGAGCTAGCCAACCTGACTGGAAGAATCCGTGACCAGAAAGAAGAGGAATATCAAGAAGATTGGAAGAAATTTAAGGACTATTTGAATAAATGTTGTAATATAAATAATTAGAAGTCACTTGAAAGTACCAAATGGGCCTAGGATTAAATTAGGATTTGATTGTCAGTAAGTTAGATTTAGAATAGTAAGAAATGAGAACAAGATACAGTGGTGCCTCGCAAGACGAAATTAATCCGTTCCGCGAGTCTCTTCGTCTAGCGGTTTTTTCGTCTTGCAAAGCAAGCCCATTGACGGTTTAGCGGATTAGCGCTATTAGCGGCTTTTAGCGGCTTATCAGCTTAGCGGATAAGCAGATAAGCGGCTTAGTGGCTTAGAAAAAGGGGGGGTGAGGGGAAAAAACCCGCAGGAACTCGCAAGACATTTTCGTCTTGCGAAGCAAGCCCATAGGAAATTCGTTTTGTGAAGCATCTCCAAAACGGAAAACCCTTTCGTCTAGCGGGTTTTCCGTCTTGCGAGGCATTCGTCTTGCGGGGCACCACTGTAGTTAATTGCTGGGATTAATTTTAGTTAAGAATGTTATTGGAGAGGTGTTACGTGCAGATGTAATGAAATTCAGAAGGGAGGGATCTGAGGAAGTCAATTAACAATGTAAGAGAAATTGGGGTTTTTTTTAAGGGATATGCGTTTAAGATCCCATTTTGTTTTTGTTTTGTGTTTTTTGTTTTAAGTGCTTAACCCGAGGTACCATTGTATTTTGTTTCCAGAGGCTGTTCTGTTTCATCACTTGAGGCAAAACTGGAAGCGACTCTCCACCCTGCCACTGCCGTGCCATGCCAATCGAGGGTTGTCATGTTTTTTTTTAAAAAATGAAAATCCAGACACAAAAGTTGTTTTGTGTCTGGGAAATTCTGGACATATGGCAAGTCTATAAGCCACTGAAGCATCCCTTACCTAGGTAGCATGGAAGTGGCGGTGGCAATGAAAGTAGGTTCCAGCAAGATCTAGTGCAGGGGTCGCCCAACTAAGGCCCGCGGGCTGGATAAGGCCCAAGGGACTCATTTATTTAGCCTGCAGCGACCCCCGCCACCCGCTATTACCCGCACTGCGCTGCGCGGTGAGGCTGCCCAATTCCAGGTCAGAGGAGCACCAGAAATAGCTTGTGTGCATGCACAAGCATTATTTCCGGTGCACATCCAGGTCGAAGGAGGCCCATGCACATGCGCACAAGCTATTTCTGGTGCTCCTCTGACCCAAAAGTGCACCGGAAATAGAGTGTGCGCACGCGTATGGGCACGCGCTCCCCTGCTCTCCGGCCCGCCGCGCGATCGGTGCTGGAGACACCGGCCCAAGGCGCAGTAAGTTTGCTGACCCTGATCTAGTGAGATCTCACGAGCAGTCTGCTTGCTTTCTAAAATGAGGTAATGAAAGAGTCCTGGAAATGTGATTGGCTAAAACTGTAATCCTTTGTGTGTAAAACTTGCAAAGGACCCCTGGGTTCCAGCCTTTGGGAGTGATCCCACTGGGGTGCTTCACTGCTGAGGGAATAAAGTTTTGGATTCTCTCCTCACCTCGACTCGTGTCCTTCCGTACACGGGATCGGCAAGCTTTCTTGCAACATCAGGACAGCCTGTTTATTGAGCCATTGCTCTGATTTGTTTCCAACAATATCAGATAATGCTGGTTCTTTAACTGTCATTCACTTTGATTTGTGTGGTTGGATGCTTAGATGATCTTGCGTCAAAGCAAGTGTCAGCCCATGCTTCCCAGCACAAAACTCTTCCTGTTTTGACGGGAGGTGCATTCGTTGCATTCGTTGCACAAGACCGACGAATGAACTGTAATTACACAACCTGAATTTCCTGGAACCCCACTAGAAAAAGAGCAGAGGTTTGGGAGCACCCTGAGGCTACATTGTGGGTTAAAGAGCACAGTGCAGTGACACAGTTTTGCATGCCTTTCTGTCAGAAGGTGGATAGCAGGCCTGGAAAAAGACCTCTGCATGAGGCCTCGCAGAGTGAGACTCAAGCAAGTCACAGTAGCCAAAAAGGCTTAAAGAAGAAAGACAGTACAGTGGTACCTCAGGTTAAGTACTTAATTCGTTCCGGAGGTCTGTACTTAACCTGAAACTGTACTTAACCTGAAGCAGCACTTTAGCTAATGGGGCCTCCTGCTGCTGCCGCATCGCCGGAGCATGATTTCTGTTCTCATCCTGAAGCAGAGTTCTTAACCTGAAGCACTATTTCTTTTTTTATATATAAATATTTATTGAGATTTTTTAAATACAGAAATGCAAAAATAATAAACAATATAACATGTATCATAACATCTTTTCATAACTTCTTTGGACTCCCTCACGTCTCTCGCTCCCACTTGCATCATTGTAAAACTTTTTCCAGCAATTTATCAACTTGTTTACATTCTTAAGTCTCATTATTTAATTTAGTCTAATAATTCTCAAAAAAAAAAAAAAATTATACTTTCCTCAATCTCCTTTATCATCCAGATTACATCTAATTTAATGGTGCTCAATTATTTATGATCTAGCATCCTCCTTAACATTCAACCAAATTACAGTATTTTTGTAAGTAAATCTTAAATTTCTTCCAATCTTCTTCAGCTCTCTCCTCTCCCAGGTCTCGGATTCTGCCGGTCATCTCAGCCAATTCCACATAGTCTATCAGTTGCATCTGCCATTCTTCCAGTGTGGGTAGATCTTGGGTTTTCCAATGCTTAGCGATGAGTATCCTTGCTGCCGTTGTTGCATACAGGAAAAAAGTTCTGTCCTTCTTTATCACCCTCTGGCCGACAATACCCAGGAGGAAGGCCTCTGGTTTCTTGGGAAAAGTATACTTAAATACCTTTTTCAACTCATTATATATCATTTCCCAGAAGGCCTTCACTCTAGGGCACGTCCACCAGAGGTGAAAGAATGTTCCTTCATTTCCTTTACATTGCCAGCATTTGTTACCAGACAAATGGTATATTTTGGCAAGTTTAACTGGGGTCATGTACCATCTATATATCATTTTCATTACATTTTCCTTCAAAGCATTACATGCAGTGAAGTTCAACCCAGTGGTCCACAACCTTTCCCAGTCCTCAAACATAATGTTATACCCAATATCCTGTGCCCACTTTATCATAGCCGATTTAACCATTTCATCTTGTGTGTTCCATTTTAACAGCAAGTTATACATTCTTGAAAGTACCTTGGTCTTAGGTTCTAACAGTTCTGTTTCCAATTTCGATTTCTCCACCTGGAACCCTAACTTTTTGTCATTTTTAAAGACTTCTTTAATCTGAGTGTAGTGTAGCCAGTCTCGCACTTTATCCTTCATTTTCTCCAAACTCTGCAATTTCCAATTGTCTCCATCTTTTTCTAGTATTTCCCCATATTTTGGCCATTTGGCCTCCATATTGGGTCTTTTTCAGGCCTTAGCTTCCAGAGGTGATAGCCACCTTGGAGTTTTATTTTCCAATAAGTCTTTATATTTTGTCCAGACATTAAACACTGCTTTTCTAACAATATGGTTCTTAAAGGCCTTATTGATCTTAACCTTGTCATACCATAAGTATGCATGCCAACCAAAAGCATTGTTGAAACCTTCCAGATCCAGTACGTCAGTGTCTTCTAGAAGTAGCCAGTCTTTTAGCCAGCAGAAAGCTGCGGCCTCATAGTACAACTTTAAGTCCGGCAGGGCAAAGCCCCCTCTTTCTTTCGCATCAGTTAGTATCTTAAACTTAATTTTGGGCTTTTTGCCCTGCCAGACAAACGTAGATATATCTCTCTGTCACTTCCGGAAGCACTCTGTCTTGTCCACAATCTGTAATGTTTGGAACAAAAACAACATTTTTGGCAATACATTCATCTTGATAGCAGCAATTCGGCCTAACAAAGAAAATTTCAATTTTGTCCAACTGTCTAAGTCTCTCTTAATTTCTGACCAACATTTTTCATAATTATCCTTAAATAGACTCAGATTTTTTGCTGTTATATTTACCCCTAGGTACTTTACTTTTTTAACCACATTTAATTCTGTCTCTCTCTGAAACCGTTCTGACTCTGTATCTGACAAATTTTTTCCCAATACCTTGGTTTTCTGTTTATTTAGTTTAAATCCCACCACCCGACCAAAGTCTTGGATCAATTGTAGTACTCTTTTCGTACTAGATTCTGGCTCCTACAGGGTCAAAACTAGGTCATCTGCAAAAGCTTTGAGTTTATATTGTTTCGCTCCGACCTGAATTCCTTCCACCAGCCGGTCCCCTCTAATCATATTCAGGAGCACTTCCAGAACCGAAATAAATAACAAAGGGGAAATAGGACAGCCTTGTCGTGTTCCCTTTTCAATTTTAAACTCTTCTGTGACCACATTGTTAACTATCAATTTAGCCTTTTGTTCTGAATATATTGCATCAATCCCATTCTCAAAACCCCGTCCCACTCCCATTTCTTTTAAATTTCCCTTCATAAATTTCCAGGAGATATTGTCAAAGGCCTTCTCCGCGTCTATAAAGATTAACACTGCTTTTGTATTTATGTCTGTTTGCAAAAGTTCCAAAATGTCAATAATGTTCCTTGTGTTAGCAAACAAGTGTCTACCTGGGAGAAAGCCCGCCTGGTCCTTATGAATTACTTCGTTTAAAACTTTTTTAAGTCTACTTGCCAGAATATCTGCAAATATTTTGTAATCCACATTTAAAAGAGAGATGGGACGATAGTTCTTAAGTTGTGTCTTTCCAGCTTCCGATTTTGGTATCAATGTGATAAAGGCTTCTTTCCACGATTCTGGCGCCCTCCTTCCCTCCATAATTTCATTGCTAACCTCCATCAATGGTTGTATCAGATAGTCTTTTAATGTCTTATAATACTTGGAGGTCAGCCCATCTGGTCCTGGAGATTTGCCCAATTTCATATTCTGAATGGCTTGTTCAATCTCTTGTCGTGTTATTTTGCAGTTCAGGATTGATCTATTTTCTTGTGACAATTTTGATAATCCATTTTTTTCCAAAAATTGTTTAATTTCAATCTCATCTTGCGGCCCTTGAGTATATAATTTTTTGAAGTATCTCTGGAAGCACTTTCTAATATCCACAGGGTTCTGAATGTTTCTTCCTTCAATCTCTAAATTTATAACTGTATTTAATTTTTGTCTCCTCTTCAACTGCCAAGCTAGCAGTTTTCCACATTTATTCGCCGATTCAAAAGTTTTTTGTTTCATTAATTTAATCTTCCACTCTATTTCCTGGTTTATCAATTTAGAATATTGTGCTTGATGAAGTTTAATTTCTCTCAACGTCGGCTGTGACTTCGGATTTAATCTTAGCTTCTTTTCTAATTCTTTAATTTTCTCCAAGATTTTATCTTTCCTCTCATTTTGTGTCCTTTTCTTTACAGCATTCTGTTGTATCAAGAACCCCCTCATCACTGCCTTGCTTGCGTCCCAGATAATTCTTTTTTCCACCGTAGTGTTCATGTTTATCTCAAAATAATCCTTTAAAGCTTTTTGGGCCTTCTTGATAACCTCCTGATCTCTAAACAGATTGTCATTCATCTTCCATCTAAAGGAGCCGGTTGGTATTAGTGTCATGTCCAACTTTACTGCATTATGGTCGGAGCAGGTCTTTGAGCAGATTTCCACCTTTTTAACCTTGGGTGCCAGACCTCTAGATATCCATATTTGGTCGATTCTTGTCCAGGTCAGTTGGGCCTCAGAGAAAAATGTTCCCTCTCTTCCCAAGGGGTTCTTTATCCTCCAGATATCAATCAAATCCATATTGTCTGTCATTTCGAAAAAGGTCTTTGGTAGTCTGCCATCTTTTGTAACATTTTGGCTTTGTGACTTATCCATGTTGGTTGATACGACCCCGTTCATATCTCCCATCAGAATGATGTTGTTATAGTCCAAATAGTCCAGCATGGTCTCATGCAACTTCTTATAAAATTCCGATTTCCCCTCATTTGGCGCATAAATTCCTAATATCAAAAGTTTCTCTCCTTGATGTTGTATCTCAATTGCCAAAATTCTTCCATGTTCATCTTTAAATAGGAGTTTGGGTGACAGGCTCTCTTTTGCATAGATGACCACACATCTCTTCTTTACTCTGTCCGAAGATATAAATTCCTGGCCCAGTCTTTTGTTTATTAGCACTTTTCTATGGAGCCTAGTCACATGTGTTTCTTGCAGGCAAATGATGTCCAATTGTTCTTTTTTTAATATATGAAATATTTTCCTCCTTTTTTCCGGAATATTACAGCCATTTATATTCCAGCTCAGAAGTTGCAGAGACATCCTGAAATAATCTAGTTATTTTTCCAGGGGTGGTATCTTGTTCGCTAAGTCTTCAGATTCCAAGGGTGCCGGTACCGCTGGTGCTCCAGGCCCAAAAGGTAGTTCAATTCCTTTTTGAAGGTCCTCTCCGTATGTGGTCAGAAATTTGTCTCTATCTTCCAGTGTTCTAATTTTAACCTTCTTCCCTCTGAAGGTGAAAGATAATCCTTGGGGGAATTCCCACCTAAAGATAATTGAGTTGCTCCTAAGCAGTTTAACCAATTCAAGGTAGGCAGATCTAAGGTCCAGCAGTTGTTTAGGGATATCTTTATAAAACTCAATTCTTCTATCCAAAATGTCCAGTGACTTTCCGTAATGTAAGCCCAAAATCTTATCCCTTTCCTCCTTTGATCTCAATATTATCAAACAGTCTCTGGGCTTTTCTTTCTTTACAAGTCTTCCAAGCCTGAAAGCAGACACAATTTTAAAGTCCTTTTCCTCTAAATTCCAGAACTTGGAAAATTCTTTAGTCAGAAACTCAGCTAGATTGCCTTCTTCCACTTCTGGTATCGACCTTATCCTTAAATTACTCTCCCGGTTCCGCAGTTCTATCATAGATAGATAAGTCTGATGTTCACCTACTTGTTTGCAGATTGGTCTTACCTCTTGTTCAAAATTTTCTAATTTTTTACTAGTGTCCTCAGCCAGTTTCCGATTTTCTAACGTGGCCTCCGTCAACTGCCCAATTGCCTGTGCGTTCTGTGATACTTGTCCAGTTAATCTATTTAGACTTTCTGTATTTTGATCAATTTTGGCTGTTTGTTCATCGACTTTCTTGTCCAGAGATTCCCCTCTCTTGTCCAGAGATTCCAGTTTTTCATAGATTTTCTCTAGAATAGAAGGAGTTGCTCCTGAGGCCATATCTTCCAATTGTAACTGTTCAGTTTCTCCCTCTCCTGCCCTTGGCAGAGCAGCAGCTTCTTCCTCTGAAGGCAAAGTGGGTACAGATGATCTACGTGCCTGCGAGACTGAGGTTAAAGTTCTCAAAGTTGCTTGTCTAGTTCTTCCCCTCCTTCTTGCACCACTCATTCCAAAGTTATCTAAAAGTCAAGGTCAAGCTGAGTTGTTCCCACAAGAAAGCAGCGGCCCAGAGGAAAACAAAACAGGAGGTCGGGGAAAAGGAAAGTAAAGTAATGTCACTGCTGTAAATCCCAAATCCTCTAGGGGGAGCTTGAAATGTCTCAAGGGAAGAATCCAATTCTAATAAATTTACTAGAATCAAATTTAATGTCCAAGGACCTTCAATAGCAGATTTTAAACAGAGTTGGTATTAACAGCCACATTGTATCAAACAGTGCATACTGGTACTTCAATTGATGTTTCAAAGTAGCAAGTCCAAACCCTCAGATTGTTGCAAGTTCAAATACACAATAGCCAGATCCGCAGAACTGACAGCTCAAGTTGCTCAGGCAGCTCCAGCACCTGGGTTTCTCATCCAAATTGTAATTCCAATAGAAGAAAGATATCACAGTACAAATAAAAATCAGATAATCAAATACTTAAAGTCCTTATTTTGTTTGAGAAAAAGTTCACTGGGTGCTCAAATCAATTAGGCTGAAGATTCTTTTAAAGCCTCCACTCCTCCAGCAATTTGCTTTGAAGTTCAGTGACAGCGGAAGACGGACTTCCTGTTTTGCGTCGCTCCGCTTTCAGCCAAATTCATTAATTTAGTCTCAAATTATTTAAAGTCCTTCTTTACTCATGGGTTGTTGCTTTCCCGAGTCCAAAATTTCCAGGAAAAAAGGTCAGCGCTCACCGGCAGCAGCAGCGCGGCTTCACTCCGTAGATTGCGAAACGACTCACAGCGCCGCTACCCCCTCCACGTTCCGGAGCCCCTTACGGGGTTCCTTCAGCATTTCGGGAGCTGCTTCTGGCGCCCGCCGAGTCTCAGGACCACAGGCTCTTGCTGCCTGTGGGTTTCCAATGTGGGTCTCCGCTTCGCCGTAGCGGACGACCCAGTTTCTACGGAGCTTCCTCCTCACTAAAGGAAGAGGACCGCCATTGCCGTTTGCGCCGCCTCCGGAAGTATCCTGAAGCACTATTTCTGGGTTAGTGGAGTCTGTAACCTGAAGCGTATGTAACCTGAAGCGTATGTAACCCAAGGTACCACTGTACAAGTGGTGGACTTGTACTAAGGTCAAAGCCTTTTGGGACATTATATATAATGAATTAAAAAAGGTATTTAAGTACAATTTCAGTAAAAAAAACCAGAGGCTTTTCTGTTGGGGCTAATTGATGAGGAAATTCAAAAGAAAGATGTAAATTTGTTTATGTATGCCGCAACGACTGCAAGATTACTCCTGGCCCAGAAATGGAAGCAGCAAGAAATTCCTACACTGGAAGATTGGCAGATAAAGATGGCTGAGTACGTAGAGTTGGCAAAGCTGATGGGGTAGATCCGGAATCGGCGTGATGAACTGTTTCAAAAGGACTGGAGCAAATTTATATTTTATATGAAAGAAAATTGTAAACAGTTGAAAACGTTTGTAGGTTTGAGTTGAAATGTTTGGTAATGTGAAAATAAGGAGCTGATTTGCATATAAGAAGGTGAATGCTAAAAGATAGATACAGCATAAGGTAAAAAAATGGTAATAGAAATGTGAAGAAATTGGTAAAGTGGAAGTCAGTTAGAGGGAGGGAAGGAGGTCGATGCTTTATGCAAGCAATGTTTTAAGTTATGGATTTATGATATGAAAATGTAATGAAACATGGGAAACCTAATAAAAATCATGTTTTAAAAAAAATAAAGAAGAAAGACAGTAAGTAAGGCAATCCCAGTCCTTAGGCAGACAACCTCCAGTGAGGCAAAAGAGCTGTGCTGACCTACCAAGTGTCCTTATTTTCTAGGGGCAGTCCCAGATTTACAGAAGACGTCCCAATTTCTGAGAACTTAGTGCAAAGTCGGATTCCTCCCTGTGTTTTCAGAAGCACTGGACAAAGCACACGCCTCCAGTCAACCATGATTCCCCGAAACTAAAAGGCACCCAATGTTCTATTCAATATGCAAAACCAAAAGCTTAGAAAGGTTAGTAAATTAAAGAAACATGGGGATCCCAAGCTAGCTTTGGAAACGGAAGGAAGTATTATGACATACAATTTTGCAGAACACAGGATGTTTGGACTGGAGGTCTACTTTTAATAAAAGATGGCACGTATTACATGTAATTGCAAAAGCGTTGCATACAACACAGGACAATATCATACATAAAAGGTCTTGTGCGATATTTATGGAGAGTTTTTGTAATTTTTCAGATGAGAAACAGATATTTCAGTGATCTCCCGCAACTTTTCTTTCTTTCTTTCCTTTCCTAGCATGAGACATGTTGGTCTGGACCTTCAGTTGATGTCTCTTCAGCACTGGGGAATGGAAATAGTTCCAAAATGTAGGCTGCACCTCAAACTTAGTATGTTTGTCACATGGATTTCAGCAGGAGAGTTAAGGACATTTGGGTTGGATCTACATGAGCCCTTTGGTCCATTCACATGGACAACTCTGACCTTGAAGTAGCCACTCTTGAACAAAGGAACTTCAGAGAGAGGCTCCAGCATGAAATCGCTGAATTACAAGAAGTTGTATCACCTGTGGCCTGAATAGAGATAACTTGCTTTTTGTTTATCCCACTGTGGGTGTTAATGAACTTACCAATGCTACGATATTCATGTTATCTTCAATATTTCTTTTTTGAATGGTCACTGTAACAATTTTACATACTTTAAAGCTTCAACTAAATGTCTGTCGTTTTTGCATTTCATCCTCCTTGCTTCTTAACCCAACTTGTATAATAAACATTACAGTGGTACCTCGGGTTAAGAACTTAATTCGTTCTGGAGGTCCGTTCTTAACCTGAAACTGTTCTTAACCTGAGGTACCACTTTAGCTAATGGGGCCTCCCGCTGCCACTGCGCCACCACTGTGTGATTTCTGTTCTCATCCTGAAGCAAAGTTCTTAACCTGAGGTACTATTTCTGGGTTAGTGGAGTCTGTAACCTGAAGTGTCTGTAACCTGAAGCATCTGTAACCCGAGGTATCACTGTGTAAGCACATTTAGTCAAAAATTAACTTTTACAGCTTTCCCACTGCAATAATACCACAGAACAATCACTCCAATCCTCAGTCCCTCATCACTGTCATGTTGTCTTGCCAAATAGGAACACAACTACCAATCCGGTTTACTAGGTTCTGTGGAGGGGATATATTTGATTGATAACGTCTAGTATAGGGTTACCAGATGTCCCCATTTCCCAGGGACAGTCCCTGGATTTGCGAATAAGTCTCCAGACAAATTCCATCCTCGGAATGTCCCCAGATTTCATCTAATGTCCCCGGGAAACGCAGCAGCAGCGGCAGTCTCTGCAGCCCAGAGCAGTTGGCTCTGGCTGGCTTCAGGAGCTGCTCGGAAGTCCCCATATGATGGTGGTGCAGCTTCCGGGCTGCCGCCACCTTCCCTGACCCAGCAACTAAGCTGTGAAGGGAGACTTCATGCTGCCTATCAGAGCAGCCTCCCAATTCCTACTTGTGTGCAAGCAGGAGCGGGCAGGGGATCGCTCAGCTGTGAAGGGAGGCTTCACGCTGCCTATCGGAGCTTGCGTGCAAGCAGGAAGGGGCAGGGGGCTGCTCCGATGGGAAGGGAGGCATTGTCTGATCCCTGCCCCATCCTGCTTGCACGCAAGTAGGAATGGGATTGGGGCTGCTCCGATGGGAAGGGAGGCATGGCGCTGCCCAAGCCTCACCACCGCCGTCACCACTCTTGGCCCTCCTTCTCACCCTTCCATGCCTGACCCACCACACACCGCTTCCCCACCACCACCGAAGAATCAACAACTCAGGGGCTGCCCAGGCTCATGGAGAAAGGAGATACAGTGCTACCCCTGGTTACGTACTTAATTCATTCCGGAGGTCCGTTCTTAACCTGAAATTGTTCTTAACCTGAAGCACCACTTTAGCTAATGGGGCCTCCTGCTGCTGCCGTGCTGCCGCTAGAGCACAATTTCTGTTCTCATCCTGAGGCAAAGTTCTTAACCCGAGGTACTATTTCTGGGTTAGCGGAGTCTGTAACCTGAAGCGTATGTAACCTGAAGCGTATGTAACCCGAGGTACCACTGTAGAAGCCTTGGAGGAAGGGGAAACATGGCGGTTGAGGTCAAGGTGGCGGCCACCCCTCTGCCACCGCCATCGCTGCAGCATCAACGTCCCGAACGTGTCGTATTTCTTTATTTATTTATTTAAAGTGTCCCCGGATTCATTGGAAAAAATCTGGTAACCTTAGTCTAGTAAACATGGTGCTCCTGATGGAACATGATCTCCCCCTTTCTTGAAATGCCACCTGCCTGATCTCAGGTGGCCTGGCACCCAAAAGGCAGCCAAAGTAGTTCACCTCAATGCACAGGCTTTTGCAAGCAAGCATTCCTTCCAGCACGTTCAACAGGCTTGGCCAGGACCGGCCTCAGACATTTTGCCACTGTAGGCAAACTGCCCCGCAGCCAGCCCTGATGCCCTTCTCTCCCTTCCTCTCTCTGCCCCCACACTTGCACTGCCACCAGCTCCATCACCACAACTGTACCCTCTCCTGCAGCTGCACCTACGCCACTGCCACAATGCAGTGGCATGAATGCAGTGGTGAGGGCAAGGGCACTGAGTCGGTGACCTGGGAAGCCTCAGCAGGTTGTCAGTGGCGCAATGGTAGGGGCAGGGGCAGATCCGCCTCCTGAGGCATCTGACTTCACCTCACCTCGTGCACCTCTGTTAGCTCACTAACACTCACGTGTTATCTCACTAATCTTGTTGTTGTTTAGTCATTTAGTCGTGTCCGACTCTTCGTGACCCCATGGACAAGAGCACGCCAGGCACTCCTGTCTTCCACTGCCTCCTGCAGTTTGGTCAAACTCATGCTGGTAGCTTCGAGAACACTATCCAACCATCTCATCCTCTGTCGTCCCCTTCTCCTTGTGCCCTCCATCTTTCCCAACATCAGGGTCTTTTCTCATCATTCTTTTTATTAATTCCACAAAAAAGAAAGAAAAACAAAGAAAAACTAACACACATATACAAGAAAAAAGATCTACAAAAGAGAGAAAGAAAAACAAGTAAACAAAAATACATAAACTTTGATTTGCCCATTGACATTCTTACATATACATCCCTTTCGAGACTTCCTTCAGCTTGTCCATAAATCTTTCGAAGTAGTAATCAAATTCACACGTTTCTCTTCTTATTATTGTCGTTAAACTTTTCTCAATCTCCTATTTGCTTCAAACAATAAATCTTTGTCTTTCACAGTGCGTCTCTAAATCCCTTTAGCGTTGTTTGTCCCTCACTAATACATTCCAGGTAATCCACATACTTTCCCCAATCCTTGATAAACACTTGGTCTCTTACATACCTAATTTTCCCTGTTAGTTTATCCAGCTCTGCGTAATCCAGCAGTTTAAATCTCCACTCCTCCACCGTTGGTATTACCTGCTGTTTCCACTTTTGGGCTAATACTACCCTTGCTGCTGCCACTGCGTAATATACTATCCTACGATCTTCTTTTTTGATCTCTTGCCTTAACATCCCTAACAGGAAGATTTCTGGTTTCTTTCTAAACGTGTATTTTAGTATTTTCTTTATTTCAATATATATATTCTCCCAAAATTGTTTCACTCTTCCACACTCCCACCACATATGGTAGAAGGAGCCCTCCTCTTTTTTACACTTCCAGCACTTCTTGTCCGTCTTATACATTTTTGATAATTTTATCGGTGTTAAGTACCACCTATAAAACATCTTCATGACATTTTCCTTTATCGTTGTACACGCTGTAAAATTTAATCCCTCTCTCCAGAGCTCTTCCCAATCTTCAAATTGTATGCAGTGGCCTACATCCCTTGCCCAACGGATCATCACTGATTTAACTTCTTCGTCACTTAAATTCCAATCCAACAGCATCCTATACATCTTGGATATAGTTTTTACTTCATTATTTATTATCTCCGTTTGAAATTTAGAATCTTTATCTGCATATCCTCTTTCTTTAAAGTCTTTACTAAACATCTGATTTACCTGGATATGATGTAACCAATCATAGACATACTCCTTTACTTGATCGTACGGCTTTATCTTCCATTTCCCTTCAACCTTAGTTAGCAATTGGCTATATGTAGCCCAATTGCTTCTCATATTAATAGCCTTTATACTCATTACTTCAAGAGGTGATAGCCAATGTGGTGTTTTCGGCTCTAACAAATTCTTATGTTTTTCCCATACCTCAATTAACGGGCCTCTAAAAATGTGATTTTCAAATCCCTTATGTACTTTCCTCTTATTCTTCCATAGATAGGCATGCCAGCCGAATCTATTGTCGAAGCCCTCCAAATCGAGTAGCTCCGTATTCACCAACTTTGCCCAGTCCTTTATCCAACAAAGGCATGAAGCCTCGTAGTATAACTTCAAATCTGGCAGGGCAAACCCCCCCCTTTCCTTTATGTCTGTCAATAATTTGAACTGAATTCTAGGTTTTTTGCCCTGCCATATATATCTTGAGAGTATTCGTTGCCAATCTCTAAAGATTCGGCTCCCCTTAATTATAGGTATGGTTTGAAATAGAAACATAAGTCTTGGTAAAACATTCATCTTAATTGTATTAATCCTTCCACAAAATGACAATTTCAGCCCTCCCCATTTTTCCAGATCTTTCCTTATGTTCTTCCACATCGGCTCATAATTATTTTTGAATAGGTCTATGTTTTTCGATGTTAACCATATACCAAGATATTTAACTTTTTTAACTATCTCTATCTGTGTGTGCTGTTGGATAATTTCTATTGTTTTTGAGTCCACATTTTTAGCTATCATTTTCGTTTTTGTCCTGTTTAACTTAAAGCCTGCTATTTCTCCAAATTCTTCTATTTCCTTTAATATTTCTTCTATTGCTGTTAATGGTTCTTCTGTCATTATTACTACATCGTCCGCAAAGGCTTTGGTCTTATACACGTTCTGTCCTAATGTTACTCCATTTATTTTCTCATTTTGCCTTATTGAATTCAAGAGTACTTCTAAAACTATTATAAACAGTAGAGGGGAGAGTGGACAGCCCTGTCTTGTGCCCTTCTGTATCTTTATCTCTTCCGTCACCATGCTGTTTATAATCAACTTAGCCTTCTGTTCGGTGTATATCGCTTTTACTCCATTAAAGAAGTCATTGCCAACATCCATGTATTCTAGAATTTTCAACATAAAGTCCCAAATCACCTTATCGAATGCCTTCTCGGCATCCACAAACATCATTATAACTTGTTTGTCAATTCTAACAGATAAATATTCTAGCATATTGATTATGCATCTTGTGTTATTTCTCATCTGCCGCCCTGGCAGGAATCCCATCTGATCCTTGTGGATAATTTCTGATAACAACTTTTTCAGCCTTCTTGCTAGGATTCCTGCAAATATTTTATAGTCTGTGTTTAGCAGTGAAATTGGTCTATAATTTTTAACCTGGGTTAAGTCTGCATCTTGTTTAGGGATTAACGCAATATATGCTTCTTTCCATGTCCCAGGAATTTCTCCTTTCTTCAAGATGTTATTCATAGTCTCCTTCAAAGGTCCCACTAAAATAGATTTCATCTCCTTATAATAACCAGCCGTAAACCCATCAGGACCTGGTGCTTTACCCCTTTTTAAGTCATTGATTGTTTCTTCTATCTCCTCATTACCTATTGGTATACTCAATCTTTGTTTATCCTCTACCGAAATTTTCTGCACCTGTCAGAGCTGCCTCCAGGTCCCAGCTCACAGAGGACCAACGCTAGGCTGTAGTTATGTACAAAAGTCTTTATTGAGATTCAGTCTCCATTTTAAAGCCGCAGCGTGCAGCTCTACGTCCCGACCTTAGACCGGCGAAGTCCTGTCTGAGTCTCCTCCCCCTCCACACCAGTTTAAGACTCTCGCTTTGGTCCACCTCTTCCTAAATTCCTTTCTCCTCTGGGCCCTCCTGCCCGCTAGGGTCTCATCCTTCCTGGACTCCTCTGACGCTGACCCTGACGATTCTTGCCCCTCCTTCCGGCGGGCTTTAGGACCTGGTTCCCTATCCGGGCTACCTTCTGTGCCGCTCGCCTGTACCTTTGAACTTGGCGCGCGCGCCCAGCCTGCAACTTTCCTCTTAACCGTTAACTCGCTCTCTGATGGAGGCGTGGTCCACCCTGACTCATCTTCTCTCGCTGGTGGTGCATGTGTGGGCTCTGACACCTGGAACTCCTCCCCCCCACTACGCTCTGGTGGGGAAGCTGGTCCTGATTTGCAACTGCTGCTCTGGGAGTCCCCGCTGGCCCCTTGCTTCTGGGGTGTCCCCCTTGGGTCGCCCCTTGTCCTGCCCATCGGCGCCCCCTTCTGTGAATCTTCCGATTCGCTGGAGAGGCTCATGGAATCTATCGAGCTGCTGTCATATTCTCCTACGCTGCCCTCGGATTGCTCCCCCTCGCTTTCCATCTCCTCTCCTCCCTGCGCTCCCGCTGAGTCCCTGACATCCATCCCCCCCTCGAAGCCCCCCCTTCCCCCCTCCCCCTCTTCTGGCGTGGGTTCCGGGTGCTCCAATGCTATGGGGGTGCCTGCCGGATACCGGTCTTCCCCCCTGGCATGCTGCCAGTCCGTGACGGGTACATCGACGTCGCTCTCCTCCGCTTCCATCTCGTTGCCGGCGTGCTCGAAACCAGGATCCTCCCCCAACCCGTCCATGCCCCCTTGTTCCCCCATTTCCTCTGGGTAGTCTGCGTGCCAGGGCCCTCTGAGCAGTCTCCTGCGCCACTCCTCCTCGGGTTGAGTGTCCCACCAATAAGAGCGCTCCGCACCCAAGTCTGAGACCGACCCCTCCGGCGAGGTAGTCTCTGGAACCGTCTCCTCAGCCGAGGAGAACCCCTGAAACGTACTGGCTGAGAGTGTGGGGGTGAAAAGATATTCATCAAAATAATCCTCCGGCATGGGCCTGTGTGGGAAGAGTGCGTGGAACTCGTCTTTGAGGTAGTGCTCCTCCACCGCATAGTACGGCACCCAGCTGTTGGCGCTGGCCGGGGCACCTTCCCTTGCGATGAGATATTCGACGCCCTCTTCCCCCCATCTCGAGTCCAAAATCTCCGTCACCTCGTTGAGTGGCCCCGCCTTCGGCGACCCCCCTGTCATGGGTGCATCTCTAAGCGGACTGGGAGCTGTTCCTGGCTCCTGAAACCTGTGAGGTGCCTTGTAGGGCGTTAGCACCGATCTATGAAAGACCGGGTGCATTCTGGAACCCTCCGGTAGTGTCAAACGGAAAGCCACTGGGTTGATCTGTGCCTCGACTAGGTAAGGGCCCAACTGCTTGTGTCCTAGCTTCTTCTTAGCTAAGGATCTGGCCGGCACTGCCTGGGCCGCTAACCAGACCCAGTCCCCTACCCGTATGTCCTCCCCCACTCTTCTGTGTTTGTCTGCTTGCATCTTGTATACGTGTTTTGCTAGGTCTAACTGTCTACGGAGCTGTTCATGGACCTCCTGTAACTCCTCTGCCAATGCCTCTGCTCCCTGTGGCTCCCCCTCCCCCTCTTTCTCTAAGCCCGGGAAGGTCCTGGGATGTCGCCCGTGGTTGGCAAAAAATGGTGTCACCCCCGTGGACACGTGTTGTGTGTTGTTGTAGGCAAACTCGGCCAGGGGCAGATAGTCCACCCAGGTCGAGGGCTGCTGGTTGGCGTAACATCTCAGGTACTGCTGCATGACGGCGTTGACCCTCTCCGCTTGTCCGTTGGTCTGCGGGTGTCTTGCCGACGCTAGGTTGACCTTGACGTTCAGGATTCCCATCAGCTTCCGCCAGAAACTCGAGATGAACTGGCGCCCCCTGTCGGACAGGATAGACCGTGGCAGGCCGTGTACCTTGAACACGTGGTCTATGAACAGCTTGGCTGTCTGTTCCGCTGTGGCCACCTTCGCGCAAGGAATGAAGTGCGCCATCTTGGTGAACATGTCGACTACCACGAGTACTGCTGTTTTGCCCCTCGAGCTGGGCAGGTCAGTGACAAAGTCCAAGGCTACCCTCTCCCACGGTTCGGACGGGGTCTGTAGCGGTTCTAACAGTCCCGCCGGCGGTCTGTGTACTGGCTTGGCCCTTTGGCAGGTGTCGCACCTCGTGACGTAATCCGCGACTTCTCCCCGCATCTTGGGCCACCAAAAGTCTCTGGCTACTAATTCCACTGTCTTTTCCTTGCCGAAATGTCCGGCGCTGGGTGCGTCGTGTAGCTGTTGCAGTACTGTCGCGCGGAGTTCATCTCCCGGTACGTAGATGGCCCCCTTGCGGAGGAGCAGTCCGTCGCGTATCTGGAACTCGTCGTCCTTTGCCGTGCCGCTGCGCACCTCCTCCATCTTGGAGCGCGCGAAGGAATCTGTTAGCAGCTCGCGCCGTATCGCTTCCAGGTCTACTGTGGCAGAAGCGCATGCCCACGCCTTGGGTGCGAAAATGTGTTTGGCCGCTACCGGTGCTGCTTCCTCCAGATACTGCGGCTTCCTGGATAGCGCATCAGCCATGACGTTGTTGTCTCCGGGGATATATTCTATCCTGAAGTCGAAATCCGCAAAGAACTCCGCCCAGCGGATGTGTCTCTGGTTCAGGAACCGCGCCGTGCGCCAGTACTCCAGGTTCTTATGGTCCGTGCGAACTTGCACCGTGTGTTTGGCTCCGATGAGGAAGTGCCGCCACGCCTTGAATGCTGCATGAATGGCCAGCAACTCTCTGTCCCAGATGGTGTAGTTCTGCTCCGACTTGCTGAGTTTCCTGGAGTAGAAAGCACACGGCCTCCAATCCCCTTGCGGGTCTCGCTGCAACAGGACTGCCCCCACGGCTCTGTCGGAGGCATCCGTCTCCACCCTCATGGGCTTGCTGGGGTTCACATGCAGCAGTTGTTCCTCGGAAGCAAAAAGACGCTTGAGCTTCTGAAAGGACTGCTCCGCCTGCTCCGTCCAGATGAACTTCTTCTTCTTGGAGCTGAGGGTGTCCGTGATGGCCGCCGTCTGCATAGCGAAACCCTTGATGAACTTGCGATAAAAGTTAGCAAAGCCGACAAACCTCTGGACCTCCTTCCGATTGCGCGGGCTCTTCCAGTCCAGTACTGATCGTACCTTGGCACTGTCCATGGCGATTCCCTTGTCGGACAGCTTGTAGCCCAGGAAATCCACCTCCGTCATGTCGAACTGGCATTTCTCCAGCTTGGCGTAAAGCCTGTGCTCCCGTAGTCTTTGCAGGACTTCCTTGACATCTCCCTCGTGAGCCTCCTGCGATTCCGAGAAGATCAGAATGTCGTCCAGGAAGCAGACACACTTCTTGTAGAGGAGCCCCGCTAACACGTGATGCATGAATGCTTGGAAGCAGTGGGAGCCATTTTGTAAACCGAAAGGCATAACCCTATACTCATAGGTGCCCAAGGGCGTGAACATGGCCGTCTTCCACTCGTCGCCCTCCCGCATGCGTATAAGATTGTACGCCCCTCGTAGATCCAGCTTGGTGAAGATGCGTCCCTTCCTCACCGTCGCGAGCAAGTCGTCGATCTTGGGCATCGGGAAAGCCGTGGGCTTGGTTTTCGAATTTAAAATTCTGAAATCAACTACAAGCCTCTTCTGGGGCGTGTCCTTCTTCTTCACAAAGAACACAGGACTGCCCCCCACTGCTTTGGATTCTCGGATGAATCCCCGCTTCAAATTGTGATCTATGAACTCCCTGAGCTCTTGCAGTTCGTCTTCAGACATGGAGTACAGTTTTCCGGTCGGCAGCGTTGCCCCCGGCAGGAGGTCAATCTTGCAGTCGTAGGGTCTGTGGGGAGGCAGCTTGTCCGCTTCCTTCTCGCAGAAGACCTCCAAAAACGCCTTGTACTTGTCGGGTACCGCTTGCAGCATGCCCAGTTGTAGCTGTGGGTCATCCTCTTGCCCCTCGTCCTCCTGGTTAGTCATGATGCAATGTTCTGCGCAGTAGGAGGAGCCGAAGGTCAATTTACGCTGGTACCATGCCAATGCCGGGCTGTGCCTGTCCAACCAGCTCATGCCCAACACTATGGGCGTGTCTGACAGTTGGGTGACGTTGAAGCTGATGACTTCGCGGTGATTTCCAATGCGCATCACCATTGGCGGCGTTTGCTGTACCACCTGTCCCCCCAGCAATTCTCTTCCATCGACTGTCACTACTTTCAGGGGCATCGTGGCAGGCAGGAGCGCTATGCTATGTTGCTTGATGAAATCCACCCCCATAAAGTCTGCATTGCTACCAGAGTCAATGGTAATAGGCACTTCCATGGTGAGCCCATTGGGAAGCTGGAGTGTTGCGGTGAGCTGCACCACTGGTTTGGGCGGGAGGGGGTCTGTGGGCTGTAAGATTCCTGGGGACTGCTTTACTGATTCGTCTGGCTGGGCCCCAGCGGCTCTGCTTCCAGCCAGACTTCGTCGTTTCCCTGCTGCGGTTCCCTCTGCTGAACTGCTTCTGTTACTTTTGCTGAGGCTGCATTGTGCTTGTGGAGCCTCTGGGGGCACTCTTTTGCCATATGCTGAGCACTTTCGCAGATGTAACACTTCCTGTTCCCTCTAGGAGGCTTCACCTTGGCTGCTCCTGGTGTGAGGGCTCTGGTCGCTGACTGAGCCTTGGCACCACCTATCTCCATCGGCTCCTCTCCCCCTCCCAGTGGAGGCGTGGATTGAGCGCGCGCTGAGTCTCTGGGAAAGAAAGGAGGTGCCCTTGCTGGCGTGCGTCCCCAACGCCCTTCATCTTTGCTCCAGGGACGTTCTTCTAGCCGCACCCCAATCGTCAGCGCCTTCTGGACCACTTCTTGAGTGCTCCGTGGCCTCTCCCCCCTTGCAATTTCGTCTTTCACAGCCCCGTTGAGCCCCTCCCAGAACAGGTCCCTGACGGACGCTGAGTCCTTTTCCCATCCCAGCGCGTTGACCAATGCAAAAAAGCGGGAATGATATTGCCTTACAGTGGCTCTGCCTTGTTTCAGACCGTGAATCTCTCTTCTAGCGACATCCACATCTATCTCTGATAAAAAACAAGCGTCCATCGCCTTAATGAAGGCTTTTGCGTTTTGGAGGGCTGGATCATTATCTCTCCACAGATTGCGCAACCACGCTTTAGCTTCTCCATGGAGATGCGTTAGTATGAAGCCTACTTTCTCCTGCTCATCTCTAAAGTCCTTCTCCAGCAACTTTAGCGCAAAAACTACGTCTGCTCTGAAGTTAGGATATTGCTGCAGACTCCCATCGAAATGCGACACCAGGCTCCCCCCTCTCTTCCCGAGCCCGATCCCTTCGGATTTGGCTGCCGGTGGCCCCTGTTTAGTCAACATTTCCAACCTGTTTTGCAGATCCTTGCAGACAGCATCTGATTCCTCTTCTCTCCTCCTTGCCGCTCGTATTTCTGCGTTAAGTTGTACCACTGCTTCTTGCAAAGCTGCCAGTCGTTCTTCTGTAGTCATCTTGTGCTGCTTTTGTGAGCTCGCGAAGCACCAATCTTCGCCCCTCGCTGCGTCCTCTCACGTTGCGAGGTTCTTTGAAATGTGAGACAGGACTTACTGTCAGAGCTGCCTCCAGGTCCCAGCTCACAGAGGACCAACGCTAGGCTGTAGTTATGTACAAAAGTCTTTATTGAGATTCAGTCTCCATTTTAAAGCCGCAGCGTGCAGCTCTACGTCCCGACCTTAGACCGGCGAAGTCCTGTCTGAGTCTCCTCCCCCTCCACACCAGTTTAAGACTCTCGCTTTGGTCCACCTCTTCCTAAATTCCTTTCTCCTCTGGGCCCTCCTGCCCGCTAGGGTCTCATCCTTCCTGGACTCCTCTGACGCTGACCCTGACGATTCTTGCCCCTCCTTCCGGCGGGCTTTAGGACCTGGTTCCCTATCCGGGCTACCTTCTGTGCCGCTCGCCTGTACCTTTGAACTTGGCGCGCGCGCCCAGCCTGCAACTTTCCTCTTAACCGTTAACTCGCTCTCTGATGGAGGCGTGGTCCACCCTGACTCATCTTCTCTCGCTGGTGGTGCATGTGTGGGCTCTGACACCTGGAACTCCTCCCCCCCACTACGCTCTGGTGGGGAAGCTGGTCCTGATTTGCAACTGCTGCTCTGGGAGTCCCCGCTGGCCCCTTGCTTCTGGGGTGTCCCCCTTGGGTCGCCCCTTGTCCTGCCCATCGGCGCCCCCTTCTGTGAATCTTCCGATTCGCTGGAGAGGCTCATGGAATCTATCGAGCTGCTGTCATATTCTCCTACGCTGCCCTCGGATTGCTCCCCCTCGCTTTCCATCTCCTCTCCTCCCTGCGCTCCCGCTGAGTCCCTGACAGCACCTTTTTCTCCTTCAAAAATCTTTCTATTCTCCTAATACCGATTCTCTCTTTGTCCTTATACAGACTTCTATAATAATTGGCAAACTCACTCCTGATTTCTTTGGGATCAGTTCTTTCTTCCCCCTCCACTATTATTTTATTTATTATACCTTGTTCCTTTCTTTTTTTGATCTGCCAGGCAAGCCATTTGCCTGGTTTGTTTGAGAACTCGAAATTTTTTTGTCTCAGTTTTTTGATATTCCACTCCACTTCTCTATTTATTATAGTAGCAAACTGAGCTTGTAGCATTTTTATTCTTTCTTTTGCCTTCTGGCAGTTAGGTTTTTGAGATAACTTTTGCTCATTTACCATTATCTGTTTTAGAATTTCCTCTTTATTCTTTTCCCTATTCCTGTTTTTAATTGCATTCTGTTGGATAAAGTATCCTCTTATTACCGCCTTACTTGCGTCCCAGACTACATTAATCTTTGTTCCTTTGTCACAATTGTCTGCAAAATAATCCGACAATTTTTTCTTTGCATTTTCGACAATTTTCTGGTCGTCTAAAAGATAGTCTTTAAGTCTCCATCTGAAAGATCTTGTCTCTAAACTTTCTAGTTCTAGCTCTATCGGACTGTGATCTGATATAACTTTCGATCTTATTTCTATTAGTTTGATTCTTGGACATAATTCGCTGGAGAGCCATATCTGATCTATACGTGACATCGATTGGTTAGGTTCGGAATGATAAGTGAATTGTTTATCCAGTGGATGTCTGAGGCGCCAGATATCTATCAAGTTGCAGTTTTCCACCATTGAGAAAAATGGTTTTGGTAGTTTTCCTTCTTTGTTTATGCCATCTCTAAGTTTATCCATTTCTAACGAGACGACACCGTTCATGTCGCCCATTAGAATTATTTTTTGGTCCATATAATCCCATAGCCTCTCTTCTAGTTTTTTAAAGAATTCAGTTTTACTACCATTCGGGGCGTACGCCCCCACAACCACCAGTTTTTCTCCTTGCCAGTTGATGTTAACCCCTATCACCCTCCCCTCTTCATCCTTAAATAGCGTTTTAGCTTCTATCTTGTTCTTAATATAAAGTACAACACCTCTTTTCTTTTCTTTGTCTGAGGATTCAAATTCGTTTCCCAATCTTTTATTAATTAACACTTTTTTGTGTCTTCTGGCTACATGCGTCTCCTGAAGACAAATAATATCCAGATTTTTTTTCTTCAGATATTGCTCAATTTTATTTCTCCGTTTTTTATCGTTCATCCCGTTAACATTCCAATTCCAAATTTTTAGTCCCATAATGCTAGATTTTTACTTGACCTTTCTTTACGTTAACCTTTCTTTTATAAGTGACCTGAGTCCTCCTTTTCCTCCTCTACTTCCTCTTCTGATCCGCTTCCCCCCCCCTCCCCCACTCCTGGATCTTCTGTTAATCCTCCCTCTACACCTCCTGAATCATTTGATTCCATTCTCAACTCTTTATATTTCCTAAGAAACTTCCCAGTTTCTTCCTGACTTAATAGCCTGTGTCTCTTGCCTCTATACATAAATGAGACCCCTTCCGGGAATTCCCATCTAAACTCTATCTTATTTTTCTTCAATGTCTGCACCAAAGATTTGTAAGAGTCTCTTCGTTTAAGTAGCCTGATTGGGACATCTTTAAAGATAATTATATAGCTCCCATCTATATTCAACCTCTTTTCCCTATTCCTCTGGAGAATCCTATTTCTCATTTCTTTATCCTTAAATACAATCAGACAGTCGCCTATAGGTTTTCTAGCTCTTGTTGCGTTAACGCGCATTCTAAATGCATTCTGTATATTTTTGGCCATTTCCTCCGGTGGTATCCCCAACCAATCCGCTAGCTCCTTTGTCAATTTCTCTTTTATATTTTCATTTTGCGTCTCAGGCACCGCTCTAAACCTCAGATTAATCTCCCTCTGTTTTAATTCATTCATGGCTATAATATCCTTCATTTCCTCCTGTGCCTTATTCAGATCCATCACTTCCGCTTTAATCCTTTCTTTCTCCCTTTTAATATCTTTTAATTCCAACTTTGTCTTCTTTAATCCTTCTTCCGTGAGCTGCGTTCTTCTAAGTACCTCTTTCATTTGGCCCTTAAGTTCGTTAACAGTTTCATCTATTTTTTTATCCATTTTCCCAATCCTATTATCCACATGTTCTAATTTATGCTCTAAATTAACTTGACTCTGTTTGATCTCCGCAAACATCTTCAAAATATCTGACTTAAAGTCTCCCTCTTGTTTGGAGCCCCTCCTGTCTCCAGAGGGCCCACCATTTGTCGCTTTCTTCCCGGTAAGTGACATTTTACACAGTTATTTTACACAGTTATAACCCCCCCTCACAGTCCTAAGTAGTATCTTTCCCACCGTAATTTATATCCGCTACCTTCCTTTATATCCTTTATATCCCCCGCTTTATCCTTTTTCCTTAAGTCCACTTACTTCCTTAGTATTACTATTCAAAATTCCCAATCTTTTATATACATATGTTTCCAAAAAAAAAATCAGAATATAAAGTCAGTATAGGGTTCTTGCTACAAAATTGTCCTCTCAATGCGGAGTTCTTCAATTCCGGGGGTTCTTCCTGCCTTCAATCAGGCTAATCCTTATGCTAGGTAAACCTGTGGGGGGGACTTAATAAAAAGGGAAGTAGAACAAAACAACGAGCAGAGAAAGGAAAGGTAAGGAAGGGAGAAAAGGGGGGGGGGAGTCAGTCGAAGATCACGTAGACTTCATCTTGTCGCTAGAGGTCGCCAGGTCTCTACAAACTGATGTTCTAGAAATGTGTCGAAATCTGCCTTCCCCAATTACTCGGCGTTATTTGCAGGAACGTTACTTAGTGAGTAAATAGCAGTCCTCGGTGTTTCTTAATGAATAAATAGCAATCCTCAAATTCCAGTCTCAAACCAAGTGAGAAAAAGTAGAATAAGTAGAGATTAGTCCGTTTTTCCACCCTTCGTACGCACAATTAGTTCTTAATAGTAGCGGAGCTCTCTCTTCCGCATTTATCTCTTGTATTCTAACGCCAAAATGGAGAGGACGCCCCTTCTCCTCTTCTCACCCTCCTGTTCACCAAGAACTCTGAGTCCTGCTACTTGTTTCTGGCTCCTTCCTCTTCCCCCCCTTTCCTTCCACGTACTTTGTGTTTAAATGTCTGGTAGGGGGAAGACGCTTAAGGAGAAACAACGTATCCGCTAAGGCAACACACTTTCACTTTCTCTCGCACTGGTGCCACACCGCGTTTAAGTAGATTTTGGCTATCGGCTGAACTCCGTTTACCTCTGTTTGTCGCTCCGATACTTCCTTAGTCTTCTTTTTGTCACGTAAATTCAAGTATTTTATGTTCGGAGTCCTTTAAACTGAGAGCGCTCCGCTTTCTCTGCAAGCTCAGGGCTTCGCTATCTGAAGGTAGGTAATGGCGTCCCTCGACCCGCTAAACCTCACCGCCGCGCTCTTCACCCCTTCCGAGGCTACCTGGCAGCCGGTTTGGTCGCTTTCTGGTCTCGCTGGGAACCAGACCTTCTGAACACCCTTCAGAAGGGTTTTGGGGGGGTCTCCGCGCCCTGGAGTTGCCCCCTGACCTTCAAAATAGCTTGAGTTCTCCCTCCCGGTGAGAACTCTGCTTGCGCTGGGATCGCGGTGCACCGGAAGTCCCCCAACATCAGGGTCTTTTCCAGGGAGTCTTCTCTTCTCATGAGGCGGCCAAAGTACTGGAGCCTCAGCTTCAGGATTCGTCCTTCCAGTGAGCACTCAGGGCTGATTTCCTTCAGAATGGAGAGGTTTGATCTTCTTGCAGTCCATGGGGCTCTCCAGTCTCCTCCAGCACCATAATTCAAAAGCATCAATTCTTCAGCGATCAGCCTTCTTTATGGTCCAGCTCTCACTTCCATACATCACTACTGGGAAAACCATAGCTTTTACTATACGGACCTTTGTTGGCAAGGTGATGTCTCTGCTTTTTAAGATGCTGTCTAGGTTTGTCATTGCTTTTCTCACTAATCTTTCAACAGTTTTATCTCAATACTGCAGGTGACTACATAAGTGAATTCTGCACCCTAAGGCACAAATTGCACAATTCACCTGTTACAAAATAACAACCTGCCTTTCTGTTGCCCTTCACACTTACCTGTCACAGATTTACAGTGGTCATTTGTCTCCACTCCTGAAGTGTTTGGACTTGGTGCTGATGGTTCTGTGGCAGAGATGGGGAAGGCTTCTTAAGTATCAACTGTAGCTGAGCAGATGGTGCCAGAAGTCATAATTTCAAGGGGAAGAGGTTTATGACTTACTTCGCGATGTTCCAGACACATAGACGGTCAAGATGCCCTTGGACTGAGTTGGAAGGATCTGTGGCTTCTTTAAATATTATCCTCATTTCTGCACCTGCCTAGTGTGTATCAGTTCCATCAGAAGCTAACCACACAAACACTACCCAATGATCACCACAGAGAGTCAGGTTTTGTTGGACTATAAAAGTTAGTATCTTTCTATCTGCACTAGATAGAAGCAGTTGTGTACGCATGGACATGGCAGATTTTAAAATCATATTTTTTCCTTTGCAAAACTGTCATTTTAAGAGGTTTACTGTTGTTGTTTTTTTTTTAGTTTTTATGGCTGCCTACGATATTATTCTGTGCATTTCATTCACTCATTTATATCCTTCCCTGGGAACCTTCAAATTGAAGGGCAGGTTATAAATAACAACGATGACTATGATGATGAAAGGGAACAATAATGTGCTAAGAAACCGGCTGGAAATTTAATTTCCCTATGCCCAGGGAAAAACCAGACATCACTTTAATAGAGCGATTGCTAACCACACTTGTGGTTTTAAAATTATACTGCCCAGGTGGGTTGTGTGATTTTCATCAGCTTCACAGTGCATGGGGAGGGAAGGTTTTAGTCGCCCCTCCTTAGCTACAGTATTGTCAAAAATCGCCCCACCCTTTGATAAGCTCCTTTTTTTTCTTTCTTTTACAATTTCTTATTGATTTTCATACAAGTTAACAAATTCTATACAGTATTCCCTTATTATACTTCCATGATGTAAGAAGTACTAAAAACTCCCTTTCTGACTGGACTCCACAGAGCCTATTTAGTTTCTCTGCAATCTCTGAGAGAACTAAATTTCTTCCGGCCTCAACCATGACTTAAGAAGAGCACATTCTAAACACTGAGGTCAAAGATTTCATTCTGCCCACTTACAGTGCTTTGGGGGGCAGGGCATAAAAAAATGAGGTTTTGATATATTGATAATTGCCCAAGCACCCACAACCCCCTGGAGTTAGCTCCTATGGTACAGTGGGTACCAGCACAAAATGGCTGCCATGGGAAGCAAAAAGAAGAAGTGTCAGTACTCCACATCAATAAGTGATCACTCACATATATACACACATCCTCTGCCTACTCCACAGCTCTATAAATTTACCTTCTAGCTGCATGACCTCCTTCCACTTCCTGGTCCTTCCTTGCACAGGTTCCCTGCTTCTGCTCTTCACAATCTCCTTCTCGCTTGAATCTCAAATGCGATTTTATATAGCAGCCGCTGAAGCTTGGGTACACTGCTCGTTCCTGGCATCTCACCAAGACCCATTTTCAGATTGCTAAGATTTTGTTCCGTTGAAATGACAACTCCTCATGCAGCTGAACTAGGATTGCTTTTACTCACCTGTGGAATATAGGAAGCTTCCTTGTGCTGTTAGTATTTATTGTCTTTACTTTACTTTACTTTACTTAGTATTTAGTATTTATTGTCTACACACTGATCAGCAATGGCCAGGGAATGAAACTGGGATCATCTGCTCTCAGTGCTCTGCCACTGAGTATAACCCTTCCCCAATTCCCAGAGATTAATGGCCTGGACCTTCATTCCACATACAAAAGATGTGTTCTTGTGCTGAATTAAGGCTTGCCCTGATATAATGTCCATGTTTATTGTACAGTGGTACCTCGGGTTAAGAACTTAATGCGTTCTGGAGGTCCGTTCTTAACCTGAAACTGTTCTTAACCTGAGGTACCAAGTTAGCTAATGGGGCCTCCCGCTGCCGCTGCAATTGACTAAGACTCTTTAAATTAATTTATTAATTAAGTCATTCCCCCCCCCCCTATACTACGCTTCATGCAGAAGAATCTCAGAGAGGTGCACAAAAAACACATGAAACAGGACATAAAACCAAACATTGATGGCAAAGTTCCACCTATGGAACAATTCACAAGGAAGAAAATACAACATCCTGGACTGCCTTGATTGCCTGCATGAACAGATGCCTCTTTAATTCCAAAGATCATCAGTGGGGGCGGGGTCTGGGGCATTGGCAATCATATCTCCAGAGGAACAGAGTTGCACTGTCACGGGGAAGACCCCATCCCACATCACCATGCATTAAGGTGAACTTATTGACGGCACTGCAAGGTAGGCGTTCCTCATGGAAAATTTGGCAGATAAGGTAGGAGACAGTCCTTAAAATATTTGGGCATTAAGTCATTTTAGGACTTTCCGTGCTGTTGTCAAATCCTTGAACTGAGCCAAACAGGCTGACACTGATAGGGATGCAAGTGGCACTGTGGTCTAAACCACTGAGCCTCTTGGGCTTGCAGATCGGAAGGTCAGAGGTTCAAATCCGCGCGACAGCGCCTGCCAACCTAGCAGTCCTAAAGCACACCAGTGGAAGTAGAGAAATAGCTACTGCTGCAGAGGGAAGGTAAATGGCGTTTCTGTGTGCTCTGACTTCTGTCACGGTGTCCCGTTGTGCCAGAAGCGGTTTAGTCATGCTGGCCACATGACCTGGAAAACTGTCTGTGGACAATGCCGGCTCCTTTGGCCTGAAAGTGAGATGAGCGCCACAACCCCATAGTCACCTTTGACCGGACTTAACCGCCCAGGGGTCCTTTACCTTTACCTTTAAGTTGACACTGGAACTTACAAAAGTTAGGTGTTAGGTATTCCCACATTGCCATTCTATTTGGTAGTCTGGTTCAGAAGCTGCAGTAGCTACAGCCTCTATACCATCTTCAAGAACCGTCCCACATAAAGGAATATATGATAACAACAAGAAGATGAGGAAAACAATAAAGAGAAGATTGGACAGAACTGTGATTACTATTTGGACAGAATTTTGAATATTAAAGCAGCAGTAAGAGAGATGTTTGGATCCATTTCTAAGCTCGAGGCATGGGTACCCCCAACAAAAATTTAAAAATTTGGCTTTGTAATTTGGATTTAATGTGATTTGATTGGTTTGTTAATAAAAATTATATTAAAAAAAAAGAACCGTCCCACATAAAGGTATTGGGCTCACTGGAACATAATCAACACAGTCATGCTATCCCAATCTAGGAAGGGGCACAGCTAGTGAACCAGCCAAGGTTGAAATAATGGCCTCAGATGGCAATGTTCGATCAAGAAGAATTCCCAGGTTGGCTCCTCAACTCCCAGGCCTTAGCAGGATGTACCTTCAGTTTGTTGGCCGCCATCCATCTACCTCATTACTGCTTCCAAACAATTGTTCAGTACTGCTTGCACAACCACACCCATTTCAGATGGTATGGAAAGGCAAAGCTGGGTTTCATAATTATTGCAACCCAAATATCTTTCAAATATTTTTCTTTCAATTATTGCAACCCAAATATCTTTCATATCAGATATCTTTCCCAATAGCTTCATGATCCAATCAGATACCACCTTAATTTTTTTTACATACCTTACATATCTTGGCTTTAGAACTGCTCTTAAACATGCCCACACACTGTTAAGAAAAGAGCGCTTTACCAAGAGGATTTCTTCCCCCCTGCCCAGTTGCATATCAACGGACACACATCCTAGCATCTCTTCTGGAGAGCCTGCTAAAAATCTTTTGCACTTTATGCATAAAGACCTCCTCAAACTCAAAGTAACATGCATGCAGTTGATCTCAAAGGCATAAAAGCCAGAAACAACAACTGCACTAGATCAAACTCTGGGAGATGTAATGGGACTAGAAAGGGATATTTTCTAAAAATCAAAGTTTGTATTTCATCTGTGATATTGCTGAAAATTGAAATGCTACCATGTGAAATCTGAGCACATTTTTGGCTAGGGAAGCTACCTTATTTATGCAGTAAGTCTGGGTTGCATTGCTTGCCAGATTTAGATCATGCATAGATTAGGAAGGATTGCTTTTAATGTCCTAATGATCTCTTAATGAAATACATTTATAATCACAAACGTTCATGAGAACTCACTGAACATCTTTCATACCAGAACATGCAGTTTTAAGTTTGTTTCTACCTTATGTTTAAGACATACTCAAAACTTTCCCCCGAATATTATTGTTATAGCCATTATATTTAATGATGTCTTCTTCCCCAAACCAACATAGTTTCTCTCTCTCTCTCTCTCCAGCTAGATGCCAGGAAATCCTAGATAGTTATGGTTGGCTTACACTAAGAATTCCTCTATGCAATCACAAACTTCTAACTTCCTCATAGAAGAGAGAACATACAGAAAAGCAGACCAAAGCAGATCTCCACCTGTGTCATCTGGGAAGATGCAAGATGGCGCTAACATAATAGCAGCAAGCGCGAGTAATCTGGCACACAATAACCAATTCGTCTAATGCTGTTCAGATATAAGTATGATAGATGCTATATTTAAAAGTCTATAAACATCTGATTTTTTTAAAGTAAAATGTATAATAAATAGGGCATACCACGTGTCTTAATTCCCAAACCTGAATTTTAAAAAGTCTCTTATGCCGCAATTCCCCCACTCCCTTCTCTTGAAACCATCAACCAGCTATACAGAGTTATAAACACAGCTATCCTTTGCATTGCTTTCACATCTCCTGAACAATGCGCCCGCTCACTGAAGGAAGCAGTTCCAGGAGATCTCCCAAATCTAAAGCAGGAAATTCTTTTCAGTACAGCTGTCAGCAACCCAATGACCTGCCAAATTTCTTCCCATGAGCCTCTCCTGGAAAGTCAGAGAAGTTAATAATATTCTGTGTTCACTCCAGGCAAGCAAGTTGACTCGAACCCACTCATCTCCCTATTCTAAACTAGTAATAATTGCTGGCATGTTTGTCTTCCTCAATCCTACAAGATAACTTTCAAATGTCTGCATGAATGAAGTCCATTGCAACTACCATATGCCTGGTTTCTATGCTCACTTGCTGCTTATGGGCTTCCCACAGGCTTCTGGTTAGCCAGTGAGAGAACATTATGCTGAACTAGGAAGCCTTTGGATTAATCCTGCAGAACTCTTCATATATGAATATGCAACACAGTGACAGTATCCTTCCATCAAATAAACTTTCCATTTTGTTTGTTTCCAAATATATTATTCAAGGCCATTCAGGCTTGAATAGCTAACAATTGTCTAGTACAGTGGAACCTTGGTTCTCAAACTGAATCCGTTAAAGGAGTCCGTTCAACTCCCAAAACTGTTCGAAAACCAAGGTGCAGCTTCTGATTGGCTACAGGAGCTTCCTCACTCAAGCAGAAGCTGTGGAAGCCGCGTCGGATGTCCAGCTTCCAAAAAACATTCACAAACCAGAACACTTACTTCCGGGTTTGTGTTGCTGGGGAGCCGATTTGTTTGGGAGCCAAGCCGTTTGGGAACCAAGGTACTAATAATATATCTTTGGCACTTTTCCTAATCTGCCGGAGGAGTGAAACTGCATCAGGGCCATGCCAAGGAATGTGGGCTTCCCCCAAAATGCTGATCTACTGAGGTGGCCATCCTAAGGCTGCCGCTAGAAGCTCTATGGCCCATCTGCCCCAAGCTTGGCTTCTAGGAAGAGATTCCATCAAGACTGCAGCCAGTGCCCAGCCAGAAGACAAGGCACTGCCCCTCCAGTGAGTCCTCCGAGTGGCCCATTTTATCTTGACTTTCTGGCAGGGAATCCCTCTTGGTACTTCTGCCAGCCGGGGAATTCCCTTATCAGCCAGCCAATCCGTGGGCTTCAGCTGCTGGGGACAGTGAATGGTGAGAAGCAACTGCCGCCCACCTGAGAAGGGTGAGCGGCCATTCACAATGTGCAGAGCTGACTTGAGTCACCCTAAACCAGGGGTAGGCAACCTAAGGCCTATGGGCCACAAGCGGCCCATGGGGGTCGTTTAACCGGCCCATGAGCCTCCCCCGAACTGAGCCACCCGTTCGGCAAGTCCCTGCATGATGTGCTAAACCAGCGCAGTGCAGCGCAGGGACTCGCTTTTGCGGTGCCGGAAATCACGTCTGCACAGACACAGATGCCGGAAATTGTGTCTGCACAGATGCATATGCTGGAAATTGCAGTTGCGCACACTTGCGCGCGCTCGCAATCCAGCCCACAGAGGGATCTCTGCTGGAGTGAACCGGCCCAGGCGAGGTAAACCTTGCCAACCCCTGCCCTAAACCAAGAAGAGAAAAATACCCACCCTTTTTCCCAAGTGCACCTCAAATCAAACAAAGCCAGCTCAGCTCACGGAGATCAGCCTTGCCTCGAAGGAAGGGCCGAAGCCCAAATCTGCTGGAAACATGGTGTTGTTTCTAAAGCATGCAGTGTCTCGTTTCATTCAGCAGTTCTTTGGTATAAATTCAGAAAAGTTAATATACGAGTTGTTCCAGCACATGCAGCTGCGTTAATTAAACAGCAATCTCCACATAACTTTTTATGCCCCTGGATGCTTTGAAGCACCAAATGCTTCTCTCTACTGCTATTTTATTATGTATTTACTCAGTTCGAGCTCATTCTGCATGTTTCTTACTGCATATGTTCGATTCTCCCCCTGCCCAAGTTGCTTTTAAATTTATTTTCCACACATCCATGGGGCAAGATTAACAAAGAGACTGCCATCTGTGCCCAGATGGAGTTTTCTGTCACAACTGTTGACATGTAAAGGGAATTTTATATTTTGCTTGGACGCCACTTCTGCTTTTTTTGGATTCGGTATTTTGAGCTGGACTATAAAAATAGACTTAAATGTATAGGCTGTAGCAATTAATGCATTATTTACATTACTAAACTACAAACACATAGAGCCTATTGGCCCCCAGATCTTTGGCCAGAATAACCTATCTCCTGTCGATTTGATGCTTTGAGATACTACCAGCAAACTTCTGAAACTGTTCTGTATGCCACTGTGCCGATGGTTTGCTGCCAGAAAAAATACCCCCAAGCCAGGTTGTTAGGACACTGATGTTTCTCATGCCTTCATTGGTAGCGGAGCATTGAAAATGTTCACATTGAGCCCTGCTGACACTGAAGTCATGCAGAAATCCCAGTGGGCTGATGCAGCAGGAGTTGCTGATCAAGGAGATTAGGTTGGTCTCGTTTCATTTCTTGTGTAATGCTGTGTTCCACATGGTCACTGTACCTTGAGAAGCGATGTGGCGCTCAATGGCAGAACGAGAGGATAGATAGCTGCAAAACAAGCTATGCAAGAGTGCTGCAGCCATAGAAAAGTGAACCCTGTTGATCTCCTGTCTTCTGATAAAAGCCCTGTTGTTCTTCACACCTGAAGAGATCCAATTTGGGCAAAGCAATATAAAAATTTTAGAGTCACAGAGCTGGAGGATCATCGAATCCTGCAATGCAGGAATATGCAGCTGTTCCATATGGGGATCAAACCTGGGATCTTGGTCATGCGATCAACACCATGCTCTAACCAAGTGAGTTATCTAATTAAAAGCAAACCCATTGCGTGGCGAGTTTCTGCCCCCCCCAGTGGAAATAAAGACACATGACACAATTATTAAGGTTAATGGGCCACAACTTTATTGGTTACAGGTGATGAGCGGTATTGGCTTAGGCACTGGTCCTAACCGACTATATCTGGCTTCAGCCTGTCCGCTTGAAGTCCGGGAAGGGTTAACCACCAGTAGGGGGAGTCCTGCTGATGCACATCAACTAGGAACTCCCCCAGGGTCACTGATAGGGGGCGTGTCTTAGGCCCTCACCTCCATAGGCTTAGGACAGGGCCACGCCCCCCGGAATCCTTTATCAGACCCTTCAATATGTGGGGCAGGTGATGGTGCTTCCTCCCCTCTTCCATCTACAAAACAATACCAATGCCTAACCGCCAATACCCAGAAAGTTGTGATGATTTGCTATGAGGTAGGCAAAAACCAAGTGGCTGGTGCCAATTTGCCAAGTGGAAAAATTCCTACCAGGCCCCTCAACAGCGACCAACCACGGTCCATAGCAAGGTTGAAGAACTAAAACCTTAAAGGGCGGGAGGGTGCGAAACAGGAACAGCTGGTAGGCAGGAAAAGAGGGAGATCATGAGCCGCGCCTGCATTAAATAGGGCAGGCCACGCCCCCAGAGCTGGGCTCCAGCCTCTGCGCATGTGGTGGGGCCGTGACGCCCGTAATCCCACCTCCTCCGCAGGGCGGAAGTGGCTTTGCTTTCAATATGATTTGCTTCAAGGAAGCAGCAGGACATGCCCCCACCAAAGTTAGTACCCCTCCCCTAACATCCTATACACCCTGCACTCAGTTGTCACCTGTGGCTCTTAGAAGCTATCAACACGTGACAATGGCCGCACCCTGGGAAATGGCCAGCTAAACCAGGTGAGGGCAGCCTGTGGGTCTCAAATCCTCAGTGAGTTAGGGACTTCTCTTGCATTCAAAGACAGGCTCGGGTGGACTCAGCAGATGAGACCAATAGTGGATCCAATGGTCAAGAAATCGGTTTCCGCAGATGATGCGGATGGAAGTGAGGGGCTCGTCAACCTAGGAAGGAGAAGCAAAACTCTGATCCTAAACCTCCGCTGCCTTGTGGCCATACTCATTTGTGAGAAAGACTTCGGGAGTGAATCCTGGGGGGGAATCCAGTGTGGTGTAGTGGTTAAGAGTGGTGGACTCGTAATCTGGTGAACCAGGTTTGCTTCCACGCTCCTCCACATGCAGCTGCTGGGTGACCTTGGGCCAGTCACACTTCTCTGAAGTCTCTCAGCCTCACTCACCTCACAGAGTGTTTGTTGTGGGGGAGGAAGAGAAAAGAGATTGTTAGCCGCTTTGAGACTCCTTCGGGTAGTGATAAAGCGGGATATCAAATCCAAACTCTTCTTCTTCTTCTTCTTCCTGCCTTGCAGGACATCTTTGGGAGAAGAAAAGGCTAAGGAGGAAAGCCTACACAAATCCCAAATGAAGTCCCTAAGGCAGTTGGATGGCATCTTGCACACCAGCCTTACAGCCAAGCTGGTCCCAAACTTACTGCTTTCCTGAGAACCTTGGTGTTGCTAATGCAGCAAAAACAATGCAGGAGGCAGTAGTTACAAGTTAATGGTTTCTGCAGCCACAGCAGGTGCTGTGATTCTCCAGCATTTTGACTCCACACCCCAAGGTGAACACCATTGTTTCTCAAGACAGACAGATGCCAACTTCAAGGAAGCACGCTTTGAATTACAGCTAAGGCTGGAATGTTATTCCCAGCTACTCAGGGGTAAGTACATGATGAATTGGGGTGAGGTCCTGGGAGCACATTTCTCCTCCTCGCGGTACTGAAATGGCCTTTTCCTTTCCAGTTTCCCATATGTGCAATGCCAACATAAAACGTGTCCTGGCCAGAATGCATACGCAGTTTAAAAATATCTCTCTTCTGCTTTCTGTCCTACATCAACAGTGTTCACATATGCCCACAAGTAGCAGAAGTGAGCCTCAGAGATGCTTTTAGTCTCATGTGAAAATTCCTGTTGCCTCTCTGCGTTTGACAGATGTTGCATTAAAGCTTGGGAACAAAGAACTCCACAGCCCTGCCTAGGCTAGAGAACAATACCGGGAAGACAGTTCAGGGACTTGAATGTGTCTGGAAGAAAAGGCAGGTGATAAAACTCTTATAAACAACTACAATGGCAAACCTATCAGCAATTGAAAAGCACAAGGTGAAGTTTAGCTCCACAACACCAGCACGGCATATCCCCAGTTAGAATCCTCTGTTATGAGTCGGGGGGGCATCATTTATTCCTAAAGGAAGGGAAGTTTTTAACATGTGATATTTTATTGTATTTTTGCTTTCTATGGAAGCCGCCCAGAGTGGCTGGGGAGGCCCAGCCAGATGGGCGGGGTATAAATAATAAATTTATTATTATTATTATTATTATTATTATTATTATTATTATTATTACTTCAGTCCAGTTGCGTTCCAACTGTGGCAAAATTCAGTTACTTATTATGATGACGTTTGGGCCTGGAAGGTTAGTATGGGGGGGGGGGGGCTTGTTACATAAACATACCTCTGCTCCCCCACCAATTAAATGTTTGAGGGGGGTGCGCCCTCCCCCCCAAAATGATAGGCATTTTCATTCAAATGGTGTGCACGTGCCGTGTCTTGTGATCGATTATGCGGGGCAGGGTTTATCTGGGTCCTCCTAATATTTTATTCAAGTTGGCACCCCTGCTCCCCATGCAGACAGCAGCTTTCAGGGGAATCGTTTTAGCCAGTTAAGGAGTAAAAAGTTAAACCCTGCCTGCCCTGACCTTGCTTGTTTTCAGCTGTCTTCCTTGGGTGGGAGACGTTTGGCTCTCAGGTGGGGATAAGGTAAAAGTAAAAATGTTAAGGACCCATGGACGGTTAAGTTCAGTCAAAGGTGACCACGGGGTGCTGCGCTCATCTTGTTTTCAGGCTGAGGGAGGCGACGTTTGGCCACAGACTGCTTTCCGGGTCATGTTGCCAGCATGACTAAACCACTTCTGGTGCAACGGGACAGTGTGTCAGAAGTCAGAGCACACAGAAATGCCATTTACCTTCCCTCCACAGCAGTAGCTATTTCTCTACTTCCACCGACGTGCTTTCTGCTAGGTGGGCAAGAACTGGGACCAAGTATAGGGAGCTCACTCAAAATCAAACCGCCAACCTTCTGATCGGCAAGCCCAAGAGGCTCAGTGGTTTAGAGCACGGCGCCACCCGGATCCCTTGGGGATAAGGAATGAAGGACAAAATACATGATATAATGCATGTGTGATCATATTTAACATGGCACTTTTTGTCTTATTGCAAAGCTGCCACAGAGAGCAGATGTGCTAATGGTAATTACGTTGCATTGTGGTCCCGACATTGACTTCCCCGTGGCTGCTGTTTAACGGCACCAAAACAGACATATTAAATGCAATCACACATTTAATATAGCCTACAGTTCGGCCTAAGGCAGTTGAGTCAAAGGTTTCTTGGAAAGGTGAGTTTTGAGTGGAGGTTTGAAGGAATAAATTTTTCAGGAAGGAATTCAATGGAGCTGAATGAACACACTTAAAAGTGGGTTCTTTGGCTATATAAAATAAACCCAAGACGCTATAATATCTGGGGTTACAAGTTTGCAGTTGTTTCCACCGTTACTAGATTTGCCTGCTGGGTGTTTGCATGACACGGGACACATTCACGGTATGGGAAATAAAAATTTGAACTGCTGCATTTGAAAACAATATAACTTCATAGAGACCAAACTGTTATTTACATAGCAATTTACAGATTATTGACAGTTCTGCTGACAAGTACAATGTAGAAGCTAGAGGCGGTTAGAGAAATGATGTCTCGGAAGGCCCTTGAGCTATTGTGAGTGGAACGACTGAACGGGCCTTGGGTTATATATTTTAAGTTTAAATTTAGAAATTGGTTGGGCTTTAGCAGGATTTTATTACTGTGTTTGACACCCTTGTAATACTGTAACATGAGCAGGCTGCCAATTTGATTTTAAATTAACATTGGATTTTAATAACGTTAATAACAGCTATTGTTTTTCATGAGCAGGCTGCCAATTTGATTTTAAATTAACATTGGATTTTAATAACGTTAATAACAGCTATTGTTTTTCATGCCCTGCTACAGGCAATTCAGTTGAGCTCACAGGTTGACTCTTGACTTTAATTGAGAGGCCATGTCATCAGATGTGCAACATCCTACTTTAGGAGCAGGTAGGTTGCACACCTGCATGAGTTAATTTGACCTAAATTGGAGGTGCTGTAAAAAATTTAGGGTGCACACGAAGCAGACACACACGTCACACAGAGAACCCCCAAAAGTCATATTTGCTCTCCAACTTCCTCTGCAGAAGGAAATACCTTGGAGAAAAAGAAGAAGAAAATATTATTTATACCCCGCCCATCTGGCTGGGTTTCCCCAGCCACTCTGGGCAGCTCCCAACAGAATATTAAAAACACGATAAAACATCAAACATTAAAAACTTCCCTAAACAGGGCTGTCTTCCCAATTGTTATTTCACTTCCAAATCCTTCAAATCCTGTTTTAAGAGCATATTTTGTGGAGTCGGCCCCAGTAACCTGGATTCAAGAACTAAGGTACAGTATATATGATCTCAAAAGAATGGCCAGACTGCCCAGGTAATGCAATCAGTAAAACATGATCAGGTATCTTGACAGACAGGAGAGAAGCCATACTCTCAAATTTCTGTTGTAGACCGCCTCTTTATGTGACGCATGTATGATGTTTTTGGTTGGTCTTTGGTTAAGGGGTTGGACAACGTCTAAAGTCTTTAAAGGTTCTTGCACACTTTGTTATGGTCCTCACCTTCTTGCAAGTGGCCATGGGGGAACTCTGTAGCGATAGAAGAAAACAAAATATATTCCTTGCTAGAATGGATAAGTAAGGTGATGAACTATGCAGAATTGGTTAACAGCTAAAATAAGAGAACCTAGTGGTGAAGGTTTCGTGGAAGAACGGAAACCCTTTAATAATATTTCTGTAAATATTCCGAAAACGATGAACACTTGAGCAGGACTGGAACTATGAGCATTAAAGAGATTAAAGGTTACAGTGGTTCTGTTAATGTTTAAGAGATAGAAGATAGGGTGCAGCTGAGGGAGAGAAACACAAACACCATGGAAAAGGGAGTGGAATGTAAAAAGGGGGGCGGGCGGGGCTATTATGTATTGAAAGCCATGTGGAAATTTTTTGGGAAACGTAATTTTTAAAAAGGCTTATTTTTCAAATGTTAACCCCCCTTTTTTTCTATAACAGGGGTTTAGCTAAATTGACCTAACTGGAATTTATTTCAATGCGGTGTTAAAATAAATAGCAAAATCCTGATAGTCCTCAACACAGCAGGGACTGGGAAGCGGGACCCCATTCTACACCTTTGCCATCTTAATTAATAACCTCTCAATGGGATTCCCTCCCACCCTCCGCCTCTAAGCAGTTTTAAGCCAGTGTTTCCCACGCTTGGGTCGCCAGCGGCCGTCGGACTACAACTCCCATCATCCCTGACCGCTGGTCCCGCTACCTAGGGATGATGGGAGTTGTAGTCCGACGGCCGCTGGAGACCCAAGCGCGGGAAACAGGGGCTTAAGCGAATAGCGAAACTGCCCAGCTAACCCAGATCTCCCTAACATAGGGGAGACAAAACCTACCGGTGCCCAAAGGCTCCAAGAAGCGCTAGCGACGCGCAGCCAGCTCGGTCGCGTTCCGCTTACCTCGGCGAGGGCGGGATGTCCGTGACGTATGGGCTCGGCATTGGCTCCGCCGCCCGCCTATCACTTTTCTCCGAGCCTGGCGGAAGAGCCGACGAGCAGCTTCCTTCCGACCGCCGTAGGGGAGTTGGGCCGGCCGCTTCGCTGCTTCCGCCCGGCCTGCTCAGCAGCTGCCCTGTCTGGTTCTGTCAGCCACGGACAGCGCCCGGAGGGACTGATCCGGGCAAGGTACGTGTTTGGTTTCCTGGCCGCTGGGCTCGCTTCGGCTGCTGAATGTTTCCTCCCCGACCCTTGGCCGCTTTGCTTTCTCTCTCTCTCCGTTGCGCAGTGGGGGAAAGCAAGAATAAAAGCAATAATAATAATAATAATAATAATAATAATAATAATAATAATAATAATGTTGTTGTTGTTGTTTAGTCGTGTCCGACTCTTCGTGACCCCATGGACCAGAGCACGCCAGGCACTCCTGTCTTCCACTGCCTCCCACAGTTGGGTCAAACTCATGCTGGTAGCTTTATATATATATATATATATATATATATATATATATATATACACACACACACACATATACATAATTATAATATTCATTCAAATTTTGAAAGTTACAAAAAGGAACAATAAAAAAGAAAAATAACAAAAACATAAAAAATACACACAAACAGTTAAAAAAACAACAGATCAGACCTTTACATACCTTTCTTTCCTTTACTTATTTTCTTGACCTCCTCACACCTCCCTTTTTTGTATTCTAGTTCAGTTAGATGTTTCAGCAAATCCTTTCCATCTTTGTTTTTATCCTAATAATTTATCTTAATATACTGTAATTCTCGTCTTTCACCAATTAGTAAATCAATTTTAACCTAATCCTTTATATCATTTCTGCTAAAACCACATTACTTCATTCCAACAACCTTCTAACATTCCTTAATTTTACAATATTTCTGTAGATAATCTTTAAATTTCTTCCAATCTTCTTCCACCAACTCTTCACCTTGGTCTTGGATTCTGCCAGTCATTTCCGCCACAAACTCATGTTGGTAGCTTTGAGAATAATAATAATAATAATACCCTGTCAATCTGGCTGGGTTTCCCCAGCCACTCTGGTCAGCTTCCAGCAAAATGCAGTGGTACCTCGGGTTACATACACTTCAGGTTACATACGTTTCAGGCTACAGACTCTGCTAACCCAGAAATCGTGCTTCAGGTTAAGAACTTTGCTTCAGGATGAGAACAGAAATCTACTAAAGCATCTGTGATAGATGGCTGCCACCTCCTGAGGTTCTTCCTGCTGTTCAGTTGGAATCTCCTTTCTTGTAACTTGAAGCCATTGATCTGAATCCCACTCTCTGGAGCAGGAGAAAACAAGCTTGCTCTATTCTCCATGCAGCACAGAAAGTCATGTAATTGTTTATTACCTCGACATCTGACGGGAGGGCGTTCCACAGGGTGGGCACTGCTACTGAGAAGGCCCTCTGCCTGGTTCCCTGTAATTTCACTTCTCTCAGGGAGGGAACCACCAGAAGGCCCTCGGCGCTGGATCTCAATGTCTGGGCTGAACGACAAGAGTGGAGATACTTATATATTACAAGTGCGGTCCGCTAGTGTTTCTGGAGATCGTGGTTTTCTGCTTCTCACGAATAAAATATTTGTACAGTGGTACCTCTGGTTGCGAACGGGATCCCTTCCGGAGCCCTGTTCGCAACCTGAGCAGAACACAATCTGCCTGTGCGCGGGTCGCGATTCGCCGCTTCTGTGCATGCACGTGACGTCATTTTGAGCGTGTGCGCATGCGCGAGCAGCGAAACCTGGAAGTAACCCTTTCCAGTACTTCCAGGTCACCGCGGGGCACAACCTGAAAACGCTCAACCTGAAGCGTCTTTAACCCGAAGTATGACTATTCTTCTGAATGCTTGAAATGCTTCTAAATTGTTGGGGACTTCTGGCTTTCAGAATCTGGCTTGGTGCATTGAGGTATTAACATTCTTAGTACTTCACAAGGAAAATCTATTCCTTTAAAACAGGAATGAGGAATCCCAGGCACCAAAAGTAGCCCTCAAACCCTTTCCACCTGATCCTTTGGACTCTAGACAGCCCACGTTCCCCTGTTCCTAGGCCACTGACTTCAATATCCCTTTGAACCTGCTCCTTCAGGGAGAGTGCAATCCCATCCAGGGTAGAAAACTAACCCGTTTCTCAGACAAGGGAGCTGCTCACCCACAATGCCTCTGTCTTGCCAAGATTTGTTATTGTTTCCACTGTTGCATCTGGGCACCCTGTAATTTCTCAGTGATTGCAGAGATGGAAGAGATAGGTCTCAGGGTGGTTCACAGAAAAGAACAACATGGTCTCTTGTAATACTCTTGAAGCAAAAAAACCCTATGTGTATAGCAATTGCCTCACTCCTGTTAGCAACTGTGCTGCAGCATTCTGCACTAATTGCAGCAATTGCATGGGAGGGAACATCTGGCAGCTGCTCTGAACTTCTCAAATATATGAACGTTTGTTCAAACTCTTGCCGTGGTTGTTGCCTGGCCACACAGGAGCTACAAGTCGCTTCTTCCTTTGCTTACAAGAAAGCCCATGTTGGAGGACATCTTATTGTCTAGCTAGATACATTTTAAAGGCATTTTCTTGTTGTTTTCAGCCGCAAGCATGAAATCAGAACCTGAAGTTCCGCTGCACGAAGAGTTCACCTATGTTTATGGAATGGCTACGCACGTCATTAAGTGTGGCCCTTGGAAAGATCTCTGGAAACGTAAAAGTGCTCCCAAAGCCTTGCTTCTGGTTATTCCAGGTAAGTTTTCTGACACTTGGGGTTGTTGTTTTTTGTGCGTGCTTCCTGGATTCCAAAAACTAAACCAAGCCATGACTTGGATGGAGGAAGACTTGAGTATGGTTGTGTTGAGCAAGTTAAAAAGGGAGGAAGGAATGACGTTCATTGATAGCTTAATTGAAAAACCTTAATAGAAAGCTTAATTGATAAGCTTGTGGTATTGTAGATGTGGCACAAAACCAGTCAGAGATCTGTTTGTCGAAGGATGACTTGCACCACAAACTAGGCCTAAACTGAAGGCACAAAATGCAAGACCTGTGCTCCTTTACGTTCCTAATAATAATAATAATAATAATTTATTATTTATATCCTGCCCATCTGGCTAGGTTTCCTCAGACACTCTGGGCAGCTCCCAACAGAATATTAAAAACACGATAAAACATCAAACATTAAAAACTTCCCTAAACAGGGCTCCCTTATACTCACTTTTAACCATTTGTCCATGTTTTTATCTTTTTAAGTTATGTATAGTATAATCAGCTTTTAATTAGTAGTTTTTATCCCTTACCTGTTTTAAGTCTTATGTGTTCAGTTTATCTGTATGTTTTATCTTATGCTGGTCTGCGACCGAAATAACGTTTGATACTGATACAGTCAGAGATACTTTTATATTTAAATAAAAGTAACAAGATCTTATTCATTTGTTTTATTATAAACGATATCATAAACACTATGCTTCAATTTGTTTCTGTTTCTTTAATGCTTATGTTTCCTGTAATAAGGTCTTGTGTCTTTAAATGACAGTTGCAGGTTACATAAGGCTTTGCTGGTAAACTCTACTTCTTAACCCAATTGATTTATTTCACAACACTGATAAACACCGCTTGATTCCTGCGCCACAAGAGTTTACACTACATGACCCTCGGGGTCCCTTCCAAATCTACAGTTCTGTGATTCTATGTAAGAAACTTCAAAGTGGTTTAGCAAAAAAGAAGTAGTATTTTTTAAATCAATACAAATTGACAACAGTACTTCAAAACATACAAAGGTTAAAATGCGAAAACAGATTATAATTACCTCAGCTTCTTAAGCATCTGAGTAGGCTTGCCTAAATAAGGTTTTTGGCAGGTGCCCAAAAGCGTATGGTCGAGACGCCTGCTTAATCTCAATAGGCAGGCAGTTCCAAAGTTCAAAGTGCTGCTACACTAAACAATCAAGTTCTTGCAAATGTGGAGCAGGTATTATATGGCACCTGTAGCCATGCCAATTCCGCCAGCCGAAAAGCATGTGGAGTAAAGCGAACTTGTAGTAAATGGCTTTTTTAAGGACCTTATATACTAATAGTAAGGGACGCGGGTGGAGCTGTGGGTTAAACCACAGAGCCTGGGACTTGCCAATCAGAAGGTCGGCGGTTTGAATCCCCGCGACAGGGTGAGCTCCTGTTGCTCAGTCCCTGCTCCTGCCAACCTCGCAGTTCAAAAGCACATCAAAGTACAAGTAGATAAATAGGTACTGCTCCAGCGGGAAGGTAAACGGCACTTCCGTGCGCTGCTCTGGTTCGCCAGAAGCGGCTCAGTCATGCTGGCCACATGACCCGGAAGCTGTACGCCGGCTCCCTCAGCCAGTAAAGTGAGATGAGCGCCGCAACCCCAGAGTCGGCCACGACTGGACCTAATGGTCAGGGTCCCTTTACCTTTACTTTATACTAATAGTAACACCGTAGTAAATTGGCAGCTAATGCAGATCTCTGAGTGCACCTGTTATATGTGGCAAAGGCCTCACTCCTGTCAGCAATTGTGCTGCAGCATTCTGCACTAACAGCAGCTTCCAGATCGAGCATGAGGGGAGCCCCACACAGAGTGCATTGCAATCATCCAGTCCTGAAATAACCAACACGTGAGCTACCGTGGCAAGGCTTTCCTTGCAGTCAAACCTGTCACCTGCTTCCAGGGGCAGAGCTGGACCCAAAAGAACCTCCAAATTGTGAACCTGCTCTTCAAGGTTGCAGGTTCGATTCCCATATGGGACAGCTGCATATTCCTGCATTCAGTAGGTTGAACTAGATAACCCGCAGGGTCCCTTCCAACTCTACAATTCTATTATTCCTTCAGGGAGAGTGCAGTCAGATTCAGACGAAGCCAGCCACAGTGCCTATGTCTAGCAACATCTGGAAGGCACCCAAATGGCTACCCGAAATCTAGACTTGCTTTTGAGAGCCAGCAAAGACTTGTTCTCTTTCTATTCAGATACAGTTGTACCTTGGAAGTCAAACAGCTTAGTTCCCCAAAGTTTTGGCTCCCTAATGCCACAAACCCAGAAGTGACTCTTCCAGTTTGTGAACTATTTTTGGAAGCCAAACGTCCGATGGGGCTTCCGATTGGCTGCAGGAGCTTTCTGCAGCCAATCAGAAGCCGCGCTTTGGTTTTGGCAGTTGAACGGACTTCCGGAACAGATTCCATTCTACTTCCAAGGTACGACTGTTGTTGTTGTTGTTGTTGTTGTTGTTGTTGTTGTTGTTGTTGTTGTTGTTGTTACTGTTTCAGTGAGAAGGCCCTGGAGTTTCAGTAGGGAGGAAAAGGTCCAACAGCTGCTGTTTTCTTTTGTTTTTTAAAAAAATTGCAGCAGAAGCTTTCTTAATGCTAGAATTTGGTGTGTTTACGTTTCACAAGTCTTGCCATTCAGGCTTTGCGAGCAGCATTTATTACCAACCAAAAACAACGTAATTATGAAAACAAAACAATTGTACTTTCTGACTGTAGCACGGAAACAGAAGTACCAGAAGATGGTGCTGTTTTAAAGATAAGCATGGATGTGTTTTCTATATTGTTTTGATGAGCCTGTTCTCGGAATTAAAAAATATATATCTATGGTTAATTTTGAGATATAGTAAATTGCAGCATATGTTCTTGAACAAACTGTGATTTTTGTTGTAGTTTATTACTCATTATACGGTCCTTTGAACCTTGCCGCTCTCTTCCAGAAATCTTTATGTACCCAAATTGGAAGTGTTGCCATTTCAGTGTTCTTCCACATTTGATTGGCACACAGGAAGGTGGGAATTTAGGCTAAGACAATGGTCCTTTGAGCTAGTGGGTAGCATTCCAGCATGGGCATGAAACAAAGTATTCTGTTTTGAAAATCTAGTGCTCTGCTCTCAAAAGTGTTGTAGGTGTGTTTTAGAGTCACTTTTAAAAAGCGGGACTTTGCCCTGCTGGTTTTAGCACAATAGCTCCTGACAACCGTTATTTGGATTTTCAGTAAAAGAAAAGGTAAAGGATCCCTGGACGGTTAAGTCCAGTCAAAGGTGCCGAGGGGGCCGGCGTTTGTCCACAGACAGCTTTCCAGGTCATGTGGCCAGCATGACTAAACCGCTTCTGGTGCAACGGAACACCATGATGGAAACCAGAGCGCACGGAAACACTATTTACCTTCCTGCTGCCGCAGTACCTATTTATCTACTTGCACTGGTGTGCTTTCAAACTGCTAGGTTGGCAGGAGCTGGAGACAGAGCAACGGGAGCTCACCCCATTGCGGGGATTCAAACTGCTGACCTTTCAATCAGCAAGACCAAGAGGCTCAGTGGTTTAGATCACAATGCCTCTTGTGCCAGAATCCTGGGAAATCTAGTCTGTTTCACGTTAAACCCATAGGAGACTGGCATTCCAAAAAGTGTTCATTCTTGCTTTAGATTCATTTTACAAAAATGTTGTTTCGGGTCCCTCTTCCCCATTCCCTCTTCCCGTTAAGTCATCGCTAGGCACCTCATCTTGCCCTTTGCAGTAGGGAAGAAGCTTGTCCTATGGCACCAAGTGGCAAATCACTACTGATCACTGCTGCCTGTCAAGGGATCTGCTTCTGTTCTGCCTTGATTTAACCTAGTGAAGAACCATGTTCTCAAAACTGGCATAGTGAGCATATCCTTCCATTGAACTAAAAACTTCGAGGTGGGGTATGACAAGGTTAAGATTCACAAGAATTTTAAGAACCATATTGTAAGGAAAGCAGTGTTTAATGTCTGGACAAAATATAAAGACTTATTAGAAAACAAGACCCCAAGGTGGCTTTCACCTATGGAAGCTAAAGCTGTGAAAAGACCCAATATGGAGGTCAAATGGCCGAAGTACTGGGAAATATTAGAAAGAGATGGAGACAATTGGAGATTGCAGAGTATGGAGAAACTAAAAGATAAAGTGTGAGATTGGTTACATTATGCCCAGATTAAAGAGGCTTTTAAACTGGATAAAAAGTTAGGATTCCAGGTGGAAAAATCGAAATTGGAAACAGAACTGTTAGAACCTAAGAGTAAGGTACTTTCAAGAATGTATAACTTGTTGCTGAGGTGGAATACACAGGATGAAACGGTTAAATCAGCTATGATAAAGTGGGCACAGGACATTGGCTATAACATCATGTTTGCTGACTGGGAAAAGTTATGGACCACCGGTATGAAGTTTACGGCATGTAATGCCTTGAAAGAAAACATTATGAAAATGATATACAGGTGGTACATGACCCCAGTCAAGCTAGCAAAAATATATCACCTGTCAGACAATAAGTGTTGGAAATGTAAGGAAACTGAAGGAACGTTCTTTCACCTCTGGTGGACTTGCCCTAGGGTTAAGGTCTTCTGGGAAATGATATATAATGAGTTGAAAAAGGTATTTAAGTATACCTTTCCTAAGAAACCAGAGGCCTTCCTTTTGGGCATTGTTGGCCAGAGAGTGTTAAAGAATGATCGAACATTTTTTATGTATGCAACAACAGCAGCAAGGATACTTGTCGCCAAACATTGGAAAACCCAAGATTTGCCCACGCTGGAAGAATGGCAGATGCAACTGATGGACTACATGGAGCTGGCAGAAATGACTGGCAGAATCCGAGACCTGGGAGAAGAAGCAGTGGAGGAGGATTGGAAGAAATTTAAGGACTATTTACAAAGACACTGTAAACTATATGAATGTTAAGAAGGATGAGAGATTCGAAAACAACAGGGCACCATAAAGTTAGTTGAAAAGATTATGAGAATGAGTGAATTCTATGAGAATAATAAATTTTGAATAAATATTATGTTAAAACTAGGTATTTAAGATTTAGATAAAATATTCAAAGTTAGGGACAAACTATTGAAAATGTGTATAATAAGATTGGAAACAAGGTGACAAATTGCTGGCTAAAGTTTTATTAATATGGAATGCAGGAGCGGGAGATGTGAGGAAGTCGAAAAATGAAGAAAAGTTGGTTATTACACGATGCCAAATATTATGTTTGTTCTTCTTTTCTATTTGTTATTTGCATATGCTGTTTTTCTTCTTTCTATTGTATTAAAAAAAAAAACCTCTTAATAAAAATTTATTAAAAAAAAGAGAGAGAGGTTCCATGTAAAGTAAAAAAAAAAAAAAAAAAAAAACACTTCGAGGTGGAATGGTGGTGAAGAAATTGAACAAGGAACTGCCAGGGCTGAACCTTGCCTCTGCTGTGAACTCGCTAGGTGGTCTTAGGACAACTCACTGTTCTCTCATCCTGTATCTGAAATATAAGGATAATGTTGGTGCTATTCTATTATCAGAAGTGCTGTGATTGTGGTGTACAGTATTTCAGCCCCTTTGAACAATGTACGACTCTGTGAATGGCATAATTTGTTAGTGACTAAAAGTCAAAGGCGCTTTTTTGTTAGTGACTAAAATAATTTATTAAACAAATTATTAAATAATTTGTTAGTGACTAAAAGTGAAAGGTAAAACCTCAGCGCCTAGGACTTGCTGATCGCATGGTCAGCGGTTCGAATCCCCGCAGCGGGGTGCACTCCCGTCGTTCGGTCCCAGTGCCTGCCAACCTAGCAGTTCGAAAGCACCTCTGGGTGCAAGTAGATAAATAGGGACCGCTTACCAGCGGGAAGGTAAACGGCGTTCCGTGTGCTGCGCTGGCTCGCCAGATGCAGCTTGTCACGCTGGTCACGTGATCCAGAAGTGTCTGCGGAAAGCGCTGGCTCCCGGCCTCTAGAGTGAGATGAGCGCACAACCCTAGAGTCTGTCAAGACTGGCCCGAACGGGCAGGGGTACCTTTACCTTTTAAAAGTCTTTTCTTAAATGAGAGATGATGCAATTAGCCCATTGCAAGAAAACTCTTTTGTTGGATATTAACAGGAAACAAAACATTTGAGAGTTTCTTCTGCACACAGCGCCCTTAACTGTGGACTTAGATTTTAGTCCTGTAGAACAGGACAAATAAGATTGCATTACTTTGATCCCTTTCCAAAAAAATCCCTACGCAGATGATCAAACTACTGTAGAATGAAGTTTCTTTGCTTGGGATTAGCTTGCATATCACACTGCCAAATTCTGAAGATGATTTGCTCACATATTGGCTGTAGATACATGGCAGAAACGCTGGAAAACCTTGGTCCAACCTCAATAAACAGTCTGGTAATTCAATAAGAAATATATTATGGGCTCGTTCAGTTTTCTGGCAGCATTATTTTTGGTCTCTGCTGGCATTGTCTGTTTGGAGTGGTTTTCAGGGTCAGTAGCAATTCTAAGGAATAGCTCAGTCAGTAGAGCCTGAGACTCTTAATCTCAGGGTTGTGAGTTCGAGTCCCGGGGTTGGACTTGATGACCCTCATGGTCCCTTCCAACTTTACCAATTTATGATTCCCCAGCAGGGATGGCTAAACAGTGGCACTACAGATGAGTGGTGATGATGGGAACATTGTGTGTGTGTGTGTGTGTGTGTGTGTGTATGTGTATGTGTACAGTGGTACCTTGGGTTACATACGCTTCAGGTTACATACGCTTCAGGTTACATACGCTTCAGGTTACAGACTCAGCTAACCCAGAAATAGTGCTTCAGGTTAAGAACTTTGCTTCAGGATGAGAACAGAAATTGTGCTCTGGCGGCGTGGCAGCAGCAGGAGGCCCCATTAGCTAAAGTGGTGCTTCAGGTTAAGAACAGAGTCAGGTTAAGAACGGACCTCCGGAACGAATTAAGTACTTAACCCGAGGTATCACTGTATACACAAACACACACAAAAATACATATATTTGACTAAGCAGATGCTGTCCAATTGTGCCTGTTTTTATATGGCCTTAGCTGTTTCCTTTCTAAAAGAAATTTTATCAGAACTGGACAAGAAATTTCATTTGAATTTCAACAACTTTCTGAAGATTTATTCAAGTTGAAAAAGCCGATATTGCCACCAGTTGACAATTCCAATATCAAAGTGATGTTTATATAGAACTAGTCACACTAGAAACGTGTTTTCCAAAGCAAGAAGTAAAAAAGATAATCCAAAATTCAAAGAACATCTCAGGCGGTGATTATTTGCCCCAGGATAACAGTATTTCACCCACACACACCCTTAAAAAAAAAACCTCACAGGTGCCATAAATTGCATGCATCATTGAACACAAAGCTTATCAGGATTATCTAAATACTACTTAACAAGGATTATGCAAACACTTCTTCCTTTCACTGTTTAACTGATGGTGGAAGTGAGAAATTATTCAATATACTGCCCTATAGAATTAATGGTAAAGAGTGAAACGATGTGGAAAGCTTTGGCAATGTAAACCTTTATATTTTCTCTGGTGCTAGGAATACGATTGAAATAATAATCATCTTCAGAAGATGCATGAATTATTATTATTTTTTTAGGAGAACACACCAGTTTGCAGTAAACCCAGGGACAGCAATGATGCACTTTTGATACATTTTTTTTTAAGTGTGTTTCACTCTTGGGCACATTGATTTTCCCTGTCACTGGAAGAGAAATTGCCTCAATATTACACAAATCCACAGGGTTTGTTGCATATTGGTAGAACAACCTGCAAGATCTTTATTCAGTCCAAGTATGTTTGGCTAAATAGAAGTCTTTGGAAACACGCGTGTGTGTGTGTGTGTTTTTAAAGAAAAGGCTAATTAAGGCTAGTTGAACTTGTCTAAATGAACCAGAATATCACATGCTTGAATATCAGAAAAAATGAATGGAAGCCATTCTTTTTTTAAAAAAGGGGAGGGAGATTTTTGTGTTACATGTCCCTGTAGTTAAGCCCAGAATTTTATTTGTTGGATATATTGTTTTTGAGTAATTACTTCATTTTTTTCTCATCTAGGAGGCATATTCTTCAGCGTAAATGCTTTCAGTAGACTCATCACGTAGACAAATGGTTAAAAACAGCCTCAGTTGGTTAGAGCATGGTGCTGATGATACCAAGATTGCAGGTTTGATCCCTGTATGGCAGGCATGCCCAACAACTTTGACTCATCCTCCCCCCAAAAAGCTCTGGCCAATCCAATGGTTAGATCACTGCCAGTTTATTTTTAGTGGGAGTAGATCGCAGTCTCTTGGAAGTTGGACATGCCTGCTATATGGGATATCTGTACATTCCTGCATTGCAGGGGTTTGGATTAGATGATCCTCAGGGTTTCTTCCAGCTCCACAATTCTATGATCTAAATCTGACTGACGATGTAACATCACAATCTCTATGATCTATATTGGGTCGCTTAACTTTAAAGTGAAAAATCTTACCCTCTGTGAATGGTAGCATACAATTGAGGTGCTTCTTGCTTCAGTAGTTGAATTCAAGTACAGTGGTACCTCGGGTTACATACGCTTCAGGTTACAGATTCTGCTAACCCAGAAATAGTACCTCGGGTACTATTGCTTCAGGATGAGAACAGAAATCGTGCAGTGGCGGCGCAGCAGCAGCGGGAGGCTAGAGTGGTGCTTCAGGTTAAGAACAGTTTCAGGTTAAGAACGGACCTCTGGAACGAATTAAGTTCTTAACCTGAGGTACCACTATACAGTGGTATCTCGGTTTACGAACTTAATCCGTTCCGGAAGTCTGTTCTTAAACCGAATCCGTTCTTAAACTGAGGCGCGCTTTCCCTAATGAGGCCTCCCGCCGCCCATGCCCTTCCACCATTCAGATTCCGTTCTTAGCCTGAGGTAAAGTTCTCAAACTGGGACATTATTTCTGGTTTTGCAGAGTTTGTAATCCAAATCATTCTTAAACCGGAATGTTCTTAAACCGAGGTACCACAGTATTAAGTACAAAGGGGTCAGCATTGTGAAAAGCATGTGGTGACGATGCATGAGTTGGCTTCAAGTCCAAATGGTTCATTAGCAATGATGTGGCTTTTGCAGTCTTTCGACCATTGCGTTTCAGTTTATGACCTTTAGTTTTAATAGACCTTCCTCTCTGCTTTTCCTCCAGGTAATCCAGGTTTACCAGGCTACTACCGGGCATTCTTGAAAAAATTGTACTCTTGCCTGAATCAACAGTATCCGGTCTGGGTCGTAGGGCAAGCTGGACACTGTAAACTCCCCCAAGGCATGAAAATGATAGAAGGTACTGTGGAATTGACTTGCTAACATGCTGCCATCTTGCAATGCGAGTACTTGCTCCATTGACATCCGTGACCGCTTTGTGTGTGCAAAACGATAGCTATCTTTTTTTTTTTTTTTTACTATGCTCTGTGAGAGTTGAAGCATACAGTAGTACCTTGGGTTACATACGCTTCAGGTTACAGACTCCGCTAACCCAGAAATAGTACCTCAGGTTAAGAACTTTGCTTCAGGATGAGAATAGAAATTGTGCTCTGGCGGCGCAGCAGCAGCAGGAGGCCCCATTAGCTAAAGTGGTGCTTCAGGTTAAGAACAGAGTCAGGTTAAGAACGGACCTCCGGAACAAATTAAGTACTTAACCCGAGGTACCACTGTACTGTAAATCTTATCACAGTTCCTATTTATATGTTCAAGACTATCCATCTTAGAGAATATAAGGACGTAGACTATATATTCCTAGGTGAGAAGGTATCAAAATGAGAATAAATATCTTATAAGCAACATTAAAGTATTATGCAGTTGGCTCACCTTGGAGAACTCTGGGGCGTGATTTTTTTTAAAAAAGAAAATCAATGTTGGGACAAAAGTGTTGAATTGTCCATAGGTTGATAGTACAGTCAAACCTTGGCTCTCGAACGCCTCTGTTTTGGAACGTTTCGGTTCCCGAACGCTGAAAACCCAGAAGTAAATGCTCCGGTTTTCAAACGTTTTCCGGAAGCCGAACATCCGACACGGCTTCCACTTGAGTGCAGGAGGCTCTTGCAACCAATCTTAAGCCATGCCTCAGTTGTCGAACATCTCGGAAACTGAACGGGCTTCCGGAATGGATTACGTTCGACAGTCAAGGTTTGACTGTAGCAGGTTTTTATTATATACTTAGTAGGTTGTTGATGACTGCATATTTCCCCTTTTTTCCCTGTCCTTCTGGTGTAAAGATGACACTGTTCATATTGAAAGGGTGTATGAGGTGTTACGGGAGGGGTAGTATCTCTGGTTATGGTCCTTCTGGAGTAGTTTGTCCAGCTTTGGTCCCCACCCTGCACTCCGCTCTCACTTGTGGCTTCTAGAAGTTGGTAGTGTAGGACAACAGACACACCCCAGGAAACAGCTTTGACTGGCTGGCTAAACCAGGCAAGGGTAACTGATGGCTCTCAAACCCTCAGTGAATTTGGGACTTCCCCTGCATGAGAAGACAGGGTCTGGTGGATTGAGCAGAATAGACCAGTAGTCAAGAAGGCGGTTTCTGCACAAGCTGTAGATAGACGAAGGTGAGGAGCAGATGGGGCTTGCTAACCTGGAAAAGTAGCCCATCCAAGAGAAGGGAAACTCTGATCCTAAACCTCCACTACCTTTTGGGATATCTTCGGGAGAAGAAAAGGCTAAAGAGTAAATCCAGGGTGGAGCCCCTAAGATGGTTGGATGGTGCCTTGTACATCCTTCTGGCAACTCCTGCAGCCAAGCATATTGCTCTGCTTTCCTTTGGACCACATCAGCAAAGGCGAGAAGCTTCACCCCCCCCCCCAAGGGAACACTCCATTGTCTCTCGAGACAGACAGCTGCCAATGATTCATATAAAAGCAGATGCACAGTTGTGCATGAAATAACTGGGGAAAGGAGGTACAGTGGTACATACGCTTCAGGTTACATACGCTTCAGGTTACAGACTCTGCAAACCCAGAAATAGTACCTCAGGTTAAGAACTTTGCTTCAGGATGAGAACAGAAATCGTGTTCTGGCGGTGCAGCGGCAGCAGGAGGCCCCATTAGCTAAAGTGGTGCTTCAGGTTAAGAACAGTTTGAGGTTAAGAACGGACCTCCGGAACGAATTAAGTACTTAATCCGAGGTACCACTGTATACCAGCTTGGGGCGGGGGAATACTTATCTGGAAGTGCAGATACCTTTTTGCGTCTTGAAGGAATGACAGAAATGTAAAAAGCAACAAGATTATGAGAACCCACAAGCAGGAACTACGCCAGCTTGTAGGAGAATTCTCTTTCCTTCCTAGATCTGTGTGTGTTCTGTAGATTTCCAAAACGGGTATAACCATGCAAATCCATTTTCGCATGGCTGTCTACAAAGTTTCCTAGCTGTGGGCTCAATCAACTTGTGTTTGCCGCTGACCCATGAGAAAGTAGTAGGCTCTTTAACGTGAGAGGGATTTTTATAAATACAGTGATCAGCTACAATTGATACACACATGCAATGATCATCTACAGCCAGTATATAGTATTTTTCCGTGTGTAAGACAGATTTTTTTGCTAAAAAAAAATAATTAAAAATTGAAGGTTGTCTTATACAGTGGTACCTCGGGTTACAGACGCTTCAGGTTACATAGGCTTCAGGTTACAGACTCCGCTAACCCAGAAATAGTACCTCGGGTTAAGAACTTTGCTTCAGGATGAGAACAGAAATCGTGCTCTGGCGGCGTGGTGGCAGCAGGAGGCTCCATTAGCTAAAGTGGTGCTTCAGGTTAAGAACAGTTTCAGGTTAAAAACGGACCTCCGGAATGAATAAACTACATGACCAGAGGTACCACTGTACACAGTTAGTGAATGCACAGGGGTTCTGGGCTTGGGTTTGGGCTCTGACGTGGGTGGCCTGGGTTCAGGTTCGGGCATTGGCACGGGTTTGGGTTCTAGCCCAATTTTGGATTCAAAAAAATAGGGGTCGTCTTATACATGGGGGTGTCTTATACACGGTACATTCAGAGAAGACAGAACATTCAAAGAACAATATTGTCGAGTTACTAAAGTTTCAACATTTCTGACTCTGGGTTGGAAATGTCCTTGCCTGCTGAAGTCTAGCTTACAGTCTGAAAGCATACATGAATGCTACACTGTATAACTTGAATGTTTGAATTGGTAGATACCTTCTACGAGAAAGTGAAGTACAGTGGTACTTCAAGTTACATACACTTCAGGTTACAGACTCTGCTAACCCAGAAATAGTACCTCGGGTTAAGAACTTCGCTTCAGGATGAGAACAGAAATTGCACAGCGGCGGCAGCAGCGGGAGGCCCCATTAGCTAAAATGGTGCTTCAGGTTAAGAACAGTTTCAGGTTAAGAACAGACCTCCGGAACGAATTAAGTACTTAACCCGAGGTACCACTGTATTGATCAAATTGCTTTGAAACAAAATTTGAATATATCATTGCTGTTTCCTAGACAGTTTTCTGTCAAAGGTACTGCAAAGCTGCAGTGGTGGGGAAAACATTAGAAAAAACCCTCATATGTACTGTAGTAGTAGTAGTAGTAGTAGTAATTTATTTATATGCCACCTGTCTGACTGGGTTACCCCAGCCACTCTGGGTGGCTTCCAACAAATTTAAACACAATAAGACATCAAACATTAAAAACTTCCCCATGCAGAGCTGACTTCAGATGTTCAGAATAATATCTAAACATGAGATTGACTGAATTTGCTCACTACTTAGACAGTTGGTCCTAATACAGGTATTAACTTACTGTTGTTGCTAGAATCTGTGAAACTTTCAGAACTAGTGTCTTGTTCAAACCACTTATGAGATCCAGTTTCTGAAGCGAAGCGCTAATATTTGACATTAGCTTTTTTCCCTTTACCGCTTGGCTTTTTGCACCTGAACTCTTCCTCCTGTGGCTTCAAGGCTGACAAGTGAAACCCAATACCTCATGATATTTTAGTCAAATTGCTGCTAATCATTGTGGTCAAATGTCAGGCTCTAAGGCAAACATTAGCACTTTGGCACTGGGAGGCGGTAGGGGGGAGAGACACCCCCTAGGCTTCAAACTATTAGAAGATCTTGAGAATTAATGTTTGCCGGTAAGCCCATGACCCCACACACAGTGTAGCAAAGCATGATACGCTGACTTCAAGCAAAATTTTCGTGTTGACTTTCACTTTTAGGTGGGTTTGTGTGTATTTATCAGTTGTGTCAGTCCTCAAAAAATACCTCACTGCGGAAATAATTGCCTTAAAATAACCTTTCCTTTTTTGGTGGTAGAACTGGTGGATTGTTCAGGGACAAAAGCTTTGAGGTGCTCTCAGAGGAGGAGAACTTGAGTGTAGCCTTATATATTTCTACTCTTTGCTCGACTGGTGACTTTAAAAGCACGAGAATGGGTGCACACAAGCATTTTCTATAAGCTTCCTTCCTCCGCCCACCCACATAATACCTGCAAAGGGGAAAATGGCAGTCAATAACACTCTGGCAAAATAGGCAGTGGTTGACTGAAGGGCTGTCCTCTATGCTGTCTGAGTACGGTAGTTCATCAACTTTGGCAAAGTGGCAGCAGAGCAGGCAGTCATGGGAGTGAACCTCACCCATTGCCAATTCCAGAATGACCACGTGTCTTCTGGGGTCCTTTGCCTTGGAGCAAGGCATTTGGCAACCTGGAGAGCCTTGATATGTCCGTAGCAACCCAACTAAATGGGCAGGATAATATTAATGTTGTTGTTGTTGTTGTTGTTATGTTGCAGCAGCAGAAGGGAAAAATAACTATTTGAACTAATTTCTAGCTTGTGTTGTAGTTTTTCAGTTTTCTTGTTGGTTGCATATCATAGGTTATGTAGTATAAGCACCAGCAACTGGGAAACACTGGCCTGCAAGCACTCCAATTGGAGAAAGTGTCATGGGCTCTGAAGATGCTCGAACTCAGGACGAAAGGGAGAAATGTGCTGAGAGGAAAGCATGCTTGGCAAACCCTCACAGTGATCAACTCCCGCCCAGAAATCTATGTTCCCACTGTGGAAGGATGTATGGATCCAGAATTGGCCTCCACAGTCACCTATGGACACACTGTTAAGAGCGTGTTCATAGAAGACAATCTTATTCGGCTACGAGTGATCGCCAAAGAATAAGAATCTGCTGGAGATCAGTTTTTAATGGTGGCTTTCTTGCGTACAAGATTTTAGTAACTCATGGGAGAGCCAGTGTGGTGTAGTGGTTAAGAGTGGTAGACTCGTAATCTGGGGATCCGGGTTTGCATCCCCGCTCCTCCACATGCAGCTGCTGGGTGACCTTGGGCCAGTCACACTTCTCTGAAGTCTCTCAGCCCCACTCACCTCACAGAGTGTTTGTTGTGGGGGAGGAAGGGAAAGGAGAATGTTAGCCGCTTTGAGACTCCTTAAAGGGAGTGAAAGGCGGGATATCAAATCCAAACTCCTCTTCTTCTTCCTCTTCATGGGAGATTATTTGCATCACACAGACTGTATGTATTGATAAATGTTCCAATTCCTCCTAATGCTTTCCATTATTGGGCTCTAGAAACTTGATTATAACATCTACTGAGCGCATAAAAGGGCTCAGGAAAACTGATAAGCAGCTTTTATGGCTGGTGGCCTGACTGTTAGAAGAGATCTCATGGACAACTGAACAATCTTCCAGTTCACAGCACACCACAGAACTTGACCACCAGTAAAGGGCTTTGGGGAAGGGGGACAAAAGAAATTTAGGAATAATTGTATCCTGTTGTATTGAGAACAACCAACCTACAAAGTGTAATTTCGCTGCTGTAGCTAACGAAGGTGTGTTCAAATGTATCTAAAGATGCAATGGAACCTCTTTGTTCAACATTTTTTTCAAATAATCAGGATAGTAATTTGCTAGAAATTCAGCGGCAGAATGTGATATTTTTTTAAGTGGCTGTTGGTTTAAAGCTTCTCAGCACCCTTTCCTTAACCAGTTCTTTAATTATTCCCTTTGGAATAATTTTAGCAGTGCATGTGTATTTACTTAGCCTCAAACTCTGAAGTTGATTGATTGATTGATTAAATAATAATAATTTTCCGCCACTAACACGTTCCAGCCAGTTACCAGTTTCTGTCCCAAATGCATCTTCTAGCTTCACCGGCAACATGTGTTATTGCACATAGAATGCTAGTTATGGGGCTATAGGATATATTAGTTGTATTTTTATATACATCACTAAAGTTCTGTGTGTGTACACGTGTGCTTGTATTACATTATTTAGGATGGCAGAGGAGAAAGGAACTTGCCAAAATTCTGTTATCCTGCTTAAAAACAAACAATCTATACATGCTGAGTAAACATTAGCAAAATCTTAAATGTTGTTTTTTCCTTTTCGGTGCCCAATATTGACACTTTGACTCATAAGTTTTCCTAAGGTTTAGTTTGCTTCACTCAGTGTGCAGATACTACCTCTGAACAGCTTCTTTTTTATAATCTTATAAACACCAAGTTCTTTTTTATATCCTGTAGTTTTGTCCATTACAACCAGTGTATTATGGGGTGTGTGTTTTTTAAGTGTCACAGAGGAAAGGGAAAGCTGAGTGTAGTCAGGTGAATTTAGAAAAAACGGATTTCAAAAAGCTTAAGGAACTACTGATTAAAAATACTGAAAAAGAAGGGAGGTCATCATGAGTGGAAGTTTCTTAAAGGTGAAATATTGAAGGCACAGTCACAAACAATTCCACTAAGGAAGAAAAGTGGGAGGCATCGAAATAAACCTGCATGGCTGTATAAGGAGCTTTCAAATGAGCTGGGATTTAAAAGGGGCATGCAGAGGAAATGGAAGGAGAAAATCATAAATGAAGACTATAAACAAGTAATCAACACTTTCGGGGAGAAGGTCAGACAGGCTAAAGTTCAAATGAAAAGTTAAAAATGTTAATAAAAAGGGGCTGGTTATGTTCGAAACAGGAGGAAGAAGGAAGAAGTGGGTCTTCTGTGGAGAAGGTAAAGAAATGTTTTTGGGTGACAGAGAGAAGATGGAATTGCCTCTGTCTTCACCCAAAAGGAAAGCAGTGATAACAGAATAAATGATGCAGAGAGAGAGTTACAGCCCAGGATCGGAAAAGCGGCAGTGAGGGAACACCTAGCTACTTTGAATGAATTCAGATCTCCTGGTCCTGATGAACTGCATCCAAGGGTGCTAAAGGAGTCATCTCAGAGCCTCTGTGTTTGAGAATTCCTGGAGAACAAGTGAAGTCCCTGCAGACTAGAGGTGGGCAAATGTTGTCTGATCTTCAGAAATCGAATGGGTGGGGAAGGACCCAGGCAACTACTTGACTTCAATACTAGTATTGAATAGCTTGACTTCAATACTAGTAAAGGTCCTAGGCAGTGCTATTTTTCTAGGAAAAGGGGTGCCGGAACTCACCATGAATACCTCTCTTGTTCTCTTATAATGCAATAAAGAAAAAAGAGAGAACATAAAAAAGAGCTGTCCTGGGCCAGACCAAAAGCTCATCTGGCCCAGAATTCTGTTCCCTGAAATTTCTGCGATGCTGACGGTGCTATTCTTGATACGTTAGCAATTAGTGTATCTTATTTTATTTTTATTTTTTTAAAAGGTCTACCTTTTTTTACATACTGTGTGCCACAAATATATGGGGGGTGGGGACAGATTTTCCCTGCAAAATACTTCTGCTATTTCAGTTCAGAGGGTGAGCTTCCTGTTTATAGAACCGCCTGCAAGAAGCAATGATTCACTTTGAGCATTTTGTAAGATATTCGTCAACATTGAGGTATCCCACATCAATGTGTGTGTAGAGGAACTGGTTGTTTTCCCTTGTGTGTCTCAGGAACTATCTCAGCACAGTCGTTTTTGTCCATCTTGATGCTTCAGCGTTTGCTGGGCAGTTTGCCCCTCCCTTCGGAAGGTTAAAGGGACACTTCAAAGTGCAAATACTCATAACGCATCATTATTTCACTTTCTTGTTGGACTTCATTACCAGATGTCTATTTTTAAGGAAGTGGGCAAAGATTTTTGTCCCAAGTAGAATGTGTGGAAGCAAACAGCCTGCAAAATGCTACAGGCCTTCATTTGTGCATTTTTTCATATATTTTTCTGCTTTTGTTTGCGTGTCCATCTGTTTAAGATTTATTTATTGTAATCGACGTGGTAAAATTATTTCAATGTCAGGCATGCAGAACTGCCATTGAGGTCTGTAAATCGCACGTATACATTAGCATAATGTTTACCATAGGCTTGCCACCAAGAGAGGAAGTAGGTTGAGGACTTTGCAAAGGCTCCAGTTTTAATATGGTTAAACTGCTTTAATCCCACTGAAGTCCATGGGGCTTAAGGAAACTTGCTGTGGACAGGATGTAGCCATAGGAAAGAAATTGTCCCCCCCCCTGGTTTTTTTAAACACCCCCACCACTCCTGCTTTAAAGTAACATATATGTGTTCACATTAGGACAACAAGCCCTTAAGGCAGTGTTAGAAACTCAGATATATAATTTAAGGAGCGCCAAATGACTCCTTAAACCAGGGTTACAGTCACCAAAACGGAATGCCGGGTTGCCATTTTTGATGTCTCAAAAGTCGTATTTTTCAATACGGCTTTTTTGGTTCCTGAAATTCATTTTGATTGTGCAGATAAATTATAACGGACCTGTCTGTACCAACATATTGGCGTCTTTTTACCAAAGCCAGATTACAGTGGTACCTCAGGTTACATACGCTTCAGGTCTTAGTCAATTGCAACTCTGAGTATGACTTGTTTCTCAATAAATGTGGAATAGAAAATTCTCGGTTTGAAATATTTTTGAAAAAAATAAACAAACAAGCCCTCACATATCACCTATTTTGTCCAGAGAAAATACAGTGGTACCTTCAGGTTACATACACTTCAGGTTACAGACTCTGCTAACCCAGAAATAGTGCTTCAGGTTAAGAACTTTGCTTCAGGGTGAGAACAGAAATCGTGCTCCGGCAGTGCGGCGGCAGCGGGAGGCCCCATTAACTAAAGTGGTGCTTCAGGTTAAGAACAGTTTCAGGTTAAATACGGACCTCCGGAATGAATTAAGTACTTAACCTGAGGTACCACTGTAAATGTATTTCCATCAGAAGTGCTAGATGGCAGACTGAGAGGCATCTCTTAATCAGAATAGGCTCTGTGTATGCTTTCAGGATGTCGATTGTATGAGGCATCTCCTACTTCATTACGGACAATATGAGCAAGCTAGGGATCTATTGATTAAACCCCTACTGGCAAATCGGCCGGGTAAATCTGAAGGGGTTGTCTGTATGAATCTGTATTTTATTCTATGTTACAGGTCTTTGGACCGTAATAAAGATTTATCAGTATATAATGAACAGAAGGACAACATTAATTAGGAATGTTATAAAGAGACCAAAATCTAAAACTTAAGGATTGCAATGATAGTATTGAATTTAAAATAAAATAGTAGTTTATTTTCGTGTGTTTTTTATATCGGCAGGGTGTATTTTCCTTTCTTTTTCTGTACGATGAAAAACTCAATAAAATTAAATATATACAGTCATACCTCTCCGAACGTCCACCCCCTCGATTGTCCATTTCGGCAGACGTCCGCGGCAAACCCAGAAGTACCAGAATGGGTTACTTACAGGTTTGCCGCTTCACGCATGCAAAGAAGCACTACATCGTGCTTCGTGGATGCGCAGAAGCACAAAACCGCTTCACATGCATGCGCAGAGTGATGCTCTGTTGAGCGTCTCTTCCGTCGAACATCCGGGGCTCTGGAACGGATCCTGGACGCTCGACGAGGTACCAAGTGTGTGTATATATATATATATAACGGACAGAATTCTACAGGGTATGTTTCTAGTGTGTGAAAACAGTCCAGACCCAAGGATCCCGCAGGCATACACCTCCAGATGTTGGAGGCGTCAGTTGCCATCCTTGCACCCAGGCATCTTCACTTGTTTGCGAGTGGCTGATAGCAAAATGCACCTAGCAAATTTCAAACACCTACCTTAAAGTAATGTCAGGTTACTATCTTGGCTACCCTGCCCTGCTCTGCTGGAGAAGACTCTTGAGAGTCCCATGGACTGCAAGAAGATCAAACCTATCCATTCTGAAGGAAATCAGCCCTGAGTGCTCACTGGAAGGGCAGATTCTGAAGCTGAGGCTCCAATACTTTGGCCACCTCATGAGAAGAGAAGACTCCCTGGAAAAGACCCTGATGTTGGGAAAGATGGAGGGCACAAGGAGAAGGGGACGACAGAGGACAAGATGGTTGGACAGTGTTCTCGAAGCTACCAGCATGAGTTTGACCAAACTGCGGGAAGCAGTGGAAGACAGGAGTGCCTGGCGTGCTCTGGTCCATGGGGTCACGAAGAGTCAGACACGGCTAAATGACTAAACAACAACAAGTTACTGTGTCTCAGAATGAGTGCTATGCAGTGCTTTTTGGGGGGTACGCAGGGGTACGGACTCCCCTAAATATTTTGTGAATCTTTGTACTTTTGTCCATTTACTGTATTTCTCCTGATTTGAACTATAGAATAGTGGTTTTCTTGAGTCAAAAGGAGAGTACCCCTGAACATTTTTTTAGGAAAAAAAAAAGAAGAAGCACTGGTGCTATGATATGCTTCTGCATTAGTATATCTGAGCGTAACTGTGAGAACCATTTTTGGAAGATCAACCACACCAGTATTCTTCTGGTCCAGAAAATGTGTGGCTAACTTACTTGCATGTTGTGGGCTACCCAGATAAAGAGGTCCACCACTTCTCCAAACCATTTTCTTTTCTTAGCTTTGTCTTGTTTGCACCTTCTCCAAAGCTGTTACACATTTAGACATTTTAAAAGGATTATGCATAGCGTGCAGTTATGCATATTAAAGGAGCCTTTTAAAGTTCAGCCACTACTGCAAATCTATAATGTGTTTCTTTTCACATCTCGGAGACCTGCATTGCGTCTTAAGGAATGTGAAGTGATATTCTTACAGTTTCTAGAAATATGCCTAATTCAGAATTGCCTTTTTTCTTTCTTGACTAACGTGCCCTACTTGCAAATCCATCCTTGCATAAATCCAAAGACAGATCTGCTTGATTGTCTTCATTGCAGATTCTTATGGCGATTAGTCTTTTTAAACAGTTTACTCTAGATTATCTCTTGTCATATTTCATTTCATACACACAAGCCATCTTGTCTCTCCCCCAAAAGCAATTCTCCTGGTGTTCCCTCCACCATCACATCCACACTTGTGTCTCTTTATCTATCACTAGAAGAAGAAGAGTTTGGATTTGATACCCCGCTTTATCACTACGCGAAGGAGTCTCAAAGTGGCTAACATTCTCCTTTCCCTTCCTCCCCCACAACAAACACTCTGTGAGGTGAGTGGGGCTGAGAGAATTCAGAGAAGTGGGACTGGCCCAAGGTCACCCAGCAGCTGCATGTGGAGGAGTGGGGAAGCGAACCCGGTTCACCTGATTACGAGTCCACCACTCTTAACCACTACACCACACTGGCTCACCACACTACAGGATAGTCCCCAGATCCTGAGTTTGAACTTGAGCAAAATGTACAACCACAAAATAAAACACTAGTATTTGGAGGGGGGGGACACACCAGTTATTTTCCCATACACTTTTTTTAAAAAGCAACTCAGATGGACGGCCAGCAGGTAGATTGCGATCTACTGGTAGATTGTGGGGGGGTCTGTGACAGATTGCGGGAGATCGCAGAACCCCTTCCACCCCTCCCCAAAAACAACTATGATTTGCCAAAAAAGCTCAACAAATTTACAACTTTGACTTTCTAAAAAAGCTCAACAATTTTGGTCAATTTTGTTATAGTGGGAGTAGATCGTGGTCTCTTGGAAGTTGGACAAGCCTGGACTATATAATTTGCTAATTCCTGAGTTAATAAACTTTGGTTCCCAAAATTAAGGGCCATAATCTGGTTACCTGTTTGTGCTATCCATTTGCTTTTGTAGTGGGTAAAAAGCAAGAATCAAAAAGCAATATGGCAGCACAAAGTTGATCATGTTCGCTTCAGACAATGGCAGGAGGTGCTGCAAGGCCTCCTCAGTGGCTGCTCTCAGATAATGGAATTCTCTCCCCAGAGAAACTAGACTGGCTCCCTCCTTGTTGTCCCTCTTCTGGCAGGTGAAGACCTTGTTTTTCCAACAGACATGTGGGAATGGGCAACTTTTAATGAAAAGACTAGTGCTGTGCTGTTTTTATTGTTATTATGTGTGTGTTTTTAAAAGTCTCTCTCTGCATAGTTTTAATTGTATCGATGCTTTATTGTTTTTAAATTATTGTTTCCTTCTAGGTTTTCAGCTGTTTCTGTTTTTATCCGTAAGCCACCTTGAGTCTCTATCAGGGGAAAAGCTGGAATAATAATAATAATAATAATAATAATAATAATAATAATAATAATAATAATAATGGTCTTTAAGTTCCCCCTTAAAGTAATTTGTGGGTATCATGATATTTATGACCATTTCAGCTGGTGTCGTGGAGTTGAAATAGTTGGTAAAACTCCATCCTCACACTTATGCATTTATCTGTTAACTTGGAATACAACTTTATGCCTTATTTCATATTGCATTTCCTCTATTCTAACAAGAAGAATTCTTAGGGACAGGGTGAGAATGACCACACACACACACACACACTGTGGGTGTGGGTGTAGATAGGTATATATGTTGGAGATAATTGCTCATGAAATAATATATTACACATCTGAATAATAAACAATATCGTTGGATACCCAAGATACAAATTCTTTGCTAAAACAGGGGCATGCTTATGTTAGTCTAGCCAGGGGGTGAGGGGGAGCTGGGAGAGAGAGAAAGAACAAGAACACTGGATGGTTCCTAAAGGAATTACATAGGATAATAAATAAACTGAATTCCTACTGAACCTTGAATACCAAAGTCAGATTCAGGAGCTGAAGCTAGGAGATAATTTATTTTCTTTTTTCTCTCTCATCCAGCTGGTTTAAATAACTCCTCTGGCAAGGTACCTATGTAATGAGATACCAAATGAGAATTATTCTTTTCAAGTGGAGGCACTAAGATGGAGAAATGACATATAATTGCATCTTAGCTGTGTGGCTTGTTTTTTAATTATTGTTAATTTCACTCTCTGGTGGCCGCTCCCAACTTGCTAGACCAGGTCCTTAGTATGTAATTCCTGTACTTATCTGCTTTCTGTGCAGATAAATGATACAAAGGAAGCACAATTAACATATTTTAAAAAATAAAAAATCTGGGGCAACAGATTTATTGCCTTGATGTGGTTACTCAGGAATGTTTTTCCTTAGCATATTGTTTGTCTTCCCATGCTGCAATGGTGAAGACAACCCTCTATGGGAGTAACATCGCTAAACTAGTAAGAGTTAATCTGATCTGGACACAGTGCTATTTTTATAGAAAAGAGGTTCCCTTATAATGGCAATAGTGCCCACCTGAGAGCTGCCAGAACTGAGTTCTGGTCATAGGTGCTGGTCCCGGGGCCCTGGGTGCCCAGGCACCCACAAAATTCTCCATGAAGGGGCCAGGCACCCACAAATTTTGGCGCCAGGGCCATGCACACCGCATGGCACCCACAGCCCTGGGCTCCCATGGTTTCAGGGCCAAGGTGGCACTCCTGCTTCTGGTGAGTTCCGGCTGGAAAAAAAGCCCTATCTGGACAATATATTATTATTATATTATTGGCTTGGAGCCTTTTGAAAAAGATGTATGAGATTTTTGAGGGCAGAAGGCCGACAGAAAGGACATAAGTAAGAATAGTTTGGTCAACATTACAAGAGAGGTGTCTAATCTTCTTTGGAAGCCGTTTGTGGTTGAACCTGCACTCACTTGAGCTGAGCTGTTTCTTTTTAACCTCTCAGCATTTGTTACTGCTTATGTAGCATGGGTGCTGTGGTCTAAACCACAGCGTCTAGGGCTTGCCGATCAGAAGATTGTCAGTTCAAATCCCCGCGACGGGGTGAGCTCCCGTTGCTCAGTCCTTGCTCCTGCCAACCTAGCAGTTTGAAAGCACGTCAAAGTGCAAGTAGATAAATAGGTACTGCTCCGGCGGGAAGGTAAACGGCGTTTCCGTGCGCTGCTCTGGTTCGCCAGAAGCGGCATAGTCATGCTGGCTACTTGACCCGGAAGCTGTATGCCGGCTCCCTCGGCCAATAAAGCAAGATGAGCGCCGCAACCCCAGAGTCGTCTGCGACTGGACCTAACGGTCAGGGGTCCCTTTGCCTTTACCTTTATGATTAGCTCAGTTTTAAAATTGTTTCTCTTTCTACCCCCACCATCTTGCTTGTAATCATAATAAAAATAGGAATGAGCTGACTTGCCTGACGAGGAGCCTTTGAGTGTCAGCCAATGTGAGAATATGGCTGTGTAGCTGGACCTCATGGCTGTTTCACCAATCACAGAGCACTTTATGAGGAGCAGCGATTTGCAGTTGAAAGGGAGGGAAGAGGGTGCTTGACACTTTCCCTAGCAGTCCCATTTTCCTTTGAAACACTTTCTCCCCTGCCCACAGTTGCATGCCAAGGGTGAGATGGAGCATTTGATGGAGAGAACTTGAGATGAATGCTGGTGACAGGGTTAAATCACAGGTTCCTCTCCTGCTCATTCTGTGCTGATCATCTCATCCTGAGGCTGCTTTCGCAAGGGAACCATTGTAAACAGCCACATTGTAATGTTGCCTTAGCTCTTGGTTTGTTTGCCTAAGTACTTGCACATGCCTTATCGTTTGATTTGTCAGAGCTGGTAAGTAGCGCATGTACTGAGATCCAGACCTCCTCTGTTCAAATTTCAGCCATGAGCTAATTGGGTAACCTAGATAGTCACAATGTAATTTGTTTCTGCATGCCTCATGCAGAGCTATTAATAAATGAAATAATTATAGTGTTGTTGTTTAGTCGTTTAGTCATGTCTGACTCTTCGTGACCCCATGGACCAGAGCACGCCAGGCACTCCTGTCTTCCACTGCCTCCCGCAGTTGGGTCAAACTCATGTTGGTAGCTTCAAGAACACCGTCCAACCATCTTGTCCTCTGTCGTCCCCTTCTCCTTGTGCCCTCCATCTTTCCCAACATCAGGGTCTTTTCCAGGGAGTCTTCTCTTCTCATGAGGTGGCTAAAGTATTGGAGCCTCAGCTTCAGGGTCTGTACTTCCAGTGAGCACTCAGGGCTGATTTCCTTAAGAATGGATAGGTTTGATCTTCCTGCAGTCTCAAGAGTCTCCTCCAGCACCATAATTCAAAAGCATCAATTCTTCGGCAAATAATTATAATACAGTGATAATATATAATAATATGAGCTACTATCTATCATAGGGACGCAGGTGGCGCTGTGGGTTAAAGCCTCAGCGCCTAGGGCTTGCCGATCGAAAGGTCGGCGGTTCGAATCCCTGCGGCGGGGTGCGCTCCCGCTGCTCGGTCCCAGCGCCTGCCAACCTAGCAGTTCGAAAGCACCTCCGGGTGCAAGTAGATAAATAGGGACCGCTTACCAGCGGGAAGGTAAACGGCGTTTCCGTGTGCGGCTCTGGCTTGCCAGAGCAGCGATGTCACGCTGGCCACGTGACCCGGAAGTGTCTCCGGACAGCGCTGGCCCCTGGCCTCTTAAGTGAGATGGGCGCACAACCCCAGAGTCTGTCAAGACTGGCCCGTACGGGCAGGGGTACCTTTACCTTTACCTTTTTACTATCTATCATTGTATGGAATGCTGAGTTAATCCAAATCCTTTGAGCACACAAAGAAAGCTGTCTATATAAATCCAAAGGAGTACTATCAATTTCGAATCTCCCTGTATAAGTTAGCTATTGGCGCTGAACAGTTGTCACCAATATCGCAAACTGAAGTTTATTGTCGATAACAGAGGTTGGTAAACTTAAGGTCTGCCTTCAGCAGTAAACAATTCTCTTAGCACCCTGTTTGAGAATCTTGAGCACATGTTCGTTTATTTGTAGAGGATACTTTTACTAAAAGTAATTACCCCAATAAACACTAATGAAGTGGGTGTTTATATTGGAAGTCACAGGAACATTTCCCAAGGGTGGGGTGGCTTTTATAAGGTCTCAGGGTTAATCTAAAACACAGTGCTTTCATACCTTGCCCGCAGATATCTGTAGGGATTTTTAAAAGTTGATTGAAAATTCTGTCCTCATCCCCAACCAACTGCCCCATGATGATAGATAGAAATTAATCAACATTCAATAATTGAAACAATGGTTAGTTAAATACAGCCTGATTCTTCAAGTGGAGTGCTGCCCATTCCAAAACAGATGGAATGCCTAGTCCAGAATCTGCTTCCCTCCCGACTAGGGACAGTTTGCATCTAAATATGAACTCATCAAAGGTGCAGTTCCTGAACCAAGACACAAACCAAAAGGCAGCTCTCCTTTGAACTTCACGCTTCTCCGAATTCTGTGATGCAGAATGTGTAAAAGGCGAATCTCCATAAAAGCGGTATACACAACTGCAATTTGGGGGAAATAGCTAGCAAAAATTATTGCACAGGGCTGCAGCTTAAAACTCCTTTTTTACCTAAATATCTGATTGTATGGCTGAACCATGTATCATTCAGCTAAATGATATTGCTGGGTTGATCAAGCAAAAGAAGATGGATGAGACTTGCCATCATTAAAGCATGTACGGAAATTGTTATCTTCCGTGACTCAATAGATCTTATATATCATGTTCCATACTGCACGTATACTTTGAATGGGATAAATGACCAGGGATTCCCAAACTTGGGTCTCCAGCTGTTTTGGGACTACAGTTCCCATCACCCCTGACCACTGATCCTACTAGCTAGGGATGATGGGAGTCGTAGTCCAAAAACAGCTGGAAGCCCAAGTTTGGGAATTAGGTGGTCAGCGAATTCGTGTGCATGACAAGGCTATGGAATACATTTTTTAAAAAAATGAAGCAACTTGGACTAAAAAATAGACATTAATTTGAAAACAATGTTTCAGCCTTAGGCCCAGAACTAACCTTATCATTTTCCATTACCTGTTTAAAGCCTTGTAGATGAAAATGTTGCTTCTCATTTTGCGGCGGGTGTGTGCATTCTTATGCTTCTTTTTCTCCATGCCCTTATCCACTTTGCCAGTATTCCTTTAACAAGACATAAATACCGCCGCGGTGTGACAATGAACAGCTTTAATAACTGCGTTAATTGGCCTGCTCAGAGCTCTTTCTGTAGGAACCTCACTTCCTTTGCTGAAGATTTAAACAAGAAGCTGAAAATCAGTCATTAGAAGACAAGATTGAAGCACATATTTTATACCCAACAGTTATATTTTGTATACCACTGTTGTTGTTGTTTTAAAAAATCCAGAGGTATAGTTGAGGGTGGCTTCTTTGATGCAGGAGATGGGACTTCGTGACAGCAAACATGGGCCCCGATTCTGTTAGATAGTTGTGCTAGCACAACAGGGCTTCTCCCATCTCCTCTTGTGCCCCCCATCAACTATGGATGACCAGGAGAATCCCCTGAACAGCCCATGGGGGGAAAGAGAAAGGAGATCATTCCATGGGCCAAGCAGAAATGCTTGTGCTGATGGATGATCATTATCATTGACTTCCTCTCATTGCCATTATATTTCTTCATGTGCTGAATATGGTATTAAAGTTCCAAACATTTTATCACAGGCAGACCTGTACAGTTGGTTGCAGCAAGTCATCTCAGGGCAGGTTATGTAGTTTCTGCTATTTTGCAGATTTGTTGCGCTGCAGAAAGCATGCTGGGGAGACCACACATTCAAGAAACACAAAATAACTTTTGCTAGGTTTTAATAACAAAATCAAAAACTCCTTTTACACTAAATTACAATATATCAGTAAGCATAACCCATTCCCCAGGGTACTGAGAGAGCTACATGCTGCTCTTTATATACTGTAAAGGTAAAGGGACGCCTGACCATTAGGTCCAGTCGTGACCGACTCTGGGGTTGCGGCGCTCATCTCGCTTTATTGGCCATGGGAGCCGGCGCACAGCTTCCGGGTCATGTGGCCAGCATGACTAAGCCACTTCTGGCGAACCAGAGCAGCTCATGGAAACGCCGTTTACCTTCCCGCCAGAGCGGTACCTATTTATATACTTGCACTTTGACGTGCTTTCGAACTGCTAGGTTGGCAGGAGCAGGGACCGAGCAACGGGAGCTCACCCCATCATGGGGATTCGAACCGCCAACCTTCTGATCGGCAAGTCCTAGGCTCTGTGGTTTAATCCACAGTGCCACCCTTTTATATAACATACCCAACAGCCTAATTACCACAATTTAACAGCACCTGCTATTCTGCTTCACAGCTGTAAAACTAGGTCACGTTATTTGCTCTGCCCTTTAAAGAAATACACATCTTGTGGAACAATAATGAACCTTCAAATTTAAAGAGACCATTCAACAGTTTCCTCCATGCCCCCCACCCCACCCCACAACCACCAATCCCCCCATAAGAATTGGTGGCTAGCCCTTATTACACTCTGTGAGGTTTACGGCATAGTGGAGATCTGAACCTGGGTTTTAATAGTAGAATTATTATTATTATTATTATTATTATTATTTATTTCTACCCCACCCATCTGGCTGGGTTTCCCCGGCCACTCTTGCTCAGAAGTAAGTCCATTGGAATTCAAGGGGGTTTGCTTCCAGGTAAATGTGTATAGGACGTGTATTAGTCTGGAATTCCATCCATTATGACACACTGGGTATTTCCTTTGTGAACATTGCTAAAGTGGGGTGAGAGTTTTCCTTGGGAACAAGGAGAGAGTTCGTGAGTCAGCTTTTAAAGCCCTATATATGCCCTTCCATGGAATGTAATTCCTTGTACGGGAGAAGTCACAGCATGGAGCTGCCAAAATTATAGGTACCATATTTTTCGCTCTATAAGACGCACCAGACCACAAGACGCACCTAGTTTTTGGAGGAGGAAAACAAAATTCTGAATCTCAGAAGCCAGAACAGCAAGAGGGATCGCTGCGCAGTGAAAGCAGCGATCCCTCTTGCTGTTCTGGCTTCTGGGATAGCTGCGCAGCCTGCATTCACTCCATAAGAAGCGCGAACATTTCCTCTTACTTTTTAGGAGGGAAAAAGTGAGTCTTATAGAGCAAAAAATACGGTTTAGGTAATGTTGTATGTCAGAGGTAGCCAACATGGTGCCTTCCACAAGTTTTGGACTATGGCGACCCTTATCCCTGACCATTGACCGCACTAGCTGACGCTGATGGCAGTTGATGGAGGGCACCCTTGTTGTACATGGAATCCCATGGCATAAAGTTGGCCTTTCTCAAAAGAACTTGGTCCTTTCCTTCCTTAATCAATCACTCATCATCGCTAATGTCATCTTAAAATAAGTTGTGAAATGTTTTGGCGGTCTTTTCAAAGAATGGTCGTAAGAAGCTAGAATGAATGAGATTAAATCTCTTCAAAGCAAAGGAAATGAAATATGTTTTGGGGTTCTTTGCAGAGACGGATGTTAATAAACTAGATGATGGCTTTGGACTTCGTGGACAAATAGAACACAAGTTGAGCTTTATTCGAAAGAATGTACCAAAAGATGTGAAGCTTGTGCTCATTGGCCATTCCATCGGTGCCCACATGATCATTGAAATGATGAAGCGCGCACAAGATGTGGAGGTATGTCAGAGATGCCTGAACATGTTGACCTCTTGCCATCCCCTCCCCTTGACCCTTCTCCACACACTGTGTAATTTTCTAGCAACTGTTTTCGTTTGCTCAAGATGGGCTGAGAAACCTTTTGGTTTATTTGATGGTTTGGTAATGCTTTTGCTGATATTTAGTGCAGAAGCCTGATGATCTAATGATTAAAGGTAAAGGTAAAGGGACCCCTGGGGCTGCGGCGCTCATCTCGCTTTATTGGCCAAGGGAGCCGGCGTACAGCTTCCAGGTTATGTGGCCAGCATGACTAAGCCGCTTCTGGCGAACCAGAGCAGCGCACGGAAACGCCGTTTACCTTCCCGCCAGAGCGGTACCTATTTATCTACTTGCACTTTGACGTGCTTTCAAACTGCTAGGTTGGCAGGAGCAGGGACTGAGCAAGGGGAGCTCACCCCATCAGGGGGATTAGAACCGCCGACCTTCTGATTGGCAAGTCCTAGGCTCTGTGGTTTAACCCACAGCGCCACCCACATCCCGATCTAATGATTACGTAGGGTATAAATGCGAAAAAGTTGACATTACAATCTGTAAATGATTATTTTCACTATTGTTATTTATTCCATTTATATACAGTGGTACCTTGGGTTACAAACACCTTGGGTTACAAACACTTTGGGTTACAGACTCTGCTAACCCGGAAGTATTATCTCAGGTTAAGAACTTTACCTCAGGATGTGAACAGAAATCGCGCGGCGGTGGCGCGGCAGCACCAGAAGGCCCATTAGCTAAAGTGGTACCTCAGGTTAAGAACGGTTTCTGGTTGCACTCAAAGGTTAGGATTAACCCTTTTGTGGTAACTGAGCTTGCAAACAGGACCGACCTGTTTTTTATTTATTTGTGTTGCATTAAAAAAAAAACCCTTATTATTTATTTATTTTACTTATTTCAGAACTTATTTTCCTTATTTCATAACGGATTAAGGTTGAATCCCAACAAGATGAAAGTGCTGTTTCTTGGGGACAGGTGTGGGGGGGGGGTCCCTGGCCCTGAATGAGGTGACACCTTGGGGTTATTTTGGGCACACAACTGCCCATGGAAGTGCAGGTTAATTCTGGGTCCAGGGCAGCTGTCTACCAGCTCCATTTGGTATGCCAGCTGATACTTTAGCTGCCTGAGCAATGTCTCACCAGAATGGTACATGCCCTAGTTATCTCCCACTTGAACTACTGCAATGCACTCTTCGTGGGACTACCTTTTAAGGTAACCCGGAAACTACAACTAATCAAGAATGCAGCATCTAGACTGGTGACTGCAAGCGGCCGCTAGGACCATATAACATCAGTCCTGAAGTATCTTCATTGGCTCCCGGTATGTTTCCAAGCACAGTTCACAGTGTAGGTGCTGACGTTTAAAGCCCTAAATGGCCTCAGCCCAGTATACTGGAAGGAGCGTCTCCACCCCCATCCTTCATCCCAGACACTGAATTGCAGCTCCGACGGCCTTCTGGCGGTTTCCTCACTGTGAGAAGTGAGGTTACAAGGAACCAGGCAGAGGGCCTTCTCGGTAGTGGCGCCCGCCCCGTGGATGTCAGATGTCAAGGAAATAAACAACTATCTGACTTTTAGAAAACATTTGAAGGCAGCCCTGTTTAGGGAAGTTTTTAATGTTTGATGTTTTGTCGTGTTTTTAATATTCCTTTGGGAGCCGCCCAGCGTGGCTGGTGCAACCCAGTCCTATGGGCGGGGTACAAATAATAATTAGTAGTAGTATAACCTGTAAACACCATTTGAATGTAAAACAGACAAACAGGCAACCCTCAAAGCAGCTTACATGGAACCCTGGGCAGTGAACATGTCATTACTAGTGCTTACCCATCCAAGCTCTGACCAGATCTACAAAACAGTGTATCATGACCATATCATATATTTTATACATAATACATGTTGGTCAGTCCAACTAGAAAGCTTAGGTTTCCACAAAAGAGTTGTTTTTGTAACCCTCAGGGGGTGGGGAAGTTAATAATTACATTCAATATTAAGCAGTGGAGTAATCTAGAAAATAAGAATGCTTCTTTGGCCAGGATATTTTGCTCACATAGTACTACCTGGTTTCAATTATATTTGAATGGTTGAGTTGTCTTTTCTCTCTCTTTTACCTGGCTCCATGGATGCTGCTGGCAGAGTAATGATTTGCTAGTGTGTTGAAACTATAAGGTATGTTTAGGACACTTTGAGAGAGCCCAGTTTGCTTGAAGTTAACTTACGACACGCCGCATTTAAGATGTGCTCAACAATAGAAAATATTTGTGTAAGCCAAATTGTTACGCAAGTCCTGTCCCTTTGCCAGAAATAAGTTAGCTGTTATGTTTTATGACATATGAAGTGTGATAATAAGAAACTTGTGTTTCTGTCTCTTTTCTTACTGTTACTGGAATATTTTATTCCCAGTAGAGCTCAAGCTCATATGTGTAGTTTAGTAGCTGGATCATTTGTTTGTGTGCTTGTGAGTGCTTTCACTATATTCCTTTATTATAGTATTCCAGTTTTGGTTTAGTCTTAAATGCACTGTGGGTTTGTTTGTTTTTGTTTTGTTTTTTTAAGCTGCTGCATTTTAATTTTCTGAACTAGAATGTAACATTATTTTAGTCACTCTCTAGGTTTCTCTAATCATTGCACTACAGTGGTACCTTCTAGATGTGAATGGGATCCGTTCCGGAGCCCCATTCGCATCTAGAAGCAAACGTAACCTGTGTCCGCACGTATGTGCATGCCCGTGTCACATTCGGCGCTTCTGCGCATGCGCTTGGTGTCGTTTTGAGCATCTGCGCATGCACAAGCGGTGAAACCCAGAAGTAATGCGCTATGAAAAAGCATGATTTGGGGGAATTATAGAACATTGCTGAAAGCCGAAACTGCCTTTTGGTGGGTGATATGGAAGAAAACAATCTTTTGCATAGTTGGGGTAACAGAGACGAATCCTGTCCTTATTCTGAGTGACATGCAAGTGTTCTATCTGAATTATTTGGGCACTGTGATAACGCCAGCTGTCCCTGCCGCCTTTCAACACCCCTGACATCTGCCCATCTTACTTACCATATCTACATGGGGGGCATTTGTACACTAGAGTTGCACAGTCTATATACTTCAGAATGGGGATGCGCAAATGAAGCTTCCATGCAACGAGGTTTACACAGGGTTGCCATAATTTGAAGAGCAAAAATTATTATTTTATTGAATAATAAAAGCTCATGTCGATTCCAACAGGCCGAAGTTTGCTTTTACGTGTGCCTTATTCCTCTCCATTGTTGTCTTCTTAATGTAGAAAGCAAGTTAACCATGGTTCCTATGCAATCATTGTGGAACATGGGCCAGGGCTTCTTGTCAGGTTGTTGGACTTCAAGCCTGCTTGAAGATCTATTGAGAAATACACTGGCAGTTCCCGAGTGGCGCCAATTCACTGAAGCAGGTTGTTGGTTTTTTGCTTCACCTCTGTAATTAATTTAGCAGATTGAGGGGAAATCCATCTTGAGTTTCCCATGGCTTATATTTGCCCATGAATCACAGTGTTAAAGATAGTGTGTCTAATCCAGGTTTGGTCCATCTAGGGCGACACTAGGACTTCGCTTTGAATGAGGACATTTAGAAACTTTCCCAAGAAAACTATCTAGCATCAGCAATGTACTTTTGAAAATTTGGAATATTTGACTAAGTCAACAGTAAAACACAAAGCTCCTCAGCATTTGACCTCAGTAGGTGAAATGCCCTATACATATTTTGCTGTGAAAATCTATGGTATCTAGCCTTGGAGGGTATAAACTTCAACCAGCCTCCTCATGTCTTCAGATCTTCTGGAGAGACCCTTCTCTATTAGTAGAGGTATATTTCAATTCCACAAAGGAGTGCATTTTAATTATACATGATGTCTGGAATTATTTCATTCTGTTTTAGCTTTATTGGGTTTTTTATTTTGTCTTTTATTCTGTTGTGCATGCTTGCTGGTTTTAAATTATATTTGTATGTTGCATGAATTAATTTTATTCACCTTTTCCTGTTATCCTGCAACAGTACATCCCATTTCAGTCAATCAAATTTCCTGCCGAGTTATGTGAAATTTTGCAGCCTCTGTTTAATTTGCTTGGCTTAAGTAATGTATATTTGACTTAGTCTGAAAGCCTAGTTATGACAGTGGGAATTATTTTAGAGCCATGGCAGAAAAGTCACTAAACTATTTGGCAAGGAAATAAAATTCTTCAGTGAAGAATTTCTTCAGGCACAAAAGAATTCTGTAACTATCATGTATCCTACCCTCGAGATTTCAATGAGATAGTGTGGGCAGGGCCACAGTGGTAGTTGCTTTGGCTCAAAATTTCAAAAGGAAAAGAAAGAAGGTAGTGATAATTCAATAAAAAGTAGCACACTGTCCCCCTCACATAGAAAATCTCCCGATGTTTGTGTGAGCAAATTGAAGAGCAGATTTCGGTGGTGACCAGTGGCCAGGGTGCCCTCTGCATGGGCTTTAGAAAGATACCCACCCCCGGCCAATCCCCCGTCCCGCTCTCCACTGTGCTCTCCACTCATGGGCTGCTGTGGCTGCCACTCAGGTAGGCCGCCAAGCTATTGCCCCTTCATTCCAGCCTATCAGCGGCTGGTGCTGAGGATATTTGCCTTGCCCCGACTGCTGGCAACCCATGCTATGTCACTGGATGGAATTGAACCTTGTGTTTTTCTATACTTTCCATCAGCTGAAGCATTTCAGCTTGCCAGATGAAATGATTCCACCCCACATGGATGTGCTGTTCTGGGGTTTTTCCTGGATGCTCCCAGCCAAATTTGGGGGGGGGGTGCAGGGAGAGAGGGAAGGGGGAATCCTGTTGCACAAGTGGAAGCTGACGGGCTGAATGGGTGGACCTGATCCATAGACAAATAAGCAGAAGATTATGTGAGGTTTTTATCACCATTTGCAATAACAAATTCAACTCTTGGTTTGGACATATGCTAGTTCTTGAGACACAAAGGAATGCTGAAAGGAGGTTTGAAGTGGGTAAATCCCACTTGAAACTGATAGAAAACATTTTCTAGCTTTTGAGGTTCTTTTTAACTTTACAGCCCAGGGCAGTGGAGTTCAATCAACCAGAAGAGTCACAGATGTTGGAGCAGATTGACCACCTGTGAGCTAGCATTTATTTATAGATAACTGAAGATGACTTTTAGCATTGTGAGACAGATGTTATTGACTGGGTTTATTACTTTATTCTTCTGCAAGCTACTCTCACAGACTATATTTATTCTGTTCTCATATCTTTAAAGGCTATCAGGTTTGGTCTTGATATTCTACAGGGTCCAATTAAAGCAGAACTCTTAAAACAGGAATTTTATCAGAGGCTTTCCTTATTTTACATCCTGTAAATCAAAAACAATTAGATTGTGGTTCACCAAATGAGTTGGGAGCGAGCCTCTGTCTCATTGATTTCACTGGAATCTAGCAAATACCCTTTATCACTTCTTTGTTTTTCAGCTCGCTCAGGCAAAAAAAAAATGCATGGCAAAAAAGAATATCACTACAGCTTTTGGAAATATCTGTGTTTTAAAATTTACAGTAATTGTAAAGCCTAATAAAAAGGGGCAAAGACTTTAGAAATAGCTAAGATCTATTGGAGCACCTCAGTGAAGGGAATTGGCCCTCTCTAGTTTTTTTCAATAAAATATTACTCGTGATTCATCTGGGTGCTTTTTTTAAAAAAAAATCTACAGAGTGAGTTTTTTAAAAAAAACCCACTTAAAACACTTCTAGGAAGTTACATGACATTAAAATAGCAAAACATACCAAAATAGAACATAAAAGTAAAAGTCTGTTATTCCGCTGCAGTAGTCCAAGTGCAACATTACACTGAAGGGGAAATGAAGAATTAGAATCCAAATGACTGGTAAAATAAATAGTAGTAAGCAGAATTCATTAAGCAATCTGTTTAACAACCACTTTGTGTTTTGTTTTAGTGACATGAATGAGATTATTACAACATTGGTTATAATATTACTTAGGCAAGAGGGAATTCATTTATCTGGATATTCGATTTATATCAGGATAGTCGATGGGGTATCCTCCAATTGCTTATTTGTTTGTTTATTGCATTTATATCCCACCTTTTTCTCCAAAAACCTCAAGGGGACATGGTTCTCCCCTTCCCTGTGCTGAGAGGTACTGACTAGCCCAAGGACACCCAGTAGTTTCATGGCCCAGCAGTGGCGTAGCGTGGGTTGTCAGCACCCGGGGCAAGGCAAGTAATTTGCGCCCCCTAACCCGTGGATTTGCGCCCCCTAACCCGTGGATTTGCCCTAACCCCAGATGTTGCGCCCGGTGTGGCCGGCCCCCCCTGCACCCCCCACGCTACGCCACTGTGGCCCAGTGGGCTTAGTGGGGATATCAACCCCCCCACATCCTAGTCTGACACTAAGCATATTGGGCTTCAACTCCCCTTATCTCTGATGGTTGTCTATGCTTGATGGGACTTGTGGACCTTATGGATTGTTGGGCTCCCACTGGCTTATATTGTTTTCTGCCTCCACATTTTAGGCAGCCATCTGTCTCGAGAGACAATGGAGTTCACTTCCAGGGGTGCAAGCCTGGGCAGTGTGTATGGAGGTCCTGGGCTGTCCAGATGACAGGACCCCTCTCTCAGCCTTGCTGTTGTGGTCCAAAGGAAAGCAGAGCAATGTGTTTGACACCGGCTTGGCTGCAGGAATTGCCTTAAGGAGGCAAACAAGGCACCATCCGACCGCCTCAGGGACTTCACTTCAGATTTGTTCAGGGTTCACGCCTTAGCCTTTTCCTCTCCCAGAGATATCCCGTAAGGCAGGGAAGGTTTAGGATCACAGTTTTCCTTCTCCTAGATGGGCTACCTTCCCAGGTTGACGAGCCCCATCTGCCCCTTACTTCCCCCTATAGCACATGCAGAAACCGCATTCTTGGCTGTTGGACCCACCATTGGTCTCATCCTTACAATCCACCCGAGCCTGTCTTTGCATGCAGGGGAGGTCCCTAACTCACTGAGGGTTTGAGACCCATCGGCTACCATCACCTGATTTAGCCAGCCAGTCAAAGCTGTCCCCAGGGTGTGGCCGCTGCCACATGCTTACAACTTTGAGGAGCCGCAGGTGAGAGCTCAGTGTGGTGCAGTGGGTACCAAAGGAGGACATACTACTCCAAAGGAGCATGATCAGAGGTACTACCCCTCCCTTAACATCCCAGAGATCCCATGCAACTCTCATTATACTTGACGTTTGACTATGTAGTCTGGGATTGCTGATGATGATTTTATTATTTATACCCCGCCCATCTGGCTGGGTTTTCCCAGCCACTCTGAGCGGCTGCTGTTAGGCTCCCTCTCCTGTTTTCTGTCTCCACATAGCAATAATCAATAATCTAGCAACCATCTGTAATTCTATATGCATTAATTTATTTGCTTTTGTGGCTTTCTGCTGTTTCCTTCATGTTAGTACAGGCTTAACATAAGGGTATGTTAAATGTAAGGCTCAGGTTTCAATGATGAAGGATATATAATTGCGCCTTTTCTAGGTCATCAGTCTGTTTAAGGCACACTTACACATTCATTGCATTTTCGTGTGCTTTGCAAACACCTGAGAACTTACGGGCGGAAACATTCGCATGGCTGACTTGTAGGTCTCCTGAAATGAACCCCAGAGCACATGCATCTGACAGCAGCTGAGATCAGCATGTCAGCAATTCAGATCTTGCATTATTAATCAGGATGCAGATGTGAGGATCACTCCGTGCCAGATAATAATGAACTGTCCAAATCGGTTGTTGAGTAAGTGTGATTAATACAAGATCCTTGCCAGCTAAAGCTGGAGGAAAAACTGCAACTGCTCAGCTCAGCAAAACCTCAGAGAAGCAAAGTCCTGGAAGGACAAGGGTCCACTGATTTCTCCAGAGGAATCTTTGAATGGCAGCCTCATTGAACAAGCGGCGTTAAGGAGCAAAAAGGTCTTCTAGATGCAGGAAAAGACTCCAAGCATAACGCTTGAAGCTAGGGAAATGACCCCGGAGCAGAGGGGGCTTTGAAAGCCCTGTTTCCCATTCTTATCCATCACAAAGCCTTGCACTTGCTGGGACGTGGGTGACGCTGTGGTCTAAACCACTGAGCCTCTTGGGCTTGCCAATCAGAAGGTTGGTGGTTTGAATCCCCTCGACGGGGTGAGCTCCTGTTGCTCTGTCCCAGATCCTGCCAAGCTAGCACTTCGAAAGCACATCAGTACAAGTAGATAAATAGGTACCACTGTGGTGGGAAGGTAAACGGTGTTTCCGTGCGCTATGGCTTCCGTCATGGTGTCCCATTGCACCAGACTTAACTGTCTAGGGGCTCTTTTACCTTTTACCTACACTTGCTAGAAATTGGTGGGCAAACCAACAGATTGTGATTGAGAGCCTTAGTTGCAAATCATAGACTCATAGAGTTGGAGAGGTCCCTGAGGATCATCTAGTCCAACCCCCCGCAATGCAGGAATATGCAGTTGTCCCTTATGGGGATTGAACCTGCAACCTGGGAGTTATCGGCACCAAGCTCCCAGCTTTCCATGCTCAGTTCCTCAGCTTCTTGCCATCAGCTGGGCAGCAGGCTAACAGTGGTGTGTTTCTCACCATTTTTTCTTACATCCCCACCACCACCCTTTGGACCATGTGAGGGTATTTCAAAGTGACCACTGATAACTCACATTGCTGAATTTCATGGAAGTCTTTGGAGGGAAAGGAAAGGTGAGACAATAATGTGGCACAGTGGAGGAAACTCCTTCCCTGAATCTTCCTTTTGAGAGCCCACGCTTCTGTTCCTCTTGGGCACAATTGCATATTCCTCTTAAACATAATGAAAGAGGCTTTATTTGCAAGCCTCTTTGCCTCACTCGCCAACTCCAAAAATGTGTCCCACCTAAATTGCTATTTGAAATAATCAGTTTTTAGTTTTTCTATGTAGGTCAGCCAGGGGTGTAGCTCGGGGGTGGTGAGCTGGGCCCCCATCAGGGGCGCAGGCTATTGGGGGGGTGCAAAAATCGGCTTTAAAATATGTCCATAAATATAAATATTGATTAAGGTAAAGGTAAAGGTACCCCTGCCCGTACGGGCCAGTCTTGACAGACTCTGGGGTTGTGCGCCCATCTCACTTAAGAGGCCAGGGGCCAGCGCTGTCCGGAGACACTTCCGGGTCACGTGGCCAGCGTGACATCGCTGCTCTGGCGAGCCAGAGCCGCACACGGAAACGCCGTTTACCTTCCCGCTGGTAAGCGGTCCCTATTTATCTACTTGCACCCGGAGGTGCTTTCGAACTGCTAGGTTGGCAGGCGCTGGGACCGAGCAGCGGGAGCGCACCCCGCCGCAGGGATTCGAACCGCCGACCTTTCGATCGGCAAGCCCTAGGCGCTGAGGCTTTAACCCACAGCGCCACCTGCGTCCCATATTGATTATTGCCTTATAAAAAATGGTTTTAAATAGAGGGTGAATTGAATGGGGGCGGGGTTGGAGGAGAGGTGGAAAGAAGAGCTAATTTGTCCATGGCTAGGGGACGCAATCTGGGTGGTTCTGCCAGGGGCACAAGATCACCTAGGTATGGCTCTGAGGTCAGCAAGAGAGCACCCAGAAAGCAGCTTTTTGGATATATGCATCAGTTTTCTCTTTCCCAGGCTAAACAAAGTATCGCTGCTCCAAACGTCTGATAAGTCTTCCAGGACTCCCAAGGAGTGTTCCCAGGAACACATTTTGAAAACAACAGACCTTGCCCCCATTATTCACCTCATAGTAAAATGCCATTTTGGGGGTTTATGAATTAATTGTAGGATGCACAATTTGCAAGCGAAAGGCCGTAGATTCAATCCCTGGCAATCTCTGAGCCGGGCAGTGAAAGAGTCCTATCCAAAATGCTGGAGAGCTGCCCCCCGTAGACCAGGAGCAGGGAGCCTTTGACCCTCCAAATCATAGAATTATAGAATTTTCGAGCTGGAAGGCAGTTGAAGGATTATCTACTCCAAGCCACTGCAATGCAGAAATATGCAACTGTCTCATACACATAGCTGTCAAGTGTCCCTTATTTGAAGGGACAGTCCCTTATTGATGGATGTCCCTTAAATGTCCCTTAAATGATGTCCCTTAAATTTCAAATGAAGCAGCTCTTCTCCCTCCCTCCCTGCCGGCCAGGGAGGAGGGAGGCTCCAACTGTGTTGCTTGGCTGTGTTGCTCACCCAATAAGAAGTCTAAGAACGACTGGGGGGGTGGAGCTTGCATGCCTTGTGTGTGGCTAGTTAATGCAAGCTGAGGGGTTTTTTGAATCCTGGACGCCATTTTGTTGCACGTGCTGCTGCAAACTTTGCAGTGCAAAGCCAGGCCAGGGAGCCATCTTAAGTTGAGGCTGCATAGGCCTTGTGGTGCATGTGATTCAGATTCTATTCAGTTGAACCTCTGGTTACAAAGTTGGTTGGACAGTGTTCTTGAAGCTACCAGCATGAGTTTGACCAGTCTGCAGGAGGACAGGAAGACTGGAGTGCCTGGAACAGGTGAGGCTGCAGGTCCCTTATTTTGGCTGCTGGTCCCTTACAGTGGTGCCTCGCAAGACGAAATTAATCCGTTCCGTGAGTCTCTTCGTCTTGCGGTTTTTTCTTCTTGCGAAGCACGGCTATTAGCGGCTTAACGGCTATTAACGGCTTAGTGGCTTTAAGAAAAAGGAAACAAACTCGCAAGAACTCGCAAGACATTTCGTCTTGCGAAGCAAGCCCATAGGGAAATTCGTCTTGCGAAGCACCTCAAAAAACGGAAAACTCTTTCGTCTAGCGAGTTTTTCGTCTAGCGAGTTTTTCGTCTTGCGAGGCATTCGTCTTGCGAGGCATTCGTCTTGCGGGGCACCACTGTATTTTCAAGGCTGCTGGTCCCTTATTTTCAAATCTGTAAGTTGACAGCTATGCATACAGACATTGAACCTGCAAACTTGGCTTGACTGTTGTTGAACACCAAGTGCTATCAATCCCAGTTGCCATGACCAGTGGTCTGGTTGATGGGAGCTGGGGTCAAGAAACATCTTAAGGACTACTTATCTGTAGACCATCTTGAGCTAGATAGACCAACGGTAGAAGATGGCTATCTATTTTCCTACCTCTGACCCCAGACAAAGAATAGATAGCCCAGAAGTGGCCAGTTGGAAGCTTTGATTGTGTGTGCTGTGCAATATAGCAGAGGAATGCATTTTCTTCATTCGTTGACAGCATGCTGTGTGTTGCACGCTGGTTTTCCCAAGAGGAGCAGTTGACCTGAGTTTGGCTACCACCTCCCCTTTCCCTGAGCTGTAGTTGAGTTTGCTCTTGCTTGACCCTTAAGTGACAGACTTGCCAAAGAAGAACAATGGGAAGTTTGTGAAGACAGTCATCATTTCAGCTTTGCACTTGTAAGATGCATACTGGTCTATTGTTTGCTTATTGAAAGACACTAAAGGCTGGCTGCAACGGAGAGGAGGGTGAAGGAAATATGACAGCTTATTAATGCATATATCTTCCCCCTGCTCATCGCAGTCCTATCTTCTTAGTTTATAGGTGGGTGCAGAAATCCCACACAATTTTTTTGCTTGCCTGTGTGCCTTGCTCAAGAAGCCTTGCAAGGTGTTGGAGATCAGTTTTTGCAAATGCAGGAGGCAACAGGCCAACTCAGGCAAATGAGAAAATGCAATCAAAGCAAAACAAATGATTCCAATTTACTTTAAATATTCCTCATGGTGATGTTGTTCTCAGTATAGTTGTCCTCAGAGGAAAGATGCATGTACTCTTTACCTGAGGCCTTTATATGCATGTAGGTTAGAAACACTGGAAGGAAACTGGGCTTGATAGGGAAGGGGGACATTTGTGCAGACCTATTTAAGCTTTTTTTTCCCTTGCTGCAGAGAGATCATGAAATATATATTAAAAATATTTCCTTATACTCACAAAGATTTCTTTTTTCTTTCTCATTTATCATTTCAACCCAGGGCATTCTCCAGCATCTCAATTTAGCGTCTCAACATGTTTTGAATGGTTTTGATTGATTGATTGCCATAAAACGCCTACTTTCTCATTTGAAAGGTTATTAGAAGAAGTGCAAGGCCTTCTGGTTTTTATCATATCCATAAGCCATTATCCAGAACATAAGAATGGAACGTGCTGGATCAGGCCCACGGCTCATGGACACAGTACAATGTTAGAGTTTCACTAGAGATTTCATCTAGTCCAGTGTCCTGTTCCTATGAGATAAAATTTAATTGCTCTTGCCAAATACCATGGCATCATTCAAAGACAAAAAAGCAAAACAGCAATCACTACATATGCAATAAAACCATGGTCAAATCCACCAAATTTTCTTATTACACAGAATAATAAGTAATTCTCAAATGTGCAAATTACGTCTCTGAGTCCCCTTTGCAACTGACCGCCATCCCATCCAGTTCTTTCTTTCTAATCTTCCTAGCTGCCAAGGCACAGAGAGCCACCTTATAAGTCACAGGGTCATCAGTATCACCCAGCAGCCATTTCACCCTCTCTGCCCTGGTTAGATTTGTTTCCTTTGTGCATCCTGTTTTCTCATCGGCCAGACCAGATGCCTATGGGAACCCCAAAAATAGGACCTATGCTGTAAAGCTGAATATTTAATTCTAAACTTAGATTTATTGTAATGGATTTTTTGTGTGTGCGTATTTCAGATGTTGATGCAAACTTAAACTTAGGTACCGAGTTCTGCTATTGGTGCTGGTGGATAATGGTACCTGTTGCTCCATTTCTCTCGCTTACGTGCAGAAGCACATACACCACCGCACTTGATTGCATTGTGAAGAGAACATGTTTGGTTTTCCCTTTTGCGTAAGGCAAGGGGAGTATTAAGCATCTTGCTACAGGTGCTCGAGTTGGAACCTTGAAAAGTTGCTTTGGCATTTGCTGAAGCACTGCATTCATGGAAAGGTGAAATTTCACTGCAGGGGAATAAAAGGAATTTAGTGGCTGCAATTAGGAAATTCTTCTGAGGGGTGCCTATCTGTAGCTCGTGGACCGTGTCCACAAACATTGACCAAATGCAAAATGTTGTTTCTGACTGTTAATCAGAGCAGTGACATGGCCCTCTGGGATGGGAAAGCAAACTTTGCTTTACTGTGAGATTTTAGGAAAACACAGTTCTTTTTCCACACGGGCCATTAAAAGCATGACTTCTAATCCTATTTTTAATGGCAAGCTTATTCTGCACTGTGCCTATGCCTTGTGCTGCATCACAAGGTTTGGTGACTGCTGACAACCCGCAAGGGATCAGAGGGAATCTTTGCTGTATAGGTCACCAGTAGGCAAGATGAACCTCCTGCCACACCCCAGTCCAGTGGCTCTGAAGCTTGGGTTTCCAGCTGTGGTTGGACTACAACACCCATCATCCCTAGCTAGCAGGAGCAGTGCCCAGGGATGATGGACATTGTAGTCCAACAACAGCCGGAAACCCAAGTTTGAGAAACTCATGCTCTACTGACTGAGCTATCCCCGGGGAACAGCTTTTTGCATCTTCCCTCTGTTTGGAGTGAATGCGAGGGTGTCTAGTTCCAGCATCCAGTGAAATAGGATTTTAAGGGGAGTGTTTTAGCTTGCAGAGACAGAACAAGTGCAAACAACTTTTTCCATTTCCTTCATAAAGTAAAGGGTTACAGCAGTTAACATATGAACATGCACAAAAATGGTGAGTTTGTGTGCCACACAGGCAGATAAAATATACATTAGCTCAAAACCCATATTGGTTTGAAAAATAAATATATATATAAAGTTTCTGGGAATAAAGCCAGGGTTCAACATACATTTAGGAATTGTGAGCCTGCAAAGTTCGACTTACGAACTGCCTGATTTCAAGTTTCTGTGGTATCACTAAGTAAAGCTAGGTTGTAATGCCAAAACGCAGCATATCTCCTTCGGTTTAGTTACAAAACACATTTGTGGTTTGCAAGGAAGCCTTTCCAACAGAAGATTTGTTTCTTCTGTGAAATAAATCATAGTCGTTTTAACTTAATACTGAAATAAGAATGGAAACCTTTCAGGCTTTCTGTCAGATTCCAAGAGAGTTGATTTTGTGCCAAATGTTTTTTTCTTTCTTTGAAGTGATGCTAGCGCAGAGTAGCAAATGTATTGTCAGAGGTCTCCTGAAACACAGGTGTGTATGTCCTAAGGGGATCCCAAGAGATCTAATCTAAGTTTTACATATTGTACAAAGATGGGCTGAAAGAAAATCAAATAGCGGCACCTTCTAGAAACACAAGGGGAACGACGGGGTGAATAATTGAGAATGACTAAGTCTGTTAACTGGTTTGGCCTGCCTTAACAGTAGTAAATGTTTCTCTTTGCATGGAAATCTTCGCTGATTGCTTTCGAAAAACAAACAAGGTTTCTTTAGTTGGATGAACATGTTCTGAGCACATTAAGATTTGCATCACTCATTGGCAGAGTAAAGTTGGGCTGACTTATTGTTTATAAACATGTCTTGATAGCCTAGTGTACGAACCCAGATGCAAATGCAATTTTTCAATTTATGCTTATGGGGTGGTATTGATTTATTTATTTACACAGAGACACCATTCAGCTTGTTTCTCGTATTGCATGTAAAAGTGAAGACAAGCGAGTACAAGGAATTTATAGCCTCAAAGGCCCACAGGAGAGAGAGCAAGCACTGAGATATGCCAGTAGTTTAATTTAATATTAAAGTAGTATTCGTAAAAAACAAGAAAAGTTATTCAAACAGTTTGCTGTGAGCTTTGTAAAATCTGCTGTGTACTATGCACCTGGCAACACATGGTTCTGGCATGCGTCTTCCATATGCAGTGAAATAATGGCATGTTTATTTATTTCATAAAATTTAGATACTGCTTGATGGTAGGGGAAACCCTCAAAACAGCCTACAATTTTTTTTTTAAAAAAAAATTATCACTAAAAACGCACACAGTAAATTAAAAACCCAGACCCCAATAGAATAGACTCAAGAAATAATGGCATGGTGCTTAGTTCCTTTAATATGTAAGAAGCTGCATGCCCTTTGATGTCCATTAGATAACCCCTTGCTCAGGAAGGGTAAGTATATGGGTTGCTTCTCCATTCTGTACTCTGGGTGGCAGATGTGGTCACTGGCCCCTAGGCCTGTTGACCTGAACTACTGGATTAGTAAGGGGTGAGATGAAACTTCAGGTTACTTCCCTTACTCAAGCCTGCTCTTGAACATCTGTTAGTGAGGAATAGTTGGTGTAGCTGTGACCATGGGAGGGAAGGGTTAGGCTGTGGAACAGAAGGACCACAACAAATCAATGACTGCCTCTCTCCATATGAACCTACCTGGACCCTGAGATCATCTTCTGAGGCCCTTCTTCATGTGCCTCTCCCATGAGAGGTCCAGAGGGTCGTAACATAAGAATGGGCCTTTTCTGCAGTGGCTCCTCATCTGTGGAATGCTCTCCCCAGGGAGATTCGCCTGGTGCCTTCATTATACACCTTTAGACGCCAGGCAAAAACGTTCCTCTTTAACCAGGCTTTGGGCTGGACATTCAATGCCCTTTCAAAATGGGTTGGGGAATGGGGATTGTTGAATTCTTCTTGTTTTTATTATGTATTTTGTGTTTTATATTGTGATTTTATGTTGTGAACTGCCCTGAGACTTAAGGGTATAGGGAGCTATGCAAATTTTAATAGTAGTAGTAGTAGTTGTGGTAGTAGTAGAAGTAGTAATGTGCAGTGCATTTGTGGGACTGACTGGATTCATTGTGAAGTCATTTGTTTGTTCTCTAACTGGTGTGATTGGTTTATTGTAATCCAATCCATACTATTACAAGCTTATATAAATGGCAAGGTCAGGTTTTAAGCTTGCTTTTGATGTACAGTAATCTTGACCTGATAAAGGATCAGTGTGGGAGTTCTTTTATGATATAGAAACCTTCATGTTACATCTCTCATAATAAAATGTTTTCTCTTGATCCTAGTGATGATGCCTAATGGTTTCTATGTGCCTTAAACAAAAAGGTGATTTGTGTGATACTTTAAGTCAAAAGTGGCCCATAAACTAGCACTAAATACATCATTACATTACCTTTTAAAACTGCATCAGGTTTTACCTGACAGATAAGGACTTTCCTGCTGCCAGCACAGCTGGTGGACATGGAAGTGAATGGAAATATATCAAAATTAAGTGTTATATCTGACAGACGCAACTTTTTTGGTTTCCATGGGTTTCTTCAAAGAGTTGGCAATCGCTAGTGATCTATTATGAGCGCTTGTGAAATTTCCACACTGTTATCCCCACCCCCGTGCAAGCTGTCTTATATTAAATCTGTTTCCCAAACTTGGATCTCCAACTGTTTTTCGACTACAACTCCCATCATCCGTAGCTAGCAGAACCCAGTGGTCAGGAGTGATAGGAACTTTAGTCCAAAAACAGCTGGAGACCTAAGTCTGGGAGACACTGTTTTAAATTATGCTTTTTGTTTTACATGCAGAGGCTTTTTCTTTTATATAGATCGGTGCTCTGCAGCTACAAGCACTGCATTTGGATAAAGCTTTTCTTTCTGGGGTCATCAGTTATAAAAATAATGGATTGCTTCCTGTTCCTGCCAGCTGATTTGATCAAAGTCTGAAGTTCATTGGGAACTGCAAGTTACATACATAGCATGGAATCCAAGTCATACATTCTTGTTGGTTGATGCTGATTACATTAACTGTTTGTGCGCGCACACCCGCCCCAATAATTCAAAGCAGGTTATTCGGCAAAAGCAAGCGAGCAGGCTCCAAAGTTATTTCCTCCTCAGGAGTGGAAGTGAACCTCAACCACCGTTGAATCTGTTGCTGACGTTGCGTGAGCCAACAAGCTATTTGGCTCTAGTGTCCGACGGAGCATTTCAGTTTCGTCATTGAACTCAGTAATCTGGCAGGTCTAAAGTTCAGTCCCGATGCCTCTAGATTGGCATTGGTGAGATATCGTTAGTGGACAGAAAATCTGCCCCTGCCCCAGTGCTGTTTTTTCTAGAAAAAGGGGTGCCAGAACACACCACAAACGCCTCCCTTGTTTGTCCTGTTTTTCTGAGAAGTGAGAAAGCACAGTTTGAAGAGAAAAAAACATGCACATTCTTTCTCCTCACTTCCTCTTGCGCTTGCCGATCAGAAGGTCGTGGTTCAAATCCCCTCGGCGGAGTGAGCTCCCGTTGCTCTGTCCCAGCTTCTGCCAGCCTAGCAGTTCGAAAGCACACCAGTACAAGTAGATAAATAGGCACCGCTGTGGTGGGAAGGTAAACGGTGTTTCCGTGCGCTCTGGCTTCTGTCACGATGTGCTGTTGCGCCATAAGCAGTTTAGTTATGCTGGCCACATGACCTGGAAAGCTGTTTGTGGACAAATGCCAGCTTCCTTGGCCTGAAAGCGAGATGAGCGCCGAAACCCCATAGTCGCCTTTGGCTGGACTTAACTGTACAGGGGTCCTTTACCTTTGTTGTTGTTGTTTAGTCGTGTCCGACTCTTCGTGACCCCATAGACCAGAGCACGCCAGGCACTCCTGTCTTCCGCTGCCTCCCGCAGTTTGGTCAAACTCATGCTGGTAGCTTCGAGAACACTGTCCAACCATCTCGTCCTCTGTCGTCCCCTTCTCCTTGTGCCCTCCATCTTTCCCAACATCAGGGTCTTTTCCAGGGAGTCTTCTCTTCTCATGAGGTGGCCAAAGTATTGGAGGCTCAGCTTCACGATCTGTCCTTCCAGTGAGCACGCAGAGCTGAATCCTTAAGAATGGATACGTTTGATCTTCTTGCAGTCCATGGGACTCTCCAGAGTCTCCTTTACCTTTACCTTACCTTAAGTTTAAAAGGTTCCTACAGAAACAAGGCTGGCTAGATTGCTTCTTCTACAGCGTGTTCTGTGAGGAAAATCTCTCCCTGCAGACTCCAAAAGATGAACACCTGCAGGAAGAACACATAGTTCTATTAGGCTTAGGGTGAGTTGAGTTTTCTCATGCACCACCCCACCTCAGTTATAATCTTCTAGCTTTTTTTCTCCCCTATGGCTTCTAACAGATTAAAAAGGACAAATGTCAGTAGAATCTATTGCCCTGCCCAAGCCATTTTTATGGAAGAGAGATGATAGACATGGGTGAGACCTACTTGTAGTGATCGTTTTGATTGGTAAACAGAGGAGATAGGCAGAAGCATCTATTATTATTATTTTAAATCATTTTTATTAAGTTTCCCATTTTAACAATCCAATCAAATCACATTTAATGTTCCAAATTACAGTGGTACCTCAGGTTACATACGTTCCGGAGGTCCGTTCTTAACCTGAAACTGTTCTTAACCTGAAGCACCACTTTAGTTAATGGGGCCTCCTGCTGCTGCCGCACCGCCAGAGCACGATTTCTGTTCTCATCCTGAAGCAAAGTTCTTAACCCGAGGTACTATTTCTGGGTTAACGGAGTCTGTAACCTGAAGCGCATGTAACCTGAGGTACCACTGTACTAAGTGAAACATTTGTACACTGAATAGTCAAAACACACGTAGCAAAGCCTAGCGTCAAAGCCACACATGAGACGACACGCAATGGTGTGTTACTTGCCTCTTCACATCTTTGAAACATCCTTAGAAGAGGGGAAGAAAGAGCTATGTCGTATTCAAGAATTTATGTAGGCTGGTAGATTGCCGGCTGCATTCATAATTAAATGGAACGCATTAAATATTAATATTTTCATAGAAATTTTATCATTCCTATTTAAAGTTAAATGTGATCCAAAAGCGCTTTCCTGGCAGTTTTCTTTTTGCATTTCATTTCCACCTGACCTCAATCACCTACATTCCTCCCCATGGACCCTGTACCACAGCCATGCGTATACCGTATTTTTCGCCCTATAGGACGCACTTTTCCCCCTCCAAAAATGAAGGGGAAATGTGTGTGCATCCTATGGGGTGAATGCAGGCTTTTGCTGAAGCCTGGAGAGCGAGAGAGGTCGGTGCGCACCGACCCCTCTCGCTCTCCAGGCTTCAGGAGAGCCCCACCGCCAGTCCCATAAACTCGGGGGACAGCGGGAGGCGCAGCGCGTCTTTCCCGCTGTCCCCCGACTTGGTTAGAAGGCTGGCGGAGGGCTTCCCCTTCTCCAGCCCCGCAAGCTCCCAGCACGCAGCTTCGGCATCGCTCTGGGTCCTGTTCTGGGGGCTGGGGGAGGGGGAAGCTCGGGCTTCCCCTGCCCCAGCCCCATGCCTGGGGGGTGGGAAATAATTTTTCCCCCTTTATTCCCCCCCCCCAAAAAAAAATCTAGGTGCGTCCTATGGGCCGGTGCGTCCTATAGGGCGAAAAATACGGTATATCCTTGCCAATTCAGGATTATACTTTCATACCCTCCAACATTACTCAGATGAAAATAGTGGCATTTTTCACTCCCCCCCAACTGACCCTCCTCAACCCCCCATTTTTTTCCCCTGCTGAGCATTTCCATCCCCTTGCTTTCTGCCTGCACATCTTTTGCCTATTGATGTTTATTGGTTTTTCCAGTTTTTTTAATGAATCAATGCCAAGCTACATCATATTACATCAAATTTAATACAAGAAGTTGACTTTTCTCTCTTCGTCCTATTACAGCTTAGTATTGCACATTTTTTCCTGATTCACGATCCGTTCCTTATGTTCAACTCCCATTATCCATCACCTGTTGATTTATCCATTCCTACAGATCCAGATACGTTCCAGATACAGTGGTACCTCGGGTTAAGAACTTAATTTGTTCCAGAGGTCCGTTCTTAACCTGAAACTGTTCTGAACCTGAAGCACCACTTTAGCTAATGGGGCCTCCCGCTGCCACTGCACTGCTAGAAAATGATTTCTGTTCTCATCCTGAAGGGTTAGCAGAGTCTGTAACCTGAAGCATATGTAACCTGAAGCGTATGTAACCCGAGGTACCACTGTACGTGGAAAATATGGCTCTTGAAGCTGCTTACAATGTTTGATGGTCCTCATTTCTTTGATTAGGTCTGTTGGTTTCCCCCCCAGTTGTAAGTGTAGCATGCCATTCCCCCCATCTGTAGACCATGATGTGCCCAAGAAGAGGACAAAATCTGCCTCGGAAACAGAGCTGCTTCTAAATTTAATTGCATAAAACCACAATGTAATCTAATATCAGTACAGCACTGTATTCTTCTGCTTCAGTTGTTGGATGTCTTAAAGGGAGGAGAAGGGGGAGCTCAATATCTTTCTTTCTTTCTTTCTTTCTTTCTTTCTTTCTTTCTTTCTTTCTTTCCAGAATGCATTTTTCTTCATCCAGAATCAACGCAGTGTGTTGTGTTGGATGTTGTGCAGAGTCCTTCGGATGTAATTGACCTCCTCCTTTGTGCTGACAGAAGAAAGCTTTTCAAAAATATTTCTCTCCTAAAGCGTGATATGGCACACACATTTCCCATTTTGTTTTACATTTTGTCTAATTATGAGACCTTATGCTTGAAAGCTGAACCACAAAGCAGAATACCTACTGAATTTCTGTTACCCTGGAGCCCCACCCTGCTCTCTCCAAGTATAAGCTCTCCTCCAAAAAAATTAGTAGTTTAAGCAGCCTTAAAATTTAGTATACAGTGGTACCTCAGGTTAAGTACTTAATTCATTCCGGAGGTCCATTCTTAACCTGAAACTGTTCTTAACCTGAAGCACCACTTTAGCTAATGGGGCCTCCTGTGCTGCTGCGCCACCGGAGCACGATTTCTATTCTCATCCTGAAGCAAAGTTCTTAACCCGAGGTAATATTTCTGGGTTAGCGGAGTCTGTAACCTGAAGCGTATGTAACCTGAAACATATGTAACCCAAGGTACCACTGTAATTGACATTATTATTTATAACTACATTTTCAATGAAGAACATGCCACCCAACATTCGATGAATGGGCAGGAGAGGAAGCAAAGGGCAAAAGCTGAATATGTTCATTTCTCCAAGGTGGTGGTCTAAAGCGAAGAGTCCAAGATAACAATAAGAATAAGAATAATGTTATTATTTATACCCCCACCCATCTGGCTGGGTGGTCCCAGGCACTCTAAAACAAAACATTCGTGCAGATTCAGAAATCTGCAAATGTTAAGAATTTCATATCAGTCTCCAAGCGTTTTCAACCACCTGCCAGTCAGCTCGCAACAAAAGCAAGGCTTTGCATTCCCTTCGATGAGAGGGAAATGATCTGCACACCCACATATGTTTTCTATTTCATATTCAAAACAGTTTGCTCTTATAGAAGAGAATAGACACGCATAAACACACCATGTGCACATGCATGATTGTGGCTGCCGAAGCTTTGATGAGCAATCTGTCCTTGGTGCCAGTGACCCCTGATAACATTCGTTGCTTTTCCCTGCCTGCCAGTTTTCCCAAGTCATTCCAATGGACATGGTCAAGCGATCCCTCGCTGCGATATTTGCATGCTGTGCTTACTTAGGTGTAAGGAAGGCTACTATTGGCTGGATTTACCAGGGGCAAAGCTTTGACTGTCACCAGCTAGGAATTCCAAAGCTCTTATTTGGCAAGAGTCTGTGGGACAAATTGAAAAAACTGATAACAATAAATGAAAAATACATTATGATGATTCTTTTTTCTGACTGTATTTCAGAATTTTGAGTTACTAGGTTGAAGAAGGGGATTTTGCTTAGATCAAGGAAAGAGAATTCAGTAAAATAGGGAGGGAAGCCCTTTTTCAAACCCTCGAAGGGGTGATCTGCATTCACGACCCCATGGACAAGAAATATGTTTTCATGTTTGTACCTTGACTTCTGGGATGCGGGTGGCACTGTGGTCTAAACCACAGAGCCTAGGGCTTGCTGATCAGAAGGTCGGCAGTTCAAATCCTCATGATGGGTGAGCTCCCATTGTTTGGTCCCAGCTCCTGCCAACCTAGTATTTCGAAAGCACGGCAAAGTGCAAGTAGATAAATAGGTACCGCTCCAGCGGGAAGGTAAGCGGCGCTTCCATGCACTGCTCTGGTTTGCCAGAAACGGCTTAGTCATGCTGGCCACATGACCCGGAAAAACTGTCTGCAGACAAACGTCAGCTCCCTCGGCCAGTAAAGAGAGATGAGTGCCGCAACCCCAGAGTCGTTTGTGACCGGACCTAACGGTCAGGGGTCCCTTCACCTTTACCTTGACTTCTGGTTGCGGAGGGTACATATTTTCCCAGGGGAAAGTGAATCGAGTTTGGGAAGGGTTTGTTTCTAAGAACTCAAAGAGGCACTGTGACCCACTGTTATCTCAAGACTGGAAGAAACCTTAGTGACTCTGGGGAGGGAGTTTGATGTCTTTGCTACTTTACAACGCAGTGAGATGCATGTCTACTCAGAAGTAAGTCCCATTGAGCTCAATGGTGCTTACTCCCAAGTATATAGGATTGCAGCATAAGCTTCCATTCAGGAATATATTCATCTGGGGCAGTGGGAGTGAGAACTAGTCAAATTCTGCCTTTTCTCTGAGTCGCACGTTGTTTGACCATTTTCCCTTTCATGTCTTTTCAGATTCTCCGCGGTCTGCTGCTGTTTCCTACAGTGGAACGTATGGCTGCGTCCCCACAAGGCAAGATCATGACACCCCTGCTCACCTGGTTTCGTTATCCCTTGTACATGCTTTCCTATTTCACATCGTTTCTCCCAGACAGAATAAAACACTTCATGTTACGTTTGGCATCTGTCATAGTGTACCTAGATGACGCTACACTAGCGACTACTATAGATTTTCTCAATTTTGATTCTGTTGGTAAGTAGAAACAGCGAGTAATACTTCCTCTTTCCCCCTAAATATTCCTGTCTAGCATGCTGTTTTGAAGGATATGGATGTTAAGGGGACAATAACCTAGTGATAAGAAGTTTTTAAGGATTTGAGCGTATAGCGGTGGTTCTGGTTGTTTTCCTCAGTACAGAATTGAAGAAAAACGAAAATGCCTTGTCTCCAAAAAAGGGAATAAATTGCTGTTTTAGGGAAAACTCGTGGGTTTTCAGAATAGCCTTCTGAGTGCCGTTCTTTCCATGATCTGCAGCGTTTACCTAAAAAGAGCCTTGTTGGATTAGACAAAACCTCATGCAGTCCTGCTTTCTGCTTTCACAGCCAAGATCTGCCTGGATAGCTCCAAAGGGTAGAGCATGGTGCCGATAAAGCTAAGGTTGCAGGTTTGATCCCCGTATGAGACAGTTGCATATTCCTGCATTCCAGGGGGTTGGACTAGATCAGGGGTCCTCAGACTATGGTTCGCGGGCTGGATCCGGCCTGCCCGGGATCGGGAGGGGATTGCAGAGGAGAGAGGCACCCCGCGTGCCCTGGACCCCGTGTGCCCCGTCTCCTGCTTGCGGCCTCCTCGCCCGTCTGCCTGCGCACCAACTGGGCAGCCCGGGCCTCTTCCTGCCCACCCGCGCAGACCTCTCCCCGCCCGCCCGCCCGCCCACCTCCCCGCCCCAGAGGCCAGCAGTGCATAGTCAGTGGCCCTGCCTGCCTGCCTCGGCCATTGCCTCTGCCCACTGCGCTGGGGAAATGGCTGCAGCCGCTGGCGAGGACAGGCCCAGCATGAGGGACTTGCTGGCGCTGCAGCACACCGCACCCTCGCCGCTGCCTCCGGGGCGCCCACCTCGCCTCCCAGGGCCTGGTGCTGGCCCCGATCCCTGATCTGGCACGCCTGCAGGGCTGCGATGTGGAGTTCGTGGTGCGCCAGGCGACGGTGACGATCGGGCGCAACTCGTCACAGGGCACCGTGGATGGGAACATGGGCCACTCCAGCCCCCACATTGGAGTGCAGTGAAAACTTCATAACAGTCAGTAATATAGAAACCAGAAAAGGCACACCCAACTTGGCTTTATAATAAAGATATGGCAGTTGTGTCTCAAACATCATCAGATAGTGTTACGTCATCAATTGGGATGGCAGAGGAAACAACATACATTCAGAAAGACCACATTTGGCAGAATGCATGCAGACTTACTGCTCAAGTGAAATTGAGACATGCTGAGAGGAATTGTCTTTTTCAATGCCCCTTGATTAATTTATTTTTAAAATAAATTTTATTATGGTTTAAAGAGAAAAATACAAAACTTAATATATTTTCCTTTATTTTAACCAAACCAAGACTTTTATCTAAATACAATACAGTGGTACCTTGGTTCTCAAACACCTTGGCACTCAAACAACTTGGAACCCAAACACTGCAAACCTGGAAGTAAGTGTTCCGGTTTGCAAACTTTTTTTCGGAAGCCAAACATGCTCCGTTTTGAGTGTTGTGCTTCCTTCTTGAGTGCCACACTTCTGTCTTGAGTGTTAGGCTGACAGTTTGAGTGCCACACTTCCGTTTTGAGTGTTACGCTGAGGTCTCTCTGTTTTTGCTATTTATTTTGCATTTTTGTTTTTGCGGCTTTTTTGCTTTGTTTTTGTGACTGTGTGGAACCCAGTTCAGCCACTGATTGATTGATTCTGCGACTGCAGTACATTGTTTATTGCTTTCATTTTATGGATCAATGGTCTCGTTAGATAGTAAAATTCATGTTCAGTTGCTGTTTTAGGGGTTGTTTTTAAAAGTTTGGAATGGATTAATCCATTTTGCATTACTTTCTGTGGGAAAGCGCACCTTGGTTTTGGAACGCTTTGGTTTTGAAACAGACTTCCAGAACGGATTAAGTTTGAGAACCAAGGTACCACTGTAAAAATACAAAAAGGAGGGGAGAAAGAAATGGGGAGGGGGGGAGAGAGAGAGACAACTTTTTTTAAAGTGTCAAAAATAGGTTGAAAGAGAAAGATAGCAAAATAAGATTGAGAAAATAAACAACTCCCAGTTCTTCATCTGTCCGCTATATTAAAACAATATTCACTTCGTCCAATCCACTATAACACCCAGAAAAATAGTGTGTGTGTGTATTTCATGCAAAAAGTCTATGAGAGGTTAATGATTAATTTTGTAGGAAGGGCAAGGTAAAACCTATATGGCCAGGTAAACGTTCTTCAGTGGCAATTTTGGGCCAACAGTTGCAGGTGAGACTCACAGGCCAGAGACAGACCTTATTTTAAGCAAACTGGGACTCAGCAATGGCTTTGTTCTGGCTAAGGGAATGATTTCAGGCACAAGGAGAGAGAACGCTGTGGCATTTGGGCGAAGCACTGGAAACTTCGCTGTTGCAATGCAGCAATAGAGCTCCTTTGGCTCCAATAGCGTTACACCATTTTGGGATTTGGTCCCCTCTCTTGACAGCTTTCGAAATCTCTTTACGTAATTAGCCAGTATTGAGAGTGACTAGTTTTATTTGGCTGTACTTTGCTAGCTGCCTTTAAATAAAATTAAGTACTCATTGATTTCAATGAGTGGCCTTCGCTGGAAATGAATCATTGTGGTTGACTGAGTTCAAAGGAAATGCCCACAAACATTAAGACTTTGAGAGGGAAAGGGTTTTATATAGCAACAAGCTCTTAGACCTTCCTGTATAGGTAAGTAATCTAGGAAGTGGCGTGGCCCGTAGCATATGCTTCGGATTAGCAATAACTGACAGTATCTTGGTCGGCAATCTTGCCTATTCTAACTCCACTTTACCTCTGTGAATTTGTATGGGGAAAGAAAATGGGAACAAACTTTGTTAGGGCCATATCCTCTTGCCCTTTAATAACCTGTTAGGTATGGCTCAGAAATATTCAGCAAATGAATTTATTCCTCCTCTCCAGGAAGTTTGTGTCAACTCATTAAAAAATGTATGTGTGTTACCTTTGGCATGAACATCTGCCTCATTGCTGTAATTGCAATAAAAACCACGATGAAGGGCAGAAAAGATGGTAAAAAGTTTCCTTAAAAGTTATGCATCTGTCAGAACAAACTAACCTGCCAGGGACTCGTTACCACGTCCGGAGCTTACTCACAACAATATGTTTTCTCTCCTCTGAAAAGGAAATGAGATTTAGAAAACTTAATTATAGCAAGACCTAAGCACCCAGCCCTATTTCCACCCAGGCCAAAAAGCAAAGCATCATTAAGAAAAAGCGGGACCTGGGGCATGATTCTGGTTGTGTTGTTGGTTAATGGGAGACTTTTGCTAAAATCAAGATTTTGCTCCCAGGTACATAGGAAGACTCAACAACTGAAATTGCATTAGCCTGTTCTCCTCACTAACAACCCTGGTGCTGATCCAGATAACACTCACATTAAAAAGATTCTTTCCCTTTGAAGAGGGATTGATTCTTACACCTCTCTGAGAATTGTAGTTTTGTGAAGGAAATAGGTGTCTCCTAATGAAATATACTCAGAGTCGGGAGTGGATTTCATACTCTTTATTCAGCTCATAGTGGTGAGGAGGAAGGGAAGTTCCCCCAGAATGTCTGCTTTATATACATTATTTACACAATGGGCCCTACGTGATTGGCTAATTCCGGGATTCTCCTGTAGGCCAATCAGGTTGCGGATTCACTTCCACCTGGAGGACCAATCATACTGCTGCATTCTGAATCCTATTGTTCTAGGACCAATCAGACTGCTGCATTCTGAACCCTGTTGTTCTAGGACCAATCAGACTGCTGCATTTTGGATCCTATTCAACTCAGTACATAACACCTAAGAACTCTGAGCATCCTTAACAAACTGCAGCTCCCAGAACTCTCTGGGGTGAAGCCATGACTCTTTAAAGTAGCTTCTTCAGTAGACATCTCCAGCCTTACACTTTTACACAGATTGCAACACAGATGAAATCCCTAAGCATTTCTCCTTGGAAAATAATGGAACTTCCCAACTTGGTCTATTCAGAAGTCTTCAGATTTTTCTCCAGTTGTAGAAACAGTATAAGCTGCTAGATGCAAGCTCTTCTAGAAAGTGGGTTTCTACAAAAAGAAAACCGTTTGCAATGTAGTTTGGATTTTATCCAACCAAGTCATCCTACTCACAGTAGACCTGCTGTAATCAATGGACCTTATTTGATCATTTCCATCGATTGCAATGAGTCAGGTATGACAGCTTGGTTGAATGCAATCCATTGTTACTTTGTAGCATGCTTTAAAAGAGCAATACATATTTCTATCAATTTTATTAATGTACCACCTGAAAAAATATTTTCTGGCAAACGTGTATGTATTGGTTTTTAAGGTGAGGGCAGACAGGCCTGTGTCTATACAGCACAGGATTTATTGTCCACTAGCTTGACGGGCAAACTTCCTCCATTTGTTTCGGTAAAATTTCCACAAAAGCACAGACATTACATAATGGATAAACATTGCGAGTGTTTCGCTTTTTTTGAGAGGCAGGCTTGTAGGTCAGAGGTTAACTTCTGGATGACAATGAAGATACAGATAAGCACAGTAAGCAAAAATGAAAAAAACAACCCTTCCCTCTGAATAGCCTATAGTGGCCGGTCTTTGCAATCTTGAATCTGTGGCTTCTCTTAAGGAATTTCCTTGTTTGTTTAACCTGTTTATTGACCAGGGGAGTAATGGAGACGGTTTATTTTATGATACTTGGAAATGTTGGAAGAGACCAGGGAGCGGGGAGGAATCTTATCTTGGGAAACAGCATTTGAAATGGTTTCTTTGCTCCGTTTTGTTTTTTTCAGTAACAGTCTTCTTCTTCCTGCTTTCTATTAAGAAAATCATATTGATGGGTATAAAAGCCTAATAGTTGGCAATTAGAGTTCCAGTTTCGGGCAGAGCAGCAAAGCTTTCTCATTTCCTTTCCTCCTCCTTTCACTTTTGGCCTTGGGGAGAGGTTAAAAGCCAGCGCAACGCTTTTCCAGGGTTGAAGACAGAGTCTTCAGAAAGAAAGTCCTGGCTCTCTGAAGCCTGTAGTTAAGAGATTAGCAGAAGCTAAAAGGTCCCTTTTGATTTGTTACAAGATGTGAGTTAGTGGTGGTTTTTGCACACAGGCCACCGGTTGCCTATTACTGATATTAAGCAATGAGTGTTGAATCAGGAATGGAAATTTCTGTTAATACAGTCTAAAGTCTGATTTATATTTAATATTGAAATATGTGTCTGAGGCACCATAAATGTCCACTTGGGACAGTTAAGTTTTTCAACTGCTGGTCATGTGTGGCACTCTATTTTTTTTATTATTTAAGTTTGCTGACCCCTCGTCTAGTTCAATTTAAGGCATCTTACTACATTCCTAATATGTCCCTACTTTATGTACATTACACAGCATTTTGATAATAAATGTGGGTTAACTCACATATTGCCGACGTGACAAGACCATTAGATGACTGCTTCATCTAGTTCTGAGGGGATCCATTCAGCCCACGTCGAATAGGCCAGTTTTGTAATATGAGCTGGTACTTTTCATCATTCAAGTCCTTCAGATACAGATAATTCTGGCTAGAATGAAACAATGGTGGGTGGGATGTTATCCTTTCTAGTTTGGAGCTTTTTAAACACCGCCAGTGCTCAGATATAATTTTAAGCTTCAGGAGCTGGTTAAAAATAATAAAAATCCTTCCATGGCACTGCTGCTGCCACCATTAGGAAATGGTCGAAGTAATTATGGTAGTAGATATTTTAAATTTTATTCTTAAGCATTAAATTAGGGTTGCCGTATTTGAAGAAGTAAAAATCTGGACACAAAAGAAGTTGTTGGGTTTTTCTTGGGGGGGGGGGGGAATTGCCAAAAAAGTTGTGCCGATTTTTCAGAATTCCCCCTGGACACATATTGTTGTCTTTTCAACACAGACCTCTTGTTTATTTCAGCTGAACCTCAACAAAAAGAAAAGAGGAAACCCAGGAGTGTATCTTGTGTGTGTTAAGCATGATTCATTATACATTACTGTGCATCACAGTGATTCATGCATGAATCAGTAATGCACAGCCGTTGTTTGGTTAACACTAAGAGCTAACAAATAGGAATTGTGAAAAGAGTGGGTATTCGTTGAGAACGCCGCAGTATGAGAGTGATGCCCTGATCCTCAGTAAATTCACTTGGACATAGGTTTTGCTTATTTCATTGGAACAACTAATCTCAGTTCCAAAAATGAGAGCTCTGACAGTGTCTAAGCATGGATCTAATAAGCTTTGTACAACCTGCTACAAAAGTTTTGTGGGTTTACACTGTGGAAAATATGTACAAACCTTCATAATCTTGCTGTAAATGGCCCTTTCCATGGTGGTGTAGAAACATTCCCGTGCTACCTTTTTCATATGTCTTCCACTCAGATATCCTATGGTGCCATAGGTGCCAACTTCCTGGGGCTAGGTAAAGGTAAAGGTACCCCTGCCCGTACGGGCCAGTCTTGACAGACTCTGGGGTTGTGCGCCCATCTCACTTAAGAGGCCAGGGGCCAGCGCTGTCCGGAGACACTTCCGGGTCACGTGGCCAGCGTGACATCGCTGCTCTGGCCAGAGCCAGGGCCAGAGCCAGAGCCGCACACAGAAACGCCGTTTACCTTCCCGCTGGTAAGCGGTCCCTATTTATCTACTTGCACCCGGAGGTGCTTTCGAGCTGCTAGGTTGGCAGGCGCTGGGACCGAGCAGTGGGAGCGCACCCCGCCGCAGGGATTCGAACCGCCGACCTTTCGATCGGCAAGCCCTAGGCGCTGAGGCTTTAACCCACAGCGCCACCTGCATCCTGGGGCTAGGCACCCACAAATTTCAGTGCCAGGGCCATGCACGCTGCCTGGCACCCATGGCCGCGGGGCCAAGCTGGCACTCCTGTATGGTGCCCTTTCGCCTTGAGCTGGTGTGGTGTAGTGGTTAAGAGCGGTGGACTCGTAATCTGGGGAACCAGGTTCGCGTCTCCGCTCCTCCGAATGCAGCTGCCGGGTGACCTTGGGCCAGTCACACTTCTCTGAAGTCTCCCAGCCCCACTCACCCCACAGAGTGTTGGTTGTGGGGGAGGAAGGGAAAGGAGAATGTTAGCTGCTTTGAGACTCCTTAGGGTAGTGATAAAGCGGGATATCAAATCCAAACGCTGCCGCTGCTGCTTCTTCTTCTTCTTCTTTGTGCTTTCTGAATGTCATGGTATATGGCTGAGCTCCAAGGTACATTTGAGCCAAGAGAGAAGTTGTATAAGCATACGAAGTCATTCCCCCAGAACAAGCAGATATGCCCACAGTCTTCTGCAAATTGGAATGCCTTCTTCATTAAAGCGCCTTTGCAGCTCCTGTCTTTTTCTAGCTTGCTAGAAAACCCAGTGACAGCATAGCTCAAATGGTCCTGCGCTTGCACAGTTGTTGTTAGCTATGCTATTTGACGTTAGGAATGATATTCCATAATATATAGTTTCAGGAGAGTGTTTCCCTTACCTGTGGAAACACGTTATATTTTACCACCTGCCTTCCAGGAAAGGAGGCCAAGGAATAGCAGCCTCTACTGTTTTCACATTTCCTCTGCTACTGTTTATTTTCCTGTGTGATGCCTGACTAAAATGTTTGCTTAATGTTGTCGGACAACTCACCTTCCCAAGACGGCACTTAAGAGTGGCTTGAAAGAAACTCCATGTCTGCTTTGTTCCCCCTCACTCACTCCCTCTTTTTCTTTTTTTTGCAAGTGAACTAAGGTTTTCCCTAGTCAAGAGTGAGATGCTCATATTAACTTAGTGAAGAGAAGTGAATGGCTTTTAAAGGATTTATTATGTTTACGTACCTATTCATTTGTCAAAGTGACTCTGCTTTATAATTTGCCCACTTTCCGAAATAGAGAAAGAGGGGAAAGTTTAACAAGGTCACTTTATTGCTGGTAAGAGCTTTGATTTCCCTACAGATGCCCTGTGTCAAAAAAACAAAACAAAACCCCGTTTTGGTTTGGTTTCCATAATTATGGGGTTTTGGTGTGTTTTTTTCAAATAAAAAAATATTAAAAGCTGTCAGTTTTATTTCCATCATAAATATTGCTCATGAAGCTTGAATGCTTTGATAATGAAAACGGTTCATGACTTCCAAGAAATATTAAGCACAGTTTGGGGGTTTCTGACATCCTTCCTGAGGTTCCCGTTTGAAGGAGAACTCAGTTGCAATGAGTCATGCAACGTGCTGAAAGGAAGGAAAGAGAGAGAGGTGAGATTGAGAAGATATTGAAAAAGACCCATATGCAGAAATACTTCTGTCAGATATGGGTCATTAGGCAGGACCAGCCTAACTGCACCCAAGCACCCCCTACAGTCTCTAGGGGCAGTAGTATTTAGGGGAAATAGTGAAGTAGCATGTCTTCTAAGAGTTTTGTCTGCCAGCATATCTGCAAAACTGTAAGACATCCCAAGGCAGCACATCTACAGAGCAGCAAAATTTGTCTGACCTTTAATGCATAGGCTTCAGTTTTCAATTTTTTTACTCCCAAATTTCTTGGCATCAGCGTTAAGAGATAATAGAATGACTAACCGAAAGCTTGCAGATCCTTAAAGAAGCATGTGCTAATTTAACATTTCTGGGTTTTGTAGTGCCACAGACTGCTTACAACATTGATTAATTTTATTTACAGATTTGATAATTTTCATATGGCTACTGGTTTTTTTATTTAAGAAAATAAACGAGCAGAAAGTGCCTGGTGTTTGGGAATTCTAAGACTTAAAAAAAAATCAGTGCAGTTTTGAAAGGTCTAGTCTGCCATCCGGATTCAAAACAGAATCAAATTGTGTCAGGACATTGACATAAACTTGCTCCTTCATCTTAGGACCACCATAGAGTATAATATATTTGATCCTGACTTGTTTTTAGGAGGTAATTTAATTCTTGTTTGATTTTATACCAGTGTTATATATTTGTTGTTAGCCACCCTGAGCCCAGTTTCGGTCGGGGAGGGTGGGATACAAATAAAAGTTTATTATTATTATTATTATTATTATTATTATTATTAAGAGGTGTACAAATGCATACAGCAGAAAGAGGGGGGGAAAGCTTTCCAAAATATATAGTTGATGAATATTCTGTTCTATAGTAAACTACTCAGTGATTAATGATGATAACAATAATGTTTTATTTATACCCCACCCATCTATTAAAAGTTATAAATCTTGCCAAATAAAATAAATAACAAATTGTGTTAATGACAATTGAAACATTGTGTACAATGAGTTAAATATAAGGGCCGGCCCCTAGTGCCAGGTGTCAAAGCATGGGAATCAGCAGTCCTCAGTGCCTCAGGCGCAAAGGAGAAGTGCTATAGCAAGGTCCCGTTCACCACTGCTGATGTCATTTGGTGTAACCGATTCAGATAAGTCCTCATTTCCAGCATCTAAAATTTCCTGTTGTGGAGGAGGAGTTCATCTGAAGAATGACCCTTTCATCCTTGGGATTTGCCCTATCCCTTCCCCTCCAGATATCATAAATTTTATGTCAAGAGAGAAGCGAGGTCAAGATGGAAGGGCTTCTCAATCTCACCTCCTCTAGCAGTGGTAACTTAGCCCTTCCTCTTCCTACCAGCCCAAGTCAGATATGGGCTTCATTGTTTGGCCGAACAACAACAACAAATTACTATTTATTTGCCATGCATCTAACCAGCTTGCCCCAGCCAGTTTGGCCGCTTCTAACAAATTAAAACACAGTAAGACATCAGACATGAAAAATGTCCCTATGCAGAGCTGCCTTCAGATGTCCTCTAAAAGTCAGGTGATGGTTTGTTTCCTTGACATCTGATGGGAGGGTGTTCCACAGGCAGGGCACCACCACCAAGAAGGCCCTCTACCTGGTTCCCTGTAACCTCACTTCTCACAGTGAGAGTTCCCTCCAGAGTTCCCTCTGGTAACAACAAAAAATGCCAGTAGGGCCATATGGCTTGAATGGATTTTGAAGACTTGTGTAAAGCACAAGGAGACAGGGCACTGAAAAAGGAGGCAGGAGGCAAACATTGGCCATACTACTTTGTCCAAAGCCTATATCAAGCATGCTATTTAACCACAACCACTCCAAGTTATAACACCTGAGCTTGCTTTGGGGGGGGGGGGTAAAATGCCTTTATCACAGCCAGACTCCTAACTACTAAAGGACCAGTCCAAGGATGAATTCAAGAATTCCAGGGAATCTTTAGCGAGATAGGGATGACGTGGATTATTACTCTGAACTGCGCAGCCAAATGAATAATAGAAGGCTGATCCAAACACAGCTACAGCAGCGTCTTTATACAGTTTCCTTCTACCAGCAAATGTTGATCCAATTATATGAATATTTGTCTGTGTCGTCACTTGCTGGGTTCTGGGAAAAAATGTATTAGTATCCCTGTTGAATCAGGGCAGTAACCACTGGTGTTGTCAGGCTTTGGGGATTCAGATCCCTCCCCCGGTGACAGCCAAGAATCAGAGAAACCATAAAAATTATAACCAAGCAATTTATTCGATAATTCACAGAGAGTGACTAAGGAATGCAACTTTCCCTAAATATGGCGTTGCTCCAAGTACAGTCCCACCCCCTATGTCTCTCCTATTCTACATCACTCCTACGTTAGCTAATCTGAGCTTTCTGCCTCTGAGTTCTCTGTTCTACTACCCTCAATGTCTATCTGGTCCTGGGAGGGGGGGTCAGAAATGCTTTCCAAGGCCACTGAGACTGTCAGTTGTCTCTCCTCTGGTGCCTCTTCTTGCTGTTCCTCTTCCAATATTTCCCAGCTTCTGCCCTTCAAACTATGCCCTTCTGCAAACCACTGTTCTAAATCTATACTGTCCTGTTCTCGGGAAGGGGGGTGGTCCCCACCATTCCTTCTCAGTCCAGCCCCTGACAGATGTGGTAAGGCAGAGCTGTGGGGCATCCCCCTCGACACCAGCATCACCACAACTTACCTGGGTGGGTTTGGTCTGAGGTGGGGCTGGGATGGTGGTGGGTTTGGGGCTGCATGGGTACACCTGTAAGATTGCCACAGCCTCGACCTCACTGCTACTCAGCTTCCCCATCCAGCCCAGTCCATGTAAGCTGTAGTTATTAGCCCAGTGCCATAAGAGAGGCTCCATGGCTCTCCCTCACAACAACCAGCCACTACTGAACCTGGGTGTACAGTCAAACTTCAGTTGTCGAACGTAATCCATTCTGGAACACTGTTTGACTTCCAAAACGTTCGACAACCGAAAACTGAAAACAGAAGCCTCAATACAGTAGGGAAACTCAAAACGGAAACCGTGTAGCACGTTCAGCATTCGAAAACTGGAGCAGTTACTTATGGGTTTCAGTGTTCGATGGCCAAAATGTTCAAAAACTGAGCCGTTTGAGAACCGAGGATTGACTGTACTCAACTGTGGTCTCAAAAGCAGGGTTGTTCACAGCTCTGGTTCAGATTCAGCACCATCTGTCAGAAATGCCAGTTTGTTCCGACTTTGATCGTGTGAAAATAGGAATGGGAATCCGTTCTTAGGCGGAAAGTTGTCAAGTACAAATCTCATGTTAGCAAAGAATAAAAAATTCAAACAGGCCCAGGATGAATCAAGGGAATGCTTCAGTTTTTCCATTGCTGTTCAACAGTTGAATTGTGGCATTCATAAAACGCTCCTCCCGGGACTGTGTGACTTCTGAACATAAATGGTGGCGGGGAGGCAGAATCAGATGCTTATATACCTTCCCACATCAAAACCCAGCAGAAAGCTAGCATATAGAAGAATTATACCCTTCCTGACTTGCTAGTTTTCTGCTTACCAGGGAGGGGGGGATGTATGAGGAATGGCAAAGCATGCCTTCCTGGAAGCAAATAACAATCTGGAAAGAAAACTAGTGTTACGCTCCTCTGAAAGAATTTTACAATAAGATGGGCAGCTTACCAGGCAAAAATGTTAGCAGATGGTGGTACGTTCCCCCTAAGAAAACAAATTTTTGAAAGTCTAAGGGTGCAATCTTATACCAATATTGCATCAACAGTGAGGCTGTGGGAGTCCTACTGCACAGGTAGAATGCAAGAAACACTGGCATCGTTGCAGATATGCGAGCAAAATGCACTTCCACTGGAGCCGTTCTTCCAGCAGATATGTGCCAGATAGACGGCTAAGACTGAGCAAAGTCAAAGGCAGCATAGAAGAGGAGCTGTATCCTGTGCCACTGATGATGGGGAAATATAGGGAAAGGGGTTCCATGAGAGAAGCCTTTCTGAGCTGGTCAACCTGAGATCCTTGTTATCTTGAAATGCTGGAGCTTGGGACCTGTCATTGAGCCTACCACCTACAGCTACCTGTCTGCATTCAACAACTTTTAGTGCAACATTTTAACCATCATTTGACTGTGCTAGTCAACCCAGCAGGGACGTGGGTGGCACTGTGGGTTAAACCACAGAGCCTAGGGCTTGCCAATCAGAAGGTCAGCGGTTTGAATCCCTGCGACAGGGTGAGCTCCCGTTGCTCGTGCCCTGCTCCTGCCAACCTAGCAGTTCGAAAGCACATCAAAGTACAAGTAGATAAATAGGTACCGCTCCGGCGGGAAGGTAAATGGCATTTCCGTGTGCTGCTCTGGTTTGCCAGAAGCGGCTTAGTCATGCTGGCCACATGACCTGGAAGCTGTACGCTGGCTCCCTCGGCCAATAAAGCGAGATGGGCGCCGCAACCCCAGAGTGGTCTGTGACTGGACCTAATGGTCAGGCGTCCCTTTACCTTTAGTCAACCCAGCAATAAAGGTAAGGAAATCCTTTGGACCCAACTGATTCTGAAAAAGAAAGAAAAAACACTAAAGAAACAACCTCCTAGAGAGGTTGCCTAGAGAGAACAGTCTCCAAAACACCAAATTTGCACAAAGGGAAATTGATAGGCTGCTGGTTTTGAGTAGCTCTTTGGTTCTCCACATGCTTGTAGTCTATAGCGAAAACTTTCTAGGTTGTCTGTATCTGCAAGAACGACTTTGTAAAAGGTGGCAGGCTGGAGCTATCGCTGTGAGCATCTTTGTTGGAAATTTCTTTGTGTTTTTCTTACTTCGTCGTTTCCCCTCTGCCCCTCAGATGCTTTGGCTAACCAAGTGGAAAACAATCTTACTTGGAACTTCTGTATTGTTCCATTAGTGTGACATCACTTCGTATACATGTTTTATGTCACAGAGGAATGCAGATGCTTGGCTTAGGAATCAGATATGATTTTGTTTGTTTGTTTGTTTCTTCGTTGTCTCTTGTGCCGCTGTGCTGTGGGGACCAAGAGCTAACGGTTGCGGTATCATACATTTTTTGCTTGGCGCAGGGCTCACATCCATTTCTAAATTTAAGTCTGTCATGCCGAACCCTCCTGTATTCCTAAATTGGTTTGACATGTGTAGACCACATTTGTTTGGAATCCCCGCCCCCCCCCCCTTAACTGACAAATTTCTAACTTAACAGTGCACATAGCCGCAAGCAACACATTATGACTGTTCAACTTCCAATGAGAAGTTAACTTCTCCGCTAACAATTTTCTCCGCTGCAGACAAGCAACCAGGTGGCATTGGGAAGTTGCTCTAATCAAGCAGAAACCTGAGGGCTTCCAGAGAACAAACATGTGTACTGTGGCTGATATAACTATGGACCATGGAAGCGGGTTCAGATTGTAGATTAAATTGCTAGATGAATCCCTCTGTCGATGGTATGAAAGTTACCACTTCTCCCAGAGGAAGAGAAATGGTGATTGCTCCTTTGTGCAAGTCGCTCTAATCTATGCAAATTGAAAACTATCCATTGGCGAACTTTAAAGTTTGGAAGGGTGGGAATGCAGCCCTAGAGGGAATGTAATAGATTTCTTGTTTGGTCTGTGACCAAGAACATGATTTTTATTTTTTTTAAAGGCAGTCCATCAATGTCTCTCCATATATACATAAAGGCTATTCCAACTGAAAATTTGACTGCTAAATCTTTATTTACTAGACTGTTGCTGCCTCAAATTGATCTAATATGGTTTGAAAATGTTGTGTTTCCTTGCCTTGTTGTGTAGTCTAAGTGTATGAATGGTTTTGAACTTCAGTGCTGTACTTGCAACTTTGTTTGTCAGACAATTGGTGGTTAATTGAATTGGTGTCAAATAGCCCTAAAGACTAAGGCTGGGGGATTTGATTGATTTCAGTCATTATGCTTTGTTTGGGTGGGGTGGGGGAAGAACTATTAATTTAGCTGATGTGGATATTAAGCTTTGGCCGTGACACTTTGGGTTAAATAGCTACTGGTGATATAAAGCTCTCTTTTCTTCTCTTGGTCCTTGATTCTGAGTCCCATCAACGTTGCGGCATCAGGAATAAATCAAGTGCCTTTTGGCACAGTTAGCCATCTCTGTTTAGCAAAGGCATGTGACTTAACTGACACCAATGCTTAATCACCTCCGTTTGTCAGGGTGTTGGGGAGAAAAGGAGGGTGAAAGCCAGCAATCTCATCTTCCAGGTCAGAAGAGAGGTCACCAGCAGGATCATAGTGTGATTTTTTTCCCCTATAGCTAACTGCACTAGACCTGACCTAGGAGCAAATGAAAACCTTCAAGCTCCTAGTCTTTCATTGCCTCCTCCCATATGACACGTATAAATGACTAGAAATATATGATCTTCCCAAATCTTATCAGTTCAAGATAGCTTTGTCAAGCTGTTGGATTGCCCAAGCCACAGACTGATTAATTGATACCCACAGACTGATTAATTGTTATATTACAATCCTGATTTTTCTCAACACTTCTGTGGGACCAGACCCTCCAAGTATTCCCATTTTCCAGGGACATTCCCGGATTTACAGAAGCCGTCCCAGTTTCTGATTTGATCCTGGAATGTCCCACTTTCCCTTAGGATGTCCCTGTTTTCATCAGAGAAATAATGGACGGTATGATAAAAATATGAGGATCGCAATCTAATCCAAAATCAAAGTAGACATTCTGTGAAAGAAAAACCCCACAGTCCTGGCCCTGGTTTGTTTGGTTTTTTTAAACAAATGTAAAACTTTTTTTCTACTGCTTGGTGCAGACAAATACTGTCAACCCAGTAAGGCCCACCTGGCACTAACATTGCATGACTTCGTGTGCCAGATGAAAGTCTGGCTTTTCTGGAATATTTTTGAGAGGAGCTGAGGCTGTCCCTGGGTTCCAACTCCCTGTTACTGGCTGTGACGTTAACATATGAGAGTGCTGGAGGTGAAATAGTTAAACAAGTTACCCAATCAGAACCCAGGGGGTGGAGTCAGAGGGACTATACAACCAGCTCTGGGAGGGGCAAAGGAAGGAGTTCGTTGGGAGTTGGGTGGTTGGTTGGAGTGGGAGTGAATTGGGATAGAGTCTGTGGGTAGGTTGAGGTAGTGTAGCGAAATAAGCTGAGTCAGGAACAGTTAGTAACTAGGAAGACAAGTAAATATTTGAGAGGTGATTTAATGAGTGAGAGCAGGTAGTGGAAGTTATAGGTCTGGATTGGCAACCCATGATTGTAATTGACCGATACCGTTTATGAAACCACATGCTTGTTAAACTGCAATAAAAAAAACAGAAGTTAATGTTCCAATTTAACCCTAACTGGACTCAGTATTGTACCAGGTAGGGCCTGGGTGGTGGCAGCGAGAAATAAAATGGTGGCACAGGCCTCAATAGACGGTGAAATGTCCGGGGACCCTGTGTAATCGCCACACTGGCATTTCGGGTAATTCAAGAATGGGAGCCCTGTGGCTCTAGAGGTATTGTTGACTCCAACTCGCATCATGTAGGTGTCAATATTGAATTAACATCTTCCAAGATAATAGTGCCCACTCACATCATAAAGAGCTCATAAGCCACCTACTCTCATCAGCCAGAAGCATCATAGCCAGACACTGGCGAGACCTGTCAGGAGTAAGCATGGACCAATGGTATCAAATAATATGGGAAACAGCCTTATTAGAAAAACTAACCAATAAACTGAAACTGTAAAAGGTAAAGGTAAAGGGACCCCTGACCATTAGGTCCAGTCATGGCTGACTCTGGGGTTGCGGCACTCATCTCACTTTACTGGCCGAGGGAGCCGGCGTACAGCTTCCGGGTCATGTGGCCAGCATGATTAAGCCGCTTCTGGCAAACCAGAGCAGCGCATGGAAATGCCATTTTTCTTCTCACCGAAGTGGTACCTATTTATCTACTTGCACTTTGACGTGCTTTTGAACTGCTAGGTTGGCAGGAGCAGGGAGCCAGCAACGGGAGCTCACCCCGTTGCGGGGATTCGAACCACCGACCTTCTGATCGGCAAGCCCTAGGCTCTGTGGTTTAACCCACAGCGCCACCCGCGTCCCCGCCCAAAAACTGAAACTGACATGGGGACAAATCAACCTTTCTCACCACCAAAAGAATACAAGCAAATAGTAAAGAGAACCTGCACAAGCAATGCTGACACAAAACCCCACACATACACTAAATAGAATAGAAGCATTGCCACCCGACCCCACTCTCATTCACCATGCCCCCCTCCATCTCTTTCCCCCTTTTCTTCCTAAGGCAGGCGTGCCCAAAGTCCATTTCGGGGGCCTAACTTGGCCCCCTAGTCAGTTTAATCAACAATTCCAACCCTAAAAAAAGGTCAACAACTTTGGTTGGCCCCCACGGCCCTTCACTTCATCAAATCCGGCCCTCTTTGAAAAAAGTTTGGACACCACTGTCCTAATGTAACACTAATGTCTCAACAAATGAAACTGATCTGTAGAAAATGTAACTTGAAAAAAGAGACGTTGCACATACTTTTGTGAACTAAGAAATCTTTAATAAAAATACGTTAAAAAACAAAACAATGCAATCTGAACCCCCTTCTCAGTCACAATCCTGCTAGTTTGGGGAAGGAACATCCGGGAGAATATCTAAGTTCTTCCTCAGTGTCAAAGAAACCAAGGAAAAATTCTATCCAAGGAAGAAACTGTCACAGAAAATAGCAACTCTTCTGGTAAATAAGAGATAACAGATCTGGGTTTTATACATTGCTTATGATTATGCAGAGTCACTCAGTTCTCTAATTCCTCCTTAGCTCCAAGCACCTTGTTCATTTAGCTTTTGATCTGGGTTCTCCAACTGTGTCTGTCTACAGAAAACTTTCCCTTTTGGCATGGAGACCTCTTGAGCTCTCACCTCTTCCTCCTTAGTGTCATTTGCTCCCATTTCCTCAAAGTGCTTCAGGAATTTGCTCAGTGTAAAGTTTTGGGGTCACTCAAAAGGATCTGTCTGATTGCTGTTTCCTTTCCTCTGCCTGTTGGGACAGTGTGTTGCTCTTGCCCACACCAGTGACGTGCGATTTGGAACACTGCTAGCTTCTACTCCCAGGCATATGGCATATGCTGTGAGAGTTCATGTCCTCCCACATTTCTCTCATGAAAATAGGGACGTCCGATTCCATTATTATTATTATTATTATTATTATTATTATTATTATTATTATCATCATTATTATTATTATTCCCAACACATCTGACTGAGTTGTCCCAGCCAGTCTAGATGGCTTCCAACATATATAAAAACATAATGAAAGCTTCCCTATACAGGGCTGCCTTCAGATGTCTTCTAAAGGCTATATAATTACATCTCCTTGGCTCAGGGGTTGCATAACTCTATATCAGGGGTGCCCAAACTTTTTTCAAAGAGGATGAAATGAACATGTGCGAGGGCCGACCAAAGTTGTTGAGCTTTTCTTAGGATTGAAGTTGTTGACCTTGTTTCAGGATTTTAATACAGGAAATAAACTGCCATAGGGGCCGGAGTAGGCCCCAAGGCTGGACTTTGAACATGCCTGCTCTATACCTTCCAATATTTCTCCGATAAAAATAGGGACATCGTAAGGAAAAGTGGGACATTCCAAGATCAAATCAGAAACCGGGACAGCTTCTGTAACAATCTGGGACTGTCCCTGGAAAACAGGGACACTAGGAGGGTCTGTGAGTCCCCTTTGCTAATCAGTGGGGAAATCCGTTTAAATTTCCAATGTTTCAAGGCAGCCTTACCCATTACACGGCAAGCACAGAAGGACTTGTGGGAAGCTAGTTACCTTGTGATTGCGAAGGATGATCAAACCCTTTAATTCCGATCAATTAATTCCCTTCGGAAAGCCGAATTGATAAGATTCGCATTTGAGTAAATAACCAATTTAGGCTATAAACTATATAAACATATGCTGCAGCTGCAAATAATTTTATTTCACACTGCACAAGTGATTTCCATCCATACAGCAGATCTCCTACCCTCTGCCCCCCAGATCCCAGAGGGTCCCTCAGTTTTAAGGATGTGCTGGAGGTGGCAAGAAAGGGAATCTGCTCCAAGAATGGAGCTGCAGTGTTGGATACAACCCATAGATTTATTTCACAGATTTATTTCGCTTCCTATTCATACATCTGTATGGCCTTGGAGTAGGTAGCAAGTCTTAACAAAGCATATTCAACTATTTCAAAACAAAAGAAAGATGCTAAAACAATGCAATGTGAAACTCCCCATTGAGAACGCTGCCTTATGCCATGTTGAACCAGTTAACTGTTTTATAGGTCAAAACTGGCACCACAGCCCTCACATAATTAAATGAATAACAATAACCATGGTGTCCTTGCAAGGCCAATCGCACACGGTTGAACTCTGACTGTGCATGAGGTTCTTTCTTCTTTGCCAGTTGAGGGTTGAGAAAGCCACATGTCACATGTTACCGAGAAGCGTCCAAAGGCAAGCATGGTGGGAAAGCATGGGTGCTTCCACTCTCCTGCGGTGTTTGGTTGGATGCCTCTTTTATGACCAATTGATTTGTGCCATCTTCATACACCCCTGTCCACAAAAGAGAAGGAGGGTTGTGTGAAATTGCCGTGCAGCACATCGCACTGTCGACATCATTCACAGTTCCCTGCAATGAGTACAGAAGGTCCACTCACTGTCTTTGAACTGAGCTGCTGTTGTTAATAATGATGGATTCACTAGGGTTACCATATGTCCGGTTTTTCTATAGATAGATAGATACATAGATAGATGATAGATAATTATTTTATTCAGTTTTACCATTTACATTTGAATTCAAACAATAATCATAATCATAAACAAAACAAAATAAAAAAAATCCTTCCAGTAGCACCTTAAAGACCAACTAAGTTAGTTCTTGGTATGAGCTTTTGTGTGCATGCACACTTCTTCAGATACCATAATCATAAACATAAACATATAGGATTCCCTGAAGCCTTATACTTCCCTCTACCCCTCCATGGGTTCTATTGTAAATCTTTTTCTACTGCATCATATAATTTCTCAGATTTTTCTTAAAAATACACATATGTTCGGTTTTTCCTGGACACGTCCGGGTTTCCATGGGTGAAATTACCATCTGCGTGGGATTTTTTTTTTTTTTTAATGGGCAAAATCCCCCCCCCAAAAAAGCTGAACAACGTTTTACTTATTGAAAAATGGCAACCCCAGATTCGGTGGCATTGCCAATATGGCAAGCTGCTATGGGACTTCAGGTCTTCAACAGTTTCTTTGAGGACAGACGTGTTTTAGACTCAACTTGACTTGGAAAATCCAGCCAGCATCTTGTTTTCTGCACAAGCTGTTTTTATACTGCCATAATTGCATGTGGGTCTCTTATTTTTGCAGTCAACGCCATATACCTGGGAAATCAGGAGATGAAGGCGGTCGTAGAGAGAGATAACACTGCCATCAGAAAGCATTTAAAGAAGGTAATTCTTTACTCTTCCCAGTTCTAATGAGTTGCCCATTTGCAGATACTTCACTGTCTCACTTTTCAACACCAAAATGATTCTGTTCTGATCTCAGGCCAGTTATGTATAGTTTGTCTGCATTTATTGGTTAGAAAGAGTTTGCGTCTCTGGCCTTATTCCACATAACCTATAATAAATATTTTTAAATATCACAAAATAAAAACAACAAAATAACAGAAATATCTGACAAAGTCCAGAAAGTTCAGCTAAATGTCTAAATATTTAGGTGGTCTATCTAAAACCGTAAGCCACTATACTACCCATTAAAAATAAAAAATCTTAAGAGATCCAGCCTAATCAGCAACACTTTATACTACTTTCTAAAGGTCTTCTATATACCTTCCAGCATTTCTTCGATTAAAATGGGGCCATCCTACTCCATAATAATAACAATATTAATTTTCATTATTTATACCCCTCCTATCTGACTGGGTTGCCCCAGCCACTCTGGGTGGCTTCAACATATATAAAAACATAATAAAACATTAAACATTAAAAAAATGCCCTATACAGGGCTGGCTTCAGATGACTTCGAAGGGTTGTATCTCCTGGGCTCAGGGGTTGCATAACTCCATATGCCCTCCCAACATTTCTCAGATAACAATAGGGACGTCCTAAGGAAAAGTGGGATGCGGGTGGCGCTGTGGGTTAAACCACAGAGCCAAGGGCTTGCCGATCAGAAGGTCGGTGGTTCAAATCCCCGCGACGGGATGAGCTCCCGTTGCTCGGTCCCTGCTCCTGCCAACCTAGCAGTTGGAAAGCACGTCAAAGTGCAAGTAGATAAATAGGTACCGCTCCAGTGGGAAGGTAAATGGTGTTTCTGTGTGCTGTTCTGGTTCGCCAGAAGCAGCTTAGTCATGCTGGCCACATGACCCGGAAGCTGTACGCCGGCTCCCTCGGACAATAAAGCGAGATGAGCGCCACAACCCCAGAGTCGGTCACAACTAGACCCAATGGTCAGGGGTCCCTTTACCTTTACCTTAAGGAAAAGCGGGACATTCCAGGATCAAATTAGAATTATTTGAATAGCACATTTCTTTGGTGCTATGTTGAGATCAACAGCCCCGATCAGAATTTGCAAGAGAACAGAATGTTGCTTTTTCATGGGGCTGATGTGCTATGCATATACACTGACATTTGCCTGATACAGGCCAGTTAACAATTGTTCTACTTCATGGGTAGGCAAACAAAGGCCTGGGGGGCCAGATTGGGCCCAATCGCTTTCTAAATCTGGCCCGGGATGTTCTGGGAATCAGCGTGTTTTTACATGAGTAGAATGTGTCCTTTTATTTAAAATACATCTCTGGGTTATTTGTGGGGCATAGGAATTCGTTTTTTTTATTATTATTTTCAAAATATAATCTGGCCCCCCACAAGGTCTGAGGGACAGTGGACCGACCCCCTGCTGAAAAAAGTTTGCTGACCCCTGTCTACTTTCTCAATGATACATTCACCTCAGAATATCTCTATGCAAGATGTGCGAGCCAGTTTGACCTTGGCGCCATTCACCTTTTGCTCATTATAGTTGTAAAATATGCTTACTTTCCTTTCTGAATTAAAGGCTATGGCAGGCAGCAAGTGCCTCGCAGGTGCTTCTGTCTATTTCCATCTGTTTTCCTTGACTACGTCAACCTGAGCAATGCTTTTGCACCTGGAGGCCTACTTTGAAAACCTGTGTTTTATTTGTTCCTCTGTGTCATTGCACTTTTAAAGTGGTGTGCTTACCCAGGGAATTTTTATTTTATTTTTATTTTTTAAAATTGAGGCAAAGTATAGAAAGCTGGCAAGACCAGGACAGAGTAGTAGTGTGGAGTTAAATACCACCTCCTCCTCCTCCTCCTCCTCCTCCTCCTCCTCCTCCTCCTCTTCTTCTTCTTCTTCTTCTTCTTCTTCTTCTTCTTCTTCTTCCCACCCCACACTCTCAACTTTCCCCCCTAATTCTTCCTTCTAATAATTTCTGGGAATGTGAAAATTAGGGGAGAAATGTGAGTTGGCACAGACTTCAACCTGAAGTGTACTGACGTTAAAAGTAGGGCTTGACTAATAAAGGGTTGGAAGCCGACGAGAACAGGAACTGGAGCCCAAGTTGCGATAGAGTTGGCAAGTTGTCACTTTGAGAAATTTATGCTGCTTAGTAGTCAGTGTGATCATAAGTGTAAAGCCAATCTTAACACCTGACGGTGCCAGCTGCTGGGGAAGAGAAAAGTTATTTCTGGATCCCATTTGCATGTTGTGTGTTGAAGGAGGTGAGAGAAAAGAGACACTAAATTATTCCTGCCTTTTCAAGCCCAGTTTTACAGCATAATTAGTAGGAGTCGAGGAGGGAGTAAGAGAAAATATGGGCCTTATCGGAGCTGGGCGTCTCAGGTGCAGCAAACGCTGACAGTTAAGGGGGCTGGAGGCGTTTTAGCAGAAGTGGGTCACTAGGTTTTAAACCCTCGGCTTCAAATGGTGAACGAAAAGGAAGAGTCGCTGCCCTGTTTCTGGTGCAAAAGTAGACCATTTAAAGGCCAAGTGTTGATCCCGCCTCTCAGAGATCCCGAAACAAATCATGTGGGGCAGTGTTGGCTGTTTCACATGTTTGAGAACATTTCATGCCCTTATTAACTGGGGGTCCTGTCCACGCCGTAGGCAGCAGTGCACATCCCACAAGGTATAAAAAATAACATGACAAATGAGCATTATTATTATTATCATCATCATCATCATCCTTTACCTCCCTTCACTCTAAGGTCCCAGGTTACAGCATTAAAACACTATACAGTGGTACCTCAGGTTACATACGCTTCAGGTTACAGACTCTGCTAACCCAGAAATAGCGCTTCAGGTTAAGAACTTTGCTTCAGGATGAGAACAGAAATCGTGCTCTGGCGGTGCGGCAGCAGCAGGAGGCCCCATTAGCTAAAGTGGTGCTTCAGGTTAAGAACAGTTTCAGGTTAAGAACGGACCTCTGGAACGAATTAAGTACTTAACCCGAGGTATCACTGTATTTAAAACTGATTAAAACAACCTTATTATTCTTTTGTTTCTTTAATTTGTATACCGCTTAGGGTGGTTCACAACATAAAAGCACAAAAATAAACTGGGTCCTAAAAAATATCCTCCTCAAAGCCAGGGTAAAGACGGACACCTTCAGCCAGCTTGCTGTGATTCAAACGTACACAATTGTGTTTCTCTCACACACAAAAATGTGTCCGTGATGATGGCAAATGTATATGAATACACATCGTTGTGTATACACGGTGTTAGGTGCCCCTCCAGCCGTGCACATAGGATCCCTAACTAGCCTGCAAGAGACGTCTGCATTTACAGGCATGAGGTTTTACCTGGTTTGGGCAAATTCAGTGTTTTGAGTATTATTGCCTCAGTAATGTAAACATCCTCTCCTGGTTCAGAGTGGAATGCAGTTGGCTTTTTGCACACAGCTATTGGCTTCGGGTTTCTTCCATTTTGGAAGAAATCACCTTCCCCCATTACCACCCCACCACACAGAATTTGAACCAATGGTCTCCAAAGTAACTCCAAAGTAGAACTCATGCTGAGTATGCAGACACTTGTGGGTTCGATCTCTGCTGCCTTCAGGTAATAGACGGCAAAAGATCCCTGTCTGGAACTCTGGAGAGCTATTGGCAGCCCAAATGGGCAGTACTGATATCAAAAGGCCAATAATAATTTAATAATAATAATAGTTTATTATTTATAACCCACCCATCTGGCTGGGTTTCCCCAGCTACTCTGGGCTGCTCCCAGCAGAACATTAAAAACACAATAAAACATAAAACTTCCCTAAACAGGGTTGCCTTCAAATGTCTTCTAAAAGTCAGATAGTTGTTTATTTCCTTGACATCTGATGGGAGGGCATTCCACAGGGCAGGCACCACTACCGAGAAGGCCCTCAGTCTGGTTCCCTGTAGCCTCACTTCTCGCAGTGAGGGAACTGCCAGAAGCCCCTCAGAGCTGGATCTCAGTATCTGGGCTGGACTGTGGGGGTGGAGACGTTCCTTCAGGTATACTGGGCCGAGGCCAATGGTCTTGAGTCAAGATAAGGCAGCTTCTGACATTCCCTATGGAAGTGAGAAGGTAAACCCTCGCTGCATGTGTAGAAGCCCTTTATGTTCACGTTCAGCCTGGATGTGAAACCCAAGATAATTGCTGCTGGTATAGAAAATATTGAGATATATGGAGCAATGGTCTGATTCAGTATAAGGCAGCTTCCTGAGTTTTCTAAGCAACTGAGGGGTTCTTCTCAATCACAAGGGCTTTCATAAATCCATTTTACAATGCAAAAACGTATTAGCTATTTATTTGTGTATTTCTTAAATTTATATACCGCCCTTTAAGGATCTCAGCCAAAATGCCTTTGAAGAAGCCTCTCTCTCTCTTTCTCTCTCTCTCTCTTTCTCATTTCCTTCAAATTAACGTCACTCAGTTTTTTTAAAGCATGGGCTCATTTTGTTTAAACCAGCCTGAAGAAAATTGCAAACCAAAGCAGCCAAAACCAACCTTGAGCTGGTTTTATTGAAACAGCTGGCCTGGTGTTGCCCAGTTTTCTTGACCCAGTGTCCAAAGCTGTCCATAGCAGTTTAATAGTTATTACCCTTGAAAGGTTCACAATCTGGAAGGCAGCAGTACGGAAGACACCACAGATGCGGTCTCTCTGCCCACAGCCAGAGTAAATCACTTGCCTCCAGTTGTGGAAAATCTTTCAAATACGCCGCATGAATAGGCCTGAAATGCTCTCAGCAGCCAGGAACACCTTTTATTTTGGCAGCCCCCGTATGCTTTTTGGACTGCGTTTTGCTGAAGTTCAGAATGGAAGTTAGGAAAGCTGCACATGAGGGTTTTGTCGCGCATAGCATTTAAGCATGTGCTCTGGCACATGCGGCAGTATCCGAAATTTCTGCACCACATGCTCAAATTAGTCCTTCTGTGACATACACAAGATTTGAAAAGCAGCATTGGAACACAAGGGTAGGCAGAAATCGAGCTCTTGGGAAATGGAAGAAAGTGGCTATTGTTGAGTTACCAAAAAAAAAAAAGTTCTGGTTTTTATGTTTCTTGTAATTTCTTTTTTAATGTTGTGGTTTAAATGGATTTGGATTTGATATCCCGCTTTATCACTACCCGAAGGAGTCTCAAAGCGGTTAACATTCTCCTTTCCCTTCCTCCCCCACAACAAACACTCTGTGAGGTGAGTGGGGCTGAGAGACTTCAGAGAAGTGTGACTGGCCCAAGGTCACCCAGCAGCTGCATGTGGAGGAGCGGAGACGCGAACCCAGTTCCCCAGATTACGAATCTACCGCTCCTAACCACTACACCACACTGGCACAATGGGTGTGACCACCTAGGGACCTTAGGCTGAAGGGCAAGTAATAAAGCAAAGTAATAATTATTCTCAGTCCTGCATTCTCTTCTTGCAGTAGCCAACCAGATTCCAACAGAATCTGAGGTTCCAAGCAGAAAGTATGTCCCAAGCTTGAAAATGTTGGATGCAAAAAAACCCCCAAAAACCCCTTCTTTCCATACCACAGTTTCTACCCCCAGCTACATGTCATATTTTGAAAACCTTCTTCTGCTCCTTCTCCTCCTCCTCCTCCTCCTCCTCCTCCTCCTTCTTCTTTGGCAGTCCCTCATAGCCGAGTAAGATGGTCTTCCATAAACACGGTTTTAAAAGTGAGTTTGTAAGTGAATGTAGAGGCCAATTCTTGTTCCACACGCCCTTTCACAGTGGGGTCTTAGGTTTCCAGGTGGGAGTTGAGCACAACGAGGGTTTTCCAAGTGTGCCTTCCTCTTAGCACGTTTCTCCCTTTCGTCCTGAGTTCAAAAGTCTTCAAAGCCCATGACACCATTGGTAAAGGCTGTTCTCCAACTGGAGCACTCGCAGGCCAGTGTTTCCCAGCTGTCGGTGTTTATACTACATTTTTTTAGATTTGCCTTGAGAGAGTCTTTAAATCTCTTTTGTTGACCACCAGCATTACGCTTTCCATTTTTAAGTTCAGAGTAGAGTAGTTGCTTTGGAAGACGATAATCGGGCATCTGCCCAACATGACCAGTCCAACAAAGTTGATGTTGAAGAATCATTGCTTCAACACTGGTGATCTTTGCTTCTTCCAGTATACTGGCATTAGTTCACCTGCCTTCCCAGGTGATGTGTAAAAATTTTCAGAGACACCATTGATGGAATCTTTCAAGGAGTTGGAAACCACCCAGTAACAGGAGCCATCTAATCTAGTTGCCATGAGGCTTCATGTCTGAATCGAGGATACTTAATTCTTAGGACTATGCTTGCTGTACATTTAAACAGTTGCTTTCTTTTTCCACCTTGGATCTGTGGCAGACAGAATTATTTTGTCAGTAACTTGCACTTTCTCAAGATGTCATAACTGTAGTGCCAGTCAGAATGAACTGCAGGAAATCTTCATTATTTTCTTAGAAACTCTTTAATCTAAACATCCTGTTGATAGCAATCTCTGATTCCTATGGTGTTTTCACAGCATCTGCCATCATTGTGTATATCTGAATCCTCATGCCATGTTTTATGGACATTGCATTTGATAACGTGACCCAACGCCAAAAAGTAGGGGAGCATTGAAATTGCGCTCTGGCAAAAAGAAGATAGATGGGAATAACTGGAATACAACAAGGTCTAAATTAAGAGCAATTTTCTGCTAGCTAATCTTTATCGATGGCACTGAGGCGTGAACTGCTGTACAGACTGAAAATATGTCTGGTTATTCTTATTATTCTTATAGTGAATTATGTATCCACATGGCTGGGTTTGTAGAGCTATTTACATACTTTCAAGATTTACATAGCAATCTAAACCCAAGATCCATCAGCATTTGGAACAGGCAGACCTAAGTCGGTCCCAGGTAAGCCAGGGGCTCAGTCAGTTTAGTTTAGTTTTACTTGTTTCCTTGTTTTTAATCCTGTTTTTTATTCTGTGAACCGCCCTGGCATCTTATGATGAAGGGTGGTATATAAATCTTAATAAATAAATAAAAATAAAATAAGTCAGGACAACACTCCCACATCCTAGCTAAGATGAGGCTCAGCCAGGAGAACTTTAGCTGGTGAAATTTATGCTCCTCAATAAGTCCCCCAAAACGTGCAGGATTGGGCAAGGAAAGACTTGCACCTATTCCAAACCTCTTTTGGCTCAGTCACATGATCTGGCAACTTGGCATAACTTAACACCAGCAGAAAAGGGTGGTTTAAGTCAAACTCTCTTTTAAATGTTTGCATTCCCTCTGTTAGGGTTAGGCTAGCTCAGGCAGCAGTGGCAGTAACTGAGCAGAGCTTATAATAGGGGTAACTTCCACCCAGTGGCATAGCATGGGTTGCCAGTGTCGGGGGCCACGCATTTTCAATGGAGCCCAGCAACGGAAGCAAACAGCTGTACTGAGGCAGCACCAGGTGGTGAAATTTTGCTCCCCCTAACAATTTTGCACCCAGAGCAACCGCCCCTGTGCCCGCCCCTGTGCCCCCCCTGTGCCACTGCTTCCACCAGCTTAACTGTCTGCCTCCTCTACTTAGGATTGTTCTGCCCAGCTGCAGTCCTAGCCCTCTCTCACATGGGAATAAGTCCTATTGAATTCAGTAGAATTCAGTAACCATAGTTAAGATTAGAGCAGTGATGGCCAAACTTGGCCCTCCAGTTGATTTGGGACTACAACTCCCATCATCCCTAGCTAACAGGGCCAGTGGTCAGGGATGATGGGAACTGTAGTCCCAATACAGGTGGAGGTCCAAGTTTGGCCATCGCTGGATTAGAGCCTTTGATTCTGTTAGATGTTTCTTAGATTTATCACCTCTAATGGAGGGGCTGAGGAAAGTTTCTTTTTTTATATAAAAATTTGTATTTGCGTTTTTACATACAATTCAAAAAGAAGAAGGAAAGGGGGTTGGGAGAGTAAAATGAAAAAGAAACCATGACAAACTAAGGGCAAACAAACAGAACATGTAAGGATTTCCATTCCTCTCCTTCTCTGGTATCTTTTGTTTTCCACCTCTCCCCGCATACGCTAAGTTACCAAATTCTACTCTTCGTCTCTTCCTTCCTCTTACCATGCTGGACATTAGTCAAGTCCTGCTAATCTGTTCACTTGTTTATACAGTGGTACCTCGGAGTTAAGAGGTCCGTTCTTAACCTGAAACTATTCTTAACCTGAAGCACCACATTAGCTAATGGGGCCTCCTGCTGCTGCTGCACTGCTGCCACACAATTTCTATTCTCATCCTGAAGCAAAGTTCTTAACCCGAGGTACTATTTCTGGGTTAGTGCAGTCTGTAACCTGAAGCGTATGTAACCCGAGGTACCACTGTACTGATTTTTAAAACACTCTACAAACATTTTCCAGTTTCCTCGGGACTCTGGTGGAAAAGGAAACCTCCCCTCCCCAACACCCTGCAGTTTTATTTTATCATTTCATTCATTTTAATTTTTAATTGTGATAGCAAACAACCCATGTAGCATCATATATGGTTGAGCCCAACATGCCAAAGGGGAAGCATAGAAATATCCTGTCCTAAGCAGGTTTGCTTGATGCAAATCCTATTAATTTCCCCCTTGTTGTGCTTTGGCATGCAGCCTTGAGATCCAACACAGCATGAAAGAACCGCAGGCTTCTTCTTGTGGATTTCCCTTGCTGAGAGCATTATTTTGCATGCGGACTGGACCCTTATCCATGTGCAAAGCACTCAGCAAAATCTCCATCTGCAGTGCAGGCTGGCGGGTAAGGACAGGCAATCTTGTCTGTCCTACAGTGCAGAGTTGCATCCACACCTGCCCTTCCAGGCTGCTGGCCCTGTGCAATGTGTGTTTGCCTTCTGGTTGGGGCCTTTGCTGAAAAGCGCTCTACGCATTTCATCTTCTTTATCTGAGAAATTGTGAGCATCATGATGCTATAGAATTCCTAGTATGCACGCTGCTTTCTGATCTTCCCTATTGTTGTTGTTTAGTCGTTTAGTTGTGCCCGACTCTTTGTGACCCCGTGGACCAGAGCACGCCAGGCACCCTATTGTTGTTGTTTAGTCGTTTAGTTGTGCCCGACTCTTTGTGACCCCATGGACCAGAGCACGCCAGGCACTCCTGTCTTCCACTGCCTCCCGCATTTTGGTCAAACTCATGTTGGTAGCTTCGAGAACACTATCCAACCATCTTGTCCTCTGTCGTCCCCTTCTCCTTGTGCCCTCCATCTTTCCCAGCATTAGGGTCTTTCCCAGGGAGTCTTCTCTTCTCATGAGGTGGCCAAAGTATTGGAGCCTCAGCTTCAGGATCTGTCCTTCCAGTGAGCACTCAGGGCTGATTTCCTTCAGAATGGATAGGTTTGATCTTCTTGCAGTCCATGGGACTCTCAAGAGTCTCCCCCAGCACCAGAATTCAAAAGCATCAATTCTTCGGTGATCAGCCTTCTTTATGGTCCAGCTCTCACTTCCATACATCACTACTGGGAAAACCATAGCTTTAACTATACAGACCTTTGTTGGCAAGGTAATGTCTACTTCCCTAGTGTTGTTGTATAGGTCACTGTTGTGTTTGTTCATTAAACAGAAACTGAGGCTAAGGTAGTCCAATGAGTCATAGAATCATAGAATTTTAGAGTTGGAAGGGACCACGAGGACCTCTACAACTGCAATACAGTGCAAGTGTGGCACTCAAATAGGAGCATATTCGGCTTCCAAAAAAGTTCGCCACCCGGAACTCTTACTTCCAGGTTTGCAGTGTTCGGGTTCCAACTTGTTTGAGTACCAAGGCGTTTGAGAACCAAGGTACCACAGTACCGGCATATTTTGCCCAACGTCGGGCTTGAACCCACAGTCCTTAGATTGAGAATCTCGTGCTCTACCAACTGAGCCATCCCAGGGTGCCAAATTTCCATTTCCCATCTGACACTTAGGTTGATCTCTGTCTTTTCTTCTGATATATTTACTTGGTTTGTGTGTGGGGTTTGTTTGTTTTTTCTCCTATCCTATCTCTGTTTTGTTTTTCAGCTGACTTTTTATTATGGAACTATAGACCGCTGGTGTCCTCGGCAATACTATGAAGAGATGAAGAGGGATTTCCCAGATGGAGACATCCGACTGTGTGAGAAAGGATTCCGACATGCTTTCGTCATTGGTTCCAGTGAGGAGATGGCGGAAATGGTTGCAGACTGGGTGCGAGATGATCTGGCTAGGCTGTAAACAGGGGTGAAGCAAATAGCAACAGGGCGGGAAGTATTTTAACTGTTTTATGGGTGTGTGATTATACTTTGTGGCCTGAAAGATAGTCCCATTGACCCTCTGAATCCCAAAGGAGTGGTTCTAAGTGCCTCAAATGGATTTTGTCAAATGCAAAACAATACCGTAAACAAGAGTATGCTACCGGCCTTGGCTTCTGAACGCTAAACTAGCATGAGATAAATCACTGCTACCAGTTGGGAGCAATCCCCTCGGTGAAAGGAGTGGTTGAGGTTGAGTTTCAGACATGCATATGCAATTATGTGTTGTTGTTTTCCCCCAACCTCAAGGGACTTGAGTGAGAAAGTCAAGGCAGGTCAAGCATCACAAAAAGGGCTTTCATGTCCCCTCAAATGCAATACTGTGAATGTATGTGTTCAGGGGCAAATCACTGAGGGTGAGATGTTAATGAATGTAGCTTCATGTGTGAATCTGCCCTAAGATCAGAATGTTAAAATACTTCAGTATGGTGTAGCAAAATCCTGATAAAGCTAATCATTTGCTGGCCACAGCACCAAGCTCTAAATTCCTTTTTATCTCACGTTTTAAAAAATTGTTCTCAAAGAATGCCAAGGAGATTATTTTTTGTGCAAATACTTCCTTGAAAGGTTTTTTTGTATAATTTTTTTTTTAAAAGGCATTGAGAGAAAAAATTTTAATACATGAATATCTGAAACAGTTCTGAGTACATATAGGCCCCAAATTACTGGGTGGTTGTTGTTGTTTCAGTCTGCTAATTCCATTCCAAACTCTTTCCTATCAATTCCACTTTTTAAAATATTCACTTTTCAGGAGACCCAAGAAAGAAAATTAACTGGGTGAGAGAATAAGCCTTCTAAACTGCCCTCAATTCTTAAGGCCCTCTTTTCTTTCAGCATGTGAGAAAAGAAACCTGTTTCTGGACCATAATACTTGGGACTGCAGTAGCAGACTCATATGATGGATTGAATGCTCCTCCATACAAAAATGTGGCCTTGCAAATAAAAACCTAACCATCAGGGTTTTTTTAATCTAGTTTATTGTTTCTCCCCTTACCTGCTAGTATTCCAAATGCAGGGTGGGAATTGTTAACAAATAATAATAATAATAATATAAAGGAGGTCTGCTGTTAGTTTCATTAACAGGTTCCTACTTGTCTGGGGCAAGCAAGCTGAAAAATTAAGAATGCTGAGTAGTTGAGTAGACATTGTATATCATTGCTCATTCATTTGGGGAAGAATAACAGAATCAGTGCTTTTTTTCTGGAGGGACGCAGGGGTACGCATATCCCTAAACATTTTGTGAATCTTTGTGCTTTTGTCTATTTCCTGTATTTATTTTTCCCGATTTGAACTATAAAATGGTGATTTTCTTGAGTCAAAATGAGAGTACCCCTAAGCTTTTTTTAAAAAGAAAAAAGCACTGCATAGAATAATAGAGTCATAGATTTGTAGAGCTGGAAGGGACCTAAGGGTCATCTAGTCCAACCCCCTGCAATGCAGCTATAGGATCCATGACAGATGACCATCCAACCTCTGCTTAAAAACTTCCAAGGAAGGAGAGTCCACCACCTCCCAAGGGAGACCGTTCCACTGTCAAAAGAGCTCTTACTGTTAGAAAGTTTTTTTCTGATGTTTAGTTGGAATCTCAATTTTTTGTATCTTAAAGCCATTGGTTTGAGTCGTCCCCTCTGCAGCAGGAGAAAACAAGCTTGTTCCCTCTTCCATGTGACAGCCCTGGAGATAGTTGAAGATGGCTATAATATCTCCTCTCAGTCTCCTCTTTTCCAAGCTAAACATGCACAGCTCCTTCAACCGTTCCTCATAAGGCTTGACATCTGGACCCTTGGTCATCTTAGTTGCCCTCCTCTATGCTCATTCCTCAGGGACGCAGGTGGCGCTGTGGGTTAAAGCCTCAGCTCCTAGGGCTTGCCGATTGAAAGGTCGGCGGTTCGAATCCCTGCGGCGGGGTGCGCTCCCGCTGCTCGGTCCCAGCGCCTGCCAACCTAGCAGTTCGAAAGCACCTTCGGGTGCAAGTAGATAAATAGGGACCGCTTACCAGCGGGAAGGTAAACGGCGTTTCCGTGTGCGGCTCTGGCTCTGGCTCTGGCCAGAGCAGCGATGTCACGCTGGCCACGTGACCCGGAAGTGTCTCCGGACAGCGCTGGCCCCTGGCCTCTTAAGTGAGATGGGCGCACAACCCCAGAGTCTGTCAAGACTGGCCCGTACGGGCAGGGGTACCTTTACCTTACCTTTATGCTCATTCCTCATTCTAAGGGACTCGGGTGGTGCTGTGGGTTAAACCACAGAGCCTAGGACTTGCCGATCAGCAGGTCGGCGGTTCGAAACCCCTCGACGGGGTGAGCTCCCGTTGCTCGGTCCCTGCTCCTGCCAACCTAGCAGTTGGAAAGCTCGTCAAAGTGCAAGTAGATAAATAGGTACCGCTCCAGCGGGAACTGGCGGGAAGGTAAATGGCGTTTCTGTGCGCTGCTCTGGTTCGCCAGAAGCGGCTTAGTCATGCTGGCCATGCTGTACGCCGGCTCCCTCGGCCAATAAAGCGAGATGAACGCCGCAACCCCAGAATCTGCCACGACTGGACCTAATGGTCAGGGGTCCCTTTACCTTTACCTTTATGCTCATTCCAATAGTCAGTGGTTTATCTCTGGAATTCAGTGTGACTCTAAAAATAGACCCTAAAAATGTATTTACCCAAGTATAACAACACATACACACACACACCAAACACCTTAAAACCTTGTATTAGTATTTGCAATAGCCAAGCTGCTCTTGTCAAAAATCTGAGAATGGAAATAATTTTGGACATCTTTGTGGCGATCACACAGGGTCGCCGGACGTTTAACGTTCTATTGATCCCTGTGCCACCACTGTGCTCGCTTCCCCACTGCCACCAACCAGTTACTCTCTGGTAAAACACTGAGTCCAGTCAGTTGTTAAAAGTGAACCAAAAAACCAAGTTTATTTTACAAACATTAACAAGTTTATCGTTTCTCAGATAATATTCCTGTCAGTATCTTAACTTTAGTTTCTTTACTGGCCTAGACCTTCCTAATACCTTCTGACTGATTATCTCAACTGTTTGACTGACTCCTCTTAACAAATTTTCTCACTCTCTCCCACCAGTCTAGCCCAACCCACAGACTTATCTTGTCTGTCTCTTCTAACTCCAGACTGTCTTCTCAACCACCCTAACTAACTAAAAAACCTCTGTGCTTAAACCTTATACACAGTTAACTCTGCCCCCTGGGTTCCATTGATTAGTCATTTTACAATTAGTTAACCTTTCCCTATGAACCCAGTATGGGACGCAGGTGGCGCTGTGGGTTAAAGCCTCAGCGCCTAGGGCTTGCCAATCGAAAGGTCGGCGGTTCGAATCCCTGCGGCGGGGTGCGCTCCCGCTGCTCGGTCCCAGCGCCTGCCAACCTAGCAGTTCGAAAGCACCTCCGGGTGCAAGTAGATAAATAGGGACCGCTTACCAGCGGGAAGGTAAACAGCGTTTCCATGTGCGGCTCTGGCTCTGGCTCTGGCCAAAGCAGCGATGTCACGCTGGCCACGTGACCCGGAAGTGTCTCCGGACAGCGCTGGCCCCTGGCCTCTTAAGTGAGATGGGCGCACAACCCCAGAGTCTGTCAAGACTGGCCCGTACGGGCAGGGGTACCTTTACCTTTACCTTTATGAACCCAGTATGATGTCACACACATAGGAGGGCAAACGCCACAATCATGAATTGGGAATTTTGAGGAAGAATCATTGTTGCTTAAGACCGAATATTTTGAAATGGTTGCCAACAGCGGCGCTCAAAATGGCAGGCAGTGACATCACGAGCCCCAAATCCTGTGTGGAAGAAAGGAGAAATCTCTGTAGGCACACACAGCGATTTGACCCATGACCATTCATCTCATGCCCCATTTCCAGCTATTGTTGTGCCTCTTCACAACAGTGTGAGGGGGCCCAGTGGTGTGGCACTAGTCAAGTGTTAAAAATACTCAGCTAAATGGTCTGATTTCATGTGCAAGCGTCAGGAAGTGGATTAAGGGGGTTCATTGTCCCTTCGTACCGGTGCTGATATATTTATGATGATAACTTGCACCCGTGCTTCACGGGGACATAATGTTGGACCAGGTGATATGCTTGAAGTCTTAAATGTTCTGATTCATCTCTGTAAATATTGTTGCTTATGCAGATAAGAAGGCTGTTGGTCTAGTTCAGGAGTAGGCAACCTAAGGCCCGGGGGCCGGATGCTGCCCAATCGCCTTCTCAATCCAGCCCGCGGATTGGTCTGGGAATCAGCGTGTTTTTACATGAGTAGAATGTGTCCTTTTATTTAAAATGCATCTCTGGGTTATTTATGGGGCATAGGAATCCATTCATATTTTTTTTTCAAAATATAGTCCCCCACAATGTCTGAGGGACAGTGGACCGGCCCACAACCGAAAAAGATTGCTGACCCCTGGTCTATTTCAGCAGAAATCTGTTGCTCAAAAAGAAAACCTACTGACTAATATTTTGTTTTAATTTGAAGGAGGGGTTTTTGGAATTTAAGCGTGTTGTTCCTCAGTGTAGGAATTGACATTTACACAGCTGCGTGCATTCCTACAATATTTCTGTGTGTCAGATGTAGTCGGCAGAGAAATATTTGTGTGTTCATAGTAACAGAGTTGCCTACCTACAGAAGAGGGAAATCCAGCCCTTAAAATGTTTCAACAATTAGTTAAAAACATCCTGCCTACGTAGATTATGATTCAGGTATATTAAAGCAGGGAAATCTTGTCCTTTTGCAACATTGGCCAAGAAAGCCTTATTCAAGTATGTGGTGGTTCTGCATTTTTGCTACAATCCCATCATCTCAGTGAGCTTAACTTGGAATAATTGCAGGATTTTAGCTATAAGCCTCTACATCTAGATTTCCAACAAATTTAATCATAGGAGTACTTCTGTTTTCTTGACATGAAGCACAGTATAATGGCGTGCTTACTGCGGGTAGGCTTATTGAGATGATTCAAGTTACACGCATTGGATTGTTCATAGATTTAAGCCTGTTTTGCAAATTATACGCAAGAAATGCTAAATCTTTGGTGCACTTTTCACCCCTCGGGGCTGTCATTCATCAACAATCCACCCTGTGTCCTATTCAGTGTTTTTTTTCTGGGGGGACACAGGGGGACACATACTCCTAAACCAGGGGTCAGCAAACTTTTTCAGCAGGGGGCCAGTCCACTGTCCCTCAGGCCTTGTGGGGGGCTGGACTATATTTTGGTGGGAGGAATGAACAAATTCCTATGCCCCACAAATAACCCAGAGATGCATTTTAAATAAAAGGACACATTCTACTCATGTAAAAGCACGCTGATTCCCGGACTGTCCGCAGGCCGGATTGAGAAGGCGATTGGGCTGGATCCGGCCCCCGGGCCTTAGTTTGCCTACCCATGCCCTAAACATTTTGTGAAGCTTTGTACTTTTGTCCAATTACTGTTTTTATTTTTCCTGATTTGAACTATAAAATGGTGATTTTCTTGAGTCAAAATGAGAGTACCCCAAACATTTTTTTAGAAAAATAAGCACCGGTCCAATTTATTAGTTTATTTTGAAGACAATTTTCGTTATTATGGAAATTGTTTAATAGTGGTTTTGAAAGAACACGTAGTGCCCGGTGGGGGCTTTAGAAATTAACTCTCCTAGCCCACTCACTTTCCTGCAAATTCTGAGATTTCGGAGAAACCGGTGAGATATCTCCTCTAAGTGACCAAGAAGCCATGTGATATGATGATGGAAGCTGGTATGGAAAGGGACCAGACCAATTCATGGAGGAATTTCTAAATCTCTACATCCAGAGGGAGTTTCCCAAGCGTGGTTTAGATCACAGCTCCATCTGCATCCCTAATACAGAATATATGGAGCAAAAGGTAAAGGGATGCCGTGGCGCTGTGGTCTAAACCACTGAGCCTCCTGGGCTTGCCGATCAGAAGGTCGACGCTTCGAATCCCTGTGACGGAGTGAGCTCCTGTTGCTCTGTCCCAGCTCCTGCCAACCTAGCAGTTCGAAAGCATGCCAGTGCAAGTAAATAGGTACTGCTGTGGCAGGAAGGTAAACAGTGTTTCTGTGCACTCTGGTTTCTGTCACAGTGTTCAGTTGCGCCAGAAGCGGTTTAGTCATACTAGCCACATGACCTGGAAGGCTGTCTGTGGACAAACACCAGCTCCCTCGGCCTGAAAGTGAGATGAGCACCGCAACCCCAGTCACCTTTGACTGGAATTAAACGTCCAGGGGTCCTTAACCTTTACCTTTACCTATATGGAGCAAATAGCACATGTGTAAGTGTGTACATGTGTATTTGCTTTAAGGAAATAATAATAATAATAATAATAATAATAATAATAATAATAATAATAATAATAATAAATGGTTGGTGGTCAGTAATAGCCTTATAATAAGGCATGATAAATATCTAAGTTTGTCTGTTGGTTTCATGATTCGAGAAATGGGTTTCTCCATGTTGTATTTTGTACTAAAGTGCTTGCAAATACTCTTTCATGTTACTGTGAAGACGTAATAAATATTAACAGTTAAAATCAATAACTAATAAAAATGTTGCATAATTATAGACTGGCGGAGGTTCCTGGATTTTTGTGCTTTTGTATTTTTCCATTCTGACTGGTGCATTCTAAAAAAGCCATCTGCAAAGTTTTTCAGAATTGAAATGGTCACAGTCTGAGTAATAACACCCTGAACATGCCTAATCTCAAAAAATAAACAGGCTCAGGCCAAGCCTGACTTGGGTGGGATGAAGGAAATCCCCATTAGACATCTTAATCTTAGGTAGGAAACTAAAAATAGTTTGCTGGATCATTGAATTGTTGAGTTGGAAGAGACCCTGAGGATCATCTGTCCCACACAGGGATTGAACCTGCAACCTTAGCATCATCAGCACCATGCTCTAACCAACTGAGCTATCTTAGCATCTTCTGAAGTTCATTTGAAAAGTGCCCTTTGTTCATGCCATATCCTCTTCTGGTAAATGGTCTCCTGGGCTTTTATATTGCTTCAGAAACCTGTTTCAGCACAGGAGACAGTGGGATAAAAGTAGTTTGTGAATACACCTTGACCATCAATCAAAGCACCTTCAGTGGTTTTAAAACCAGCATTGCTCAATCCACTTTCCTTCCGGTATGTCAGTGATGAGGAAGCTGTGGTCCTCCAGATGCTTTTTTGGAGTACAAATCCCATCAGCCTCAGACAACATGGCCAATGGACAGGGATTATGGGAGTCGTAGTCCAGCAATACCTGGAAGGTACTGGAGAAGTGGAGCAAACATAAAGTGCCACCACTTATTTCACAGAAGGGAGGACTATATAATCCTATCATATACCGTCCATTCCATAGATTAGCTCTCTTGTTAAAATGGATCTTATTCTTCGTCCTTCCCTCCAAGCACACTTAGGGAACAGTATATTCAGACTTTACACCTGCTCTAGTTTCATGTCTAAACTCCTGGATGTTCCATCATGACCAGTGCTATTTTTCTAGAAAAAGAGGTGCTTTGTTCTCTTATAATGGCAATGGCTCCCACCTGAGAGGTGCCAGAACTGAGTTCTGGCAAATTCTGGCTGGGGAAAAAAACCCTGAGCATGACAGACACAAGTACAAAGAACTCACAGCTAAACTGAGTGATACTTTGGGGGTCCTTTATGTGTAAAATGATTTGAAGGGGAAAAATAGTGTCCTATCTCACAAAACTGTTGGAAGGATAAGCCCAACCAGCACCACACACACACAAAAGAATGCAAAGTAGTTTGCACATGAAAAGTGCAGTAAACATGGATAAATATTAAGAGGATTCTATTGGGAAAACTTAGCAATCAGTAAAACAAATTGCATTTCTAGTTGGAAGAAAAATCAACTGCGCTGCTTCAGGTAATGGGGTTTGAATCAAAAAAGGCAAATGAAGCACATATCAATAAAATATTTAATAAACTTATCTGTACAAAATATTTAAAAGGTTAATTAAGAGTATACAAGTTTGCTTATTTAACAAATATATACCACTATATATGTTCAAGAAAATATATATTGCTTGTTTACAGTTCATTTACAATCCAATATGTACAATCTATTTAAATTTTAGAATACATACACACAATGCATTTACACCATACTTAACTTCTCTCTTCCATAGAACATTTCACCCATTCAGACCCAAATATTTTTTTTTTATCCAGAGAAAAATAGGCTTTTTTAAAATGAAAAGACACACATGGAAATACAGTAAACGATAGTTTCAACGGGAATGAAAAATAGGAAAGAGGGAGAAAGAGAAAATTCTTTGTGGGTTTTCTACACACAAGAGAAGAAAATGTATAAATTAAAAATGTGGAGCGGTGGGCGTGGCGCTCTCTTTTCTTGGTAAAATGGCAAGCAGTGTTTTTGTACTTCGGAGTGTGGTGGCAGTAAAAGCGTTTGCCTTAGCCAGTTGGAGAAATATGTTCTGACAACGTTTCTCTAGGGGTCATTAAAAATATGGAGCAACGAGAATGCAGCCTGTTTCCTGCAAAAATGGAATCTAGTTTCTTGATAAGGGGGAAAGAAAAACACAAGGAACAACAGTCCCAACCTTGGCCGCAGTTTTCAGATCCGGATGCTAATGGCCTGGTTCCTAATACTGAGAGCTTTAGGGCCTCCTTGCCGATATTTTGACTTCCAAACATGCTTAGCCTTTTGCGCAGTTATTCCGGTGAACAGTAGCTGCACTCACTGCAGAAAGAAACCCTCAAACGTATAAAATTGATACTGGAGAAAATGCTGATTAAAAAGCCAGGAGGGTTGCCAAAAAGCTCTGCAACAGAAGTCCTTCACGGAGGAGGCATTCCTGAGGTCTGACCACGGTTATAGTTAAAACTATTTGGAACCCAACAATGTGAAAAATGTCAAGATGTGCAACACTATTTTTAATTCTAGATATTTTTCACCCTCTTCCCCTCTGGTCATGTTTTGAAATAAGTTGCATTCATGGAACCTGATTCCAATCTCACAGTAAATCAGCCGTATCTCCAACAAAGTCAATGAAATTATGCTGGATTCCAACCACTGGGGTGGGGAGCAGAGGGGATCATGTATATCTATATGTCTGCTTGCATTTGTACCTACTTTATTAGACTGCAGCTTGTTTAGCAGATTTTTTCTTCTTTTACCTTTGAAACGGTTGTCTAGGGACTCATCAGCATTAGTAAAAGAAAGCGTCTTAAATGTGACACCAGATGGCGCTATGGAGTTCCCATCTTTCAGCAATGCAATTTCCCATTTTGAGGTTTACAATGAATTTTCCTGATATATATTTTTAGTGCCTAGATCCAGCCTAACGCTTGTTGCAAAAGCAAGAGCACAGATGGCTTTGCAAAACACCTAGGCTACTATACTTTTGTTTCTTTAGCTTCAGAATGGCTTCTGTAGGTATGTCCAAGGAGCATATGCCATGTGAAGAAGAAGAAGAGTTTGGATTTGATATCCCACTTTATCACTAGCCTAAGGAGTCTCAAAGCGGCTAACAACCTCCTTTCCCTTCCTCCCCCACAACAAACACTCTGTGAGGTGAGTGAGGCTGAGAGACTTCAGAAAAGTGTGACTAGCTCAAGGTCACCCAGCAGCTGCATGTGGAGGAGCGGGTAAGCGAACCCGGTTCACCAGATTATGAGTCCACCAGATTACGAGTCCACCGCTCTTAACCACTACACCACACTGGCTCTCTGTGAGACTTTAAATGGCAAGCCAGGGGTTACTGTTTTTTAAAAAACCAAATGTCCACTACATGCATGCATGCCTCATTAGCTGCAGGTTTTGCAAGAATGCAGCCACAGTCCTTCTTCCCATTAGGTGATTCCCATTCATCTCAATGGGAGCAATCAAAAGAGAAAAGTTCAGCACAGCTGAGTTCAGGGGTGCCAACTTGAATAAAATATTGGAGGGGGCAGGTAAGCCCCGCCTGACATAATTGATCACATGACATGGTGCAGGCACACAAATTGAATGGCAATGCCCACCAACTTTGGGGTGGCCCAACCTCCTCAAATATATTTGGGGGGTGGGTGAAGGGACCTTGGCCCCTAGGAGTTGGCACCTATGGCTGAGTTCCACCAATTTCAATAGGACAGAGGACTTCTGTAAAAACCTGTTCGTCATAGATGAGGCTAAATCACAATCTGTAAATCTATAGTGACACACATCATCTGTTGTGCAGGAAATGCATATTGTGTGGAGAAGCCTTTACATATATCCCAAACTTTAGCAAGGCCTCTGGTGTGAAAGCAGAGCTTTGCAGGTTGCGAGCACGACAGAAGTTGGCTTTCAACCGCAAAAACTTTAAGCTAGTCTACTCCAACAAGGTGTGCTCCAGCTGTATAGCATGGCATCAACAGTCCCAAACACTGCTCATGTTCCATTGCTGTGTTCAGAAAAAGAGAATTATCCTAAAATTCTTTCTCCTCTTAGGAATGTATTTTAAAAGTTTAATCCACATCATCAATTCTGTCTTTCCTTATAACAGGTTTTAGCCTATCAGTAATGTGGCGCGGGTGGCACCGTGGGTTAAACCACAGAGCCTAGGACTTGCCAATCAGAAGGTCAGCGGTTCGAATCCCCACAACGGGGTGATCTCCCATTGCTCGGTCCCAGCTCCTGCCCACCCAGCAGTTCGAAAGCACGTCAAAGTGCAAGTAGATAAATAGGTACCGCTCCGGCGGGAAGGTAAATGGCGTTTCTGTGCGCTGCTCTGGTTCGCCAGAAGCGGCTTAGTCATGCTGGCCACATGACCCAGAAGCTGTACGCCGGCTCCCTCAGCCAATAAAGCGAGATGAGCGCCGCAACCCCAGAGTCGGTCACGACTGGACATAATGGTCAGGGGTCCCTTTACCTAATGTTTCCTCTAGTCTAGTTTTGCCCCATTCTCCTCCATTGCCATCTCACCAGCATGCTGCTCTTAATATTTCCTCCTGGGCTGTCGTGCCCTTTTCTAAAACACCCACACACAAGACACCTAGCTCTTTCTGCACTTTCCCTTTCACAGTCAGATCACTCAGATCCACCCTCAGCTTTGCTGAATCCGGGTCAGTTTCTTAGATGCGGAACACACTGGTTTTATGCCTGCAAAGAAGCACTGTGTCATTCAAAATGCTGATAACAAACTTCTAAAACCATATAGTAATATGAACTGTTGTTCTAATGCACTCACAGCAGGGAATCTATTTGTAAAAGGTTTGTATGACTCTGCTTGTGGAAGCTCATTGGGAAAAGATATCCCCTATCTTCTATGATCACTCCCTGGGACCGACTGACCAACATCAAACAAGTTGACAAGATGTCCATTCCAGTGCTGGCTTCAAACTATAACTAAAATCTTCTCCTCTCCCCCGAATTTGAAGTGTACACAGGCTTTCTGGCTTCCTCCTCCCTCATCCGTAGTGTGGAACAAAATTCCTATCTGAAAAACTAACAGTTTCTGGACACCAGAAATTTGATGACAAAATATCACTTTGAGGGAGTAGCACTAGGCCTTAGGTTTTATTGTATACCTCCATGTGTCTTACCTCCAAAAGGGAGAACAATATATTAGTTACAGTGTTCATAGCTGTCAACCTTCCCCTTTTTGGCGGGAAATTCCCTTATTCCAGCGCCATTTCCCGCTGCTATCCCAGATTGTTAGATATCCCATAGACTGTTCCCGGGACAGGTGAGGCTGCTGATCCCTTATTTTCAAGGCTGCTGATCCCTTATTTTCAAATCTGAAAGTTGACAGCTATGACAGTGTTTAGAAACTCAGACATATAATCTAGGCACTGAATGGCCTCTTAAACCAAGGTTACAGTCACCAAAAAGGAAAGCCTAGTTGCTGTTTCTGGGCCAGACGGCTCAAACGTTGCATTTTTCAATACAGTGGTACCTCAGGTTAAGTACTTAATTCATTCCAGAGGTCCGTTCTTAACCTGAAACTGTTCTTAACCTGAAGCACCACTTTAGCTAATGGGGCCTCCTGCTGCCGCCGCACCGCCAGAGCACGATTTCTGTTCTTATCCTGAAGCAAAGTTCTTAACCTGAAGCACTATTTCTGGGTTAGTGGAGTCTGTAACCTGAAGCATATGTAACCTGAAGTGTATGTAACCCGAGGTACTGCTGTACAACGTTTTGGTTCCTGGAATTCGTTCTGATTGTGCAGATAAAATATAGCAGATGGAATTCTGCAGGATGTGTTGCTAGTGTGTGAAAACAGTCAAGATCCAAGGATCCGCATGCATGCATCTCCAGATGGTGGAGATACCAGGCATCATCCTGACACCCAAGCATCTTCACTCGGTCACAAGTAGCTAATAGCCAGGTGCAAAATGCGTCTGGCGAATTTCCGAGATGCAAGTAATGAACGGCCATGTTAGCATCCTTATTTTCCATTCAGAATTCTTTGCTATGCAAGGGTTTGGCGAGAACAAAAAAACTTCCATGCAGGCCTAGAGCAAAAAGAAGAACATGCAAGAAAAGCATCCACACAACGACCCATGAGGAAGGTGAGGTGACTGCTTCAGGGGGCAGCAGGTCCTATAGGGATCCTGATGTAGACCATCACTCCCTCCTTGTTCCTGATGCAAGTCTTCACTCACCTTTTCTTCCCTGGTGGGAAGGAGGCACCATTTTGTGGTTGATCTGAGGCAGGTGAGTGAATGTGCATCAAATAAGAGACTCACATGCAAATAAGCATACGTCAGGGCTTGCTTCTCTACATTAATCAATTTAGGTGGGTTCAATTTTGTAATCCAGTTTCGGATTACTGTCAGGAAAAGTTAGAAGTGGGCCAGCCCAGCCCAGATAAAATTCTGAAGGTGATTGTTATGTTTCTGCTCCTGAAAAATGCATCTGGGTTGGTGAAAATTGCCGCTTTTCCTGGGAAGGAGATGCAGTGATGGAATAAGCCTGTTCAAGTTGCGCTTGCCGTGGCACGAGGTTGCAACCTGAATAGCAGGTATCGCAATGACCCTGCTCAGGCAGTAGAGCATGAGATTCTTAAACTCAGGGTCGTGGGTTTGAGCACCACATTGGGCAAAAGATTCCTACACCGCAGGAAGTTGGAATATTAGGGTTGCCATATGTCCTCTTTTTCCAGGACATGTCCTCTTTTTTGCTCTTCAAAATGGCAACCCTAGATGTCCATTGTGGCCCTTTCCAACTCTACAATTCTATGACACACACACACACACACACACACCAGGTCTTGTGATTTGGGGAATAGACTGCATTCCCAAGTTCCTTCTAATAATAAGAAGCTAATGTATATCAAATCAGACCAGAGTCTTTCATTTAAAACATGTTCATGATTAAACCGACATAAACATCCAGGCATTACTTGCTCTGGATGGGAAAGCATGTTTGGTCACTGGCGACATTTATGTACAAGCAGGAGATGATAACCAATGGACCTTCTAAGACTCAGCGCCAAAGCCATTTACTTGGGGAATCTTCCAGGTCTCTTACCTAAACACCTTTATTTATTTAATATAATTTAGCAAGAGTTGGCCACTAGGCTTAAAGGCTATTTGGCTACTTAAAGCATTCTTCTTAACAGCAAGGCAATAAACGTAGCCATGAATGTGAGCTTTCTGCTATATCTATATCAACAGATATAGACAACAGACAAAAGTTGTTTCCTAGCATGCCATTATACTCTAGCACATTGATCTTTAGCTGCTGGCTTTGGGACCCACTACCAATAATAATGCAGGTTATTGGGACGTGGGTGGCACTGTGGGTGCCACAGAGCCTAGGACTTGCAGATCAGAAGGTCGGCGGTTCAAATCCCCGCTCTGGCAGAAAGGTGAAAGGTGTTTCCATGGTTCCATGCTCTGGTTCGCCAGAAGTGGCTTAGTCATGCTGCCCACATGACCTGGAAGCTGTATGCCGGCTCCCTTGGCCAATAAAGTGAGATGAGCACCACAACCCCAGAGTCGGCCATGACTGGACCTAATGGTCAAGGGTCCCTTTACCTTTACCTTTACCTTTACCTTTACCTTTACCTTTAACTTTACCTTTACCAATAATTAATTATACCCCACCCATCTGACTGGGTTTCCTCAGCTACTCTACCAAGTTGCAGCCTCATCTAAGGTGGGTCAGCCATGTAGCCATGAATGTGAGCTTTCTGCTATATCTATATCAACAGATATAGACAACAGACAAAAGTTGTTTCCTAGCATGCCATTATACTCTAGCACATTGATCTTTAGCTGCTGGCTTTGGGACCCACTACCAATAATAATGCAGGTTATTGGGACGTGGGTGGCACTGTGGGTGCCACAGAGCCTAGGACTTGCAGATCAGAAGGTCGGCGGTTCGAATCCCCGCTCTGGCAGAAAGGTGAAAGGTGTTTCCATGGTTCCATGCTCTGGTTCGCCAGAAGTGGCTTAGTCATGCTGCCCACATGACCTGGAAGCTGTATGCCGGCTCCCTTGGCCAATAAAGTGAGATGAGCACCACAACCCCAGAGTCGGCCATGACTGGACCTAATGGTCAAGGGTCCCTTTACCTTTACCTTTACCTTTACCTTTACCTTTACCTTTAACTTTACCTTTACCAATAATTAATTATACCCCACCCATCTGACTGGGTTTCCTCAGCTACTCTACCAAGTTGCAGCCTCATCTAAGGTGGGTCAGAACACCAACACTAACAGCATACAAACAGCGTTCGAAATTAGCCAGGCTCCAGGTGTATTTTTGCACCTGACTATCGAAGATGCTTGGGTGTCAGGATGGTGCCTGACATCTCCATCATGAGGAGGTGCATGCCTGGTGGTCATTGGTTCTGGACTGTTTTCACCCATTAATACCACATTTTTCAGAATTCTATCATTATACTTTATCCGCACAACTGGAATGAATTTCAGGAACCAAAACGCTTTTTCTGTGCAGCCTGAGTAGGAGCGGTGAACAGTGTTATGGTGAATTGTTGTAGCTTGTTGTCACTTACCCCAACCAACTGCCTTGCTCACTGTTGTGAAAAATATTCCTACATTATGAATGGTCTGTGTCACCAATTGAGAAAAAGAGGTCGGAATAGGCCAATATATATTGTATGTGGACTGTCCCTGGATCAAGTGACTTTTCTTATTTAAGATGTCAAAGCTCTTAACCTGGCTCAAGGTTGCTTTTGAACTAGCCAGATGTTTAACTGATAAATCACAGCCAGTCAATCCTTTGAAAAATAAGTCTTTCCCAAAACGGCAACTCGGCATTCCATTTTGGCAACTGCAACCTTGGTTTAAGGTGCCATTTGGCTATTAGATTAAATGTCTGAGTTTCGAACATAGCATACAATTATATATGGTTTTATATGGAACAGGTCTCAAATTCATGTTTGAGTTAAAGGCGTATTCTGTGTCTTTTGAAGAACTGAAGACTGCTGCTCTAATGTAACGAAGAAACAGAAAACCAAGATGAGGCCAGTTATACAATTAGGTTTTGTCAACATCAGGGATTTCTTATGGCAGGAATGGGGAACTTGTGGCTGGTCAGATGTTGCTACAACATTTTCCATCACCCCTGGCCTTTCGCCATGCTGGCTGGGACTGATGGGAGTCCAATATCATCTGAAGGGGCCCAGGCCAACATCTGGAGTCCTCAGCCCCAAATGCTGTTTAACCTGCTCCCATCTGCAGGCCAGCGAAGAAACATCTGACAGGGGTAAAGAGGAATTTAAAGCAGGAATGGTCAGCTAGCAGCCTGTGAACACAATCTAGCCCATGCTCTTGCCCGTGGAAGCCTTGCCTGCCTAGACTGAGAGCCTTGGTACAAAGACATGATAACCTATATCACTTATGAAAAAGCAGGAAAATGTCTTCCAAGCTGAGAGAGTGAGATGGGCAGACAAAAGATTCCACATTTGCTGTCTTCGCATTTTGTGAGTCATTCTCCGGGCACGGATAAATTCTGAGAACATGCGCTCCTTTAACTGTCAAACCCTCATTGACATGTAGCAGCTTTATATCTAACAGGGAATAAGGGGTGTACTCACAATACACTTCCAGGCCAGGACAACCATCAGAGAAGCCCTGAGAATTCAGAAATTGGCCACCCACCAAGCATGGCCAGTGGATTTTCATCTCCAAATACAGTGGATGCTTGGGTTGCGAACATGATCCGTGCGGGATGCATGTTTGCAACCCGCAGCGTTCACAACCTGCAGCGGCATGTCTGCACATGCACAGGTTGCGATTCGGCACTTCTGCGCATGCGCAAAAAGCGATTTAGTGCTTTTGCGCATGCGCAGCCACCGAAACCTGGAAGTAACCCATTCCGGTACTTCCAGGTTTTGGCGGGTCCGTAACCCAAAAAAACGCAACCTGAAGCATCTGTAACCCAAGGTATGACTGTAAGTCCTATGAAAATCCACCAGGGTTTGGGGGGTGGGCGGCCAAGGATTTGTTGATTAGCAACACATGATCCCTATGCATGTTGACTCAGAAATCCCAAGGAATTCAATGGCACTTACTCCCAGGCAATTATGTGCACACAACAATATCAGCCTTACACTGCAATATGAAATGTGTGTACAGTGGTACCTTGGTTCTTGAATTTAATGCAGTCTGGGAGTCCATTCGACTCCTGGAACTGTTTGAAAACCAAGGCGCAACTTCCAATTGGCTGCAGGAGCTTCCTGCACTCAAGCAGAAGCTGCGGAAGCCATATTGGACGTTCGGCTTCCAAAAAACATTCGCAAACCGGAACACTTATTTCCAAGTTTGAGGCGTTCAGAAGCCAATTTGTTCAGGAGCCAAGCCATTCAACAACCAAGGTACCACGGTACTTAAGTAACACCTTCTTATTTCAGTGGGATTTGCCTCCATGTAAGCATTCAAGATTTCACCTGAGAACAGACTCCACTGAACGCAGAGGGAACCACTTACTTCCTGGTGATGATGCCTAAGAGATTGTGCAGCTAAACAACATGCTGCCCGTTTCTTTGATATGCCACTAGAGGCAAGCAATCTTCCAAAAGAAAGAAAAGTCAAGGAATGTGGGGGGAGAGAGGGGGGAAAAGGGAAAAGAGAGGTGTCACAGAGCAGTGGTGTCCAAACGTTATCGCAGATGGGTAATGGCAGACAAACTGCCTTAAAAGACGGCTGGTCCACCACTCTCAATCTTCCCCATAACATGCAGCCCCAGAGAGATGTTTGGTGGGTTGCAGGCCTCTGTTCACACAGGAAACTGACTATTGAGAACTGTGTGCCGCCTAGACAATCTACCACCAACACTCTCAAAACAAAACAAAACCATGAACAAAAGTGAATGTGAAATGGCTTCACTGGAGATAAAAAGCTTGAAAACCACTACTTCAGATTATTCATACACACACACACACACACACACACTCCCACACGCACAACGGTTCACCTCAGCTAACCTCCTAGACTGGTTGGCAAAGGTGTTCTTGAGACTGTCATCCCATTTCCTTCTCTTAAAGTGCCCATTTGGTGGGGTGCAGACTTACAGAAGGGTGCTAGGTCACTCACTCATTGTCTAGGGGGAAAAGGTCACTAGCATCTGCAGAGGGAGGGAGGAAAAGAGAGGAAGCCTGCAAAATCCCCCCTTTTCCACATGCCAGCGGTGCCAACTCGAACAAAATATTGAGGGGGGGGGCAGGGAAGCTCCACTTCACATAATCGATCACATGATGATGGGCAGACACACCCTTTGAATGGCAATGCCTATCAACTTTGGGGAGGGGGCAGGCGCCCTCGAATATTATATGGGGAAGGGCCCTAGGAGATGGCTCCTCTTTATGCCACACATGCACAATGCACAAGTGCCGTCGGGCCTGGCAGCCAAAGCGGGACAACGAGGTGAATCTGGGCATCTTCTTAACTCGCTGCATGCAAGAGGCGCGCCACGGAGCCGGGGAAGCGAAGCAGGCGAGGATGGGGGAGGAGGAGGAGGAGGAGAGGCCTTCGCTTCTTCCGACGCCGCTACCTGCAGCCGCACGTCTCCACCACCATATCCTCGTACTGTTTGTAAACCACGTTGTTGCCGGAGTCTATGTACAGAATGCTGATGGGGCTGAGCTTGGACGGCACGCAGCAGCTGGGCGGCGTGGCGTCGGGGTCCATGGAGTTCATGAGCGTCTGGATGATGGCGTGGTTGGTGGGCTCCAGGTGCGAGCGCAGAGGGAAGTCACACACGCCGTCGCAGTGGTACGCCTCGTAGTCCAGGGGCGCGATGATCCAGTCGTCCCAGCCCAGCTCCTTGAAGTTGACGTGCAGGGCTTTCCGGCTGCAGCGGCTCTTGGCCTTCTTGCCGTGGCCTCGCCCCCCGGCTGCCCGGCCCGCCAGCGTGGTCCTCCGACGGCGCCGCCGCTGCTGCTTGGCTAGGGGATCTTGTCCCGAGTCAGGGGGCTCCAGCAAGAGCCCGGGACCGCCGCCCAGAGCCTTGATCTTCTCTCGGATCTCCTTGAAGAGGTTCTCCTTCCGCTTTGTGCGCGAGAAGACCACCAGCAGCGCCCTCTCGTGCGGCTCCGACGGCTGCTCTCTGCGGAAGCCCAGCTGTCCCGGCGGGAGGAGTCTCCCGGACTGCTCCGAGACGACCCTCAGGAGGAAGCAAAGCGACGGACGGGGGTGTCGGGGGCTGCCGCCTTCCTCGGCCCCACCCGTCAAGGCTGCCCACACGTCGAAGACTTCCCACTTGTTGGGCGACGAGGAAGAAAAGCCTTCGGAGTCCAAGAGGTCGCCGGCCCTGGAGTCCAAGAGGCCCGGTTGGTGGCTTTCCCCTTCCGGACAGGAGGAGAGCAGCAGCCGGTGAAGGAGGCCTTCTGGGGAGGTGGCCAAGCTCCGGTTTCCCGGGGGCTTGCGCAGGATCCGCAGCTCGGCGCCCACCACCTCGTCCAGCTCGGGCAGGCTGGAGATGTCGAAGAGGTAGCGCTGCGCCGCTTCCGACGGAGAGTCATCTGCAGAAAGAGAGGAGGGGGACAGAAGGAAACGTGAATCAAGAGCAAGCGCAGAGCTGTGCGCCCTAAAAGCCGCGCTTGGCCCGACGGCGCGGTTGCCTTGTTACCCGAGCCTCTCCCTCCAACTCAGACCTGGAACCTGGAAGTGTCTCTTGGGGACTTCAACTGCCATCAACCCCAGCCAGCAGGGCCAGTGGTGGGAGCTGTCGTTCAGCAGGATCCCGGGAACCCTCTGCCGCGAGTCTGGATTCTCCTGGATCAGGCTATGCGTACTTACCAGGCATGGCCCCTGAATGCGCCTAATTGGCTGATAGGAAGCTGCTGCCTATGAAGCGAACTCTACTTGGTCAGTTACCGGGCCAGTAGCGCCCCAGTCCTGAGATTGGATGGTCATCTGTCATGGATGCTTTCGCTGAGTTTCCTGTATTGCAGAGGGTTGGGCTAGATGACCCTGGGATCCCCTCTAAGTCTACGATTCTATTTGTTACGGTAGAAAGAAAGGGCTTCTGAACATACCTAGAGGCCCTTTGATCCCTACTGCTGCTGCGCCGGACATTCAAGGGGAAGGGATGCGTCTGACAGTTCAGTTAAGCCCAGCGCTTCTCATATATAGACAGGGTGGGCAACTGTGCGACCGTTTGCAGAGCCGCTCCCCCGAAACTCGTTCTCGCTGCTCAGGCCTGGTGGAATGTGCAAGGTCACCTCTGAGCGTGTGCAGAAAACCCGGTCTAAGGTTGCCGGGCGGACAGCGCGGCTGAGGTAAAGGGGCCGTGCGTTTTGGACCTGCTTTTCGTCTCATTTTCGAAAAACAAGCCCCTGGAGAGGCTTGTCTTTGAAACAGACGAGCTGCCCTGGGTCCCTCCCTCCTCTCGCCAGCCCGCGCCTTCCTTCGGGGAGAGACAATGAGAAAGATCTTTACAGTAACCATCTGTATTTATTTCCCAGCCCTCGGATCGAGCAGGTTCTGGAAGGTTGTTTCATGTCTTTCTTGCCTCCTCCGTGCCAAGTTAAACATTTTTCCAATCTGCCAAAGATCATTTTGTTCACGTGTGTGTCCATCTATATCCTTGGAGTTGGGGGCGCAGAGAGGAGAAAGAGGACTGAGCCGCGTTAGTTAGGGGTCTGACTGCTGTTGAAGGGGGTCTGACCCTGCGCACATATTCTTAACCCTTTCCCACCCGCCCTCCCATGTAAATGTTCCAAGCCGGACGTGGCCCTTTTCCTGGGACTGATTAAACCCATCAGACGTGACAACAAATAAACATAATCGGATTAAAATAAATAAAAGGAGGGAGGAGGAGAAGGTATACACGCACAAAACGGGCATTGCTGAAAATACGCTGAGCGTCTATTGGAATCATTCTTACAGCGCGATCCTATTCATTGGCTCCAATAGGTTGCTGCCTCCTAATCACGATCTTAAGCGTATTGCTGGGGAAGCCAATCTCAAAGGGGGGGGGGGTGTTGGGTCCAATCGAAGTTGGGTCTTCCAACTAGGAGCCTGTATTGGCTCCACAGCTTCGCGTTTGAGAGGATACGTGTCCAGGGAATTCAATTGAACTTTCTCCCTGTTCCAGATTGACTCGCTCTTCCATTTTTCCCTTGCTAAGTAAATCCTGAAAGGGTGATGATAACCCACCCTTCCAGGTTGACTTTGAGAACGGGAAAGAATGGAGAGCTGCTGAGAATCATTTAAAAGCTCTGTTGTTGCTGCTGTTTTTAAAAAGTGATCATATCTTGGAAGAGAGAGAAAAGTGGAGCTCTTTAATACCTGGGGGGGGGGGGACGCTTAGAGTATTGATCGTTTGGTAAAGGTAAAGGGACCCCTGATCATTAGGTCAAGTCGTGGCCGACTCTGGGGTTGCAGCGCTCATCTCGCTTTATTGGCCGAGGGAACTGACGTACAGCTTCTGGGTCATGTGGCCAGCATGACTAAGCAGCGCACGGAAATGCAGTTTACCTTCCCGCTGGAGCGGTAACTATTTATCTACTTGCACTTTGACATACTTTTGAACTGCTAGGTTGGCAGGAGCTGGGACCAAACACCCGGAGCTCACCCTGTCGCGGGGATTCGAACCACCAACCTTCTGATTGGCAAGTCCTAGGCTCTGTGGTTTAACCCACAGTGCCACCCGTGTCCCACTTTGATTGTTCAGTAAAGGTAAAGGTAAAGGTACCCCTGCCCGTACGGGCCAGTCTTGACAGACTCTGGGGTTGTGCACCCATCTCACTTAAGAGGCCAGGGGCCAGCGCTGTCCGGAGACACTTCCGGGTCATGTGGCCAGCGTGACATCGCTGCTCTGGCGAGCCAGAGCTGCACACGGAAACGCCGTTTACCTTCCCGCTGGTAAGCGGTCCCTATTTATCTACTTGCACCCGGAGGTGCTTTCGAACTGCTAGGTTGGCAGGCGCTGGGACCGAGCAGCGGGAGCGCACCCAGCTGCAGGGATTCGAACCGCCGACCTTTCGATCGGCAAGCCCTAGGTGCTGAGGCTTTAATCTTCAAAAATCCGTCACATGGAAGATGGAGCAAGCTTGTTTCCTCCTGCTCCGGAGGGTAGGACTCAACCCATGGCTTCGAGGTACAAGAAAGGACATTCCCACTAAATATCAGGAAGAAGTTTCTGACAGTAAGAGTTGTTAGAAAGTGGAGCGGACTCCATCGGGAGGTGGTGGACTCTCCTCCCTTGGAGGTTTTGGGGGAGAGTTTGGATGGCCATCTGTCATGGATGCTTCAGTTGAGATTCCTGCATTGCAGGGGCTTGGACCAGAATCCTCAAGGACCCCTTTCCAACTACAATCCTATGATAAGAAGGAACCGTTCATTGATGTCTTAATTCATATAGCCCAGGGCTTTCGTGGGGAACTCAAATCAAAGACCCCCTTACGCACTGGGGTGGAAAACATCTCCACTAGGGTGGAAAACACCGGGCTGAGTTGTTTGCTCCCTCCATCTCCCCCCAAAAAATCTGACGTAAAAGTCTGGATAGGAACAGATAAGGAGAGGAGGAGACCCCTTTGAATTGCTCAGCTGGTTTCAGTTTTGCTTTGAAACTCCCAGAAACCGCAGCCTGCGGGCCCTGCGCTGCGCTCTTGGAAACAGATTCCTAAGAGGGAAAGCAAGCAGCTCGGATAGATATTCCCCGGCGTCGAGTCCTCCTTCCTCTTGGCCTTCGAAGAGAGATTTTGGGGGGGGCCCTCTCAGAAGCCAATGGGCCTGCACAGAGGGCTTCTCGGTTTCAGCCCCCCCTGAAAACCGGGCTGCTTCCGACGAAGGCTTTCCTTTTCCTTTGGGAAAGCTGGCACTGAGCAGAGCCGCGACCCAGCCCAAGTCCCACGAGATTCCAGTAACCATATTCAGAGTGGGGGTTTTCCCGTGTTGCGGCAAAAACTTGCCAAAAGAGTATTGAGACACCTTAAATGCCGGCAGTTTTACCGCGGCGAAAGTTTTCAGGAACCGCATAAGCTTCCAGTCTTCAGAAGCTTATGCTGCAATAAATGGCTCCGGTTTTTAAGTTATCACAAAACCCACTGCTTTCAGCAGGTGCTTCACCTGTTCAACTCCCCCAGGTGGGGTGGATTAATTTATATATGTATAGAATCCTTAGGGCGGGGGCGGGGGATGAAGCGAAACGCACGTATGAATGTCCGTAAACTCGCAGACCAGAATGCGAACAGACCCACTTTTTCGTGTTTACCCTTCTAGTAGAAACGGAAAGAAATAAGCTGCTGCTTATGATATTTACTAACGGGAAGGTCCAGCCACGCAGCTGGTCCCCTAGACCTAGATACATGCAGGAGCGAGGAAGCTGTGGTTTTCCAGATGTTGGTGGACGTCCAGCTCAACCAACATCTGGCCAATGGGCAGGTGGTCCAACAATATCAGATGGGACATTTTCCCCAATCCCCACCCCTGGATTTAGCTGATAGATGAGATTGATTTTATATATATCCTCTGGAAACGAAGTTCACTTTTATTTCATTCATACGTACTTTAATTTTGTTCATATGCAAACCTCGGTGCGTAATTAAATCAATCGATCAAACGACTAAATATTGCACGGTTGGAGCTCGTGCGGCTCAAGATCTCTCGGTCTGCCTCTCTTTAAAACCAGGTCACCGATCTACCGTTTAAACCTCTGAAATTGCAGAGCATAAATCGGTCTAATTCCGTTAACTTCAGTGTTGAAGTCTGAATCAGATACAACAGGAGCATTTTCCGTCCTCCTGGGACGGATAGCATCCTTTATGGGAAAACTTACACCATAGCTACAAATGCCCCCTTAGGTTATATCCACCAAGGGATATAGGTTGGATCCCTTCCTAAACATTCTCACTAGGAAGTTAACCCCCCTTGATATTCCATGCTGAGGTGGGTTTGGCCGCTAGATTATTTGCGAGGAATCATTAACGAACGGGGAGATCTTTCCAACAGCGCCTGGCGATGATGACCTGCTATTCAACCCATTCAGACACGACAATTTCAGGAGGAATTTCGTATGTGTGTGCGTGCTAAGTGTTCAGCTACCCTGAATTCAGTTATGCTAAATTCAGTTATCCTGCGCCCAAAGCCCACATGCCTCCTTTTCACTTCAAAAGGGACAAGCCGGAGTTATGGTTTAAGGACAGCGGAACCTCGAACCACGGACTCGCGCGCTCGCCTCCCTTTGAGGGCTCCGGGCTCTCTCTCCCTGAGGCAGACCGTCTTCATGGGCGCTGGGGGACCCATAAAGAACAAAACTTCGCGGAACTCACATAGCACTTCCTTTCAGCTATATAGCCCGGGATCCCCTTTTGTCCTTTCTCTTTTTTTAATTCGCTTGTATTCTATTCTGAAGCGTATCGAACCCTTCCACGTTTATATGTCTCCACCAGCCAGGTTGATCGGTGCAAACTGCCCCCATCAGCCTGAAAAATTGGGTTTTTCGTTCTGCTAGAAATAGCGCGCAACTCTGGCGCTTCCCCCGCACCCCACCCCACCCCAAAACTAAATTAACTCCGGGCTTATGGTCTCCTCTCCACCACCCGCAATAAAGAACGACTGGGGGGGGGGCACCACGCACGTTTACCCGGAAGTTTGCTCCCCAATAAGAATGCTTAGCAGCGCAGCCTTTGACAAAAAGACGAATAATGTCCCGGAACTCCTATGGCAGAGAGGGTTACAGCCAAAGTAGATACACAGTTGTATTTTATTTTTTAAATGCTTAACTTCGGTTGGGTCGCGCGTTCTCTCTCTTATTTCTGCGACTTCGCCGTTTATTTTTCATTTGATCCCGTTTTGAAACACGGGTTTGTGCGTCAGCCTCGGCGCAAACTCATGGGAAGGGGACTCACACGAATAAATAGGTGTCCCAAAGCCGAACACAATTAAAGCGCCGTTAAGCGCCGGGGCTCTGCAGAGGAATCACAGAATTGTTGAGTTGGAAGGAACCTCAAGGCCCATCAAGCCCAACAGCCTGCAGTGCAGGAATCTCAACTGAAGCATCCGTGACAGATGGCTACTGAGCGCGTGTTTACATCGCTCCATCTTCAATCTGATTGTTTTAAAACTGGCTGGATTGTGGCCGGTTAAGTAAATAAAATAGCTGCTGTCCGAAGCAGAGTGGAGCGGAGCACTCAAAAGCGGCTTGAGATGTTGGTTAGTCCGCTGCAGGCGAAAACAAACCATTTCCGCCCCGCGGAGCAGGCGCGGTGGGTTGTTTTGCTTTTGGATTTTTTAACGTTTTTGGTGAGAAATTGGCCTCTCCCTTCAGTTCCTGCGTGTCACCTTCTTCCCAAGAGGGGTCGCGTGCCAAATGGCTCCGGGCAGGGCAAGCGGGACAGGGGTTGCGGTGGAAGGCAGTGCGGTGGGAGGCAGGCTGAAGCGCCCCCCCAACTCGAAATGCGTTTACAGCGTCCTGAACCTCTCCACACTTTAATGGCTCCTCCAGCGCAGATTAATGCGCTCCAGATGAACCAAACTGTAAAACAAAGCGCGCGAGCGCGCGCACCCTTCCCCGACCCCACCGCACCGCTTCAGTACCTTGCCAAAGTTGGGAGAACAGGAATGCCACCACCCAAGACTAAGACCCCCCAAAGCTAAAGGAAGAGAAGCGACGTGGGTGGGTGCGGGGGGGGAATAAAGTTGCTCTACGTTAGTCTTACCGCCCCAGGTGACGGGGTGAGAGGGCTGCCCCCCCCCCCAGCAACCTGGCTGTGCCAGCTCAGGAAGAAGGAGGGCGCAAAGTGGCGCGCGACGCGTGGGGAGGCGGCTGGAACCGTGCGTCTTTTGCAGGAGCGCGGAGCGCACTGCCTGGACAAGAGTCCCGCCTGCCCAGCGATGCTCTGGGGAAGAAGGTGGTTCAACCCTCCTCCTGACCCTTGCAGGCAGGTTGCGCTCTGTTCCGCGGCGGAGCTGTATTTGCATGAGGAAGAAGGCGCCCCCGAGGATTGGTCGCCCGGCGGCCACCGCCGCCTCCCCCCTCCCTCCTTTGCCTTACACCTGCTATCTCCACCCACTCCGTCGTCCAGCCAGCAAACCAGATGCACCTCAGCTCTCTTTGCCCGACGCCAGGTGGCCTCCCGAGTCAAAGCGGGCCGCTGAGCTGTCACGCTCGCTGGGTGCCAAAAGCTGGCCCACCCACTGGCAGAAGAGAGAGGGCCCGGAGAGGGAAGCGGCGGGACAGCGCTGAGCTCTCTGCAGTCTGCAGAAAATCCGCCACACAGTGCATTTGGACAGATTTTTCTTGCTTCTCGCTTCAGCTGAAAAATCTTATCTGGTCCGGTCTGACCTCTTTTCTGCTCTCAAAAAAAATATTGGTCCAGTTCTCCCTCTCTCCCTCTCTCTCTCTCTCTCTCTCTCTCTCTCTCTCTCTCTCCCTTCCTTCCTTCCTTCCTTCCTTCCTTCCTTCCTTCCTTCCTTCCTTCCTTCCTTTCCTTTTGCAGCTCCCTTTGGCTCTCAAAAGCAACCGATTGTCAGAGAACGAATGTCAGCCTCTGCAGAAATCTTTGCAGCTCTTGAGCAGAACTCCAACATTTGACTTCCCATTAAACCCCTTGGATTTGGGGTGAGCAAATCCTCCGCAGTTGTGGGGTTGTGTCCTATCAGGTTTGGGCTGACCGCAGTTTTAGATAGACCCCTCTGCTTTCGCGGCTTGGTTTTAAAACAAAACTATTTCCAGCTTTACATTTCCTTGGCTGTTTTCGTATGGTCGAATTACACGCTCATGGGACTGTAGCGGCAGCAATTCTCTGGATTTCCCCCTCCTCTCCCTATATGCTTTTGCTTCGGGCCAACATTTATTTAACAGTTTGGGTTCACATTAAGTCCGCCCCGCCCCAGCTTGAGGATACACGGTGTATTTTTCTCGAAACCTGTGGGGTGTGATGTACACACAAATATTATATATATTAATGTTTTGCCATTTAAAACCACCAAAAAACAACAACAACCAAGCAACGACTCTCTTTTTCTTTCGAATTAGCAAAATTTAGACCAACCTCTCACTCGCAGAGTGCAGAGAGACGAGGTCAGTATTACACAGTCGAGGGGCGTTTGTTGCTTTGCATTAGATCGAGATTAATATTTTAGATCGTTTAGAGTATTAGCTGAAAGAACCGAGAGTAAATTTTCCAAGTACTTTGCATCAGATTTGGACTGCTACCCTACCCCAGGAGGTTGGCAATGTTGATTTCAAACTAACCATCCCGAGCAAGAATCCCGATTCTCGCTTTGGAGTGGAATTGCAAGGTATCCAATCCAAATCAGAACACCCGGCGTAACTGAAGGCCGGGCGCTTGCCCGAGGCAAATCGAGGTCCTTTCCTTCTCTCTCCTCCACCGTTTAGAGCAAGAACTGGGTTTAACTGGGGCGATCCCGGTCAGATTCTTTGTTCGCTGGGAGGGGGCGGGTGAAGCCTGCAATCCTACGCAAACCGCTTACTTGGGGATTTGACCACAGGAGGAGAGGGGGAAGCGTCTCAAGCGAAGCGGGACTCACTTCGGAGACAATAAGCGCAAGAACCGGCTCCCACAAACAGGATCCCACCTGTCCTGGGCAGTCCCACCTGTCCCCTCGCGCGGGGCTCGACGGCTCCTGCTCCAGGGCGCAGGTGCGCGCTGGGCATCCCAACCCATCCCACCCACCACCCTACCCGGGCTGGCTCACCTCGCGGCTGCGCCTGGTCTACGAAGCCCGTGACGGTGTCCGCTCGTCCGCCTCCTTCGACGGCGGGCACAGGAGGCTCCTTGCTCCGGGCCAGGCTGTGGTAAAGCGCTACCATATAGTCGTGAGGCACCACCGTGCCGTTGCGGAACGCGCCTTCGCGCTTCGCCTTCCAGGCTGCCGAGGCGGCGGCGTCTCTGACGTCGAGGTTCTCCTCGTCGGCGGCTGCCGCTTGCGCTGCCGAGGCGGGCAGCAGGGGCCTGACGGCGGCGGCGTCCAGCTGCCACGGGCGCAGCCGGCAAGCGCTCCAGAGGCAGTAGAGGCAAAGCGCCGCGGCCGCCCTCAGCTCCATCCTCTCGCCGTCCTTGCCGTCTGAAGCAGCAGCAGCAGATAGAGCTCGGCGGGCTCCGGGCGGCTCGCGCAGGGGCTTTGAGGGCTCCTCGGACTCCCCGGCCGCTTTTTAACATTGTGTTCACAATCCACGCCGACTCCGCCGACAGCGGCAGGAGGCTTTTTCGGACCCCGCGCAGCGCCCCCTGCCGAGCGGCCGCCGCTTGGCAACGACGGCGCTCAAGCCCTCGGACGCTGCTCCGCCGCGCGCGCAACGAAAAACCCAGAACCAAAACACAAACATTGTTGAGTCATATATTTGCTTTTTTTGCAAGAGCTCCTTCCTGCCTGCCCTCTTCGGTTTTTTTGAAAAAATGTTTCTCTCTCTCCTAAAAAAAAGGGAAAAAAAGAAAACCCCCTTTTTAACTGAATCCGTCGGAAATAACACCCGTAACAAACTGGCGGAGGTGTTTTCGACGTGCGCCCGTTGCCAACTGGGCAGAGCGCAGCCGGGTGCCAAGAGGAGCGCCTCGGAGGACACGTTAAAGGGAACCGGATCGTGCGGAGAAAGAGCCAGAGAGATGTCCAGAGAGGGGTTTTCACCCGGAGCCCGAGGGGGCGGGGGTCCCTCTTTCTCCCAAGGTGGCAGGAATTGGACGCACCCGAGAGGAAGTTACACAGACTTTATAAACTTCCCTGAACTTGCAGAGGAAACGCGCTGCGTTTGCTGATTTCCCCCCTCCTGCTGCTCTGTGTCCTTTTCGATAGAAATCAGAGATCATTTCGCCAGCACCAACAAAAGAGATGTTAAAAGGGGGAGGGAAAAAAGAGCGCGCGGGGGGGGGGGAGACACCCCCTGGCAGTTTAATCCAGGAGAAGCATGTGTGTTTGTGTGTGTGTGTTAGGAGGAGTGGCATCGTTTTGCTCTGGGAGTGAGGCCCCGGTGAGGAGTTACTTCCAAGAACCATGCTTCGAATTGGCTGTCGCAGAGAGGACCACTCCCAGCATTCCTTGGACCAAGGGCGCTGCTCGATTTAAACCGCTGCTGTTTCTAGTTTTTCATCATAGAATCGCAGAGTTGGAAGAGACACCCAGGGTCATCTAGTCCAACCCTCTGCAGTGCAGGAATCCTGCCCACAGCCAATGGGGGGGGGGTCTCCAACCCCCCCAACCTTCCAATTAACAGCCAGACACACTGTGCAATTGTGGGCTGTGTGTGTCTTTGGGGAGGGGCAACAACTGATAGCTTTCATTATCCTTTGTAAGCCGCCTTTGCAATGAAAGGCGGCGTAAAAAAGTGACAGAAAGGTTGTTACTCTTACTACCAGTATTGCAGTACAGTGGTACCTCGGGTTAAGTACTTAATACGTTCCGGAGGTCCCTTCTTAACCTAAAACTGTTCTTAACCTGAAGCACCACTTTAGCTAATGGGGCCTCCTGCTGCCGCCAGCGGCCAGAGCACGATTTCTGTTCTCATCCTGAAGCAAAGTTCTTAACCCGAGGTAATATTTCTGGGTTAGCGGAGTCTGTAACCTGAAGCGTATGTAACCTGAGGTACCACTGTAGTGCTATTGCTGTGCTTTTTCCCCTCCACAGATCTTTGCTGCGTTTTCAATGCTACTGCTGTCTATCCACGTACCCATTAAGCCACAGAACAGCCACCACCCTAACCATAAGGAGCGCGCATTCCTTCCCCTGCGAACTTGATTTCGAACCAACCTAAACTTGGTTCATTTCGCGCGCGGGTGCAAGTTGGAAGCGTTTCATTTACGCAGGGATCGTGTGGGGGACGGAGACGGGGACGAACCTGTGTGACTCCAGATGTGACTGGAGTAAAAGCTATGCTGGAGGCCAACTTCTGGGGACCCCAACCCTGAATGATGCAGGAAACAGTGGCACCCAAATTGGACACGCCTTAAATAACAACAAAAAAATCGTTCCAGGATGTAGGGCCAGGCTGCCTGTTTCCTCCTCCCCTTCAATCGAGTGGGTCCCATTTCTTTCCGTGTCTGTATGTTCAGGGGCAGACTGAGAAAAGAGATCTTTTTTAAAAGTCGAGGCTGGTTTCCATCACCAGCCAAAATAAAGTATTTCAGAATTTCAGAAGCCAGTTCCTCGCTTCTGTGGCCTGTTTGGCACCGCCGTCCTTAAACCAAGAGTTTGTCGGTGATGCTGGCAGAAAATGGTCGTTAATCTTTAGGACAGAAGGAGATCCTCGCTTGAAAGGGGGGAAATGAAGTCGATCAAATCTCTCTCTCTCCGCCCCCGCAAAGCCGCCCTCCCGCCTGCCTGAGCGTTAATGTTTTGTTTTCTCTCCTCTCGAGGGCTTCCTTGGTAAAATTCAGATGTTTCCTTGGATCCCAGTTAAAATAACAAACCGCGGTATTGACTCGGATGTTATTTCAAGTTTTTTCAGCCCTTTGCAGGGTGTGTGTGTGGAGGGCGGAGTGGGGAGGGGAGGGGGAAAGGAGAGAGATGGGGAATGTCTGTTTTCTCCACAAATAATAAAACAACACCCAAAGCATCAAGATCGGCGGCGGTTAATGCCATCAATCGTTTTGGGAGCGCGCTGCTAGGGAACAGATCTGAGAGATCAAGGTTCGTTTCGTTCATTCTGCAAGGGCTTGTGGCTCTCTGTTGGTTGTTTGCGGGGGTCTTCTTCTTGCCCCTGGCACAGGCTGCCGTGATTGGATTCCTTACCACCAGAGCAGTCTCCTGTCCAAATGATGCTCCTGTATAATAAAAATATAATGCAGTCAGCAAGAGGAATGGCGAGTTCTGCGGAGCGAGGAGAGTGGCCTTTCGCCCAGTCCATCCAAACCACACAGTCTGCAAAAAAACAAACACCATTTCATGTGGAAGCCACCAATGGATTTCTATGGCGCTTCCTCTCTTCCACGCCATGTGGATGGCCTTGTTGCATCGCCAGGAAACTTCCGATTGCCCTGCATTGTTTTGTTTTGTGTTTAATCTGCTTGGTGATTCGTGAGCAATTGACCGTCGGGTAAAGCAGAACAGTGAGAAAGAGACGAAATATCGGCGTTTCTTCTCCCAGGCCCTTCTTAACATGGAGGCTGAAGCTGTCTCAAGGTTAAATGTCTGTCTGTCTGTCTGTCTGTCTGTCTGTCTGTCTGTCTGTCTCGCTTGTCTTCCAGAATGGAACCCAGGATATCTCCCATCTAAGTGCAGGACCAGACCCAGTCCTCCTGCTTCATCTCAGCAACGCTTTGGCTTCACGTATCTTTAGACCACACCGGGAAAGGAACACAAGCGAACCCTTCGCATTTCAGTCCTAGGCTGAACCCCAAGGACAGAAGCGATAGCCAACTACACTCCCCACCCCCGCGAAGCTTCCTCTGAGACCTCACCTGTGTTCCCCGAAGGGTAGCAATCGTCGCGTCTGAACGCCCTTCACGTACGTTTGTTTGTTTGATAAGTAAACACACAATAAATTATTTCAGCGGGCTCCCGATGTTAACCCGACACACAACCCAGTCCATGCTTTAAAAATCCCACGGGATTCATTTAGCCTCAATGGAGGACTGCAATCCTAAATCCCATATGCAGTAAAAATAAAATAAAAATATTTTTTTTAAAAAAACCCCAACCCCCCCCCCAACATGACTGCATTCAAGACTTTGTGGTTGGGGCTGCAAGCGAGTTTAGCAATCCAGGTAGGCTTTCTCCAGCCTCCCAACCCAGTTCGCAACCCAAAACGGGGTTTGATTTTCCAAACGCTTTACAGACCACCTTAACTAGTTCTCTATCTTGGTCTATATCTACTTGGGAGTATGCCAGCCAGCTAGACGGGTAGACCTGAGCCTGCAAAGGCAGCCTATAAATCTATTCGTTCATTAAGCTCCGCCGATGCCAACAGAAGTTACTTAGGCGCCTCTGAACCCGAGCCTCGGCCCCACAATTCAAGTCATCAGCAATGAGATGTCCATGAATGCCCGGTTGCTTGTTTGGGTGTCAGCCTAACAAGGGCAGCCAACACACGCTTGCTGGGAGATAAGTTTCCTTGGAGTCATACAGAGCTTCTCAGTGCTTTCGATGGCATCGCCTCTCCCTCCAAGACAATTTTCTGCGCGCTTATCCTGGACACCTCGGGACGCCCCTTCGAGCAAATCTGAGCGAACGGAAGCGCCACGGAGAAACATCGCCGCGCAACGGAGTTCACTGCAGACCCAAACGCACTTTCCTTTGAGGTTGCTCCTGAGCTGATGCCATGGGCAACCTCTTAGTAAGATAAGTTAAAGGCTAGGGGATATATATATACATACATACCTCGAATATATGCTCTCATGCCCCAGTGCTTCTCTTGCAGCGGAAGTCAGTCTCTCCAGGGAGCTTACTTCCAGGTGTGAAAGCAGCACAACGCAGCCTGACAATGTCATCTTAACAGTGCCCACGCAGAAGGGAGCCCCACTCTGCCCAACAGGGCTTACTCCCAAGCGTTATCAGCCCCATGCTCTAACCACCTGGGCTGCCCAGGCTATCAAAGTCATAGAGTTCAATCGGGTTTGGCGCTGCTAAGGCTTTTAAGGTGCCAGGGAACTCTCTTGGGGTCTATGCTGCAAGGCAGTGCAAAACACCGGTGAGCTGCGGTGTCTGTTTTAAATGGAAAAGCAGGTTTTACATATACAGTGGTACCTCAGGTTAAGTACTTAATTCGTTCCGGAAGTCCGTTATTAACCTGAAACTGTTCTTAACCTGAAGCACCACTTTAGCTAATGGGGCCTCCCGCTGCTGCCGCGCAATTTGTGTTCTCATCCTGAAGCAAAGTTCTTAACCTGAAGCACTATTTCTGGGTTAGCGGAGTATGTAACCTGAAGCGTATGTAACCCGAGGTACCACTGTAATGAGAGGGGGAGAGGATGGGAAAGGGAAAGAAGACGGAAACTTGATTCTTCACCACTGCTTTTTAGTCCTGCTCAATATGTTGTTATATCAGGGTGCTTGAAGCGGACCAGAAGCCTTAAATCCTCTTTCTTTACTCCTTTGAACGACGCTTCTTCAACAGTTAGAAACTACAAGCAAGCAAACAAACAAATAAAAAAGTTGGGTTAGCTCAGTCATTAGAGCATGAGACTCTTAATCTGAGGGTTGTGGGTTCGAGCCCCACGTTGGGCAAAAGGATCCTGCATTGTAGGGGTTGGACTAGATGACCCCTGGACCCCAACTCTGTGATTCTAAGTTTCTACCTCGGGGAGGTTCACGGAAAGTGGAGATGCCCTGCGGAAGGAGACTTGACCTGTGCCATGGCAGTGACAACCGGAGGTCATTGACTAGGCTGTCAGAATATTGAAATTGAAGTTAGTTTGTTAAAGTTTCTGAAAGTGTAATAATAAAAAAATATATATGTGGCTGCCTTTGTATGCAGGAGAGAAAGGGGCGCTGTTTGGGTGGAGGAGACGGGAGTTCTCCGCCTCAGATCATCCCTTAATGGATAAAGTCGCTAAACCAAAAACCATGAATGGCCAATGCGCTATTAGCTCCCCGAAATCTGGGATGCACAAAGAGGGGAGAGAGAAACTGGACGCCTCCGTTTGCGCACGGGGGAGAATCTCCAGCGCTTCCTCTCGGGAGTGCGAGTGAGATAGACGCAGACACCTCTCTTGCGCCCCCGAAGGTGTTTCATTATCATCGCGAGGCTCCCCGACGACAGGTCCCGCCGCCTCGCCTCCTGCTCTCTCCTCGCTCGAAGTGACGGGTCTCTTACGTCGGGTCATCTGGCGCTGGGCAGCCGCAGAGGCTCAGGGCGCACGCTGCTGCAAAGAAGGTGGCTGAAGGCTGCCTGTAGCCTTCAGAAGAGCCTCAGGCCTGAGGAAGGGTCGGCGAAAGGAGAAAACGTTTCCTTCTCCTCCTCCGCTTCTCTCCCTCGCACATCCCCACGGCCTCTCCCTCTCCCATGGCGCCGAAATGCTTCCATCACGGATAGAGAGAGGCGCTCTGTGAGCATCAGTCGCCACGCACGCTTCCAAGTTCTCTCGGCTATCTATGTTTAGAAGGATCCCCCACCCTAAAAAACAAAAGGCACGAGGCTAAACAAATCGGAGCATCTGCCAGTCAGATGAGACAGATAGACCCTTCTGCTTGACTGAACCAGCCGGCTCACACAAAGCGTGGGGCTATCGCTCCTGAATCTAGCCTGGACCATCTATGACACAGCCTAGGCTGGCTGTTTCTTCAAAGGGGTAGGCGCAGCTGCAGAAAGTGCAGAGATTCCTTGTTTTGTTTTAATTTTTATATTTTCTTTTCAATTCTTCAGTGATATTTTGACAAAAATACATTTCCCAACAAATATATGTATTTTGACTTTCCCCTGTTCTTTTTTTTTTTTTTGCAGTTTTAGATGAATAACACTGTATTTCCTTCATTCCTCCAATTACAGTGGTACCTCGAGTTACATACGCTTCAGGTTATAGACGCTTCAGGTTACAGACTCTGCTAACCCAGAAATAGTACCTTGGGTTAAGAACTTTGCTTCAGAATGAGAACAGAAATTGTGCTCCGGTGGTGCGGCGGCATCTGGAGGCCCTATTAGCTAACGTGGTGCTTCAAGTTAAGAACAATTTCAGGTTAAGAACGGACCTCCGGAACAAATTAAGTACTTAACCAGAGGTACCACTGTAATAATTACTCTCTAGTTATATTTTAACATTAATTTTAACTGTTTGATTTAAGTTAATCCTGCTAATGGTACAATAACATTTCAGATAATCCACAAAACTTTCCTCTCGCTCCCTTAATGCTCCCGTAAGGTTTGCCATTTTGGCATAGTCCATTAATTTAGTCTGACATTCTTCCTTGGCTGATACAGAAACTGCTTTCTATTTCTGAGCATAAATCACACTGGTTGCGGTCGTAGCATACATAAACACGTATTTATTAATTTTTGTAATTTTTGGTATCTCTGTACCAATTATCCCTAAAGAGTTTCCTTGTTTTAGACTGAGAGCTTGTTCTCCTCCATGGACACTGGACTCAATCCCCCAATAATCCAACCATTGCCCACGGTGGCTGAAGTGGGGAGGGGGTTTAGAGTCTAACATATTGTTATGGATTTGGGGCACCCCCAATTCCCTAGAAATGAATAAATGGTAGGATTTTGATTATTTGGGGTGTGAAATACCAGCTCCAGAGGAATCCCTGGGCTAGCCTATGCAAAATGACCTGGCCAAACTAGGGCCATTGAGAGCCATTGGCAATGCAAGAGAACTCATTCCCCCTTGCCCTGAGGTGTGACCAGAGACAGGGGATTTGGAAGGCCTGCGTAACTGGGTATGAGGGGGCAGCGTTTTTAGCAAGGTGTTTTGGGAGGAAGGAGGAAGAAGAAGAAAGACTGGGATCCATCTTGGGCAGGTTGACTGGGAGAGATGCCTTGGACTGCCCTGCTGTGGGGAACAAGCTTTCTTGAAATAACCATGGTGTAAGATCTGGACTACCTCCATGAAGAGTGAATGTGTAAATGGGTGAATGAACCACATTTCTTATAGCTATGACAGTCTCCATCTTGTCTCAGTTCTCCAAGGGAACACAGACCCTGGGTGACTAGAACCCCATAGACTTTTCCCACTGCTCAGCAGAGAGAAGGAGCAACACCCAAGTTTTAAACTATGTATCTGGAGTCTCCTTAACAAACTACAGTTCCCAGGATTCTTTGGGAGAAGTAGTGATTTAAACGCATAGTGTGGTTAGGCCTATGTCAAGCTACTGGTCTCGTTTGCCTGTCGTCGTGTCTGCTATCACTAGCTCTCCAAGTTCTCAGGCCAAGATTTAACCCAGGTTTGCTGTCCGAGACCCACCCACCCCTCTCTTTTCTGGAGAACAATGAATTTTAGACCCCTACACAGAACGCCTGTGCTACTTTATCATTATGCCCGACCCACCAGCTGGATTATCCGGGAAGTCCCTTCGTACAGGTCTGGATATGTGGCTTGATTAATAATTTCACTGGTTGCTCCGCAGTCCGCATCCCATGGACTTCAGCGAGATTTCTTCTGATTTATGCTGACAGTCAACCATCGCCACCCTTCCATCTTCTGCCGATGTGTTCTGAGGGATGCACGTGGTAACTGAACATTCTGTCCTCTCCGTCCCAGAGTGTCCATCAAAATGAGGAAACGCAGTGCGTTTCCCCCATCTGTTCTGCATTGAAGCTCCATCGAAACCCTTTTGGGTTTTCTTAAATTTCCATCTACCCTGCCCAGTCTAGGCCAGCTGCAGGACCTTCCAATGCTGTTGTGGCTCAGAAGTTCCTCAAGCGAATCTTCCCCTTCCCTCCCCACCCCCGTTCCGCCGCCCCTCCTTGGGACAGATTGGGACTGCTTTGGGTAATAATGCAAACATTTGTTTTTCTTTGTGTATACATACACTGTTGTGTTGGCAAACCGCTTCCTTGGACCTGCCACTGCTTTTCTTTTTTTTAATAAAAATAAAAGCCTCATTAACAGATTGCCATAACAGAAATTGGAGAGGAAAAGCTGCAATTTATTTTATAACTCAGTTAGTGAGTTAATGGATAGGGGCGGGGGGGGGGGACACATACACATGTAGCCAAGCCTTATTACTTTTCTCTTTTGACTCATCTGAACTTTCCAACAATCAGAAACTTGTTCCAGCTCAGGATAACATCCCTTTCCACTCCGGGGGACTTGCCAGTCTCAGCCTTAATCCCCGACACCTGCCCTTAATCAGATGTAGGCAAACCTCCCTCTCCATGGCTTCATTGACTGCCAAATGTCTATGCCCATCTCCTTCCCTTCGTACTAACACATTCTCTGGAGAACTCTCCAACAGATGATAAATCATTTAACTGTCCTCCTGGTCACTCTTGAAATGGAACTGAAACTAGCAGGGATTCCTCCCCATAAGAGTTCCCGCTCTTTCCCCTTGACAAAAACCCTGCACACTCCAACTTTCAGAAGTCCCGTATTTTTCGCTCTATAAGACGCACCTTGTTTTTGGAGGAGGAAAACAAGAAAAAAAATATTCTGAATCTCAGAAGCCAGAACAGCAAGAAGGATCGCTGCGCAGTGAAAGCAGCAATCCCTCTTGCTGTTCTGGCTTCTGGGATAGCTGCGCAGCCTGCATTCGCTCCATAAGACGCACACACATTTCCCCTTACTTTTTAGGAGGGAAAAAGTGAGTCTTATAGAGCAAAAAATAGGGTAATTCCCACAGAGTTGGGGCTTTTTTCAGCTGGAACTCATCGGCACTCTTGGGTGGGTGCCATTGCCAGTATAAGACGAGGGAGGTGTTCATGGTGAGTTCCAGCACCTCTTTTTCTAGAAAAATAGCACTGCACCGAGTTAAATAGGACTTCCTCCCAGGTAAGTGGGTCTCACATTGTAACCTCAGCGTTTGGCTGTCTGTTACCTTCTCTGGCCAAATCAAGTGACGTTTCAGATTGAGGCTGTGTACACATCTGTGGTTTGGGAAGCTGTTGACATATGGTGTTAGCCTGCATCTATATTTCCTCTTATGACACATTGCATTTTGATGCATTCTCTCTAAAAACAAGTTTCAATTCAATCTGAAAAAAGAGTGACCTAGCTGCATTTTAAGCCAGCGAATGTGAAAAGAGTCAAACACAAGCAGAACTCTGCCAGATCTCATGTGGCGTCCTGTTTCCCCAAGTGGACAGTCAATCCCCAGAGTGGGAAATAATCCTTTTAGCAAGTGGTCTTCAGAGCTGCTACCTCTGCTACCTAGTCTTCTGCTTCCTGTGGGAATGTTGTTGGCTCCCAGTACATTTCCAAGCACGATTCAAAGTGTTGGTGCTGACCTTTAAAGCCCTAAACGGCCTCGGTCCTGTATACCTGAAGGAGCGTCTCCACCCCCATCGTTCAGCCCAGACACTGAGATCCAGCGCCGAGGGCCTTCTGGCGGTTCCCTCATTGTGAGAAGTGAGCTACAGGGAACCAGACAGACAGCCTTCTCGGTAATGGCGCCCGCTCTGTGGAACACCCTCCCATCAGATGTCAAAGAGATTCAGAAGACATTCAGAAGACATCTTAAGGCAGCCCTGTTCAGGGAAGTTTTAAATATTTAATGCTGTACTGTTTTTAACACTTGATTGGGAGCCGCCCAGAGTGGCTGGGGAAACTCAGCCAGATGGGCGGGGTATAAATAATAAATTATTATTATTATTATTATTATTATTATTATTAGAGAGGATACATTGATTAAATAAATATTATCCTTCCTCGTTCACACTAGAGAGTCAGTAGCAGAGTACATTCCCCAGTATAGAGGAGGAAGCTAGTTGGTAGATTAGTTTCAATCTCTTTACTTAAGCAATCCAGTCTGGCCCAGATTGGGTTTCTTTCTGGTAAATTCCCCTTTTATGCCTCCTAAAAAGAATTAAGACGCAACAGTCTTCTTTAAAAGTAACAAGAAGTTTACTCACATTCAGTTCACAGTAGGTTCCCTGAAAGCAGACTTTAGCTTGTAGTTACAGAACAGAGTTTGAGTTCATCCCATATGGGGACTGAGCTCATGTGCTGCTGGCTGAGAGCCAGCAGACAGCAAAATAACATCAAGAGCACAGCATCAAGAGTTGAAGAACAACAAGAGTCAAAGAGGAAGATGGCTGCATGACCAGCCCTTTTATGGGGTCTCACAGGGTCATGTGACCTGGTCACATGCAGGGGGAGGATGCTCCAGATCAGGTATGACAGGAAGTCTTCTTGGCTGAAGTAACACCCCCCTGTGTGTCCACTCTGGCCAAACAGGAAGTGTTGTACTTGACTGCTTATGTTACATCCCACACTTCCCATAGCAGAAATTAGTCATTGCTTTGTTCACACATACATGCAATCCCTGGGTTCCTCCATACAGGCTTGCTGTATACTTGATGCCTGGCTACTGACTGTGTGGACTGACTTCAGGGAAGAGCCTTGCACAAGACATAGAAGGAACAATTGGTGCTGGTATTACATGGATCTGTGATGGCCTTTTATTAACACCGGGAAGTCATCTCTGGATATTGCAATCTATAAGTTTTAAAGATGTGAGCAACCCCACAGATTTAGGCTGCCCCCAAACTACTGCGGTATGACTTACCAACTGGGGGGGCGTGGTGTTTTGCGTTCTTCCTCTTCTCCATTTTCATTTTCCACCCCACCCCCAAATTCCTAATGAACAACACCCAATTGTCTGTGCCAGTAACCACTCCTTCTTTCCTAAGTCAGAGATGGTGAACTGCTCATATTTTACAACAGCATTAAATAAGACGGAAAGACAGCAACCCTGAGAAGGAATCCTTTTGAACTGAGTAGCGTAAACACAGATGATGGGTCAAATTTCATATATATATATATATATATATATATATACATATACATATACATATACATATATATATATATATATGGTATATATATATATGGTGTGTGAGTGTGTATGTATAAAATTAGTTTTTTAGCATATCATTTTCAACCATTATTAAACATACTTTTATATCTTATACATTTTTTTTTTACTTCCATCAATCACATCTGAAAAATTTCCAATCTTTTTGACTTAATATACATTTCTTACTTTCACTATTAAATTTAAATATCATAACTAATGTCTCTCTTCTTTCTCTCTTCTTTGCAATATTTCCTATATTCCGCCTTACAAAGCTTCTTGTAGTCCTGCTAGCGTAATTTGTTGATTACAGTTGCTCTTCAAATAATTCATAAATTTCTTTCAGTCTTCCAGGGCACATCCTGGCATGAGCACCAAGAAGAGTGACCAAGCTGATCAAGGTTCTGGAAACCAAACCTTACGAGGAACAGCTGAGGGAGCTGGGTATGTTTAGACTGGTAAAGAAGAGTCTGAAAGGAGATATGATAGCCATCTTCAAATATCTCAAGGGCTATCGCATGGAGGAGGGAGAAAGCTTGTTTTATCCCTGGAAGGGAGAACTCAAACCAATGGCTTCAGGTTACAAGAAAGGAGATTCTAGCTAAACATCAGGAAAAACCTTCAACAGTGGAACAAACTCTAACTAGAGGTGGCAGACTCGCATTCCTTAGAGGGTTTAAGGCAGAGGTTGGATCGCCATCTATCTTGGATGTTTTAGTTGAGATTCCCTCATTGCAGGGGTTTTGACTAGATGACTCTTGGGATCCTTTATAGTTCTACAATTCTAGGATTCTATGACACCATGTTGTGTCCACTACAATAGCAGCATAGCCAGCCAGGGCCGGCCCAAGACATTTTGGCACCTGAGGCAAACACTCAAAATGACACCCCCTTCTTGCCAGAGAAGAAGGGGTGAGTAAAGATCTACATCAGGAACAAGTGTGTGTGTGGGGGGGAATAAAGATCTTCATCTCACCTCACAGATGACGCTCTGGTTATAGGAGTAGGATAAAAGACCCCTGACCATTAGGTCCAGTCGTGGCCGACTCTGGGGTTTCGGCGCTCATCTCACTTTATTGGCCGAGGGAGCCGGTGTACAGCTTCCACGTCATGTGGCCAGCATGACTAAGCCGCTTCTGGCAAACCACAGCAGTGCATGGAAATGCTGTTTACCTTCCCACCGGAGTGGTACCTATTTATCTACTTGCACTTTGATGTGCTTTCAAACTGCTAGGTTGGCAGGAGCTGGGACCGAGCAACAGGAGCTCACCCTGTTGCGGGGACTCAAACCGCTGACCTTCTGATCAGCAAGTCCTAGGCTCTGTGGTTTAACCCACAGCGCACCCGCGTAAAGATCTACATCAGGAACAAGTGTGTGTGTGTGTGTGGGGGGAAATAAATGTCTTCATTTTACCTCATGGATGAGGCTCTGGTTATAGGAGTAGTATACTTATATACTATTCTTGAGCACAGGCTCTCTCAGTAGCCAACAAAGTGTTAAAATAAAACTAGAATTCTACTGAAAGCACAGTTACAATGAAAAGTAAGTAAGTAAATAAATAAATGCAGGCAACCAATGCACAATTTTCTTTCTCTGGGGAAAAAAACCCCTATATCCTAAGAGAGAAAACTTTATTGGGTTCTGTGACAGTGGTCACAAATCTTGGTTCCCCCACTAAGCTTAGTCTGGGTGACGAAAGAAATTCTACTTGCCTACAAATAGTGTCTGCATAACTGAGTCTGTGGTAGAATTAATCAATAAGACTTCCAGCAACCCTATGAGTTACATTATACCAGGGAAAGGGAACCTGTGGTTTTCTAGGTGTTTGGAAACGTCAGCTGGTGCAGAATTTGGAAAGCCAGGTTGCTCCCTGGGGCAAGGCGGTTTGAGCATATGACACCGATCCCGGCCCAACAGCACTGGCTGCCAATTAGTTTCTGGGCCCGATTCAAAGTGCTGGTTTTGACCTATAAAGGCTCAGGACTGCAATACAACTCTGGGTACTAAATAATTAGTAAAATAATTAGAGAATGATATGAGACAACCTTCAAGGAGGGCTGGAAACTGTAGAGTACTTTAAAAATGACTGTAGACATGTTAAAACACTAGCTGGTTTGGAGCAAGCTCAGCAGTAAAAGCTACTCAGAAAACCAGGTGGAGAAAAGGAAGGAATAGATTAATCATAATATGCAGCAGCGATAGGCAAGAGAGGAAACCATGGAAGGTTAGAAAGGAAGTTGATCAGTAAGGGAAACTGCTTGATTAATTTTATTGCATTTTTGGAAATTTTATTAAAAAAAATTGAAAAAATTAGGATGAAAAAATATATATTATTTATGCACCATCAGAGCTTTTCGGAATGCACATTACAGATGACCTACAGGTTTTCAGTCCTGTACATGTCTACAGTCTCTAATAACATCAGTTTGGCACTGAACTGGATAAGCTCCTTTGTATAAAACATGTACAACTGTTCCTGTTATGAGAAGACAACTTACCAAACCTTTTCAAACATCAGCACCCAGAACTGATAGCATCTGAATTTAAGACTCTTCCTAGAAGTTTGCTCAAGGAAAAGCCTTTCCCAAGTCATACACAGGAAAAGAGCTCCACCGGGTGGCTGATGGTGTCTATCTCATCCTTCAATACATGCTCCATATTAAAGAATAAACAATAATTGTACAAGAAGGATCTGTGAAGCAAGAGATAGTAGGTCCATCTGGTCCACTGTGTGTACAGAACTGAAGTTCTTCTTATTTCTTCATTTGATTTCACTTTAAAATTGTGTACCGCCTTTCTAAATTACTATGCAGAAGGAAGTTTACAACATCAAAATATACAACAAAGAACACATACCTTACAATAATCTGATCCAATACAGAAAGTCATAATAGAACACAACTTCAAAACGGAACAACTTTTATAAAATAAAGTAATATTCAATAATCTATTAGAATCTAATAGTACAACAATAGTACAACAATCTAATCAACTCTCAAAACATCAGCAAATAATAATTAAACAGAAATTAACTCTGAACAATTACAATAACTAGTTACTAAACTATGATCAATAAAAAGAACTGCAAGTCACGATGTAATAAAAATACCACAATACATACAAAGCCATCTAAAAGGATCAAACTGAGAAATTAAGATGCAGAACTTATAAAACTGTTTTAAAAAATATATATTGCTATTTCTTTGACTATGGCTGTTTGGACAAACTAGCATCCAATGTAACATAAGAAAAATGTTTATTTTCCAGTTATTCTGTTCTCAGATTGATGCCCTGACTTGCAGAAGCTATCCAGGATTTTAGGCAGAGAATCTTTCCCAGGTGCTACCTGGGACATTCTGCATGCAAAAGACTTTATTAGATTTTTAACTTTCAGACAAATTGAACATTACAAAAACAGCTATCATTATACAACGTCTGGAGAAATAAACCTATTATCACAACAGTATAGCAAGATCATTAAGTTTCATGGTAGGCTTCCAGTTGTCTGTTTATGTAATTAACCAAAGTCATTCTTCTATAAGTTTCCATGGGAGTCATACTCGCATAAAGTTATTTTCTTCTCAGGATGCCTTTTCAATAGAGCAGTGCCAAACATCTGCAAATTTGCCTGCTTCCATGCCATTCTCCGTAGCTTTTATTTTATCAGTTAGTGTTTTTTTCTTGCATTAATGCAATGTTCCAAATTTTCTGCTGCCCCCATTTCTGAGAAATTTAGATGTGTGGCCTTCCGTTTCTTTGCAAACGTTAGTCATGCTGCCGTTAATAATTAGATCCCGAAACATGTTTTCGTAAGGTGAGTCATTGTAAATATTGAATAAAGCTATTTGGGGATGCGGCTGCAGAGAACCACTTTGTTATTTTGTCAGACTTTTGCAGCATTAATTCAAGTGAAACTGCATTTTTATTTTACAATCCCATCATGCGAGGCTTTGGAAACGTTCGTGTCCCATCAGCAACCATGCTAGAAATTGTCATTACAATTGTACCTTAGTTTTCAAGCAGCCTAGTTCTCAAACATTTTGGCTCCCGAACGCCACAAACCCAGAAGTGACTGTGCTGGTTTGCAAACTATTTTTGGAAGCCAAATGTCTGACAGGGCTTCTGATTGGCTGCAGGAGCTTCCTGCAGCTAATCAGAAGCCGTGCTTTGGTTTCCGAATGTTTTGGAAATTCAACGAACATCCAGAATGAATTCCGTTTGACTTCCAAGGTACGACTGTAGTGGGAATGTTTGAAAACGTTCCCGTTGCTGATTTCTTCTTCAACTTTCTGTGCACTGAGATTGCTATCAAGGAAACCTTGCTTTTGCAAAGATCCAGACCTTTGGTCACTGCTTTCAGATTGTACTGGTGTAAGAGCTAGTTACACAAGCAATAAAGTTTTTTCCTGGACTCTATCACATCAGGCTGCAGGTGATAGGCACACCTTCCAACATTTCTCTGATAAAAATAGGGACGTCCTATTTAATAATAATAATAATAATAATAATAATAATAATAATAATAGCTTTATTACTTAAACCCTGCCCGACTGGGTTGCCCCAGCCACTCTGCATGCCTTCCAACATTTATAAAAACACAGTAAAACATTAAACATAAAAAACCTTCCCCACACAGGGTTGCCTTCAGATGTCTTGTAAAGGTGTATAGTTACTTATCTCCTTGGCTCAAAGGTTGCATAACTCCATACCCGCCAACATTTCTCTGATGAAAATTGGGATGTCCTAAGGAAAAGTGAAACATTCCTTGATCAGATCAGAAACCAGGACAGTTTCTGTAAATCTAGGACTGTCCCTGGAAAATAGGGGCACTTGGAGGGTCTGTGGTAGGTTGCAAAAAAAAGAGAAAGAGAAAAAAATAAGTGGTGGTGGATGGATGAGAAATATACTACTACTACTACTACTACTACTACTACTATTATTATTATTATTATTATTATTATTATTATTATTTACTTATACCCTGCCCATCAGATCGGGCCTCCCCAGCCACTCTGGGCAGCTTCCAAGAGGATATTAAAAACACAATAAAACATCAAACATTAAAAACTTCCTTAAACAGGGTTGCCTTCAGATGTCTTCTAAAAGTCACATAGCTGGCGCCACTACCGAGAAGGCCCTCTGCCTGGTTCCCTGTAACCTCACTTCTCGCAGTGAGGGAACCGCCAGAAGGCCCTCGGCACTGGACCTCAGACTCCAATGCACTGAGAAAAATAATTTGACAGCGAGAAGGCTCAGTTAAACAGCTCCCTATTTCACCCCCCTTCTTGAGTGTTTTTCCCCTCTCTCATGGGATGTCCCTGAGCTTCTCCTTTCCAAATTAGTATAGTCCATTCTAAACTTCTTCGCCTGATCTTTGTTCAGTCAAGCCCTTAACACCTCCTTGTCAGGCTCCCCTTTTTTTTTCTCTCACCCCCAAACACAGTCCTTCCCTTGCAAATACTCTCAGTCAGGGACTTGGTTCCGCAGGAATCTTGTATTAAACTGCGGCAAGCAATGAAACGTGAGCTTTTTCTGCATCGCAGGTGCCCTGAAATGTGTTGGGTGATTTAGGCAGACCCCTGAAAGGCTGTCAGAAATGGGGCATCCCAAACTTGAGACGGGAGTTATATCTCAAGCCAGGCAAGTGGCAGGTTTATTTTTCAAGGGGGATTGCTTAGGACTTTGCCTTGATTGGAACTGACGTGTTCTGCATGGTATAAAAGTGAAATGTTTAAGGATGGAGATGGAAGGACATCAGAGATAATGGAGAACACCAGCAGGGGTGAGTTCTCCCAGCTCTCTGCCATAAATACAGCCTACATTGAGAATGTGTGCATAGACTAAAAAAACACACAAAAAACAGACTTGCCAGACCATCAATAGCCTTACCACATTATAAAACAGCAGACTTTAAATCTTGCAATTCAACCAAACAAGGCCTGATGTAATAATAATAAAAAAGGCCCTATACAGGTTCACATCTGGCTTTTGTAACTGTCATCCAGAGAGGTGGTTGATATCAATTCTCTCAGAGACAGCTTTCATGAGAGACACATCGGCCCCAAACACACTTATTTAGCAAAAGCTTGATTGAAATAAATAGAATTTAAATGAGGTTTAATAGGATTTCAATTAAGTGGTGAGTTGTTGTTTCTAATTTTCTGCATCTGCATAATTCTGCCCTGCCACTCTAGATAATACATGACCCGATGTTAAGGTTTTTCTCAGAGCTATTATCCCCACTGGTATTATTTAGTTAGTTAGTTAGATTACTAGTCGTGCTCAACCAGGTTAAATGTACAGTGGTGCCTCGCAAGACGAAATTAATTCGTTCCGCGAGTCTCTTCGTCTTGAGGTTTTTTCGTCTTGTGAAGCACGGCTATTAGCGGCTTAGTGGCTTAGTGGCTTGGGAAAAAAAGGGGGGAACTCGCAAGAACTCGCAAGACGTGTTCGTCTTGCGAAGCAAGCCCATAGGGAAATTCGTCATGCGAAACACCTCAGAACGGAAAACTCTTTCGTCTAGCGAGTTTTTCGTCTTGCGAGGCATTCGTCTTGCGGGGCACCACTGTATACCAGATGACCATCTATCATCATCATCATTTATTTATACCCCACCCATCTAGCTGTGTTTCCCCAGCCACTCTGGGCGGCTCCCAACTGAATATTAAAAACATGATACAGTATTAAACATTAAAAACTTCTCTAAACAGGGCTGCCTTCAGATGTCTCTAAAAATTAAGATAGTTGTTTATTTCCTTGACATCTGGTGGGAGGGTGTTCCACAGGGCAGGTGCCACTACCAAAAAGGCCCTCTGCCTGGTTCCCTGCAACCTCACTTCTCGCAGCGAGGGAACCACCAGAAGGCCCTTGGTGCTGGACCTCAGTGTCTGGGCAGAATGATGGGGGTGGAGATGCCCCATCATTCTGTGCTGAAGCCATTTAGGGCTTTAAGGTCAGCACCAACACTTTGAATTGTGCTGGGAGCCAATGTAGGTCTTTCAGGACCGGTGTTATATGGTCTCGTTGGCCACACCCAGTCGCCAGTCTAGCTGCCGCATTCTGGATTAATTGCAGTTTCCGAGTCACCTTCAAAGGTAGCCCACACAGAGCACATTGCAGTAGTCCAAGTGGGAGATAGCCAGAGCATGCACCACTCCAACAAGACGGTCTGCGGGCAGGTAATGTCTCAACCTGTGTACCATATGGAGCTGGTAGACAGCTGCCCTGGGCACAAAATTGACTTGCGCCTCCATGGACAGCTGTGAGTCCAAAATGACTCCTAGGCTGTGCACCTGGTTCTTCAGGGGCAAGTTACCCCATTCAGGACCAGGGAGGCCTCCACACCCACCCGCCCCCTGTCCCCCAAGAACAGTATTTCTGTCTTGTTAGGATTCAACCTCAATCTGTTAGCCACCATCCATCCTTCGACCGCCTCCAGGACCTTCACTGCCCTCACTGGTTCTGATTTAAAGGAGAGGTAGAGCTGGGTATCATCTGCATACTGATGACCACCCAGCCCAAACCCCTGATGATCTCTGCCAGCGGCTTCACATAAATGTTAAAAAGCCTGGGGGAGAGGACAGAACTCTGAGGCTCATGGATGCTTTGGTTGAGATTCCTGCATCGCAGGGGAATTACACTAGAATCCTAATCCTTGCGATCCCTTCCAACTCTATGAACACCTAGAGGCCCACACAGTTCCCATCCTTAGTTTAGGGGGCACTGGTGTGCTACACTATCAAATGAAAGCTTGCCAAGCATTCTGTTTCAATGTGTATTATTCCAGAAAATATGCTGTCCTTATCCAGAGGGAGCCAGGATATCAATGCATTTATTTTACTACATTATACCTAGACAGTGCACAAAGGAGATGCTCAAAGCAGCGGCACAGGAGGGAGAAAGGTTGTTTTCTGCTGCTCCAGAGAAGCGGACACGGAGCAATGGTTCCAAACTACAAGAAAGAAGATTCCACCTAAACATTAGGAAGAACTTCCTGACAGTAAGAGCTGTTTGACAGTGGAATTTGCTGCCAAGGAGTGTGGTGGAGTCTCCTTCTTTGGAGGTCTTTAAGCAGAGGCTTGACAACCATATGTCAGGAGTGCTCTGATGGTGTTTCCTGCTTGGCAGGGGGTTGGACTCGATGGCCCTTGTGGTCTCCTCCAACTCTATGATTCTATGATTCTTTCTCTCTCTCTCAGCTGCCTCCACTGGCAATCCTGAAGATCAGATGATTGCTTAGTCAGGGGAAGGAAGCCCCATTGACTTCGGTGGAACTTAGGCATGCAATCACAGTGTTAGTCGCCTAATGTTCCCAAACCAGAGGCAAGGCGTTTTGAGGCTGACCTCTCTGAATTCTCTTGCTCCACCTGCCGTCCGCAAACAAGCCACTTCCTCTGGATCCTGAACCAACCCCAAATTATACACTCATCAGGATAAAGTGGCTTGCTTTATCCGAACGCGACGCTTCCAGATCCGCAGCAATACTAAGAAATGGAAGAATGAAAAACCACGCGTGGGCGTAGCCAGGATTTTTGTTGCGGGGGCGGGGCAGGACTTTTGTTAGGGGAGGCAGAACCGACATGATTGGTCAGTTAGTTAAGTATTTCTAATGTTTTACTTGACGGAAGGCGGGCAACTGCCTCCGCCCATGATACCATGGCTTTCAAGGAAGAGGCACAACTAGGATATTGCAATGGGTTTGGTGAACCTTACCCGAATTCACAATGTAAAGCAAGGTCGACGTGGCAAGATAGTAAATAGCTCCGTGCAAATTGCTCTCCGTGGAGGCGTTTTGGTTTTTTCCAATGCAGATTTAAACGTTTTATTGGGACAAGGGGGTTAACTTTCATTTCCTTCTGCAATATACGAATCGCCATACTGGGGGATTGGACTAGATTACCCTCCAATTTAGGTTCCCTTCCAACTCTACCATTCTATACTGTTAACAACTGTATAAAAATCCTTGAGGAGGAGGAAGAGGTGGGGAAAAGGAGAATTTAAAAAGACTTGTTCAGAAATCTTTCACCACTAGGAGTAGTCGTGGCCGAGTGGTTAAGGCGATGGACTAGAAATCCATTGGGGTCTCCCCGCGCAGGTTCGAATCCTGCCGACTACGGCGCGGATTTATTTTTCAAAGGGCCAAACTTTTAATTGAAGCGCCTCCATCCCAGCAGGGCGGGGGTTTCCCGGAAGAACCAGGATGGGGCCGCCAGAGGCAGCGTCAGCCCAGCTCTTGGGAAGGGAAACTCGTGACACGCCGATCTCCTCCTCCTCCTCCTCCTGTTCTCCAGCCTTGCAACAGCAGCGGCACTTTCGCTGCGCGCAACTCCCCGCAAAGTCTGCGCTGCGCCGGTGGAGCTTTGGCGACGCCATGCAGCCCAGCTCGGGGCCTGCCGTGCTGGTCACCACCAGGTAAGGCGGCTTGCAGTGCAAGGGCCCCGCTTTGCTCTGCCGGCCTGCCTCTTGCCGCTTCCCAAAGCGAGGAGGACGCGGGGCTTGGAGAGTTCAGGGGAGCCTTCCTGGCCGAGCAATCCCCGGGATCCAGATGTGCGCCTTGGGCCCGGCGCGGCTGGCAGGGGCTTCCTTTCCGCCTCCTGCCGAGCAGGACGAGCCTCGCTGCCTGCGCCTCCTGCCTGTCCAGTAGCGCTTCCTTCCTTCTCCCCCGCGGCTCCCCTCGTCCCAAAGGGTAGCTGGTGCGTCAGGGCGCACGGGGATCTTTGCGCACCCGTCCGCCTGCTTCGGTTACAAGCAAGTCCAGAGCGTGTGGAACTGGCAGCCAGCTCCCTCCATCTTAGCCTTGGGTGGGTGGGGGGTTAATTTATTGTTCGGTGCATTGGTACCACCCCGCCTTTTTCTCCAAGGAGCTGGAGGGGGCGTGCATTTTATTGTTATTATTAATTACATTTTTATACCGCCCTTCATCCAAGGATCACAGGGCAGTTTGCAATAGAAAAGCACATAGTAACAAAACAAAATCAGTACCCCCCCACTATGGTTCTCCTCCTCATTTAATTCATTCTTTTCCCTGATTATTCAAATGTTACAATACAGCTTTGTCCACTGCCATAATATCTCAGAATGACCATTCCAATCCTCAGTCCCACATCACTGTCATGTTGGCTCCCCAAATACCCTCAATAGGAACCCAACTACCAATCTGGTTGATTAGTCATTGATGGTATGTGAGGAATTCTGATAGAGCAATGCTCCAGATGTTATTAACCCAAGCCTCTATTAGTATATTAGAGGTTTCCTTTCATCATTGACAATAACTAGTCTACTGGTTGAACAGGAAGGAAATTAATTCTTTAGATTTAAAGGTAGAATTTGGGGTCAAATCTAGTGATAATAAGGCAAGTGCCAAATTAAGAGGGATTGATTGCTGGAGGTCGGATAAAAACCTTTTCCCAAAAGGCATGGACCATGGTACGCCCCCACCAAACATGAATATAGGACCCCCTTATCTCTCTCGCCCTGATCTAGCCACTGTGATCCATGCGACAGTCACCTCCAGACTGGATTATTGTAACTCGCTCTACGTGGGGCTGCCCTTGAGACTGACCCAGAAACTCCAGCGGGTGCAGAATGCCGCGGCGAGACTCCTTATGGGGTCTTCGCTGCGAGATCACATTCATCCGGTACTATACCAGCTGCACTGGCTCCCGGTGGAGTACAGGATCAGGTTTAAGGTGCTGGTTTTAACCTTTAAAGCCCTATACGGCCTAGGACCCTCGTACCTACGGGACCGCCTCTCCTGGTATGCCCCACAGAGAAACCTACGGTCTGCAAATAATAACATCCTCAAGGTCCCAGGCCTCAGAGAGGTTAGGCTGGCCTCAACTAGAGCCAGGGCCTTTTCGGCTGCGGCTCCAATCTGGTGGAACGCTCTGTCACAAGAGACTAGGGCCCTGCGGGACCTGACATCCTTCCGCAGGGCCTGCAAGACAGAGTTGTTCCACCAGGCCTTTGGTCAGGGCGCAGCCTGACTCCCTCCTCTGGCAACCTGCACAGAATCTTGCTTAATCAGTTGCCATTAATTTGATTTTAATTGATTTTTATAATGAAATATTTTTAGAATGTGCGATTATCTGATTGTTTGATTGTTTGATTGTTGTTAGCCGCCCTGAGCCCGGCTTCGGCTGGGGAGGGCGGGATATAAATAAAATTTATTATTATTATTATTATTGATCTCTACAGCCCTTCCAACATAATGGTGAGCTTGAAGAATTTATCTTTGCAAGGCATGTGGGGGTCCAATGCCACCAAAAGATAATTTTAAGGGAAATTTCTGGAAGGTGAGCCAAAATTGTCTTTAAAAATGGATTACGCCATATAGATTCCCATGCTTCCTCACTTACTGAAATTTCTATGTCAGTTTCCCATCTCATTCAAATATCTTTTGTGTTGCCCACAAAGTTGTCTAATATCATACCTTATATCACTGAAACTGCCCCTTTCAGAAAGAATAGAATACTGAAGTTTATATAAAACATGCAGGGATTTCTGCTATGCAAAATGAACCATGGAAAGAAAAGAAGGGAAGTCACTGATATTTTAAGGTTGGCTAAATGAATATTGGAGGGACGCCGGTGGTGCTGTGGTCTAAACCACAGAGACTAGGGCTTGCCAATCAGAAGGTTGGCAGTTCGAATCCCAGCGATGGGGTGAGCTCCCGTTGCTCGGTCCCTGCTCCTGCCAACCTAGCAGTTCGAAAGCATGTCAAAATGCAAATAGATAAATAGGTACCACTCCAGTGGGAAGGTAAATGGCATTTCTGTGCGCTGCTCTGGTTCGCCAGAAGCGGCTTAGTCATACTGGCCACATGACCTGGAAGCTGTCTGTGGACAAACGCCGGCTCCCTTGGCCTATAGAGCGAGATGAGCACTGCAACCCCAGAGTTGTCCGCGACTGGACTTAACTGTCAGGGGTACCTTTATCTTTACCTTTTAAATGAATATTCTGATATTTAAAGAAACGGCCCCTTTCATATCATGGCTACGACTGTTACGTAGCAATTCAAATTCTATTTTTTCAGTTACATGTTACTCTTTTGACATTTTCAACATATACAATCAAAACACAATCAACTATTTTCTCCTATTTTTGTTGACTTCCCACCCCGTTTTCAATGGAGTTCTTATTTCTCCCCTTTTGCTGCACCCTGTCCTCTATCTATTAAACCATAACCACATTATTATCATCTAATTACTTCTGTTGCTCATAGCTCAAATCCTGCTCTCGAGTTCATCATACTATAATATTTCTTTAAGTAGTCCGAAAAAGGCATCCTTCCTCCCATAAAACACTCCTCATTGGATTCTCTTAATTTTGCTGTTCATTTTGCCAGTTCTGCACCACCTGCTATCTTACTTACCCATTCTTCTTTGGTGGGATCCTCCTCATTTAATTCTCACGACAACCCTGTGAGGTAGGTTAGGCAGAGAGGCAGCGGCTCGCCCAAGGTCACTCAGTGAGCTTCATGGCTGAATGGAGATTTGTAGAATTGTAGCGGAGGGGACCCTGAGGGTGATCTAGTCCAACCCTCTGCAATGCAGGTGTCGCAACACGGAGTCCCCCATCCAAACTGACCAGATCTGAACCTTTTGCCCAACTCTGGATCAAAAACTGATGCCAGCGTTGGGAGTCAGTTGGCACTGAAATGTGCCATTGAACTCTGATTGAACTCTTTCTGTGTTTTCATTTGCAGACCTCTTCAAAACACCCACACAGGGATCGATCTGTCCGTTCCAGAGTACCAGGAAATCCGGGGGAAGATGATGTCAGGCCATGTGGAATATAATATTGTCGCCGTGACGCAGCTGCCTGCTTTCAAATCAGCAAAGCACAAGCCAGAAGACATAATTCAGTTTATGGTAATCTATTATGAATCAGTTGTTGTTTCTGTTGAACTGTTGTTATGTAACAGAGAGAGTGCATATGGATTCATGAGCGACACTGTGAATCTAGGATGTTCATGGCTAGAGGTGCGGGTGTAGGAATGCGGATGGCACTGTGGTCTAAACCACTGAGCCTCTTCGGTGTGCTGATCAGAAGGTTGGCGGTTCAAATCCCCGCAATGGAGTGAGCTCCTGTTGCTCTGTCCCAGCTTCTGCCAACCTAGCAGTTTGAAAGCACGCCAGTGCAAGTAGATAAATAGGTACCGCTGTGGTGGGAAGGTAAACAGCGTTTCCGTGTGCTCTGGTTTCCGTGATGGTCTTCCGTTGTGCCAGAAGCAGTTTAGTCCTGCTGGCCACATGACCCAGAAAGCTATCTGTGGACAAACGCCGGCTCCCTCGGCCTGAAAGTGAGATGAGCACTGCACCCCATAGTCACCTTTGACTGGACTTAACCATCCAGGAGTCCTTTACCTTTTAACTTCATGACTAGAGCCTCATTGGGGGCTTGGGGCCCCTTTCTGAACAATGTGGGGAGGAAGGGACCCTGGACTTTAAAGGACCTTTGTCTGGTAATTTCTCCTAGGATTTAAGGCAGTGATGGCCAAACTTGGCCCTCTAGCTGATTTGGGACTACAACTCCCATCACCCCTAGCTAACAGGACCAGTGGTCAGGGATGATGGGAATTGTAGTCCCAAAACAGCTGGAGGGCCAAGTTTGGCCATCACTGATTTAAGGCATTATGTTTCTACAGTGGTACCTCTAGTTGCAGACAGAATCCATTACAGGGTGCTGTTCGCACCCTGAAAAGTCCACAACTAGAGCAGCACTTTTGCACAAGCACGGAGGCGATAGAGCACTTCTGTGCATGCGCAGAATGCTTCTGCACATGCACAAAGTATGCAGAACGCTTTTGTGTGTGCGCGCAGGGTGAAACCCAGAAGTATACACTTCCAGGTTTTCAGTGTTCACAACCCGAAAAGCCGCAACGTGAAGCAAATGCAACAAGAGGTGTGACTGTATTTCGAGGGAAAACATGACAGATTGTATCCCCTTTTGCTACAAAAATTGGTTCAATTAAAAAAAGAAGAAGAGTTGCCTTAAGTATTCAGTGGAACAATGTAGCAGCTACTTATGTTGTAAGCACACCCTGCAAACAAATGCTCATACTGCGAAATATCTGAAGCAGACCGGTTTAAGAAAACGGCCATTTGTGCAGGTTTCTTGTTTCATAGGGAAAGATCTATATCTTGCACCAATAGACTTTGGGTGTGAAGAAAGCATTTGATTTTAGAAGACAAATTAAGATGTTTGCCTGTAGCACAGAGGAAACCAAAAGCTTTTTGGCAGTTTATGTTAATGGATAATTGTAAGCTGGTTCCTACATACATGCCCATCCTTTGATAACCGTATTGTCAAACAATGATTTGCATGGAGGTAATGTGAGAAGACGCGGGTGGCACTGTGGGTTAAACCACAGAGCCTAGGACTTGCCGATCAGAAGGTTGGCGGTTCAAATCCCTGCGACCGGGTGAGCTCCTGTTGCTCAGTCCCTGCTCCTGCCAACCTAGCAGTTCCAAAGCACATCAAAGGGCAAGTAGATAAATAGGTACCGCTCCGGCGGGAAGGTAAACGGTGTTTCCACGCACTGCTCTGGTTCGCCAGAAGCAGCTTAGTCATGCTGGGCACATAACCTGGAAGCTGTACGCCGGCTCCCTCGGCCAATAAAGCAAGATGAGTGTCACAACCCCAGAGTCGGTCACGACTGGACCTAATGGTCAGGGGTCCCTTTACCCTTACCTTTAATGTGAGAAGAAGGATTCTGTCATGACTCATTCACACACATGCAAGCCGTCACTTGATGCCAACAAGTGAGGAAAATGCTTGTGAACCATTCCTTTGCCTCTAATGGAGGGATGGGCAATTTTTCAACCTCCAGATATTGTCAGTCTCCAGCTTTCATCAGTCCCAGCCAATATGCCCAGTCACCAGAGAAAATAGGAAGTGGAGTCTTGCAACACCCCTATCTGCGGCAATGAACAGTGCTTAAGTTTTCTTCAGCTTCAGTTTTTATGCAGGGCATGGCAAACCTGTGGTCCTCTGGAAGTTGTTGGACTCCAAGTTCCATCATCCCTAGCCAGCATTGTAAAGCATGATGGGAGGTGTAGTCCTATTGACACCCAGTGCGGGATTAAACCCTGTGGAGACCTCTAGGCAGTCAAAATCTGGCCTTGCAAATTATCTCCTAATACTTGATTGTAGTCAATATTATTTTGATCCCTTGTCGCAGGGCCCCTAAAAGGCGTGGGGCCCATAGGGCAGTGCCTACTCTGCCTATTTGGTAATCTTGACACTGATGACACCACATGTCCCCTATACTTGCACAAAGCCATGTGACATTAAAGCGACTTGTTAGACACCTCGGCTGCTCCGATTTCCATCCCTTTCTCAGGAGATAATTAATTTAAACATTCCAGTCCCCCACTGGAATGGTATTTTCATCCTGCGAAATATTTTTGGATCGCTGTGGCATGGTCAAATACCTTAAATAGTTTAGCCGGTGTAGCTAATCTTAATTCCTGAAGCTTGTTGCAGGCAGTTGAAAGGGAAAGAAGGTATTCTTTCCCCACATGAGTGAGAGATGTCACATTCTGTTGCGTTGGTGTTTCCAGCCAAAGTAGTTGTGGCATGAAAACCTACTCAGTTTCACCATGACCTGTTACATTATCCAGAGCTATTTAAAGCTTATCTGAGCGGCTTCATCTTGCCAGCCACCAATCTCTGAAGTCTGGTGTATGTTTGTAATTATATACAGCAACACACGTAGTAAGATTCCTTCTATTATTATTATTATTATTTTGATTTTAAGCCTAAGCAATAAGTAAAAGCTGGAATATGACCATAACGAACCTGAGATCTCCTAGGCCCTAGGGTAGGGCTCAGGTGCAGGGCTCGTGTTTGGCATGCGGGAGGTTCTAAGTTCAGTCCCTGGCATCTCCAGGTAGAGAGAGCCTTGTCTCAAATCCTAGCGAGGCCCTGACTGGCCTCAACTAGAGCCAGGGCCTTCTCGGCTGTGGCTCCAATCTGGTGGAACGCTCTGTCACAAGAGGACTAGGGCCCTGCGGGACCTGACATCTTTCCGCAGGGCCTGCAAGACAGAGCTGTTCCGCCAGGCCTTTGGTCAGGGCGCAGCCTGACTCCCTCCTCTGGCAACCTGCACAGAATCTTGCTTAATCGGTTGCCATTAATTTGATTTTAATTAATTTTTATAATGAAATATTTTGAATGTGTGATTATTTGATTGTTTGATTGTTTGATTATTGTTAGCCGCCCTGAGCCCGGCTTCGGCTGGGGAGGGCGGGATATAAATAAATTTTATTATTATTATTATTATTATTATTATTATTATTACCAGTGCTGAGCTAGAGGGAGCAGTCACCTGACTCAGTAGAAGTCCTATGGGGGAGATTAAGGTAAAAGTAAAGGGACCCCTGACCATTAGGTCCAGTCGTGGCCGACTCTGGGGTTGTGGCGCTCATCTCGCTTTATTAGCCGAGGGCTGGCGTACAACTTTCGGGTCATGTGGCCAGCATGACTAAGCCGCTTCTGGCAAACCAGAGCAGCGCACGGAAACACCGTTTACCTTCCCGCAGGAGTGGTACCTATTTATCTACTTGCACTTTGACGTGCTTTCGAACTGCTAGGTTGGCAGGAGCAGGGACCGAGCAATGGGAGCTCACCCCGTCACGGGGATTCGAACCACCGACCTTCTGATTGGCAAGTCCTAGGCTCTGTGGTTTAACCCACAGTGCCACCCGTGTCCCTTATGGGAGAGATTAGCAGCATTCAAAATTCGCCAGGCGCCAGGCGCATTTGGTGCCTGGCTATAGGGCACTTGCGACCAAGTGACGATGCCCGGGTGCCAGGATGGCGCCTGACGTCTCCCCCATCTGGAGGTGCATTCCTAGGGAACCTAGGATCTTGCCTATTTTCACACACCGACAACACATCCTTTAGAATTCTCTCTGCGATAATTTATCTGCACAATCAGAACGAATTTCAGGAACCAGGAAGTAGTCTTTGAGCCATCCGGCCCCCAAATGGCAACTAGACGTTCTGTTTTGGCGGCTGAAACCCTGGTTTTAGGAGCCATTGGCACCTAGTTAATATATCTGAGTTTCTAACACTGGATAATAAAGCACAAGTGAAGTCTGAAAAGAAATTGCAGAGGGCAAGAGGGATTTTTCTCCTTCTACTCTACTTCCTCCCCAGCATGTTCCTTTTCTTTCTCTCAAAGGTACCCATGGAGGCAAGTGTGTTCTTTCTATCTCAGGGGCTTGTTCTTCCTCGTAGTTTCATTTAATCCCACCACCCTTCTTTTCATTTCTCTATTTCTTCTCCTTTGCCAGCGGCACTGGGAACATAAACAGGGTGAGTTTTCAATAGCATTTATGCCAGGGCTATGTCTTTAGCCAATGTTCACCCATTCTTTCAGTGTGGGTTTGCTTCATGTATTTGCTGGTGGGCTTATCAGATAGTTGGGTTCTCTGAGATACTTTTGGGTGCAATGTATGCTTCCACCCTCAGAAATAAAAATCCACACAATTATATTGTTGTGTTGTTTAGTCGTTTAGTTGTGTCTGACTCTTCGTGACCCCATGGACCAGAGCACGCCACACAATTATATACTGTAGCAAATCTGAGACCAGAATCCAGTGCATACTATCTGGAGAGTAAGGTCCATTAAACACAGTGGGCTTTACTTTCTGAGCGTGGCGCTGATAATGCCACAGTTGCAGGTTCGATTTCCGTACGAAACACCTGCATATTTCTGCAATGCAGGGGGTTGGACTGGATGGCCCTCAGGGTCCCTTCCAATTCTACATTTCTATGATTCTTTGAGTAAACATTTATAAGGTTTCCCAGAACCCTCATAGCTTGCAAAAGCTGCAGTTCCCCCCCTCCCCAAATTATGCTTGAGAATTCCTTACTCTTTTCCTTGCTGTATTGAATTTGATCCTTTCTTTTCCTTCTCTTCTTTCTTTCTCTCTTTTTCTCCTAACACATTTAGGTGGCATTTTTATCTATGATTCTGATACCACTGTAAAAAGCATACAAAGCCAACAGCCTAGACCAGGGGTCAGCAACCTAAGGCCCATGGGCTGGAAGCAGCCTGCGGAGGTTGCTTGACTGGCCCACAAGCTGCCCCTGGTGCAGCGCAGCACAGAGACTCACTTCCGCAGCTCTGAAAACCGTGTCTGCGCAGACGCTAAAAATCGCGGGTGCGCACGCAATCCGGCCCACAGAGGGATCTCTGTGGGACCGATCCAGCCCAGGCAATATAAACCTTGCTGACCCCTGGCCTGGACTCTCATACATGTCTTCACAGAAGCAAGTGCCCTTGAGTTCAGTGGAGCTTACACACAGGCAAGTCGTCTTCTTTTGCGATCACTAGTAGCCAAGTAAGATTGTCTTCCATGAACACGGTTTTAACAGGGAGTCCGTAAGTGACTGTGGAGGCCAGTTCTGGATCCACACCTCCTTCCACAGTAGGGACATATGTTTCCGCATGGGAGCTGATCACGGTGAGGGCTTTCCAAGTCTGCCTTCCTCTTCGCACGTTTCTCCCTTTCACCCTGAATTCGAGCGTCTTCAAAGTTCATGACACCTTTGGTAAAGGCTGTTCTCCAACTGGAGCGCTCGCAGGCCAGTGTTTCCCAGTTGTCAGTGTTTATACTACATTTTTTAAGATTTGCCTTGAGCGAGTCTTTAAACCTTTTTTGTTGACCACCAGCAAGTGAGTATAGGATTGAAGGCTAACATCCAGGGGCGTTATAGCTCAGTCCATTGAGTATGAGACTCTTAATCTCTGGGTCGTGGGTTTGAACCCCACGTCGGGCAAAAGACTCCCTCACTGCAGGGGCTTGGACTAGATTATTCTTGTGGTCCCTTACAATTCTACAATTCTATGATACTATCATTTTAGGTACTTTAAAAGACTTTGGACGCATGGATAAATTTGCCTCTGGCCAGATCTGCATGGAGGGTGGCAGAATCTACTGCCATGTCACCAGCCACCCCTGGAAAAGAAAATGCAGTTAAAAAGGGGTGAGAAGGGGCTGGAGCAAAAGATATGAGCCTCAGACTCCATAGGCCACCTTGCCTTGTGCAGAAGTGAGACCATTAGCTCTCGGTGCTTTCAGACTAGGAGACACCCACTTTGCTGCCTAAGTTGCTAAACTTAATGCAAACTTTCTCCCAGCTATTATTCTTCCTATGTTGTACTTTAGGGTTGGAGACATATTTATAGCACCTTTGATGCAGTGACAAGCTCTACTGTGGCATATCTTGCTGGATCGACCATTAATAGGGAGCATACGCTGTTCTCTGTGTGTACAGGTTTATTTTTAAGGATGTCATTTCTGTAACAAAACTAAGAAATGTAGAAGAGCCCGAATCTTTTGAGCGGTATATGATGGGTGGTTCCAGTAGATGGCACTCAAACACCATTCAAGAGCATACTTACCTAGGCCTGGAGGTGACCAGAAAGACAGAGTTCATTCTGGTGATGTTAAGAACAGGGAATGCACTGAGTGCTTGTGCTTGGAATTGTAGAATCACCGAATGGTAAAGTTGGAAGGGATTCCAGGGGTCTTCTAGTCCAGCCCCCCTGCAATGCAGTAATCTTTTGCCTAGTGCGAGACTCAAAGTCATGACCCTGAGATTAAGAGTCTCATGCTCTACTGATTGAGGTATCCAAGCTTGTTCTTATTTGAAATCAATGGATCTTCTACACCAATCAATCTGTTTATTATCCAGTGTGATGGTGAAGGAGTTCTGTTCCATGAATTTATAAGAATGGGAGCTTCCAGTGTGGCTGTTTATTGAAAATAATATGTTTGCATAAAGCTTGCAACACCACCAGTTTATTAAACATTCATCCTGATACATTATCATGGACGTTATATGAAATTGCCAGGTTCTGGTGATTATCTCACACTTTTCCAGTGCAATTTTCTATCATTTTTGTTATCAGACTTTTTTCCAGTAAGAAAAATCATTCAATGTTTGTACTAGGTAGTGCAAGGTAGCACTCAAAGTTTGTGTGAATAAACTGCCCATCTAGATCTGCCCTTTAAGGTTAAATACAAGCATACTTGGAAACTAAAAGTTGGTGTTGGTTCAAACCAGATTTGCTCCTAATTGTTTGGTGGTGAGCTTAGGCTACATCAGGAGTCAGCAAACTTTTTCAGCGGGGGGGGGGGGGGGGGGCAGTCCACTGTCCCTCAGACCTTTTTTTATTAAAAAAAATAATATTTATTAAAATTTTCAAGGGTTACAAAAAGCAAAAGTAAAAACAATAACACCAAACAAAAACAAAACAACACATCACAACAAGAGAAAGAGAAACAAAAACAAAAAAACAAAAACAAAAAACACAACTAATCTTCCCAACTTATTTTTCATTCGCTTATTTCCTCGACCTCCTCACACCTCCCTTTTTTGTATTCTAATTCCATTATCTATTTCAGCAAATCCTTTCCATCTTTTCCAATTTTTGTTCTGTAATTTATCACAATATAATGTAACTTTACTTTCCCTCCTTTCACCAATTTTTTTCTCCCCCCCCCTTTAACCTTATTTTAACATTAAAACTAAAATGCTTATATGTGTTTAACTCCTTATAACATTTCTGCTAAATCCATAAAATATCAATCCATCATTTTTCTATCACTCATTAATTTTGCGATATTTCTATATATAAACTTTAAGTTTTCCAATCTTCTTCCATCAACTCCTCTCCCTGGTTTCGGATTCTGCCAGTCCTTTCCGTCAATTCTATATAGTCCATCAACCTGGAGATCTTATGTCTGAGGCTCTTAACTCTTTTCCATGTCCCTTCTGTAGATTTTCTTGATATTCTTTAATGCTTGAGAGCAAGCCTCGAGAGAGCTCCATCCTAACATTACTTTTATTCCTTCTGGACAGTTCAGCCAAATTTCCATAGTTGAAGCTAGGGTCTATACAGTGTTTCAGGACGTATTTCAAGATTCCTCCAGATCCAAAGGCCCCCAAAACTTCAATCTCCTTCAAATCCAAGTCCATGTCCCAAAAGTCAATTAATCCCTGGATAGAGAGATCTTTCCAACTTTCCTTCTTCAGTCCAAGCCGGGATCCAATCCTCAAAATCTGGCTTTTTCTAGATTCAATCATAAAAGGCCTCAATTTATAGTCCTCAATTTGCTTCTGTAGAACTAAGGATCCCGCTTGTGTTATTTTAGGTTCAAAAACAACGACTTTCTCGTTTTCCTCCACCATTTGTTCTGCCAAGGTAGGTTCCTGTGCCAGGTCCTGAATTATTTCTGTGTTGGTGCTCGCTTGTCTCATATTAGTCACTTTCTGTTCCAAATTATCAATTTTAAAAGTCATATCATCCATCTTTTTATGAATCTCTTCCAGCAAATAATTTGTCTTGCAAAATGTAGTCAAAATAACTTCTCCTATCAACATTTTGAATGGTCCAAGGTCAATCTCTGGTTCTCAGAATCTTTATCTTGCAGCTGGAGACCTCCCAGTTACACTCCTATAACAATTTCAAAGGCTCCCTCTAGAGGGAAACAGTTTCCACTTGTATCAGTTCTTTCAAGCACAACTCAGGCAGTAATCATAGTTTCAATTTTCAGTTACTTTTTCTCCATTTTAAATGCAGAAGAGGACAATGGAAACAGTATCTTGCTCTTATTTTAGCTAGCTGTCAAATCCGTTCTGTCAGTAAACTTTCCCCAAGCGTCATCTGGCAGCCGTTCCCAGGTTCAGAGCTGTGGTAATTTGATTTTCCCCTCACACCTGCAGGCTTACTAGGTTCAAAATTTCCCCCCTCTTCACCTGCATCCAAGGGGGGTTTTGTATTTTTAACCGATGGAGATTTAATCCTTTGTCAAAAGCTTTCAAAGACTTAGCTTGTAACGTCTTTGCTTCAGTCTATTTACAAAAGCGGAAGGCGGACTTCCTGTTTATAACCTTCCCACTTCGGCGCCAAATTAAAGTACTTAAAAATCCAATTTTCCGTTCTACTCACGGGTAGTTGTTTAAAATCCAATTGTCCACAGGAAAATGTCAGCGCTCTCCAGCAACAGCATTGCGGCTTCACTCCGTGAAAGAAGCAGTCGATTCAGAGCACCGCGCCGTTCACCCCACGTCACTCCGGATCCCCTAAACAGGGTTTCCCCGTGAGTAGGGGAGGTGCAAAAGGTGCCAGCCGAATCCCAGGTTCACAGGCTTCTTCCACCTGTGATTTCAGTGGGTCTCCGCCTTCGCCGTGGCGGTCAGACCCTGTTTTTCACAGAGTAAGTTCCTCCCAATCGGAGGAGCTCAGCCATTGCCAGAGGCACCAACCCAGAAGTCTCACTGTCCCTCAGACCTTGTGGGGGGCCGGACTATCTATCTATCTATCTATCTATCTATCTATCTATCTATATATTGGGGGATGAACAAATTCCTATGCCCCACAAATAACCCAGAGATGCATTTTAAATAAAAGGACACGTTCTATTCATGTAAAAACACACTGATTCTTGGACCGTCCATGGGCTGGCTTTAGAAGGCGATTTGGCCGGATCCGGCCCCCAGGCCTTAGTTTGCCTTCCCATGGTCTACATCCTAAAATACAAAATGAGATTTATGGATCTGTGTTCCCATTCAGATTTTGTTTGTTTCAGTGCTACTATGGTCTTTAAAATTATAGAGTTGGAAGGAGCTTTGAATCTGCAATAAAGCATTCCTGACAGTTGGCCACCCATGCTCTGAATAAGTATCACTCATTTATCACTTATTAAGTATCTTGCTCGGAATATTGCTGATTAGTTCTGTCAGCCAAGAAATAGCCCTGTCCTTAAATCAGCGTGTGAACAGATTGTCAAAGTGGTCAATGCAAATCCACAGAAGCTTTTTGCTCCTTGTACAGATAATCCCTTGTAAGCATTTCTGGGGCCACAAACAAAGGCACTTCTGTAAACAAGGCAGAAACTGTGTTCAGAAGCTCCCATATAGCAGCCACCAGCAGAAGAATGGGCTCTTCATGGCAACCATTGCCTTCCTAAGCTCATAAAATTTGCAAGCATTCATTTCTTTTCTTTTCATTTATTTATTTATACTTTTCAAGTTTGTGCGCTGTGACAAGCTTCTCCATATTTATCATTTAACAAGAAAGACAAATTCTGCCTATTCTGCTTACAGGTTTCAAAGAAGTACAGTGAGATTGAGGAGTTTTATCAGAAGCTGGCTACACATTACCCACAATCTTCTCTGCCACCGCTGCCAAGGAAAGTTCTGTTTGTTGGGGAGTTTGACATCCGGGAACGGAGAGCTGCGTTCAATGAGATCATGAGATCCATTTCCAAAGACACAGATCTAGCAACAAGTCCCGAGTTAATGGAATTCCTAGGTAACTCCCAAGCATGCTTTTGTAATCGTAACATGTCATTTATTCAATATCCAGTGACCCTTTAAGCTTTTGAATACCAGAGAAATTTAGCAAAATCAGCTGCATCTCTTATCAATTTTCAAGACACTTTTCCCCTTCAGGTATTAAATTCTCATGTCCAAGCCTCTCTGCAAACCTGCTAGATTTGCTTTCCTACAAACCCTGTGCTCAGATTAGTCTTGAATTTCATAAATACTCCATTGCCTCGTTGTGAGATTTGGTTGTAAAAGCACCCCGTGACCTAGACATGTTAATGTGATTTAAGAAGAAAAAATCACACCTTCGTTATTAATATGAGAAACTGTCTAGGCAACATGGGCTGTGTATTTTTCTTTTTTAAAAAAGGCTAGAATTCTACACTAAGGTAACCCAAGTGTTCCAGTAAGAGTTTGCAGCCTTAATTTTGTGTGTGTGTATTTTCTTGTTTTATATAATTTATTCAATACAGCTTGCTCACTGTACGGAGGGCAGAGAGCGATGTAAAGTGTAAAATCCCTGTCTGAATCACTCAGGATCTTTCCACTGAGATTTCTCTAGGTGTTATCCACACAATGAGATAGATGCCAGATTTATTTTTTATATAAAAACCCCCTGGCATTTTCAAAACACTGAGTTCTTCATGGAATGCAGCCACTATGTTTGCACCAGATGATAGCAGAATTGCAGGATGCGCACTGCCATTGTTGTAGTGATGTTGCCAGTGGTGGACCTGCACAGCTGCTCATTATATGTATGCATGGCTTAAAATTGAGTGGCTGACCTCTGGCCCTTAGGATGTGGAGGAACTCCAACTCCCACCAGCCCTAGTCAGCATGCCAAGTGTGGGCAGGTGGGAAGGGAGTTGTTGTGGAGGGCTACAAGTTCATCACTCCTGCTTCAAATGCACTGTGGGAAGACTAGGCGCCTGGTTACTTTTGAGAATAGCAGAAACTAAAGCTTCTGTTTGGGGTTGAAACTGGGTGGCAGGCAACCATTTGCATGTTGTTGTTGTTGTTGTTTAGTTGTTTAGTCGTGTCCGACTCTTCGTGACCCCATGGACCAGAGCACGCCAGGCACTCCTGTCTTCCACTGTCTCCCGCAGTTTGGTCAAACTCATGTTTGTAGCTTCGAGAACACTGTCCAACCATCTCGTCCTCTGTCGTCCCCTCCTCCTTGTGCTCTCAATCTTTCCCAACATCAGGGTCTTTTCCAGGGAGTCTTCTCTTCTCATGAGGTGGCCAAAGTATTGGAGCCTCATCTTCAGGATCTGTCCTTCCAGTGAGCACTCAGGGCTGATTTCCTTCAGAATGGATACGTTTGATCTTCTTGCAGTCCATGGGACTCTCAAGAGTCTCCTCCAGCACCATAATTCAAAAGCATCAATTCTTCGGCGATCAGCCTTCTTTATGGTCCAGCTCTCACTTCCATACATCACTACTGGGAAAACCATGGCTTTAACTATACGGACCTTTGTTGGCATAGCAGCCTCCAAAACACTGCTGGTCTCTTTCAACAATTTATGACACTGCCGTTAGTGTGTAAAAAGGTAAAAAGGTAAAGGACCCCTGGACAGTTAGGTCCAGTCAAAGGCGACGATGGGGTTGTGGCGCTTATCTCGCTTTCAGGCCGAGGGAGCTGGCGTTTGTCTACAGACAGCTTTCCGGGTCATGTGGCCAGCATGACTAAACCGCTTCTGGTGCAATGGAACACCATGACGGAAACCAGAGCGCACAGAAACGCCATTTATCTTCCCGCCACAGCAGTACCTATTTATCTATTCACACTGGTGTGCTTTCGAACTGCTAGGTTGGCAGGAGCTGAAACAGAGCAACAGGAGCTCACTCTGTTGCGGGGATTCAAACCACCAACCTTCTGATCAGCAAGCCCAAGAGGCTCAGTGGTTTAGACCACAGCGCCACCTGCATCCCATTGGTGTATATACATGGCATAGGAGCCAACTCCTAGGGGCTGAGGTCTCTTTGCCCCCCCTAAAACATTTGAGGGGACTGGGGCCCCAAAGTTGATGGACATTGCCATTAAAATGATGTGGGTGTGCCCTGTCATGTGATTGATTGTGTGGGGTGGGGCTTACTTGTTCCCCCTCCCCCCCGGATATTTTATTAAAGATGGCGCCATGATGCAAGGTTACAAAAATGAAGCCTATCTCGTTTTCTTCAGATCTCCAGGTGGTTTATTGCAATGTGTCCATGGCACTCTTTGAAATCCCACATCAGAGTGGCTAAAAATGACAGGCAACTAACAACTGAGCCAGACAAACTCTATGATGCTCAAATGTACTGTTTTGAGGCCCTGTAATTGGGAAATTTTAAAATGTCTGGAAACCCAGCCAGATGGGCGGGGTAATAATAATAATAATAATAATAATAATAATAATAATAATAATTTCATATACAATGCTGTCAGTGAGGTCTGCCTGGCACCTTCCCCCACCTGTCTTTAGTAGACTGGGATGCTGTTATGTTTTCTAATGTGCTGCCAAGATTCCTGCAGCTGCTATGAGGGTTGTTTTGTTCTATTTTTGTTGTATAAGTATTTATATTCATGTTTTTAAATGTGTTGTAAGTCACTTGGAGGCCTTTGGCCAACAAGTGGCTAACAAGTCTAATTAATGATGATGCTGATGATGAAATAGTTCTCCATTTTGTTTGCCAAACAGTCAGAAGTTGGTGACGTTGGCACGGGACCAGAATACCCTCTCTTGAAGCCTCTGCATTCAGTTTTCCATGTTGTGCTTCTGCAGGAACCAGATCCACCAGTGCCACGGACATCAAAAGTAAAAACCTCCCCGATGTGGAAGACAAGGACGACGAAAACGAAGCCTTTGATTTCTTCAAAGAGGAAAGTACGCCTGGCCCCGTTCCCCTGTTCAAATCCTCGAAAGAGCAGGGTGTTAAAGAGAGAAAAGAAAAAGAGGAAGAGGAAGAGGAGGACGGAGATGACGATGGAGACCCACTTGGTGTTATCAAGTATGATTTCTTAATTTTACCGTGCTCCTTATGCAAAATGTCCATCAGTAATTCAAACTTAATCTGGCAGCCGTTGATCTGGCACCTTGATCTGGCAGCCGTTGAACTAAGTACTTTGTTTTATATTGTGCAAATCCCCTTAGTTTAATACAAAACAGACATATGAGTGGGGGATCCTTCTCCAGTATAATTTAAATGTGCAGTTTAAGACTCTTCTCAGATGCGAGGTAAGGTAGTTGTTAAATAGTTGTACAAAGTCCTCCCCACTTAATGAGTGTGGTTCTGTTTTTGTAGATGGCTGAACAGGCTGTCCAGTCCTCACCCATGCTGAAGGCTGTATCTACCTTGCCTCTGCTGGCACTCAGCCACATTAATAATAATAAAAAAATTCGAATGCGTTATAAGCTTGCAACAGCAGATGGCATCAGAGAGCAAAAAAATTCTGTGCGATTTTTTTCATAGCGATTTTTTTGTTAGAACGATTAAATTTCTGACTTATTTATAGTGCTTTTTCTTCCTGTGTGCAGATCTACCCCAGGACTGCCACACCATCTGCTTATGTAGAGTAGGGCAGCAGTAATGCTTGCTGGTCGCTTCAGGTCCACAGCTGTCTTTGTATCCCCTTTGCCTCCCCTTCTCTTCATAGTATATTTAGCAACAATCACACATTTTGTAGCTTGGCAGCTGTGGGAAACCAGATGACATGATGGTGATGCGAGGGCTAGATAAAGCCTGAGCTAATGTCCTTGCAGGCAGCTTGGGAAAGTTTTGCACTGAGTGGAAAAACGGAATCGCCAAGGCCTGTGCTGTTGTTGTGAAAATACAGAGAATCCCTGTAAAGCCTGTTTTCCACAAACAGCTGCTGAGGTGGTAAAGCTGTACCACAGAACTGAACTGAATTGTAGAGTTGGAAGGAAACCCTCTGCAATGCAGGAATACTGCCCAAGCTGTGTGGGAATGTAAAGGATAGTAGGAGAGGATATATTGATTAAATATCATCCTTCCTTCATTCACGCTAGTGTGTCTCATAGCAAGAAGCTAGTTTGCAGATTTGTTTGAGTCTCTTTAGTTAAGCAATCCACTCTGGCTTGCCCAGATTGGATTATTCCTGTTAAGTCCCCGTTGATCTCTTTTAAAAGAATGAAGACACAAGAGACTTTCCTTAAAAGTAACAAGAAGTTTACTCACGTTCAGTTCACAGTATGATCCCTGAAGGCAGGCTTTAGCTAGTAGTTGCAGAACAAATTGTGAGTTCATCCCGTATGGGGATTGAGCCCATGTGTTGCTGGCTGAGAGCCAACAGACAGCAAAATATGTTAAGAGAAGAAAATGGCATCAAGAGAAAGATGGCAGCATGGTTCGGCTATTTCACTGAGTCAGCCAGGGTCACGCCCATCTGCTTGGTCACATGCAGGGGGAGGATGTTCCGGACCAGTAAAACAGGAAGTTATATTGGCTGGAGTAACATCCCCCTGCCTTTGTCCACTCTAGGGAACCAAGGAATGTTGTATTTGACTGCTCCAATGGATTGCATCCCACAATCCCTAGGTGAGCTTGGACCATCAACCTTCTGGTTAACAGCCAGACACACTTATCTGTGTGGACATTTCAGGCTGCAAGGTGAGCAGCAGGGCTCACATTGTGAAATACTCCCCTTACGTAAAATCGGTTCCTACATGTGAAATACTAGTCTTGTAAGGGAAAAGGTGAGGCTTTAATCCTACCAAAAATGTAGGGTTTTCTTTAATACAGAGTTATTGTGTTTAAATGGGAGAGAGTCCCATGCAAAAGAATGGAAAGATGAGCACAAATTGAGCAAAAGAGAACTGGTTTAACATTTGTGGGAGCTGATGGCAATAGTCATATTAGCAATAATTCTAAAGAAAAATGGAAATGGTAAATAAAGACTGGATGAAGGGTTGTCTGTTGAACTATTTGGAAAAAAGAGAGAACTTAAGTTTTATTATAAGCAAAGATAACAAAATATATTCTGTGTGTTCTTATGTATGTTCATTATATCCTATTTATTGCACATCACACAAGTAGTATGTAGTATCGCTTTTGTATGACATATTAGATATTTAGAAGAATGAACAGATGGAAAATAGGGATAGATTTGAAATTCATTTAAAAAAAACAAACCATGGGGATGAAATGGGGGAGCGTTAGCAGTCGGAAATTGAAGAGCCCAGATACAGGTTTGGTAGCTAATCTGTAATTTATGTGGAATGGGATCTTTTAAAAAAGCTAAGAAGGTTTAGTGCCACAGCTAAGTACAATTCAAGGCTGCTTCTTTCTGCAGCTTTGGAATTGAGCAAACTGGGCAGATTGAAGCACCTTTTGTCTTAGGGACTTTGCAATAATAGGATGACTCAGCTCTCAAAATAGAATTTGGAATGGGCATTACCTCATCCACCAGCTTCCCAAGCCTCTGCCCAAGGAACAGGAAATGTTGAATCACTCGATTCACAGAGTGGGTTCTGTTGACAATGGTAAACCTTAATAGGGGGTGGATTTCAGTGGCCTGTTTTGCTGAGCCTTTAATGAATAACTGGCTTGGCTTTTGAAAAGGCTTATTCACAGCAGCGAAAGTGTATGTAGGTTAGCAGAAGTCTGGTCTTGACTGTTTGCGACGGGCATTTCCTCATGCTTCTCAGTGTTTTGCAAATGTTCCTGCAAATAAGCCCACACAGGCCATTCGGCTACATTAGTCATCTGTATTGGTGTCCTGAAGAGTCACCACTGGTTACCAGGCAAGTGGCTATTTGCAAGGGTATCCTTTGTCATGTCTATGATCCTGAGAAGAGTTGATACACATAGAATCATGGAGCTAGAAAGGACTTCAAGGGTCATCTAGATGTGAGACTGACACGCAGGGCTTCCGTGTTTCAACACGATAAGGCATCTTTTCCCGACCCGGTGCCCTTCAGGTACAACATGCGAAAGGCACTAGCTTAGGGAAGGCTGGAACCCGAAACGTCTCCCCATCCCAGTCAGTTTCTTGTGAACAATCGTTTAGCTGTGAACACATTAAAACAATTTTAGGGGAATGCTTGAAATCATCATAGAATTTCCAGCTAGCGAGGTTGGCCTGTCATGTTTCATAAAGAATCTTGCAGATGACCAATGTTTGGAGGAGAGTGGGGGATGGGCAAGAAACGTTGAGTGCTAAAAATAGAGCTAGAGTTTTGTGTAACATTTTTGTCCCTCCCCCCCCCCCCAATGAATGGGGCATGTTCTTCTCATTGCATTGTTTTATACTATTTGGAGTCCCCATGATCATATTATAAAGTACAGTGGTACCTCAGGTTACATATGCTTCAGGTTACACACTCTGCTAACCCAGAAATAGTACCTCAGGTTAAGAACTTTGCTTCAGGATGAGAACAGAAATTGTGCTCTGCTGGCACGGCGGCAGCGGGAGGCCCCATTAGCTAAAGTGGTGCTGCAGGTTAAGAACAGTTTCAGGTTAAGAACGGACCTCCGGAACGAATTAAGTACTTAAACCGAGGTATCACTGTGGTTGTGTTCTATGCTTTTAAATCAATCACTGCTAAGAGTTGTTCCTTTTCGCTTTCCAAGGTATCAATTAAAAAAAAAAATCTGTGTAGTGTGAGCAAATTTTTATTCTGACCCAGTGTGTGACCCAGAGAAAAACAAGTTTGAGAATTGCTGCATTTAGACCTTGAATGCGTTCTGTGAACCCATCGCTATTTTGCTTCTGGAAAATAGCACCAATGAGCCAATAATGGTAAAAACGACATTGGGATGTTGGCAGAGCCAACTTTCTGCCTCTCCACCAGCAACAAGCCTCTTGAAGTAAGCTTGACAAAGGCCCAGTTTTGTGAAAAGCAAGGGCTACTTCAGGGAAGCTGCAAACAGTGCTATTAATAAACCAGTGCCAGGGCGAAATGCGAGGGCTTCTGTCTGTTCCCACGGAACATTGTGCTCTCCTGGCTCTTTGTGGTGACGTCATGCTGGGCGCTCGGTGGCACTTCTGATCAATTTCACTTCCTCAGTTTAATCCCTCTTACTGGAATTTGACTCAGCAGTCACCCTTATTTGGAGCAGGACAGACATCCCCCTTTGGCTGCTGCTGGCTTCGCCATTCATCTCTCCCACAAATCCCTACAATTTTGCATTTGTACATTTTACACTGCTGATGGATACTCTTTTTTGCAAGAGGTTGGGAGAGAAGGCACTTACTTTCTCAATGCAGATTCGTGGGAACGGTGCCTCCTTGTTTTGCAGTGACCTCAGGAGAACCGTGTCGCTGGTAAAATATTAGTCACCAAGCAGTTCATGAGAGGTTCCCTTCCATAGAAGGGAATTGGCAGGATGAAACATGGTTGCAGAAACTGCCAACACTGATACACACACACCTATTCTTTCTTTTTTTACACACACAGAAATGTAGCTAAAATGTATTAATTGGGGTGCGAGTGTCTTTATTATTTCAGCATATCTAAAAATAGATGTGTCACCAAACCAGCAAATTATTTGACTTTGCAGATGGATTATTGGTTGGTTGTTGTTGTTTTTTAAAAAAACTTCCATTGTCCTTAAGTGTCTGTGACTGCCCTATTATTATTATTATTATTATTATTATTATTAAGATTTATATATCATCCTTCATCATAAAATCTCAGGGCGGTTCACAGAACAAAATATAGGATAAAGACAAGTAAATAAATACAGTGGTACCTCGGGTTAAGTACTTAATTTGTTCTGGAGGTCCGTTCTTAACCTGAAACTGTTCTTAACCTGAAGCACCACTTTAGCTAATGGGGCCTCCTGCTGCTGCTGCGGCGCCAGAGCACGATTTCTGTTCTTATCCTGAAGCAATGTTCTTAACCTGAAGCACTATTTCTGGGTTAGCGGAGTCTGTATCCTGAAGCGTATGTAACCTGAAGCGTATGTAACCCGAGGTACCATTGTAGAACAAAACAGCAAAACGACAACTTCCCCATTCCCAAAGACATGTCTTAAAGGCTGTAGAATATTAATCTACCGTTTCTTCTGCACTTGAAACCTCCAGTAGCATCAGATTTGGGAAGTGGAAGTGTCAATGGTAACATTTACAAAGAATCGGAAAGATGTGCCAACTCTGTAAATAAGGAGAGCATAGTGTGATCATTGCAACATTTCAAGAAGTTCTGTGGCAGTTGTGTCCAAGGCTAAGGTGGATCGCTATTGAAATCTAATATGACGTTGATTGGAATGAGCACAAGCTTTGGGGAGAATTTTGTTAAGGCTTGACAGTGGGTGGCCGTTCGGACCTTGCGTTATTTAGCTTCGATCCCTTCCCGTTCAAACAGCCTGATGGATCAGTACTATGCAAAGCCTACTTTAAGATAACATCTTGGGGTTGATCGTGCATCCTTTGCAGGATTCACCTGAGCTTTATTCCGTGGCTCCCTCTCCAGAAAGCACAGAGAAGGCTCTCTTTTTGGAATGGTCTTCCATTACAATTTTGGGTGCCAGTTCTTTTCATACCATTAGGAGCACATTGCAGGGTTCTGCACTGCTTTCTTCTTATCTTCCAGCACAGTAAGAATTACCACTGTTATTTTTTCCCTTCTCTCTCTCTCTCTTAGAAAAGCAGCTGTCGAGTGGAATTCTGCCAGCGTGTTTTCCTCTCTGCTGCTAATAGCTGCTTTTGATTAGAGATATGGGGGAGAATGTTAAAGGGCACATCCTCCAGGCCACAAATCTCCCACCTCCCCAAAATTCAACTTGTAAGTCCACAGGGTGGCTGTGCCTGGAAAAGAGAAAAAAAAAGAAACACTCTTAACAGTGTCTGCTGGATTTTTCTGCTGTCATTTAAACCTTTAGATCAAAAAAGACTAAGAAACCCACACCTCCTCCAGCCAAAGACGGGAAACCCAAGTTAACGATTTTTGACGAAGAAGCTGTTCCCGATGAAGGACTGTTTGGCTCAGTTAAAGGGTTTTCATTCAGTGGCAGCAAGAGGATATTGGCAGCCGAAAAAAGTAAGTGTATTTCTAGTCAGCTCCTTGATGTGCGCTCCGAAAACATGTGCCAAAGTTTCGCAAAGCTTAGTTGCAAAACTCCAAATCATTCTTTGCCAGCTTGTGCATACAGTCATTTATTCCGGGATGGAAAATGCCTTAGTACACTCATTTAGATATGTGTGATGACTCCAATGGTTGAGTTGAGTTAAAAGCGAAGACCCCTATCTCCTTCTTTTTCTCCCTATGAGAATTGCATTCCCTTAGGGATATTCTTCCAGTGGCTACAGTCCAGCAGTGGGGAGGATGCATTCAGAATCAAGTGGTGGCTTATGCCCATTGGGTGGAAGACGGGAAGCCAATATTCCATACCCTCCAACATTTCTCTGATTAAAATAGGGGCATCCTATATTATTATTATTATTATTATTATTATTATTATTATTATTATTATTATTATATTAATACCCTGTCCATCTGACTGGGTTGCCTCAGCCACTCTGGGTGGCTTCCAACATATATAAGAATATCATGAAACATCAAACATTTAAAAACTTGCCTGTATTTTAAAGGTTATATAGTTACTTGTGGGTCTCATATCTCCATAAAAAGGTAAAGGTAAAGGGACCCCTGACCATTAGGTCCAGTCATGGCCGACTCTTGCAGCGCTCATCTCACTTTATTGGCCGTGGGAGCCGGTATATAGCTTCCGGTTCATGTGGCCAGCATGACTAAGCCGCTTCTGGCGAACCAGAGCAGTGCACGGAAACGCTATTTACCTTCCTGCTGGAGCGGTACCTATTTATCTACTTGCACTTTGATGTGCTTTCAAACTGCTAGGTTGGCAGGAGCTGGAACCGAGCAATGGGAGCTCACCCCATTGTGGGGATTCAAACCACCAACCTTCTGATCGGAAAGTCCTAGGCTCTGTGGTTTAACCCACAGTGCCACCTGCGTCCCCTACACTCCAACATTTCTTGGATGAAAATAGGGACATCCTAAGGAAAAATGAGACATTCCAGGATCAAATCAGAAACTGGGATGGCTTCTGTAAATCCGGGACTGGAAAACAGGAACACTTGGAAGATCCGATATTCAGGCTACTGCTGTGTACAAGTCAAATGTAGCTGTTATCTATTTGTTCAATTATCAGATCTGAAATTGTTTGAAGATCCAGACCTTGGTGGAGTGGTGACTCTGGGTGACTCGCTGCTGTTGCCAACTGCCTGTGCAAGCACAGAACATGCATTAAGTGATAGCCTTGAGGAGGACACTGAAGAGCTCTTGAGGTACAGTATTAATCTTGCATGCATGTGAAGTTGTAGGGTCTTCAGTGCTCCCTAGCTTTGCAGAGCAACAAACATGTAGCAACTCTTATGCTGGAAGGGTTCGCATTCAGAAATGTCAACAGGCTAAACGATAGCCCAAGGCCTTGATTTTTATTATCTGTAAATTGGTATCTGATGTAGCCCTTACTAAGAATTTGTATTTTTTAACGCATGATGCAAATAACTTGTATATGAAGCCTGAGCGTTGAGGTGTATTCAGTGCTACGGTGTATCCAACAAAGTTGTCTTTTTGGTGCAAGGACTTCCACTTGTGTAATGGGACTTCTGCCCCTTGTGCACCCTGTAAATCTGCTCTGGAGGGTTGTGGGAATCCCCAATGTATTTGGGGGGCACATGGTACAAAGGGAGAAGGAGGGGAAGTTCTGTTGTACAAGTCGTTGGGTGAGCAGGATAAGTTCACTGGATGCTACCCTTAGGCCTCAGGATTCATAGTGAATGAGGTACCGTAGTATACAACTTAGCTTTATTCAGAGTTCAACCCATTGGAATGAATGAACACGACTAAGTGAGGTCTATTGATTTCAATGGGCCCACTCTGAGTAACAATACCCATTGTTAATAGTCTTGTCCATCGTGGCACCAACCTTACTCATCATCTGTAGCACAAATATTTGTGGTCAGTTTTGGCTTAGCAATTACCGTATTTTTCGCTCTATAAGACGCACCTGACCATAAGACACACCTAGTTTTAGAAGAGGAGAACAAGTAAAAAATATTTTCTCTTCCTCTCCGCGCAGCGTCTCTCCAGCAAAGCAGGAAGTGAAATGTAAGGGGCTCTATTTTTCCTCCCACTTTGCTGAAGGGGCACTGCACAGCTTTCTCTCTCTGCGCAGTGCCTTTCCAGTGAAGCGAAGTCAGAAGAGCAAGAGGGATCGCTGTGCAGCGAAAGCAGTGATCCCTCTTGCTGTTCTGGCTTCTGGGATAGCCGTGCCAAGCCTCTTCAGGGCAGGGGGAGTGTTTCTCCCATTGCCCTAAAGAGGCTTTGCGCGGCTATCCCTGAAGCCAGGAGAGCAAGAGGGATCGGTGCGCACCAATCCCTCTCATCTCCTGGCTTCAGGAATAGCTGAGCAGCCTGCATTCGCTCCATAAGACACACACACATTTCCCCTTACTTTTTAGGAGGGGAAAAGTGCATCTTATAGAGCAAAAAATATGGTGTTTGCAGGTTAAAGGCATATGATAACATGATTTAGAATTTCAGGTGACTAAAATAAATTGCACACTTTATTAGCGATCCAGGAGATTTTACAGACTCACATTTCATTAACTACAGGAATGCACTTGCATGCAAAATGTCCAGGCCAAAAGTCATGTTTTGAGTGACTTTCCGAAAGCTTTAATGATTACTTACTAATGTGAGTGGGGTGGGGGGTGGGGAATCCACTGTGTGAGGTCCCTTGGAATATGTGATTGTGGGCCTTCCTTTGTTTATACAAAGAGTACTTTTATTAACAAGTCACATCAGCAACACCTATCTTAATCTACTCAGAGGTAAAAATTTAGTTGCACATTTTGTCTTATGCATTGGCAACACATTTGATCTTCTAAGGCATGATGTCTTCAGGGCACAGCCTGATTGTTACTGGAATGGAATATTTGAGAAGGAAGAACACACACGGTCATTAACTGCCATCTATTGTTTTTCTTCTGTCTCATCCCAGTAATCAAAGATAGACATTTTGTCTGTATGGGCAAAACACCACCTTATGCAACCGTTGAATTTAACATAAACCACTGCAAACAGCTTCTTCATCTGTCAGATGAATATGCATCACATTATACGGATTCTTCCAGCTTGGTAAAGTAAGAAAAAGGCCACTCTGGGTGGCTTCCAAAACATATAGAAACAAAGGTGCCATCTTGCACCAAATATTGTGGGTGCCCACAATGAAAGGCTTCAGCTTTGCCCATTGACTTGGGGGGGGGGCAGCCCCCACAAATACATTATTGTGGGTGCCAAAGCAGTTGGCTCCAGTGTACAGAAACGTAAGAAACCATCAGACATTAAAAACATTCTGATACAGGGCTGCCTTCAGATGTCTTCTAAAAGTTGTGTAGTTCTTTATCTCCTTGATATCTGGTGGGAGGGTGTTCTACAGGGAGGGTGCCACTGCTGAGAAGGCCTTCTGCCTAGTTCCCTGTAACTTCACTTCTTACAACAATGAAACCGCCAGAAGGCCTCTGAGGAGCTGAACCTCGGAGCTGAGCGATGGGGTGGAGATGTTCTTTCAGGTATACAGGGCCGAGGCTTTTTTTAGGGTAATAAAAGCCAGGACCAACACTTTGAATTGTGCTTGGAAATGTACTGGGAGCCAGTGAAGATCCTTTAGGACTGGTGTTATATAGTCCTGGCGGCCACTTCCAGTCACCAGTTTGGCAGCCACATTCTGATTTAGCTGTAGTTTCTGAGTCAACTTCAAAGGTAGCCCCATGTAAAACACATTGCAGTAGTTCAAGAGGGAGATAACCAGAGCATGTACCGCTCTGGCAAGACAGCCTGGGGGCAGATAGGGTCTCAGCTGGCAGACCAGATGGGGTTAGTAGACAGCTGTCCTGGACTTTGGCCTCCATGGAGAACTGTGAGTCCAAAATGACTCCCAGGCTGCACATATGGTCCTTCAGGGGGCACAGTTACCCCACTCAGGACCAGGGAGTCCCCCACATACCCTTTGTCTACTAAAAACATTACTTCTGTCTTGTCGAGATTCAAACTCATCCATCCATTATGCAGAATAAGGAAACTTGTGGTGTAGATTAGAACCACTCTTTCTTTTCCTGATCCCTGAGGTGTGATCCTTTGGTATTTTCTTACGACAAATATAATTGTTTCTTGCTCTCTTTTTAAATGGTGGTGGAGATGCTGAATCTTTGGAACTGGCATGGCAACCAACTTCTTGTTTCTAGCTTACTTGACCTACTTAGAAAGTGCTGATATTTTCCATGCAAACCCAGCTGCTAGTAAACCATTACAGTATTATGACAAGAAGTTCTAACACATGCTTTCCTTTTTTAAACCAAACTTAACATATTTAAATTTAAAAATAGAATGTGGGTTTCTGTGCTCTTTATAAACCTTTAAAATTAAAAATAGACAGCAAACGCCCATGTTTCTTTATAATGCTTATAAACAATGAGATACACTTTTTGTTTCTATTTCTTAAACTTTTCAGATACAGTGGTACCTCGGGTTACAAACGCTTCAGGTAACAAACGCTTCAGGTTACAGACTCTGCTAACCCAGAAGTAGTACCTCGGGTTAATAACTTTACCTCAGGATGAGAACAGAAATTGTGCGGTGGCAGCGGGAGGCCCCATTAGCTAAAGTGGTACCTCAGGTTAAGAACAGTTTCAGGTTAAGAATGGAACGAATTAAGTTCTTAGCCAGAGGTACCACTGTAGCTGCTTTGCCTCCTGTGTTGTATACATAAAATATCAGAAAACATTGTTCTTTATTGGCCTGGATTTGATGTACCTCATTTTTTCATAGGAGTCACGAGTTGTACCCAAAGTAGTGCTAAGTGTAATGGAAAACTTTCCCCCCTCATACCCCTCAATCTGTTCTAGGTGTTCTTCCCAACCCTCTGGAGCAGATTTGAGGAAGATGGGGTGGGGAGAGAGGAGAAACAGTGGTGGATCTAGGAGTCTCAAATTTCAGTGGCACTCTGTGCGTTGCCAAAATTTGGTGCCTCTCGCTTTCCATTCTACATCATTGTTACAGCCAGGGCCTTTTTTCAGCCAGAGCTCACAGCTCTGGCACCTCTCAGGTGGGTGCCATTGCCATTCTAAGAGAACAAAGGAGAAGTTTGTGGTGAGCCCTGGCACCTCTTTTTCTAGGAAAATAGCACTGGTTACAATGCCCCCAAGGCTCTGCACACAGTGTGACCAAACCTAATCTGCACCTTGGAGAAGGTCCTTTGCACAAGCAGAAATCCTTCTGTGGATAGAATGAGGGCACTGGAAGTCACCCATTTATTTTTCGGGGTTTATGCGATAATGTGACACTTGTGTGAAAAGTCTAATGTAGCAGGAGTACTGTTGTTCTGCCTGGTCTTTGGCTTGGAATCAACTTGATCCCCTTCCTATCTATCCTTTTTCCTTTCTCCTTCTGTGATGGAACTCCTATTTGGGGACTTCCTTGGCTTTTTTCCAGGCCAACGTAGGACCAGTCTGGATAGTTGGCCTTGGTATGACGTTTTCATCCCCAAAAAAGTTTTTGATTTGAGTTTCTACTGAAATGAGGCTGCATTTTAATGTTGTGTTTTAATCTTGTTTTTAAGTTATATTTTAATCAATTATTTTATACCTGGTGTTAGCTGCCCTGAGCCCTGTTGTGGCTGTGGAGGGCGGGGTATAAATAAAATTTTATATTATTCTAATGATTGTTGGATGTTACTTTTTTGATGTAGGTTGCCTATTTTAAAGTTATGTTTTATTATCACATTTTTGTATTGCATTAGATTGTTATAAGATGTACATTTTTTGTTTCTTCAGCTTGTGAACCACCTTGAGTATTGTAAGATAGAAAGGCTGTATAAAAATTGAAAATGATGATTATTTATTATTTATTTCTACTACTATTACTATGTGTTGGTGAGGTTTTGAAGTAGAAGTTTCATCTTTAACCCAAAAAGAAATATCCCCACCCCCACAATCGGAATAAAATTCGCTTCACGTCTCTGAACTTGTTCTTCCTCCTCAGAGTGGAAGAGGATTTTGAGAAGATGTGGAAACTAAGCTCCAAGCCCAAGCTACCACCTAAGCCAGCGTTACCAAAGAAGCCAGCAGTAACTGATGCAAAACCCCCATTCTCCTCAGCCCCCAAAACAAAGCCAGCTGAAGTAAAGGCTCAGACCATGGGCGAAGTTGATATCCTCCAGTACATTCAAGAAAACGAATCTACCAGCAGTGAAGAACCAAGCCTGTTCTGAAACACAGACTATGCCAGACTTTTCTTCAGGAAGAACTTCCACCAGCCTTCTGCATCTGGTTGGACAGAGCAGGCTTTGGCCCAGCGCCCTCGGTTGACAGCTTGCCTGCTGGTTCATTATGGCAAAGAGAGCAGATTTGTAAGCAGCAAATCAATGAACGGCTTGTGTGTGTTCTGACCGCAGAGCAGCTGGGATCTGATCAAAGATGCCTTATGTTTGTTTTTTTTCAGGGAGTTTCAAGAGCAAGGCTAGAATTTTGTTGAAAGTGAGAGTGCTATCTCGTTTTGTTTTGTTTTGTACTACAGTTGTAGTTCAAACTGTTGGAATACATTCATACAACATAATTTGGGGCAAATTGATTATTTGAGAGGTAGAGGGGATAAAGGGAGCGGACTTAGTAAGGTGGTTGAGTAAAGTAAAATAACTTTTTTTTCTTAATTGGAAATAGTTTTAACTGCTTCTCCTTGTCCCTAGAATCAGAGAATTGTAGAGCTGGAAGGTGTCGCGAGGGTTATCTAGTCCAACTCCCAGCAATCCAGGAATCTCAGCTAAAGCATCCATGACAGATAGCCATCCAAATTCTGCTAAAAAAAAACCCTCTAAAGAAGAATCCACAACCTCCTGAGAGAGACCATTTCACTGTCATATAGTTCTTAGTGTCAGAAGGTTTTTCCTGATGTTTAGTTAGAATCTCCTTTCTTGTAACTTGAAGCCATTGGTTCGAGTCCTGGAGCAGAAGAAAACAAATTTGCTCCATCCTCCATTTGACAGCCCTTTAGATATTTGAAGATGGCTCTCATATCTCCTCCTAGCCTCTTCTTTTCCAGGCTATAAACATACACAGCTCCTTCAACCATTCTTCATGTGGCTTGGTTTCCAGACCCTTAATCATCTTGGTTGAAATATCTCCTTGAAACAACTTTCTAGAAAATATGCCAAAAAAACCCTTCACCCCCTGGATTGATTGGCTACAGGGCACACAGCATTTACCCCCAGACCCATATTGCCCCATATTTATGGTATTTATATGTGTAGATGGGATGTGGGTGGTGCTGTGGGTTAAACCACAGAGCCTAGGACTTGCCGATCAGAAGGTTGGCGGTTTGAATCCCCACAACGGGGTGAGCTCCCGTTGCTCGGTTCCTGCTCCTGCCAACCTAGCACTTTGAAAGCATGTCAAAGTGCAAGTAGATAAATAGGTACCACTCCAGCGGGAAGGTAAATGGTGTTTCTGTGCGCTGCTCTGGTTTGCCAGAAGCGGCTTAGTCATGCTGGCCACATGACCTAGAAGCTGTACACCGGCTCCCTTGGCCAATAAAGCGAGATGAGTGCTGCAACCCCAGAGTCGGTCACAACTGGACCTAATGGTCAGGGGTCCCTTTACCTTTATATGTGTATGGGGTGTCCAAATGCTTCTTCATGAGAAGCACTAGATTTTCTCTTCTGACCATAGTTTGTTGTGGTGTATTGGAGACTATGCTCAATAGCCCCCAGAGTTTCAGGAGCAGCTTGTTACGTAGCAGGAAAAGGGAGGGGGAATGTGGGAGTTTTGATCATGGCATCTGGTTTTCGTCTCTTCAACTCCATTCCTAGGGCTAAGGTAGGTGCAGACTTCTTTTTACAAGCTGAAATTTTTGCATTTCTTGCTATCACTTTGGGTGAGGAGAGATTAAGTTGTATATGGAACAGTATAAGCTAAAAGCCCCGTAAATCCATCTCTGCCAACGTTCACGAGCATTTTGTGAGTTTATTTAAAAGCTGCAGCTTTATAGATTTCAAGACCTTGATATAGATGCCTATGCTATTTGTAAGAGGGTTAGGAAAAGGAACAGAAATATGACCTGTACCAATGGGTTCAAATTGCAAAAGAAGGGTTATTTTTGGACTAAACATTAAGATGAACATAATTATAGGATTTTGAGCAGATGCCCCAACTGGGTGGTGGATTTCTTGCAAGACATTCAACTAGATCAGGCATGGAGAATGCTTTGACCTTCCAGATGTTCCCATCAGTCCCAGCAAGCATGGTCAGTAGCCAGGAAAGATGGGAGTTGTAACTGAACAAGGACCACCTCTTCCCATATGAACCGACCTCGACCCTGCAGTGCTCATCTGAGGCCCTTCTTCATGTGCCTCCACTGTCAGAGGTCTGGAGGGCAGCAACACAAGAACAGGCCTTTTCTGTGGTGGCTCCCCTCTTGTCAAATGCTCTCCCCAGGGAGGCTCACCTGATGCCTTCACTACATATCTTTAGGTGCCAGAAAAAAAACATTCCTTTTCTCCCAGGCCTTTGGCTAATTAAGCAGTCTATGTGGCCTTTTAAACTGTGTGTGGTGGGGGCTATTGTTTTTCTTTGTTAGTATGTTACATATTTTTTTGTTTTTATGTTGTAAACCAGCCTGTGATCCTTGGATGAAGAGTGGTACAGTGGTGCCTCGCAAGACGAAATTAATTCGTTCCGCGAGTTTTTTCGTCTTGCGATTTTTTCGTCTTGCAAAGCACGGACTTTGGAAAAGCTTCAAAAAGCACCAAAGTCTTCAAAAAACCTCAAAAAAGGCTACCACACTGCATGCTATGAGTTGCTCCTCGAAGTGAATGCACGGTTTTAAGAAAAAGGAAACAAACTCGCAAGACAAAGGAAACAAACTTGCAAGACGTTATCGTCTTGCGAAGCAAGCCCATAGGGAAATCCGTCTTGCGAAGCAACTCAAAAAACGAAAAACCCTTTCGTTTTGCGAGTTTTTCGTCTTCCGAGGCATTCATCTTGCGAGGTACCACTGTATTGAAATTTAATTAGCAACAACAACAACTGGAGAACCAAAGATTCTGCACACCTGAACGAGATGATTGCTTCCAACTCGATTCTATATTTTAATAATTCAGTTAGACAGCTGACGAAAGTGCTTTAAAATTGTTTTTCTCTTTTTATATGAACCTATCCTATGTCTTTTTCATTCTCTCTTGGGTAACTGAGGTCCACAAAACAAATATCTCTTGAGGAGAAGTTAAGCCATATCAAGAGACTTGCCAAGCCAGTAAGCTTATCTCTGTTGCCTTTTGAATATACACCAGAATGAATGGAGGGGGAAATATTGAAGCACTTTAAATGAGTTGTGTTTATAATGTATAATGTTCATCATTCTGTTTTGAATAAAAGTATTAAGCACTATGAAAATTAAATATTCCCTCTTGAGATTTGAAAGACAAATAGCCCCATAGATCAAATTATATTATAAGAGCAAATGAGCAGTGCAATTTAGATTGGGTCTGTTAGACTGTTTAGTAACATCTTTCCTCTTTATGCACAGTGCAGTTTGTTTATTCATTCATTCATTTTTAAAGCATTAAAGGTAGAAATAGTATGTTTCATGAAGTACAGTACATAATGTTGACACTAAACCAATGTTCTGGAGTAAATAGAAACACTCTTGTGAATACAGATGGGTAAACTAATGCATAGGAACATCTTGATTGCCATGAACAGTTTCTGCTGCTTGTTCATACATACTCCTTAGGTGACCAGCCTGAAGCTTGGATCCTGTGGGCCAGTCTATGGCACAGAGTTTGGCCCACCCTCCTGCCTCCTCTTCTTGCACTGCCCAGTCTACACCCCAGCTTAGTCAGGCAGAGGCAAACTCGGGCCAAGACACACATGGAACTATGGATTCAGCAAATATTCCAAGGCAATCCTCCGTTGTAAAGTAGCTATTGTCACCTGGGAACTTAAGTTGTACAGCATCAGACCATTGGTCCACCTAGTTCACTATTGTCGACACCAGTTCATCCAAAACTTGGGGTCTCCAGCTGCTTTTGGACTACAACTCCCATCATCCCTAGCTAGCAGAACCAGTAGCCAGGGGTGGTGGGAATTGTAGTCCAAAAGCAGTTTTTGAAACCCTTGTCTATACTGACAGCTGTTCTACAAGGTTACAGGCCATAGCTGTCAACCGTCCCTTATTTGGCGGGAAACTCCCTTATCCCAGCGCTGTTTCCCGCTGCTGTCCTGGATTGATGATGTCCCTTAAATTTCCCGGGTTTCATGTTTGCCTGGCTCGGGAGGGAAGCAGCGGCTTGGGGTCCTCCGCCTTGAGAGAGCGAGAGAGAGCACGCGCACGAGTTGCCATGTCTCTGTTTCCCTTTTCCTCCTCAGGGGCGTGTCGTGAGGAGATGGGTGGCAGCAGGCGGGCAGCCCCTCTCTTGCGAGCCTTCCGCTGCGCTGCCAGGGGAAGCCGAAGGCGGCAGCAGCGGCGGCAGCTGAGGAGGCTGCCTGAGGGAGGAGGAAGAGGAGGGGATGGGGAGGGACGCAGAAGGGCGGCGCTTCAGCGGCCGCAGCGCTGCCGCAACCACCTCAAGCCAGGCTCGTGGGCGGTGTGGGCGAGAGCCTCCCTCCCTCCCTCTCTCTCGGGCGGGGAAGGGCCGATGGAACTCCTTGCGCTGGGACTACGGCAGCCCCGACGTGCTGCTTAGCATCCCCTCCAACCAGTGCAGCATCTTAATGTAGTGATTTCCCCCTCTGCATCCCTTTCATAACTCTATTTTTATAAATCATTTGTGCGTCCATAGTTCAAATTTTTACAAGTTTTCTGTCAATCCTACCAATGTATGTAACTCTTTACAATAGCTTTTCAAATAAATTATAAACTTTCCCCATTCTTTATTAAAGAGGTCCTCTTCCTGGTTTCTAATTCTGCCTGTAAGCTTTGCCATCTCAACATTGTTCATCAGTTTTGTCTGCCACTCTTCTTTGGTGGGAGTTGTAGACCCTGCAAAACACAGTCGCAGCCAAAGCAGCATGGCGCCATCAGTGGCGGATTGATGTATGAGCTAAGCAAAATCCCTTATTTTGGCTGCTGGTCCCTTATTTTCGAGGCTGCTGGTTCCTTATTTTCAAATCGGTAAGTTGACAGCTATGTTACAGGCACGGGCCCTCCCAGCATACATGGAGACACGAGATGTTGAACCTGGCACTTTCTGCATGCTTGGTTTGCATCCAGCCCACTGAAATCAGTGGTTTAACCACTGGTTAGTTGGACAGTGATAACTTTAAAAGGCACTGGAATCCGATCTTTGTCTGGCAAGCCCATGAGCAAAGAAAAACACATGCAGAATGTTTTAGAATATAAAAAGAACAATACTTGTTATCTTTGAAGTGAATGGATCAGATGTATCCACCCAGAAATGCCAAGTGGTCATATCTTGCCCTCTTTATTAAGTGAAAAATGCAAAGAGAGAAAAAATTTGCTCCAGAAGCATCACGTAATTGATTCATTGACTTAGATCTATCAACCCTGCTGGTACTGGCTGGGTTTTTGAGAAATAATTAAATGAATTAAAGGTGTTCCATTTGCTCTCTGACTCTATTGTGCTATTCCTTCTGTTTTTCTGTAGGCTCCCCACTTTTTCAGAGACCCAGGATTCTCCTGTATAAGAAACCGCTGGGTTTGTTGACACAATGTTTTTACCTGGTGTATCCGATTTCTAAATAATTAGCCATGTTGCGAAACGTGTGTGCTCTGACACGCCAAGTTTGAGAAGAGATCATAATAAGAAAGTGGTGAATGATCCCATCCAATGTGGTCAGCGAGGCTTATATCCACAGTTACACATCAACTGAAAGCTGGCAATGGATTATTAGTATGTGCGTCAAAAACACAGCATCCCAACAAAGCTGGCAAGAAATGAATTGGCTAACGTTTGTTTTTATTAGCCAGGACATCAAACTAGATTAAGTTTGTTGTTGTCCTAGTTAACGAATGTTCAGGATATTCTCTGTGCGTGACTGTGTTTCCTGCTCCTTGGAAGTAGGGAATTGCAAGCCAGATTTGGAGAATATTGTTTCCTTGGAAGACTAGATGATTGAAGACTTGTATATGTTTTTTGTAAATCTACAGGTAGGGTACAAAGGAACAGGGCCGTCTTTACCCGGGGGTACAAGGAGTGTGGGGCACCCCAGCACCAAATTCTGGGGGGCACCAAATGCTAAAGACAGCCCTGGAGGCTGTAGTTGGACATCCCCCTCCCTAGGAACTTTTAGGGGGGAGATCCGTTCACTGTGGGTGGATGCAGGGAAGGCGTGCAGGCCCAGGTAAGGGCACAGAGGACCAAGTGCTGTGGGTGCAGCACGGTGGCTAGTCCGCCTCCACCCAGCACTGCGGGCAGAGCTTTTCCTTTCCGCATCCCACCTGTTTCCTTTCCTTTCTGCGCTTCTCCTCCTGTGCCGTCGGGCACCCTGCCTAGCCTTACCCAGATAGCCCTACCCAGATCTGTACCGTCCCGCAGCAGACCCTCATCCTCCCGCAGCAGCGGAGCTCGTGAGGGAGCAGAGCGGTGGCAGCGGGCCAGGCACCCTCCCTCCCTCCCACGTCGACCATTTCCTTGCCACACTTCTCCCACGCCTTTGGGTGCCCTGCGTAGGTTCTGTTTCTCCAAAATTAATTCTGAGTCATGCATTCGAGCTCTGTGTTGGGCAAAATATTTTGGCATTGGGATAGATAACCATTGTGGTCCCTCCCAAATCTACAAATCTATGATTCTATGAAAGGCAGTAAATTTTACCTCAAGCTTTTTTTCTGACCAAACTACCATGATGGGTCATTATTGACTATTCGGAAACAGCCTTTCTTCACCATCAAGAATCGTACTATGCAAGAATCTAGAGGAATAAAGCCCCCAACCTATCTCTTTGTTTTGCACAACAGGCTAGCACCACACTGACACATCATTAAGGACTGCACAAATTAGGCCATTAATTCATTCTCAAGTAGCAGGAGAAGCATCATTGAAATAAGTGGCATGTGCAGTGTTAGAGTTCTCTGAAGAGTGGAGCAAATATGTATTATTCCCAGTACTGGTATAGGATTGGGAAGCAGAGTGGCAGGCTGGCATAGAACAGGGACAGCCAACACAGTGCCCTCAAGACACTGTGACATACAACTCCCACCAGCCCCAGGCAGCATGCTCAATTTGCAGGAATTAGAGGAATTGTAATCCAAAAGACCCAGAGGTCACCATGCTCTCTACCCCTGCTATAGAAGAAATGGCTGTTGTATTTTAAACTAAATCCCCATTGCAGTTTCAAATTAAAGGTGAGTCTTCGATCTTAAAAAGTTGAAGGCCCTTGATGTACAGCAGGGTTTCCCAAACTTGGGTCTCCAGTTCTTTTTTGGACTACAATTCCCATCATCCCTGGCCACCAGTCCTGCTTGCTAGGGATGATGGGAACTGTAGTCCAAAAACTGCCCGAAACCCAAGTTTGGGAAACCCTAATCTACGGCCAAGGGACGCGGGTTAAACCACAGAGCCTAGGACTTGCCAATCAGAAGGTCGGCAGTTCGAATCCCCGCAACAGGGTGAGCTCCCATTGCTTGGTCCCTGCTCCTGCCAACCTAGCACTTTGAAAGCAGGTCAAAGTGCAAGTAGATAAATAGGTACCGCTCCAGTGGGAAGGTAAATGGCGTTTCCGTGTGCTGCTCTGGTTCGCCAGAAGCGGCTTTGTCATGCTGGACACATGACCCGGAAGCTGTACGCCGGCTCCCCGGCCAGTAAAGCGAGATGAGCGCTGCAACCTCAGAGTTGGTCACGACTGGACCTAATGGCCAGGGGTCCCTTTACCTTTACTAATCTATAGCCACAGATCAAAGATTGAAAGAATAGTGGAGACAGCAACCCCAATAACTGAGTGTTTTGAGTAAAGATGTAAAATCCTGATAATGAATGTAGTCAGACAATAATTCAGTGTTATGAAATACTTAGCCATAAGCCATGATTTAAAATTTGTGACCAGACTCTTCGTAAACAGAGCCGTGCAAACAATGAGAAGTAGACTCCTCTAGGTCACTGTGGCAAATCTAATTGTTATCCATGGAATGTTTTAGAAAATGCTATCTTACCACATGTTTGCTGGCATGTTCCAACACACTTTCCAGCCGTAGTCTAATACAAATCCTGCCTTCTTAGCTTGTTTGTCAGCTAGGGGTACCATGTAATTTCCCTGTTTACTATGTTGCAATGTCTGGATGTAAGATAATGCATCTCATCGTCAGTGAAGTGTTGCCTAGCGTGTGCCATGTTGATGCACTCAGAGATGACAACCTCAGATTTGATCCAGTAATCAAAGTCAGAAGGATGTCTGTTGAGAAGGATACAGTTCTCTTCCAAATGAGCATTTGCAAAAGGCATTTCTTTCCCCTCCCAATTATATTCCATCAAGTTTCAATATTTTTAACAATCAAAATACAATCACATCTTTTATTTTTGTCATCTTGCCACCCCATTTTCAATGGAGTTGTTATTTCTCCCCTTCTGCTATCTGTTATCTATTAAATCATAATCACAATATTATAATCTAATTATTTCTGTTGTTCATGGCTCGAAACCTGCTCACGAGTTCATCATACTGTAATATTTCTTTAAGTATTCCGAAAAAGGCATCCTTTCCTCCATAAAACACTCAACATTAGATCCTCTTAAATTTGCTGTTAATTTTGCCAGTTCTGCATAGTCCATTATCCATTCATCTTTGGTAACAACTTCTTCCTTCCATTTCTGTGCATATATAATCCTAGCTGCTGCATAACATAAACAACTTTAACATATTTGGGGGGATTTCTGTCCCTATAATCCTTAACAAAAACGCTTCAGGGTTTCTTTGTTTGTTTTTTGGTATATTCATTTTAAACATCTTTTTTTTATCTCATCATATATCATTTCCCAAAATACGCTTGCATACTTACGATCCACCACCTATGAAATGTGGCAGAGCATTGGACTGCAAAAGGCTTTTCTAATAAGCACACATTTGTAAAAACAATTGTTGAAATGTCAATACAGTGGTACCTCGGGTCAAGTACTTAATTCGTTCCGTAGGTCCGTTCTTAACCTGAAACTGTTCTTAACCTGAAGCACCACTTTAGCTAATGGGGCCTCCTGCTGCTGCTGTGCCACCGGAGCACAATTTCTGTTCTTATTCTGAAGCAAAGTTCTTAACCTGAAGCACTATTTCTGGGTTAGCGGAGTCTGTAACCTGAAGCGTATGTAACCCGAAGCGTATGTAACCCGAGGTACCACTGTACTACAAACCCGACAGAGTCAAAAGTCCTAGGACTGCAACTCCCATCGCTATGTTGGCTGGGACTGAGGGGAGTTGGAGTCTACAACCTTTGGAAGATTGTCAAAGGCTGGAATATTCCATGTGTGGAATCTTGTCTGTGGAGTTCAGGCTCCACATAGGCATTTTTGGCATTAACTGGTTGAGGCTGTAGCTCAGTGCCAGAGCACTTGCTCCAGATGTTATCAGGCTCCAGCATGGTTCAGGATGATGGAACATCTACTCCACCAACATCTGGAGGACCACAGATCCCCCACCCCATTCCAGACTTCCTTTAATGATTTGTTACAGCAGAATTGTTTGTGGCTGCTGGCGATAGCAAAGGCTGTAACTGTTTTAAAAGTCCTTTCATCTAGGCACCTGCTGCTTTTAATTCACGCCAAACAATCCCTGGCTGAGTTCATGTGGGCAAGTTTTGAATGCTTGTTCCCCATGGAAGAAGCAACATGATCTTTCTACCAGCAGCTGTTGTGGCAGACTGATGCTGCTGGACAGTTCTGAGCACACTTGTGTTATGCCTTCAGACTCGGCCATCTCACACTCACTGTTTCATTGACTGGGTTTTATCCAAGTTTAGGCCTTCGTGCTGGTTAGGAGCCTACAGAGCTCTCCCTGAGACTTTCCCCTGAGGTGAAAGACTAAGCTGGAAGGGCATATAGGAAGGACCGTGGCTCTGTGACTACAGTTCAAGGTCTCAGCTTCCATCCCCAGCAACTCTAGGTAGGGCTTTGAAAGACTCCTGTCTGAAACCCCAGAGAGCACAGAGCAAGAGAAGAAGACACAAATAAGAAGAAGAAACAAGAAATAGTACCCATGTAGAAAACAGAACAACAACAAAGATACAGTGGTACCTCAGGTTAAGAACTTAATTAGTTCTGGAGGTCCATTCTTAACCTGAAACTGTTCTTGTTATGTACTGAAGTTCTCACCCTGGGCCAGCAGAGGGATACTGTAGATAGTTCAGGTCCACATATGCAAATAAGGGATTGAAAGTGACGTTCAGTGATTGGATAGTTTTAGAAAATTGTTACAGTTACATTGTACTGGAGCTCTATATAAGCAGGCTGACTGAACCCTTCAGTTCAGTTCTGTTCTGGCCTGTGAATAAACAAGAGCTGTTTGAAGAATCGCTGTGTCGTCTGATATGTTCACCCACAACTTAACAGTTCTTAACCTGAGGTACCACTTTAGCTATTGGGACCGCCCATTGCCACTGTGCTGCCGCCCATTGCCACCGCGCCGCCGCACGATTTCTGTTCTCATCCTGAAGCAAAGTTCTTAACCCAATGTACTATTAGCGGAGTTAGCGGAGTTAGCAGAGTCTGTAACCTGAAGCGTCTGTAACCTGAAGCATCTGTAACCCAAGGTACCACTGTATGCTACAAAAGGGGGGGGGGACTTGTACTTAACCAGACCTTAATCTACTATAGGTCTACGTGTTTTTCTTAGATCAAACTTTTCAATCCATTCCTGATTTAAAGAGTGAACTCTACCTTCCTCCTATACCAAGCAAAGCAGGACTCCAGCAATGCAGACATTGCCCAAGTATTAGCAGGAAACACTTTGAATTAAAAGCAAGTTGTTGGTGGAAGAAGATCTCGGAGGACTGGTGCCAGTAACACCGGACTGGCATTCTGAGAGAATGTTTGGATAGCTTTTGATATCTTTGCTGCCAGGCCTCCCAAATAAACTAGAGTTGGCAGCAGGAATCTGGGGGCAGATGAAGAAATGTAGTTTCAGGCGGACAGTGGAATGGAAAGACGTCAGCCTTTGGTGTCTGGTATCAAAGAAGCATACTATCACCTCCTGGGTGAAATCTTTTGTGGGCCCAGAGCCATCTCATGGTATGCCTGACACTTCAACACAAGGACGGGTAGTATGAGTCATGGCATGAGCTAGGATCCTTCCAGTTCTCAACCTGATTTCCGAAAATGCCCAATAGCAGAAGCTTCAGGGGGGAAAGTGTCATGAGAAAACATGGGAGCAGTTGTCTTACTCCACCCTCTCTGGTGTCCTTGGGTGCTCTAAGGATGGGAAATAAGTACTTTTTTAAGGATTGGGGATATTTTCTTCTTCATGGTCAAGAATGGAGGAACCAAACATTGTAGTAAACAGAAGAGGTTCCATGAAATTCGTATTTATTTTTTCTGGCTATTGTCCCTGGCAAATCACTATTCCCATAGGGTATTTGGGGGATATTTTGAAGAGGGCAATCCCTATCATTAGGTATAGTAAGGCAGCCGCCTCAGGTGGAAGATTCTGAATAGTGGGTGTGACAAGCATTCTTCTAACCAGTGTTTTTTTTCCTAAAAATATATATTTAGGGGTACTCTCATTTTCCTACTCATATTGAAATACTGCCCCTCAATGAGGCCAAACTTAGATTCACAAAATATTTTGGGGTATGTGTACCCCTGTTTACCCCCAGAAAAGAAGCACTGCTTCTAACTACCAGTTCCTGGGAATTAAATAGAAATTGAATTATTGTCATAACTCCGCACAACAATTTTTTGACAAAAGTCATGCCTCTGAGATAATAGTAGCCATTTCTTATAGATTCTGTCATGCTGAACAAGAAGCAAAACTGGCTACCGTTTCTTATAGATCTGCAGTAGATTATTATTTTCAATTTTTTTTATCAAATAGTGTTATATTTATAAATTTATTATAAATTTAATCTATTTTAAAAGCACACACAAGGCAAAACTATCCATGTCTACTCAGATGTAAGCCCCATGAGTTCAATGGGACTTGCTCCTAGGTAAACGGACATGAAACTGCTTCCAAAAGATGGTAGGCTCTTGCAACTTTTTCTCGCAGAGAGCAATTTGATGTATTGTTCCCAGAAAATAAGTTAGGACTTGACTATTTAAATTACAAGCTCCTCTAATGAATGTGCGAGCCTCTGAGCTTTATAGACCTTTAAATTATAGCACTGCCTTTTTGTCAGTCTGGAAAATTGGGTGAACTAAGCACTTTCATGTGTCTCCTTTCTCATCTAAAAGAAGCCATTTCACACTGATCACACTAAGTTTCGCTGAACTCTGGCATAGCTTGTCTTCTCCCCTCCTTACTTTACACTTATTTTATTTTTGTTGTTTGGCAAAAGGTATGTACTGCTTAGTCAATGAAAAACAAACAAACCTCTAAGTGGCTTGCAAACAACAACCTAAATAGTAATTAGAAATACTAATAAAAGCAAAGGACGCGGGTGGCGCTGTGGTCTAAACCACTGAGCCTCTTGGGCTTGCCGATAAGAAGGCCGGCAGTTCGAATCCCTGCGATGGGGTGAGCTCCCATTGCTCAGTCCCAGCTCCTGTCAACCTAGCAGTTCGAAAGCACCCCAAAAAAGTGCAATTAGATAAATAGGTAGGAAGGTAAATGGTGTTTCCGTGGGCTGCTCTGGTTTTGGTGTTCTGTTATGCCAGAAATGGCTTAGACATGCTGGCCACCTGACCTGGAAAAACTGGTTGCAGGCAAACGCCGGCTCCCCTGTAAAGCGAGATGAACGCTGCAACCCCAGAGTTTTCTGTGACTGGATTTAACTGTCAGGGGGTCCTTTACCTTTAATAAAAGCAAACATGAAAACATTTCTGGCATCTGTACTTGGTAGGTGCTGCGAAAGCTCCCTGTTTAGGACCTTGGAGAGAAATTTATAATCAAAATAGGCAAAACAAGGCCAGGTGAGCAAAATGTCCTGACTTGGTACAGAGACCCTTCCCATCTTCCTAGCCACAAATCCTAGAGCAGATGCATGCATTTTGGCTGCGGAAATCCTCGCCTGTTTCATAAAGCTTTTCGTTGTCCCTGTCACCGAATGCAGGTGGAGCTCTTGTAACACTAATAACTGTTCATACAGTCCGTGGTGAAAAGGGGGTTAAACAACAGTCTGGAATGGAAAGGACTCCTGGTGTTACAGCACTGTTACAAATGCCAGCAAACTAGATTCAGAATCAGACCTGCGTCTCCCTGTTCCCCACCCCAAACAGGTTTACAAAAATAATTGTTCAGCTTGGAATGTTTGCTAATGGAGGTTGGCATCAGACGTCTGAACTGGAGCAGCACCCTGCTGGTATTAACCAAAAAGAAGACATAACTGTCTTACCATCTTACTGTGTTTTCATTTGTTGGAAGCCACCCAGAGTGTCTGGGACAACCCAGTCAGATGGACTGCAGACAAACAAAGAAACAACTTATGTTTACCATCACCTTATGATATTGCTAATCAAGTCAGTAGAGGGAACAGAATGTCCCACTGCTGCTTCAATGTATAGTTGCGAAAAACAACAACAAATTTTCAGTGCATATGGGTGTCATGTGTATTCTAATTTGTATTATGGCGTATGTGTGTATAACTGGACGGTGATTACCCAAAGTGAAATAAGATGGTACAGCAATGCAGCAGTGAAGGAGATTAGGTGGGAGTTAGTTTGCAAAATTGTGATATGCAAACCCTGGTTTGTAGCTAGGTATATGCACCTGGAAGCATTCAAAATCAGTTTCAGTGAGCAGCTCCTAGACCAGGGGTCAGCAAACTTTTTCAGCAGGGGGCCGGTCCACTGTCCCTCAGACCTTGTGGGGGGCCGGACTATATTTTGGAAAAAAAATATGAATGAATTCCTATGCCCCACAAATAACCCAGAGACACATTTTAAATCAAAGGACACGTTCTACTCATGTAAAAACATGCTGATTCCCGGACCATCCACGGGCCAGATTCAGAAGGCGATTGGGCCAGATCCAGCCCCTGGACCTTAGTTTGCCTACCCATGTCCTAGACCAGTGTTTCCCAACCTTGGGCCTCCAGCTGTTTTTGAACTACAATTCCCATCATCCCTGACCACTGGTCTTGCTAGCTAGGGAGTTGTAGGCCAAAAACATCTGGAGGCCCAAGGTTGGGAAACACTGTCCTAGACTATCAAATATGTGATTTGCATCTTATGCTGATGCCCATGAGAGGCCCCCTTCCAGAAACCAGTAACTTTTCAGGAAGGCAATTTCAATGTCTCCTTGCACTTGTCAAGGAGCAAAACTGTTTAATGAAAGGAAAGGGTCAGCTTTGAATTGCCCAAAGGGAGGCTGGGAACAGACTCGGAGCTAGCTGCTCTGGCACCTGGAGCTGTGCACTTGGGGGTGGGGCTAGCCACTCGCGGGGGCACTGCCAGCGGCAAGTGGCGAGCGTCCCAGGGGGGCAGCGGTGTGATGTCACCCCCCTCAGAGATGACACCCGGGGTGGACCGCACCCACCGCACGCCGTTCCTCCGCCACTGGCTGGGAAGAAACATCATAACTTAACCTGTTAATGGAATACGCCAAAATGGCAAAATTAACTGGAAAGCTCAGGAATCAAGACGACAAGAAATTCAGAAAGGAATGGGAAATGTTTCTTGTACATATGCAAAAGTGTTGTAAACAAGTTAACACATTGGCAGGATTTAAAGAACACTTGTAATTTTAGAGACGTAATAGGAAAACTTGGATGAATTTTTTGGGGGAATAGTAACAATATGCAGTTGAAAAGAAAAATTAAGGAACCAGGGGTGGGAGGAGGGAAGTCACGGGATTAGGAGAATCCCTATTTTTGGATTTGAAATTGTTTTGGCATGTAGTTGTTTGTGTGTGTTTGTTACTATTGTCTGCCTGTTATGGTGATTTTTACTTTTGTATGGTTGGAAGAAAATCTAATAAAATATATATATTTTAAAAAAAAAAATAGGATTGCCATATTCCCAAAAGTTGAGCTTTTTTGAGGAGGGGGCATGTCAAAGAAATTTCAAAGCATTTTTTTATTTTTTAAAAAATTGCCCTTCTTGCCATACAACGGGACGTATGACAGCCCTACCGTAACTGGGACAGCCTTATTTCATCAATCATGGCAGTCATCAATATAAGCAAAGACAATCAGGGACTTGGGGATGTTGCTATAGCAAAATAGCCTCAGGGTTAGCAAATAAGGGTTTGCAAGACCCTCTGGACCAATAACCACATGGCATACAGGCATTTGCAAGCATGCATATTTAACAGGAACTCAGTTGGTTGCATCTGTCTTTGGAATATTGTTGCCACCTGATTACTGTAAATAGGGCTGTCCCCATAGAATAGGACTGTCTCCCCACAGGCTGTTCTGAGGGTTATTCCAATCTCCCTTGAACTAATTTTAGGGGTGTGGGGTACACGGGGGGAGGAGAGAGAGGAAGCCATGATGTGCAAATGATAGAAGAAAGGCGGGGTATAAATGCAAGACCAACAAATGAATAAAAATAAATATATACATTTGTGGTTGCCTCTCTTACTGCCACTTTGAGGTCCTACCCTCCAACATTTCTCTGATGAAAACAGAGGAAAAGTCCGAAGGAAAAGCTGGACATTCTGAGATTAAACTGAAATGGCTTCTGTAAATCCAGGGCTGTCCCTGGAAAATAGGTGTGCTTGGAGGGCTTGGGAGGTGAATTTATTAACAAGTAACCAGTATAAGGGACGCGGGTGGCACTGTGGGTTAAACCACAGAGCCTAGGACTTGCCGGTCAGAAGGTCAGCGGTTCGAATCCCCGCGATTGGGTGAGCTCCCGTTGCTCGGTCCCTGCTCCTGCCAACCTAGCAGTTTGAAAGCACGTCAAAGTGCAAGTAGATAAATAGGTACTGCTCCGGCAGGAAGGTAAATGGCGTTTCCATGCGCTGCTCTGGCCACATGACCCGTAAGCTGTACGCCAGCTCCCTCAGCCAATAAAGCGAGATGAGTTCCGCAACCCCAGAGTCGGTCACGACTGGACCTAATGGTCAGGGGTCCCTTTACCTTTACCTTTAACCAGTATAAAGACCAGTTCTAGGGTACCTTACCTTACGACAACACTGGCCTTTAATTAAATTGTAAACTTTGCCAGGAATTGACCTCAGTGGAATGTAACCACAAGGAAGAGTACGGCGAGTCTGTGTGCTAATTGTAATCTAGAAAGTAGTTATGGAGTTTAATTTAAACAACCTTTGGGTGGGTAGGTGGGGGGAAACTCCAGGGAATGATTTTGTTGTGTCTCCATGGCAGCTGCTTCTCCAAATTTCAACTGTTTGGGGGATGTTTGCAATCTACACAGGCCAGCTCCGGATAGCTGGATTTAATTACTGCACATCATTAGTGAACAGCAATTTAGATCTGTCCTGATAAGAGTATGAAATGGAAGCAAGTATGAAAATTTGCGGAGGGGGTGGGAAGATGAGAAGCTTTATTTATAGGCTTATTAACAGGAAGCCATATTGTCAGTGCAAGATTACACTGCAAAGATCTGTCAGCCACCCCACCCTCTTCCATTTCATTTTGCAGAAAATGTATAAACTTCTGCCTGGAGAATCAACACTACATCATTCCTGTCTCCTTGGGAATGAAAAAGCCAGTAATTTGCTTGGTGTTCTTCTAAGGAGATGATACATTAGCTGATGGTCATTGCTAATGGGTAGGGGCTTTTTTGCCAGTTAGCTGTAGGGGGAGAAGTAGCAGAAATAAGGCTATTTCTCACACAGTAAGTGGGCGGCCAAGCCTTCCTTCTAAAATTTATGACCTGCTGAGCCATCTATTGACAGCTGCTCAGCAATCTCCGTTAGCAAATTTGCATTCCCAGGCATGCACCAAAGCCAGGGAAATGTGGGTCATCATATATTACCAGTGAATTGCCTTCAGCCTAAACAGAAAGGCTCCAGGCCTCAGGCCTGTCAGGACTTCATGAAGATTTTTGACCTGGAATCCCAACCATTTATTCATCAGGTATAAAAGAAGGGGAAGTGGTTCATTCTGGCCTCTGATTGTGGAGATGAAAAGACTTGGTGCACTCAAAAGAGGATGCCCTGCTTCAAATTATGGTCTGGCTGTAGAAAAAGGTTCCTTTCTCATCATGAAACTTATTACATTTATGTCTCCATCTTTCCTCCAAGAAGCTGAAATTTACAGTTCCACCCACCTCGATTTTGTCTTCACTACAGACTTGTGAGGTAAGTTAGGCTGAAAGGTCATGACTGGCCCAAGATCATCCAGTGAGCTTCAGAGCTGAGTTAGGATAGAACTTGGATTTCCCCAGTCCTAGTATGATAACTAATGGTATCCTTATATCTTCCTATATGCATAAAAATGTAAGGCTATCGTCACACTGCAGCCGGTATGGCTGTCTACTGGCAATCTCCTGGTCTCAAGGCAGCTTGCATTCCATTCTCTTTCTTTCCAGGTATGGAACCATGGTGATTTTTGTTCCTGGTTTGCTTTCTGAATAAGAGCTTCATTTCACTAACATCTCTTCACATAAAAATATGTAATTTAGCTTCCCACATTGTTACAGAATAGAATATAACCAGCATAGAATATAACCAGAGTGGTAGCCAGTGGAATTTAGTGGTTCACCATGACTGAAATGGAACATGATATCTGCTTCTCTTAAGCCTAATCTGCTTTTAAACGGACTCAGTTTAGGACACAGAGGTTTCCATAACATAGGTTCATATTCAATATTGCTAGCATGCAAGAGTGAGTACAGGTCTATAATCAACCCTTGAATACTGGTTTATTCAAGTTTAGATGTCTTATTGTACCAGCATCTATTAAAAACCTTTCACAAGGTTTAAAAAACAACCAAAGCAAAGATAAACATCCAATATCAAAACAGGGCTGAGATTTTTGGCAGTTCAAAATCCAATTGCTGTTTACATAGTTATCAGTTGTAAAATTATCATTCATCTGGAGCAATACAGTGGTACCTCAGGTTAAGTACTTAATTCATTCCGGAGGTCTGTTCTTAACCTGAAACTGTTCTTAACCTGAAGCACCACTTTAGCTAATGGGGCCTCCCACTGAGTGTTCCTGAGTGGAATGGAACACTCAGGATGAAATGGTGAAATCTGATATGATTAAATGGGCACAAGATGTTGGACATAACATAATGATGGCTGACTGGGAACAGTTATGGACCACAGGTATGAAATTTACTGCATGTAATACCCTAAGAGAAAACTTAATGAAAATGATTTATAGGTGGTACATGACACCAGTCAAGCTTGCAAAAATTTACCATTTGCCCGATAATAAATGTTGGAAATGTAATGAGACTGAAGGTACATTCTTTCACCTTTGGTGGACATGCCCAAGGATTAAGACATTCTGGGAGATGATTTATAACGAAATGAAAAAGGTATTTAAATATACCTTCCTGAAGAAACCAGAGGCCTTTCTCCTGGGCATGGTCGGCCAATTGGTGCCAAAGAAGGATAGAACATTTTTCATGTATGCAACAACAGCAGCAAGAGTACTCATCGCGAAGTATTGGAAGACACAAGATTTACCCACCCGGGAAGAATGGCAGATGAAGTTGATGGACTATATGGAACTGGCGGAAATGACTGGCAGAATCCGAGACCAGGGAGAAGAGTCGGTGGAAGAAGACTGGAAAAAGTTTAAAGATTATGTATGGAAATACTGTAAAATTAATGAATGTTAGAAAAATGTTGGAATGAAGTTATATGGCTTTAGTAGAAATGTTATAAGGAATTAAGTATAAACAGATTAACAGAGTATTAAAGGAAAAATAAGGTTAGAATGTGCTAAGATAATTATAGGATAGAAAACAGAGGAAGATGGAAAGGAATTGCTGAAACAATTAACAGAAGTGGAATACAAAAAGGGGTGTGTGAGGAGGTCGCGGAAATAAGTGAATGAAAGATACGATACTGAAATTATTTGGTGTTTTAAACTGTTTTTGTTTTTGTTTTTGTTTTGTTTTGTTTTGTTTTGTTGGTTTAATGTGTTGGTGTTTTTGTATTGTATTGTATTGTTTTTCTCTTTTTTTGTAGTGTTTAAATTGTTGGAAAAGCAATAAATATTATTTTAAAAAATGGGGCGTCCCACTGCTGCCGCTCCGCCGAAGCACAATTTCTGTTCTCATTCTGAAGCAAAATTCTTAACCCGAGGTACTATTTCTGGGTTAGTGGAGTCTGTAACCTGAAGCGTATGTAACCCGAGATACCACTGTATATACACCAGGACTGGGATCCTGGGATTCTGCATGAGAAAAGGGGCACACAAACAATTTTTCCTTCTTTCTGCAACCCTTTGCACTGCATTAGGTAAAGGGACCCCTGACCATTAGGTCCAGTCGTGACCAACCCTGGGGTTGCGGCGCTCATCTCGCTTTATTGGCTGAGGGAGCCGGTGTACAGCTTCTGGGTCATGTGGCCAGCATGACTATGCCACTTCTGGCAAACCAGAGCAACGCACGGAAACGCCATTTACCTTCCTGCCGAAGTGATACCTATTTATCTACTTGCACTTTGACGTGCTTTCAAACTGCTAGGTTGGCAGGAGCAGGGACCGAGCAACGGGAGCTCACCCCATCGCAGGGATTCGAACCGCCAACCTTCTGATCGGCAAGTCCTAGACTCTGTGGTTTAACCCACAGCACCACCCGCATCCCTTGCCCTGCATTAGATCATCTCTAATGGCTTAGGCATCTGAGGAGTTGAGCACACGCTCCTCAACTTTTCCCCATAATATTTTCACTTACTTTTTTAAAAAGTTTTTTTTTTTTGTTGTTCTTTTTTAAGAAGACAGTGGGATAGCTTGAGTTCTGGTTAAAAAAACAGCTGCCTCTTCTGAATGCAACTGAAGCAAAGAACTTCCTCTGGCAACGCCAAGTGGACTGCGGCTGCTGCTCACTTGCCCTGGCTTGTTTTGTCTTTGGAAGAAAGCTGTCCTCATGACAGCCTCTCCAAATGGTGCTTTAAGACTCCTTTGACTTTTACCGGCTTTCTGGGATGGCCTTGGTCCCAGAGGCTTATCTTGTGTTTTTCCTAAAACACAACAAAATTAAAACTACCCACATCAAATAGGGATTAATGCCTAATGGATCTCTGCATTGATGTCACTATTTTTGTTTAACCTCCCCCCCCCACAGCAAATATATGGTTTCCTGCTCTTGACTCAGCCCCCCCCCAAAAAAAAAACCACAGAGAATTCTAGAGGGAATTTGTGTGAGAGTATAATAAACTATATGGACGCAGGTGGTGCTGTGGGTTAAAGCCTCAGCGCCTAGGACTTGCCGATCAAAAGGTCGGCGGTTCGAATCCCTGCGGCGGGGTGCGCTCCCGCTGCTCAGTCCCAGCACCTGCCAACCTAGCAGTTCGAAAGCACCTCCGGGTGCAAGTAGATAAATAGGGACCACTTACCAGCGGGAAGGTAAACGGCGTTTCCGTGTGCGGCTCTGGCTCTGGCTCTGGCCAGAGCAGCAATGTCACGCTGGCCACGTGACCCGGAAGTGTCTCCGGACAGCGCTGGCCCCTGGCCTCTTAAGTGAGATGGGCGCACAACCCCAGAGTCTGTCAAGACTGGCCCGTACGGGCAGGGGTACCTTTACCTTTTTATAATAAACTATCTTATGTGATGCATCTAATTATTAGTCAAATAAGAACCTCTCATCTCCTGTTCCATTAAGGCTCCTGTTCTAGCACGTTGTTTTAAATCTCCTTTGAACCAGGGAATTGTCCCCACCCCCCTTGATTTGTTTGGTTTTAAGCCTTTTGTCTTGCCAAGATAGACTTTAAGAACATCTGATTTGATTCGGAAGCTAGCATCCTTTTTTTTTTTTAAGGCCAATTACCCAGATAATTCTGAAATGTAGAATCCAGTAAGAAAAACACTGTTCTAAAAACAAAGCCTTGGCCATGAGTGCATTGAGATTTCTACCCAACATCACCTCAGTTCCCATGGGATTTTGTATATGGTAAGAGTTCCTGATCATGGGCACTGGTAGCTGTTATAATAGAGTAGATAGACTGAGCCATTTAAAAAACCACAAGTAAATGAGGGTAAATTCGTCCTCTTCAGTGGAAGTTATAAAGACCTTATCATTGGGCCCCAGAAGGGTTAGATGTAAATAGGGTGCAGCAAGATGTTTTTTTTTATGGGACTGTTCTCATTCCTTGACATTCTTGTTTAATACATGGGGGAAATTAACAACCCACCCTAAAAAGGGCTGGGAGGGGGGAGTGAGGCCAAAATTTGACACACACCCCATGCTGCCTTTCAAAAAAGCTGGCTAAAGGAGGAAAGCACTAACAAGGCTTTGTGAAAGGAGACTGGAGGACTCTAGGACCCCGCCAGGGCCCTCACACCTCCTTCCCAAAGCCCAGGGCCTCCGTCCCTAACTTTGGGAATGCAGTGTGAGGGCTGGGGCTGGGGGCATCAAATGTTGCTGAGGGCCACCCTAAGTTATAACTCTGTTCGTATTCGTGATGCTGTTTTAGATTTTATCTTCTTTGATATAAGTGTGACGTTAACATATGAGAGTGCTGGAGGTGAAATAGTTAAACGAGTTACCCAATCAGAACCCAGGGGGGTGGAGTCAGAGGGACTATAAAACCAGCTCTGGGAGGGGTGAAGGGAGGAGTTCGGTGGGAGCTGGTTGGTGGTGCAATCTTTTACATAAAAAGCAATCGACTCCTTGAATGATATACCAGGTGGCCGCTACTGACTGGCATTGTGAATTCTTGCTTAGAACCTATTTGTTCTAAGCAAGCTGCTTCTTTTGTGATGGTCACTGATTTTCATGGGCCACAGAATGTGCAGTGCTTAATGCCCCCTAAAACGACATGCCCTAATTGCCATAGCATGTTCCAATTAGGATTGGGTGATATCTGGTCTTCAACATTGTGACATATCACCAGCTAAACATTGTGAAATGATGTCTGAAATGAGGATGAAGCTATGTAGAGGCCTTGGCTGGCTTCACGTTTTTCCCCACGTGATTTTTGCATAACACACACACACACATCATTATTCATGATATATTTCCAGGTCAAAAATTATGGAACTGATATCATGAGGTGGACTTCAAACTGGTTTTGGACAATATTTCAATATATCACCCAGCCCTAGTTCCAATCCTTAAAGTGGGTACCCCTCATAGAGTTACAATTCCCAGCAACTCTTCACAAACTACAGTACCCAGAATTCTTTGAGGGAATGAATGTGCTTCAAATGTGCTTTACAATTAGAGTGAGTACAAAGCCTGTTGTTGCTTTAGAGGCTGGGACTGGACCACTGAAATCATTCTATTAGTGTAATTTAAACATACTTTAAACTAAAATGCAAGTACTACTTAAGGACCATTAGTTTCAAAGGAGAATGTTTAATCAATGTACACTGTTAATTCTGCCAGGCTAAACCTTAAGGGGCTATTTATAATCCTTTTCCATGACAAAGAACTGAATCATTAAAAATCTGCTTTGATGAGGATGAAGATATTCTTGTTTAATGGAAACTGAATGTTTTGGTGGTCATTCTGATTGCAAATAGTCTCCTGAACTTTCAGAATAAAACCACGTCTTGTGTAATGGAAGCCCATAATCCCCTCCCTTCCATGACAATAACTCAAGCTGTTGTCACGAAAATTGCTTTATCCAAAAAGTGCAAGGAGAACATAATCCCTTAAAGAAGCACGGCGCTTGGAAAACACATATAAATTAATCAGAAAGAAAGAGTGCGCCATCTAAAACACTCGAAGCATGATAATTCAGTTCAAGAGTCTGATGTTCCAGTTGCCCTCATCTCCTGTAGTCTTGCTGACAGCATTCCATTAACAAATGTAAATATTGTTTACCCACACAGGAAATCACTGACAGTGTGAAATCTGTACTGAAAATGTGAATTATGGCTGAGGGTTGTTTGTGCAATCATAGTCTAGTTGGAGACAGTTGGAGACAGCCCTGGTGTCTCCTGTTGGAGACATCAGGGTAGGTCTTTAGAGCAGAAGTCCAGACCCAGCAAATTAGATAGGCTGGCTGACAACCTTCTGAAGGAAGTGAAGGTATACCTCCTGGTGGTGGTAGCATAATGAGACAAACATTTGACACCCTCCCCCCCAGCTATTGTGCTGCCTTCTCAAAACCAGGAATGTGCTAACTAGGTTTGAGAAGGAGGAGGAAGGACCCTAGAACCCTGTCAGAGCCCACATGCCTCCTTCCCAAAGTCCAGTACCTCACTTGCTCAGCTTTGGGAAGGCAGTGTGAGAGCTGTGGGGAGCAGGTGTCAAATGTTGCTGAGGGCCAATGCAATTTCTGCATTGATTATTGCTTTTAACAACAACAACAAATATGTGGCTTGCTGCTCTTGAGTCAGTCCCCTGAAGCACAGGAAATTCTAAAGGGAAGCTTGGGTCATCATGAGCTGACAGCAGAGGATGGAAACTCAACACACATAAGCAGAGATGGTCCATCATTATGGAGAGAACTGGAGATAGTGTGAGTGCTATTGTGGTTCGAGGACCCAATCCCCGCATAGTGGAATGAAAACATAAGGACACGTGATATAAGGTTAATGGCCACAACTTTATTGATTACAGCAAGTGAAAAGTGAGGCCGGAAGGCTGGTGCTGCAGCAATTTAGGCTGCTAAACATGCCCCCTCACAGGCACCTGGTTGGGTGCTTGCCCGTGGGCGTGGGCGCCAGCCAGGTGAGTGGGAGGCAGGGGGCTAACGCCCCCTGCTTGAGGCGGAGTCCGGCTCCCGACCACAACCACTCCTCTCTCTTGCAGAAGGAGAGTCTTTGTTGTCCGTGGCAGACACACTTATTTATTTCATTCTTTTGTCCTCCTATCAATGTTAAGCAAAAGGGCTTGAGAGGTTTTTCAAGCACTACAAAACCATGCAAAACCTAGTTTACTAGAGATGAACACACTAAGAGAAATGATGCCTCATCAGTTACTATCTTCAGCTCTCTGAAGGAGCGTCTCCACCCACATCGTTCAGCCAGGACACTGAGGTCCAGCTCCGAGTGCCTTCTGGCAGTTCCCTCCCTGTGAGAAGTGAGGTTACAGGGAACCAAGCAGAGGGCCTTCTTGGTAGTGGCACCCACCCTGTGGAAAGCCCTCCCATCAGATGTCAAGGAAATAAACAAGTCTCTGACTTTTAGAAGACATCTGAAGGCAACCCTGTTTAGGGAAGTTTTTAATGTTTGATCTTCTATTGTGTTTTTAATATTCTTTTGGGAGCCGCCCAGAGTGGCTGGGGAAACCCAGCCAGATGCATGGGGTATAAATGATAAATTATTATTATCTGTAGAAAATATTGTTTCTCTCTGGTGTCATTTTCTGATGAAACCATAAATTTTTAAACATTTCTAAAGGTTGCTGTTTCTAAAACAAAATTCAGATACTGTATGGGCTGCCCAAATATTATGTGGCCCAAATTTATAAGTCACTTGGCTTATTTTTACCAATGGCACTTGAACTGGATGAACTTCAGATAACACATCCTATTTCTTTTCTCTGAGTTGCTAAGTATGTGAAGTTCACAGAGCAATCTGTCAGGAAGCTTTTCCTGTTTCTTCTAAACTAGGTGGAAACTGTTCCATGGCAGGGGACATAACAACCCCAGTCGAAATACAGAAGATGGAAAATGGAAAAACAAGCAAGCAAAACTATTACGTGGTAGAGCATGACTAATAAAGATACAAATGCAGATGATCACTGAAAGCAAAAAGAGATTTTGTGGAATCGCTGTGGAAATAAATAGTCTCCAAGGAAAAGCAAATAGCAGGATTATTTGGCAAGAGTTTATCTAGGCATAATACTGAAACGGGCATGTATTATTATGATTGATTTTTTAAATTGTTTTTTATTTGCACAAGCTAGCAGTTGCTAGACTGCAGCTACAAATGTATGAAGAATATAGAAAGCTCCTAAAATAGACTTTTCAAAGGTCAACACACTTCTCACTATATGCAGAAGGTATTATGTGTAGGTTGAATATCCTGGAATTTGCTAAAGGAAGTGGGGGCGTGTTCTGGAAGCATTCTGGTGGGTATAATTTTCTGAAGACCCTACAGTTAATCAAAAGGACACTAGAATAGAACAAAAATAAGCAGTGGAACAAGCTTTGGAACTGTAATAAACCTTTCCAGAAATATATCTATGAGAGCACCGTTAGGCATGTTTACTCAGGAGTCCCAAAGCTGCTTTCTACCAGGTGCATTTTTAAACTCGATTGTCAAGTACCTAGACTAGGGACTGGCCTGTGAACAACAAGATGACGGTGGTGATAAAGGAGGAGGAGTTATAGGATTTTAGTGTAAATCCAGTCGGAGGATGCAGAGCGTGGAGCCCAGCGCAGTGTGTCTTCCTCTCGCGTGCTCAGCAGGAGCCAGCCCCTGAATTGCGCTACACTCATCTCCATGCTTGGCCCCCTCAACATTGAAGGGCCTGGCCCTGAAACAGAAGTGGGAAACTTTTTGCAACCTAAGGACCACATTTCCTCTTTCCAGGGGCCCCTAAGCGCATGCTTAGTCTGCCTGCTGGGTAATTCAGCACTGGTCCTAAGTTCCATCCCCTCCGTCTCCAGGTAGGACTTGAAATGTCTCCTACCAGAAAACTTGGAACACCAATGCCAATCAGTGTTGAAAATACTGAATTAGATGGACCAATGGGCTGACATAGGGCACCTTCCTATGTAAGGTAAAGGTAAAGGTACCCCTGCCCGTACGGGCCAGTGTTGACAGACTCTGGGGTTGTGCGCCCATCTCACTTAAGAGGCCAGGGGCCAGCGCTGTCCGGAGACACTTCCGGGTCACGTGGCCAGCGTGACATCGCTGCTCTGGCGAGCCAGAGCCGCACACAGAAACGCCGTTTACCTTCCCGCTGGTAAGCGGTCCCTATTTATCTACTTGCACCCGGAGGTGCTTTCGAACTGCTAGGTTGGCAGGCGCTGGGACCGAGCAGCGGGAGCGCACCCCGCCACAGGGATTCAAACCGCCGACCTTTCGATCGGCAAGTCCTAGGCGCTGAGGCTTTAACCCACAGCGCCACCTGCGTCACCTTCCTATGTAAAAAGCAACAAATAAACAGGATGAAGAATTTCTCCCCATGTTACAGAGGTCAGTCTTTCAAGAAAACAGGCATTTAGTATCGTGGGTGTCAGGGACGGTGCAGAGGAGGAGTGGTGGAGACTGCCTCCCTAGCCTGACCTTTCCAGGGAGGAGGAAGAGGAAGACAGTATAGATTTACAACAGGGGTTTGCGGGAGGTTACAGCTCAGAGGCAGATGAGGGAAAAGTTGGAAAATAATGAGAGAGGAGGAGCGGGCAGAGCCAGAGCAACAGCTGGCGGACATGTTGTCACTAGAAAGCATTCCAGGCCTACCATCTCCCAGAACTTGGCAAGACTTAAAAGTAGGAGAGCAAAGAGCTCTAAGGCAGAGGACACTTAGCAGCACCCATGGAGGAGGTGATGACGAATGAAGAAGGGGTGTGTGGAGATAACACCATTAGCCAAGAGGCTGGGTTCTATAGCCTCTCTCTGTAAAGTCTGGATTAAAAAAAGGAATGTAAGAAACTTTTCCTTGTCTTTATCATTTCCTGGGCAACCAGCCAGGAGCGGCTGACAACACCCTGACAATGGGCTCCATACAGAAGAACACTCTTTTCTGTCAGAGATTCGGCAGCCATCCTTGCTTTTGACTTCTGGTCATCTCTTGAAGACCTTTCTATGCCAATTAGCCAGTCACTTTATCAATTATTTGTATCAGGAAGAACTTTACAACAGTAAGAGCTGTTTGACACTGGAACAGACTCCGATGTGAAAGATGGTGGACTCTCCTTTTCTTGGGTGTTTTTAAGCAGAGGTTGGGTGGTCATCTGTCATGTATGATCTAGTGGAGATTCCTGCATTGCAGGGGTTTGGACTAGTTTTCCCTCAGTATCCCTTCCAACTCTACACTTCTATGGTTCCTAATTGTGTTTTATGTTTTATTGTTGTACACCACCCTGATATTTTATGATATGGTGGCACAGAAATACTTCTACAAATAAATAAGTTAGGTAAACAAATTCAGGCGACCAGTGGCATAGCGTGGCTTGTCAGCACCCGGGGCAAGGCAAGTAATTTGCGCCCCCTGCGAGTGCGAGCTGTGAGCTGTGAGTGCGAGCGCCCCCCCCAGATGTTGCACCCGGTGCGGCCGGCCCCCCCCCTGCACCCACCCCCACGCTACGCCACTGCAGGCGACTCCTCCAAATATAGAGGCAAATAAGTGAGCCTTCAGCTGGTCCTGAGAAGTCAACAGAGTTGACACAAGCCACAACTGAGAGGCAGGCAGCAAAGTGGGATTAAAGTGCCCACAGGAGGCAAGGACAGCAATGGCCAGATACAATCTTAAAACATAAGGCTGAAGGGCAGCTATGAAGCACCAAGAAGAGTGTGGGAGATCCTGAAAACTCAGTAATTAAATATCCTTTAAGTAACTGAAGCTATATCTGGAGCAATGAAGCATAATAGCTTAGTGGGCATTTTTTTGCTGGTACAGCAGTTTGCTGCAGATGGAAACAGATAACCTGACAGTCGCAGTACATTTGGAGCTATTTTAGCTGCCTTTATTCATGCATCGTTCCCATCTGATCTGAAGTGAGCAAAGCAGCATATTTCACAATGCCACAAAGGCTGGATTTAAACGGTCACAGGGAGGAGCTGATGATCCTGTAATACTAGTTTGTAGGGTTGCTTTCAGATAATTAGCTAAGCCTTCATATTTGCCTCACTTTTCTTAATATAGCAGATCTTTTTTTTTTCAAAAATGGGACATTACACAACGAACTGAACACCTATAAGCCTGGTCCAGACAGTGTGTACATTCCCATTGCTGTGTTTTCTACCACTGAGGTACAGACTTTCCCCAAAAGAGGATTTTTATATATATTTTTTGGTAATGAAAATGGCGGGCACCTCCAGACATGTCCTTTTTTGTGCCTGTATTTGTCATTGATGCAGTAGTAGTAGTAGTAGTAGTAATAATAATTGTTGTTATGTACTGAAGTTCTCACCCTGGGCCAGCAGGGGGATACTGTAGATAGTTCAGGTCCACATATGCAAATAAGGGATTGAAAGTGACGTTCAGTGACTGGCTAGTTACAGAAAATGGTTACTGTTGTGTTCTAGTGGAGCTCTATATAAGCAGGCTGGCTGAAACCTTCAGTTCAGTTCTGTTCTGGCCTGTGAATAAACAAGAGCTGTTTGAAGAATCGCTGTGTCATCTGATATGTGCACCCACAACTTAACACTAATAATAATTTATACCCCGTCCATCTGGTTGGGTTTCCCCAGCCACTCTGGGTGGCTCCCAACAGAATATGAAAAACACAATAAAACATCAACCGTTAAAAACGTCCCTAAACAGGGCTGCCTTCAGATGTCTTCTAAAAGTCAGATACTTGTTTATTTCCTTGACATCTGATGGGAGGGAGTTCCACAGGGCAGGGGCCACTACTGAGAAGGCCATCTGCCTGGTTGCCTGTAACCTCACTTCTTGCAGTGAGGAACTGCCAAGAGGCCCTCGGAGCTGGACCTCAGTGTCTGGGCTGAACAATGGGGGTGGAGACGCTCCTTCAGGTATCAGTAAGAATGTATGAGTGGTGAACCTACCCACTCATTTCCCTTCATTAGTTGTGCGATGCTTCCCCAATGTTGCTGCATTATTGCCATCCGGCACTCCACCACAGCACAACGAAAGCTGGACAAATGCCCCCTAAACATTTGTGGTATGAAAAGTTACAGCATCTTAGCAGGAAGCTATGGGACATGCACTTTTTGGAAACAGACAGAATGTCTTCTCTGGAACTTTATCAGTAACAGACAGGTACTGAAAGCAGGATTGCTTATAACCTGCCCAGTAACATCATGAGCAAAAATCATCATGGCCATCTGTCATGGATGCTTTTTGAGATTCCTGCATTGCAGGGGTTTGGACTTGATGACGCTTCCAACCCTAGTTCTATGATTCTGTGATAATCTGTGCTTTTATTCCCTGACACAGGAAAATGAGATACATTTGAAATGATTTAGGTTAACCGGTTTGGCTTCCGCTTTCCTTAGCAACACACAGACAAAGGGGGGAGAGAGAGAAAGAAAGAGAAAGAGGGAAGGAGCTGGGAATTCAGGTGGGAGCTGCTAAAAATGCTCTTTTCACTTTTTGAGTTGGTAATTTAGCTGTGCCTGGACATAATGAATACATCACTGAGGCAGTAATAACAAGAGCCTAGCCTCTTTCACACAAACACATCTGACGTTTACAATGGCAGCCACTTGTGGCTGAAAACAATTTCCTTCCCAATTCCCATAGCTGTGAGGCTATGAGAAGCGGAATAACTGTCGGAGTGAATGAGGGTTATCCGCCTGATGCTGCACTGCGGCATCGAGGTTGCCCAGACTCCAGGGACACGGCGTGGCGGTTTATAGTCACTTTAATACAACGGTGCTTCATGCATGTGTCACACTCAATCTGCTTTTAGGAGGACACACTTCTGATTTCAGACTCCACAGCTCAGCCGCCTATTGCTGCTCCTCCTCTACTGCCACACTAAAGGGAAGTGGTTAGTATTTATCTCTGGGATAAAAATGCACATGCAGACTGGCTGAATGTTCACAGAAGGCCATCTTATTGCATTGTTTCACTTTATCTCTTTTCCAGGTGATGGGAAGCTCTCAGCGGCCTCTATTAGGGCAGTCTATGGGAGAGACTGTGAGTGACATATATACAAACATCGGCATTAAGGGGCAGAGAAGCAGGAGCAGAATGTCCTGAAATTATCAAAAACCACTTTTCTCTCACAGGGCTGGCCTCCAGATTTTTACTACAGTGGATGCTCGGTTTGCGAACGTGATCCATGCGGGATGCACGTCCGCAACCCACAGCATCCGTAACCCACAGCGCCATGGTTGCGATTCAGCGCTTCTGCACATGTGCAAAGCGCAATTTAGCTCTTCTTCTTCTGTGCATGCGCATCCACTGAAACCTGGAAGTAACCCGTTCCGGTACTTCTGGATTCGGTGCGGTGCGCAAGCCAAAATCACACAATCCAAAGCATCTGTAACCCGAGGTATGACTGTATTTTGCAGAAGGAAGGCAACCAAGATGATTAAGGGTCTGGAGACCAAGCCTTCTAAGGAACGGTTGAGGGAGCTCGGTATGTTTGGTCTGGGAAAGAGAAGACTGAGACGAGATATGATGGCCATCTTCAACTATCTCAAGGGCTGACACATGGAAGATAGAGCAAGCTTGTTTCCTCCTGCTCTGGAGGGGAGGACACAAAACAGTGGATTCAAGTTACAAGAAAGGAGATTTCGACTAAACATCAGGAAGAACTTTCTGACCATAAGAGCTGTTTGACAGTGGAATGGTCTCTCTTGGAAGGTGGGGGACTCTCCTTCCTTGGAGGTTTTTGGGCACAGGTTGGATGGCCATCTGTCTTGGATGTTTGAGTTGGGATTTCTGCATTGCAGGGAGTTGGACTAGATGACCCTCAGGGCCCCTCTATGATTCTAGAATAGGTTGGTGTAACTTGCTGCCTCAATGACCAAAAAAGAAGAGTGTGGTAGCAACTTAAAGACTAACACATTTATTATTCCAAAAGCTTTCAGAGATACAAGTAGTGCATTTGTAAATCTCTAACAGGCATCCCCAGACTTGGCCCTCCAAATGTTTTAGGACTACAGTTCCCATCATCCCTGACCACTTGTCCTGTTAGCTAGGGATGATGGGAGTTGTAGTCCCAAAACATCTGGAGGGCCAAGTTTGGGGATGCCTGGTCTGTAATGATGGTGGAAAAGAGGGGCTTTTGTGGCTTCCTATATAGGGCTGAGAAAAGTGACACGCTACTGAAATTCACTCATTGTCAGGAATGACCAGGCTAGAACTGGGAAGAAGCAGCCTCCTTGCCTGTAATGAGCCACTAGAACTGTGGTTTGGAGCATCCGTATGCCAAGTTATAGCTTGGCTTAGTATTACATGCAAACCAGCTCAATTTGTTTGGTCCCCCCCCCCCTTCAGAATAAGCATACTTAACAATGCAACGTGTCTGCAAAAGCACCTATAGTACTGTTATCCAAGTCAGGAATTTGCATTGGCTCCGGCTCCCTGTTGACTTTACTCTCCCTGCCAACGCTGGAATTCCAGGCCTTTTCCAAAGAGTTCACACATTCATCTGTAAGTCATTCTATTTTAGAAGGACAATTGGTTTTCCATCAGTACATATTCCCTGGGTGGCTCACAAACCGACCGATGCTATAAATATATACAATGCAGCCAGATGAAAATCAGGAATAAAACAATAAGAGACCGCGAAGCCAAAAAGCATTCGTTGCAACACGGACAGCATAAACAGCTTGGATTTAAAATACAAATTGCAAAGTGTGGGTCATCAAATGACAGGGAGGAATTACAAACTCAATGTCCCAGCAAATCCCTGTGACTATCAGAAGAGCCTGCTAGATTAGGCCAAGGTCCCGCCTTGTCCAGTATCCTATTCCCACAGTGGCCAACCAGGTTTCTCAATGGGACGTCCAGAAGCAGAGCATGACTACGAAAGCATGATAGGTTAAAAACATATGCCAACCCAATGACCAGAGACAGTCTCCCCTTTGAGTTCCAAGTGATGTGAACACGTGTGAACCATAGTTGGAAGCTTTCAAAAGCTTTGATCTTAAAAACAAAACAAAAAACAGCTAAATTGTACACCTGTCATATCAGTACCTAAAGTCAACCTCTCTCAAGTTTGAAAAAAAAGTGCTATGGCTTGTTGGGTTGTTCACACTGTAGATGGTCTCTCTCTTATTTCTCCTCCTCACCCCACTGCCTTCTGCTTGGCTAGAACATTCTATTCTGCTGTCTCTCTGCACAATGATGTTCCGTCCCAGTACGCCATCCATCTGGGCTGTCAAAAGAGACGTTCTGCGTGAATGGCTTTAGTATAACACCCCGTTTTTAAAAACTGAAATATAAAATACAAAGTGCCTCTGAAAGACAATGTCCTTCCCCATCCTTATACTTGAGGTGCGTGCTGATATTTAAAAGGAGGTGGCAGTGGTGATGTGTTAATCTCTTTTCTACACAAACTACAAGCTTGCTAAAGGTCTCTCCCCCTACTAAAAAAAAAAGAGAAAAACACTGTGAGGATTTCCTCCTTTTCCTTAGGATGTCCCTATTTTCATTGAAGAAATGTTGGAGGATATGGAAAAGCATGTCCCTATTTTCATCAGAGAAATGTTAGGATGTCTCTATTTTCATCGGAGAAAAGTTGAAGGGTATGGCAGGACATCCCTTTTTTCATCAGAGAAATATTGGAGGATGTGGAATAGGATGTCCCTATTTTCCTCAGAGAAGTGCTAGGATGCCCCTGTTTTCATCAGAGAAATAGCGGAGAGTGTGGTAGGGCGTCGCTATGTTCATCTGAGAAATGTTCGAGGGTATAGAACATCCCTGTTTTCATCAGAGGAATGTTGAGATGGCCCTATTTTCATCAGAGAAATGTTGGAGGTATTTCAGAGCATCCATGTTAGTTAACTCAGCATCTTCTTGTAGTGCCATGATTGACTCATGTGATCCTTGGACATGAAATAAAAAAATAAAGGCCTTATATATATATATAATAAATGTTCATAAATGTACCAAGCAAACACGTACATAAATATATAAACCACATGTCTGAAGCAGCACAGGAAAACAGCCCTGGAACCATTTTTGACTCCCAAACTGACCAAATGCTTTCTCTGCAAAGTCAAAGGAAAATGGAAAAGCCTCCCCATTGTCTTTTCCTTCAGAAATCCTGTCTTAAGGGTATGCCTGTGTATGAATAGGGTGACCTGGCTCAGGAACTACCGCAAGTATTTATCATTACAAAAGACTGGCCAGGCTCCCCAGGGTATCCAGTCAAGTAAATATTAACAGGTAACTTGCTAGACAGGAGATAAACAACCCACTCAGATTTCTGCTGTAGACCGCCCTTTCTGTGATGTATCTGGGGGTGGTCTTGGACTCCAAGGCAGGCAATTTAAAATGTCTATATAAGGGCGGGCACACCTGGGGTCTGGATCCTCCTTCTCCTGCGTGTGAAGGGGGCACCCTGTTGCAAGAGTTCAGTAAAGATCAGGCTTACTAGCTGCTTTGCTTCTCAATATTCTCTGGTTGGCCTCTGTTCTTTTCTCCGACCGATGGAGAATCTACAAAGGACTCTATAAGGGCTCTTGTGTCCCCCATAAGGGAATAAGGGCAGATTTTCGTTTATTGCAGACACATAGGCACATGTTTCCATTGCAGTTGGAGCACTGATCCCAGATGGTGTTGAAAACAGAACACTCAAACAACCGTTGGCTTTCTCTGATGTTATCCAGCTGAGTAGGCCAGCAACTGCTGCTAACTTCCCATTTCCTGCAAGATAAACGAATCTCAGAGGCTCTTGATTTATTTTACAGAGGAAGGAATAAAATGAGCTGTGTTTGTTTTGTCTCTTTGGCCTTCCTTCCTTACATAAAAGCAGGTATGTGCATTCCAAGGTGCTGTCGCATATACGTCAACAGAAGAGGCAGCCTTTTAGAAAAGGTTGTCTCGATCTCTTTTTTAGAAAATCACCAGGTCAGGCATCTGATCAAAGCATGACACATCTAAATAAAATGCACCCTAGGGGTGTGTTCTCCCTAAGTAGGGAAGGAAAATGCATTTTCAGAAAAAAATGGAGTGGCATTTGTTTCAAGTTCGTATCTAGGGGAGGTCCTGCCATTGACCTTCAAATTTTTGCATGCCTTTCCACATCAAGATGGCTATGAATCACTGACTTGCACTTAGAGGGTTTGGTTTTTTGGGGTGTGTTTTTATTTATAAAGCACTAGAGGTGGTTGTTTTCACATAAGTCAAAAGATTAGCTCTCCTTAGCCTCTGTAATGCCCTCAGGGGAACAAAGCTTATAGCTGCTCCTCAGCTGTTTGGTTTTATTTTTTTCAGGAGTTTCATGGTTCTTCTATTCCCTTACCCAAATATGTATGGCTCTGAAAAATGCCTCGGATTGGGGAGGTGGGGGGAACCAACCATATTTAAAGAGGGAACGGCCCAGGACAACACTGAGATGGGGAGAGGATGCTTCAGATTATTAAAATACAGATTATTTTAAAAGCTATTTGACAAAAATCTTAGGCTTGAAAATAAGGGGAAAGGAATTCTGGTTTGCCAAATGAAAACTACCTATTTCTGGGGACTGCTAAAACCTGGCTAGACAAAGGAGCTTTCAAATTGCTTCAAAGCTTTTTGTTTTTTGTTATCAAGCACTATATAAATTTAATGAACCAAACAAGCAAACCAGCTACTAAGTTTCCCACCCTCTGAAACCTATTAGAGACACAGCACTTTATAGCCTCTGTACAACTGTGTTTTCAAAGAGGCAGTGAAAACATACAGTTCCCAATATCAGTACAGTGGAGGCTCAGGTTGCGAATGTGATCTGCGCGGGAGGCACGTTCGCAACCCTCAGCACCGCGTCTGTGCATATGTGGGTCACGATTTGGTGCTTCTGCGCATGCACAAAGTGCAGTTTAACACTTCTGCACATGTGTGAGCGCCGAAACCCAGAAGTAACCCGTTCTGGTACTTCTGGGTTTCGGCGCGTCCGTAACCCAAAAACGTGCAACTTGAAGCGTCTGTAACCTGAGGTATGACTGTACTCTTGTCATTCCACTTAGGTTTACAAACAGAGATTCTGGGAACTGTCTATCATGAAATTCTGCTGATATGCTGGTCACAAACAGTGCCTTGTTCTCTTTTTAAATTCTCCCACCAACATCCCCGGTTACAGAGTTCCTGTTTGTTTTTATGACGTATACTGCTCTGAAAACTTAGCTAGATAGCAAACAAGAAGAAAACCCCAAGATGGTTAAAGTTTTAAAAAAGTTAAAAGCAGCTGCCAACCCCCACTTCCATCAATCCAGACAGTAGTAGTGAATTTGGGTGGGGGGGTGGGATTAACTCTTTTGCTCCATGTCTGTTCTCCATAGTATAAATAGAGTTGAATTTTGCATTAAACTTCCATTTTTCGCTATATGAACTTGACAAATTGGGCAAGCTGCACCCAGATCAAACCATTAAAATCATAGACATGTCACATGACTATGTTAGGTCCATTAATTTCAATGGGTCTACCCTGAGTAAAACCTAGTTGAATAACATGCAGTGTTCTGATTTTTTCCCTTCATATTGCTTCCTTCAGCCAGCACAGCCTCTTGTCTGCTTATTTCAAAACACTTCAGGCCACGTCCTTGAGTTTTTTGTTTTTCTGAAGTGCAACCTGCTTACTCAGAAGAAAATTTCACCATTGTCAGTGGGGCTTGCTCCCATGCAAAAGCTATAGAATTGTGTTGTAAGGTGTTTTTTTATGATTATTATTATTTTTATACGGATCAAGTTTAATGAGGCTAAGAATATAGCGATGGCAACTTCCTGCAAAGCCCACAACAAATAGTATTTGTGACACGAATGGGAATGTTTTTGGGACTGGGTCTGTATGTTCCAAGAGAACATATAACATTTGTAATGTTCTCAGTTTAATGATGAGCAGGTCAGAGAAGTTAAACAAGAAACAATTTTACTAAAGATCTATATATAACAAGTTTCCTCTCCCTGAGCGACTCCCCCCAGAGTGGCTGGGTAGGGTGGGGTACAAATAATAAAATTATTATTATTATTATTATTGAAGAATTGCTTTTTCACTCTGGCTTCTAGCTCTGCCTCAAGCATGGGCCACTCTAAACTAGATATGGGAGGTGTTCAAAATGCAGTCACATATATCCTTATAGCACAACACTGTATAAGCTCAAAGCTGCCTCTTATCTGCTGTTTTTCAGAAACAAAGCGGTTGAGTGAGGAAACGTTTCCCTGTTTTTCAATCTCCCTCACCGCTGCAATTGTGCAACCATATTTTTCGCTGCTCTACACCGCAATGAATTTATTAAGCCATGACATAATTAATTGTGTTAAAAACAGGGGCTCCATGCTGTCTGGCAGAGTTGTAATTGCCGCCTCATGCCGTTGGCAAAGACAGGCAGCGGCAGGACTTTTCCCTCCTCAGAAATCGCCACAGTGCTCCCCTCCAAACTAACACTCTGCAAACCAGTCAACAAAGCTGGGGAGGAACAATAAGCAGTTATTCCTAAGGAGAGATAATTGGCAAGCTTTGCTGGTAGCTTAGTGGTAGAGAATCTGCTTTGCATGTAGCAACAACAACAACAGCAGCAGCAGCATATTTGTGCCTCACCCATCTAAATGGGTTGCCTCAGCCACTTTGGGCAGCTTCCAACAAATATAAAAGCATAATGAAACATCAAACATAAAAAAAACTTCCCTATACAAGGCTGATTTCAGATGTCTTCTAGAAGTTGAATAGTTCTTTATGTCCTTGACATTTGATGGGAGGGCACTCCACAGGGCGGGCGCCACTACTGAGAAGGCCCTCTGCCTGGTTCCCTGTAACTTCCATTCTTGCTGTGAGGGAACTGCCAGAAGGTCCTGAGAACTGGACCTCAGTGTCTGGGCAGAACAACAGGGGTGGAGATGCAGGGCCGAGGTTAGCTTTGAAGGTCAGCACCAACACTTTGAGTTGTGGGACATCTCCGGTTCCATCCTTGTCATCTCCTTTTTGACCTTGGAGAGCACTTCCAGTCAGTGTAGGCAATACTGAGCTCAATGGACCAATAGCCTGATTTGATGCCATACTCAGAATAGGCTCATTGACACTGTTGGATCCTCACTCTCCAAGCAACTGGTTCCATTGGTCATGGAAGAACCACTCCATTCCCCAAGGAAATTGGTCCCGTTGTCAAAGTGCTCTTCCTAATAAGGTTTCTCTTAAAGATCCAACTGAAATCTACTCTCCTGCAACCAAAGCCCATTAGAACGAGTCCTGGCTCCTGGAGTAGCAGAGGATAAGTCATTGCCCTTTTCAGCAGTTTGGGTATATGAAGAATACTATTTTTAATGTTATTTCAAAGCCTGTTGGTACCAGGACAGGCATATAACAGGTGTTTATTTTCTTAAAAAAATGTTTAGGGGTACTCCCATTTTCCTACTCATATTGAAATACTGCCCCTCAAAGAGGCCAAACTTAGATTCACAAAATGTTTAGGGGTATGCGTACCCCCCAGAAAAAAGCACTGGTTATAACATTAAAATGAATTATAAACAACCATCAGTAGGACGAAAGCCTGTTCTTAAAAACACCAGTGAACAGAAGCAGTTAGACACAGCTAAGCACAATGAAAAAGGCAAATGGCCCCTTGTGCTATCATGTCTTCCTTCCGCCTTCTCCAGACTAAACAAAACCATTTCCTTCCTTCAACCTTTCCTCGTATGATGACTTGTTTTCTTCCATAACCCTTTCCAGCTTCACTGCCCTGTTCTGAATCTGTTCCAGTTTGCCTGCATTCAGCTCTTGAAGTGCGATTCCCGGAATTGGACACCACATAGTGATATCTGACTAGAGTTGAATAAAGTGGAATTATTGCTCGCATGTCTTGCAAGCTGTGGAAACCATGTGATTATGTATGTAAATGGCTAGCCGAGGCTACAAGTTTCAGCAAGAGGGTACCAATGACCCAATTAATACACCGTAGTATATAGCACAAGTTTAGAACTCATTTCCATATTATTTGCCAACAGATTTTTTTTCCTCCTGGAAGCAAACAGCACAGAAGTGAGCACTAAGCTTACACTATATTCCACTATAGTTCTAGAAGTGGCTTTCGTGTTGTGTCAAAGCGCAGATATAATATAGAGCTTTCTATTTATGGAACAGACATAAAAATGGAATAAATGGCCATGTGGATGCTGCCCATTTATTTCACTGACTGGCAGCGCAACCAGCTTTACTGGTTTCACGATGTCCACCTGTTTTTATGCTGCATTCTTGTATACTGCTCAGAAGTTTTAAATAGCAAGCCATTCCCAAGATATTTTGAAATAAACATATTATTGAAGCTCTCTACAATTTTACTCAGAGGTCAGCCTCACTGTGTTCAGTGCAGCCAGAGGTGCCAGTTCCTGGAGGCCGAGCCCCCAAATACTTTTGGGGTAGGGTCTGCCCCACCCTCAGTTTTCAAAAGGCGTGGAGGCAAAGCATGGAGCTGGCTCCTCCTCTTCCTCCTGCATCAGGAGGAGGTGAGACGTTGGGACAACAACAACAACAACAACAACTCTGGGTGGCTCCCAACAGAATATTAAAACGCAGTAAAACATCAAACATTAAAAACTTCCCTAAACAGGGCTGCCTTCAGATGTCTTCTAAAAGTCCGATAGCTGTTTATTTCCTTGACATCTGATGGGAGGGCATTCCACAAAGCAGGTACCACTACCGAGAAGGCCCTCTGCCTGGTTCCCTGTAGCTTCACTTCTTGCAGTGAGGGAACAGCCAGAAGGCCCTCGGCTCTGGACCTCAGTGTCCGGGCTGAACGGTGGGGGTGGAGATGCTCCTTAAGATATACTGGGCAGAGGTCATTTAGGGCTTTAAAGGTCAGCACCAACACTTTGAATTGTGCTCGGAAATGTACTGGGACGTTGATGTCATGCATGGCATCATATGTGGGACATTCCCCCCCCCCCCATCGCCCTTGCAAGCTGGTGCCTCTGAGTGGAGCTTACACCCAAGTAAGTGTGTTTAGGGTTGAAGTCTCAGGCGTCCAGTTAAATATGTGAGAGGGTGTGAGAGATACTCTCAACCAAGACAGGCTATTTCTATACCACATACAAAAGCGGATATGGCATTTGTCTCATATAAGAGGAGGAATTCTAGCAAAGGATGCTTTCCCTACTTCTGAAGGACAGGGGATTTTGCTGTTATGTGTATCTCTGGAAAAGTACAGAAGCCCTGTGGATTCAGTCACTCCAGAATAAGAGATAGGAAGAAGAGGACAGGTCTGGCTATGCTTCATTGAAGGCTCCTGGGCTGAAACAAAAGTGCAGAGCAATAAGTCAGCTTATTGTGCTTTGGGTGACTCAGGTTAAGTGTTCCCTTCTCTGTCTGATGCTTATATGTATTGCATGCTATGGTTGGCTAAGTGGCAAGAGACACAGAAATGACTTAACCACCCTCACATTAAATTCTCAGGCATTTCACATTAAAATATTTAATATCAATTGCACTTATATGTCAGATCTGATGCTATATACAATTACGATGTGCTGTACTTTTTGCATTTTATTGTTATCATATTTCTGTGCTCTTTTATATTTACGGACCTGTCTGTTATGCATCTTTTGGAGGGCTTTTTTTTGTTTTGTTTTGTGTGCATGTACCAATGGCAAAACTCTTCAGAGTTTCTTTGGTAGTCATGTATAACTTCTGAGTAATGATGTGTTCTATTGACACAGAATTCTAGAAGAAGAAACGACACTCAAATCCCCAAAGTCTATAAGCTTTCAGATTAATTTTTATAGAAATCAGTTAAATATTTATAGAAAGCCTAAGTCGATCCCTCCTGAAAAATCCAGTGGGTTTTTCCATTGGATTAAGTTCTCAGTGATTCTGCTGATAAGACCCTTTTATTTTATGTACCTAACTCTGGTTGAAGGTCTCTACATTTCAGTCTACTTATTTGCACTATAATCTCTGATAACTAGTGCATCAGTTGGGGGTTCCAAAACTACCTAGTGAGATTTGTTCTATAGAGGTAAGTCAGGCTTGCCTACAGAAAAATACAAAATATATACCTAACAGTATGACCTCTGCATACCTGTACAGAATGAAGTTCCACTGAGTTCAGTGAGGCTTGTTCCCAGGATGTGGGCATAGGATTGCAGCCCTAATCCACTTTAATTAGGAAAACGGTAAATCTAATGTGGACCAGTTAATCGCTACTAAATTCCCAGACATGGCCTTTTATTAGAGATTAAACGATTTAGCCATCTTCAAACCGGGACTGAGTTTCATTCAAGAGGAAACATCTAATCCATAATACGGATATTTTCCCTCAGTTTAGAAGAAGAAGAGAGCAAGGCATAGATGAAAGTTTATCCTCTTCAATTAACAAATAATCTGTTTACCTTGCAGTGAGGCCTGCAGACAGAGCAAATATTCAGATAGGTCAATTAGGTGGGAACTCCGAGGGAAGGGAGCAATTGTATGGAAGCAATACAGACTTTTGCAGGGAAACAAGATGGACTGATTCCTGCAGAACAGCTGAGGAGGAGGCAGTGGCGTAGTGTGGGTTGCCAGAGCCCAGGGCCGCATGGAGGGGCTGGGTGGGAGGCAAACGGAAGAGTACTAATGTGCATTCAACTGCTTAATGATGTCCGCATCAACCAGGAGATCACAGCCACAGAGATAAGAAAAGAAAACTCATTCCGTTATCTGGAGAGGTCATTTCCTGGTTTGTATGGAGAAGCCATTTTCAGTGAAGCCCAGCGATGGAAGCTATACTGGGGCAGCACCAGGTGCTGAAATTTTTCACTCCTAACAGTTTTGCGCCTGGGGCAGCCACCCTTGTGGCACCCCCATGCTACACCACTGGGAAGAGTGTTATGACTCCTTCCTGTTCATCAAATGATCGATCAAATGAGTGGGAAGGACTTAACTTGTATACCTCTCTAGTGCTTGGTTGCATCAAGTTGTATCAAAGACGCGCATACCCCAGCACTGTCTATTTTAATTCTCTTCTGCTTTCGCTGCCACTGCCAAAATCAGTGCGCTTTGGGGGGCAGCAGAAAAAAACATACCTAATTGGAGGTGGAGCAGGATTAGCCACCCCTGCTATTAAAAAAATTGCAAAAGAGTGGAAATAATCTCATGCTGAGTCAATTCCTTTTGGAATGTTAAAACAAAAAAAATTCCTTCCAGTAGCACCTTAAAGACCAACTAAGTTAGTTCTTGGTATGAGCTTTCGTGTGCATGCACACTTCTTCAGATATTTTTCAGATATGTTTTGGAATGTTGTCTTACCTATTCCATATTCTCTGGAAGCAATTCGACAAAATTGTCCATCTCAAATGTTTGCTTGCATTGGCGAGTGTGTCTTTGTGTGTGTCTGCTGACATGCCGTGGCTCAAAAACAGTAATCTCCATCATTTGGGAAGATGGTATTTTTATGTACCTCATTGCTTCTGCTTCTGCTGTACTAGCAGCTGGACTCCTGAAGCCGATTTCACCTGGGTCTCTACACAGCTGTGAAATGGCAGACTTTTGAGTGACAGCTACATAAATCAAGGGTAGCTACATAAATCAGGGCCCCAGCCCTGGTGGCCAATGGTGAGGGGTGTAGTTCAGCAGCATCTGGAGGGCGTCGCGTTGGTTACCACTGAATATTAAAGAAATGACCTACAGATAAGAGGCCTTGAAACCCTTTACAAGTCTCTTCATTGAGTGGCACTGTGGTCTAAACCACTGAGCCTCTTGGGCTTGCCGATCAGAAGGTCGGTGGTTCGAATCCCCACAATGTGGTGAGCTCCCGTTGCTCTGTCCCAGCTCCTGCCAACTTAGCAGTTTGAAAGCAACTAGTGCAAGTAGATGAATAGATCCCACCTGTGGCAGGAATGTAAACAGCATTTCTGTGTGCTCTGGTTTCCATCACGGTGTTCCGTAGCGCCAGAAGTGGTTTAGTCATGCTGGCCACATGACCCAGAGAGCTGTCTGTGGACAAACACCGGCTCCCTTGACCTGAATGCAAGATGAGCGCCGCAACCTCATAGTCGCCTTTGACAGGACTTAAGAAGAAGAGTTTGGATTTGATATCCCGCTTTATCACTACCTGAAGGAGTCTCAAAGCGGCTAACATTCTCCTTTCCCTTCCTCCCCCACAACAAACACTCTGTGAGGTGAGTGGGGCTGAGAGACTTCAAAGAAGTCTGACTAGCCCAAGGTCACTCAGCAGCTGCATGTGGAGGAGCAGAGATGTGAACCCGGTTCCCCAGATTACGAGTCTATCATTCTTAACCACTACACCACACTGGCTCTTAACCATCCAGGGGTGTTTTACCTTTTACCTACCAAAGTGTTTTATTATTGGACAGGGACCCTTGTATCCTTCCCCAGCCCTAATGGCACTTGCCTCTCATTCTCTTTTGGAAAAAAATCTGGAGTGATCTTTGGATGCATTTTCTTCTGTTTCACATTCATTCAGTCATGTTCATCTTTTCTATTTGCTGCATTGCAGGGGTTCTGACTCTTAAGATCCAACTGTGGTGAAATAGATTTTAATACATGGTTCTTGAAATGCTTTCGAGATCTGCAGTCTGTCAAGTAGATTTATCATGCTGTGTAAAACCACACCAGCATCACCAGCCAATGTCACAGGAAGAAAAAGCCTTCCTACAATCCCTTCTCCTTCCAAGAAGAAAAATTTAAATAGGGTGTGCTGCTGTTGTTCTATAGTGGTGGTTGATAATTGTATTCTTTGCCAGAAGGTGTCAGGGTGGGTTACAGAATATAAAAAATACAACTGAAGCAGTAAAAAACAAAGCAAAAACAAAAAACCCAGCCACACATCAACAGTTCATACAATAGGCAAAGGTAAAGGACCCCTGGACGGTTAAGTCCAGTCAAAGGCGACTATGAGGTTGCGGTGCTCATCTTGCTTTTCAGGCCGAGGGAGCTGGCGTTTGTCCACAGACAGCTTTCCGGGTCATGTGGCCAGCATGACTAAACCGCTTCTGGGGCAACAGAATACTGTGATGAAAACCAGAGTGCACGGAAACGCTGTTTGCCTTCCTGCTGCAGTGCGACTTATTTATCTACTTGCACTGGTGTGCTTTCGAACTTCTGGGTTGGCAGGAGCTGGGACAGAGCAACGGGAGCTCATTCCGTCATGGGGATTTGAACCGCCGACCTTCCAATTGGCAAGTCCAAGAGGCTCAGTGGTTTAGACCACAGCACCACCCACGTCCCACAGTCAATGCGATGCGATGCGATACAATACGATACGATACAAGGAACACATAAAAATCAGTTATCCCTAGTGCTATTTTTCTCGAAAAAGAAATGTTGGAACCGGAACCCACCCGCAGTGATGGCCGCCAACATGGATGGCATGAAAAGGGGTTTAGAAATCTGGTTGGCCACTGTGAGAACAGAATACTGAACTAGATGTCCTTATGACAAGATAGTATTTGACTACTTCTATCTAGGTTGCTGCGGGATGCGGGTGGCGCTGTGGGTAAAACCTCATCGCCTAGGACTTGCCAATCACATGGTCGGCGGTTCGAATCCCCGCGGCGGGGTGCACTCCCGTCGTTCGGTCCCAGCGCCTGCCAACCTAGCAGTTCGAAAGCACCTCCAAGTGCAAGTAGATAAATAGGGACCACTTACCAGCGGGAAGGTAAACGGCGTTCCGTGTGTTGCGCTGGCTCGCCAGATGCAGCTTGTCACGCAGGCCACGTGACCTGGAAGTGTCTGCGGACAGCGCTGGTTCCCGGCCTATAGAGTGAGATGAGCGCACAACCCTAGAGTCTGTCAAGACTGGCCCGTACGGGCAGGGGTACCTTTACCTTTTATCTAGGTTGCTGTTTCCCATTGATTTACACTTACCACTTCTCCCTGATTTAAAATGTAGCCTATTTTTCACTTTTCCTCAGTGTGTAGACTGAGGACTCAGCTACGTTAGTAGAGAAATGATTTGAATGTGCTATAAACATGCAACACCAGGTGGTGCCAGAGAGCAGGAAATATTTAAATGTGATTTTCCATAGGGTCTCTCCCCGCCTTTGTTATAACGATCTAATTTCTGACCTATTTTTAGTGTTGTTTTTCTCTGTGTGTAGACCCACCCCTAGTGAACTGATCACAGGCAGGGGTGTACTTGCTGAATGATCACAAGAAATGCAAAAAGGGTTGCCTCTCTGCCCTTCTTAATTGGCGACCCTAAGCAACAGGAATAGAATCCCTAGCCGGAATTAAGATTGCCGGAAGAAATATCAACAACCTCAGATATGCAGATGACACAACCTTGATGGCAGAAAGTGAGGAGGAATTAAAGAACCTTTTATTGAGGGTGAAAGAGGAGAGTGCAAAATATGGTCTGAAGCTCAACATCAAAAAAACGAAGATCATGGCCACTGGTCCCATCACCTCTTGGCAAATAGAAGGGGAAGAGATGGAGGCAGTGAGAGATTTTACCTTCTTGGGCTCCATGATCACTGCAGATGGTGACAGCAGCCACGAAATTAAAAGACCCCTGCTTCTTGGGAGAAAAGCAATGACAAACCTAGACAGCATCTTAAAAGTAGAGACATCACCTTGCCAACAAAGGTCCGTATAATAAAAGTTATGGTTTTCCCAGTAGTGATGTATGGAAATGAGAGCTGGACCATAAAGAAGGCTGATCACCAAAGAATTGATGCTTTTGAATTATGGTGCTGGAGAAGACCCATGGACTGCAAGAAGATCAAACCTCTCCATTCTGAAGGAAATCAGCCCTGAGTGCTCACTGGAAGGACAGATCGTGAAGCTGAGGCTCCAATACTTTGGCCACCTCATGAGAAGAGAAGACTTCCTGGAAAAGACCCTGATGTTGGGAAAGATGGAGGGCACAAGGAGAAGAAGACAACAGAGGCCGAGATGGTTGGATAGTGTTCTTGAAGCTACCAGCATGAGTTTGACCCAACTGCGGGAGTCACTGGAGGACAGGAGTGCCTGGCGTGCTCTGGTCCATGGGGTCACGAAGAGTCGGACATGACTAAAAGACTAAACAACAACAAAGCAATAGGAATGGGGAGGGATGGGAGAACAATGCCAGTTTGTATAAAGCCAACCAGTGAACCATCAAGTCTCAATAGGGCAGCGGAGGAATACCAACTTCACACCAGTGAAGAATCAGGAGCACTGGCTAAAAACCCTTAAGGAGAAATGGTCAGGCTCACAACATAAAGTGATGTTTACAATGCCTCCAGAGATTTTTAAACTTCTGCATTTCAGAAAAAAATGATTTACCGGTATGTATGCAACTACAGCAGCTTGGATTTTGTTAGCCCAAAAATGGAAGGTGGGAGAGGTCCCTAAGAAGGAGGAACGACAACTTAAAATGATAGAATAAGAGAGCAAGAAGTTCGAGCTTAAAAAGAGGAGTGCAATATTTGGAAAAGAATTGTAAACAAGTGAAAACGCTAGCAGTTATAACAATACAAAGTAAAATGAGGAAATATAAAAAAGCAGGAAATTAAATGGTTGTAACAGAATACGCAGAAACAATGGGAAAACTAAAAGAACCATGGAAGGGGAAGAAGGGAATTTGATGAATATATTATAATAATGGTGGATATTTAATGGTGGGAAATGTATAATTGAAAATTCAAAAGTATTTTTTTTAAAAAAACCCAAAAACTGCATTTCAGAAGCCACGTTGTTTGCTGGAAATGTGTTGTTGAGAGCTGCGATTTTGTGATTCTGTTTGTGTGCTGAAGTGTAAGGAAGCAATTATAGCTGCTGGGCTTGAGCTTTCTGCTTAGCTGAACCTCACAGCTGACAAAGTGCACGATGGCGGCTCCCGAAATTACATCACCAGGCTGTATTTAGTTCATGTCACTCTGTTCCAAGCTGTCCAAATCAGTGATGATGACATGTCTGGTTTCCTCTGTCAAACACAGGAAGGAACCCCCCACACTCATCTCTAGCGACAATGACTCATGCAGGATAATTTTCGGTGTGCTTTACTCCCGTTTCTCAAAATCTAGCCAGGGGGCTTGGGGAGGGGGTGTTTAAACAAGCAAATGATCTCATCAGGGCTATCTGTTGGGGAACCCCTCGTCCATCAAGACCAAAACTGTGCAGAATGTTTGCTTATTCTTTGGCGGGGTCAAGGCTTCTAAGCTTCCATTCTGTCTTTTCCAGACCTCACGTTAATTGGAGTCGGGGTTGCTTTCCTTGCATGCCAGAGATAGTTGAAATTCTCAAGAGGTTCATTGTCGAAAGCAGCTTTTGGAGGAGGCGGAAATAAAGGAAATCCTATAGAAGGATTATTTCTACACACTTCTTCCTCTCTCTTAAAAGCATTCTTTGACAAACAGACTGTCAGTGCTGAATGCATAATGAGCACAACCCTCTGTTCCAACATTTTAAATACCAGGGAGAAAAACACATTTTCTCGTGTTCAGTCAGGGATTCATGGACTGGGAAGCATTGACTTGGCTGTGCACACGACTTTCCATTCTGAGATGGCACAGTTGTGTGGGAGACGATGCCAGATGTGCACTTCAACACTGAATCAAGGCTTCAGATTTTTGCAAAGTGAGAGCAGCCCTTGCACTTCACTCTCAAAGATTGTAAACCTATAGCCACCTCCCTGGGAGTGAGCCCCATTGAATTTAATGGGACTTGCTTCCAAGTAGCTATGTAAAGGATGGCACTGTATAACATACCCTCCAACATTTATCTGATGAAAATAGGGACATCCTATTCCAGGGACATGGGTGGTCTAAACCACAGAGCGTAGGGCTTGCCGGTAGAAGGTTGGCAGTTCGAATCCCCGCAACTGGGTGAGCACTCTGGCAAGACAGTCTGTGGACAGGTAGGGTCTCAGCCTGCATATCAGATGGAGCTGGTAGACAGCTGCTCTGGACACAGAATTAACCTGTGCCTCCATGGACAGCTGTGAGTCCAAAATGACTCTCAGGCTGCGCACCTGGTCCTTCAGGGGCACAGTTACCCCATTGAGGACCAGGGAATCCTCCACACCAGCCTGCCCCCTGTCCCCCCAAAACAGTACTTCTGTCTTGTCTTGATTCAATCTCAATCTGTTAGCTGCCATCCATCCTCCAACCGCCTCCAGACACTCCCACAGGACCTTCACTGCCCTCACTGGTTCTGATTTAAGAGAGAGGTAGAGCTGGGTATCAACCGCATATTGATGAACACCCAGCCCAAACTTATTTTATTAGGTTTCTGTTTTATTATTAACATATGATCCTGTATTTGATTTCTATTTTGCACATCACTTTTAAATTCATTTGAGTATAAAGCGATGAATAATTTTTCCAAACAAATAAAGGGCTGCCTCTGTGTAACTTTTGGAAAAGGTGCGGAATATTTTAATTTTGTACATATGGACATAGGAAGCTGCTTTATACTGAGTCAGATTGTGGCTCCACCCAGCACTGACTGGCAGCAGCTATCCAACACACTGGTAATAATGGCTCATTTTAGTATGCATTATGTAAGTTGCAGTATAAGTTGCAATTTGAGCTGAATTTGGGGGAAACCATTTGAAGCATCCATTGCGCTGAGCTATTCCAGTTGCTTTTGTTTGATTTGCTCATTGCAAACAGCTGAAAGTCTGTAAATGTTGATAATAAACCTGATTTGCAACAGGGGCTGAATAATTTCAATTGCAACTATTATGTCCCTTTACCGCCTGCCCACCCTGGATGAATACAGTATCTGGCTTTTGTTTTTGTTTTATTTATTTTTTTCATTTTTTAAAAGAAGACAAAGACTCACCTGCAAAACAAATCAGTTTGAATAATTTGGTCATGCTGACATTTCCTCTGGAATGTTATTGTTTTGACACACAGAAGAAAAGGAAAGAACACTTAATATCCTCAAAGACCCAGGAGTGACTGTTCAGGGGGCAAGTCCAAAGACAAACACGTCTGGAAGAAGCAGGCAATGTTCCAAAACAGCAGATGGTCCAAGTTGATAAATCCATAATGCTCTTCTCCAGCTGCTAATTGCATGCCAATAGGAATGAGGCTGGCTTTGCAAGATCCCGGAAGGCAGGGTCTACAGACAGGCATTTTCTTGATGGGGGTCCAGGTGCAGCACCCGCAAATCATTTTGCAACCTGAAGATCATCTAAATCACAGAGATTTACTGTCTTTTCCTTCCTTTCATAGAAACACTGGGCCAAATACACCAAAGCCTGTTGTAACAGGCAGGGTAACACCAGCTCGAGATGCATTAAACAAGGCCTCAAGCCCTCTGGTACGTGCCTGCACCACAGACTTAAGCAAGTTTTAACAGTCGCTCCTTCCCCTTTAGGAACCGTGAGATTATAGTTGGTGAGGAGGGACTAAGTCTCTTTTCTAGAGAAGTCTTAGCACTCTGCCAAACCACAAAAACTAGGATTCTCTGGGGCAAGCCGTGACGGTGCAAGTGGTAAGGGGGGAAAAGGAACATTTCGCAGGCTGCATAACATGCCTTGCTCAACTACTTGTTTCTGGAAAGTGTGGTGAAGTGCCATTATTACTCTTACTGTTATTATTAAGGTACCTGCCTTTCAGCAGCAAGTCACAGGATGGGTTCCAACAATTTGCACAGCTTCCAACAGTCCTCGGATGAAAAGCCTGCGTTAAGAAAGCTAACTTAAAAAAAGCAAAATTTGCCAACTTAAAGGTTATTAGGCTACAATGAATGACTCATCTCTGCTTAGCAAAACAAACAAAGAAAAAGAACACGTAGGAATATAGCTGTGTTCCCCAATGTAAAGGCACTTCTCTATTCTGCAAATCCACTTTCCCTAAATCTTTTCTTTCTGATCTTTGACTTGAATAAACAGCAACAGCTGGGATTTTACCAAACCTTCCACAGAGGGGATGAAAAGTCTTTGCGAATATTGTGGAGAACAACAAGCACATGTATTACTTAAGTCAAACTTTATGATGGCTTAAAGGTCAGATGGAAAGCAGAAAAAAAGAATAAAATGATGTCAGAGTACTTTGTGTCCTTGTCCGTAAGGTTGTGGTGGGGTTGTCCATTTTGACCGTTAACGATTTTCTTTCTTTTGAAATTTACGGAAGAGAAAATGCAGCCCCTGATTTCTGGCTTGTACAGTGGTACCTCGGGTTACATACGCTTCAGGTTACATACGCTTCAGGTTACAGACTCCGCTAACCCAGAAATAGTACCTCGGGTTAAAAACTTTGCTTCAGAATGAGAACAGAAATCGTGCTCCGGCGGCACAGCAGCAGCGGGAGGCCCCATTAGCTAAAGTGGTGCTTCAGGTTAAGAACAATTTCAGGTTAAGAACAGACCTCCGGAACAAATTAAGTACTTAACCCGAGGTACCACTGTATAGTTATTTGATTTCCAGAGAGGAAGCTATGTTGGTCTGTTGCAGCACAAGCAACCAAGAGCCTTGCTGCTGCCTTATAGCAATTTTATTATGGCACATTTTCATGAACTGGAATTGGGTTCATCTGATACAGGATATGCTCTCCCAAGCCCTCGTTCCCAGCATGTCATCATTTCTGTCCCAGTGACGTCTGCACTGCCTTGGCCATGTCCACAAAATGGAATGTGGCAGGATCCTGGCACCAGGCCCATTGGCAGACCAACTCTGCCTTACAAAGATGTCTGCAAACGAGACATGAAGGCTGGTGACATCAAAACTGCCTTGCAGATGACTGCAGTTCATGGAGACTGCGGTCAGGTCATGCATTCAAAGCAGTGACCAGAGGAGAAATGATCATGGAGGAGCACAGAGAGAAAAACATCATGGTGCATCTGCAGCAGCACAACCGGATGCCTTCATCTGCCCCAGCTGCAACAAAACATGTCGTTGGTGGTCTGCTGAGACAGATGGATGACAACAACTGCCCTGAAATCCTGTGCTGGTAGGTGTCTGTAGAAAGAGGAAAATGGCAGTAGGGTTGCCATGTATCCTCTTTTTCCAATACACATCCTTTTTTTCAGGAGTAAAATTTCTGTCCGGCTGGATTTCTTAAATCTGCCAAAATGTCTCTGGCTATACTTTCTGGATGAGACGTAGACATAACTGGCGGCTGAAGACATGCTTTCCTCTTCTCTTCTCTTCTCTTCTCTTCTCTTCTCTTCTCTTCTCTTCTCTTCTCCCCCACCCCCCACAATATATCACAGCTTCTATAGCCTACATATAGTAGGGGTATTTAAAATGAGAGTCGTCATAGCGTCCTCTTTTTTTTGCTCTTCAAAATATGGCAACCCTAGAGAGCAAAAGGAAATGCAATAAAGACAGACTTTGGTCATTGTATTAAGGCTGAAATGCATTTAAAATGATTACAGTAAATATTCATAAAGTGGTGTTGATGATAAAGCAACGTCCTGGCTAATTTTAATACCTGTAGTGGAGGGTGGAGGAAATCCAGTTATTTTGATTCAGGCCACAATTCGTAGAATTGAACTATCCATTTAAATGGCTCCTTTCCTATCAAAAGCTGAGTTGCTTCTTGCTGCTCCAATGAAGAGCAGATGAATCGAAGAAATATATTTATACACCCAATTAGAGCCATATTCAGAAAGGTTTACCATCTCAGAATTCAGTGGGAAGGACCATATATGAGTGTCCAAAGAATATGCTCCCAGTGGCCCCTCTTCCAACCCTTATGGGCCTGTGGTGTAGATTTGTGAAAGAGCCAATCAATGTGCAAACTGTAGCCACATTCATACCCTACATTTAAAGCACTATGATACCATTTTAAAAGGCCATGGCTTCCCCCAAAGAATTATGGGAGATGTGGTTTGTGAAGGGTGCTGAGAGTTGTGAGGAGACTCCATCCCCCCTGACAGAGCTACAGTTTTAAGAGTGGTTTAACCATCAATACCTCTTCACAAGGAACTCTAGGACTTGTAGCTCTGTGAAAGGGAATAGGGGGTCATCACAACACAACCTCCAATATTTCTCGGATGAAAATAGGGCCATCCTATTCCATAACAACAACAACAACAACAACAACAACAACAACAACAACAGGAACTTTACTATTTATACCCCACTCACCTGACTAGGTTAACACTTGGGGTGGCTTCCAAAGCATATAAAACATAATGAAACATTAAACATTAAAAAAGCAAAACCCTTCCCTATACAGTGCTGCCTTCAGATGGCTCAAGGCTCGGATAACTCCATACCCTCCAACATTTCTCTGATGAAAATAGGCCTACCATACCTTCCAACATTTCTCTGATGAAAACAGGGACATCCTAAGTGGGACATTCTGGGGTCAAACCAGAAACCAAGATGGCTTCTGTAAATTGGGTATGTCCTTGGAAAATAGGGACACTCAGAGGGTCTGTCACGATTCTCAGCACCTTTAACAAGCTCCAGCTCCCAGAATTCCTTGGGGGAAGCAATGAGTGGAATCATGGTGCCTTAAATGGACTCTGTCAAACAACTGGATTTAAGAGCTGTATTCACAGTTGAGGAGCCAAAGCACAAACATAAGCAGATGAAGGTTTTCTAGAGCTTTCTCAATCTGTGGCCTCTTTCCTCGGACCAGAGGAAGTGAGTGTCACCCTTAACTAGTTCTCAGTTCCTCTCAGGAAGTACAACTCCAGTGGGCTGAACCTAGTGTCTCATTAAACTTAATACAATGTGAGGCTGCAATCCTATGCTCACTTACCTGAGGGTAGGCCCCATTAAGCTCAGCAGAACTTGTGCCTGAGCAGATGCATATCAGATAGCTATTTTGGTAAATTGCCCCTTGGATAATTGTTACCTGCACTTGCCCAATTTTTTTTGTCACCATTAGACTTTCCATGGTCTAATTACACGATCCAACGTCGACTAATAAACAGGACGGCTTTTACCAAAGTGATAAGTACTGAAGATGTAAGACCGGTCTTACATGTTTCAAGATTCTAAATCCAATCAGAGTTTAATTGTTGGAGGCAGCCTCTGAATGCCTGTTGCTGGGATTCGTGTCTTGGATTCCTACGGGCATAGAATCATAGAATTGTAGAGCTGGAAGGGACCCTGAGGATCATCTAATCCAGCCCCCAGCAATGCAGGAATATGCAGGTGTTCCATCCGGGGATCAAACCTGCAACCTTGGCATTATCAGCATCACTCTGTAACCTGCTGAGATATCCAGGCTGTCCCTCTGATTGGCAACTCTGAGAACATGATGTCAGACTTGATGGGCCTTTGGCTTGACTCTTCTTATGTTCTTAGGTAAAGGTAAAGGGACCCCTGACCATTAGGTCCAGTCGTGGCCAACTCTGTGGTTGCAGCGCTCATCTCGCTTTATTGTCCGAGGGAGCCGGCATACAGGTCATGTGGCCAGCATGACTAAGCCGCTTCTGGCGAACCAGAACAGCGCACGGAAATGCCATTTACCTTCCTACCGAAGTGGTACCTATTTATCTACTACTTTGACATGCTTTGGAACTGCTAGGTTGGCAGGAGCAGGGACCGAGCAACGGGAGCTCACCCCATCGCGGGGATTCGAACCGCTGACCTTCTGATTGGCAAGTGCTAGGCTCTGTGGTTTAACCCACAGCGCCACCTGCATCCCTTATGTTCTTAAGGTGATATTAAAATATGCAAAGTGGACGGGTCTCTATAACTGAGGAAATATGCAGGATTTTATCTTCAGTAGATAGAAGCAAGGGGATGGGTACTTATAAGAAGACAGTAAAAGGCAGCACTGTGAAAAGCCTGAAAAGGGGGAAATCACAGAGTTCATGTATTTGAAGCTTGCGCCTGGAGGATTATTCTAAAGAAGCAGAGCAAAGGCCATCCGTTGTGCCATTGGTGCTGCTGTTGTTATTCATGCTTTCCTTAAACAACTCATTATTAAGGATGTCTCAATTGCACCGCAGTAAAATGATTGCTGGTGTTTGAGAGCAAATGCAGAATGTAATGGAATCTCCAGAGACTGTGCTTTCATTTGCCTTTCAAATTTCATTTAACAAGGACTTAGTAACTTAGGGCGTTGGATTACTTTAAGGTAGGGATTCCAAGGTTACTTCATTCCATTCCAATTTACATTTGAAGTTCCTTTCAAGTGTAAGAGAGACAAACCTTTCCAGGACAGAAAAGTGTTAAGAAAATGATGAACAGGCACAATACTGAAGAAGTGTGCATGCACACAAAACCTCATACCAATAACTAACTTGGCTGGTCTCTAAGGTGCTACTGGAAGGATTTTATTATTATTATTTTGTTAGGAGGAAAACAATGAATATGATATGTTTTGATAATTTCTTATGTTGAAATGGTTAATAAAAACATTTTTTTGAAAACGAAAAAGGGTGAGAGGCTACTGGCTCTGCAGGCAAGGGGTGACATAACTGGGCTCCTGAGCCCCACAGGGATGCCGCAGAAAGAATCTAGTTGGTCAAGGCAGCTGTGGGCTCAAAAAGGTTGAAAAGCTCTGCATTAGGGAACAAAAGGACAGGAGATGGAGAAGGGAGACAAAGGAAAGGGGGAGAGGAAGAGGATTAAGACTGATCAAAAGTATATTTAAAGTCTAACCAGTTTATTATGGCACAGCTTTTGTAGGCTAGAATTCATTTCAGCGGATTTGTGAAGTTTTATGAAGTGATAAAATGGACTCCTCCAGTCCACATCAATTTGTGCTTCAGTACACTTTGAAGGAGTGACACAATTTTTTATTGCTTCTGCTATCAAATACCTTTCTAGCACGTCCAATGCACCTGTTTCTCCCCACCCCCCAAAAGATGCTGGAAACTGTAGTTTGTGAAGGATGTTGGCAATTGCAGATCTGTGAGGGGGGCAAGGAAGGACAGGTCCCAGGATTGTTTGGAGGAAGTGATGCGTTTAAATGTGTGTTTAAATATTCTGCTACACTGTCTGTACCTTGATTCTCTGATAATTATAAAAAATTATCTAATCAAAAGATTAATCTATCGTTCCTTCCGGCTGGTTGACATCAACTTCCATGCCTCTGTAACCTTAACCTTTATTCATAATTGTTACTGAAAATATACTATTCATTTTTTTTTTAAATAATATTTATTAAAAATTTTCCAGAATAAAAAGGAAAGATAGCAAGAAAGAAAGAAAAAACAAATATGATTTACACTTGGTTTCAGTGGCATCTTTCCCGGACTTCCCCCCCCTCCCCCTCTTGTATTCCATTTCCCTTAAATTGATTCCACAGATTCTTACCCCAAATTTTAAAACCTTATTTGTAATTTTAAATAACCCATTTATTCCAAATTAATTTATCTTATTTATCTTAATGAACCATTTCTCCTTATATTTTATATAATTCCCTAAGATCGACCCCATTTCCCTTCCACGAATTCCCCTATTTTCAAACAACAAACATGAAAAAAAGAAAAGAAAGAAATAATATATAATTTTACAGCCTTTGGATTCCAAATCTCTCCCCCCCCCCCATTCCCCGGTTCCAATCCCCAAAGTTCATCCATTGTCTACTGCCAGCCTGGTGTATCCACGTCTATATCTCAACTCCACTTTGCCGTCTTTTGATAGCTTTTAATTTCAAAAAGTCCAATCTCGAAAAAACTCTCAGAAAAAGTCATTGTTCTTCCATCCAGACCTCTATGTTTAAGAGACTAACTTAAATTCTATTTCTTGGTCCTTTTAAAGTCTGGATGTTCCAAATACTCCGGCTTCAAATTTGGTCCAGCTCTTATTCCTCAGGTTACTTTTTCCTGTTCTGCTGCAGAAACCTTCTAATTCAGAGACTTCTTGTTCTCCACAGAGGCTTTTGTTATTCAGGAACATAACTTGCGTCAAGTCCCTTCCTTTCTTCAATAGATAAATCCATTGTCTCCTTTAGTATAGAAACCTCTGTAGACAAAATAATGCTTCGTTTTTGCAGCTTTCCCAAGAGATAACAGATCCTGCTCAAATTCATAGTATTTTTCCACTTGCTGCTACTGTTGCAATGTCCCAGCCTCCCTCTAGAGGTAACTTAATTTAACTTAATTTAACTTAATTTAATTTAATTTAATTAACTTAATTTAACTTAATTTCTTTCAAAATCAGAGGTAACTTAATTTCTTTCAAAATCAGACCCAAAAGTCAAATAACTTGTTGCCTTTATTTCCAATAATTTATGTCCAAATTGTAACAAATCTAACCAGCAAAGCCATCGTAACAAAGTTCTCTTTTATTTTCCTGCTTTGACAGCTACTTTGACAGCTGTCAAAGTTTCTGTGTCTCTTCACCAGTCTCTCATAGCGGATCGTTCCCGGTTCCCGGGGGGGTTGCATTTTAGTTCCCACAAATCAGTCTTCTCCTCCAGCACAATTATTGTAATTTCCCTTTGTGAAGTTAAAATTTTTTTTCAGGTAAACAAGTTCATCTCTCGATCTTAGTTGTCAAATCCTTGCGTTGAGCCATCTACAACGGGGGGGGGGGGCAGACTTCCTTTTTGCACTCCCCCCGCTCGCTCCAAATTCAAAGATCAAATTTCCCTTTTAAGTCCAATCAATTTACTCACAGGTTGTTCCTTTTAGTCCAAATCCGAAATTTTCAAAGAAGAAGTCGTTGCTCTCCGCCGAATGGCATGTGGCTTCGCTGGGCAGGGGAAGCATTGGACTCACAGCACCACACCCCCCCCGTCACCCGCTCCGCAGCCTTTAAAAAGGCTCCTTCGCGGGTCGGGGGGCGCAAACGGTGCCCGCCGAGTCACCAAGTCCATGGGCATCTCCGCCCATGGTTTTTGAGGGTCCCCGCGTCGCCGGCACGGCAGGACCCGACCCCTACCCAGCCGACTCCCTCCGGAGCTCGGAGGGAGTCCGCCATTCGGCGATGGCGCCGACCCGGAAGTGAAAATATACTATTCAAAGGGGGGGGGGGATGCTATACAATCAATGGCTTTGATTCTTAATCTTCCACACAGTGTATGACCCACTTTTTGAATAACTTCATGTTGTTGTTGTTGTTGTTTAAAATATAGCTCTTCTAAACATCTAAATCTGTTAAAGGAGTCTACTTGGCTAAATGCCCTTTTCCTAACTTTCCAAATCCTTTGCCAAACACAGTTATCTTCTCTTTGCCCATATTCTTATCCTGTCAGGCCAATGCAGCTGCTGTGGTCTATATTGTACAGCTAACTTTTAACAAAGGGAGGCATTGTGATGGCAACATTTGCTCTGTCAGCTTCATAGTTGCTCAGGGGACCTCTTCTTCTCATTTAAGGAGGCCACTGGGCTACTGTTATGTGCATTTGTTTGCAACATGTAGTTTGGGCATGAGTTTTCACCATCGCTAAAGTTTGGGATGGGCGATATAGAGAGTATATGATTTGCAACCCCCCCCCCCCAAAAAAAAACACACCTCACCCTTTAAGGAAATCATTTTTATTGCTTCAGTTTTGTTTTTGTTTTGGTGCTATTAGACGTGCAGTTGCTGGACTATAGTTATGGTGTATCTCAACTCTGAGCCACGTCTAGGCTCAATATGAAACATTTGTCTCCACACACACCAATATTAATAACCTTGCGCAAATCACATGCTTGCATCTTGGAAAACACTGCTTGGGAGAATCATGCACCTGAACAGGATTGACTTTGCACAAAAGGCTGAAATTTGTTTTGGTTTTCAGTGAACATAAAACCTGCCTTGGACAAAATGTACACTGGATTTCAGCCCCCCCCCCACTTCCTACAGTGTAGGAACACCTTTCATGTGCTGTATTGCACAAATAGTTTTAAGAAGAAGAAGAAGAAGAAGAGTTTGGATTTGATATCCCGCCTTTCACTCCCTTTAAGGAGTCTCAAAGCGGCTAACATTCTCCTTTCCCTTCCTCCCCCACAACAAACACTCTGTGAGGTGAGTGGAGCTGAGAGACTTCAGAGAAGTGTGACTGGCCTAAGGTCACCCAGCAGCTGCATGTGGAGGAGTGGAGACGCGAACCCGGTTCCCCAGATTACGAGTCCACCGCTCTGAACCACTACACCACACTGGTTCTCACCAGATATACCGGTAATCAATGGCTCATCATGTGAGAGTAGCTTTGTTTTTTCAGTACATTTCTTCACTATCACATTTATTCCCCACCTTTCCTCAACGGCATTCAAGGTGGCATGCAGGGTTCTCCCCCAGCCCATTTTATCCTCTGAACAACTGAGGAGCTCACACAGTAAGCATCATGGCTGAGTGGGGATTGAGACTCCTGACTCCCAGGTCATAGTTGAAAACTCTAACCACTGCGCCATGCTGTCTTCTTGCATTCTTTTATAGCTGTGTGCTCTTTGTGTTCCTGCAGATATGAATTCTTGGATGCCAAAGTTTTGATTTTTTTAAAAAAAAAATATTTCCAGCACCTGTGCAACTATTTCTGTAGGCGTGTGGCACCAAGGTTCCTGTAGAAAAAAAGAGAAAGAAATTTGCCTTCCAGGTAAACAGTGAAATGTCACCATGTCTCCATCTGCTAAGCATATGCCTACTGTACTTGCAAAAGCCAGACTGACTAATAAATATTCTGCATGAGAAGATATTTTTTCTCTCTCAATGTCAGCACTAGGTTTTGGAGGGCCCTAAGGGAATTGAATCGGCCTCCTGGGTGCAGCAGGTCCAGGGAGTTCTTTTCATGAAGCACCCTGCTGAGATGTGAGCCCTCAACAGATGCCTAACTTTGCCCAGTTTTGACCCCACCTCTATCCTCTTCAAAGGATGATGTTCCCTTCACGGCAGCCGTTAGCTTTATTGTTGATAGGATTATTCCAGTTTCCCTTTCTGCAAATAAGCTGCCTATTAATTTCCTTCGCGTTTATGAAATGGCGCTAAGGGCACATTTTCAGAGGCGCAAAGCCCGAGACGATAAAAGACCTCCTTAACAGCAGCGACGGCACATTCTTCACCTGAACACACAGCTTCACATTTTGCCTTGCACATCTAACATGTACTGTGCCTGTTCTGGGTTTCGCCTTTGCTTCCTGCTTCAGGTGCTGTGTTGCTTTTTAAAATATAGAAAATCAGCATGTATATATATCTGTGTTCTTTTGTCCCTTTACCCCAAATAAATCAACATCAAGAAGGCTTACATTTTTGAGGCATCCATCACACAACTGATTTGTCCCTTGCATGCTGCAAACTTTTCTTTCTTCATTCCGAGCTCAGTTCAGGACCTTAAAAGGTATATATATATATATGAACCTTTTTATTGCTAATGGGTCCCCTTGAAAGTGATCCCAAGGCAGTTTCCAGACATATCCCAAGCACAAAACATATAATAAAATTACATCATTGTAAACTTTCATTGCCCTAGCCAAAGGCCATATCATCCAAAACATCAACAGTCACTAAACACACAGTAAAACCACAGCCAAACTACTAAAATTATTTGTTACATAGAATAAAAGGTAGTTCTCATATAAAATGTACAAATTAAATATTTGAATCCCCATTGCAGTTGACCACTAGTTTATCTGGTTCTTTTCCTCTAATTTTCCCAACTGCCAAAGCATAGAAAGCTGCTTCACATCCTCCAACATTTCTCCGATGAAAATAGGGATGTGCTACCATGCCGCCCAGGGATGCGGGTGGCGCTGTGGGTTAAACCACAGAGCCTAGGGCTTGCCGATCAAAAGGTTGGTGGTTCGAATCCCTGCAACGGGGTGAGCTCCCGTTGCTCGGTCCCTGCTCCTGCCAACCTAGCAGTTCGAAAGCACGTCAAAAGTGCAAGTAGATAAATAGGTACTGCTCCGGCGGGAAGGTAAAAGGCGTTTCTGTGAGCTGCTCTGGTTCACCAGAAGTGGCTTAGTCATGCTGGCCACATGACCCAGAAGCTGTACGCCGGCTTCCTCGGCCAATAAAGCGAGATGAGCGCCGCAACCCCAGAGTTGGCCACGACTGGACCTAATGGTCAGGGGTCCCTTTACCTTTACCATGCCGTCCAATATTTTTCTGATGACAATGGGGACATCCTAAGAAAAAGCAGGACAACCCAGGATCATATCAGAAACTGGGACGGCTTCTGTAAATCCGGGACTATCCCTGGAATATAGGGACACTTGGAGGGCCTGCAATAAAATTAAAGCAGGCATTAAAGCAAAACAGAGTACAGTTGTATCAAAAACAATGAGTGATTATTATTAGTTACTCCAAATGAGATTGCTTTTACTTGATGGTAGAATCTGAGCAGTGTTTCCACCATCTGTACTTCCAGCGGAAGGACATTCACAGTTAGGGGATCACAACAGATGATCTCTCCCTCTCTCATGGCACCTCTCAGTGGGCCAATTCCACTGGTGGAATGATAAAAAGAGCCTCTTTGCACCCCGCAACCCAACTGCAGAGCCTGGACAGCTGGTGTGGGAGAGGGCGCTGCGTCAAATATAGGGAAGGGGGGGGGAATGTGAATAAAGCTGTCCTATATTCAATCAGGTGATTTATTTCTCAGGGACTCTCTAGCCTGCGATCTGCATTAAACGGATGTTAGTGCTCCAGCCAGAGTAATCTGCTTGGCTTATGAATATGCAAATCAGCCATCTGAAAGTATCACCAAGGCATTTTCAAGCCTCCATTTCCAAGACGTCTTAAAAAGGATTTGCTCTCAAGATTCACGTTGAAGGAAAGTCATTTGCAAAGACTGATAGGCCTGTGAGAACAGGAGAAGAAAGGGGTGGAAAAAACGGGGTCAGGTAACAGAAAGCTCAGCATGCAGGCTGATTCAAGGGGGGAGGGGAGGGGGAAATTGACCGTGTGGGGCTGGGTGAGAAGAGGGGCAGCTATTCCAAGAGGGAAAACTTTGGCGTGCCCACGGCTGTGAAGTGAGGACTCAGAAGGTGATTGCAGAAGTCCAAATAAGACAAAGCACAGCCAGCCCAGGATGTTTTGTTGCCTGAACCAATCATCATCATCATGCAGGTGACCCAAATCAGTCATGGCTTCCCTCAAATAATCCTGGGATCTGTTGTTTGTTAAGAGTGATGGGAATTATAGCTCTGTGAGGGGTTAACTACACTTTCCAGGATTCTTTAGGGGAGGCCATGTACAGTGGTACCTCAGGTTACATACGATTCAGGTTACATACGCTTCAGGTTACAGACTCCGCTAACACAGAAATAGTACCTTGCATTAAGAACTTTGCTTCAGGATGAGAACAGAAATCGTGCTCCAGCGGCATGGCAGCAGCAGGAGGCCCCATTAGCTAAGAACAGTTTCAGGTTTAGAACAGACCTCCGGAACGAATTGGGTACTTAACCCGAGGTACCACTGTATATTAAAGTGCTGTAAATGTGCTTTAAATGTATGGTGTGGTGTTTTTGGTGATGGTGTCTACAGTTCATTTTTCCATCCTGCCAAGTACTTAGGGTTCCTCAAACCTGCCGAAAGAGAAGCAGTTGGAACTCACCATGCTTGCACTTCAACATCCAAGCCTACTATCAACATAAAATGTTTGCCAGAAAAGTCAAACAAGGCAGATTTCAGGAAAAAGCCAGAAAAAGGCCAATCTCTAAATATTTTCTGTGTGCCTTAATGGCGGACATACCAAGGGGTGGGGGTGGGGCAGGACACTTTATTGATTAGTCCCCTTGAAATTGCTATTCCTATGTCAGTGAGCAGCTTGGGAATTCCAGCCACCCCCACCTTTCTCCCAAAACACCCATACTAGAGCCTAGTTAGATCTGAGAGTTAGATCTGGAAGGAGGTAATAAGCCTCTGCAAAGAAAAAACACACACATTTGCCCGAAGCAATCAAAAGAACTCTCCCAAACAGAGAGAAACCAAACAAACGGCCAATTAGCCAGGTCATAGTCTGGTCACTTAGTTCACAAGAGCCAAGGCAAGCTGCATTAAGAGAGGAGGGTAAACATGAAAGAACATCGTTGCTCTACAAAGCCATGGACTTTGTAGTTCACCGAGTCTCTCACAGCGATCAAAGGGAGTTTCAGGGTGAGTCAGAGGTTTCACACCAAATCACATCTCGCGCATATGCCTAACAATGGACAAAGAGGGTTTCTGCTCACGCAAGGTGTTGAACATTTCATGCACATTCCTACAAAGGTGCTCTGTTCATTAGGCAGGTGAGCATTTCCAGCTGGACAAACTCCCATTGTAAACCAGATAAGCATGAACTTTAAGTCACACAGCACTCGCATCCTTGCATGCGCAGATAGGGAAAATGTAAAGACGACCTCTTCATTTCGCACATTTATCCAGTAGGGAACAAGACACGCAGGAGCACAAAACAGACCAGACCTCATCTCTGAAATAAAGCCTATTGCTATGGTTGGCTTCATCGATATAAGTCATTATCTTCCATCCACTGCTGCATTAATATCAGATATGTTGCTTTTGTTAACCTTCATAGAAATTAGTTTGAAACTTTTCTGAAATTTGCTAGCGATCAAACCTACTCCTGTTTTGTCTGAAAACCTTTTGACAAGCGCAAAATGAGAGTTTGTGAGCAGGGAGGTCAACAGTAGGTGGAGCCAGAGGCAACAATAGGATAGGCAGAGCCAGTGAATTTTGGCTCCTCCTCCTCCTCTCTGCTGCTTTCAACAAAGGCAACGTGAAGACTCAGGAGGAGGAGGGACCTGGCAGTCTAGACTGGCTGTATGTAAAAAGACAGGCAGGGGTTGGCTGAAGACAGATTGAGGTATAAGGGATCAACCACCATGGTATTTCTTTTTAAAATTCTTTCTAGAGCCAGTGATGAGAAAGCAAAACAAGGCATCTGTTGGGCACTGTGATCCTGGTTTGCTAAAACATAGAATCATGCTCCAGCCAGATCCTCTTCTGAGGATCTGGCCAAGGATGATGAAGAAAGGAGATTCTGATTAAACATCAGGAAGAACTTTCTGACAGTAAGAGCTGTTTGACAGTAGGACAGACTCCCACGAGAAGTGGTGGACTCTCCTTCCTTGAAGGTTTTTAAACAGAGTTTGGATGGCTATCTGTCATGGATGATTTAGCTGAGATTCCTGCACTGCTGGGAGTTGGACTAGATGGGGGCCCTTCCAACTCTTGGAGTCTATGATTCTCTGATCTGGAGCCCCCGGAAACTCAGGAACAGCCCAAAACAAAAGCAGGGGATGAGCTGGGAGATTGTAAGGGATCACTCGCTACAGAATGGGAGCTAGGCTGCCAAAACAGAGACAGAACCACCACCACCAAGCCCATCTAAGCAGCAGCACTTAAGGAAACAGACAGTAAAGAGCTACTCATTATTAGGGACCTCCTCATCAGGAGGGGGCTCTCTGCAGAAACCTGTAAGAGGTTGCTGCTGGGCCGAGGGTCGGGGTTTTGGCAGTTCTGGTTTAAATGCTTCACTGTAAAGTTGAGAAAGATGCTGGAATGAGGTTTTCCTTACATATGTTGTGTACCAGAGCAGTGGCATAGCGTGGGGGGTGCAGGGGGGGCCGGCCGCACCGGGCGCAACATCTGGGGTTAGGGGGCGCAAATCCACGGGTTAGGGGGCGCAAATCCATGGGTGAGGGGGCGCAAATTACTTGCCTTGCCCCGGGTGCTGACAACCCACGCTACGCCACTGTACCAGAGGATGGGTTTTTACTTACCTTGAATTTGGATAGCCCATTGGCTTGCCTTCTGTGCATGTGAACCCCTGTTTACCAAGACCTCTGCCCCACAACTTGCCTCTTGCCTGAATCCTTGCTGGAACTACTGCTTACCTGAACTTGACCCTAGACAACCCTTAGATGTTGCTGATGGCCTGTGCCTTTAACCTTACCTTTACCTTTACCTTTACCTTTACCTTTACCTTTACCTTTACCTTTACCTTTACCTTTACCTTTACCTTTACCTTTATAGGAGTGTTTGCTCTTTGCTTCCACTTATGAACTGCTTGGACACTGGCAAACAAAGCAGCAAGTCTCCAGTACATCTTCACCCATATGAAACCAATTGTGTGTGCTGTTGTCCCCCAGAACTTGTCACCACTTGGGGCAAACATAATTTTTGATCTGACAATATTTCACAAATCGGAATATGTGTGTGCTATGCAAAAATCACAGTGCAGGAACAACTGTGATTCTAGCCAAGGCTTGGTGATATATCATGATGTTGAAAACCAAATATCGACCAGTCCTACTGGGCACCACAAACACTAAAACCAAGCAGGCACCACAACCTTTTCTATTGGCTGCAGTAGAAAGCTTCTTTCTAGCTAACATTCAGCAAGGGGAGAGGACCCTACAAGCACCAAGGGAGGCATCTATGGGCACACGCGTATCCTGTTTGCCAACCCCTGGCTTAGGGAACTGGGAGTCACACACTGCAACCTTGTTGCCCATTCAGGGGCTAAATGATGGATAGTCTCAGCCCTTATTGCTTTGCCACATCGTTTTTCAGGCTTCCTTTATGCAGGATGTTGTGCTTTCTTCCCAGTAATAGATTTATGTTTTCTACCCAAAAGTACCCGAGTAAAATGCAAGATGTAATCAAAATAAAATGCCCTGTTTATTTCAATAGACCAAGAGCACCACAAGACAGGGAAAGCGCTTGTAAAAATCATTCACATTTCAGTTGACAGACTGTTGCCATCAGAGTTCAAATTGCCAACACTTTGTCAAGATTTAGTGGTCTCGGCATTGCTCACATTTGCAAAGGGAGAAGCGGGCAATTTCACTTTTATTTTCTGTCTCTTGCTACTTCACAGTCAGTAAAACAGATATATTGTCTGCCTTAACCTCATCGCACGCTTCTCCTGCTAACAATATGCAGGTTTCTAACATTTCCCATTAAATGCTTTGCTGCTCTTTGTCTTATATACTGCGCACATAATTCTCCAGTTTGGTTTGCAAGAATGCCTTCTCAAGATGGCCCGGTACACGCTTGTTGGCAAACACCAGAAATCTTTAACAAGCCATTCCTATTTAAGGCAAAAATAATAATTAAAAAAAATTGACTTCCAGACTAAAGCGAATTGACAAGGATGGATTCTCCTCCTGTCTTTCAGGGTTGGTTCTAGAGGGTGGCAACACCGGGCATTTGCCAGGGCCCCAAGCAGAGAACCCACTGCCCTATCAGTGGCCCCACTGTCAGTTTGTACAGAACATCCAATAAATTCAGGTGCAGGCCATTTTGTGAAATGGTCAGCTTGCATCTCCTACCCCTTCCAAGTTCAAGAGACCCACTAAGAATGCTGTGCCTGAGGACCCCCAGTGTCCCCTGCTCCCTTTTACACACACACACACACACACACACACAGAGAGAGAGAGAGAGAGAGCGAGAGAGCGCAACGTTAGTAAAGGAAAAGTATTTTATTTTTGTTATAACACTGTGACACCAGATGGCGCTGTGGAGGTCCTCTTTAGCCAATCTGATTTCCCACTTTGAGGTTTACAATGTGTTTTTCTGAAACGCTTTTTTTGATGTGTCTAGATCCACACACACACACACACACACACACACGGAGAGAGAGAGAGAGAGAGAGAGAGAGAGAGAGAGAGAGAGAGAGAGTCCATAGTACATGCCCACTGCCTTAGTAAATTAAAAAAATTGTCCAGTAGCACCTTAAAGGTAAAGGGACCCCTGACCATTAGGTCCAGTTGCAGACGACTCTGGGGTTGTGGCGCTCATCTCGCTTTACTGGCCGAGGGAGCCAGCGTTTGTTCGCAGACAGCTTCCGGGTCATGTGGCCAGCATGACTAAGCCGCTTTTGGCGAAACAGAGCAGCGCACGGAAACAACATTTACCTTCCTGCCTGAGCGGTACCTATTTATCTACTTGCACTTTGACATGCTTTCGAGCTGCTAGGTTGGCAGGAGCTGGGAGCAAACAACGGGAGCTCACCCCGCAGTGGGGATTCGAACCGGCGCCCTTCTGGGTATAAGCTTTCGTGTACATGCACACTTCTTCATGGAAGGCCCATTGCCTGTCAGGCTTCTGGGAATCTGAACCTCCTCCTTCATGGCTGGTAGCCAGAAATGGGAAAACAAGACATTCTTACCTAGGTATTTTATTCAATATTCACAGAGAGAGATGCATGATGCCGCCTTTCAGATAATGGCATTGCTCCAAGCAAAGTCCCACCCCCTATGTGTCTCCTATTCTACGTCACTCCTACGTCAGCTAATCTGAGCTTTCTTCCATTGAGCTTTCTATTCTACCACCCTCAATACCCATCTGGTCCTGAGAGGGGGAGTCAGGAATGCTTTCCAAAGACACTGAGTTTGTCAGTTGTCTCTCCCCTGGTTCTTCTTCCTGCTGTTCCTCTCCCAATATTTCCCAGCTTCTCCGCTCTGCAGCCTCTGAACCTTCTGCAAACCACTGTTCTAAATCTATACTGTCCTCCTGTTCTCGGAAAAGTTCACCATTCCTCCTCACTCCAGCCTCTGATGCTGCCGTTCTGCATTTCCAATAAGTTCTAGCCAGCTGAAGGAAGGAAAGGAAGTTAATGGGAGCGGGGCAGATTCTGCACCCATTTCCTACTCCCTATTTATTTATTTACAAGAAGATTTCTAGTCTGTTCTTCATTGTTACTGACGCAGGGCAGGGTGCAACGTAACAAGGGCTAATTTTGTGACAACGGTTCACCAAAGTCTGCAATTCTAAGCCCACTTTCCTGGCAGCAAGACCCACTGAACAACTTGCTGGCCATGGGCATAGCTGAGGAAGCAGGGGAAGGAAGTAAATAAATAAAAGGACTGTGCTAAAAGTAGAAAAAATCAGAATATTTGAAACTGAAATGCTGTTGAGCTCACTTGGATGATTTTGTGGTGACACAACTGGCAACCCACCTGAGCGATAGGCATGACTTGTGTGAACTGACCAATCACATCGCAGGTAGCTCAGTTCTGGAGCAGGACAGAACTGAGCTACCCGCGATGTGATTGGTCAGTTCACACAAGCCATGCCCATGGTGCTGGCCTATACAGCTTGGGATCAGTAGACCTAAAAGACCATCTCACCCTGATCACTGCACTCTGTAGGAGTTTTATATTAAAGAAGTTAGCATTTTACATCCTCATCACGATACTTTTCACTGGTGGCAAGGATAGGATTCCTTTGAGGCACACAGAATATTTTTTTTTTGCGGACTGGGAGCAGAGAGAAAGAGAGAACCAATGTACTTCATCTCTCATAATCTATCAACCAGGGTGCCTGTTGAAAGCCTTCCTTTTCCAACAATACCTTTAAGGGGAGATTTTTATGTCCATCTGCATTTATATTGGACTTGAAATTGCTTCCTATGTATGTTTTTATTGCTGGTGTTTAAATTGGTAATTGTTTCAGGAGGCCTCATGGGAAGATCTATCATCTATCTATCTATCATCTATCTATCTATCTCTATCTATCTATCTATCTATCTATCTATCTATCTATCTATCTAATCTATCTATATCTATCTATCTATATCTATCTATGTATCTATCTATCTATCTATCTATCATCTATCATCTATCATCTATCATCTATCATCTATCATCTATCTATCTATCTATCTAATCTATCTATCTATATCTATCTATATCCATTATCTATCTAATCTATCTACAGTATCTATCCATACACACACACACACACACACACACACACACACACACACACCCTTCTGAGTAGACATGTACAGGATTGTAATAGTAAATCTACTATTATAAGCCACAGCCTCTGAGCATTTGATGTATTAAATATTGCAGTGAGTTACCAAATGATGCAATGCAAATGATGAGTTTGAGCATGTGGCTTTTTTCCCTTTCACCGTTTGATGACAATTTACAACCGATTTCTTCATGCGTGGGATGAGGGCACTTGAGGCTGAGACTTCAAGGTCAAAGGGCATGGCGTTCAGGCAGCAGCTGTCATTTTATAAATGAAACACCCCCATTACTTGAATCTTTCACAAGAAACAACGATGCATTCCTGAAGAGGAATGATCCACAGGAACTAAGAGCGCACTGACATTGCTGGAAATATTTCCCGAGTCAACTTCAATTGCTGGAATTGTTTTTATGAATGTCCAGAGGTAACTGGCTTCCATTCTAGACTCAGAGGGTCTTTTCTCTCTTTTTATCTCAGACAGTACTGTTGTCCTGGTGTTTGCTCAATTATACCTAGTACAGTGGTACCTCAGGTTAAGTACTTAATTCATTCCAGAGGTCCATTCTTAACCTGAAACTGTTCTTAACCTGAAGCACCACTTTAGCTAATGGGGCCTCCTGCTGCCGTCGCACCGCTGGAGCACGATTTCTGTTCTCATCCTGAAGCAAAGTTCTTAACCTCAGGTAATATTTCTGGGTTAGCAGAGTCGGTAACCTGAAGTGTATGTAACCCGAGGTACCACTGTAGTTCTAGATGCATTCACCTTAACACATGCTAAAGGCATTTGTAAGATGGAAAAGGATTAAGGAAATGTCAAACCAGGGACTTAGCTACATTTGTAAAAAAAACCAACCCCCCCCCCGTGTTTTGAATGCATTATAAACATGCAACAGCAGATGGCGCTGTAGAGCACAAAACATTTCTATGCGATTTTACATAGAGGTTCTTTTTCTTATATTATAACAATTAAATTTATGACTTATTTATAGCGCCCCCCCCCCCCGGGTGTAGATCCAGCCCAGGAGTGGGGAACTGATCCTTGACCTAATTTCAGGGAAGTGGCAGGAGGTGAAAAACAGAGGATGGAAAAAAGGTTGACCCTACACATTTAACGCCCCAAAGAATCCTGGGAACTGTAGTTTGTTAAGGGTGCTTGGAACTGTGGCTCTGTAAGAAGTAAACTACAATTTAAACTACCCAGAATCCCTGTGTGTGTACTTTAGATAAAGGGACCCCTGACCATTAAGTCCAGTCATGGCCGACTCTGGGGTTGCGGCGCTCATCTCGCTTTCTTGGCCAAGGGAGCCGGCGTACAGCTTCCGGGTCATGTGGCCAGCATGACTAAGCCGCTTCTGGCGAACCAGAGCAGCGCACGAAAATGCTGTTTACCTTCCCACCGGAGTGGTACCTATTTATCTACTTGCACGTTGACGTGCTTTCGAACTGCTAGGTTGGCAGGAGCAGGGACCGAGCAATGGGAGCTCACCCCATCATGGGGATTCGAACCGCCAACCTTCTGATCGACAAGCCCTAGGCTCTGTGGTTTAACCCACAGCACCACCCGCGTCCCTTTCTGTGTACTTTAAATGCACTTTAAATCTATGATGTGGCTATGACTAAGCAGGAGATAAATGTGGGGTGGGCTCACTCATCTTTGGTTCCAGTCCAACCCACTGCTGGCATGCACCCAAAACAGATTGCTCAGACTGGTCCTGAAAAAGGGTTATATGAAAATATATTTAGGGCTCATCCATTTAGGCAGTTTAAAGCTGCTCATAATAATTTTTTTCCTACATCCTCTACAATTCAGGAGAACCCGTTTTTTCAAGTGTTCATAGCGGTGTTATGAGCAATCATTTTCGAATGATAGTCTACATACATAAATAAAACAAAACAATCCTATAGTGTAGGCATTGGTGTTGAGTTCTTTTACGTATCTTTCACCATTGCCATTCGAAAGCCTTTCCACCGCCGCATCATATTTGAAGCAGAAAGGAGGTGTACTGGGTGGGGGGGGGTGACGACACCTAAGTACTACCTCTGAAACTCCTCCACTCTCAATGGCAAGAAGCCAATTATCCCAATACAGAGGCAGAATAGCAGCAGAATTCCTGCTGGAAGATATTGGCTGGATCCCAGTTCTGAATCTTCATTCTTATTCTCATTTCTATTCCCCCCTGTACATTGCATATACTTGGCAGACACTGCAAGCTGAGGATTTATTAGAGGTGAAGCAGAGAAAGACAGTCTCCGGGGAGATTAGATTCCCCTTTATTCCTTCGCTTTCCTTATTCCATGAAAAACAATAGAGATTTGTGCCATGTGAGCTTGTAAAAGCCCTCCATTTTACCTGGAGCTTAAAGTCCCAGCTGTCAGGTTTCTCCTTGTTTACCTCGGAGCCTAGCTTCAGGAATAATAATGATAACAGAATTAATTGGAGCAAGCTTGTTTGCCAGCCAGTTTAAACAAACCCACCCCTACACACACAAACAATTTAATAGGAACAATTTCTATATTGCAAAATGTAATTATGAGCACAAATTACAAATCCTTCAATGTGAGAGTTTTCAGTTGCTGAAATAATAATAACAATACCTCACCCATCTGGGTGGTTTCCAACACAAAATAAAAACATGATAAAACATCAAACATTAAAAACCTCCCAATACAGTTGTACCTTGGTTTTTGAATTTAATCCTTTCTGGGAGTCCGTTTGAGTTCGAAAACCAAGGTGTGACTTCCTATTGGCTGCAGGAACGTCCTGCAGCCAATCGGAAGCCACGGAACCTGCGCCTGATGTTTGGCTTCCAAAAGTCCTTCAAAAAAATGGAACAATCACTTCCGGTTTTTGATCGTTTGGGAGCCAAAACTTTCAAGTTCAAAGGCATTCAGCTTCCGAGGTTCCACTGTACAAGGCTGCCTGCAGCTGCCTTCTAAAAGTTGTGTAGTTCTTTATCTCCTTGATAGGTGAGCATTCCACAGGGCGGGCAGCACTACCGAGAAGGCCCTCTGCCTGGTTCCCTGTAACCTTACCTTTTGCAGTGAAGGAACCATCAGAAGGCCCTCGGAGCTGGACCTCAGTGTCCAGGCTGAATGATGGGGGTGGAGACGCTCCTTCGGGTATACTGGGTCAAGGCTGTTTAGGGCTTTAAAGCACCAACACTTTGAATTGTGCTTGGAAGCATACTTGCCTGTGTTGAAAGGAAAGCTATCTTCCAGTCTTCACCAAAGTCTTTTTGACTGCCACATCTACCAGCCCAAGCCCATTCATGATTATTCATTGGAGATGGCTCATTCACACGTATAAGCCATCCCAATACTAGTGCATTGGTAGACCATGTGGCCTGACAGAACCACCCTCCCAACAAGTGGTGTTCTGCAACTCACCTGCATGTGGTCAGGGCAAACTAGTAGCAAGATCAAGGCTGAACAACTGCACTAGAGACAGGACCAAATTGTCTCTGTCAGTGCACCTGCACAAGCTAACCTGTAGCCATCTTGGCCACTCCAGGTAAACTGCAGGGATGCTGGAGTCAGGAAGTCAGGTGGCTCTGCAGCTATACCTCACCAAACAGGCAACTAGTTTCACCACATGTGTGAACCAACCCTTAGAACATCTTTGAGTCTGGAAAATGCCGCCCCCAATGTGTTAATGTAGCACAGAGCTATGGAGGGATATTTTAAGCCAAATGCAGTTTTTAACCAGATGAAACTTTTCATTCACGGGGAAATGCGAAATACACATGCATACAATTTGTCAGGTTGGAAAATTCTTGACTGAGCATCCAAAAGGAAATGGGACACACACACAGAGAGAGAGAGAGAGAGAGTGAGTGCTTTTTTCTTTAAAAAATGTTTAGGGGTACAGTGTTACCTCTGGTTACAGACGCTTCAGGTTACATACGCTTCAGGTTACAGACTCCGCTAAGCCAGAAATAGTCCCTCGGGTTAAGAACTTTACTTCAGGATGAGTACAGAAATCACACAACGGCGGCACGGTGGCAGCGGGAGGCCTCATTAGCTAAAGTGGTACCTCAAGTTAAGAAGAGTTTCAGGTTAAGAACAGACCTCCAGAACGAATTATGTTCTTAACCAGAGATACAAATGTACTCTCATTTTGACTCAGGAAAATCACCAGTTTATAGTTTAAATCGGGAAAAATAAATACAATAAATGGACAAAAATACAAAGATTCACAAAATGTTTGGGGGTATGCTTACCCCTGTGTCCCCCCAGAAAAAAGCACTGTGTGTGTGTATGAAAGAGTGGTTGATGGCTACAATTTCTGTTTCCTAGCACAGGAAAACAAAGACAATGTTGTTACCACCTGCTGCTTCTAATGATGATAAATTTGATGTTTGTTTTAGGCAACTGTTGTTTCCTAGAGAAGATGTAGTTCCACCTTTCCCTATTTCTTAAGTGCATGCCACCCCAATCTCCAAGCAGTGCAAGATCCCAGGGGTCCCAGGAATTTACCCAGGAATTGTGCTTCCTTCAGAATGAGGCACAGCAGAGATTGTGGTGTCTTTATGATATGGGGTTTATTTACACACACACCATGAGCCTATGATGGAGGGGTTCACAGCATTAACATCCCAAGAGGGTCTAGTTTCTCCTATACCTACAGCTTTGGATTCAAAGCAGAGTTCTGACATGGCGTTCTCTCTCTCTTTCTCTCTCTTTGCTGCTTTGCTTCAAGATCACATCACACCTTTCAACTCTGGCTTTTGTCTTTTTCACGATCCTCAAACTGAGAGAGGGGTCCCACACATTGTCTCCTGCAGAGTCCCTTCCTTTGCACCTCACCAGGAGGCAAGTTCGGCTATTCCAAGAATTAGAAGCCTTGCTTAGATGTTAACACTTGCTGGATCCAGGGATTAGAAGGATCTGGCTACAGTTTAACATACACACATACCCATTTCATAGCAGTATGCTCTCAGCTGAATTTATGCTGTTTACTTGCAGCAGCAGAGTGTAGCTATTTCCATATTCAGCTGAATATAGATTTTGCCGCACCTATTTAATCAGAATTTGTATATATGAAAATGCTTCAAAAGCCTACAGATGCAGGGCTTCTGAATAATCATGAGGTGAGATTTAGACTCAAGAGCGTTTGTTTTCAGTAGTGGAATTTTCTTTTTTTGGTGCTGGTGGTGGGAGTTACAGATGAGTTTCTCTGTAGCCAGATGAAATCCAGACTGTTAAGATTCACTTCATCCATTCTCGATTTCAGTTTATGTCTTCGGAACGAAGACTCCCTCAGGACGTGGGTGGCGCTGTGGGTTAAACCACAGAGCCTAGGGCTTGCCAATCAGAAGGTTGGGGGTTCGAATCCCCACGCCAAGGTTAGCTCCTATTGCTCGGTCCCAACTCCTGCCCACTGTTACCAGAAAAATCCGAGGGTTCCCTTGGACAAAAACAAAGACATCAACCAGGATAACTTGGAGCAAAACAGCAGCCTGTAGGCTTTTCCTTTATTGAACTGTTGCAACAGGGTGTTCCCCTCACTTGCAGGAGAGAGGAAAGACACAGAAAAATGGTGTGCAAGACCTTATAAAAACTTTTGAAATTCCCATCCTCTAGGTCAAGCCCACCCCCAGAAACATCATGCATACATTACAGAAAGGAGGGGTTGAGGGAGGAGTTGCGGTGGTAACCTGAGTGTCCTGTCACCTGGCTGGTTCCCTTCTCCCCCCCCCCCATGAGTCATTTTCTGAAGACAAAAGGTAGTCACAGTTTCCTGCCCCCTGAGGGAAGATCTGATCATTGTCCTTTGTTCCAGTCCATGCTGAATCCACTCCCATATGGAAGTTCTTTGTGATCTTGATTGTCTTCTGTCTAGGACCATCAGGGTTGGCATAGCAACTGGGCAGGGTTCCTGTGGATGTGCTGGGATGATGAAGGGATTATGGTGCCCTGTATCAAACCTTCCCCATTTTGTAGTCTTTCCTTCACAGAGTAAAACAAAAGTGGAACAGTGCAAATCCGATGCATGGTTGATTTTTCTATGAATTTATAACAGAAGCGCGCGGCGCATGTAGTGTGTGAGTGTGAGTGTGTGTGAAGTTTGTACAAACTGAATGATTGGGGTGGGGGGGTTCCTGCTACACCACCTAGCAGTCTGAAAGCATGTCAAAGTGCAAGTAAATAGATAGGTACCACTCCAGCAGGGAGGTAAATGGTATTTCTGTGCGCTGCTCTGGTTCACCAGAAGCAGCTTAGTCATGCTGGCCACATGATCCATATGCTGTACACTGGCTCCCTCAGTCAGTAAAGCGAGATGAGCCCCGCAACCCCAGACTTGTCCACAACTGTACCTAATGGTCAGGGGTCCCTTTACCTTTACTAATGAAGACTCCTATACCTTTACTGGACCATAAAGAAGGCTGGTCGCCGAAGAATTGATGCTTTTGAATTATGGTGCTGGAGGAGACTCTTGAGAGTCCCATGGACGGCAAGAAGATCAATCGTATCCATTCTTAAGGAAGTCAGCCCTGAGTGCTCACTGGAAGGACAGATCGTGAAGCTGAGGCTCCAGTACTTTGGCCACCTCATGAGAAGAGAAGACTCCCTGGAAAAGACCCTGATGTTGGGAAAGATTGAGGGCACAAGAAGAAGGGGACGACGGAGGATGAGATGGTTGGACAGTGTTCTCGAAGCTACAAACATGAGTCTGACCAAACTGCGGGAGGCAGTGGAAGACAGGAGTGCCTGGCGTGCTCTGGTCCATGGGGTCACGAAGAGTAAACAACAACATACCTTTACTAATGAAGACTCCTATACGACCATGGCATGCACTAATTTAAGCTTTTGCTCTGTGGGTACTTCTAGACAGGTCTTTATTGTTGTCTCTGTGTTCCTCATCCATATATATATATATAACTTTTGGATTCATCAATATAGCCTGAGCCTCAAGTTACTACAGTGGCACAGATTGTCTTCCCTCAGCTTCAGCCAGCGACCCAGCTATGCCCCTACCTGGACAAAGATAGCCTAACTTCTATTGCCTTTGTTCTTGTAAGCTCAAGCTTCAATTACTGCAATGCATTATAAGTGGGGCTGCCTCTGATGATATTTCAGAATCTGCCGCTAGTGTAGAATTCAGCAGCCGGGTTGCTCATCAGGGCAAGACAGTCTGAGAACACAACACCAATCCTGGCCCGACTGCACCAGCTACCAATTTGTTTCTGGGCCCCATTCAAAGTATATAAAGTGGCTCAGGACCTCAGTCCCTCAAGGACCACCTCTGCCCATATGAACCACCTCAGACCCTGCTATCATCATCTGAGGCCCTTCATTGTGTGCCTCCAACTAGAGGTTTGGAGGCGGCAACATGAGAACAGGCCTTTTCAGTGGTGGCTCCTCACTTGTGGAATGCTCTACTCAGAGAGGCTCACCTGGTGCCATTATTATGTATCTTTAGGCACCAAGCAGTAACATGTACAGTATTTGTTGTCAGGCCTTTGGCCTGTAATTATCTAAGGCCTCAGTGAGTGGGTGGGATGTTTTAATACAGCTTTTTAAAAATAAATTTGTTGTTTTGATTTTTCTTTGCCACTTTTAATGTGTCTGTTTGTTTGTCTGTTTTATATTGTAATTCGCTTTAAGTTTCTTCCGTAAAAAGAAACAAAAATATTTAAATCATAAGAATTGTCATCAAAATGCCAGCCTGGACCCTTCCCTGCACAATTTATTCTGGAATTGCTCATCCCAGCATGGGTGGGTGGGACTAAGTTAAAGTAATATTAGTTTTCACTCTGGTTGTTTTTCTTTATTTTTGGTCATGGAGATAAAGAGATTATCCCCACCCACACATTCTGTTCCTGCTTGAGGTTTAAGGGATACTGTAAATATTTACCCCCTTATGGTTTAAATTAAACTCTGCTCCAGTTTAAAAGCCTAAATGCATGCCACTTATCACTGAGATCAGTGATTAAAAAAATCCCATAACTGTAAATATGGAAGGGGAGCTCATTTTACATATAAAAAACGTCAAAGTGCAAGTGAGTGTTTTTGATTAAAAATAATAATACACTGTATTGGTGAAATTTCAAAATTAACCAAGACAATTTCATCTTCTTTTATTTTCCAGAAAACCATTCTCACCCGTCTCTGGCCCCAATCTGCACTATACATTTAAAGCGGTACCAAAGCAGTCATAGCTTCCCTGCAAAAAATCCTGGGAACTACAGTTTGTTAAGAGTGCTGAGAGTTGTGAGAAAACCCCTGTTCCGCTCACAGAATGGCAATTCCCAGAGTGGTTTGACAGTCCATCCTTCTTTCCAGGAAACTCTGAACTGTGGTCAAATAGGCATCTCCAAAGGACTCTCCTTAGGAAATTGCAGTCTTCAAGTGATTTACACCATAAATATAACCATAAATACATTGCACCATTATAAATACACACATAAAACAACCTCCTATAGCTGCCACCAGAAGCTTGGACAACAGGCTAGTCACTAAACACAACCACCTCAGTCTATCAAAAGCCTGGGGGGACAGCGAGACTTCCCCGACACCAAAAACTGCCCGTCAGATAAAATGTGGCATTTGTTGCTGAATTCATCTTCCTGAGAATCTGTGAGGCTGTTGCATCCCCGTGACAGGGTGAGCTCGGTCCCAGCTCCTGCCAACCTAGCAATTCGAAAGCATGCCAGTGCAAGTAGATAAATAGGTATCGCTCCAGCGGGAAGGGAAACGGCATTTCTATGTGCTGCTCTGGTTCGCCAGAACAGTCATGCTGGCCACATGACCCGGAAGCTGTACGCCAGCTCCCTCGGCCTATAGAGCGAGATGAGCCCACAACCCCAGAGTCGTCAGTGACTGGACCTAATGGTCAGGGGTGCCTTTACCTTTACCTTATTGCAAAACTGGGGTGATGGAGAATGGAATGGAATATTGCAGATGACAGCTGGAAGAGCCCTGAAGAAGAGCACTCCACACTAGCACATTTTGTTGCAGTGCAGGTCCGTTAATAGTCGCTATACTGTGTGATGCAGGGCATGGCTGTCTCTTGCAGAAAACAAAGGCTTCCGGCTGAGCAAACAGAGGCACTGCACTTGCAGATGCATTCAGTCACATCTACTGCAGAACCTGGAGAAAGAGCACATTGTGTGCTCTGCTCAGGTCCATTTTATGTAATATTGTCAAGCAGCTGGACATTTTTACTGTACCAGTAAACTACTGCAAAACAAACCAGAGGCTGATTTGCAGCCTACTTTCTTTTGCTTTGACATGTTGGTTTTCAAAGTAAGCATGTTGCACATTTTTCCTGCGACTGCTGTCAGCGGCTGACAGCGAGCCTTAGCTCTTCGACAAAAGATCATAAAACACCCAGTTTTCTACCCCTTTCTGTGAGTTGCTGTGAAGCTCTGCTGCTAGAAAAACAGCAAGATTTAGCACAGTCTTTTCCATATTGATTTTCTAGCTGCTGGTTGGTTGATTGGTTTTGGTTACCAAGCATAGCTTCCCTTTAGAGATTCAGGCATCCTAACAGTCCCAACTTCCTAATGGGTAATGGAATTTTATTCATTTATTTAATAAAAATAGATCATGTACACATTAGCAGCTTAAAAGGCAGCAAGGTCATTTCTCTCTCCCCCCCCCCCAGCATTTCAAGAATTTGTTTTTGTTTTATTTTTGTTTTTCAGATTAAAATTTTACAGTCACATATCCAACATACAACATAAAAAGAAGATTCCAAGGAATCTCTTGGATTTCCATCCTCCCCTTTGTGGGTCTTATTGTTAATCATTTCCTCCTGCATCTTTTATAATAATCCATATCTTTTACATCTCCATTGTGTCCAAAATTCACCATTAAACTACAAGTGATATTCCAATCCTGCTAACGATTTTAGTTGCTTACAATGGTTTTTAAGATAAGTTATAAATTTCCCCCATTTTTTATTAAGATTTTGGCTTTCCTGATTTCTGATTCTTCCAGTCATTTTAGTCCTTTTGGCATAATCTGCCATTCTTCTCTGGTAGGGATTTTATCTTCATCTCTGGGCCAGTAACACCTGCACAGTCGTGGTCGCATACATAATTAGTCTTTTCTGCTCCATTGGGATTTCAGCACCTAGAATTCCTAAAAAGAAGGCTTTGGTTGTTGTTGTTTTTGGAAAAGGTTACTTTAAACATTTTTTCAACTCGTTATATATCATTTCCCAAGATTCTTTTACTACCTTACATTTCCACCACATATGATAAAAGGTGCCTTCTTTTTCCTTATCAAGTACATTTCTATGCTGCTGTACAGACCAGAAAAGGGATGAGATTGTCTTCACACATTACTTGATTTGCCTGCAACTGCTCCAAATTCATCTTCAATGAAGCTGCTATCTGCACATGTGCAACTGCTGTCTCAAAGGTACACACCTCAGCTTCACTGCTGCTTATGTTTTCAAACTGGTTTGCGGGAAAACGCATGTAACAGAAGTTGTTCTCAAGAAACTGTGGGATACCAATAGATTATGACCAGCATCATGTGTCTTCTACTTCAAACACCAGTGGTGGGGTCACACTGGAGCCAGAGTAGAATAATAGAATCATAGAGTTGTAGAGATAGAAGGGATCCCAGGGGTCATCTAGTCCAACCCCTTGCAATGCAGGAATCTCAGCTAAAGCATCCGTGACAGATGACCATCCAACCTCTGCTTAAAAACCTCCAAGGAAGGAGAGTCCACAACCTCCCGTGGGAGACCATTCCACTGCCAAACAGCTCTTACCATCAGAAAGTTTTTCCTGATGTTTAGTTGGAATCTCCTTTCTTGTAACTTGAAGCCATTGGTTCGAGTCCTGCCCTCCAGAGCAGGAGAAAACAAGCTTGCTCCATCTTCCATGTGATAGCCCTTCAGACATTTGGAGATGGCTATTATCTCTCCTCCCCTCAGTCTCCTCTCTTCCAAGCTGAAAATGCCCAGCTCCTTCAACCGTTCTTCATAAGGCTTGGTTTCCAGAACCTTGATCACCTTGGTTGCCTTCCTCTGCACACATTCCAGTTTGTCAGAATCCTTCCAAAATTGTGGTGCCCAGAACTGGAGACAGTACTTGAGGTGTGGTCTGACCAAGGCAGAATACAGTGGTACCTCGGGTTAAGAACTTAATTCGTTCTGGAGGTCCGTTCTTAACCTGAAACTGTTTTTAACCTGAAGCAACACTTTAGCTAATGGGGCCTCCTGCCATCACCGCGCCACCGCCGCATGATTTCTGTTCTCATCCTGAAGCAAAGTTCTTAACCCGAGGTACTATTTCTGCGTTAGCGGAGTCTGTAACCTGAAGCGTCAGTAACCCAAAGTGTCTGTAACCCGAGGTACCACTGTGGAGTGGTGGTACTATTACTTCCTTTGATGTAAATGGCAATGTGTACACAGCCTTAGTGTTGCCTTTGTAGAACTCAGCAGGGAGGAGGGTGGGGACAGAATTAGAATAAGTTGACTCTGCCTGTCATTGGCTCTGTCACTGTTGGCCTACTTGCATTCAGTCTCACCAGCCCCAGTGGGCACCAGTCATCAGGGACAACTGTACAGACCTTTTACCCAGTGATTCAGGGAAGGGACTGCAGACCTCCTTCCTTTGTGTCCTGCCCTTGGCCCTAGCTATGAAGTTAGTTTCTTTGTCAATTTTGAGACATGTGCTGGGTGAACGTAGAAGGGTCATTTATATATAAATGATGATATACGCTTATCGCGGAAGGGAATGCGAGTCATTTTTCTAAGACCGTACTTCGCTTCCTTTTTAGAATCACTTAGCCATTTCTGCTTTATGTAATCACCATTTCAAGTTTATGATATTATAATCCTGTGTGGAATGTGCTGGCATTCAGAACAGAGGCAAATGTTTGTAAAGGAAATAGGAAAACAGGGACACTAAAAAGGGATGGATATTGCTATCAACATAATAGGAAAATGCTCTAAAAGAAGCAGTGTGAAACACAGGATCTGCTACCACAAACAGAACCCGATGCTTTAAAATTCTTAATGGCACTTACATGAAATTGCTCATAGCAGGAAGCTGCAAGCCTGAGGAGGATGTACACACCAGATGAGCTTCAGAATGTGCTGATCACATTGATAAGGCTTATAGCCTAGCCTGACAAATTTGATCAGGTACATCATAGGCTTTAAGGGCCCTGGATGTCCTGGAATCTCTTTCCAACCCAGTCCATTGGTCACCCTTGCTGAGTATTGCCTGCACAGCTTGGCTGCTGCTCTCCAGAGTTTCAGCTGGGGTGTCTCCCAGTCTTACCTGGAGATTCTGGAGACTGATTCTGGAACCTTCTGCATGAAAGCAGATGGCCTATCCCTGGGCTACAGCCCTTCCCCTATTTCTCCAGGGGGAGAAAGACATTGTTCTATCTCAGTGTTTCCCAGCCTTTGGTCTTCAGCTGTTTTTTGACAACTCCCATAATCCCTAGCTAGCAAGACCAATGGTCAGGGATGTTGGGAATTGTAGTCTAAAAACAGCTGGAGACCAAAGGTTGGGAAACACTGTTCTATCTCAAACATCTTCTCTGTCTGTCTGTCTCCAAAGTATGTGAATATCACGAGGCATGGTTAAATTCTTTTATTGCGTGTGCACAAAACCCAGAAATTTGAGTTATTACAAGCAGACAATCCTGGAATAGATGGACAAGTAATCTCACCTTGTTCTGTGTGTTTTGGTGGATAAGAACATGTTTCATCAGAAAAGATTTTGTCTTTAACCGTGTGCTGAGGAAGAACTCCAGAGCAGAATTTTAATAGCCAAGACTGGATATGTAATCCGTGAGTTATTTATGGCCACAGCCCGTACGCTGGTTGGTGAACAGTGGAAGGAATGGGATGTGATCTTGTACCATCCAGGTAAACACTGCAAAGAACTGAACAATGGAAGATAGTAATTAATTCTCCCAGCACACCAGGTCTGAAACAACAACATACATGGAGGACTACACACGTGAAATGGATTTTATATTTATAAGATGTAACAGAGGCGCTGTTTGTAAGGAGGGGGAAAATGCGGTCAGCTGCAAGAATGGACTAACAACAAGTGAAGGATCAATTTGACATTAAATAAGATATGAAATGATTGACATATGTTTACAACTGGAGCGGGAAACCTGATTTTAAGAAACTGTATTAAATTTAAGCAATTTGGTTTGATTTGTAATAATTTGGAAAATTAATAAAAATATTTTTTTAAAAAAAGAACATGTTTCATCTGATGCAACTAAGACAAATGTCCTCATATTGCTAAATCCAATATATCCCACAGTGACAAATTCCAATAGAGGAGCCGTCGTTAAACGTTGCAGCAAAACTAGCAAAGATAGATTTTGTTTAAAAAAAATTGCACGGTGCCTTTTGAGCCCAGTTCAGTCACTTCTAAGAAGTGAAGCCCATTTAAAACTGAGAGTGCATGTCCTTTTTTCTCTCTTTTTTCCCCCCGCTTTTCTTTTTTTAAAAAAAAGATATTTATTAAAATTTTCCAATTTAATACAAAAAGAAAAACAACAGACAAAAAAAGCAAAAATACACAGTTAAAACAAAACAAATCAAATATAATTCCCATTTCTTATTTCCATTGCCTTAATCCCGGACCTCCTCTCACCCCCCCCTTTTGTATTCCAATTCAAATTCTTAATTCAGCAAATCCTTATTATAACTTAATATAACTCATTTTAGCTTGCTGTTCAACCTTTACATTACAGCTGGTAACCATTTAATTTCTGTCCAACATCATTCTAGCATTCATTAATTTTGCAGTATTTCTGTAAATAGTCTTTAAATTTCCTCCAATCCTCTTCCACCGTCTCTTTTCCCTGGTCTTGGATTCTGCCGGTCATTTCTGCCAATCCCATGTAATCGATCATCTTCATCTGCCATTCCTCCAGAGTGGGTAAATTCTTGTGTCTTCCAATATTTTGCGATGAGAATTCTTGCTGCAGTTGTCGCGTACATAAAGAAAGTTCTGTCCTTCTTTAGTACCAATTGGCCAACCATGCCCAGTAGAAAGGCCTCTGGTTTTTTCAAAAAAGGTGTACTTAAGTACCTTTAAAACTGAGAGTGCATGTCCAAAGGGCACACACAGCTTTGATATCCCAACTATTCAGAGGAACACAGGCTATACTGTTAAAAGCACTGGAGCTTCCTGCCTCTTCCTTTGCTTCTGAGAAATGGAAGATCAAGTGGTCTGGGAAGTATCAAAAGTTCCTGCATAACAGGAGGCCTTGGAGAAAAATGTGCTTCCCCCCTGCTCCTCCTGCTCCCTGCTTTTGAATGAGCTCTGCTGCCAAGAATGCTGTTTATGGCTCAAGCGAAGCATCATAAAGGGGGTTGCTGCTGAGAAGCCGGCCCCATGGATCATCCTAATGGACAAGGTTACAAATTATTCTGATGACCCAGCACACATCCCATTGGGCTGTGTGTGTGTGTCAAGGCAGCGAGGGTACAGAGTGTAATAGCAAATATGTGGATTCATGATTGCCAGGAGCGCTTCAGAGTGGAAGGCCCAGCAGTTTCCCAGCATTCCACAGGCATAATAGGGAGCCTCTCTCTTGTTCCACAAGATTCCTAGGGAAGCTTAAGGCATCGCATTTCTGTGTAGAGAAGAAAATAACAGGAGGTGGAATATGCTCAAATTTTCCTGGTTCAAAATTGCTTACAAATCTTCCACCATCACCACCACAACATGCAACGTCATCAGTTCCTGCAGAATTTGTAATTCACCAAGCCAAACTGTGCACCAGCCATGTCTTCTGGCTTCCTGGGTGCTTTGACATTGTCCTCATTTTTGAAGTCCCAAGCAGTCAGCAAAAGCATGGGGAATTTTCTGAAACTAAAATGGGATATCAGCTCCGCCCAAGGCATGATGGATAACAGCAACAATTGGGAAAAGATAGAAATAACATTTCGCAAGGAAAGGAAGAAACACCGTGGAGAGAATAATTGCCACACACAGGAAGAACAAGGATATAGTTTGAATGCCTCACTTTTAGTTCTACAAATCATTTAATGTGTCATCGCGAACAGAAGTTATTAATATTGCAGTTGTTGTACAAGGGATTATTATTTTGACCAGAATGTACTTGAAATTAATAAGATTTTGGAACGCAGAAATAAAGAAAATCATCAAATCATCAATTCTAGCATGGGGGGGGGCATATGAATTATATACCGTATTTTTCGCACCATAGGGCGCACCGGACCATAGGGTGCACCCAGTTTTTAGGGGGGGAAATCAAGAAAAAAAATATCCCCCCCAGCCCCAAAGAGCAGCGTACAGGATGCACACAACCTGTTTTTGGCTTCCCCTTTAGCCCCGTGCAGCCTCTACCTCCTGGGAGAGGCTGCGTGAGGCTAAGGAATCCATAGCCCCGTGCAGCCTCTTCTTGCCGGAGGGGTTGCGCGCAGCTATGGAAGAAGGCAAGGCAGCGAGCGGGATGTGAGTGTCTGGAGGCAGTTGGAGGATGGATGGCGGCTAACAGATTGAGGTTGAATCCTGACAAGACAGAAGTACTGTTTTGGGGGGACAGGAGGTGGGCAGGTGTGGAGGATTCCCTGGTCCTGAATGGGGTAACTGTGCCCCGGAAGGACCAGGTGCGCAGCCTGGGAGTCATTTTGGACTCACAGCTGTCCATGGAGGCACAGGTCAAATCTGTATCCAGGGCAGCTGTTTACCAGCTCCATCTGGTACGTAGGCTGAGACCCTATCTGCCTGCAGACTGTCTCGCCAGAGTGGTGCATGCTTTGGTTATCTCCCGCTTGGACTACTGCAATGCGCTCTACGTGGGGCTACCTTTGAAGGTGACCTGGAAACTACAACTAATCCAGAATGCGGCAGCTAGACATTGGCTCCCAGTACGTTTCCAAGCACAATTCAAAGTGTTGGTGCTGACCTTTAAAGCCCTAAACGGCCTCGGTCCAGTATATCTGAAGGAGTGTCTCCTCCCCCATCGTTCTGCCCAGACACTGAGGTCCAGCTCCGAGGGCCTTCTGGCGGTTCCCTCACTGCGAGAGGCCAAGTTACAGGGAACCAGGCAGAGGGCCTTCTCGGTAGTGGCGCCCGCCCTGTGAAACGCCCTCCCATCAGATGTCAAAGTGATAAACAACTACCTGACATTCAGAAGGCATCTGAAGGCAGCCCTGTTCAGAGAAGTTTTTAATATGTGACATTTTAGTGTATTTTTCATCTTTGTTGGAAGCCGCCCAGAGTGGCTGGGGAAACCCAGCCAGATGGGTGGGGTACAAATAATAAATTATTATTATTATTATTATTATTATTATTATTATTATTATTATCCGTATCTGTATCCCCCTGTCCGATAGAGTAGAACTAGACTATCCCAACCTGGTGCCCTCTGGGCAGTGCTAGACAACAACTTCCATCTTCTCTGCAATGTTGCATGTCTCTCCCAGCAGTGTACAGAAAGGTTGTCACCCTGCACACCCACCCACAATTCCTTATTAACCAGAAGCTGCTTGTCATCCAGTATGACTGATCTCACTACTTTAGTGAAATATTTTACATGCAATGCTAACCACCAGAGGTAGGCATCCTAAGGCCTGGGGGCCGGATGTGGCCCAATTGCCTTCTCAATCCGGCCCACGGACGGTCCAGGAACCAGCATGTTTTTACATGAGTAGAGGGACGTGGGTGGCGCTGTGGGTTAAACCACAGAGCCTAGGACTTGCCAATCAGAAGGTCGGCGGTTCGAATCCCTGCGACGGGTTGAGCTCCCATTGCTCGGTCCCTGCTCCTGCCAACCTAGCAGTTCGAAAGCACATCAAAGTGCAAGTAGATAAATAGGTACTGCTCTGGCGGAAAGGTAAACGGTGTTTCCGTGCACTGCTCTAGTTCGCCAGAAGCAGATTAGTCATGCTGGCCACATGACCTGGAAACTGTACGCCGGCTCCCTCAGCCAATAAAGCGATATGAGCACTGCAACCCCAGAGTCGTTCACGACTGGACATAATGGTCAAGGGTCCCTTTACATTTAATTACCCCCAAACTTACGGTATCTATTTTGTGTGTGTGTATTGGGGGGTTGCTTCCTCCCCCTCCGTGAGTGGTCATTTGCATGCAAGAAATATAGGCTATATATTTAGTTATTTAATGCATTTATTTTCCTGCAGGTTGAATCCTGTACACAATTACCAGAGAGTAAGTTCCATTGAAGTCAATGGGACTTACTTCTGTGTAGGCACATATGTGGGTGCACGTACACAGTCACCTTGAGCTGTAGGTCTTATGGGAAATTTGGACCTGGACCTTCACTCATCCAAGCCCAACATTTGAACCAAGGCACTACAGTGGTCCTTGTGCAACTGGGCATAAAAATGTCAGGCAGTCCTGCAGGGTTTCTCTTGTCTGGCCTTCCCAAAAGCGAGAGCACTTTAACCTAGAAGCGTTTGAGGAAGTAAAGCCCCTGGAAAAAAACAAAAAAGGTGAATTTGTGTGTGCACATACACTTTCCATCCTGCAGAAAGGAAGATTGTGCTATAACAGCCTCCCACGGAGAAGGACTGCATTGTCACCTGCCGGGAATCTGTTTTAAATCACCACCGAATCTGAATCACCTTTTGATGGTGCCCTGCGTGGCTTTAAAATCTGATCTGATGCTGTTGCTGCCGTTTTGCTGCTGTTGTTTCTTCAAGAAGCAAAGCAACCCTGGTCAAGAATTCTTAGTCTTAGACATCTAAAGGCAGCCCTGTTTAGGGAAGCTTTTAATGTTTAACAGACTATTGTATTTTAATATTTTGTTGGAAGCCGCCTAGAGTGGCTGGGGAAACTCAATGGGACTAACTTCTGAGAAGAAATATGCAGAATTGGAGTGCTGAGTACTTCTTCTGATACAAGCCACATGCGATGGCATTTTCTTGGGCAGGGATCAGCAAACATTTTCAGCAGGGGGCTGGTCCACTGTTTCTCAGACCTTGTTGGGGGCTGGACTATATTTAGGCAAATAATAATAATGAATGAATTCCTATGCCCCATAAATAACCCAGAGATGCATTTTAAGTAAAAGCACACATTCTACTCATATAAAAACACCAGGCAGGCCCCACAAATAACCCAGAGATGCATTTTAAATAAAAGCACACATTCTACTCATGTAAAAACACGCTGATTCCCAGACCATCCACGGGCTGGATTTAGAAGGCGATTGGGCCAGATCCAGGCCCCGGACCTTAGTTTGCCTACCCATGTTCTTGGACAAAGGGGAAGTGCTGTCATTTTAGGGACCTTTTCAGTCCTTCTGATTCCCGTTGAAGTTTTAAGCTCTACTTTATACATTAATTACAGCACAGCAGTAGAATAGACAGGTGCAAAGGAGGGCAGCAGGAAGCTAAGCCATACAGATCCCTCCCAACTCACTGGCCTCCTGTCAGTCATTTATTCAGGCAGGAGACAGGTGGAGCTGAAGCCTAGAGCACATGGATTCCAAGGATCAGGCAATGCAAGTAGATTTGTCCTCTCTTTGCACCCATGTGGATTCTTCCCCAGCCTGCTTTGTCCTGCAGCACCAATAGTTGCTGGCCAGTGGACACTCGGGAACCTGCTGAATAGTTGCAATGATATGAGCCCTGGCCAGAACTGGGTGGTGTTCAACTAACATTTCCCATTAGTTCAAGGTTTTCTGTTTCTGCAATGAGACTCTCTGCCCTCTGTGTGTGCTCAGTGCCCTCCCCAAATCTGCTATGGTTCTGGGAACCCCCGGAACAGATTTAGGGTTAGTTGCACAAGCCGAAATTTGTATGCTGATGCAGTGCTGTAGCTCTAGGCAGGGGGGAAGCTAGCCAGGCTTTATTGTCCTGAGTGAAGCCTCTGTTGTTGTTGTTGTTTAGTCGTTTAGTCGTGTCCGACTCTCCGTGACCCCATGGACCAGAGAACGCCAGGCACTCCTGTCCTCCACTGCCCCCTGCAGCTTGGTCAGACTCATGCTGGTAACCTCGAAAACACTATCCAACCATCTCGTCCTCTGTCGCCCCCTTCTCCTTGTGCCCTCCATCTTTCCCAACATCAGGGTCTTTTCCAGGGAGTCTTCTCTTCTCATGAGGTGGCCAAAGTCTTGGAGCCTCAGCTTCATGAGGGATGCTGTTGAGGCTCCCAGCCTGTGTGCATTGTTGTTGTTTTCAAACTGGGTCTTTGGCCCGGGTGAAATAAAGCCTAGTTTCGCCCCTGCACTGATGCAATATTCACTTAGTGCCCCATTCACTGGCACCTCCATCACCATCTGGGTCAGCCATGAACCAATGGGAAGAATCAGAATAGTCCTGCTTCATCAAACTAAAGGCCTATCTCATTCAGCATCCTCTTTCCCACAATGTGCAACCAGATGTCTACAGGAAGACCACAAGCTTGATCAAAAGAGGGCAACTGTCCATTCCTGATGGTCGCTCCTAGAAGCTGTCATCCAGCAGTCTCTGAACCTGGAGGATGTAAACGTGCTGCTGCATTTCATTAGAAATAGAAGTCATTGATTAACTAATTCTCCATGAATTTTCCCAGTCTCTAGAGCCATCCAGGCTAGAGGCAATTGTCACATTCCACACATTAATTATGTGCCGTTTGTCTGTCCTGAATCTCCTGGGCAGCAGATTCCGGAGGGAATGCCTTTTTTCCCTGCCTCAAATCTCTTTGCGTCATTAAAAAGAGAGAACGTTCCAATTTAGAGAAAGGTGTGTGTGTGGAGGGAGGGAGAGAGATTAGGCATGCATTATTCACAACCCAGCATTCTTTAAAAATAAAAAACATTCCCCCACATTCTTATGCACAAAGAGAGAGAAGCTCAAAGGTTTTCCCTGCAGATAATCATCGATGATCTTTGATCATTCGCACACAGTGGAGAATCAGAGCCTTGCAAATGCCGAAGATTCCTAATCTATCTCAACAAGGAACAAGGAGCCGAATCAAGATGAAGGCTGTGTACATGTTACAGACTTAAAAGGCAGCTAAGTCGTTCTGTTTCTCAATTTGGGTTGAAGCTGGTTTGCGGGGAAAACACACTAGAAGGAAGCATTTCCTAAGGAATAGCAGGATAAGTACAGGAAAAGATGTGGATTGTGGCCCACAACACCTTGTGTACGCTGCTTCCAAAATCAGCAGTGAGTGCACATTGGCTGCTGAGTAAACAGTACACAGCTTTAGTTCTTCAGAACTAACCACCAGAATCCTCTGGAAATTGAGGTTGTTCCACACTATTTAAGCCTCAGCTGCTTCTTTAATGTCAGGTAAGGTTCGATCAATTATGGAAATGAACTTGCTTTATCACTGACTAGGTCTAGGACCTCAAACATGAAGAGGACGTCAGTGACGTTTCCCGAAAGCCACTTGACGCAGGCACCAAATAAGGTTGCTCTGACCTGCACCTTAGCAACCAGCTGGTGGTTGTCTAAACAAGACAATTTTACAGGAACCTCCAACAAGGAAGAGAACAAACAGAAATCCTGCTGATTTCAAGGAAATCAGCCACCTAATCTAGTTTATTGCTCCTCCGTTTTATTGTATTAGTTCTGAATTATTTGCACTGAAATTTCTTCCCCAGCAGAATTAATTTTTGTCATTTCAGGACATTCAAAAAAAACCTCAGGAACAATGAAGATTTCAATCTAGCACAGGCTAGATTTCATTTCAAGGGATCTAACGGCAGCCAATCTCTCTGTGGCATATGTTTACAGAGCGAAAGTTTGAAAGTGTGGGGTAACTGGAAACAGTCCCCTAACCTTCCAAATAAAAATGAACGCTCATTAAAAAGCCAAGGCTATCTATCTCCTAGCAAACAACTCGGGATGCATGCTTACTAATAAACAGTTTGTCTGGAAGCGTCCTAAGGCCCACCAGTCCAGAAAAAGCCATTCTAGTTCCCCTGTAGCACCAAGTCCAGCTGTGCCTACAAAGATTACAAAGACTGGGGAGTGGTGAACTGATTTTTGCCAGGGTTTTTAGGGAACGCATATGCAGTCACTGATTCCAGGCCAGTTCCAGTGGAACATTTTACACAAGAAGACCAGGTCTTTTTCAATAATACATGCCTGGATATGTGTGAGTTGCTGGGATCCTTGGGCAGAGCTAGCAACAAATTGATGTTCTGAGCCAAGGTGGAGTTTCCCAGATATGAGAATGAAGAGGAGAGAGGCTGAGTCACTGTTTTCCCATTACATATGGTTGGGGGTGAAGAAGTGAGATAAGGATTTAATTCGTTATGCTTACTTTTAACGATTTAAAAGTACTTTTTTCAACCAACTCGAATCTCGCTTCTTTGTTTCTCATATCCGCACTCATTTAGAAGTTGTTGACGTCCTATGATCTTTCAATTGTCTTTCCATCCTGGTGAAAGTGTGGTATTCAACTTCAGTGTTTATGCACAATCCAAAACTGGGAAGAGTGGAGAACAGAAGAGAGAGGGACTGTTATTCCTCAGGCAAATATGTTCCTGCCAACAACCTGTCATTAAACGGTGGAGTCTTACGGTGCTGAAACATTCTCTCCTCTATTTATTCCTCATTCACTGACAAAAAGGAACATTGCCATAGACCACCCAGATTTCGGAGGTAGGAAGAGGACGGTCTCCAGAGAGTTGAGATCGAGAGAGACGGATGAGCTGAACTTTGCCCAGTACTGATCTGCTCAAATACCTGTGGGCAAATGCGCCAGGGGCCCCTGCTGCAATGACTTATGCAATGTTGTACCTTTATAGCAAACAGTGCAATGCTTGCGCTGCAATTTGGAATACTAAAGTGGCACAGGGAAAACCAAATAACAATCTCCTGGGTGACGCAGGGCGTTTCCAGGCTGTCACTGATTTCGGGTGGGATTAGATCACATAATGGCAAATTCAGGTCATGCAGTTATAGCTGTTCTGGAGCTTTCGCACAACAAACCCACAGTCCGCATGTCTGACCAGTCCAGAAAGTGTTGCTCTAGCTGCCAGTGAGTTACTGGGCCAAATTCAAGGTGACAGTAATAGCACATAAAACCCTAAACGGCTTGGGACCCTAGTAATCTAAAAGACCCATGTAATCTAAAAGACCCCATTTCAATCTTCTTAAACCCTCTGATTGACAGGTGAGGCCTTGTTGGTGATGCCCAGCTGGCTGGACCTTTTCAATGGTGGTTCATGCCCACCCTGGCAGACTCTGCCAGGTGTCCCTATTTTCCAGGGGCAATCCTAGATTTGCAGAAGCTGTCCTGGTTTCTGGTTTGATCTCAGAATGTCCCGCTTTTCCTTAGGCTGCCCCTAAACCATCAAAGGGGAACGCGGGTGGCGCTGTGGGTTAAACCACAGAGCCTAGGACTTGCCGATCAGAAGGTTGGCGGTTCGAATCCCCATGACGGGGTGAGCTCCCGTTGCTCGGTCCCTGCTCCTGCCAACCTAGCAGTTCGAAAGCACGTCAAAGTGCAAGTAGATAAATAGGTACTGCTCTGGCGGGAAGGTAAACGACGTTTCCGTGCACTGTTCTGGTTCGCCAGTAGCGGCTTAGTCATGCTGGCCACATGACCCGGAAGCTGTATGCCGGCTCCCTTGGCCAATAAAGCGAGATGAGCACCGCAACCCCAGAGTCAGCCACGACTGGACCTAATGGTCAGGGGTCCCTTTACCTTTACCTTTAAACCATCCAAAGGCACAGACAGATCATCACCAATGGTGCTTGGATACAGCCCTGTTCTTGCCAGAAGACTGTTTCCCCACCTACATTGGGGTTGTACAAGGCACTGCTTATTCTGGGTTCACATTATTTATCAAAGGAAAAGGGAGCCTGAAGATGACACAAGGGCAGTCTATGATCAGAAATAAACCAAGCTGTGTTGAAACTTCAAAGGAGCGAGAAACAGGTCACGTTTCCAGTGAGCAAGGCAATGGAGGATGAAACACTCCCAGGGCCTGCGCCTTGACCCTCAGCTTCGTTGCCTCTTTGATCTTGGCTAAGGAGTCCCAAAGCTTTAACGCAGCTTAACATCAATTGCACAAAGCCCTTGGCTCTTTCAGGGAAGACTCCTGTCTAAGCTGATGTTGAGTATAATTTGCAGTTGACCAGGAGCCCAGACTTATTTCTGCTTCAGCACATAAATTCTTGCGCGGTGCATTTTGGATTGAAGCACGAGGTGACCGATTTTCGGTGTCTGCGTTTGTTAAATCCTGCATGGGCGCCTTTGCAACTAGGCTCTCAAACTGGCTTGCCCATCAGTTAAACTTTAACTGTTTCTCTATGCTTGACTGAGGTATTCTGCCTGATGCTGTGACTAACTGTGAAGGTTTTCTCCCTTTTCATGCTGCTTAAATTATGATTGTATTTATTGCTGATTTTAAATGTGTTTCTGTTAATGTGGTTTATGCTTGTTTACACTTTTTGTAGGCGCTTATCTACTGCAGAAGGGGGTTGCTAGGCACTTAACAGACTTGGAGCACAGGCGTGCAATGAAAATTTGCATAAACATATTCTAATTTTGAAGTACATATGCAAATTTTGGTAGCCTTTCAGAGCTTGGGGGGGGCAGGGGGACTCTGTCTCTTGCTGCCAGGGCTTAGATTTTGCTGCTGAGGTCCTCTTATGTATATGCTAGGTCATAAATATTCATAATTTGCGTGTGGCAGGTTAAGTTGGAAAGTGGCTGTGATTTCATTGGCTCTGTAGTTTGCAATGTGCCAATTGTCACACTGTAAGAAAACCTAGGTGTTGTGTTTTTGTTTTTTTTTAAAAAAAAAGTTTAAAAGAGAGGAGAAGGCACAGGAGAAGGAAGGTCCTGGGATTCAGACCCTTTTTAGCCACTCTCTAACAATTCCTCTGGCCTTCACTCCTCCAAAAGTGAAGTTTAAACTTCTTTTGTATAAATAAATAAGTTGCCTCCCATGGCAATCTCAGTTATAAATCACATTCCTTACATATTGCCCACACATACACCCCACTTACAGAACTAGGGTGCCTAAACTTTGGCTCTCCAGCTGTTGATGTTGTTGTCATTTATTAGACTCATCAGTCGCTTGTGACCTACAGTGTTACCCAGCGACTTACATTTGAAAACAGATAGAAATACATTATTACCATTAGTATTATTTTCTTTTTATTACGCTAAAGTGCTGTTATTACAAACAGGACCTGCTTACCAAACACAATGCGTTGCCTGGATGTTGTTCATTAGCGAGAGTTTGCAAAATGATTCGATGATGTCCATTGATTCAGATGCAAAAGTTTCTAATGTGTTTTCAGCTGTGGGATGTTGGCCCCAGAAAGCAAAACAAACAAGAAAGAAAGAAAGAAAGAAAGAAAGAAAGAAAGAAAGAAAGAAAAGGGAAAACCTAACCTGGGGAGAGAACAGCAAAGACCTGGTGAAGAGAGCACAGCAGAGGTTATATTTTTTGAGAATCCTCCGGAAAAACAATCTCTCAAAGGACCTGTTGATGGCATTTTACCATTGCACTGTGGAGAGTGTACTAACTTATGGTCTGTGTGTATGGTTTGGGAGCTGCACGGCCAGGGAAAAAACAATGCTATCCAGGGTTGTAAAGACTGCAGAGAGAATAATTGGGTGCACTCTTCCCACCTTAGATCAAATCTATGCTGCCAGGTGCCATAAGAAAGCAGCAGAGATAGCACAGGATAGTACGCACCCCAGAAATGATCTCTTTCAGCTTCTGCCTTCTGGAAGAAGGTATAGGGTTATAAAGGCCAGGACTAGCCGCCTGAGAAACAGTTTCTATGAGAATGCAATTCTGGTTCTAAACGCAGCATAAGGGGTTTCTACAGTATAGTGTATTTTAAAATAGGGTTTTAGAGTTTTTAGGGGTTTTTGAATGTTTTATGTAGTTTTGATGTAGTTTTATGTAGTTTTGTGATAGTTTTATGTAGTTTTGATGTAGTTTTATGTAGTTTTGCAATTTCATTGTCCTGCATGGGACAATGACAATAAAGATATATCTATCTATATCTATCTATCTATCTATCTATCTATCTATCTATCTATCTATCTAATTTGTCTGATCACTCCTCTTCCTTCCATTTCTCAGCCAAGCAGCAATAAGCAACAAGAAAGTGAAAAATGCTCTCTGTTTGGATATCTGAATCTGTGGTGTGCATAGCGAGGTTTGGGTATCAATGCTTTGTGTTCAGATAAGTGAATTTTCACATAGCTAACTTCCATAAAGCAGGACCTGCATATACATACCTCTGCCAGAGATTGGGATTATTTCAGAGAGGAAATAGATATGTAGTCCATGCACAGGCAAACATTTATTTATTTTAATCTCTTTCTCTCTCTCTCTCTCTCTCTCTCTCTCTCTCTCTCACTATTTTGTTTACAACAGAAAATGAATGTTTGCACATATTATCCTTAATTGAAGAAAAATGGATAAATTATAAAATGTCAGATCAATAATATTAATACTTCCAGAGATACAATAAAGGAAATTAATCCTCCTTCATTAAATAATGCCACAATGTTCTTAAAGCAATACCTAACACCGCCTATGGCTGTATACAACAGTAGATTTCAGTTTTGAGAACATAGCAAAACAGGCTCCATTTGTTCACAACTGTATCCTCATCTTCTCTTCCTTCCCTTGTTTGACATAATTTATAAGCTTCATCATGCTTAACGCATCCAAAATTTTCAATAAGTATTGAAAAGTTGTTTGTTCCTTCCTTTTCCAATTATAGCTAATATGGATCCTTAATGGCTGTCAGAAGACAGATAATCATTTCTCCATCTTCCTTCAAAATTATGCTTGTCTATATGACCAAACATTCATTTGGATGCAACATTTGCATTTTTCCTTGTCAAAGTATTCATGTGATGCAATTCATAAGTGTATGTGATTGCATAATGCAAACTACAATAATCTCTGCATGTTTGAGAAAAAGAGGGAGATGTTTGTTTTATGTTTATATGCATAAATCTGCTCTGTTGTACAAGCAAATTAGGGAGATATCTGGGGAAGGAGTTAATGCAATGCTGGCAGCCAGAGTTATAACTAGAACGTTTTTGTTCAGACACCAACTTCCGTGCTCAAAATATTCAGGGTTCTAATGCCATTATTATTTGGCAGAAAATAAGACACCAAGTCCTTAGAATAATATGTGTGATATACAATATTAGGCATGCTCAGAGTAGACCTGTTGAAATGTTAAAACACAATGCAAATGGTATCTCTGTGAAGGGAATCAGGGTCTCCAGCAACTCTCAGCATCCTTAACAAACTACAGTTCCCAGGATTCCTTGGGGCAAAACATGACTTTTTAAAGTGGTACAATACTGCATTAATTGTAGCCTAAATTCTGATAAACAAAAATCTACCAAAATATTCACCCCTCGAAAAAAAATTTACAGCATTGTTTAAGGGTGGTGCTGTGGTCTTAACCACTGAGCCTCTTGGACTTGTTGATCAGAAGGTCAGCAGTTTGAATCCCCGTGATGGGGTGAGCTCTGGTTGCTCTGTCCCAGCTCCTGCCAAGCTAGCAGTTCCAAAGCATGCCAGTTCAAGTAGATAAATAGGTACCACTGTGTCAGGAAGGTAAACGGTGTTTCCATGCGCTCTGGTTTCTGTCACAGTGTTCCGTTGCTCCAGAAGCAGTTTAGTCATGCTGGCCACATGACCTGGAAAGCTGTCTGTGAACAAATGCCGGCTCCCTTAGCCTGAAGTGAGATGAGCGCTGCACCCCACAGTCGCCTTTGACTGGACTTTACTCTCCAGGGGTCCGTTATCTTTTACTAGAATTTCCTGTTGCTAAACTAATTAATCAAACATGTACGTATTTACATTTTACATAAGAGGCCATAGAGAAGCAATAATCTGAGTTTTTGAGTCAGATTACCGGTCTCCTTTTCTCCATACTAAATTATCATTACCAGTCAATCTATTTTATTTTCATTTCTTCTGAATGAAGGTTTCTGGGATTTGGCCCTCCTGCTTTCTCCACTTCCCCTTGATCTGAGAACACTCTTGCATTTGCTTCCCAAAGAGCGTACTGAAAAAGAGTGACAATATGGCCTAATTTCAGGCACAACTCACTGGAGCTGAGCTCCAGAATCTTATTAGCAGCTCCTAGATTTAGCCCTGGTATGTGCAAACCAATATTAAAGAAACATGCATCTGTGCATATGCAAAGTGCCTTTGACTATTTGATACAATCCCCAAACCATGCACTTGAGATTTAGGTGCAAGGGCAGCACCCCCAGCCTAATGCTCTCCTCATATTTTGGAGTGCAACTCCCACAAACCCCAACCAGCATGACAAATGGTCAAAGATAATGGAACTCATAGTCCAACAACATCTGGAGTGTTCTGGAATGAGGAAGTTAGGAGTAAGGCTACAGACTCTCGTAAGTGTCCATATTTTCCAGTGACAGTCCTGGATTTACATCCCAGTTTCTGATTTGATCCTGGAATGTCCTACTTTTCCTTAGGATATCCCTATTTTTGTCAGAGAATGTTGAAGGGTATGGAACAGGGTGTCCACAGTGTGTTTTTTCAGCTGGAACTCACCACAATTCAGTTCTCAGGTGGGCACTATTGCCATTCTAAGAGAACAAGGAAGGTGTTCATGGTGAATTCCAGCACCTCTTTTTCTACCAAAAATAGCATTGGACGTCCCTGTTTTCATTAGAGATATGTTGGAGAATATGGATAGAATGTCCCTGTTTTCATCAGAGAAAAGTTGGAGGGTGTGAGGTTGCTGTGCTTCAGGCAGGCCTCTTGATAACCTCTCCTTTAGTAAACGGACCGGTAATTAATCTATTCTGCTTTCTGTTTATTGTGTCCAGGGAGACGGAGCAACAGGAAATGGAGTCATCTCCTAAGAGAAAATAAAAAGAAATAGAATTTCACTGCGAACACTATGTCCCTGATATCAAGACATGACTGTGCTGGATGTTTATTTGCTTGTGGATAATAGACGGTATACACAGATCTCCAGGAAGCATCCCCAAACATGTGCCAGATCTACAGGTTCCAAGAAGTAAGGTCCATACTGCTTGCTCGTCAGCTGAATACCACAGCAAACCAGTTCTACTACAAACAATTTGAGAAGTGTTGAAACAAAATCTGCTGAATCCTGTTTAGGGAGACCGGATTGCCCAAACAGGAAAGTCTGAAAGATGTCGTGCTAAGTTTGTCTCAGAAAATCCCAGCACAGGATGTATAGTGCTAGCAATGTTTGTGCTGAGTTGGAAATTCCACGTTTCTCCCATTCCACTCTTCCGCTCCCCTGGCCTTTCTTTGCATGCAGGGAATCCTTGTTGAGTTAGATCCAGACGTACTCATATTTAGAGCAAACCCACTAAAACCAAGTCCTGTTGCTTCCAGTGTGGGTCTACTCTAAATGTATCCAAGTCTGGATCCAACACACTACATCTGAAAAGCTGTCTGTAACTGACAACCCCCACTGGGACATTTTGGAGTTCCACAGATCGTCAGTGCAACTTCACGGCGGACATTTCACAAGTGAGTCAGGTATCTGCACTGACCCTGTGTGTTTGAATGCAGTTTAAGTCCTGCTGAGTTGACTGGGGCTCACTTGCCATCCCAGAGGGTTCGGGAGGGTCACATGTGTGAAAGCACTCCACATTAAAAACAAAACGCAATCTCCATGGCAAATAATAAACATTCATGTCAAGGAGAAGGTTCCTGGCTATCTTTCTTCCTGACATGCTTGCTTTCCATGTGCAGGGAGGGTTGTTCATTGATTATTTGTTCTAACACTGGGGAATATTCAAATATCAGCACGAACAAATCCCAGAACAAATAATGAAGCAGGGCATAGGTGCCAACTCTCTGGGCCCCTGAGCACCCACAAAATTCCCCATGAAGGGGCTGGGCGCCCACAAATTTCGGTGTCAGGGCCATGCACACTGCATGGCACCCACGGCCCTAAGCACCCACAGTCGCAGGGCCAAGCTGGCACTTCTGAAGTGGAGTAAATATGCCACTAATGCATTTCTGTGTCAAGAATGTGTTGCAAGAAAGGGAGAGAGAAACATTGGAGATGAAGGCTTTTTGTTACTCTGTGTTTGCACAGTGCCTTTCCAAAGGTCAGACAGAAAGGGAGTCAATAACAGAGGCTGAGCTGGTGACAACATCTATATCTGTTAAACAGGCCAGAATTTTAACCCTTCTGCTAGGCCAGTACAGTGGTACCTCGGGTTAAGTACTTACAGTAATTCGTTCTGGAGGTCTGTACTTAACCTGAAACTGTTCTTAACCTGAAGCACCACTTTAGCTAATGGGGCCTCCTGCTGCTGCTGCGCCGCCGGAGCCCGATTTCTGTTCTTATCCTGAAGCAAGGTTCTTAACCTGAAGCACTATTTCTGGGTTAGCGGAGTGTGTAACCTGAAGCGTATGTAACCCAAGGTACCACTGTACTGGGGAGAGAGAGAGAGAGAGAGAGAGAGAGAGAGAGAGAGAGAGAGAAGCAATGGACAGGAGTGAAGTCATGATAAACGCAGACTTTCCAAGTGAGCGACTTGTTCCCAATGCACTTTCACATTTAAGAGACTCTTGGGCCATTTTAACCAAAAGGAACATGGAGGCCTTAAACTCACTTCCCGGATACAGAGGGAACAAGTAAAGAATTGCAAACATCAAGGGAGAAAGAGAACACTATAAACTAGAACTGAGGGTTGAGAAAAACAATTGATGGCTGCCAGGAAGTCTGTCCTGTATTCAAGTTAGCAATGACATGGATCACACATGTGTAAGTAACATCACAGACCCTCCAAGTGCTCCTGTTTTCCAGGGACAGTCCCATATTTTCAGAAGCAATCCTGGTTTCTGATTTGATCACGGAATGTCTCGCTTTTCCTTAGACTGTCCCTGAATCTGCTGGGGAAGAAAATTCAGTGGGCAGATAATTCAGTACCAATAAAATAAAACAGAGAAGCAACAAACTAGAAGAGGTGGCTGATATCCGTGAAGCCAGCAGTACTTCTATTTAGTTCTCTTCCTTCTTGGGGGTTCCTGTAGAATTGTCTTGTTTAGAAAACCACCAGCTGGTTGCTAAGGTGCAGGTCAGAGCAATCTTACTTGATGCCTGCGTCAAGTGGCTTTCGGTAAATGTCACTGACGTCCTCTTCTTGTTTGAGGTCCTAGAAGTAGTCAGTGATAAAGCAAGTTCATTTCCATAATTGATTGAACCTTACCTGATGCTTAAATAGTGTGGACTAACCTCAATTTCAAGAGGATTCTGGTAGTTAGTTCTGAAGAGCCAAAACTGTGTACAAAGCAGCTTCCGGTTCCACTCTGCCTTAATGGAGCCCCCACGACGGTGGGAGATCATTGGCGAAGAAAAACAAGGATGACTGAGTGTAATTATCTCTGCAAATTCCCCCCCCCCCAGGGATGGGGAGGGATGGGCTTCACTCGCAGTTCATCTTGGTACCTGGCTCTCGCTCCAGCATGGAATGCGGGAGGCAGGGAGGCCGTGAGTGTAAAAGCACTTTGTAGACACAAGATCTACCCACCTGGGAAGAATGGCAGATGAAAGTGATGGACTACATGGAACTGGCGGAAATGACTGGCAGAATCTGAGACCAAGCTGAAGAGTTGGTGGAAGAAGATTGGGAAAAATTCAAAGTTTATTTACAGAAATATTGTAAAATTAAGGAAAGTTAGAAGGTTGTTGGAATGAAGTAATGTGGTTTTAGCAGAAATGATATAAAGGATTAGGTTAAAATTGATTTATTAATTGGTGAAAGACGAGAATTATAATATATTAAGATAAATTATTAGGATAAAAACAAAGAGAAAGGATTTGCTGAAACACCTAATTGAACTAGAATACAAAAAAGGGAGGTGTGAGGAGGTCAAGGAAATAAGCAAAGGAAAGAAAGCTATGTAAAGGTCTGATTTGTTTTTGTTTGTTTTTTAACTGTTTGTGTGTGTGTGTTTTTATGTTTTTGTTATTTTTCTTTTTTATTGTTCTTTTTTGTAACTTTCAAAATCTGAATAAATATTATAAAAAAAGAGTGTAAAAGCACTTTGCCTGCCGAAAACCCTCCTACACCCCCATTAAGAAACAGAGGTTCTCCTGTTAATTAGAGCTTAATTGGAGAGCTTAATTAGAGCTTAATTGTACAGGCGTGTGTTAGAAGAGATGAGATCACAAACAGTGTAACAAACCAACTGCAAGGACTGTAAGGTTTGAACTTGAGATAAGACCCTATTCAGTGCAAAAGATGGTGGGCAGGGAGGGGAGCCTACGGGTTTTTTATTTAAAATTTTCTTCTCTGCATTTATGATTTGGCAACCCTGCTCTGAATGTTAGGAGGAGGGGGTATGCTGTGGTGCAGGTATTTTCAATTGTGTCCCTCTCTAGGTGTATCCATTGTTTTGTCTCATCTTCTAGTATATATGGGATTATATGGCGTATTTGGTTGGAACTGTAATATGCTTCTATGTTGGGGATTCCCCATCCTCCTTCTGAGGTGGGGAGCTGCAGACATTTGGGGCTTATTCTTGCTTTTTGTGTGAGAGGATAAAGGAGTGTAGTTTTCTCTGCCATCTGCGGAGTTGGGTTTGGGGAATCCAGATTGGGAGGGTTTGGAATAGGTAGGTTAGTTTTGGGAGGGTGATCATTTTGATCATCTCCTCTGAATGTTAGTTCAAATTATTATTTGTAGAAGTGAGAATGGAAGTAATTGGATTATAAATATGGAATATAACATCAAACAGAACTGTGATCATAATCACTTTCATTGCAAATGAATAAAACACCCAGTTAAGAAACCTAACTTCCTAACAAGAGTGTAATGTCCTTTCCTGGTTCCTCTGGTTTCCCTGGTGGCAACGTGCCCTTGAGATGTGCATGACATCAGCATGCTATGTGATGTCTCATGGCCCCTGGCCCCCTTTGTTGTGGGGCCAAAGTAGCACACCTAAGCTAAAGAGGGAGGCTCTATCAGCATGCAGGGCTAAGGCTTAAACTACTACAGTGATACCTTGTGTTACAGATGCTTCAGGTTACAGACGCTTCAGGTTACAGACTCCACTAACCCAGAAATAGTACCTTGGGTTAAGAACTTTGCTTCAGGATGAGAACAGAAATCGCGTGGCGGCGGCACAGCAGCAGCAGGAGGCCCCATTAGTTAAAGTGGTACCTCAGGTTAAGAACAGTTTCAGGTTAAGAACGGACCTCCGGAACGAATTAAGTTCTTAACCCGAGGTACCACTGTACTTTTATTTGACAAATTGCCAGAGTCCCTTTATTATGACCCACGGAATGTCCCATAAAAACTAGCAAGCTTTTGAGTCCACCAGAACACTTCATCTGGCTGGGCAATAAGCAAAGTGGGTGGTGGTTTGGGGTGAAAAAGTTGGCTCATTATTCAACCCATAATTTCTACATGGGATGAAAAAATTAGTATTGGCGTACAGTCTTAGAAGGGGTTGTCATGAAGATCACCTGCACTCCAGAATTTGCCACTACAGCACTGAAAACATATGAAGAGGAGCTTTGATCTGTCTGCCCAACGACCCACCCAGTCCAGCATTTTATTCTCAGTGTGGTCAGGTGCCATGGGGAAGCTCACAAGCAAAATCTCCAAGAAAAATAAAGTTTTTGAGCTATTTTTGAGGAAACACTTGAGTTGCCAACTGACAGCACTGTTGACCCCAAGAGCATGACTGCTTGCAAAGGGATTCTTGTATCTGTTCCCAAGAATTGCACAGGCTTATGAGTGAGGAGACCAACAGGGTCCTTTCATGGGCCCTGATTTATTCTGCAATAGAAACACTATTTGGGGTGGCACATCCTGTTTTGTCCCTTCAACACTTCCTTTATTGGGCTTCTGCAATGGCACCCATGAAGCAGTGGTTCCACTGAGATCTCACCGAACTCATGAGATCTTGTGCTCTCCATTAGATTTCAGTGAAATTTCGCCGGAAGCCAACACCACTTCTCCAGCAGCCCCAGAGGTAGAGAGGGTGCCCACAGAGGTGCCACCTCTTTGGTTTCTGCTGCCTGAGGAAGCTGCTTCATCCTGCCTCATGGGTGGGCCGGCCCTGAGGTAACTGCTTGGCACCATCAATAGCCATTTCCTCAGGTTCCTAAGAGCTCATCTCCACCCCATTTTGCTACCTTTGCAGGTAAAGGGACCCCTGACCATTAGGTCCAGTCGTGACCGACTCTGGGGTTGCGGCGCTCATCTCGCTTTATTGGCTGAGGGAGCCAGCGTACAGCTTCCGGGTCATGTGGCCAGCATGACTAAGCCACTTCTGGCGAACCAGAGCAGCGCACGGAAACACCGTTTACCTTCCTGCCGGAGCGGTACCTATTTATCTACTTGCACTTTGACATGCTTTTGAACTGCTAGGTTGGCAGGAGCAGGGACCGAGCAACGGGAGCTCACCCCATCGCGGGGATTCGAACCACCGACCTTCTGATCGGCCAGTCCTAGGCTCTGTGGTTTAACCCACAGCGCCACCCACGTCCCTCACCTTTGCAGGTGTAGGGCTACAAATACTGCAGAGCAATTCTGATTCGCAACAATAGAGGGCAAAGACCTGCCTATCAAAAGTGACAGCCCACATGGGATACTCCACAAACGTTCTGTAACTAGTAGCCAGCCGATCTGATGCTCCCCCCGCCCCTTGAGACAATACTACTGCCCTGCTATACTGTACTTCATTATCATGGCTGAGGGAGATAGCAGCTTCTGACGAATTAAATTCTGCCCATATCAACTGAGAGTCACAACTGACATGCAAATCCCCAGAGAAGTTTTGACTGAATTGCTGAGTCGTCTTGCACTCTGGAATGATGTGAACCTCAGGCATCAGGCTTCTTCCTTCTGCAGAACGCAATACTGATGTGCCGTTTGCCGAGTCTGCTTGATGTGTTTCTTTTTAAAGGCTAGCAATCTCAGTCGTGTTTGAAAGGATATCTCTGGCAGCTTTTTGGCAGTGACAGGGCGGATCATAGCATTGCTGAAAGAGCTCGATGGAAAGCAGGGCAAACCCCACAGTTCACAATGGGCTTCCTTTGCTGCCCCTGAAAACTGCCTAGTTTGTCCAGGTAGGCACATTATGTGACCCATGAGAGCAGCAAAATAACCCAAACTGTATAACGGTGATGGGATAAAATCAGGCCAAATCTTTATTGACAGCAGCAGGCAAGGGAAGGGCATTGGGTCCCAGGATCATTCCACAAACACTATGTTGATGGGATGGATCCGCTGGGTTTGGACCATTCCATGGCAGTCAGCCAGCGTTGAACCTTGCTGCAATCTCAGAGATTTTTGACAGAATACAGAAAACATATGCGGTAGCTTTCCCACAGTGACAGGGCAGATCACAGCCTTGTGATCACAGCCTGTCTGTGCTACCATGCGACTCACATGACCCACGCAAGGTCACGGAGCCCAAAATACATGCTTTTTTGGGGGGACATGCTTTCACAGCAGCCCAAAACATGTGTTTGGGTGCACTGCATGAGACCGTGCCCCACCAAAAAAACACTGTTTCAGGGCGAGATCTCAGGGTGAAATCACGCGAGATGATGACGACCAAAATGGCTGCCATGTTCTCATGGAGGAAAACAGGATGTCCCGGTTTTCCCTGGACACTTGCAGTGTATGCACAAATCTAGCTAATGGGAATAAATCTGCATTTGCCCTCAGTCTTAAGATGCAAAGGAAGCAGCCGACATTCAAATGAGGCTCTTTCAGGTGCTATTTGTTGATCTGCAAGCTGCCCCTATAACAAAACATTCTCTGGATGACTCACAAGATAAAAATTTCCCAGACTGTACATTTGTGCATTTTGTGGCCTTTTGCCTCCAGAGTTTACATATTTTTCTGTGTGTGTGTGTGTGTGTGTGTGTGTGTGATTAACACACATATAATCTGCCAACGGAGGAAAGCATTCCTGTGTTTTTATGGTGTGGTCTGTAGCCCACCAATACTATAACAAACCTCTTGGGCATTGAGATGTGCTGCTAACTGTTTTTTGCAAGTGTACATGGATACACTGATACACAGGCTGAGACCCTACCTGCCCGTGGACTGTCTCGCCAGAGTGGTGCATGCTCTAGTTATCTCCTGCTTGGACGACCGCAATGTGCTGTACATGGGGCTACCTTTGAAGGTGACCTGGAAACTACAATTAATCCAGAATGCAGCAGCTAGACTGGTGACTGGGAGTGGCTGTCGAGACCATATAACACCAGTCCTGAAAGACCTATGTTGGCTCCCAGTGAGTTTCTGAGCACAATTCAAAGTGTTGGTGCTGACCTTTAAAGCCCTAAATGGCCTTGGCCCAGTATACCTGAGGGAGTGTCTCCACCCCCATCATTCAGCCCAGACCATAGCTGTCAACGTTTCCCTTTTTTTAAGGGAAATTCCCTTATTCCGAATAGGATTCCTTACAAGACAAGGGAAACGTTGACAGCTATGGCCCAGACACTGAGGTCCTCCTTTGAGGGCCTTCTGGTGGTTCCCTGACTGCGAGATGGGAGGTTACAGGGAACCAGACAGAGGGCCTTCTCGGTAGTGGCACCCGCCCTGTGGAATGCCCTCCCTTGAGATGTGAAGGAAATAAGCAGCTATCTTCTCTTTAAAAGACATCTGAAGGCAGCCCTCTTTAGGGAAGTTTTTAATGTTTGATGTTTTATTGTGTTTTTAATATTCTGTTGGGAGCTGCCCAGAGTGGCTGTGGAAACGCAGTCAGATGGGCGGGGTATAAGTAATAAATTATTATTACTATTACTATTACTATTATTATACAGCTAGCCATCTGGGTCATGGTGCAGCAAACTATCAGTTATTTAATTTGTTTATTTTTTAAAATTGCTACCATGAAACTGTCATTTAGAGATGTATTTATTTTTTAAAACCTAATTGCCTGCATGACTTTTTATTCTCCAACATCAGGTCAGAAACAAAAGGCATCCCTTTAAATGCAGGAGGCCGTGACATGCTGATAATGTTTGTATTTTGAGTGTAAAAGTCCTAGGTACTCTGCACCAAAGCCTCTTTCAGGAAAAGCTGGATTCTGTGACTATTATGCATAGACAATAAACATCATGTGCTGTCTGATAAAGTTATTAGAAGAGCAAAGAACATAAAAAAGCAAGATGACAGCGAAACGAACATTTGCAACAGAACAGGCCTACAAACACACATCCTGTGTTTACACCAGAGGTTTAACAACCAGGAAGTTGTCTCTTAAGGGTGCAGCCATCCTTTTACCCAACTTTGCTATATTCCACAGAATAAATACAGTGGTACCTCGGGTTACAGACGCTTCAGGTTACAGTTCAGTTGTGGGGGAGTGGGAAATGTCCCTATTTTCATCTGAGGAATGTTGGAAGGTATGGCCTTGGTGGTCTTCCCTTCCATCAGCAGATAGCATCCAGACAGTGCCAGATGGCTGGGTTCAGCCACCCATTTCGTTTCATTCCCCCCCCCCCCGATGCCCTCAATGTAACATCTCTGTGGGGCATTGGGGAAAATGTAAATGGCAAATAGAACCAGCTGCCCAGAGCTTTTTGGTAGAGGGGAACCTGCAGTGAGACTTGGCAGGGCTTTGAGGTCCTGGCTGCTACCCAAGGGTATCAGAGGAAAAACTGGATTTCCCTGACATAGAATAGTAAAGTTGGAAGGGACCACAAGGATCGTCTAGGCCAGGGGTCAGCAAACGTTTTCAGTAGGGGGCTGGTCCACTGTCCCTCAGACCTTGTGGGGGGCCAGACTATATTTTTTGGGGGGGGAGAACGAATTCGTATGCCCCACAAATAACTCGGAGATGCGTTTTAAATAAAAGCACACATCCTACTCATGTAAAAACACACTGATTCCTGGACTGTCTGCAGTCCAGATTTAGAAGGCGATTGGGCCGGATCCAGCCTCCGAGCCTTAGTTTGCCTACCCATGGTCTAGGCCAGCCCCCTGCAATGCAAGAATCTTTCACCCAATGTGGGGCTCAAACCCACGACCCTGAGATTTAGAGTCTCATGCTCTACCAACTGAGCTAGCACTGCAGCTGATACGCAGTACCTCCATTGCCTACACAAGAGCTACACAGCCTGGCTTAATTGTTCCATGTTGTACCACTTACATTTATCTAATGAGTACATCAGCTTGGAAGACCCCAATCTATTGTTGCCATCAAGCAGAGGTTGTTGATGTATATATGCTTAGCAGGACCACTGGGCATGAGAACAGGGCATTTTTGCTAGCAGACAGCTGCATTGTTTCTGCTGCATTGTTTCTTTTGGGAGAAATGAGGTTCTAACTTTAGGAGAGTCTGAAAGCCTCTCACATATATTTGGTTCAAAATAGACTCCTGTGTGTCTCTCTGTGTGTGTACACACACACACACACACACACACACACACACACACACACACACAGGCTTGACAAATTTATATTCCCCAGATGGATGTTACAAAACCATTTTCCGAGAATTGTTCAACTCAATAGCCTGCATATATAATAGCAAATTCTTTTTTGACATTGCTGTTAAAAAAAGAAGAAGTTGTTCCTCTTGATGAAAAGGTTAAGGGCAATCTCTAAAATACCTCTCTGAGCACCGCAAACCAAAAGTCAACTTGATTTGTAGCTTGGATGAATTCTTTTGTCACCAGTGAAAGTTTACACTCAGGGCAGGGGGAGAATTAATTCATCTGAAGGTGAAACCCTACGACACTTACTTGGGATCACCCTGCTGATTAATTCTGAAGTAAAAAGGATAGAATCAGGCTGTGTGCAATATAAAGGGCACTCTCTTAAGTACACATCAAGCCAAAATTTGCCATCTAAGGGAGCAGCTCTCTTTGTAGTCCCACCAGTAAGAATAGCCCATGGAATGGGGCAGCAGAGACAAGGCATCCTCAGTGGTCACACCCCAACTGGGAAACTACCTTCCCAGTGGTGGAGTGTGGGGAGCAGGGCACAGGGGTGGTTGCCCTCAGATGCAAAATGGTTAGGGGGCACACAATTTCAATATTCATTGCTGCCTGAATACAGCTGTGCTCTTCAGTTACTTTGATTGTTGAAAGCGGCTTCTCCATGTGAACCAGGAAGTGACAACAGAACGACTCTTTATAATAACAGTAATAATTTTATTATTTACGCATCCTGCCCATCTGGCTGGGTTGCCCCATCACCCTTTGTTTCTTAACTCTAAGGCTGTGATTTCCTGGGTGATGTGGATGCCATTAAGCAGTTGAATGCACATGCACACTGGGTCTCTTTCTCTCCCTTCCACCACACACACACCGTATGGTCCTGGACATTGGCAACCCACACTACACCACTGTCCCTTCCAGATAGTCTTCCTATTTACTTGTGTTCAGAAAGCATGTGAAGTGTTGGAAGCCATGATCCATTGCGTCAAATACTCTTTGGTGAGAGAACCTCAGCAGAGATTTAGCATGGCAAAAAGTACAACAAGAACTACAAAACATAAGTTACAAGCCATCCCAAGTGGTATTGGCTGGTATTTCTCAAATGGTAGCTCTCACCTCTACTCTTGCTGCCTGGTAAACAGCGGTGGAACATATGCCCACAATGCCCAGCGCGGGCAGCATGCCAAATGTCACCCCCCTCAGCAAAGACACCCGGGGCACGCCGCCCCCACCGCACCCCCTGTCTCTGCCGCTGCTGGTAAATCCCTTTCATGAAAATGTGAGTTTCCAAGGCAAATTGTATTACAGGCTGGGTACCTCTCCTGCAAAGAAATTAAGTTACAAACAAAACACTGAAAGCTCAGAATCCCTCGTGGCGACTAAACTAGCTCTTTGGATCATAGCCATACACTTGCGATCCTGGCACCTGTTTCTTGCGTATAAGCTCTAGTGACCTTTTGCTTGCAAAACTAAGTGCAGGATGACAAGCTTAAGTTGAACAAATGTAGCAATTAACATTCTGGAACTCGTAACATAACCCATCTCTGCCGCTGAGGCATCTTAATCCGGAGCAATCTTGAAAGCTGGTATGAAAAGATCCAAATATTTAAATCATAAAGTGATTTCTTTTAAAAGCAGAGAGTTTTAAAGGCTTGGGGTGCTCATGTTCTTCGCAAATAGTGATCCAAATATGTGAGTGGCCCAAGTTTGGCTTGGTGGGCCGCAAGATAGTGCATTGGCCATTTACTTGAATGGAAGAGTGGTACGTAACCGAACTTAAACAGAAAGGTGGTAAACTATGGCTAGTTAGAGCCAAACAGCCCCTGACTCCTATTCGCAAAGCTATTACCTCTGTGTGTGCTGTCCTCAGCACAAGTGCAATGGCTTTCTCAATGGTACCACCTCAGTTTAACAGCGACTGGGACTTGAGGGGAAATACATCAAGCAGTGGCATTTCTCAAGAAACTACAGGCTAACTTGATTAAAAAAGCCAGGAGTGCACTGGACCCAGAGTAAATGGCACCACCTCAGTAAAATGAGGTCAGAAGGTTGGAGAGGAATATGCTTTCTGAATCGGCTTGTCACCAGGTCAAACACCAATGGGAGTAATAATAATAATAATAATAATAATAATAATAATAATAATATATTTATACCCTGCCCATACGATAAAACATCACACATTAAAAACTTCCCAAATATGAAAGTTAGATATGAAATGGCAGGCCTGGCTGTTAGATGTGAAAAATGGTCCATAAAGACTTTGGGTCTTCTGGATCCTTAACAAAATGGTCTTGGACAAGTTTGGTGTATTAGCCCAAAAATGGAAAGATGACAAGATTCCAACAAAAGAAGAATGGCAAGCAAATTGAGGGCAATTGCCCTGGCCCAACCTTTGCAAACCCTCTTAAATTTCTCCCATGGAAATAGGAATGTCCCATTCTATAACAAGTATTAGTATTAGTATTAGTATTAGTATTTTATTTATACCCCACCCATCTGATTGGGTTCCCCAGCCGCTCTGGGTGGCTTCCAACCAATATAAAACCATAGTAAAACATAAAACTTTTTTTAAAAAAAAAACCTCCCTTCAGGTGTCTTCTAAAGGTTGTATAGTTACTTATCTCCTTGGCTTGGGGGATGTACTAAGGAAAAGCGGGATATTCCAGGATCAAAACAGAAACCGGGGCAGTTTCTGTAAAACTGGGACTGTCCCTGGAGAATAGGGACACTTGGAGGGTCTGCCTTTGTTCCTTAACACCTGGTATGTGGAAGCACACTCCCTCTGACCTAGAGGTGCTCTATAGCCATTGTGACTAGGAGCCATGAATAGCCTCATCTTCCTTGTTTCCTCTCCTAGCTCCCCAACAGATGGGCTGGCGACACTGACCATCTCTTTATTGGAGAACATCATTGTACATGACATACACAGTCTGGGGCTTTGTGGAGAGATCTCTGGAAGCAAAATAAACATCAGCATTCCATGTTCCTTGCAATTAAAACCAACACTGCTTATTTAACTGGGCATTTAAATGGTAATAAAGCTGAAACACAAATCTCAGGGCCTCTCTTATAACTTATAGCCAGAACGACATGTATAAAGGATGGTCAGTTTATAATGGGATGAATTTTATACATAATGACCTCTGTTACTGCTCATGGATTTGTTTGCTTTAAAACCATTTCCCTAGGTTTTTAATGATTCTTTTTAATGAGTTAAAATAAAACCATAATCAAACCTAAAGTCAAAACATTTCAGTCTAAATCTTGTACAGAGTAGCAGCAAAAAGACAACAAGAAGAAACAATCACCTGCAACCAATCAGTTGGTGGAGAAAGGCGGAAAGAAAACTCTGTTTACTAGTCACTAATATTCACTAAGTGTTCACCTCAGTTTTGTTGTTGTTTAGTCGTTTAGTCATGTCCGACTCTTCATGACCCCATGGACCAGAGCACACCAGGCACTCCTGTCTTCCACTGCCTCCCGCAGTTTGGTCAAACTCATGCTGGTAGCTTCGAGAACACTGTCCAACCATCTCGTCCTTTTTTGTCCCCTTCTCCTTGTGCCCTCCATCTTTCCCAGCATCAGGGTCTTTCCCAGGGAGTCTTCTTTTCTCATGAGGTGGCCAAAGTATTGGAGCCTCAGCTTCACGATCTGTCCTTCCAGTGAGCACTCAGGGCTGATTTCCTTAAGAATGGATAGGTTTGATCTTCTTGCAGTCCATGGGACTCTCAAGAGTCTCCTCCAGCACCATAATTCAAAAGCATCAATTCTTCTGTGATCAGCCTTCTTTATGGTCCAGCTCTCACTTCCATACATCTCAGTTACCACAAGCAAAAAACATCCCCCTACACTCTCTCTCACACACATTCTGCTTAGATGACTTAGGCTGTAATCCTATGCCCACTTACCTGTGAGCAAGAACCATTGAACTCAAATGTCTTTGGCGATTACTCGTGGCTAAGTAAGCTTGTCTTCCATGAACAGGGTATTAATGGTGTGTCCATAACTGACTGTGGAGGCCAATTCCGGACCCACCCACCCTTCCACAGAGGGGACATAGGTTTCCAGGCGGGAGTTGATCAAGGTGAGGATTTGCCAAACATACTCAATTGTACTTACCTCTGAGCAGACATGTGTAGGATACACAAGTATCAGTAGATAATTATAGTTGAAGGCTATCCTGTGTACACTTTCTAGGACAGGAGTGGAGAACAGATTTTGGAGCCCAGAGGGTCCCAGGTTTTCCGTCTCTATCCATGGAGAATCAGTGGGCCTCAGACTTGGGTTTAAATCCTTGGGTTTAAACTCAGCTTATGATCTGATGCACACTGACTATGAAATGCGCCCCATTTGAATTCAGAGGGATGATATCTGGAGCAGTCTTCTCACACTCATGTTACAGTGGTACCTTGGTTTACAACCATAATCCATTCCAGAGGTCCAGTTGTAAACCAAAACAGGTTGTAAACCAAGGTACGCTTTCACCAATGGGGCCTCCCCCCAAAATGGGTTGTAATCCAAAAAAACGGGTTGGAATCCAAAAAAAGGGACACGCACTTCCGGGTTTGAAGTGCAGTGGTGCCCTGCAAGACGAACGCCTCGCAAGACGGAAAACCCACTAGACGAAAGGGTTTTCCGTTGTGGAGGCACTTCGCAAAACGAATTTCCCTATGGGCTTGCTTTGCAAGACGAAAATGTCTTGCGAGTTCATGCGGGGTTTTTTCCCTTTTCCCCCCCTTTTCCTAAGCCCTAAGCCGCTTATCAGCTGATCCGCTAAAAGCCACTAAACCGCTAATAGCGCTAATCCGCTAAGCTGTCAGTGGGCTTGCTTCGCAAGACGAAAAAACCGCTATACGAAGAGCCTCACGGAACGGATTAATTTCGTCTTGCGAGGCACCACTGTGGTTGAAATCCAAAACAGTTGTAATCCAAAGCAGTTGCAAACCAAGGTATCACTGTATATCAAATTTTGAATAGCCCAGAAGCTTTCAAATTCTGCCCATGCACAAGAAGTGAGCAGTGTCTGTCATCACATCCGTTTAAACGCAACCAGTAATCTTTAACCCATATCTGATGAGCCCTAAAAAAACCTCATTACTGAGGATCCTTGAACAAAACATTATTAAACCATTTATGAATACCGAAACAATGGAAACATTTGATTTTACCTTTAAAATATCTAGGGAAGGTTGTCGAGATAATCTTAAAGGGAATGGGGGCCCTTCTGCAAAATTCCTTTAAAGTGGCAATAGAAGCAAAACTTCCCCTGTTTAAAGGATGTTGTTTCCTAAAAAGAAGGTTTAAAGAAAAGAAGCCTTTGTGAATGGAAAGGGGTGGTGGGGGTGAGACCTCTGTAAAGCTACACCAATGAATTAAGGCTTATTGTTTGAAAGTAGAGCAGTGAAGGGGTTCTTAGATCTTCCTCCAGCAGTGAGATGATTTCGCATGCAGGGTCTTTCATTATTCCTCTTCAACCCACTCATCATCAAAGAGCATACTTAATGTCATTTTGATGTTTCCAGCTGCCTTTTTCTTTCTTTTAAGGGTTGAGTGATTGGACACATGTGTGTGTGTGTGTGTGTGTGCGTGCGTGCGTGTGTGCGTGCGCGCACACACACACTCATATTCAGCCCCTGCATACTTCTGACACAAAATACCCAAGGCAATGTGATGGATATAAGATGGTAAGTCCATTCTTCTGGCATCACTGCTTATGAGAAAACAAGGTGTATGTTTCTCCTTTAGGAAGAGATAGGTGGACATTGTAAATCTGAGCAATATCCCCTGCCCCCCATGAAGTTCTATTTCAAGTTTAACATGTTCCAAACCATTTGTGGCAGAGTCCTTGCACTCTGGTCTCATGAAAAGGTAATCCAAACTGGCTGGGGCTTGGGGAGGAAGTCACATTACTTTGAAGATGCATCACTATTTTGAGATGAACTTCTCATCGACAGCAGATTTTTTTAAAAAAAACAAAAGTGTTCTCAGTTTTAAACCAGACTGTTTTAAAACTGGTTTCTCTTAAAAATGCAAATAGCAGAAACTGTGATGTTTCCAATATAAAGCACGCTGTCCAAAATGTCAGAATGACACACTTCAGGAATGACATTGTAAGTTGACTTTTTAAAATATATATATATGCTGGTTTTCTTAAGCAGATACTAAAATCGTCAGGAACATCAACAATTTTAATTATATATGTTCCATTGGAGGAGTAAAGGCACATAAAAATGTAGTAGATTAGTAGATTGTCCAAATAAATAGCTAATATTTCTGCACTTAAATCCTTAGCGTGTTTCCTTATGAAGTATTCAATGGGATTACTTATTATTAAGTATTAAATGGGATTGCAACTTCAAAATCTTAAAAAGAAGCTTACTAAGGATGCATATATCAGTGAATTTATATATTCCTTTGTTATAATTATACAATTATATTTTCATATTATACAGTTGACGGATAATTTTTATTGCTGTGGCAATAAAAATTCAAAGTTATGGAAGATGCATCAAGAATGCATCAAAGACAACTCCTATGTGCATTATAGACATATAACTGGATACTGATTCTTATACATACCACTGTGTAAAGTTGCCTGCCCATTTTGCACGCCACTAGAATGGCTAACAATGATGTTAACTAAGGGCAAATTATTCAAAGTAAGATGAATTGAGCTCTTCATCACCTTGACTGACAGATCTTGTTAACTTGTCTGTAGATCCCATGAATCTTGTTATATTCAGTTTTTGGATGGAATTTCTTATCTACCCTTCACCACATGGTTCCAGGGTGAGTTACAATAACACAATAATGCAGTATTGAAACCAGTTAAAACATTTCCCACCAAATATATACATATTGAGGGATAGCTCAGTTGGTAGAACATGAGACTCTTAATCTCGGGGTAGTGAGTTTGAGCCCCACGTTGGGTGAGAGATTCCTGCGTTGCAGAGGGTTGGACTAGATAACCATGGGGTCCCTTCCAGCTCTATAAATCTGTGATATCTGAATAATACACAGCAAAAGGATGGTGGTGACAATCCAAGAGATCCTTCATAATAATAATAATAATTTATTATTTATACCCTGCCTATCTGGCTGGGCTTCCCCAGCCACACTGGGCAACTTCCAACAAAGTATTAAAATACAGTAATGCATCAAACATTAAAAGCTACCCTAAACAGGACTGCCTTCAGATGTCTTCTAAAAGTCTGGTAGTTGTTGTTCTCTTTGACAAGGGAGGGTGTTCCACAGGGTGGGTGCCACTACCGAGAAGGCCCTCTGCCTGGTTCCCTGTAACTTGGCTTCTCATAGTGAGGGAACCACCAGAAGGCCCTCAGTGCTGGACCTCAGTGTCCAGGTAGAACGATGGGGGTGGAGACGCTCCTTCAGATATACTGGGCTCATCCACACTTTCACTTGCCCTGCTGTTTACTGCTGAATCAGAGCAAATGTCAATTGGGTTTTCTCCAGACAGGGGCGGAGGAAGGGGCTGCATTGGGGGCGGTCCGCCCCCAGTGTCACCAATGCGCGGTGACAAAATGTCGGGCAGCACTCACCGCAGGGCCTGCAGCGTGCCTGAGCCACGCGTCTCTCCTGGGAGTGACGCTGTGTGTTGGGCGCTCGCAGGCTCCATGCTGCCAAAATGGTCTGCCCACTGCCTACCCCCCCAGCTGTAGGCCAGCTAAGTGGAAGGAGGGAGGTAGACTCCTCGGAGGCCCCACAGAGTGTCCTGCCCCGGCTGGCCCCACCCCTGGGCACAGGGCACGCGCGCAGCCCCAGGCATCCGATAGGCTTGCTCCACCTCTGTCTCCGGATTGATGTTTGCTACGATTTAGCACTAAAGAGTGGGCTTTCTAGGGTTGGGTGAGGCAGGGAAACTGCGGCACAAAAGCAAATCCGCTTCGACCCGTACCTAGAAAGAATGGGATAAGCAGAAAACCTCACAGACCCGGTGTTATGTACTGAGTTGAATAGGATCCAAAATGCAGCAGTTTGATTGGTCCTAGAACAATGCAGCAATATGACTGGTCCGCAGGAGCCACCCAATCCAGCTCCAGGTGGAAGTGAATTCACAACCTGATTGGCCTGCAGGAGAATCCCAGAATTAGCCAATCACATGCAGCCCATTGTGTAAACAATGTATATAAAGCAGATATTGTGGGGTAACTTCCATTCCTCCTCACCACTATGAGCTGAATAAAGAGCATGAAATCCACTCTCGACTCTGAGTATATTTCACCCATGCTTGTGAGTCGAGGAACCGCACCCGAGTGGTGGTAAATAAGAGACAAGGACGCAATAATTTTAGGTTAATGGGCTGATATAGGCCACAACTTTTATTGGTTACAGCATTTGAGTGGCATTGGTTTAGGCATTGGATAAAACAACCTGTACATGACCCCACCCGCACAGCAGGATGTCTTTTGATGGTTAACAAACAATGGGAGGAGCTTGTTGATGCAAATACAACTGGAAGTGTCCCCTGATGTCACCGAGGGTCGTGCCATAGCCCTAGCCACCAGCAGGGCATCAGACAGGATGCACAACCGTCAGATTCCTTTAACAGAATACCCTACAAGGGGCGGGGTAGGTAATGGACAAACCCCGCCCACCAGCACACAACACATATTCCAATGCCTAACTGCCAATACCGAAAAAGTTGTGAGGAATTGCTACGAGGTAGGCGAAAAACCAAGAGGCTAGTGCCAATTAGCCAAATGGATAAAAACTCCTACCAGGCCCCCTGGGCAACCAGGGCGACCAACCAAAGTCCATAGCAAGGTCAAAAGCATGAACCTGGCCTAAAGGGCGGGTGATCTGTTGTCTTCCGAGGGCTGAATGAGGCGCGGAGGCTGCCGCAGCCGCTTGAATGAGGCTAAGCCCCTCCCCTAGACCAGCCCTATTGGCTGGCCAGCTGAGGGGGGGGAACGGCAGCCAGGAGATGACGCAGGGCGCCGAACACGCCCCCCTGCTGCCACGGGAATGGTTCCGTTCACAATACCTCCCCTCTGTGAGGAGGAGAGTCTTTTCTAGACATGGGATGAGCAGAAGTATGTCCGAGCCCTAAATCTTTGACACTAACTCACCGGAAAAGAAACCCTTGCAAATGCTAACATCTGCTTCTCATCCCATGGTGCCTAGCATGCAGCAGCTATAAAATGTCTATTGCAACTGAATGGTAAATATAAAAATGTTTCTTTTCCCCGGACAGATTGCATGTCCCAGAACAGAGCCTGTAGTTGGAGGTGTTGTTCTGCCTGTAGAGAAAATGTATATGCATTCTCCATTTTTGTTTTAGCAGCTGTGCTTGGGGCAGTGCGTGCAATTTAGGGCCTAAATATATGTGACATTAACAACAGGATTAGCTATCACGTAGCATATGAGAGCTAATCAGATTTAACTTTAGCTGGAGAGAGTTACAGAGTTACAATGACTTTCGCTTGGGTTATGCCCAATGTTTCTTTTTTTGTAGCGCGAGATTCAAAGTTTTAAAATATTATTATTAAAAAGTTGTTTGCGTATGTATCTATCAAGGGGACTGGTGATGCACAGTAAGAATAAATGGGCTTTGATTTTCCAGGAAGCTCTTCATGTTTATGTGAGAAAAACATTCAGAGAAATAGAGTCCCAGGAGGCAAGGTTTCAGCTGAACCTGGAGAAGAATTCGGTTTAGATTCTCTAGAGAGATGAGAGTCTAATTGCTACTGAAGACAATGTCTACTTAAGGCAGATGCTGGTGAATTAGCAAAACTTCTAATAGGCAGAGTTAATATAAAGCCTGAATTATTTTTCTTCTAGCAGCTCCATGTTGGTTCTGCAAATGGTTCTGGCTGCCCAGGATTCCTTTTGTTTCTCTGCAAAGCGTCCAGCTACAGACCTGCATCAACTCTTTTCTCAGGAGGAATACACTTGGGAAACGTTGTTCCTGTTCCCAGAGAAATGGCTTTGGTGTGAGGCGCCATTTATTTCAGTCACAAAGAAGCAATTAATGTTCACCAACCAACCCCAAATGCCTGGAACAGAACTGAAAGAATGGGAGGCGGTTTCCACTTTTGCCTTGTATCGGTAGAGATAAGAAGTAATGAATTGTGGTTCTCCTCTGAAGCATTGTGGTTGCACAGAAATTGCACCTATCGCAAACTTCTGAAATATGTACTTTGGAAAAAGCCCAAATGCACCAAGCATCTATTTTAAAAAATGCTCCAGATGAGTCATGGGAAGAGAAATGCAGCAGTTTATTGTTTTTGCTCAGACAGTGGAATGAATTGGAGAATAATTTTTCTAAAAACAGAACTCTGAAAGCCTGTTGTTTAAACACGCAACATATGCACAGTTATTACTGTTAGAATTCCTGCTCCACAATTGCAGTCATGGGATTGTTGTCTATCACATGACAGTATATGTTTTGATTCCACAGAGTGGGAAGTGACGGAGACAGGATGTTTGTGTTACTGTGTTCCGTGAAGTGGGACTACAGTGGCACCTCTGGTTACGTACTTAATACGTTCCGGAGGTCCGTTCTTAACCTGAAACTGTTCTTAACCTGAAGCACTACTTTAGCTAATGGGGCCTCCTGCTGCCGCTGCGCTGCCACCGCACGATTTCTGTTATCATCCTGAAGCAAAGTTCTTAACCCAAGGCAATATTTCTGGGTTAGCAAAGTCTGTAACCTGAAGTGTATGTAACCTGAAGCATATGTAACCCGAGGTACCACTGTACTATCCTTTGTTCTTTTTCTCTTTGCTGCCTGATGCTAGAGAGAGAGGGAGCCATGTTGCAGTGCTCCATGTGTGTTTATATGTACCGTTTTTTGTTCTATAAAACGCACCAGACCACAAGACACACCTAGTTTTTGGAGGAGGAAAACAAGAAAAACAATATTCTGAATCTCGGAAGCCAAAACAGCAAGAGGGATCGCTGTGCAGCAATCCCTCTTGCTGTTCTGGCTTCTGGGATAGCTGAGCAGCCTGCATTCGCTCCATAAGACGCACACACATTTCCCCTTACTTTTTAGGGGGGGGGGGAGTGAGTCTTCTAGAGTAAAAAATACAGTAAATAAAGTAGATTAGACAAAATGCTGAGTTGCTGAGGTCTGTCCCGCAAACTGTGAAGACTCTGCAGATCCCTAAGTGTGCCGATGTCCGTTGGCATTGGTTGCTGTGATGTTTGGGCTGAAGAAAGCTTTTGAAGCTCCCAAACGATTGACCAGGAGGGAGGGAACATGCCAGTCGGGCATGTGTCTCTGCCAGGGTCCTACTCTAGTGTAGGACGAGCTCCTGATAATTACTTATATGTGCTTCATAGGATCTATGAGATATCTGACCACAGGGCAGCATAACTGCTGCAGGGGTATGCACTGTAATTTTGTCCAGTGTTTAAAGACCACTATTTTGTTACTTGCAGAGTCTGATTCTTTTCCCCAGCAGAGAAGGCATTTAATTTCTCTACTAGTGACCATTACCACACTAAAACCTATGCAATGCAGAACTGCAATCTGACCCCTTTCAGACCTGGCAGCTGTACCTTTTAAAATGCATAGAGGGGGGAAATGTAGCCAAGTACCATTCCCCCCTCCCTTCCTATATGAATCTTAAAGGTACAGAAGGCCTCTCCAGATCTATTTCTCACTCACAGCCCTAATGGCAATCCACTGTTTATCTTCATGGGCAATAGACACAGCAAAGAACCAAGGAATCGCTTCTGAATCAAATTTCTGTGGCACATATTTTGAAATGGAAGTCACACACACAAATGCTAAGGAACGCACACACAGCAATTCTGCTCTGCAGAAAGGTTGATTTAATTTGCTCTAAAACAGCTTTGCCCTGTGTTTACGTTGCTCCGCCAACTCAAATGGGAGCAGACCCTGAAATGGATTTAAAATGGATTTCATCCCTGCTTTTAAATTAGGCAGAGCTACAAATGTCTCTGTAACAGTCTTTGTGAGATCATGAATTTAATGTGATAAATGCCCCTATTCCAGAGGCTGCAGAGACTCCTTATGCATTATGCTAAAGGTACTTCGTTTACAATCCATTCTGCTTAGAGCTCATCAGTTGTGTGCAGTGATCCTGAACTGTGATTTAACATGTACAAGCTTAAAGACCTTTTCTTCTTCTTCCTCCTCCTCCTCCTCCTCCAAAACAGCTTAAGGATCATTGGCTGTTGGGCAAATTGCTTTATAAAATCTGGGTGCTCTAGGCGTGCATGCATTGCAAGCATGCGTGGATCAATTTTGTGTTTGTTTTCCAAATTGCAACACAACGCTGGTTTTCCTCATCTTCTCTAATAAACATTTTCCGAGTGATGATGTCTGACATTGATAAACCATCACCCCACCTGCCTGGAACCTGATGTTTGAATCTGGTTTATGCAACTCAGGGGTGCTGTAATGGCAGATAAACCCAAGTTTATCAAACCTTTGCATATTAACAGCTTTGCTGATGGAAGCCATTAAATATGATAGACTTAATGGCTTCCTGTTAACAAAACCACACGGCCAGGAACAGAAGGGAGCTGAGAGATGGCCTCCCATGAGGCTTCTTTCTGAAGCTGCATTTGTGCGTCTCCCTGCAAAAATAAACAGGGTCATATAATGGGCAATTGTTGTCATCCCGTTTGCTGCAGACATGACATCACCCACAGGTCTTCGAAGGCAGCCTCAGGGCTTGTGCTGGAATTCCTTTGGAATCGCAATGTAAGGATTGTGCAAGAGGACGTTGCTGGGAGTTCTCTTTGTGATGACATCTTCTCAAGAGAAGCCAGTTCCTCTCAAGACAAAGCAGTGCTTAAAGTCTTCCTCTCTTCCATGTCCAAAACTAGCCAGTTCACGTCCCGTCCCTCTGGTTTGAATTCTCATTCAACCACATAGCTCACAAGGTGGCTTTGGGCTAGTTGCTATCTAACCTACCTCACAGAGCCATAACTCAGTGGTAGAGCATATGCTTAATATGCAGAAGTTCCCAGGTTCAAACCTTGGCACCTCCAGGAAGGGCTGGGAGAGGCCTTTGTCTGAACGATTCCCCAGAAAACCACTGCCAGTCAGTGTAGGTGCTCCTGAACTTGATGGATCAATGGTCTGACTCAGTCTGCATTCTCGGTCCTGTATCCCTGAAGGAGCGTCTCCACCCCCATCTTTCCGCCCAGACACTGAGATCCAGCACCAAGGGCCTTCTGGTAGTTTCCACACTGCATGAAGTAAAATTACAGGGAACCAGGCAGAGTGCCTTCTTGGTAGTGGCCCCCAACCCTGTGGAATGCCCTCCCATCAGATGTTAAGGAGTTGAGTAGTTATATAACATTTAGGAAACATCTGAAGGCAGCCCTCTATAGGGAAGCTTTTAAAGGTTTGATGTTTTGTTATATTTTTGTATATGCTGGCCAGAGTGGCGGGGGCAACCCAGTCAGATGGGTGGGGTACAAAGAATAAATTATTATTATTATTATTATTATTGTTATTATTATTATTATTATTATTATTATTATTATTATTATTATTATTTTCTCCTAAGGATAAAATTGTCAAGGAGCCAACAGGCAGAGCAGGAGAGAGAGGGAGAGAGAGGGAGAGAGAGGGAGAGAGAGAGAGAGAGAGAGAGAGAGAGACGCTTGGCTAACTTACAGTTAGTTTCTTTATTAAGGAAAGCAAATCAAGAACACACAGAGACTTTTCTTGGGAAAACCGGTCTTAATTAAGCAGTTGTTCGGAATGGCATGTAGCCCCACCTTCACTCTCTAGCCTTCTGTGTCAGGCCCCGGAATGATCACGGAATGTCTCACTTTTCCTTAGACTGTCCCTAAATCTGCTTGGGAAGAAAATTCAGTAGGCAGATAATTCAGTACAGTGGTACCTCGGGTTAAGAACTTAATTCATTCTGGAGGTCCATTCTTAACCTGAAACTGTTCTTAACCTCAGGTACCACTTTAGCTAATGGGGCCTCTTGCTGCTGCCACCACGCTGCCACTGCGCAATTTCTGTTCTCATCCTGAAGCAAAGTTCTTAACCCAAGGTACTATTTCTGGGTTAGCAGAGTCTGTAACCTGAAACGTCTGTAACCTGAGGTACCACTGTATCTGCCTGGCTCACTGCACGGCAACATGCCTTAAACGCCTTGTTCTCAGAGTGGGAGAGTGGCAAGCTGTCAGCAGAGAAGCTATAGGGTGCCTTTGAGAGAAAACTGCAGGGCCTGCCTCCCCTCTGTCATTGCTGCCTGCGTCCAAACTGGAAACCTCCTCAACCTGTCCTGTCTCTTCACTATTCCTCAAGGGCCCTGATTCTAGAATTTCCCAGCTCGTCCACTCCTCTGAGGTGTGGCCGGGGTCCCACCACCAATCTCCAGGTTCAAAATCATCTTCCCCTGTGCCTTCCCTGGGGGGCTCTTGGTTGGGCAGATTCCACCACTCTTCTACATCCAACCAGTCCCCAACTGTGAAGACAGAGGAAGAACATTGTTTAATGTCCTAAGCGCCCTCCCAGCAGATGTCAAGGCAATAAATAACTATTTTACTTTTAAAAGACAACTGAAGGTGGCCCTGTTTAGGGAAGTTTTTAATGTCTGACACTGTATTGTTTTTAATATTCGGTTGGAAGTTGCCCAGAGTGGCTGGGGAAACCCAGCCAGATGGGTGGGGTATAAATAATAAATTATTATTATTATTGTCAAGTTGTGGGTGAACATATCAGACGACGGAGGTACTCTTGATGCCTGTTGCGCAAGAAGCTGATGCGAGCACTGTCAGAGAGGAGGTTTTTTTCCTTCAATCTGGATGCCAACAGTTTGGCAGAGTCCTTTGACAAGCTGAGGTCGCGAACTAGATCACTCAACTCCTTTTGGGAAAATGGATGTAGAGCATCATCTTCAAGAACCACTTCTTCTTCTTCATGTCCTTCAACACTGGAGGCATCTTCGTCACTAATGTCAGGAAGTTCTCCGAAGATAGGCACTGGAATTTCATCACAATGAGCTACAGGACGACGTGCTGATTGAAGATCAGGATACTTCGTGGGGCGGCTGCCCCATTAACTTAGTTTTGATCCCCCAACTTTATGCTTTGCTGGACCAATTTATGGAAGATTTCGAGGTTTTATGACTTCAAACTGATCCCTTTTCGACATAATCACCCAGAACTATCGGACCTGAATACTTCTTGTCACTAAAATAATCATTTCCAATCAAAACAATTATTCAACATGGCATTTTACCCCCACCAACTTCTTCTAAAATGCTCCACACAAGCGTACATGTGAACAAAAACATAAAAAAGACATGTGCCCATAGCTCAAAAACTTGACCTGGTTGAGCAAAACCAACGTGATTTTTGGATTCAGCGCATCAGATTCATCCTAAATCAGCTGAAAAAACGCAGACAACAAATTTGTTGTTGACCAGTGTTGTTATTATTATTATTATTAAGCTCCTAAGGGTTGTATAAAAATAAATGTTGTCTTCCTCCCTTAGGTATATATTTTTGCACAGATTCCTTCCACCCTTCTGGCAGCACATTTAACCACAGGATGTTTTGAGGAGCGAACAACGGTAAACCTGTTCACACAAGGCTCAATATGTTGTCGAACCTTTGGACAGTGACAGATGAGAAAGCACGGGAGGTCCAGAAAGACTTGTCTGCACTGCAATCTGATTAATATGAAGCAGGGATAGAGGAGTGTTTTGCACTTAACACACTGGGTAACCTGACTCCAATTATCATCTTGACTGAAGGAACAATGAGATGCACGATGCCAAACACAGAGCTATGAGGACATGGGTGATCATTGAAAGCCAGCTTTGGTATTCCCTGTCAAAAGAAAACACTCCGTAACAATCAGAAACACCTGCATAATGTCTCTCAGAACACAGGAATATAATGAACACGAGTCACCCTCAGACAGTTTGTGCCTGATAGAAATGAACTATAATTTGGCAGCTCGCGTGCTTTTGTTCAGTGGTTGTTTGGGAACGGGAAGGTGGGGTGATGTGTGTTTGTGTTGGGAGAGAAGGAGGGAGTGATTGCTTTTTCTCCTGTCTGACAAGGCATGTGGCAGTGGACACGAGCAGGCAGTCTAGAGAAGCTGGCAAGGGGAAATGTCTCCTTTCAACAACAAGGGCCAACTTCCGATCAAAGCCAAACCAGCAGCGAACCCTGCGGCAGGAGCATCCACCTGCCACAACCTTCCGCCTTTAAGTTCCTAAGGAGATGAGAGGGCTCCATCATTCACTCTGCAGGAGCAGGAAGCAAAAAGGCATGTGTGTGTGTGTGTGTGTGTGTGTGTGTGTGTGTGTGTGTGTGTTTCAGTTCAGCTCTGTGCCCAAGAAAACCTCCAAATGTGCTTTGCAATTAGCTAGGTAGCTATTCAGCAGGTTGACAGTGTTAGGCATTTCTTTGTATATGCTTTATTCCATCCCTCCGCCCATTGGAAGTGCATTTTTCAGGAATTCCTTGTGGCTTTGGTCTCTGCACTGCAATAAGAAACAAAGAAAAGCTTGCAACCTAAATTTCACAGGTGGGTTGGCGGGAGACAAGGGACAGAAGAATGGGTTGAATCTGAGCTTTGTTCCAATTGTGGTGGTGGATTAAGGGTTAGGCCAAACACATCATGGGAAATGGAGATTACATTCCTCTATAGATGCATTAAATGCGAAGAGGAAATGTTGTAGCATGCTTAAAATCTCAGGAATTGGCGTGAGCTGAGCACAGAATACTTTGGATCTGTGAACTTCATCTCTGTGGGGGGTCCTATAAAAGGTGTCATGATATTCCAGGTCATGGACTGCCCTATGAGATGAAGGATGCTTTAGCTGAGATTCCTGCATTACAGGGGGTTGGACTAGATAACGCTTGGGTCCCTTTCAACTCAAAGATTCTATGATGCCACTTCAAATAAAAGAGTATATGATAGGATGCCATGAAGAAGAGTTTGGATTTGATATCCCGCTTTATCACTACCCGAAGGAGTCTCAAAGTGGCTAACATTCTCCTTTCCCTTCCTCCCCCACAACAAACACTCTGTGAGGTGAGTGGGGCTGAGAGACTTCAGAGAAGTGTGACTGGCCCAAGGTCACCCAGCAGCTGCATGTGGAGGAGCAGAGACGCGAACCCGGTTCCCCAGATTATGAGACTACCGCTCTTAACCACTAGACCACAGTGGCGTAGTGTGAGTGACTGCTGCGGGTCCTGCCTTTTCTCAATGAATTCTCAATGAATGAGTTGTTGGAACATGACACAATGAGCCTCTTGGCTTTTGCCCCTTAATTTACAGCTCTTCACAGCCTTTGATGAAGGCAGGGAGAGGTGGCAGGTGAATAGTTGTCAGCTGGAAAGGGGAAGATAGGTATGCCAAGAAACAGCCGTGATGCTAAGGGCCCATATATGTGTTGCCATACAGAAGGCTAGGAAACAATGGTGGAATCTACACACATATAAAAAAACACGGTGGAAAAAGCTTTTTTCAAAAAACATTTTGAAAAATATATTGAATTTATCATAGCTCACCATCGCCACCTAGTGCCACATTTTTATACTGCACTTTGCAACATTTATTTGTGGGTGTATAACTGAGTCCAAAGGCTTTCAATTTCCATTTGCTCCTTTGCATGTCACTGCAAGTGTCTCTAATATTCTCCAGGTTATTGCTTTCTATTCATCTTCCTCCCAATCAGCAGAGGTGATAATTTAATGTTGTTGCCCTAACAGGGTGGTGTGAACAGACCATGGAATCTATGCACCCTGGAAGGACCTGAGTTACAAACCTCAGCAATCCAGTTAAGGGGAGTTGACAGATGCCAGAGCAGGGTGATTGCTACTTAATGCAAGGAGGAGAGGAGAGAGAGCCCTGCTTAAACCTGAATACTGCCTGTCAACTAATAAAAAATGAAGTTTAGGATCGGCAGCACCCATTTGCAAAATCTATTACTTGCCCATCTCCAGCCCATTAAGATAAAGAGCAGTGAATGACTGGGATGGGAGTAGGGATGACTACAGTAAGACAAATGAAAGCAGGCAGAAAAGCGTTATCCATCACTACACAGATAATAACAGCCCTTTCCTTGTATCTAATTTTGGCAACATGCTTTCTGGTGTGTTTTCCACTTACTTCTCGTCTAACCTCAGACAACTTTTCTCCTTTGTTCAGTGCAGAAGGTTAAATGCACCACCTTCCTATTGCCCGCTTTCACGCCAGCCATGCCCCTGATAGCAACCCAAGTATTTTTCATTCCTCTTGGCTTATGTTTGCGAGTGTGGTGCTCCTTTCAAAGTGAATGACTGCTCTCTGAAGCAAGGAGAATTCACAACTGAAAGAAGAAGAAATAAGCAGATTCTCCCTACTTCTGGGACTGCGTGCAAGATGAAAGAAGAGGAGTGTGGCTGTGCATCTGATCAGGCATTTCGATACCATAAACAATGTGAGCTGCTCTCTGCTCCTTAATTCCCCTCAGGCCCCCAGTTATTTATGATGAGATGCAGTCTTTGTTGTAGCTGGTTATTTCAATTGGCCTTGTTTTATTTTGCTCTTTACAACATGCGGTTACTCATTTGGGGCAGACTGCAGGATAGAAATTCAAGTAAGGAAATAAATAAACTGAAGGGCTTAGCAAGAAGCTCTTGTTATTGTTTGTGTGTCGGTTGCAAATTGGCCCTGAAAACACTTCATGGGCGCTTTGCTTTCAGCGCATAGAAAAATATACATTCTTGAGGAAAATATAAGGCAGGTTAATCTGATACTGCCATGGAGAGAAACGGTATTTATACACCTACCCATACCCACTTACCTGAGAGTAAGGCCCACTGAATTCATTGGGACTTACTTCTGAGTAGACATATATGGGATTGTGCAATGTCTCTTGTGGAAGCAACCTAACAGTGCAATCTTATGCATATCTGCTCAATAGTAGATCTCATTGAGTTCTGTGGTGTTTACTCTCTGGTAAATGCATGCAGGATTACAGCGTAATAGTATGGTCTTGGGTATGTTTACATGGAAACAAATTCTGTCTATTTGTTTGAATTATAGTTTGTTTTTTTTTAAAGATGTATTGCTTGAATGAAAAATTGAAACGGCGCAATAACTTTCACAAACAGTTATTTTTAATGTCTGCTTCCCTGACAATTAACCAATAGGTTCTTTCAACAATCTTGGAAATACAATCTAATTGGTTCACCAATCAGAGAAGTGCCATTTGTCATCTTCAGATGAAGGCAAGGGAGGGGAACAGAAAAGTGATGAAACTGGTGTGTTTTTAAAAAATGTAAAAATCAGGACTTGTAACAACTAGTCCTATAGTTATTGTTTTAGGATAGGGTTTTTTGTGGGTGGGTGGTCATTGCATTTTGTAAAACAAAACAAATCATGCAGGGTTCACTTTTAAACTTCAGAGGTGAACTTCATGTGACCTTTCTGAGCAGGAAACAAGTGATGTCAATATTGTGAAATCCAAACAAGGCTAACAAATTTTGTGTGTAGTCAGTATTGAGATAATCATCAGTTCTGCTTTCTGTCACTGAGGACTCTGAGAGAGCCATACGAATCCAACTCTACCTATTGGAAAGGACAGAAAAAGTTCAGCTTCGCTTTATAAACCACAGACAGTTATGGTATGGACTGGATCTCTGTGCTCCTTTGTCAGAAAGTTTAGCAGGAATGGCTTAATTCAACAGATTGCACTGTTATGAACCTCCAGCAACATAAAAGTAAAAAAGTTCTGTTTTCCCCCGCCCTTACAGACATGCTTGTATTGCATGCTAGTTACTACAATTTTGCAAGGTGTTGGTTGACCACATCCGGTTTATTTGTAAAATAAGGTTGAGTACTTCTGTTTACTCCACATCCAGTGTGTCTCCACTGCTTGCTTGGGAAACAGTTTAAATGCAACGTTCGTTACAATCCATATCTATCCAGTTGTTTCTTATGAAATACTGTGGCTGCGTACACATTACCAGCTTAAAATGTGGCTCAGTTGCTCTTTCGGTCAATTCAGATTGAAACTGGTTTGAAATTTGAAGCTATATTATGAAGCCTCGTGCCTCTGCTGGGTTAAAGAGTGGATTGTTATAAAAAACACAGACCTGTTGGATTTAGAAGGTTTCAACATAAGATTCGGTTGGCACGCATATTTGTGGCGTAATAAAGAAAAGGTCCATAAAGCCTTTTCTAACCATATTATTAGAGGACCACTGTTGGAAGTATGGGAGAGAAACAAAAAATTACTGGAAAGAAATACCCCTTGGTGGTTATCACCAGTTGACATCTTAACAGTAAAAAAAATAAATACTGAAGGAGAAAGATGGACATATGAAGATCTGTTAGTAAAAACAGAAAATGGATTGAAGATTAGGTCATAAGAAGAGATAAAGAATAAACTAACAGGCTGGATCCAATTTCATCAAATCAACGCTTTGTGGACCGAAGACAAAAAGGTTGGGATGAATGGGAAAAAAAATCTAGATTCCAGGTAGAAATATTGGAAAGCAAATCAAAACTCCTATCAAAAATGTACAGCCAGTTGCTAGAATGGGACACCAAAGATGAAGAAATAAAGGAGGTAATGGTGAAATGGGCGATGGACTTTGGATACAACATAGAGTTTGATAAGTGGAAGAAACTTCGGAATAAAGGCATGAAATTCTCGGCTTGTACAACACTCAGAGAGAACATGGAAAAAATGATGTACATTACGCCTGTAAAATTAGAAAAAATGTACAAAACCGGAGACAAATCATGCTGGAAATGTAAGATTAAGGAAGGCAATTTTTATCACATGTGGTGGTCCTGTGAGGTAATTAAAAAGTTTTGGGAAAGTATTTACAATGAACTAAGAAAAATATTTAAATATACCTTCACAAAAAAAACCGAGGCCTTCCTTCTGGGGATAATGGGAGAAGAAATTAAAAACGAAGATCAAACACTTTTCCAATATGCAACAGTGGCTGCTAGAACATTAATAGCACAAAACTGGAAGACATCAAAAATCCCAGCCATAAATGATTGGCAATCTAAATTATTTGAATATATAGAATTGGCAAAAATGACACAGAAAATAAGAAACCAAAAAGGTACAAAGTTTAATAATGAATGGAATAAATTTATGATATATTGAAACAGATGTAAAAAAATTAAAAATCACAGTAGGCTCGATATAACGCCTGCGATGTAAAGAGACTTAAGAAAACGAAACTGCAGATAGAAAACCTTTTGTAACATATTCCGAAACCGAGTTGAAGGGAAGTCAATTATTGTTGTGTTATTTAGTTATTATAAGTTTAATTTGTTGGTGTTTTATGTTATGTAGTCTTTTTTGTTGTTTTAATGTTTGGTGTTGTATAATGAATTGAAATTAATAAAAAAAACTGGTTTGGGAGAGAATGCATCAAAATTCATAGGAAATTACAGAATAGGATTGCGGTGAACATTGTGTGTACGCCACTTCCCAAACCAGAGGTGGGAGCACACTGGAAATTGTGTAAACAGTGTGTTTTAATGCATTTCCCACCAAACCAGCTTCAATCTGAATTGACCAAAAGAGAAACCTAACTCTCATTTACACTAGTGGCCAAAATTACTTTAATGAGCCATTTCCTTTAAGAAGTACAGTCAAACAAGCAGGGAATTCTGGAATTTTCCATGGGATTTTTGTACAGCTGCAAGAATTTGTCGCACCTTGTTGATTTTGATTTGCTGCCCAAAACTAGATTTCTACTGAACAATAAGGGCCTGCAAGCATTTTTCAAGGTGTGGATGTACTTCAAATGCAATATGCTTCCTATACAATCTGTACTCTCCAACTCTGCTGGTGCAGCACCCATCCATTGCAGAGGCTTTGATTCAGACATCCAATAGTGGCTTAATTGAAATATGCGTTAGTTTTAGGCACCCACATGCAGCGACTACGTTCCTCTTTCCATGCAAATGAGTGAACAAGCCAGGAAGTCAGAAATAATAACTTGTCCCGTTAAGTGTCAACCGGGAAACTCTGGTTTATGGCTTTCAGACAAGCCATAATATGAAATCATGATTTAAAGCTAACATCTGTATCATGGGTTGATGAGAAACCAGTAGCCACAGTTCCAAGTTTGGACATGCAGGAAGTTATGGTTTACTACAGCTTCCTGGTTTGTGTCATCGCTTGCATGAAGAGAGGAGCAAAGCAGTTGTGCCTGAATCTCACACTGTGTATGTTAACATCTGGTTGCTGATGATGTGGAAGAGAAATCAGAAGAGGCATTTGGAACGGCCACTGTAGCATTACATTCTGCATTATAAGCTTAGCTGAGGCAAGAGCTGCCTTAAGTCTCATATATAAACAACCTCGGAAGACAGAGGCCATGTCTCACTTGGCATAACTCTGACCTCTCGAACGATGGTGATTCATATAGATAAGAAAGAGGAAAGCTGCAACTTGTTTCCAGACACTTGCTTCCAGGAAAAGGATATATTTTCCTGAGTAAAATTCCTTTCCCCAAGGAGGTTATCAAAAGCTAATCGAAATCTTTAGGTCTGCCTCCATTTGCCCTTAGCACCTAAGATAATCTCTTCCACTCTTAGTCCCCATCCACTGCTCTTGAGTGATTCCAAAGTCAGACAGGTATGCTTAGTGGCAAAGTGAAATATACTCGGAGTCGAATGTGGATTTCATGCTCTTTATTCAGCTCATAGTAGTGAGGAATGGAAGTTCCCCCAAAATGTCTGCTTTATATACATTATTTATACAATGGGCCCCACGTGATTGGCTAATTCCAGGATTCTCCTGTAGGCCAATCAGGTTGCGGATTCACTTCCACCTAGAGTTGGATTGGGTGGCTCCTGCAGACTAAACAGACAGCTGCATTCTGAATCCTATTGTTCTAGGACCAATCAGACTGTTGCAATTTGGATCCTATTCAACTCAGTACATAACACCAAGAAATGAAATACACAACAGGGAAGGTGAAAATGGGGTAGGATTTAAGAGGTGAGGCTGTGGCACTGAGGAGAGTGTTGTAGGGCTGGGTTCTTGAACTTCCTGTTGAAAATTACTGAGGCCCAACGGTCACAAAATGGTGGTGCAGTGCTAGAGCCAGTCACATGATGGTGGCAGACAGAGGCAGAGATTGGCACCATCAGTTGACAACCACTGCTGTCACGTTCTACAGATATCTAACCCTCCTTGGAAGTGGCTAAACCCTTTGCCACAGCATTTCCCTTGTGTCAAGGAGTCCCATAGCTGAGCTATCCTCAGGTGAAGTACAGTGGACGCTCAGGTTGCAAACGTGATCCATGCAGGAGGCATGTTCGCAAACCACAGCGCCATGCCTGCGCACACACAGGTTGTGATTCGCCGCTTCTGCACATGCGCAAAGTGAGATTTAGCGCTTCTGCGCATGCGCGAGCACTGAAACTTGGAAGTAACCCGTTCCGGTACTTCGGGTTCGGCGTGGTGCGCAACCCGAAAACACACAACTTGAAGCGTCTGTAACCCGAGGTATGACTGTACAGACATCTGTAAGTCTTGTGACTCAGCTGCTACATGTTAGGCAAAATTGCTGCTCCCGTGGAGAAGGATTTTCCTTTATATTTCCCCGTGCCATGTGCCCCACTCCTTCCCTGATATGACTCATATTTCATACCACCATCTCCTTGGAGCCTGTTTGCTTTTCTAAAGTATGATACCCAGAACTAGATAAAGCAGAGTAGGCTTTCTATGCAATCCTTGCCCAGATCAGAATTACTGTATTTTTCGCTCTATAAGACACAGCAGACCATAAGACGCACCTAGTTTTTGGAGAAGGAAAACAAGGAAAAAAAAATTCTGAATCCCAGAGGCCAGAACAGCAAGAGGGATCGCTGCACAGCAAAAGCAGCGATCCCTTTTGCTGTTCTGGCTTCTGGGATAGCTGCGCAGCCTGCAGCTGCTCCATAAGACGAACACACATTTCCCCTTACTTTTTAGTAGTGTCTTATACTTTTTAGTGAGTCTTATAGAGCAAAAAATACGGTAGAGCTGGTAGTTTGTAAGCACTTCCAAGAGGCCTAGATGTGAGCCTCCTTGGAACCACCCTGCTGTGCTCAGCACAAAGAACGTTCAGCTCCCTGTGTGGTTTAATTTCAGCTCGTACAGCTTGTTCGGTTACCTCTAGAGTGTTATAAACACAGAAAGTACCAGAGACAGTGCAAGTGACTGGATGTATTGACAGACTGGAACAAGGTAAATGACTAACGAGTCAAAATGTCAGAACACCCTCCTTGATGAATCACTCACAAGTAGATGTTCTTTTCCTCACATATCATTTGAAAAATTAGCTGTCTTTTTATGAGTAATTCTTTGTTTAAAGCTTCTTATTTCAACAGTGGTTGTTTAAACTCCGAGCCGTTCTAAATGGCCAAATATAGTATCTCGTCCACATATTGTTAAGTTTATGTTCTTGGATTTAAGTCAATGGAGCAAAATTGGCTAGTCGTAGTACTGCAGCTTATTTGGTTCAGATGTAATGTTGCTGATCCTGCAAACCATAGTTTGGAGAATTGGGAATATGTTCTGTGCTCATATATTTCTTCTTCCGCTCTCACACTAAGTTTAATGAAAAACTTCTTGGTACAATCAAACCATAGTTAGCCAATACAACCAAACTGGCAGACTATGGTTTGTATGAGGCCTTCCAGCTAGAATGCAAGAAAATAAAAATAAAATACATTTAATATTTATTTATTTAAAAGTCAAAGAAACATAAGGTGACTTACAATTCAGAACACAAAACAGCAACAAATTATATAACAATCCTCATTAAAATTACAACAATTGGATAAAAGCCAAGTGCTTGCAACAAAATCCAAAACAGCTATTGAAACTAACATCAAAGATAAACCACAGAAAGGAGAATAATCAACCAAAAGCATTTTAACAGCCGAGGTTTTTGTTACCCACCCAAAACAGTACAGTAATGGGGTTTGGTACACATCACTTGGCAACCTACGGGGTAGGTGCCACAAAATACTACCCCAAAATACAACAGATTAGAGACATTCCTTTGGGGGGGGGGAATAATAATCACACTCTAAAGATATTCAGCCCGAAAGCTCCTGGATCCATTTGTGCATGATTTGGCAAGCTTTATCCACTCTGAGGGACTAATCTGCTTGCAAATTTCATCCACTTCTGTAAAAAAAAAAAAAATACAGCTGCATTTGATGTCCCGATAGTAAATGGGGGTGGGAGGAGAATAACAAAGCAAACTTGGATAGAGTCTGAGTCAAATCAAGAAGTCTATGAAATGCCTCAAACCAAGGTGGGCTGTTTTCTGAAGCACTTAATCAGGAGTCTGAAACAAATCTTGTGGTCAGTCGACATTTTTAGTATTTATCTTTCACCTACACAGTCTTCTATTTAATTTCCAAATAGTTCACAACCATCCTAAAAAAAAGAAAACACTGTAACACCCACTAACAATCTGTTCTTTTATGGATGTTCCCTGTTTTGATTTAATTTATGCCTCTGTGGGTGTTGCTAAAATAAATATAGGCTGGATGCATGTATAAAAGGAAACTTTGAGAAGAGACAGTTGATCTCCCTCCACACCACCAACCCAAGAGTTGAAGATAGTTTGATGATGCCATTGTTCCCTGAAGTAAACATCTAAATTGCTTTTATATCATTATTGCCTCTGTTCAAAAAGTTTTGCTGGATTTTAAAGCACTGCAGTGGTGGAAGAAAAGAAACGAGAGTATACACCAAAATGATCATGACTTTCAGTTGAATTTCAGTTCTGTGAAGAAACTGTAATCTACAGTATATCCAGATTGCTCATCCTGGAGCAGATCAGGTAAGATGTCCTCAAAAACTGGTTCCCCAATAGTTAGCATGTTGGGCAGCAAGTAGGGTCATTCTTTACTTCCTTTGGTCCAGACATGACCAATTTGTTGGGATGAAGTTTGGTGAAAATATCTCAAGAGGAAACTGAACCTATGCCAAAAAGGTAGACAAAGTAATGCCAGGGTGGTGTGTTGGTCTACTATCTTGATTCAAAATGGCGGATGGTGTCCAAACATCATCAGCCATTTCTACCTCCTTCTCGGGAACCATTGTGGCAAATTTGGCTCAAGAGGTGGCAGACATACAGGCAGACAATCTGCTTTCCAAAATATAAACATAGACAATGATTCACATTTTCCTCTTTCTGTAATATTTCAAATGCATAAACTGCTGGCTTTCTTTCTTTCAGTCCTCTTTTTTGTTGTTATTGTTCACAAAACGCTAAGCCCTGTTGTGCCATGAAAATGTCAGTTTCCTATCTTGGTGCTCTGACTTCTAATGCGCTCATTTATAAAGCAAGGCCACATTCCACCAGCTTGAAAGGCTAGACTTGTATCTTGCTCCACTTCCCCCATCCAATGTATTATTACAAGTATAAATCCTGGCCGAGTCATCTATGGAAGAACTACATCATTTGGATATTTAATTAATAACTGTTTGGATTAATGGCTAAAGCTAATGGCTCAGCTCACATGCTTGCCATTTCGCGGTCTCTGAGGAATCTTTACCCTGCTTCTCAGTTATTCCATTCAATTTAATGCTGAGAGGCTGAAAGGAATTCTTTGGCTCAGGAAACAGGTACAGTGGTGCCTCAGGTTACAGACGCTTCAGGTTACAGACTCTGCTAACCCAGAAATAGTACCTCGGGTTGAGAAGTTTGCTTCAGGATGAGAACAGAAATCGTGTGGCGGCAGCGGGAGTCCCCATTAGCTAAAGTGGTGCTTCAGGTTAAAAACAGTTTCAGGTTAAGAACGGACCTCCAGAATGAATTAAGTTCTTAGCCCGATGTAGCACTGTACCACCAAATGAGGCCTACCCCTTTGTCAGGTTGCAGTCTTAAAAGCGGGTGGGGAAGAGGGACCTCAAAATAGTGCTGTAACCCATTTTTTATCTACACGGCATGAAGTACAACCGCTGTTGAGTGCAGCCATTTTTCCTGTGGGTTGCAGATGCTGCTTTGGAAGCAGTTCCATCAGAATGAGCTCCTCCTGCACATTCCCCAAACCTCTTAAAACAGAGGTTGGCAAGGTTTACCTCACCTGGGCTGGTTTACTCCAGCAGAGATCCCTCCGTGGGGTGAATCGCACGCGTGTGTGAGTGCATGCAGCCACAATTTCCGGCATCTGCATCTGTGCAGACACAGCTTTCGGTGTCTGAGCATGCGCAGACGCGATTTCTGGCACCGCAGAAGTGAGTCCCCACACTGCGCCAGTTTAGCTCAGCATGTGGGGCCTCGCCAAGTGGGAGACTCTGTTTGGGGGCAGCTCATGGGCCGGTTAAATGACTCCCATGGGCCACTTGTGGCCCATGGGCCTTAGGTAGCCTACCCCTGTTTTAAAACCCTATTTTAAAAATCCATTTTTAAATAACCCATTAGTCTTATCCCTGAATTGTTTGGGGGATGGATCCAGGGGGTGGAGTGGGTACCCCTAGTGTTGCACCAGGAGAATCACCCTTATTTGGGGACCACAGATAGGGGCCACAGGGTGGATTGAGGAGTCTACACACAGCCCTAGTTATTATAGCTAGGATTAGTTCCGCTTGCCAAGCAGAAGGACATTTTAGTCACCATCAAATGTAGAAGCTGTAAGGTGTGCTCTGGCTCTGCAGCTATTAGTAGTTAACAATAAATATTACTCAAAATGGATTTTATTCTAACTTCTTACCTACATTTTTACCTTTTAATCCATTCATTCTCTCTCTCTGTCTTTTGCAGAGCTATCAGTTTATTCAAAGCAGCAAAAAGGACAAGTCTTTTCCTGAATTCAGAACAAAGAGAAAGCTTCCGTATGTTCTTCATGATAATTTTTTTTATAAAAAAAATGCTGATATCAGGAGTTTAAAAATCTTCATAAATCAGCCCTTTGTTTGAAGTGCACCTCTGCAAAAATTATGTTCAGATTTGATGTTTGCTCAAAAGTGTTCTAGAAATAGCTGAAGTATCAAAAAATAAAAAATAAAAATCATGTTGTGGAAAGTAAAGCCAAGGCAAAACTTCTTTAAAAATAGCTATGTTGTTTTAAGATAAATTTGCTGCTTTGCAACAATTTCTCATTTTTTCTGAATGTGTGTTTTCATTATCAGGTTGGCTGGTAATTGCTCAAAATAGCTTCAGAGACCTTTTCCCTCTAACAGATCAGAGTCTCTTGGACCAATTTAAAGATTTGAAAAAATCATCTGGACTCTGTAGTGGATCCCATTATGTTATATCACCAACTTCCTTGCTTTGTTTTTAATGTACTTTATGTGAACAATGTACATTCTTTGGGCACATGCTTTCGTCTAGCACAAGACGCAGCAGAATGGGCATTTGTGAGGAGACAGGGAGAAGCCCATGTTGCAGGGAGTCTGGTATTGACCAGCGCTGAAAGAACAGCTTGATTTGTTCTCCCTTCCAGTAACTCGACACAGTTATGCTTACTGAATGCTTGCCCATATTATCAATTCAGACACTCTGCCTTGAGCTGTTAGCCCACAAACAAGAGGCAAGGAGGTCGTGTCTCCAGCTAAACTGAGTAGCACAACATATCGCTTCCTGCAAAATAAAAGATATGGCGAAACACTTATGTCTGGCACCTTTCCTTTGCTTTACTGGCATCCTGTTTTTCTCTTCATTAAAGTCTGCGCCGTTACGTTCCATTTCTTTGTTGCATTATGGGAGGGCGATGGGAGAGAGCGGGCTGGTTTGTAGTAGCTAAGGGTATCAGATGGAAAGTCCTTCACACAACCACAGGGGCGTAGTGGGGGTTGGCCCTGGGTGTACAATTTTGAGGGGGCGCAACCAGGCACCCCCATGCAGGAGGGCAAGGGAGGCGAGCAAAGGGCAAGTGAGAGAAGAGGCAGCAAGCTTTGCAGCAAGCAGGTGCGGCGCCGGGGTGCAAATATCTGCCCGGCGCCCCCAAATTACCATGGATAGTGTTGAGGTGGCCATATCTGTTCACTGCCAGCCATCGGGCCTTATGGTTGGCGGGGCACAGCTGGCGGGCATGCAGGGAAAGGGGAGGCCGCCGGCAAAGTTGTGCAGCTCCCCCACTTGCTGGGGCACCCCTGAAAGGCCAGCGCCCTGGCGCGACGCACCACTAAGCCCTATGGGAAAGACGGCTCTGGCAGCGAGACAAGCAGGGATGTCTGAAGAGTGTTGTCCCTATTTCTACCTGAGACACAGATTTGGGAAAGCAATCTCAAAGCATAAGAATATGAAGGTGCACGGGCTGAGCTGATAGTTTCCTGCGGCCGGGTTTTGGCGCCCTCCTTGCTGCCCATGTTTACTTTCGCTTGCATTAAAATAAAGGCACACGGTCACAGTCAAAACTGGCATTCTTGGTGATGTTAACCTGTCAGACCGCCACAGCTCGGTCACTCCAGCGGCATCAGCAGCAAAGGGTGGGCTGCTGCAACAGGCTCTGTTCAGGCTCTGTGCCCTGCCCCCATACATGAGCGTGCTTGTCCCGGACGCAGGCAACCCATGCTACACTACTACACAAATATATGTATGCACTCAGTTACAGACATACATGTGCAGGCAAAGACCCTTCCTTTCAAATATGAACGGAAGGCAAGGCATCAACCTCTCAGATCAAACCCTCTTCCATTGGCAAAGGGGTATAGGAATACTGACTTGCTCTACATGATTATCAGGGTCAGCTCAAGATATTTTGTGGCCTGAGATGAAAGCAAAGGGCTCACCCACACCATCCATATTTAAAGCACCCATATACCATGGCTTTCCCCAAAGAATCTTGGGAATTGTTGCTAGTTAAGGGTTTCCTAACAACTCTCAGATAGTTAGATAGATAGATGATAGATAGATAGATAGCATCTCTAAACTGTATCCCAACAATCACCAAATAATGTTACTTTTTGCAGGAGTTATTTTGTAATTGAGTACAAATAGGTACCTCTGGTTACAAACTTAATTCATTCCGGAGGTCCGTTCTTAACCTGAAGCCGCTATTAACCTGAGGTACCACTTTAGCTAATGGGGCCTGCTGCTGTGCCACCGCGCCACCGGTGCATTTTTTCTGTTCTCATCGTGAGGTAAAGTTCTTAATCCGAGGTACTACTTCCGGGTTAGCGGAGTCTGTAACCCGAAATGTTTGTAAGCCAGGGTACCACTGTACACCAATTGCAATGCATTATGTTTTCGCAAGACCCACAATCTCATTCTCCCATATATTTTTTGCCATGGCAGAAGTCATCACCAAAGTAACTTTCATCTCCTGCTTTTCACACATGCTTCTCATGAATATATCCCATCTGGTGAAATGCGAGATTTACCACGTCCTTGAGAACACTGGCTTTCAGTGTGCCTGCAGAATATGATATCTCGTCAAATAACAATGCAGTTACTCGCCATGTAGAATTTTATAAATCATATCGTGATGATTTTACCATGTAAAAAATTAGTGGTTTTTTTTTTTTAGTATCATGCATGATACTGAATGGGTAGTCAACATGGTGCCCCTCAGGGTTGCTGGACTCCAACTCCCATCAGTCCCAACAAACATGACTAAATGGTCAGAGATGATGGGAATAGCACTCCAACAACATCTTTAACGTGCCATAAGCATGATCTCTGGGTCTCTGAAATGTGACACATAATTCTGCTATAATCACTCACCTTAGGCTACCCACCCAGAGATGCTTGCTTGAAATCTTCCAGAGAATTATAGGAATGGAATTTTTAAAAGGTTTTATCTCATGTTGGGTGCTAGCAGACATAGGTTTACTGTTTTTGAAGTGTGGTGTTCTATTTAAGGTTGCAGTTCTATACACACCAAATGGTAGTAAGTTCCTTCAAATTCAATGAGGCTTTCTGCTAAGCCGACAATTACACAATAATCTGCAAATTTCTGAGTTGTAAGTGCCTAACCGTCTCTCATAGAACTAAAATAAGGTTCTGAAGTGTGCAAGACTCTGGCTACCTGTACCCTGTTCCACATTTACATCTGGAAAAAGTGAATTACAACATGACCTTTCTTTCCATTCTTTACTTTGTTTACTTGGAAGTAAGTCCCATTGGTTTCGGTGGCATTTACATCTGTGAATATATATATATACACTTAGGATTCCAGCTTTACAGTGCGTAATCGCATGCATGTCTGCCCAAAAGGAAGTTCCAGGGGAGTGAATGTAGGACTACAGCTTTAAAACAGCCATTTTCAAAACTTATCTCCAGCTGTCAACATGTTTTGAGGACTTGATTTTGTGTTCTTATTCCAGGCAATATTTTCCAACCAAGAAGTCAATCTTGCTAACCTGACCTAACCTATGATGCAATGGCTCTTTGAGATCAGTCTCAGAAATGCTCCCTGTCTTGTTTAATGTTTGCTGTTGCTGGCTGGTTGACAATATACAGTCAGATAGCAGTATTGTAGATGTGCAAAAATGAGACAAAGCTTTTCCAATATTTGCTTATTTAAAAATTAGGCTGCTTTTCTGGGCAAAGGCCCGTCCAAAAACAACAAAAGATAAAACAACAAGAATTACAATTTTTAAAACTTAAAACTACCACTAAAGCCAAGAATTAACAGAGCCAGAAAGAACATAATTCAATCATAATTCAATCACCCGTCTAATAAAAATAATGCCTGGAAGGCCGATTGGGCAAGAAAAGTAAGAATGTAGAATTTTGACTCAGGCACAATGGAAGGGAATTCCAAACTTGTTGGACCACCACAGAGAGCACTTAGGTCAATGGTACCTAAGTTATTACCAACTCAGGTCCATAACCAAATTAGGTCCAGGGTACCTCAGGGACTGTCTAAACCTATATATCCTAGCTCAATGACTTAGATAATCTGCTGGAATGTCACTTGTTATCCACCAAGTTGGTGAAGCTCATTGGACATCAACACAAACCAACCCTGTAGAATGGGCTTGCATTGGAGATTCAGGACATGTATTCTGTATCAACTTCTAAGTGTTTTCTGGGGCTGGTGGGGAATTATGCTACCAGGCTTTTGTAGATAATTAAGGAAGCATTGTCTATAATATGTAGTTAGCTGCTGGGTAGTTATTTTAATCTGATGTGCTCTTATTGTGTGTGTGTATAACTTTTGTAATCAGTGTGCTTTTATACTGAAATGAAATTGCAGTATACAGTGGTACCTCGGCTTACATACGCTTCAGGTTACAGACTCTGTTAACCCAGAAATAGTACCTCAGGTTAAGAACTTTGCTTCAGGATAAGAACAGAAATCATGCTCCAGCGGCGTGACAGTAACAGGAGGCCCCATTAGCTAAAGTGGTGCTTCAGGTTAAGAACAGTTTCAGGTTAAGAACGGACCTCCGGAACGAATTAAGTACTTAACCCAAGGTACCACTGTATATGTATTTTCATAAAAAAATAAATCAATAGAGAATGACCTCATCACCGTGGCCACCTGTATCACTTACCTAGGGAATGAGCATGCCAGGAAAGCCTATGAAGAATCTGAAAATATGGGCAGGATAGGGCAAGTGCAGCCAGTCCTCTGAATAGCTTGGGTCCAAACAATTAAGGTCACAAGACAACAGCACTTTAAATTGAGCCTAGAAATGCAACAATAACCAGTGCAATTAGTATACTAGAAGGGTTACAGATACTGACTGTTTCGCCTCCAACAGGAGTCCAGCAGCAGCTGCATTCTGGACCAGCTGAAATTTATGAAGCCCCATGTAGAGAGCATTGTAGTAGTCTAGGCTAGATGTGACCAGAGAGCATGGGGAAAGGTCAGTCCTGCCCAAATAGGGACACAGTAGGCATAGTGGTCAAAGTTGGTAAAAGGCACTGCTAGTCACTGATGCCACCTGGGCTTCCTCAATTAATGCCAAGTCCAGGAGCATTCCCAAATTGTGTCCCTTGTCTTTTAGTGGGAAGGTTGTCCCTCCCCCACAACCAACAACACTAGATGCAAACCATCTTCTGGAGCTAGAGAGCTCCCTACCCACAGCCACTGTCTGGTTCAGATTCAACCTCAACTTGTTTGCTCACATTCATCCCACAACCGCCTCCGGGCACCAGTTTAACATTTTGAAAGCCTCCCTGGAATTTGAGGGTGGAGACAAAAGGTAGAACTGAACGTTCTCAGTGTATTGTTGGCACTGCGGCCCAAACTTTTAGAATTTCATGTAGCTGTTATTTGGCATGGGCAACAAAAGAGAAACACACACTCAACCTGCAAGCCAATGGCCACAAGACAGAGCAAAAGTCCCCCTACACCATCTTCTAAGTGCAACCATCCAAGAAGGATCAGGACCACTGTATAGGACCTTCCTAAACCCAATCCTGATAGTCAACCCAGAAGAATACCATGGTTGATGGTACTGAAAGCTGGCAGATGGTACAGGAAGACTAACCAGGTAGGACTCTCTTATCCATCCTCCAGTTTAAGTCCTCCACTGGGGTGACCACTGCAGATTATGTCCCATAACTGAGGCTAAGCCCAAACTAGAATGGACCCAAGTAGTCAATGTAATCCAAAATTGCCTGGAGTGGAAAGATCACTACCTGCTCTTTTTCCAAAAAAAGACAAACTAGATTGTGGATGGTAGCTGTTGATGACTAAAGGATCTACAGTGGTACCTCGGGCTACATACGCTTCAGGTTACAGACGCTTCAGGTTACACACTCCGCTAACCCAGAAATAGTGCTTCAGGTTAAGAACTTTGCTTCAGGATAAGAACAGAAATCAGGCTCCGGCGGCGCGGCAGCAGAGGGAGGTCCCATTAGCTAAAGTGGTGCTTCAGGTTAAGAACAGTTTCAGGTTAAGAACAGACCTCCAGAACGAATTAAGTACTTAACCCGAGGTACCACTGTATTTTTGGCATTTTAAGGAGTGGTCTTACTATTGCCTCAAGAATAATAGCATTAACTACCTCCAAGATCCAAACACCCAACCCCAATCTTTGTGATCTCAAAAACCATGAAGAGCAAGAACCAAGCAGATAGGTGGTTGGCCTCATTCCCCCCAAAAGTTTGTCCACATCCATAGGCCAAACGAGCTGGAAGATATCCATATTGTTTCAGGGTGGGTGCCCTTTCCCTCTTCCTGGCCCCCACCCAACAGTTAAGCAAATTTGTAGTCATTCACACAGAATTCTTGTTTTATAAAAGGCAGAACCTACAAATTAGGGCTCTTTACAGATGACCTAATGGTCACAACACCAGACCCCATAAACCCAGCAACCTCCTTAATCAGAGAACTCAACACATTTGCAATGGTGTTGGGCCTACAAGTAAACTTTGCAAAGTCAGAAGCTATGTGCTTCAACACCCCTCCCCACACCCAAAGAGAACTCACTAATGTCACCAAGATAAAACTTTGCCACACCAGATTCAGGTACCTAGGGGTACAAATAACCAGAAACCTCAATAAATTATACCTCCACAACTACAAACCCCTGTGGCGACAAATAAACAAAGACCTAAAGAGATGGAACAACATGAATTTCACTCGCTCAGGAAAAAACCAAACAGAATTCTTGTTTTTAAAATGTGCCATGGCCCTAATAAAAATGACATATCACGTGCATTTTCTTTCAATCATAATTCCACTATATTGGGAAGAAACTGAGAGAGAGAATTGCTTCCAAGTGTGGCTCCAGAACACATGCATAAAGAAATCAGCAATGAAGGATCCTTACTTACTAGGCTAACCAGATCAAAAAGCAGTCAGAGATCCTGTACCTTTAATAATTGTATAATAATAAAAATATTCGCTAAGTGTAGCTTGTCATGAATTCCTATTAGAGGTGTAGAAGCCCTGGCCTTTTTCTTTTTGTCATCTAGAACTTATGCACCGTTCTTGGATGGATTGTGAGATATCTTCTTAGGCTAATCCAAGAACATCAAGATCAATGGGCTATCCATTACAACAGGGGTAACCAACCTAGTACCTTCCAGATATTGTGGACTCCAAATCCCATCAGCTCAGCCACCATGGCCAACAGTCAGAAGTGACGGGAGTTGCACTCCACATCTGGAGGCTGCCATGTTGGCTTTCTGCCCCCATTGCTACTTTAGTAATAAGAGAATACTTTTTCTGTTCTGAGTCTCTAAAACTGTGAAGTTCAGCTGCAAAAATCTAAGTCCGGATGATCAAAACTTCTGTTAAGCCGTTTCTGGAATAAATCCCATTTCTGAGAATTTTCTTAACTAACTATTTATTGCAGCATGCAGTATCATACAATGCTACCATTTGTGGTACAGAATTTTATTGGTTCACTGTGCACTATATGCTGAAATTTGGTAGAGCAGTCCAAGTTTAAATTTGATTCCAGAAGAGCCTGAAACCAGTCTACTCCTGTAACTGTATAGCATGGGTAGGCAAACTAAGGCTGGATCTGGCCCAATCGCCTTCTCAATCCAGCCCGCGGATGGTTCAGGAATCAGCATGTTTTTACAGGAGTAGAATGTGTGCTTTTATTTAAAATGCATCTCTGGGTTATTTGTGGGGCCTGCCTGCTGTTTTTACATGAGTGGAATATGTACTTTTATTTAAAATGCATCTCTGGGTTGTTAGTGAGGCCTGCCTGGTGTTTTTACATGAGTAGAATGTGTCCTTTTATTTAAAATGCATCTCTGGGTTATTTAGGGGCATAGGAATTTGTTCATTCCCTCCCCCCCCCCCACAAGGTCTGAGGGACAGTGGGCCAGTCCCCTGCTGAAAAAGTTTGCTGACCCCTGCTCTATAGGAAACCATATGTAATATGAGTCTCTCTGAGAATGTGCAGTTTCCGGCTCAACTGAGATATAATAAAGCCCTGTCTGGTTGTTTGAAATTCTTCCTGCTAGTATTATCCTAGGTAGCCAAAGAGATTGTCAACTGAGTTCCTCCCACATATTCAGTTTAATGGCAAGAGTTCCATTTCAGATCTTTGCAAATTGGTGCACACAGTAGGGGAGCAGGATCACACCTGCTGTCTCCACCTCCCTGCAACCTACACACACTGATAAGTCCTCTGTGAACAGAGGCTGTGAGGGTACAATTTGTCTCTGCGTAGGCTCTATGCATGCAGAGGACTAAAAATATTATCATTTCATAACTTTGCAGATGTAGTCAAATTGAACAAAACAGCTAAGCTACAGAAAGAAAGGCTGGTAGTGATTGTAATAATGTAAGAGTGGCGGCATATTTGATATAGCGGGCCCTCCCTTAAAGAGGGCACGTATTGCAGTGAGACCTGGAAACCAACACCCTGTGTTGTGGGTGGGTCCGATTGGTCAGCCACAACACCCCATTGGTAGGTCCTTCGTAGCTGGGTGCAATCTGGCCAATGGGACGCAGTCCAGATGGTTTGAGGGACCTATTTATACCCATGCACATGGCCCAGAGCTTCCTTTTTTGGTGCATGCATTCGGAACACCCGCCCACCTCTCCCTACTTTTAGGGCTTTGCACTTGGCCTTGCTATGCCATTGTGTTTCATCTGTCATTGGGACAGGGGCACGGCAGGAAGTCCCCCACTTGGCTGATTTGCTCTTGCCATTTGGGTTCCACCTGCTGCGTAGCAAATCAGCACAACTTGTAATGTTGCGGCTAGGCTCTGTTTCAGGTGATAGGGATGGGAGAACAGTCTCGCCATCCCTATGTGAAGGGCATTCTGTTAAAGGAATCCAGGGACTCAATGGTTTGGTCAACCCCTGAGAGGGGATTGTGCCCGTGCACATAGGACCCGCCCAAGCTTCTGAAAGAAGCTGTATGACCCTTCTGCCGCACACCTTGGCTTTGGGACGGAAACTTCCTACTAGACCCCTCTAATAGGGTACCCTGTTATCGCATAGTACTGAGGGACGCGGGTGGTGCTCTGGTCTAAACCACTGAGCCTCTTGGGCTTGGAAATCAGAAGGCTGGCAGTTCGAATCCCCATGAAGGGGTGAGCTCACATTGCTCTGTCCCAACCTAGCAGTCTGAAAGCACACCAGTGCACCAGTGCAAGTAGATAAATAGGTACCGCTGTGACGGGAAAGTAAACGGTGTTTCCGTGTGCTCTGACTTCTGTCACGGATGCACCAGCGGTTTAGTCATGCTGGTCACATGACCTGGAAAGCTGTCTGTGGACAAACGCCGGCTCTCTCGGCCTGAAAAGTGAAATGAGCGCCGCAACCCCCATAGTTGCCTTTGAAGGACTTAACCATCCAGGGGCCCTTTACCTTACTGAAGTGGGGCTGATGCATAATTTCAGCCAAATGTTAGATGAGAAGGATTCCACCCAATTCCTTATCCACCAAAGTTGTGACTACAGTGGTACCTCAGGTTAAGTACTTAATTCATTCTTAACCTGAAACTGTTCTTAACCTGAAGCACCACTTTAGCTAATGGGGCCTCCTGCTGCTGCCGCACCGCGAGAGCACAATTTTTGTTCTCATCCTGAAGCAAAGTTCTTAACCCGAGGTAATATTTATGGGTTAGTGGAGTCTGTAACCTGAAGCGTATGTAACCCGAAGCGTATGTAACCCGAGGTACCACTGTATTCCTATGGGGAAGGCAAAACCTCCAAACTGGGCCAATCTGTTCGGAGGAAAATTCCTTCCCGGCTCTGAAAATGGCAACCATTACTGAACCACAGAAAACGCTTCCTGTCACTGAACGCAGCCCCTAGAAGGAAAAGGTTACTGTATGGGGGTAGGAAAGGTTGTTCTTCAGCAAACTGCTGCCCCAGAGGTTGAGGACAGCCGGCCTTTGTTGGGCCCCAAGCCCTGCCCACCTGGTCCAGCTGGATTGGCCAGAATTCAGATCAACAGGGGACAGGAAAGCCCAGCAACCTCCAGTGGCCAGCCTGGGAATTTCCCAACAGCTGACCATCTAGCCCAGGTGTTGGTCCCGAGGGGAAGGAGTTTGGCATCATCAGCTGCCCACCCACTGCCATTATTCCCACTCTCATCTTGCTGCTAAAGAGCAACAAAGATTTCAGCTCTGAGAGTGATTCCCACAAAACACCTGCCTCATAATTCCTCTCTCACTTTATGCTTTGGAATGTAAAATCTCTCATTTCCCCCTACATCCAGAAAACCTCCTTGCGGCTGTTCCACTGGGCTTTGGTTTCTAACTGTACTTCTGTCGTGTTCCTAAGAACTTCCTCGGATATTGTATGTATTTGAACAGTATGCTAGAAATTGTCCCCAACCTCCAAAGACACTGCAATATCCTGTATGTATTTGTGGATAGTAAATAAGGGATGGCAGGAAGCGTTGCACAAATATCAGAGTGCCTAAAATAATCCTCATGCACTTTTTTGTCACACGTCCAGCAAAACGTCAATGGAAGTGAAACTGCCCACCATAAAAATAGCTGGAAAAGAACAGAAAAGCTTTTAGGGACAATGTCCTCCCCCGACACAAAACAGGATGCACACATTTATACCCTGTTCCCAGTAAGGTCTTTCTCCTTGCAAAATGATACAAAATTATTCCACTGAGAAATAAACTGAAAGCCCCTGGGGGATGTGGTATTTTCCGTGTGCCACATTTTTAAAGAAAATATGACAAAACTGTGCATTGCTATCATTTCTCACAGTTGCCAAAGGAATGTTTAAGAGTTAGTTGTGCTTCGGGGGCTCAGACCTGGCTGTGAAGTTCAGGAAACACACAGGGATAGACAAATATGCGTGAGCTGGATGTTTTTCCTGTTTTGTCCCGTTTCAGCTTTGGGGCATGTGTATCCTTTTCTCTTTTGCCTTTCAGAAGGCAAGGAGGCCCCACAAGCTATTTTTACTGGTGGGACTCAAGAAGAGGAGGGGAGAGACAGACAAACCCAGCAATCTGAAGATCCCACCACCCAGCCCACTTAGCGAGATGACAATCTCTAGAAGTGGAGAGTAAGGGACGTGGGTGGTGCTGTGGTCTAAACCACTGAGCCTCTTGGGCTCGGAGATCAGAAGGCTGGCAGTTCGAATCACCACAGTGGGGTGAGCTCCTGTCACTCTGTCACAGCTCCTGCCAACCTAGCACTCCGAAAGCATACTAGAGCAAGTAGATAAATAGGTACCGCTGTGGTGGGAAGATAAACAACATATCAGTGCACTCTGGTGCATTGAAACTAAGGTTCAAACCCCTGCTTAGCCATTAAGCTCACTGGCTGAGTAAAAATAACCTACTGCACAGGGTTGTTGTGAATATAAAATGGGAGAGGGGAGGCCATGCATGCTGCCGTGAGCTCCTTTGAGAAAAGGTGGGATATACAGCTGAATCAGGAGAAAGCTTATGTATCTCCCTTCCCAGTCTAGAAGAAACCTGAGAAACCTTTCCAATGAAAGTAGATAGCTGCTTGCATGTATAGTGTTAGAACTACTATAATGCCCAGCAGAAGACTGGGTGCAATGTTTCTTCAAGACTCCATAATATATTTTTTAAGGCAATCAGTATGTGTTTCTGATTGCCATATTTCACCATTGTGTTTTTGCCTTGGTTCAGAGGCAATACTGGCTTGGATCAGGTCCTTGATTTGCATATTGGTGTTGTAGCTAAGCGAAGAAGAAGAGAAACCTTCTCCAATTCTTTCTTTCTTTCTTCTTTCTTTCTTTCTTTCTTTTCTTCCCATCCTGGGTTTTATTAGCAGGAGCTAAAATTCAAAGCCTTTCTTGTGGCATCACCGAAGCTGCAAATTGGAATGTCAGCAGAAATGAAGACTTATAGGGATGTGATTTCCCAGGAGAAAAAGCAAGGCATCTGTCTTCTATAAAACACTCCAGCCTCTCATTTGAGATCTGTCCAACAAAGTGCCTCAGACGGAGGAAAAATGTATAAACTGGTCATTATCAAAGTTGCAACAGCATGAACAAACAATGGTCATTATAGAGACAGTATTCTGCCCCCACCCGCCGAAAACCGATATAGATCAAGGTTACACCCCCCCCCCAATCTTTCCTTTGTTAAGGTATGGTGGAAATACCACAGCCTCTGAAGTTCACCCAATATGTGATTATTGCTAAGTGAGGAGCTTATTGCTTATTGCTAACTAAAAAAAAGTCTCTTGCAAAAAACTAGGCTGACTGCTCATTTGTTCTCCAATGCCGACTTGGATATCTGTTGCTAGGCTGAGATTTTAAAAATAAGCTTCTTCAGATACAGTGGGAGAACGGTAACTGAGCTTTGACTTAAGAGGAGATGCGAGGAAGAGTTAGGAAAATAGTTTGCCTAATATTATTAGTGTAATAAACAAAAATCTGCCCTTATTCCCTTATGGGGGACACAAGAGCCCTTATAGAGTCCTTTGTAGGTTATCCAGCTGTCAGAGAAAATAACAGAGGCCAACCAGAGAATATTGAGAAGCAAAGCAGCTAGTAAGCCTGATCTTTACTGAACTCTTGCAACAGGGTGCTCCCCTCACATGCAGGAAAGGAGGAGGACCCAGAACAAAGGTGTGCCCACCCTTATATAGACATTTTTAATTGCCTGCTCTGGAGTCCAAAACCACCCCCAGAAACATTATACCTACATCACAGAAGGGGTGTAGCCCAAGACCACCCCCCAGATACATCATACCTGAATCACAGAAGAGGCGGTCTACAACAGAAATCTGAGTATGCTGTTTATCTCCTGTCTGGCAGGTTACCTGTTTAATGGTCACTTGATTGGATACCCTGGGGAGCCTGGCCAGTCTTTTGTAATGATAAATACTTAGTTCCTGAGCCAGGTCACAGCTCACCCTATTCATACACAGACATACCCTTAAGACAGGATTTGTGAATGCAAAGACACTGGGGAGGCTTATCCATTTTCCTTTGACCTTGCAGAGAAAGCATTTGGTCAGTTTGGGAGTCAAAATGGTTGCAGGGCTGTTTTCCTGTGCTGCTTCAGACATGTGGTTTATATATGCAATTATGAATATATATATATATATATATATATATATATATAACCTTATTTTTTATTGTGTTTTTTTTTTTTAAAGGCTGCCTTATAGGGCCTAAGATGAGAAGCTTTCAAGGCTGATCACACATCCATCAGCTGGTTTTCTAACATGCCATTGTAGAATTGATTTGTGTGATCTACACCAGAGACAGGGTATCAGTCGCTGAAGAGCAACAACAGGAGAGGGCTACTGTAGGCTTCCTAGAGGTGTTTGATTACAGTGGTACCTCGGGCTAAGTACTTAATTCGTTCTGGAGGTCCATTCTTAACCTGAAACTGTTCTAAACCTGAAGCACCACTTTAGCTAATGGGGCCTCCTGCTGCTGCCGCACCGCCAGAGCACGATTTCTGTTCTCATCCTGAAGCAAAGTTCTTAACCCAAGGTAATATTTCTGGGTTAGCGGAGTCTTTAACCTGAAGCGTCTGTAACCACTGTAGTTGTTGTAGGAAACAGGATGTGGGACTAGATTGACTTCTGATCTGCAGGGCTCCTCTTAGGTTCATCATTTTGTGGATTCACTGCACAGTAGAAAAGGCATAAATGCAGCTGCACAGTCCACATTGTAGACTGGCATTATCCTTTCCTTCATCAGAGATTTCCTGACATGGCCAGAAACCAGACAACGAAAGCAAAAAGCTTGTTTACAAACAAGGATGTAAAAGAAAGTAAGAAAAAGTCTCTTTTTATGTCCTTTGACTTTATTAAATATATAAGTGAGAGAGCCAAGGCTCCCATACGTCTGGGAATCAGGCTGCAAAAATGCATTAGAAATCCAGATGTTTCCCCAAGAAAGCAACCCTACCCCAATACACCAGCAAGACGTGTGAGCTTGTGGAAATCTTTAAGAGCAACAGGCGTAACACTGGAGACCGGGGACTAATAGATCTTTGGAAATCAAAGCTACTTAGGCTGGATCTAGACACATCAAAGAAGCGTTTCTGTTAAATGCATTGCAAACTTTGTACCAGAACCAGGGCCTTTTTGGCCGTGGCCCCGGCCTGGTGGAATGCTCTCCCACAAGAGACTAGGACCCTGCGGGATTTGACATCTTTCTGCAGGGCCTGCAAGACGGAGCTGTTGCGCCAGGCCTTTGCCCAGGGAGAAGTCTGACCTATTTTCCTGTGTATAAGAACAAGCATGAAGGAGGCCTCCCAGCCTGTTCACAGGTCCTTATATGATCAGTGAAAACAGTTGGTCCTGGCAAGTATTAACCGCTCTCAATCTTAACTGATAACTGCCATTTGTCCAGATTTTAATTTGCCTGAATTAATTTTAAGATGTATTTTAATTAATTGATGCCTGTTTTTATGTATACAGTGGTGCCCCGCAAGACGAATGCCTCGCTAGACGAAAAACGCGCAAGACGAAAGGGTTTTTCGTTTCTTGAGTTGCTTCGCAAGACGAATTTCCCTATGGGCTTGCTTCGCAAGACGAAAACGTCTTGCGGGTTTGCTTCCTTTTTCTTAAAGTCGTTAATACCCAGGGAAACCGCGCTCCGCAAGACGAAAAAATCGCAAGACGAAGCAACTCGCGGAACGAATTAATTTCATCTTGCGAGGCACCACTGTACTGTGTCATTTGTATGATGTTAGCCACTCAGAGCCTGGCTTCGGCTGTGGAGGGCGGGGTACAAATAAAATTTATTATTGTTGTTGTTGTAATATTTATTGCATAAACAATGCATATAAAGCACTTTTTCTTTGCCAGTGTAGCTGAGTCCAGAGTCTCAGACTACACACGTGAGTTCAAGGAACTTTGAGGAAATCAAGCAGCCCTGATCTTGCAGAGATGGAGAGGCGCTAGCTGGATGATCTGAAAATGTACCATTTTTGAACAGAGATTTCATTTATTTCTTTATCAAATGCATGCACTGCTTTATATCCTTAAGAAATTTCAAAGTGGCTAACAATACAATAAAATCAAAATAAAGCAACTGGAATGTCCGTTAATGTTACTATAGAAAAATAAATTCCAGCTAGCAACTGGTGCAGTAACCTCAAAAACATAAGCAAGCAGAGAATTTGTCTCAGTGGGAGGCAGAAAGCATGGATTCATATGACTAATCTAGACATTGAGGAGGTTCAGATATATAAGATGAATTACATGACAGTCGATTACCAAGTAGTAACATAGAACAGAATGCATATAGCCACTTGGTAAACTGGTCATCAATATTATTAAGGATTTCTGGGAATTGTAACTCTGTGAGGAGTTAATTACAGTGCCCAGAATTCTTTGAGGGAAAAGATGTGCTTTGAATGTGCTCTAAAGGCATAACGTGTGGGCAGACTTAATCGTATGTAGGTGTAAATATGGATTTCACATAAACGCCTTAATAAAACAAAAAGAAAAATGGAGTGCTGCCCTTTTAAAGTTCTTTCTTCAGACTGTTACCACATCATGTTTTTAATTGGTTCACCCCCCCCCCCCAACAGTACCAGAAGTTCTCTTTTGAAGCTTGGTCTTTGCTGGTAACAAAGAGGGGAAATTGGCTCAATTTCACTCGCTGCAGTTACAAAGCAGTCTTCTTAAAATGGCTGCCAGTTGCCAACAGATTCAGGAAGGAAAGGAAACTTACAAGCCCCTTATAACACAAAGGAACATAGGCAGGCAAGGAACTTGCAATGTTGTTGGGGTATTTCACAACTATTTTGAAAGCCTGTAAAGAAAACCTCGGTAGCAAGCTTTTCCTATGGGTTCAGGGCTTTTCAGAGAGGACATAAGCAGGCATCTCTCTTGCTTAACAACCAGTTCCTAATTGTGCTGCGAGAACAAAAATCTCATTTTTTCACTATAGACTCACTGCCATAAAGGTGGCTACTCCATGCTTCAACTCTACTGAACATGCACAGAAATGTCCTTCCTTCATAATTCTGCTGAGTGGTTACATGCACAATGGACTAAAGCTAACTTTTAAAGGGTTGTCTACATTGACCTTACTTGACTCCTTCAATCGCATGGTGACTTTTTCCAATAATTGTACAGCAATACCCACAAATTGGGATGGCTGAAGTGTTTTGATACCATGGGGTAATCTCCGTATCGTTCCAGTTTTTAGTATATGTGCTCATCATACATAGATATTTCCAGCACGAAATATAATGACTCCTTCCTTTGAGTTTGTTTTATGCAAATTTGATTGTATTATGTGGGAAAAGAAAATGGCTGCTTATGTCTGGAGAGACAAATGAAGTATTTAAAACAAACTTAAAAACAACCCACTTAAAAAAGATAACCTCTAAAGATAAAACTATCCTTACTGTGCTGAAGAAGACCGGAAGACCTGGCTGAGAAACTTGTTAGTGTTCAAAGTGTTAGATGGTCCTCATCCTCAGAACAATTTTGTGAGGTCAGTTGCTGGAAATCCTGTGTCACAGATGGGGAAATGGAGCTTGAGAGAAGCAACTTGTCCCAGGCACCACTGTGAGGCCATGGCTAGAGTGATAGTCGGGCAAATGGGTCAATCTGTTGCATACCCCTAAACTGTCCAGCTTTAAGTGGGGCATCCCAGAATCGCAAAAGCCATCCTGGCTTCTGATTGGCTCCCAGGATGAACTGTTTGAGCTCTTGCATTTTGGTGAGCCATGCTCTCACATGAGTCACTGCCGAAAACTGGGATGCACAACTTTCGGGGCCACAATCCTGAGCAAGTTGTGTGACTCGTATGAGATCACAGCCCTCATCCCCATGCACATCTTTTGGGGACGTGATCTCACACGACTTGCTCAGGATCGTGGCCCTGAAAGATGTGTGTCCCAATTTTCGGCAGTGGCGTGTTAGAGGGGATGTTTTTATTCCCTCCATTGGTGTACTGTTGAGATCTGGTGCCACTGATATATTCCTAGCTGCCCAGTATAATACGATATCATGTGATGTCACTCTCCCTACCCATCCCTTCTTCCATAGAGTTATTGTTATGTACTGAGTTGAATAGGATCCAAAATGCAGCTGTCTGATTAGTCCTAGAACAATAGAATTCAGAATGCAGCAGTCTGATTGGTCCACAGGAGCTACCCAATCCAGCTCCAGGTGGAAGTGAATCCGCAACCTGATTGGCCTACAGGAGAATCCCAAAATTAGTCAATCACGTGGGGCCCATTGTGTAAATAATGTATATAAAGCAGACATTCTGGGGAAACTTCCATTCCTCCTCACCACTATGAGCTGAATAAAGAGCATGAAATCCACTCTCAACTCCCAGTATATTTCAGTTATATTCAGGTGTTAAGCTAAGTGGTCATTTGTGAGGAAGGCCATCTTCTGTCTTCTAGTCAGAAAGGCTGTAGAATGAAGTGGAAACAAACCCACTGGATTTCAATGAGGGTTCATTTAGTTCAGCATCCTGTTTTCCATTTCCAGGTGCTTCCCCACAAGCAACCTACAAAGATAGTCCACACACACACACACACACACACACCATTTTACATGACCAGACATCCTCAAAAACTGATTATCCGTAGATACAGCACAAAAGGGTTTGCGGCAGGAAGTGCAGAAGTGAAATGAGCCTGAAATAAATTTCAGAGCATGTGCCAAGATTACCAAAGGAGAAGGCTTGGGTGGGGTAGCAGGAAAATAATCTAAACAAAAAGAGAGAAATGCTGAATCATGGCTGCTGATAAACAAGTAGGCGAAATGAGCTGGAAATGAGACTTGACTCCAGAGGGCTTCGAGCTCCACTTTAGGTATAAAGGAAAGATATACAGTGGTACCTCGGGTTACGAACTTAATTCGTTCCGGAGGTCCGTTCTTAACCCGAAACCGTTCTTAACCTGAGGCATGCTTTCGCTAATGGGGCTTCCCGCCTGCGGCACACAATTTCCGTTCTCATCCTGGGGCAAAGTTTGTAACCCAAGGTACTACTTCCAGGTTAGCAGAGTTTGTAACCCAAAGCGTTTGTAACCCGAGGTACCACTGTATTGGCTTCTGTTACCACCAACAATCAAGCTAAATCAGCCTCCTATACTGTTAAACTGCACAGCAGAAGGTGACGAGTTCACAATGGTCGTCTTGCAGTACTAGTCAGTGAGGAGACACAGAAGCAGGGTAGTATTGCTCAGAGGCTGGCACTGTGGTCTGAAGTGAAGACACAAGACAGGTGTTGATCATCAGGTGAGCTATGCGGAAGCAAGCTGCTTGCTAAAACCCGCAGAGGCTCCTTTTATTGACACAATATGCAAAACCAGGCAGATACTTTTGGACTGTGACCTTTACACATCTTCCAATCCCGAGATTGAGGGGTGGTACTGGTTATTTGGCACCTGTTTCCACTGCATCACTTTCCGCTTGCACAATGCTTTTACTCGAAGGAGACAGGGGTCACAGGGCAGACTACTAAGACTGCAAAAGGTTAGACAAAGGGCATGATGTTCAGACAGCTGTGGCTTTGTCTGTGGGGGGGTGCCCCGCACCCCAAGGTCATGCGCGGGTTGCAATCTGGTGCTTCTATGCATGTGCAAAACCCGGAAGTACTTCCGGGTTTCAGCGGGTCCGTAACCCGAAAAACACAACCTGAAGCATCTGTAACCCAAGGTATGACTGTATATGTATATGTGTATATACACACACACACACAATATTAGCAATTTACAATAATGAACACCTTCACTTTTGTAGACAAGATGCTTACTTAGTTTATATGCACTAAATGAAAACACACAGAGGTCACACACAGTGACAGGATGTTGAGTTTTCCCTCCCGGAAAGTAGTTATGACTTCAGGTGACTTTCAGGATGGGATTTCAAAACAGTATGGCAGAAGCCAAACTTATTCCCTTTCCTTGTGATTTTCAGTGAGAATGGAGCTGTTTACAAAGCCACTCCAGGGCTGTTGTGTCATCCCCATGGCAGGGATAAGTACACAACTAAACAGAAAGATAGCCAGCGATAAGTTTGTTTCATAGTGCAGGGAGGCTTTTGTTTCCAACGCCCACATCTCAAGTCTGTTTCTTAGCTGATTGTTCCTCTGCCAAACTCCCAACGGCAACATCACTTCCAAAAATCTATCAACAGCTGACCAGGATCCTGTTCTGGTTTGAAACACTTTTGTACCATTTTGGATTATTGTTCTACAATGCTCCACACACTTATGTTGTTTGGTCGTTTAGTCGTGTCCGACTCTTCGTGACCCCATGGACCAGAGCACGCCAGGCACTCCTGTCTTCCACTGCCTCCCGCAGTTTGGTCAAAATCATGCTGGTAGCTTCGAGAACACTGTCCAACCATCTTGTCCTCTGTCGTCCCCTTCTCCTTGTGCCCTCCATCTTTCCCAACATCAGGGTCTTCTCCAGGGAGTCTTCTCTTCTCATGAGGTGGCCAAAGTATTGGAGCTTCAGCTTCAGGATCTGTCCTTCCAGTGAGCACTCAGGGCTGATTTCCTTAAGAATGGAGAGGTTTGATCTTCTTGCAGTCCATGGGACTCTCAAGAGTCTCCTCCAGCACCATAATTCAAAAGCATCAATTCTTCAGCGATCAGCCTTCTTTATGGTCCAGCTCTCACTTCCTCCACACACAAAGCAAGCTGTTTTAAACCCAAGTCCCAGAGTTCCTGCCATCTTCTCTTCTCTACCTCTCAACCATCAATTTCCCAGGTTTAGGCAGCAATCTTGCACATTCCTGCCCAGGAATAAGCCTCCATGAAACTCAGTGGCATTTACTTTCTGAGAAAACAATCACACGATGGATCAAATAAATCCCTTCTAGGGATTCCAGCAAAAGAACATTGCAACAATGCAATGAGCCCGTTTAGTTGTGTGCTGCACCTAAATCCCACCTTTCTGTCATGAAATTCAACACAGTGCAGTTTTTAAAAGTGAAGAATGGAAAAACAATGGCAGTTATGGCAGCAGATAAAGGAATTCAACAGGAAGCCAAAATGTAAGAAATTATTATATTGAAAGCAAATTGCGTATCAAATTTTGTGTTAAAAAACTAATAACAATTATTTTTAAAAAGAAAGGAAAAGCTTAGCAAGACAGAGCAAGTCTTCTCCTGCCAAGATATTATAAGAACAGCATGATATTCTTGAAAAATTGATTCAAATGGAAAGGAATCCAGGGGAAAATGTATAATTTACCTTAAAAATCATTGTAAACAATTTAAATTATTAGTAGGATTGGAATAATACTTGTAGTTTAATGTTAAATAATGGCTGTAATGGAGATTTAATAGAGTTGGATTAATAGAGAAGATGCAGGATGAAAAAATTAACTAAGGACCCACAAAGGGGAGGAGGGAAGTCCAGTGGAATTTACAGAATTCTCTTTTTATTTTGGTTGTTTGACAATTGTTTGTAAATTTCAAAATTTGAAAAACTAAAAAAATTCATTTAAAAAAAACTTTTAAAATCCAAACATTAATAAAGATTAGCCAAAGAGCAACCTAGATTCCAAAAAACAAACAAATTAATTAATAAAATTTGAGAAACCAGTGGTCTCTTCAGCAGGGTGGAAGGGTGGGGAATCAACTCTATGACCAGGGATTCTCCATAACAAAAATGAGGAACTTAAATGCTCTGATATACAAAATTCTGGGGGGAATTCAGCCATTGTGTTTTGACAAACCTGTTTAGAAGACAATAAAATCCATTGTGTAACAGGAAAAAAATAAGGCTTCAGTTATGGGAATTGAAATTCTGCCAGACATTGTCTGATTGCTGGGGAGACCAGTAGTGGGGGGGGGGGGGGGGGAAATGTCCCAGTTGTTCCGCTAAAGCTTTCTGGCTGAAACCCAGAATACACAGCTAGTAATAACATGGAAAGGGTGAGTTGGGATCTAGTACATTTACTCATTGGGTGACCACACTCCAAGGGTGTGTTCCAAGCAGGGGGGTGTTTGTGGCCCTCCAGATGTTGTTGAGGTATGACTCTCATCATCCTTGACAACTGACATGCTTCTTGGGGCTGATGAGAGTTGAAGTCCCAAAACATCTTGGCTACAGGTTCCAATCCATGCCCTTGTTTCAGACACAAGTATGCTTTAAACTAGAGTTTCCCAGCTGTTTTCGTACTACAAACCCCACCATCCCTAGCTAGCAGGAGCAGCAGTCAGGGATGATGGGAACTGTAGTCCAAAAACCCTGAACTAAAGGAATTCACAATGAGCAAAATAACTATTTACTCAGCCGGGGGGGGGGGGTCCCTAGATTAGCAGGAGGGAGATTTTACCACCACATCCAGTTTGGCAGGCAGAGAGCTAGTGCTTGCATTAAGAATTACCGCTTCTATCCTGGAAGGGGAAAATGGGGAAGAGAGAGGGCAAAATTTAGTAGTCTGCTCTTAGTTAACTTAGTTTATATTCCTGCCCTGTTAGTGCGCTATGTCTGGGACAGTCTTTGACTTTAGGGTCCAGACAATGCAGAATATAACTGCTAGCACTGGGATTGGGCATCATGATCGCATTACATCTGTGCATGGTTTCTGCTCACAAATTATAGTCTTGGTTTTGGTCTTTCACGCTCATCATAGCTCAGGACCACAGCACAACGCCTCCATATGTACCTACGAATACAGTAAGATCTTCAGTGGAGGGTCTCCTATGGGTGGCCCTGAAAGTTAAGGGGATGCGGGTGGTGCTGTGGTCTGAGCCTCTTGGGCTTGCCAATCAGAAGGTTGGCAGTTTGAATCCCCGCGATAGGATGAGCTCCTGTTGCTCTGTCCCACCTCCTGCCAACCTAGCAGTTTGAAAGCACACCAGTGCAAGTAGACAAATAGGTACTGCTGCAGCGGGAAGGTAAACTGTGTTTCCATGCGCTCTGGTTTCCGTCATAGTGTCCCGTTGCACCAGAAGCGATTTAGTCCTGCTGGCCACATGACCCAGAAATCTGTCTGTGGACAAACGCTGGCTCCCTCGGCCTGAAAACAAGATGAGCACCACAACCCCATAGTCATCTTTGACTGGACTTAACTGTCCAGGGGTCCTTTACCTTTTTTACCTTATGGATGGCCCTGTCATCTGTGGTGAGGAGGTGGGACTACCAGAGAGTCTTTGTGATGATGGTGGCATTCCACTTGTGGGAATGCTGTGCCCAGAGAACATACACCTGGAAGACAACTTATTGTCCTTTTGGTAACAGTTAAATACCTTTTAAGAAGTTTTTAGCTGACCTAACCGGAAGAGTCCGCGACCAGAAGGAGGAGGAGTATCAGGAAGAGTGGATTAAATTTAATGATTATTTAGTTAAATATGTTAAGTTAAATTAACTGAAAACAGCTTGCAGATACTTAATTGGCTTAGGATTTTATTTATGTTAAGTGATGAATTAATATGTTTAATTTCATAAAGTGAAGATTTAAGGATGTTAATGTCTAAGTTAAATTTTATAAGAATTGTGATTTGGGAAACCGTTAAAAGGATATGCAATGAAATTCAACCAATGGGAAGTGGGGAAAGTTAATAAGTGTAATTTTCAATAAGGCTACGATTTAAGTTTGTTTGTCTTATGTGTTTGTTTGTTTATAATATTGTGAAAACTAATAAAAAAATTTGGGAAAAAAAGAAGTTTTTAGATTAGAAGCCAAGAGGTGGTATGCAGATGTCCCTTCTTTCATTCTACAAATCATATTGTCAGGGGTTCAGGGAGAGAGGCGCAGAGGAGGGAGGAGACCGAGAGTGAGGGAGAAGGATTCCAGCCTGACGAGGAAGAGGACGACAATGACCCGAGATGGTCCATGAGTCCGTCCAGTGGATCGGAGGATTCCCAAAAGGGAGCCCCCCTGGTCAAGCCAAGGGGAGCCCAAGGGGGAAGCAGTCAGGAGCAGGGGAACGTAGGGGGAACCGCCAGTGGGAGTTGGAGATCGAGACCTGCTTCTCCACCGGAACGGAGTGAAGAGGGTGGAGTTACCAGTGTGTCGGGAGGAACAGAACAAGGAGCAGAGGGGGGAAGGAGATCGGGGCAAGACGTCCTGCCGGAAGGGGCGGAAAGCAGTACCGGGAGCAGTGTGGCTGTTGAAAGGAAGGTGAGGAGCAACGTACGCGCGCCAAGTTCAAATGTGGAGGCGCGCGGAAGTGGGGAGAGCTCTGGGGAGGAGCCTGGTGCTAAAGCACGAAGGAGGGGGCAGCAGGCAGGAGAAGACTCAGCCTCTGGGGAGTCCCGGAAAGAGGGAACACAGGGGGGCAGGAAGACCCTGCGGAAAAGGAAGGAGAGGAAAAGGTGGAGCAGCACAAGCCTCTTAAATTGGTGCAGGGGAGGGACGGACTCAGAGGGGACTTCTAACATCTAAGGGTAACAGATGTGGAGCCACGGAGTTTGGATGTAATGACGACAATGATCTTCAATAAAACCTTTTGTATATAACTTGGACTGGACTTTGGTCTCTTGTGAGCTGGGACCCAGGGTGGCTCTGACAGTAAGTCCCCTCCAAAGAACGCAAAAATTTTTTTTTGCAAAGCTCACGAACGGTGACAGCCATGAGTGCGGAGGAGCAGTTGACAGCTCTGCGAACTACAGTTTCCGAACTCACTGCTGCAGTCCTTGCGTCTCAGAAGAAGCATGACGAAACGGAGAAGCGCTGCCAGGACCTGCAAACCAGGTGGGAACGTGCAAGCAGGGAAGGGATTGGACTTGGACGGAGGGGGGGCAGCCTAGTCACCCACTTCGATGGGAACCTGAAGCACTACCCCAGTTTCAGAGCAGACGTTTTGTATGCATTGCACTTGCTTCGTCATGACTTTAAAGATGAGGAGGAGAAAGTGGGGTTTATTGTTTCTCACTTGCATGGGCCGGCCAGAGACTGGTTGCGCAATTTGTGGCGTGAAGATGGCCCTGCCCGCCGCGATGCAGATGAATTCATTAAAGCAATGGATGCCTGCTTCCAGTCAACTGTAGATGTGGATCTTGCACGCAGGGAAATTTTTGGATTGCGGCAAGGCAAAGCCACTGTGCGTCAGTACCATTCCAGATTTTTTGCTTTACTGACTGCGCTAAGCTGGGAGAAGGATTGTGCACCTGTGAGGGATTTGTTCTGGGAGGGGCTCAGCGGTCCCATTAAGGATGAACTTGCCAGGGGAGACAGACCCCAGACCCTGGAGGAGCTTGTGCAGAGGGCTTTGGCGATTGGGATAAGGCACGAGGGACGTCCTTGGCACACTGAGAAAGAACGTCAGGTGCGTCCACCAGCGAGGACGTCTTCTTTCATCCCCAGGGAGTTCAGTCAGTCACATCCTTCGCCACTGGGAAGGCAGGGGGAGGAGCCCATGGAACTTGGTGGTGCTAAGGCTCAAGCAACAGCCAGAGCCCCAGCTTCCGGTGCAGTAAAGGCACAGCCTCCTAGAGGGACCAGGAAGTGTTACATTTGCGACAGTGCACAGCACATGGCGAAAGAGTGTCCCCAGAGGCTGCAGAAACACACTGCAGCTTTAGCAACTGTTGCAGCAGAAAGGATGCAAGCAGAGCAACCTCAGGGAAACGACAGTGCCTGGCTGGAAGCAGAGCTGCTGGGGCTCAGCCAGGCGAATCTGTAGAGCAGTCCCCAGCGCTTTTGCAACGCACAGACCCTTTACCACCCAAGCCAGCGGTGCAGCTCACTGCAACACTTCAGTTGCCGAATGGAACCACCCTGGAAGTCCCCATCACGATTGATTCTGGTAGCAACGCAGATTTTGTGGGGACGCACTTTGTCAAGCAGCATCGCATAGCGCTTCTGCCAGCGACAACACCTCTGAACGTAGTCACGGTGGATGGCAGGAAATTGCTAGGAGGACAAGTTGTGCAACAGACGCCTCCCATGGTGATGAGGATTGGAAATCATCGAGAAGTCATCAGCTTCAATGTCACCCGCCTTTCAGACACGCCTATAGTATTAGGCATGAGTTGGCTGGAGAGACACAGTCCTGCTGTAGCGTGGTACCAACGGCAGATCACCTTTTGCTCATCGTACTGTGCTCAACATTGCATCCAGTCCAGCCAGGAGGAGGGAGCTGAGCAGCAGTTGCAACTTGGCATGGTGCAGGCAGTACCCCGCAAGTACGAGGGGTTCCTGGAGGTTTTCTGCGAGAAGGAAGCTGACCAGTTGCCGCCCCACAGGCCTTATGATTGTGCCATCGACCTGGTGCCAGGGGCGCAGTTGCCGACTGCAAAGCTGTATTCCATGTCTGAGGACGAGATGCAAGAACTCAGGGAGTTCATAGAGCACAATTTGAAGCGCGGATTCATCCGAGAATCGAAAGCGGTGGGGGGCAGTCCTGTTTTCTTTGTAAAGAAAAAGGACACGCCCCAAAAAAGACTCATTGTGGACTATCGATTCATAAACAGTAAGACCAAACCCAAGGCCTTCCCCATGCCCAAGATAGATGATCTCCTGGCAACCGTAAGGAAGGGGAAGATCTTCACCAAATTGGATCTGCGTGGAGCGTATAACCTCATACGCATCCGGGAGGGCGATGAGTGGAAGACGGCCATGTTCACGCCTCTGGGCACGTACGAATACAGAGTGATGCCATTTGGTCTCCAAAATGGATCTCACGTCTTTCAAGCATTTATGCATCACGTGCTAGCGGGACTTCTCTACAAGAAATGCGTGTGTTTCCTCGACGACATCCTGATCTTTTCGGAAACGGAGGAGGCCCATGAGAAGGACGTAAAGGAAGTCCTGCAGAGACTACGGGAGAACAAGCTCTACGCCAAGTTAGAGAAGTGCCAGTTTGATGTGACGGACGTGGATTTCCTAGGCTACAAGCTGTCCGACAAGGGGTTGGCCATGGACAGCGCCAAGGTCCGCGCGGTGTTGGACTGGAAGAGCCCTCGCAATCGGAAGGAAGTCCAAAGATTCATCGGCTTCGCCAACTTCTACCGCAAATTCATCAGAGGTTTTGCAAAGGAGACGGCAGCGATCACGGACACTCTCAGTTCCAAGAAAAAGAGGTTCGTGTGGACGGAACAGGCGGAGCGCTCTTTTCAGAAGCTTAAAAGCCTTTTCGCCTCCGAGGAGCAGCTGCTGCACGTGAATCCAGGCAAGCCCATACGAGTAGAGACCGACGCGTCAGACAGAGCGGTTGGAGCCGTACTCCTGCAAGAAGATCCACATGGAAACTGGAGACCCGGTGCCTTTTACTCCAGAAAGCTCAGCAAAGCGGAGCAAAACTACACCATATGGGACAGGGAGCTGTTAGCCATTCACGCAGCGTTCAAAGCGTGGCGACATTTCCTCATTGGAGCCAAGCACACAGTGCAGGTCCGCACGGATCACAAGAATTTAGAGTATTGGCGCACGGCGAAACTCCAGAGCCAAAGACACATGCGCTGGGCAGAGTTCTTCGCGGATTTCGACTTCAGGATAGAGTATGTCCCAGGGGACTCCAACGTTATAGCCGATGCGCTCTCCAGGAAACCGCAATATCTTGAGGAAGCGGCGCCAATAGCAGCCAGGCACATTTTTGCACCGCAGGCGTGGGCGTGCGCTGCCATCGCTGTCGACCTGGACGCAGTGCGACGCGCGTTGCAGGTAGATCAGTTTGCACAATCCAAAATAGAGGAGCTGCGTAGGGGTTCGCTGAGAGACGATGAGTTCCAGTTACGCGACGGACTGTTAACTCACAAGGGTGCCCTCTACGTGCCGAGCGACGAGCTCCGAGCAAAGGTTCTGCAGCAGTTGCACGACGCTCCCAGTGCGGGCCATTTCGGCAGGGAGAAGACAATAGAACTGGTGGCCAGGGACTTTTGGTGGCCCCAGATGCGAGGAGAAGTAGCAGAGTACGTCGCCAGATGTGACACTTGTCAGAGGTCCAAGCCAGTACACCAGAAGCCGGCGGGCTTGCTGGAACCACTGGAAACACCACAGCAACCGTGGGAGAAGGTGGCGCTGGACTTCGTCACTGACCTGCCCAGTTCCAGAGGCAAGACGGCGGTACTGGTGGTGGTGGACTTGTTCACCAAGATGGCGCACTTCATTCCCTGCGCGAAGGTGGCGACGGCGGAACAGACCGCCAAGCTCTTCATCGACCACGTGTTCCGGGCGCATGGGCTGCCGCGGGCCATCCTGTCCGACAGGGGGCGCCAGTTTATTTCCAATTTTTGGCAGAAGCTCCTAGGTATCCTGCGCGTCAAGATCAACCTAGCGTCGGCAAGACATCCACAAACCAACGGCCAGGCCGAGAGGGTCAACGCGATCATGCAGCAGTACCTGAGATGTTATGCAAATCAGCGACCCACAGCTTGGGTGGACTACCTACCGATGGCGGAGTTTGCCTACAACAACACGAAGCATGCGTCGACGGGGGTGACGCCGTTCTTCGCGAACAATGGACGTCATCCCAGGACCTTCCCGGGGTTCGTAGCACCAAGAGAGGGGGAGCCGCAAGAGGCCGACCAGTTCGCTGCAGAACTACAAGAGGTGCACGAGGAGCTGCGGAGACATTTGGAGCTAGCCAAACAAGCATATAAGGTGCAGGCAGACAAAGGCAGAAGATTGGGAGAGGACATCCAGGTGGGGGACTGGGTGTGGTTAGCGGCCCAGGCGATGCCAACCAAGTCGTTGGCCAAGAAGAAGCTAGGGCACAGGCAGCTAGGACCATACCAGGTGGAGGCTAAGATCAACCCCGTGGCTTTTCGACTGGCCCTCCCCGAAGGTTCCAGAGTCCACCCGGTTTTTCATAGGTCGGTGCTCACTCCCTACAAGGCCCCGCACAGGTTTCAGGAGTCTGAAACAGTACCGCAGCCACGCACAGAGTCACCTAGGAGGGAGGGATCGCCTAAGGTCGAACCACTCAACGAGGTCACAGAGATCCTGGACTCGAGATGGGGGGAAGAGGGAATAGAATACTTTCTAGTCAGAGAGGGTGCACCAGTCAGTGCCAGTGGGTGGGTGCCGGACTACGCTTTAGACGAACCTCTTTTAAAGGACGAGTTCCATGCCCTTTTCCCACATAGACCCATGCCAGCCGAGTACTTCGATGACTGGCTCTTTACCCCCACATGTTCAGGCAGCACTTTCCACGGCTTTTCTTCAGCCGAGGAAAGAACGCCGAACTCAAACTCGCCCAGGGGATCGTGTTCGGGGGTGGACACAGAGCCCTCTTATTGGTGGGATGAGCAACCAGAGGAAGCCTGGCGCAAGAAATGGCTGAAGGGGCCTTGGCAGGCAGCACCAAACGAAGTAGCAATGGAAGAGGGAACTGCGAACATGTTGGGTGAAGAACCCGAATTCGAACACACGTACACCGAGCTGCCAGCAGAGGTCATGGACGTAGCCGACCTGTATCCTGCATCTACCTCCGAGGAGCTGCAGTTCCCACAACCCGCACCCGATGGGGGGGAGGGGGGAAGGGGGGGCTTCGAGGGGGGGATGGATGTCAGGGGTTCAGGGAGAGAGGCGCAGAGGAGGGAGGAGACCGAGAGTGAGGGAGAAGGATTCCAGCCTGACGAGGAAGAGGACGACAATGACCCGAGATGGTCCATGAGTCCGTCCAGTGGATCGGAGGATTCCCAAAAGGGAGCCCCCCTGGTCAAGCCAAGGGGAGCCCAAGGGGGAAGCAGTCAGGAGCAGGGGAACGTAGGGGGAACCGCCAGTGGGAGTTGGAGATCGAGACCTGCTTCTCCACCGGAACGGAGTGAAGAGGGTGGAGTTACCAGTGTGTCGGGAGGAACAGAACAAGGAGCAGAGGGGGGAAGGAGATCGGGGCAAGACGTCCTGCCGGAAGGGGCGGAAAGCAGTACCGGGAGCAGTGTGGCTGTTGAAAGGAAGGTGAGGAGCAACGTACGCGCGCCAAGTTCAAATGTGGAGGCGCGCGGAAGTGGGGAGAGCTCTGGGGAGGAGCCTGGTGCTAAAGCACGAAGGAGGGGGCAGCAGGCAGGAGAAGACTCAGCCTCTGGGGAGTCCCGGAAAGAGGGAACACAGGGGGGCAGGAAGACCCTGCGGAAAAGGAAGGAGAGGAAAAGGTGGAGCAGCACAAGCCTCTTAAATTGGTGCAGGGGAGGGACGGACTCAGAGGGGACTTCTAACATCTAAGGGTAACAGATGTGGAGCCACGGAGTTTGGATGTAATGACGACAATGATCTTCAATAAAACCTTTTGTATATAACTTGGACTGGACTTTGGTCTCTTGTGAGCTGGGACCCAGGGTGGCTCTGACACATATATCCACTGGTGTGCACCCTGCATATGCATATCTCCTTTTTAAGTGAAATATCTTTACTTTTAAACAAATCAGTGCTTCTTCTTTTTTTTTAATGGAATGACATTCCTTAAAGAAACAGTATCACTGAGTGCACTGGTCTCAAGTGCTTGGCAGCTGCCCGCCCAGAATTCTCATGCTTCAGTTAAACCCTGGAGAAAGACTGTGTGAGTTAACTCCTCCCATGGGAATTCATTGAAGTCAGGAAGTGCAAGCAGATGCGGAGGCTACACAGTATTGGAAAATGCTTAGCGGGGAGAGAAACCACTCGCACGAGCCTCTGGCCCTTTGCAATGCTAAAGAAAGCTCAATCTTGCTCCCAGCAAAAGAATAATGAAATTCTAAAGTGCCCTTCAAAAGACGCAGGAAAATAGAAGCCTCTTTCATTGATGAGGAAGAAATTGTTAAACTACAGTTCTTGTTCTGCTTACACTTAACTTTATAAAGAGTTATTACAAGAAGAACAGTAGTGCTCCGACATTAGAAAAGCCTCTGTTGGCTCTTATCTTCCTGGTGACTAGAAGATGTCGAGTAATATCAGGCTACGTGGGCAGATCTGAAGTAGTTTGCTTGCCAGCTACTGGAAAAATGGATTTTGTGGCTACATCAAACTTAACAACCCTAAAGTTGCATGAGTTCTATACAGTGGTACCTCGGATTAAGAACTTAATTCGTTCTGGAGGTCTGTTCTTAACCTGAAGCACCACTTTAGCTAATGGGGCCTCCTGCTGCGGCCGCGCCGCCGGAGAACGATTTCTGTTCTCATCCTGAAGCAAAGTTCTTTACCCGAGGTACTATTTCTGGGTTAGTGGAGTCTGTAACCTGAAGTTTATGTAACCCGAGGTACCACTGTAAAGCCAAATGTCTAGATTGTTTAAGGCTGCCAAATGCAAAGAGCTACTGCTTTGGGGGGAAACTGCAGGTTTTGTTCAGGGAGTGTGATGTGCCTATTTGAGCTCACCAGCATTTTAAAGCTTCTTGTTTTTTTTAAAAAACGCCTCATTTAAAAGAATCCTGTTTAAAATACACCAAAATGTACTAGCATCTTGATGCTCATTCTGGAGGTTACACCCATAGAGGTTACATCTGGAGCTTACACACCTATTATTCCAGGTGGTAAGCAAACTGCTCTGTAGTCACTATTTGAGCTCCACCCCTCTGCCCCTTTCCTGAGAAATCTCTATGTGGGACAAGAAGCTACAGTTAGAACTGGATATGGAACAACTGACTGGTTCAAAATTGGGAAAGGAGTACGACAAGGCTGCATTTTGTCTCCCTGCTTATTTAACTTATATGCAGAATTCATCATGCGAAAGGCTGGGCTGGATGAATCCCTAGCCGGAATTAAGATTGCCGGAAGAAATATCAACAACCTCAGATATGCAGATGACACAACCTTGATGGCAGAAAGTGAGGAGGAATTAAAGAACCTTTTATTGAGGGTTAAAGAGGAGAGTGCAAAATATGGTCTGAAGCTCAACATCAAAAAAACGAAGATCATGGCTACTGGTCCCATCACCTCCTGGCAAATAGAAGGGGAAGAAATGGAGGCAGTGAGAGATTTTACTTTCTTGGGCTCCATGATCACTGCAGATGGTGACAGCAGCCACGAAATTAAAAGACGCCTGCTTCTTGGGAGAAGGGCAATGACAGGCCTAGACAGCATCTTGAGAAGTAGAGACATCACCTTGCCAACAAAGGTCCGTATAGTTAAAGCTATGGTTTTCCCAGTAGTGATGTACGGAAGTGAGAGCTGGACCATAAAGAAGGCTGATCGCCGAAGAATTGATGCTTTTGAATTATGGTGCTGGAGGAGACTCTTGAGAGTCCCATGGACTGCAAGAAGATCAAACTTCTCCATTCTGAAGGAAATCAGCCCTGAGTGCTCACTGGAAGGACAGATTGTGAAGCTGAGGCTCCAGTACTTTGGCCACCTCATGAGAAGAGAAGACTCCCTGGAGAAGACCCTGATGTTGGGAAAGATGGAGGGCACAAGGAGAAGGGGGCGACAGAGGACGAGATGGTTGGATAGTGTTTTCGAGGTTACCAGCATGAGTCTGACCAAGCTGCGGGGGGCAGTGGAGGACAGGAGTGCCTGGCGTTCTCTGGTCCATGGGGTCACGAAGAGTCGGACACGACTAAACGACTAAACAACAACCTCTGCCCCTTAAGTTCCACATGTGGCTCTGAATCGGGTTAGAGATACTGCCATGTGCTGACCAAGATCCCAGCGTCATCCACCCAGGAATATACAGAGGACTGTCCCTGTACTGGAATGTGGCTATTCCTTGAAGGAATTAGTAAGAGATGAGGACAAGTGTTTTACTATGTCCCTTGAAGACCCAAGTCTGCTCTCCATAAAATTTTCAGGGACACACAAGGCTTCAGCATGTGGCCATTGGCATGGTCTACTTGGCTTCTGAAACCATAGACCCTTCCTTTATTTGTTCTGGTCCAAGCACTGGCAACGAAAGACCTTCTCCCAGATGTTCCAGTATACCTGCCTGCTTCCACATCACATTCAGATGTTTCTGGGAGGATGACTACAAGAGATTGCACCATCTGAGGCAGAAGCCATCCACCCATGCACATAAGAACAAAAGGCAAGCCTGCTGGATCCAGCCAATGGCCATCCTGTCTTCACAGTGGCCAAACCGGATGCCTTGGGAAGCCTCTGCCCAACTGCAGTTCTCAGCAGCTGAATTCAGAGGCACAATGCCTCTGGCAATGAAGGTAAAATATATCTCTTCCTCTTCCCCCACTCCCAGCAGCGGGCAAACAGTGACTCTTCTTTAAGCTACTCAACAACTTCAAATAACTGGAGTGCAAGGGTCATAAAACTTGCCTGAGAGAATTTTGAGTGGAAACAGAATATCGGGTTTGGTATAAGATGATTAATGTATCAGTTCAGTTACATAACCTTTGTTAGCCAGAGCCACTGAAAAAGTAACATGAGGAAAAGACACTGTGTTTGGAAGAAATACAGTGGTACCTCAGGTTAAGTACTTGATTTGTTCCGGAGGTCCGTTCTTAACCTGAAGCTGTTCTTAACCTGAAGCACCACTTTAGCTAATGGGGCCTCTGCTGCCGCCGCGCCACCAGAGCACGATTTCTGTTCTCATCCTGAAGCAAAGTTCTTAACCTGAAGCACTATTTCTGGGTTAGCGGAGTCTGTAACCTGAAGCGTATGTAACCCGAGGTACCACTGTAGTGTGTTAAATGTACATTTGTCAAATCAGAGGCCTAATTACTTTCCTAGATCAGCACAGTTGCATTTGAAGGGAAACTTTACTCATGGAAACCGTGAAGGCCAATAGTTTGAATTTTCAGAGTATGCACAGGGTTTTGAGGGGGTTTCTACATCAACATATCCAGAAATGCCTTTGCTTGCTCCTCACAATACAGACAGCAAGACTTATGGGAGAGCTGCAAAGAATAAACACGCACAGTTTTTAGCTTTCAACTGCTAATCCAATGCCACTGTATTAGCATCGTATCTTAAAATACTGCACATCTAAATTTACACAGAGGGAGGAGCAATGCCACTTTTTGCACGGTACAAAAAGCATTTCACAATTCTTATTTCATGTCACTGAAGCAACCTTGCAAAGCAGGTTCAACTGAAGGGGTGTGAACATTGCCCAAGGCTCTCTGAAACCCTTCCAAAGGCCAAGAAAAGAACTGGACCTGAACCTTCTCCAAAGCTGAAGAAATCTATCCGCCGCAACACACTCAACCATAATGTGCCCCAATCCCCCTATTGCTTCATGGAGTGATGAATATTACGACAGTCTTCTTCATTTAAACTAGACTAACACAGACAACAAAATGATTTGTACTCCTTGGTAGGTTTGGAATAAACACCCACAAACTTATTTGTTGAATATATGATAGATAAGGCAATGATATGTACAATTTTACAATATGCAGAGGATTATATGTGCAAAGAAACTGGAGAAAGGAGCTGAAGGAAGTCCTGGGGGGGGGATAAAAAGGGGGAAAATGTAAATAGGTATATTGATTGATAATCTGGGTTTTTTGTGTGTGTGTGTTTGTGTGTACACACACACACACACACTAGACTAACACATGTGTTGGCAGGAGGGTGGGGGAGGGAGGAGAGAAGCTCCTTTTCTCTGTGGGCAATGTGTATTAAGTGGCCAGGCCAGGATTAATAACAATTGTCCCAACTCAGTTCTAATCTTGCAAAGGAAGTATTGACCCTGAATGGCAAATACACACAGCTAGCTCATTGGAGTCCCAATGAGTCCTGCAGAAAAATCATCCAGATACACAGCACTGCTGCATACAAATCTTCCTTGTTGTTGTTGTTGTTGTTGTTGTTGTTGTGGAGTGGGAGTTACTTATTGCTATTTATTCAATTTATAGCCTGTATTGTTTGCGTACCTAAATAGTAGCTTATGGGCTTGCTCAGCTAATTTCATGGCAGTTGAGGGGAGCCCATACAGGGTATAAGGGTAAAATCAAGCAGTTGATAAGGTCTGCAGCCCTTGTCACCAGCAAAACACCACCTGTAGTTTTTCACCATGGACCCTGGGCAGATTATTGTGGGGGAGCAAGCTGGTTTCATCAGACCACTCAAGGATTCCATTCAGTTGAATTTTCACTGAGATCATGAAGCGAGCACAGCAAAAATCCAACATATCAGCTTCAAGGGTTCATTATGGGCCGAGGCTAAAGGCAACAGAAAAACAGATCCTATCTTAAATTAACAACACAAGCTGCCCATTAGAAACCTATTCTGGCAGCTCTTCCCAAATTCTCTTGGTCTTCTGTGCTTTCTTGTCCAGATCCTGCATATCTAGCAGGATTTGGTATCCCAACATGACCCGATTAATACCCAGAGATACATGAATGTTAAATTCACTCTGAAGAGTTATATGTATTCATTTAGGTTGTAGGCTAATGTCATCTGAGCTTATGTTTGCAGTGCTAAAGGCTTCCTTTGTATCACATCAGCAGCAATGCCCTTTTATAGAACCATCTACCAACGCCTTTGCCTTCCAAATGACAAAATCTCCCTTGCCCTTCACAGAAAGAAGGGGGAAAAAACCCTCTGTAAGTTGTATAATTAACTCATATCAAGAGATGCATGTGATTGGCTGGGAGGTTTCCAAATTCCTGCCAAAATTAAAAACAGTTAATGTCAACTTCTCTTGAGTTTCTTCACCAACCTGCTGGTGTTGCCGGACTACAACTCCCATCACCCCTAAACACTGGCCATTCCGGCTGGAGCTGAAGGGAACTGAACATTCAGAAGGTGCCGGGTTAGGGGAAGTATCTGCTCCACCCATTCTCTCTCTCCCCCCCCCCAAATAAAAGCTTCCAGTTGTTGTGTGATCACACAGAATGGACCTTGTTTTAGCAGCTCTGTAAAATCAAACTTCCATGTACATTATCAATATTGCAAGATGGTTCTGTACCTAAAACAAAGGGTAGTTAACCTTTTTTGAAAGGGGGGGGGGAGTAGGATCTGAGAACTTCAGGCAGCTTTGACCAACCTTCAGGGACCCACATGCCTCTTGGATGCAACTACCCCACACTCTCTTGCAATAACATAGCCCCCCACCATGCAGATCAGCTGAGGTTATGACCCTTCCCCCAGTTGTTGTGGGCTACTTGATGAGAGTCCCATGGACTGCAAGAAGATAAAACCTATCCATTCTGAAGGAAATCAGCCCTGAGTGCTCACTGGAAGGACAGATCCTGAAGCTGAGGCTCCAATACTTTGGCCACCTCATGAGAAGAGAAGACTCCCTGGAGAAGACCATGATGCTGGGAAAGATTGAGGACACAAGGGAAGGGGTCGACAGAGGATGAGATGGTTGGACAGTGTTCTCGAAGCTACCAGCATGAGTTTGACCAAACTGCGGGAGGCAGTGGAAGACAGGAGTGCCTGGAGTGCTCTGGTCCAGGGGGTCACGAAAAGAACGACGATGTGATGACTAGGGACAGGGCAATTTGCATCCTCATTAGGGTGTTGGGTTCTGCCCCTCACTGCTGGGTCAATTTTTGCCCTGCCCCACCAACGAAATTGGTGGGGCATCGGAGGTCAGAAAAAATTGCTCATGGGGCCAGACCAGGCTCCCAAACTAGGGTTAGCCACCTGCAACCTACAGGAACAATTTGCAAGTGACTTGCATTGATACAAGCAGGATGAATTCAGATGAAATCATTTGGGTTCAATTTGTTTAAAAGCAGCAACAATTTGGAAAACTATTTCCAGAGGTTTGCTCTAGTGAGATGGCACCTTCTTGATTTGCTTCTTCCCACTAGTATTGTAAATCAAGATAGATCAGCAGGTTATGCCAGTGTCGCCTGGGATTTATGTTTTCTCGACAGGGAGGGTAAAGTGTAGCAAAAGCCCACGCCAGTGAAGCTCACATTCACACAATTCTTTCAGTTAAGCTCATGTCGCCAGGAACATATGCACAACAGGAAGGGGGTCATGTCAAAACTCGTAAATCTTTGTTGGAACAAGAATTCTGCCTGGTTGGCAACAGCCCCATTTCAGTCCTGATCTCATCAATGTCTGCAGCTCCCATAGCACTTTGTCATTTACGGCATGTAAACAAAAGTCAGCGGGCTTTAGGACCCAGAAGAGGCACTGACTTCACCCCAGCAGGACAAAGGCTTTTTATGCTTTTCAGCTGCTTGTTATAGAACTAGAGATCAGCCTCAAATACTCTCTCTCTCTCTTTTTTAAAGCAGCTTTCCCCTCACCCCATAAAAGAAAGAAAACTCTCCTTTAGTGCAAGATACTCATAAGCTTAGTGCAGCCCACAAAACTGCAACTCTGCATGCTTTTAGGCTGTTTAAATCCACAAAGTCAATGGGATTTAAAACAATTCACTGCACAGCATTTCAATCTATCCTAAAGAATAAATGCTTCTTCTAAGGGTGCCCCACTATTACAGTTGGGACAGAGTTCTGCAGCCAGAATTATAAATATATTGTCTCAAGAATCATCATCAGCTTCACTTTTTAAGCCTTTTAATGCTTTTTTAAATCCAGGTCCAGGATTCATTACACCTCAAAAAAATGCAAAGAGCATTTGTGAGTGTAGTCATAGAATTTTTTTAATACTTTACATTAAAAAAAACCACCTGCATATACAGCTTATATAATTTTAATGTAAACTACACAGGTCTTCTCTTTTTAACCAGGTTGATTTAGTAGTGTGTGTGTGTGTGTGTGTGTGTGTGTGTGTGTGTTTTAAGAGTCTTTAGTACCACTGTAAAAAAAAAAATAATTGTAAAGGGGAAGGGAAAAGGTGTTCTCCGAAACAGAAGTACAAATTATTCTTACACAGGCCTACAAGTTGCCCTGTGAAAATAAGTGTACTGCTATTTTAAATGAGCCCAAAAGAGTGCACTTAGTACTATATTTTTTTAAAAAAAACTTTTAAAAAGACAAGTAAATGTCACAAGACGTTGTTCCTACTTGTATTTTGAAGGCAACCAAAAGGAAGTTACAGTGGTTTTACTTCTTTGTAAATCAGTAACACAGAAAACAAAGTTGGCACAATCGAGTCAAAATTAAACATTTTCAAGCCCCCTCTTGATCACCAACTGGTGAAAGTGATTTAGGTGCTTAAATCATGACATCACCAGGGGTGTTTTCGAAGTGTTTTGCTGGAAAGTGCTTAGTTGATTTGTGCTCAGAATGAGGTTTGAGGTTCCAAGAGGGCATTTTGCAATGCTACAGTGTTCAGATGGAAGATCAGCAAGTGCATAAAGTGTTCAAAATTAAAATAAACAAAACAAAACAAAAACATCCTGGTTTGTGCAAAGTAGGCTCTTTTTTCTTTTTTTGCAAAGGAAGATAATTTATTTAAATAAACCACAGGGAAGCATTTGCTGACTCAAAAAGTAAGGGGAGGGGAGGGGAAGCAAGAGGGCGAGCAGGCACCAGGCTTATGAAAATTGTCAACCCATGTCCCTCTTCCCCTGCTCCACCCCCAAAACTCATTCTGCTGCCTCTCCATACCTCCAAACTCCTTTCTTAAAAAACCATCACAAGAACAAACACTGAGGGAACAGAGGCAGGCGAGAGAATAGGCCACAATTTCCCCAAACTGAAATATAACAAGTCTCAAGAGAGACTGCGGCCCAGTCCAGTGTTAAATAAGTCACACTATTTCAGTATTCCGGTTTAAACGAGAGAATATTTTATATGTACACACAGCAGAGATCCCTCCCCTCGGAAAACCACCACCCTCCTCCCCTTTTCAAAGCCTCAAGGAAAATACGAATTCACAGCAGGAGATTTGGGCGTGGGAGGGCGGGGAGAGAACGAATCTGTCCAGCACAATGTCTCTTTGTAGAGTTACTATCCATTCAGTCCTGGGTGGGGAGACACCTCAATAGTCTTACTATAGCCTCCATCACAATGGCTCGAGAAATGGATTCCCATATTTGGCTTGGCGATGGGTTTGCCTCCTCCCCAGCAAGGAAAGAAAGAAAGGATGGAAGGAGCCCGGTACATTCAAGTCTCACAGTAGCCCTTTTGGAAGGCGGGGAGAGTCGCTGCCTCTCAGTGTCAGCAAACAGGGCGATGCCTTGGCGAGGGGTGCGCCCTCTGCGAAGATGATCAAGGCCTCTCCGTGTCCCGTGGGGGGGTTCACACATGCTCCCGCGCCCCCTTCTAGAAGCATGCATTCCGACGGCACCCACCCATCTCTCCCCCCGGGTTTGTCCTGCGCGCGGCTCTCGGCTTTCCAGCGCGCCCCTCCAGAAAACTGCCCCTTCTTTGCGCCTTTTTGCGCGCGCCATTATAGCACCTTGCAGCAATTGATGCAGCCGTTCTGGGTGCCGTAGCGCTTCTGCAAGGCGGCTCGCGTGGCCGTCTCGAAAACCTCCCGCACGCCTTCCTTGGTCTTGGCTGAGCACTCGAGGTAATCGTAAGCTTGGATGCGGATGGCCATGGCGCGGCCGTCGTCGGTGCGCACCGGCTCCTGCTTCATGCGCGCCAGCTCGTTGCGCACGTGCTCGTCGTTGCGCAGGTCCTTCTTGTTGGCCACCAGGATGATGGGCACGTTGGGGCAGAAGTGCTTCACCTCGGGCACCCACTTCTCCGGTATGTTCTCCAGGGAGTCGGGGCTGTCAACCGAGAAGCACATGAGGATAACGTCCGTGTCCGGGTAGGAGAGCGGGCGCAGGCGGTCGTAGTCTTCCTGGCCGGCCGTGTCCCACAGCGCCAGCTCCACCTGCTTGCCGTCCACCTCGATGTCGGCCACGTAGTTCTCGAAGACGGTGGGCACGTACACCTCGGGGAACTCGTCCTTGCTGAAGACGATCAGCAGGCACGTCTTGCCGCACGCCCCGTCGCCCACCACCACCAGCTTCTTGCGGATCGCCGCCATGGCTAGCTGCGCCAAGCCCGCGCGATTATACTGCTCCAGCAGGGAAACCGCGGCGACCCCTTCCCTGCGATCGGCAGCAGCCGTCTGCTCGCGCCTTCTGCAGGGCACCGTCGCGAACCGACGCCGGGAGAGAGGCCGACGGGGCCGGGAGGATCTCGCCTGCGGGCTCCGGCCTTGCCGCGGGAACCGCCCACTTCGCCACGTCCAGGCGGGGCAGGTCTCTCGGCGGCTCTCCTCCACCGGCTTCTTCTTCCGACGCGCCGTCGAGGTGCTCTTTTCTGCTCCAAATCTGGACCGGCGGCCTTTTTCGTCGCCGCCTGTTGTCCGACGGCTCCGGAGAAAGGGATCAGTGGAGGCAGGCAGGCAAACCCTCGCAGGAAGGAATCCGACGCAGCTTTGCTTTGCCGAGCCTCCGGGCCGCGATCTGTTCTGCAACAACGACGCGCGCGCCTCGCCCTCTGCGCCTTCCAACAAGCGACTGCTCCCGTCGACTTTATTCCATGGCGCCGCGGCAACTCGGGCTGTGGTATTTAAAGGCGCCGGCTACTTTCTTAATATAGCTGGCCAATGGCGACGGAGAGGGTGAGGTCATCCTTTCCCGGGAAGCCCGCGATTGGCGGCGGGGACTGCAGGCGCTTGGGCGGGGCCAAGTGCCGAGTGACTGACAGCCAACAATGGGAAGAGGGCGGAGCCCTTTCTGCTCCAGAGTGAGGCGCTGAGATTTGCAAGGAGGGGTTTTTGCAGGATGGGGAGGGATCCGGCAGAGCTAGAAGCGGAGACGGCTTCCACCTTTGTGTTTCTAACCTCTCCCGTCCCTTAGGAAGCGCCCCCAGTTCCGACGAGCTCTCCGCAGGGCTGGAGAGTTTTCTTCCAACTTTTCTCCACGGTAAAGACATTTTTGCCCCTCTGATGCAGCAATGAAACTGCTAAATGAAACTGTTAGCATTTCAACTGCTAGCAATGAAACTTTAGCATTTGCAAAGCTAAAGTGGGGTACGGTGTGGTTTCAAATTGGATGGGGAGGGACTCTCTGTTTAGATTCTGACATTGCAGGGCGTTGGGGTTCCTTCCAATTCTATTATTCTTTGCTTGAGAGGTGCGCGGCAGCTGTTGCTCCATCATTCAGAAAAAGGGTCGTGGAATGTTGCTCAGTTCTCCATAAGCTGTTTTCCAAACACCTCTCGCTGTGTGTGTGTGTATTTGTACACAAGCTGCAACTGGTCACTTGTTGCCAGGCACAACATCGCCGAAGTCAAGGAGGTGGCTCTGAAACTGCCCAGTGGAAGGGAATGAAACTGCTGTGGCGTAAGCGGTTCGTTGGCAACTGGGATTTATTGAGCCGTTTGACAGGTTGGTGAATCGCTCATAGGTTCTGCTCTCTGCCAAACACACAACTTCATCATCATCTTGTCCTGTCATTTTCTTTTGTTCTGCAAGTGTCAGAGCTGATGGCAAGGGGGTGGGAGAGAAGCAACATTTCCAGGAAAGCGATTGTGTCCCAATAAGAACCTAAACCTACAAGAGCAACAAAAATACCCCCCCCACACACACAATAGGATTAAGTCCATCATTTTGCAGCCCATGTGGCTTCATTTAGAACACGGAATTGCAATGAAACATCCCCCTCCCCAACTCTTCTGCCCTCATGAGCAGCAAAACCTGTGGCAGGGGCACACACTCCTGTCACCAGATATCATCACTGCAAACCACAGAGCAGTGATAACCATGAAAGATGTGACAAAATGAAACTCAGCTGTTTGCTTATTATTTCCAGAGAGGTCAGGCTGAGGAAAGGAGTTTCCAAATTTTATTTTTATTTTTTTACAGTGCCAGAAAAGAATATGTTTCTTGAAGAATGACTAAGCCTTAAAACAAACAAACAATCTGAAAACCTCCACCCCCACTATTTTACAGTTAGTCGGCATTACTATTTATTTATTTATTTATTTAGCAGGAAATTAATATTTAGTTAGTTAGTTGGGTTTTTTTATACCGCCTTATACTCGTAGATCTCAGGGCGGTTCTACTAAACAATTGGTGAAAGTGTGTGATTCAGTGTTTGGGTTTTGGGGGGGGGTGTATGTTGTCTCCATAAGTTTTCAAGCAGCTTACAGGTTTGCAAATCACAAAAAACCCTAACTGAAACATAAAGCCACAGTGTGTTAAAAGTTATTTATCTCATATAATACACTAAGCATAAAATAAAAATTAATTTTAAAAATCAAAAGATACTGTCCAAAGCTCCATTGAAACAGATCAGTCGTCCATCTCTTTCTAATGGCAAAGAAGAAAGTAGACTCCTGAACCTCATTTTGGAGCTCATTTACTAGCCCAAAAGGCGTCACTGTAAAGTTTCTAGTCCTCAAATGTGTCCTGACATAATAAAGTTGGAATAAGTGGGACTTTCTCCCAGGTATATCTGCTGTACAACAGAGTGAGGGGTGGGGGAGACCTCTAGATGTTGCTGGATTGGCTCCCAGTACGTTTCCGAGCACAATTCAAGTGTTGGTGCTGACCTTTAAAGCCCTAAATGGCCTCGGTCCTGTATACCTGAAGGAGCGTCTCCACCCCCATCGTTCTGCCCAGACACTGAGATCCAGCACCGAGGGTGGTTCCCTCATTGAGAGAAGTGAGGTTACAGGGAACCAGACAGAGGGCCTTCTCGGTAGTGGCGCCCACCCTGTGGAACGCCCTCCCTTCAGATGTGAAGGAAATAAGTAGCTTTAAAAGACATCTGAAGGCAGCCTTGTTTAGGGAAGTTTTTAATATTTAATGCTGTATTGTTTTTAACACTCGATTGGAAGCCGCCCAGAGTGGCTGGGGAAACTCAGCCAGATGGGCGGGGTATAAATAAATTATTATTATTATTACTACTACTACTACTACTACTACTACTACTACTGCTACTACTACTACAAAGCAATAAAGGGCCTGGCTGTCTCCTGCCTTTAGCTGCCCTCTTGCCAGCAACTGCAACTCAGGTAAAGCCTTCCCTTCCACTTTCTCTCTGCAGCAAAAAAATATAAAGGGTCCCTTGCTGAATTTCTGCGTGTCAGTCTGCACATAAAGACACAGAGGCATGGCAGGTGGGGGGGGGGAATCAGCAAACCTACCTGTAAAGATTATTCTGTTCCTAAGAAATCAACCAGCTGATCCGTTTACTGTGCAGGTGTTGTTATTATTAAGACCATCACAGATCATGCCTCATTTTCAAAGATAACTTTGCCTGCTTATGGGAAACCACGAACCGTAGCTCAGTTGGGACTGAGACTCTTAATCTCACATTGGGAGAAGATTCCTGCATTCCAGGGGGTTGGACTAGATGATCCTTGGGATTCCTTGCAAATCTGCAATTCCATTAGTCTGAGATTCTGTGATCCAGCATGTTTTCATGTAGTCTTACTTAAGCTAGAAGTATACAAGAGGAGTTAATACTGTTGATTTTTGTTGGAGTTTACTGCCATCTTGTGGTCTTATGATTTTATATACAGTATAAGTTGGAAACCGCCCAGAGTTGCTGGGGCAACCCAGTCGGAGAAGCTGGGTACAAGTTTGATGATGATGATAATGTCTGGCCTGATGTGAGAAATTGCAGGAACATTGGAAGCTGCCTTATAATTGAATCAGTGCAGCAGGCATCTAACTCAATTTTGTCTATACCAGCAGGCATGCAGGTGGCGCTGTGGTTTAAACCACTCTTGGGCTTGCCGATGAGAAGGTTGCTGGTTCGAATCCCCGCGATGGGGTGAGCTCCCGTTGCTCGGTCCCAGCTCCTGCCAACCTAGCAATTCAAAAGCATATCAGCATGAGTAGATAAATAGGTATCGCTGTGGTGGGAAGGGAAATGGTATTTCCGTGCGCTCTGGGTCTCGTCACCAGTGCTTTTTTTCCCCTAAAAATATATATATATATATATATTTAGGGGTACTCTCATTTTCCTACTCATATTGAAATACTGCCCCTCAATGATGTCAAACTTAGAGTCACAAAATGTTTAGGGGTATGTGTATCCCTGCGTCCCCCCTGAAAAAAAGCCCTGGAAGAACGGTAATAAAATGAATAAATACACAAGGGGTGATTTCTGGTTTTCCACCATTCAGTAATATAGGACCAAAGAGGCAGAGAGGTAGATTAACTAGCTAATGCTTAGCAGGTGCAGGAACAACGGAAGCTTGAATATAAAGCAATAAATTTCATTTTATACATTTGTAAAAAGCTGAACATGGATTAAAAGCCATATAAGCAAATTTAGTAGTGTCAGTTGAGAGCAGTGTCAGTTGAGTGCTGGTGGTTGCTAGGTTGTGGAGGTCCTTGTGACACGCCCTTCATTGTGACACCTCCCTCTGCTGGCTCCTTGGTCACTAGGGCTCTAGGGGCATAGTGATCTCCTTTGGTTTGATCATTCAGCAATTGAGAGAGAAGTGGATGGAGATGTAAGTAGACTTTCTCGTCAGCATCTGCATTCTGTGCTGGTAATGCTCCATGACAGTCTTAGGGAACATTTAAAATAGGGAGGTCCTAAGGAAAAGCAGGACATTCCAGGATCAAATTAGAAACTGGGGCAGCTTCTGTAAATCTGGGACTGTCCCTGGGAAATAGAGGCACTTGGGGGTCTGCTACCTGGCCTTTGACACCAGAGAGTTGTATTTTCAAGACTCGCCCTGTTGACATCCAATGCCCTTTTGTGTTTGGGGGGGGGGTTATTGGGCTGTTTTTGTTTTTATTATGCATTTTGTATTTTAATATTGTGATCTTATCCTGTGAACTGCCCTGACATCTGTGGGTATAGGACGGTATATATCACACACTTCCCTTCAATCTGCAACAGAAAACACTTTGTGTTTGATTCATATACTTTCTAAAGGGAAATACCGTATTTTTCGCCCTATAGGATGCACCGTCCCATAAGGCGCACCTAGTTTTTTTTGGGGGGGGGGAAATAAAGGGAAAAAAATTATTTCCCCCCCCCAGGCGCGGGGCTGGGGCGGGGGAGGCCCGAGCTTCCCCCGACCCCAGTCCCCAAACAGGCAGCTCTCTGCAAGCCGTGGGAGCCCAGGGCTGGCTCCCGCCGCTTGGGAAGAGGTCCGCGAAGCCTGGACGCGCTGAGCTCAGCGCACACAGGCTTCGGCATGCAGGCACCTCTCCGCAAGCGGCGGGAGCGCTCCCGCCGCTTGCGGAGAGGTCCGCGAAGCCTGGACACGCTGAGCTCAGCGCACGCAGGCTTCGGCATGCAAGCAACTCTCCGCAAGCAGCAGGAGCGCTCCGCTGCTTGCGGAGAGGTCCGCGAAGCCTGGAGAGCGAGAGGAGTCTGTGCGCACCGACTCCTCTCGCTCTCCAGGCTTCAGCGAAAGCCTGCATTCGCCCCATAGGACACACACACATTTCCCCTTCATTTTTTGAGGGGGAAAAGTGCGTCCTATAGGGCGAAAAATACGGTAATTGTTCAAAGCATGATGAACCTACCTGGACCCTGAGATCATCTTCTGATGATCTCAGGCAACACAAGAACGGGCTCCCCATCTATGGAATGCTCTCCCCAGGGAAGTTTGCCTGGCACCTTCATTATACACCTTTAGGCTCCAGGCAAAAAGGTTCCTTTTTAACCAGGCCTTTCGTCAATCTGATTGACATCCAATGCCCTTTTAAAATGTGTTGGGGCTGAACATGGATTAAAAGCCATATAAGGAAACATAGTAGTGTCAGTTGAGAGTAGTGTCAGTTGATTGCTGCTGGTTTCTAGGTTGTGGAGGTCCTTGTGACACGCCTTTCATTGTGACACCTCCCTCTGCTGGCTCCTTGGTCCCCAGGGCTCTAGAGGCATAGCGATCTCCTTTGGTTTGATCATTCAGTGAGTGAGAGAGAAGTGGATGGAGATGTAAATAGACTTTCTCATCATCATCTGCATTCTGTGCTGGTAACGCTCCATGAGAGTCTTAGGGAATATTTAAAATAGGGAGGTCCTAAGGAAAAGCAGGACATTCCGGGATCGCATTAGAAACTGGGACAGCTTCGGTAAATCTGGGACTGTCCCTGGGAAATAGGGGCACTTGTGGGGTCTGAAATTTCCCCTATTCCAAACTCAGTGCTTCTGATGCTACAGAAAGTCAGGGATCTCAGATCTCTGCCTTCATAAGAATGAAGCTCTTCCCTCAAAATCCTATCCTGGCCAGAAAACAGGAATCTCTTACCCAGTCCTTTTTTTCTATAAAAAAAGTGTTTAGGGGTACTCTCATTTTCTTACTCATATTGAAATATTGCCACTCAATGAGGCCAAACTTAGATTCACAAAATGTTTTGGGGTATGCATACCCCTGCGTCCCCCCAGGAAAAAAGCACTGCTTATCACAGTCCTCCATTCGCCAGAAGCGGTTTAGTCATGCTGGCCACATGACCCGGAAAAGCTGTCTGTGGACAAATGCCGGTACCCTCGGCCTGAGAACAGAGATGAGCACCGCACCCCATAGTTGAATTCAACTGTACTTAACCATTCAGGGATCCTTTACCTTTACCTTACCCTACACCTAGAACCACTAGGCTTCTCCTCTTGGTGTGTGAAAACTCAATAGGTACTGTGCGCACGTTTAGGATAATGGTTTAATTTTCTGAAATGGGGATGTTTACTCAGGTTAAATTACTATGTACTTTTATCATGGGTTTTTTTTCTCTGGCAGTAGCTCTCATGTGATTGGCTGACTTTGAGTTACATGACAGAGGCATTCCATTCTGTTGTGACTGTTATTCTAGTAGCTGTCGTTTTTACCTGTCTTTCTGCTTCTCTCTCTCTGTGTGAGGGAGAATGGCTGCTGAGGCAGACTTCTCGGGATACTGCTGAGGACAGTTTGTGCTATTGTGATCTGTCTGAAGTGAAAGAGACAGAGGAAGATCCCTCAATATCAATAAATAAAAAAATTAAAATTTAATAGGGAGAAACCTGTGCAGGAGCTCTCTGCAAGGAACAAAGTGAATAAGCACAAGATTGCAAATATGTTCTTTTCAGTTATATGTTTATGAAAGTTCTTTTTGAATATAGAGAGTCTGGACATTGTACAGTGGTACCTCGGGTTGCATACGCTTCAGGTTACATATGCTTCAGGTTACAGACTCTGCTAACCCAGAAATATGACCTCGGGTTAAGGACTTTGCTTCAGGATGAGAACAGAAATCGTGCAGCCGCGGCGCAGCGGCAGCAGGAGGCCCCATTAGCTAAAATGGTGCTTCAGGTTAAGAACAGTTTCCGGTTAAGAACAGACCTCCAGAACAAATTAAGTTCTTAACCCGAGGTACCACTGTATAGTCTTTAGAAAGAAGTTATCAATCACTTAGAAGAGCTATTTAGCTTCCTAGCTGTAAGCTACTCTGTTACTTTACATATCAACAAATACACACACACACACACACAGAGTGTGTATACACACACACACACACACACACACACACACACACAGAGTGTGTATACACACACACACACACACACACACACACACGAAAAACCGCCAGGCTCTGTCTAGTTGATGCTCTATTATTTTAATTATTGTTTAGGTCACCTGATAGGACAATATCCTTTGTTAGTAGCTTACAAACACATAATGGACAAAACACAAATCCAGTAAGAAACACAGTGTGAAACAGCATATGAAGCACAGCTTCAAACAATGCAATACAATAAAGGCAGAGAACTCTATAAAGTGCTTTCCTGGCATCACCTCTGGATTTTATAAAAATAAAAGATCCACTTGGCAACCCCTCATTTGCACATTATTCAGAGCATGGCGATAGAATTCTGGATTGCACTGCTTCAGCCTGCAGATTTGTAGCAGGGTGAGTCATATCTTTGAATGCTGCCTCATGTTAAGAGCGCAGAGAGAAAGGTTTTGAGTAGCTGGGAGCAGTTTGCTAAGGAAACATTCCTAAAGACGAACCTTCCTAAAGATGAACATTTTTTAGACAATGAGCATTTATAGAGTGGCAAAGGTAAAAGTTCTTCCTTTTTCAATCTAGCACCCTTTCCTGGTTTTTTTAAATGTATTTTTATTTTGTACTTTTCAAGTTTATACATTTCACTAATTTTATACATTTCACGAATTTTACAATCATTTTGACATTTCAAAACTTGACTTCTTTCCCCCTCTTTCTCTGGTTCCTTAAATTTGTTTTTAGTATCTTCTGCATATCCAAATTAACTTAATTTGCTCATTTATTCATCTTTAAATATATACTCTTATGAAACTGCATATTATTACAATAACCCTGCCAATGTTTTTATCTGTTTATAATATATCTGTAAATATTCAATAAACCATTTCCATTCTTTTATATATATAAAAATTGTTATCTTGATTTCTTATTCTTCCGGTATGCATATTCCATAAGTTTTTGTATCTACCCCTTTCTGGTTAATGCGTAGATCAACTCCTATTTACCAGCATAGCAAAAAGATTTGGGTCTGTTCCCATTTATTAAGCTAGGCGAATCAATATTTAATTTACACAATGTAATGCTAAATTCATGGCCTAAACTAGGAAAATACTAGGGTTGTTTTTTAAAAAAGTTTTTTTATTTATTAAAAAAAACCACTCTAGGTATAATAGGAAAATATATAGTATTCCTCCAAGCAATTGAGCACTGTCATGCAGAAACAATGCTTTCATCAATTCAGTTTTGTTCTGTACTTTTCACTGTTCCAGCAGTCCCTTCAGCGCATGACTTCTGACTTCAAAGACAAGGATTAGTAGGTCTGGTCAAAATTCTTCCCAGCAGTGTGCTTTGATATATCAGCCAAAGGGTTATAACACTGTCACAGCAGAGAATCTATGCAACCAGCCTCTTTGGCCCCCATAAAGGGAGCCAAGATTCTTGAGTTGTATTCTACCCAGGGAGTATATTGACTCAGTTAAAGAACCACTAGAGCTTTGTCATTAATTCAGGTGACTGAAAGGAATATATCAGTGACTTCAAATCATGTTACGGTCTCCTCACAGAGGACTCAGTTACATTAGTTCCCTTCCCAAATTCATTTTGTTGTTTTTATTTGACTGTAACCATCTTGGCATCTCTACAGTGGTACCTCAGGTTAAGTACTTAATTCGTTCCAGAGGTCTGCTCTTAACCTGAAACTGTTCTTAACCTGAGGCACCACTTTAGCTAATGGGGCCTCCTGCTGCCGCCACGCCGCTGGAGCATGATTTCTGTTCTTATCCTAAAGCAAAGTTCTTAACCTGAAGCACTATTTCTGGGTTAGCGGAGTCTGTAACTTGAAGCGTATGTAACCTGATGTGTATGTAACCTGAGGTACCACTTTAATCCTCTTTGTCCCAATGTGTTCCTCCGTGCCTTTGCAAAATCCCAAACATGGCTACACAATTAATCTTATGCCTTTGTTCTTCTCCGCCACCAGCTTACATCTTCTTGGCTTGCTCCTCAGCCCTCATTTGCTCATTTCTGATGTTTTGAAGTTCCCAGGACATTTCACAACACTCTGCAACTTCACCCTCCTACACACCTGCCTACCTTCTCTGCTGTAGCTAATGCGTCTCCCGGCTGTTCTCCTGGGACCATATGTTTAGCAAAGAGCAGAAATGCTGCCACCATAGCCTTGGCATAAGCCTAAGCTACCCACAGGCACTCGTGCCATGCCAGTTTGCAGAAGAAGACTCACATGAAGAAGCTTTTCAGAGTGACAGATGCATGTGTGTAGGTAGTGGCAGGAGTTAGGCCAAAATTTGTACAAAAGTGTGAAATGGGAGCTATTACGAACACCCTCTATGGAGGTCAACCTCATCAATTCCCATTTACAGATTCAAGAACAGCCGGCATATGCTTAGAAAGTTTCTTTTCTATTATTTACAAATGGTACGTTTCTATGGTAAGATCTGCATTTTCCCTAGCAGAAAACTATCATGCCGTTAAATATGAAACCTCCTCTTGATTTCTATGTGCTTTTAACTGTACAGTGGTACCTCGGGTTACAGACACTTCAGGTTACAGACGTTTCAGGTTACAGACTCCGCTAACTCAGAAGTAGTACCTCGGGTTAAGAACTTTGCTTCAGGATGAGAACAGAAATTGCGTGGTGGCGGCGCGGCAGCAGCATGCCCCATTAGCTAAAGTGGTACCTCAGGTTAAGAACAGTTTCAGGTTAGGAACGGACTTCCGGAACAAATTAAGTTCTTAACCCAAGGTAAAGGTAAAGGGACCCCTGACCATGAGGTCCAGTCGTGACCGACTCTGGGGTTGCGGCGCTCATCTCGCTTTATTGGCCGAGGGAGCCGGCGTACAGCTTCCGGGTCATGTGGCCAGCATGACTAAGCCGCTTCTGGTGAACCAGAGCAGTGCACGGAAACGCCGTTTACCTTCCCGCTGGAGCGGTACCTACTTATCTACTTGCACTTTGATGTGCTTTTGAACTGCTAGGTTGGCAGGAGCAGGGACCGAACAACGGGAGCTCACCCCGTGGCGGGGATTCTGTGGTTTAACCCACAGCGCCACCTGCGTCCCTAACCACTGTATTAAATATCAGTGACTATAGTGGATGGGGGGAAATGTGTGTGTGTGTGTATGCATGTATGCATAAAGGTAAAGGTAAAGGTACCCCTGCCCGTACGGGCCAGTCTTGACAGACTCTGGGGTTGTGCGCCCATCTCACTTAAGAGGCCAGGGGCCAGCGCTGTCCGGAGACACTTCCGGGTCACGTGGCCAGCGTGACATCGCTGCTCTGGCCAGAGCCAGAGCCGCACACGGAAACGCCGTTTACCTTCCCGCTGGTAAGCGGTCCCTATTTATCTACTTGCACCCGGAGGTGCTTTCGAACTGCTAGGTTGGCAGGCGCTGGGACCGAGCAGCGGGAGCGCACCCCGCCGCAGGGATTCGATACCCACACCCAAAAACACACACATACACACCACAATTTACAAAGCTTGTTTCAGAACCATCCAGGTCACTTAAATAATTGGTCTCCAGTTTTGGAAACAGTGGTAGCTTGTGGTGGTTTGATCCCAAATGTTCAGACCGACAGTTCAGACCAGATATACAGACTTTGCCATGAGTCTCTCAAAGCAGGCATGTGACTATTGAATCAGTCCACATTCTTTTCAGTTGGGGCAACCTGCAGAAACAGCTGAAAATGCATAGTAAATTTTCTTAAGAAGGTGGGATGGTACTTGTAGTGAATCAGGGGAAAATAAAAGATGACCCCACTGAAAATGAATAGGATGACGTAAAGGAACTCCATTTGGGGCTCGTCAATGATGGGTGCCAACACAAGGTATATAGACGCCGTCAGAAAAACTACTGGTATGATGATTGGTACCTGTGTAAAAAGATTTTTAATAAAAAAAATTATAGTCATATCTTTTAGAAGGACCCCCTCAGGTAACACATTTTTTTTTTAATCGCAGGTTGTAGTCCAACAAAATCTGGAGGGCCATTTTTCTCTTTAATCAAGAACAAAGCCATCTTCTTTTTAAAGTCTCACCTTGTAAGATCTTGGCAATTCTGGTTTCTTAATCTTTAAGTACAGGAGACCAGCGACAGTTATCCCGTAAAAAAGCCAAGCTGTAAAACTGTGCAGAAATAATGTTAGTAGCATTTACTCTAGACGTGAGCCTTTCTGGCATTGTAGGGCTCCAATGCAGTTTAGCCCCAGTCCTTATGGCCAACAGTCAGAGTCAAGTGAGGTTGTAGTCCAGTAAAACACACACACACACACACACACACACACACACACACTTTTATTTCCTTCTCTCATGCACACGGCTTAAATGGGTGAGAGTGATCTAACCAGTCAATCATTGCTTTCTGCATCTTGCAAAGATTATCTCATCAGGCAGTCTGTTCCATGTAATGTAGGAATTGAGTCTTTGGAACATGCTCACATTATATCTCTGACAGGCCCTGCCTCTGCTATCTTTTTTGCTATCCTTTGAAGACCGTCCTTTTCCCACAAGGCTTTTCAGAGGAGATTTTTTGAAATTGTTTTCACTTTCACTTTTCTTCTTTTTACTGGTGTTGCTTTTATGGTTATACTGCATTGGCATGCTTAATGAAATTAATGAATGGCTAAAAAGTTGCTATCCATTCTTTCATTGCTTTTAAAACAAAAGGGGGGGGGAGAGAAGGCTGTGGAAGCAAAAATAGAATTAATATGATACTGAGAAACCCATGGAGTGATGAGAATACTAAACATACATACCTGAAAAGGTTCACAATCTGACTGAAGCTTCCGGCTATAACCATAATTATTGACACAGCAGAAGTGAATATTAGAGCAGGAGAAGGTGTAAGGTATCTTACATGAGCCATGGATAGAATGTCTGGCTGAAAATGAAGGCACAAAGTACAAGACAATCATCAACACGTTGGAAGTGTCGTTTTTTTTTCTCCTTCACTTCAGCGGAGCTTTCTCCAAAGATCAAACACAAGACTCTGATTAGGAAAAGAGCAGTAAACATGGCTGTTGAACTTTGAGAAATAAACAGAAATTGCCACCAGATGATTTCTGTTGCAATACATTTGTTTCATTTTGAATGTCACTGTTTTACCCAACAGCCTGTAAAGTCAGGCCTAATATAAAAAAAATCCTGGTTCTCCGGAAACTTAACTTGAATGGGAGCCCATTGAATCATAGAATCATAGAGTTGGAAGAGATCCCAAAGGCCATCTAGTCAGATCAGAAGAGAAACCACATCAAGGCACCAGGGATGTCATATGCGTGCACAAGAAAACCACAATGTTATATTTTATTTTGCTTTTGTATTTATTGGAAATCTCCTAGAGTGGCTGGTGCAGTCAGTCAGATGGGGGATATTACTACTACTACTACTACTACTATACTTGACTATTGGCACAGGTTGTCTACCACAGTGATAATTCTCTTACAAAAGAGAAAATATGTGAGCAATCACATAAAAAGGGAAGGAAAATCAGAGTATATTCCTCACCTCATAAATGTCTCGTATTTTTAGCCTTTTATATAGGTCCCTTCCCCGCAAAAAAGAATTGCAACTGCTGCCCTAGCTGGTTATAGGCAGCCACATTAGTCCACAGAGTATTGTCATGACCCAGGAGTCCAGCAACTATCAAGACAGAGGCTGCAGAGGCTCCAGCTAAATACAGTGGAACCTCTGATTAAGATCTTAATTCGTTCCGGAGGTCCGCTCTTAACCTGTTCTTAACCTGAGGCACCACTTTAGCTAATGGGGCCTCCTGCTGCTGCTGCGCCGCCGTCGTGCGATTTCTGTTCTCATCCTGAAGTAAAGTTCTTAACCGAAGAAGAAGAAGAAGAAGAAGAAGAAGAAGAAGAAGAAGAAGAGGAGGAGTAGTTTGGATTTGATATCCCGCCTTTCACTCCCCTTTCAGGAGTCTCAAAGCAGCTAACATTCTCCTTTCCCTTCCTCCCCCACAACAAACACTCTGCGAGGTGAGTGGGGCTGAGAGACTTCAAAAAAGTGTGACTGGCCCAAGGTCACCCGGCAGCTGCATTCGGAGGAGCGGAGACACGAACCCGGTTCCCCAGATTACGAGACTACTGCTCTTAACCACTACACCACACTGGCTCTACAGAAGGTACTACTTCTGGGTTAGCGGAGTCTGTAACCTGAAGCGTTTGTAACCCGAAGCATTTGTAACCCAGGTACCGCAGTAGTAAGACCAGGTGCAGGGCTTTGAGCCTGCCTGAGCCCGAGGCTGACAAACATGAGCAATCAGAAGAACCTCCTATTTTTGCAGGGCAGAGCCTGGACCCTTACAGGCACCTTTGCCTGAGCCTATGGACCATAATGCCTCCCCACAGAATCTCACCAGTCCAGCGAAACAGAAAGTACACCACACAGGAGGCTAGAGAATGGAGGAGGAGTGCCCATCTTTAGGCCAGACGGTTGCCCCTTTAAGAATATAAAGTTAGTCACAAGAGGGCCAAGCCTGGAGGCAGAAGCTTAAAAGGGCTCACGTCTGTTCACTCTGAGCTCTCCATGGTGCTGCTACTCCTGACCTGCCTTCTCTGTAGGGTCTGGCATCAGGCCAGAACATTACACAAAAGAGTCAAACATACATGTAATAGTAAGAGATGGGTTTCGCTTGGCTTGCGTTGCAATGGATGTAAGAGACTAAACCATTGTTTCACACACACACACAGGAATATCAGTGGCTTCACAGCTCTTACCATGTGGCCTTCTCTTGCTGCAATATAACACATGCGGCCTCCGCTGAAGAACGTTCCGTTCGCTGATCCAAACGAAGACATTGCAACGGACAATGACATCAGCCACACCCAGCTACCGAGGACCTTGTTCCTAAAAAGGGGGATGGAGAAGGGATTATGACAGTATGACTAAGAAGGGAAAGCAGCAGCCTTATTTTGTTAAACCACACACTCAACTAATGTGGCAGTAGGTATTACTGGAAAGGCAAGTCAGTAGGAGTGGAGGCAATTTTAATGTAAAGCTTCCTAGTTTGCACTTCCTGGAAGAATCAGCAAATAAAAACACAGATAGCCTTCAAATCTGCACATCCTTGCATTTCACAACGCAATTTTGCAAACAAATAATGTGTACAAAATGCATATATTAGGATAAGATGAGAATGAAAATGCACATATTAGTGCAAAATTCATAAATAATGAGTCTTCTCTTTGGAGACCTGTCTGGTCCAGCTCCAATTAAGAATCTTAAGGAGGAAGATGTTGGCCTTGGAGGTTGTCTGTCATTAGCAGCACCAAGATGACAGCCTTCAAATAATAATAATAATAATTTTTTATTTGTACCCTGTTCTCCCTGGCTGGAGCCGGGCTCAGGGTGGCTAACATCATAAAACTAACTCAGGCACATAACTCACCTGATCTGTCTCCCTTGATGAAGTTAGATGCATTTTATTCTGCTGAAATTATGGTTATGAGTTTTCATCTACGCTTATAAATTAACAAAGACAAATTATGTGCAAATCTTGCGTCCTCTTTTGTTTTCTCTTTGGGTGACAAGTTTCCTCTCTTTTTGGTAATGTGTAAATGGTCACAAGAGGAACACGGGTGGCGCTGTGGGTTAAACCACAGAGCCTAGGACTTGCTGATCAGAAGGTAGGCGGTTCGAATCCCCGCGACGGGGTGAGCTCCCATTGATTGGTCCCTGCTCCTGCCAACCTAGCAGTTCGAAAGCACGTCAAAGTGCAAGTAGATTACCGCTCCAGCGGGAAGGTAAACGGCGTTTCCGTGCGCTGCTCTGGTTCGCCAGAAGCGGCTAAGTCATGCTGGCCACATGACCCGGAAGCTGTACGCCGGCTCCCTCGGCCAATAAAGCGAGATGAGCACTGCAACCCCAGAGTCGGCCGCGACTGGACCTAATGGTCAGGGGTCACTTTACCTTTAAGTGGTCACCCTAATCTGCTCTAGGAGATACCCAGTTCTGTTGAATGCACCATTTAGTTCTTCTACCCCCTTGTTGCCTTCTCCCTGGAATGACAAGGTTAATCAGGCAGAAGAGGGTGTAAGACTTTAAAGGGGTGGGGCAGAGAACTGTAACAGAGAAGAACGGTAACAAATAACTTGTTAATCTGGAGTAATAAGGAAGGCGGTGCATGGAAAAGTTGTCTTGACACAGTGAAATGAGCTTTGTCACTTGTCTCAGTATATATTCATCATGTGAATGGGTATTAACATAAACTCTATAAAAAGATGCATCATAAGTATTATGCGGGGCAAGTTTGATAATGCGCAGACTGAACACCAGTTCAGGCTTGAACATTTCTGATATGATCCCTATATATAGGCAGGTTGATGCTTTGCAATTGACTATTTCACTTCTTTTGTCTTTGCAGAACAATAGCGTCTCGTGCACACTCAGACCCCAGGCTTATGTAAAAACCCAACACCTTCACTGCCCACTTTGTGCAGCAGGGATCATCTCCGGGAAAACTCGTAAAACACACACAAAAGATCATCTTCAGGGTGATGCAGGATGCTTTGCTGCTTTTTTCCAGACAGCAGCAGCTAAAGGGGTGTGTGTGTGTGTGTGTGTGTGTGTGTGTGTGTGTGTGTGTGTATGTACACATGCATACTAACACAGGCATGTAATAACTGATGCAACTTGGTTGTGCAAACTTATTTTATTTCGACTGACTGAAAGTTCAGGGAAACCTGAAAGCCTGAAATAGCCTTAACTATTGGTTGTATCCAACCAAGTCATCCTGTTAGCACAAGGACTTCTGCCTGTGGAACAGAACTTCCTCTCCCTCTCACCCCTAAGTATTGTGACACACCCCCCAAAAAAAAATCTGTTCTGTGTCTCCCCCCATCTTCTGGAGAAGCTTTAGGGGAAGCAGAGGGAAATGGGGGAGAACAAGGAGAGGGAGTTCTATTTCACAGGTGTAATTCCTTGCAGTAAAGGGATGACTTGATTGGATACAACCCATAACCAAGACAGACATCGCTGTGTCTTATTTCAGTTTGGCTTTCACAATCTGTTCTCACAATTCTACTTTCCTCAGTTCCACATCCCAGTTTTTCTAAGCTGGAGGGCTGACACGGTGGATTATGGTATTCCTGTGACAAGTGGATTATAGTATTCCAATGACAAGATCCCCATAGGCAGTGTGGTTTTGGCTTCCCCTTCCTCCTTTTCTCCAAACCACAGCCATCCTCTGCAGCTTGCCTGGTGGGACAGAGCCTTAGGCTAGGTTCCTAGCAAGTGACTCACTAATCCTGAGGGAGAAGCATAAAGTGGAGGAGAGGTTGATGCATTGCAAACACAATGGCAGAGAGAATCGGGGGCTCCTGCTGGCATGTTCGCACCCTGCCAACATCCCCACCACCTTGCTGCTCCCCCTCTTGGCAAGCAACAGCATCTCATCTGCTGGGAAGCCAGTGTAGTAGTTCCATCACTCTTGCACCCATGTCTGCATTTCTTCCAGGATTCTATACTAGAGAGTAGATACTTGACACACTTGGGAAAAATACTATTTCCTGATTAGTTGCAACAATGTGGGGTGATGTGCAGTGGTAACAGAAAAGCCACTTTCATTCAGCCTGCAGCTGAACGTCGATTTGCAGGAACTGCAGAATGAATAACATTGGGTTGCTTTGGGTGAACATGTAGGTAAGTCTTCAGAGCTCTGGAGCATCACTCACCCCCATGTAATGGCCACAGCACCTGAAGACAGAAGTTTGGCAGGAGTCATGGCTGCAAAATAGCTCACATTTACCAGCAAATAGAAGCAGGTAACTAGAGGAATAGCAATCATCATGGCCCTTGGAAGGTTCACCTGGAGAAAGAGTAAAGAAAAGCAAACAAGGCCTGATATGCACCTCTATATTTGATCTTTTTTACTGAACACATACACACACACATGTACACACACACACACACACACACACAGAGAGAGAGAGAGAGAGAGAGAGAGAGAGAGAGAGAGAGTGAGTTAGAGTTGTTTCCCCCAAAGGCCCCCAAACAAAGAGCTGTAGCCAACAAGTTTTAAACTCAGAGTAAACCCACTGAAATTAGGGAGCATCAGTAAGTTGTGTTAATTTAAATGGGTCCACTCTGAGCTTGGTAGGCATTTGATACAAGCCAGGAGATTGCGGGATCCAGGGAACTAAGAAGCATATACAAACTAGTGATGATACTAGAAAGCTTCCAACAGTTCAGTCCTTTCTAAACTGCTCATTTTCACTAGTTGGAGGTCATACTTTTATAATGTTAGAGAGAGATAGGTAGACTGCATAATTAAGGCTGCAGTCCAATGCACACTTACCTGGGAGTAAGTCTTAATGAATTCAGTTGGACTTACTTTTGAGAAGACATGCCTAGGCATACTTAGATTAATGTAAATCTCATTGACGACAGGAGGATGTACGTACTTCTAGCAGTCAATTCTGGGAACTGTAGGTCTGTGAAGGGAATAGGGATCTCCCAGCAACTCTCAGCACCCTTATCAAGCCACAGTTCCCATGATTATCTGGGGAAAGCACAATTGTTTAAAGTAGTATCATACTGGTTTAAAGGTACAGTGCAGATGCACCCACTTGGCTTAAAATCTAAACCAGTTAAGAGCTCAGGATAATTCAAAAGCTTGCTCACTGTTTTGGGACATTTTTATTGTATTGCTCAATTTTGGATTCTTAGGACTAGTATCTTGTTTTCCTGAACGGATCACAGTTATTTCCTCACTCCTCCACTCTCTCCTTTAGTGCAAATGCATCTGCATCATCACTTACTTAGCTGATGGTATAATCTGCACATCTTTAGGAAATGAATAGTGAAAGCTGACACTGATTGACTAAAAACTAGGCATTCTATAACCTTAGACTTTGCTTGCTATTTAAGCTATAAGTGGTAAAAAGTATCAATGTTCAGTTTGCACACGTATCAGAGCTGTAAGGTGCACGTTACAAGTTTGAACTTCAAATCTCAGCTGAGACCTTGGATTGTTGACCCCTGCTATTGTACACCATTTGGAAAGCCGCAATGCATAGATTCACGATTTGTGAACTCAGAATTTTTGTTACGATATTTGTATGCCTTGCGACTGAGTGCTGCCATCTCATGTCATAAATGCAAAATTTCAGGAACCCCATAGTTTGCCAACCATTTTTCTCATTTAAGGAAGCTCCCATCGCATCTCTCTAAACAGCAAAAACAAGATAACAAGGGAGCAAAGTTATCAGCCCAGGGCTGAAAGTAAACAATTTGCAATGTTTGAAAATGATGGCATGTAAAAAAAATTAGAGCTGTAGTCAGCTCTGTGTGAACAGAATTCCACTCCTGCAGATTCACTGTCTTCTCCCTACATGACTCCAATATTTGCTCATCTCCCCCAACCTCTGGAGCTGATTTTTGTGGGTACATGGAACTGTAGGGAAAAAGAGAGGAGTGGAAAGTTGCCTGGCAAAAGCGGAAGTCTGCTGCGCATGTCGAATAATACAACCCAGAAATAACCACTTATGAGAATGTGCCCAGTACAGAGATACGCAAGTGATGCATTACAAATTAAAGCCATCAAGGTAACATAACTGAATCAAATGCTACCACACTTGTCTGAAAACAAGTATAGTAATCTATAACTCAGAGAATCCACCCAGGTAAGTGAGAATTCCGACTGAATTGAATGGATAAAAGAGTTTTAGCTAGAGTAACTTCACACTTTATTTCTACAGGCACATTGGGTGTCAGTGAAATTTCAAATACAGTATGCCAGAGTACAACATTATGCAAGATTAAAAAGGTAAAGGGACCCCTGACCATTAGGTCCAGTCGTGGCCGACTCTGGGGTTGTGGCGCTCATCTCGCTTTATCGGCCGAGGGAGCTGGCGTACAGCTTCCGGGTCATGTGGCCAGCATGACTAAGCTGCTTCTGGCGAACCAGAGCAGCGCACGGAAACGGCGTTTACCTTCCCGCTGGAGTGGTACCTATTTATCTACTTGCACTTTGACATGCTTTCCAACTGCTAGGTTGGCAGGAGCAGGGACCGAGCAACGGGAGCTCACCCCGTCGCAGAGATTCGAACCACCGACCTTCTGATCAGCAAGTCCTAGGCTCTGTGGTTTAATGCAAGATTACTGGTGAGCATTTTGCTATGTGTATGTGTAGAAACCCACTGCCTAAGATGCTTTTCTAGCCTAGGTATGCATGGCTCTTATATATGCATAATTTCACAACAATCGGTATATATACTAGAACTGTGCACTTTCCGTGGTCCAGATCCCAATCTGGCACTCTGGAAGCAGCCTGATTCAGTCAGAAGGTTGTCCATTTTGCGTCTGGTCTGTGTCTGAATCCTGATTTGGAAAAATGAAGCACCACTCCTCCCCCTTGTCTTCAAGATTATAGAGAATTTTTTTTAATGGCTCTCTTTCTCTCATTGTTGTGTTGGGATGCAGCTCAGATTGTATTGGTTTGCATGGGGGGAGAGGAGACCGAGAGAGGAACCTCCAAACTTCCGAAGTGTCTCAGTCCTTTGTCTATGCTGACCCTCATCAACTCTAAAGCAATCACACCGAATCTCTTGATATAAAAAATAAGAAGGCTAAGTTTATTACAGGAAATACATTCTTAGATAGTAAAGGGTTTCTAGTTCTAGTTAAGTTGGAGATGCAAAGGGACATGCCTGCTCCTTGATCTGGCTTCATAAGGGCTAGTTACTTGCTGTTTTGTTTTTTAAAAAATGAAGCCAGGCCCACAAATAGGCCAACCAGCTATCGACTGGCATGTCCAGAATGCAAGCAAAACTCAGACATGTGGGCTATGTGGCAACTCTAGGTGTGAAATCTGCCAATCTAAGGACAGTCATACCTTGGGTTTCAGACGCTTCAGGTTGCGGGTTTTTGGGTTACGGACCTGCCAGAACCCGGAAGTACCAGAACTGGTTACTTCCAGGTTTCGGTGGTCGCACATGCGCAGAAGCGCCGAATCGCAACCCACATGTGCACAGACACGGCGTGGCGCTGCGGGTTGCGAAGGCTGCAGGTTGCGAACGTGCCTCCTGCATGGATCACATTCACAACCCGAGTGTCCACTGTACAAATACACACATACACACAATATAAAATATAAACAATTCAGTGTTCTATATCTATCTATCTATCTATCTATCTATCTATCTATCTATCTATCACCTATCCATCCATCCATCCATCCATCCACTATCATCAATCTATTAATCATCTATCTGTCTGTCTGTCTGTCTGTCTATCTATCTATCTATCTATCTATCTATCTATCTATCTATCTATCATCAATTATTCTCCACTCACCTCCGGCTTCTTAATCTCCTCAGTCACATAATTCAGGTTGTTCCATCCATCGAAAGACCAAAGCCCTTGATAGAATGCAATCCCGATAACCCCGGCTTCCAACCTTGTGTTTTGAAAGGCATTCTGGAAACGGTGAGTTTCCCCCTGAACGAGCAGCACCACGCCTCCCACCACGATGACCAGCAACGCCAACAGCTTGGCCACCGTGAAGACGTTCATGACAGAGGTGGCCAGCCTGACGCTGAGGCAGTTGATGAGAGTTAAAAGCAGGATGCAGGCCACAGCTGCGCATTTGACCGCTACCTGGGGCGAAGGGCACCCAGGATGAAAGGCGGCCACAGTGTATTCAGCAAAGCTCAGGGAGATGGCCGCCACGCCGGCGGGTCTCACGACAATGACAGAGGTAAAGGCAAAGAGGAAAGCGGGGAGGGAGCCAAAGGTCCGCAGGATGTAGATATATTCGCCTCCCGACTCTTTAATTAAAGTTCCCAGTTCAGCATAGGACAGGGCCCCCAAAGTGGACAATATGCCACAGGATGCCCAAATTATGAGGCTGCCAGCCAGGCTGCCTATGTTACGCAGCACCCACTCTGGGGACATGAAAATCCCCGAACCGATCATAGTGCCAGCAATTAATGACACTGCGCTGGCCAGCCCAATCTCTCGCTTCAGTTTCAACATCTCCGTGGCTGTGCTCGGCTGAGCACTGGCTGGACCTGGTCGGCTTGGTCTTCTCTTTCCCATGATGGAACTAGTAGAATTTGCTTCTTGAGAATCAGCACGTGACAGCAGTGAAATAATAAAAAGAGAGCTTTCCCTTCTAAGTTAATGATTATATGCAGCCAGCAAAAGAAAGAAAGAAAGTGTCTTGCCATGTGCGACTCTGGCAATTGAGTTCCTTGGAGAATTTCCTCGTATTGGCTTGTTTTAAGAATTGCTGAGAATTACAAGGAGGCGGGAGACAAGAGTGTTTGTTTCGTTTTGACACAGGCCCTGCTTATGTCTTCATCTTGAGACCTATCGTGCAAGCAAAAAAAAAAAAAAGCAAGAGGATTTTTCTCTCTCTCTTTTGGGTCTCACAGGCTGGTGAGTTTTGTGCTTCCTGTTTCTGGTGAGATTGGCGACAGATAAGCTGCCACCTTCCCTGTACTTTATTCTTTGTGACTGATTAATAAAAGCCATTTGAGGATAGTTCACAGCCAGCTCTGTCATTGGTTGTGTTCACTACACACCATACATCAAAGCACATTGCTTCCTGCAAAGAATTCTAGGAAGGGGAGTTTATCCCTTGCAGTGCTAGAGTTCCCAGCACCCTTAAGAAATGGCAGTTCCCAGGTTGCTTTGGGGCAGGGGTCAGCAACCTTTTTCAGCAGTGGCCGGTCCACCATCCCTCAGACCATGTGGTAGGCTGGACTATATTGGGGGGGGGGATGAATGAATTCCAATGCCCCACAAATAACCCAGAGATGCATTTTAAATAAAAGGACACATTCTACTCATGTAAAAACACGCTGATTCCCGGACTGTCCACAGCCGGATTGAGAAGGCGATTGGGCCACATCCAGCCCACGGGTCTTAGGTTGCCCACCCCTGCTTTGAGGAAAACTTTGTGCTTTCAAAATGCTTTAAATGTGCTGCGTGGATGTGACCGCAGATATAGATTATTGTTATTCTGTTAGTATTAATTACCTTTATTTGTCACTTACTACAAAAATGTCTCAAAGAAACTTTCAGTTAGAAAAGCATACATTAAAAAATCTAAAATACTTCATAAAATAAATAACATTAAAATAAAAGAACATTTTGACTATGTTTTCAAACACCATTTTATGTCTGAACATGTGAATGAAACAAGTTTATCAACTGGACAAATAAGAAGCAACCAAAAAACGAGCACAACACATTCAAGAAGTTTGTTTATTTATGTAGAACAGAGTTGTGCAACCTCATACCCTGTTGTTGTTGTTGTTGTTGTTGTTGTTGTTGTTGTTACTACCCTGCTTTTCTTAGGGGGAATGACATAATTCGCTGGGAATGACATATAAATCTGCCGCTAAAAAACACATCCAGCACTAAAGCAAACTATCATCTCATCAGCTGCCAGCAGCAGACGGCAAATGACCGTCCACTTTACGTAACGGAGGGATGGGGGGGGGGAGAGAGAGATTTATTCCACAGCTTTTTTACTCAGCGATCGATAATGATCCCGCAATCAACCACGATCAACCACCATCTCACAGGGATCTATCTGTTGATCGCGGTCAACCGGTTGGACATCTCTGACCTATCCTATTTTCATGTTTCTGGAGAGTGGCTGTACCATGGGAAGAATGTGAGTTTATCATTTTGCATGGGGATTATTTGAACGTCATGATGGCTCTGAATGAAGTCAATGACTTGCAAGTGATCTTTATCTGTTTATGACCTTTTGCACCTTTTAATGAAGGCATGGCCAAAACCTAAAAGGTTGGGCATCCCGCATTTTAAAAAGAGCTATTTCTGGTTTTGTTGTTTTTAAAAAAGCATCCGTACATCCCATAGAGATTCTGTGGTTGCAGCTAAACTCCCTTAGCACATAAGCAACATGGCTAGGAGTCATTGATAGCCTTATCCTCCAGGAACTTGTCTAATCCTCTTTGGACGCCTTCCAAGCTGGTGGCCATCATTACTTATTGTAGAAGCCATCCAAGTTGGTGACCATCATCTCTGAACTCTGGCTAGGGCTGATGGGCGTTTGGAGTCCAGTAACGTCTCAAAGGCCATGAGTTCTGTTTTAACTAAATAGGCATGCCTGTACACCTTTAATTTGAAGGTATATATGACACCTTATTGGCCCAATGTTGGCTTCTGTATTGGCTCCAATGCTTTCCCCTTACATTTAAGGCTTTCTAACTTTCTATGTTCATTCCACCATGCCTATTGTGCACAAGTTCATCTGCTGTCAGCCCCTTGTGCTCCTGCAGCTCTATGCCTTTCCTTCTATTCTCATTGTAATAATAATAATAAAAATAAGGTCTTAATAAATGTTCATAAATGTACCAAACAAGCACGTACATAGATATGTGGACCACATGTCTGGAAGACCATCCTGAAACCATTTTGACTCCCCAACTGACCAAATGTTTTCTCTGCAAGGAGGGAGGGGGTGAGGGCACCTTCCCATTGTCTCAGGAATTGGGTAATCATCATCTCAAAGGAATGGCCAGACTACCAAGAAAGGCAATCAGATAAGGCATTGTCAGATAACCTGGCAGACAGGAAAAACAACAACATTCAATTTTCTGTTGTAGACCGCCTTTTCCGATGTAGGTATGATGTTTGTGAGGGGTGGTCTTGGGTTACACCCCTTCTGTGATGTATGTATGTGTTAGTGTTTTCAGAACTCATAGGGTTAAAGAGTTCTGTGTGATGTCCCTCAATTCCTGTCACGTGATTCAGAAAGAGGGAGGAGTCGTTCCTCACTGTTGTGTGTCTGCTGCCTGAGAGAGACGGAGGCAGGAGGCAGCCATGAATGCTAGCAGTCCAGGAGAATCTGAGAAATGCTGAGCTGTAAATATTTTGCTGCAATAAAGAACTGTTAATTTGGATTCACAGAGCTTGGTGTGTTTGGATCTAAGCAAGCAGTAACAGTTTTTTCCGCTGTGTTTTTTACTCTGCAAGGCGAAACCGGAGAGAAGAAGGTCGGCGCAGCTTGGCTAAGAAGTGTGCCGGACCGCAATAAACTGGGCTAATTGGGGCCATAAAGCAATTAGCCAATTAAGATTTTATCACAGGTTATGGGAACTAATTACCGCTTGTAAAAACTGTTGCTGAAAGTCTGCCGGTGTGCTTTGAAGTCAGCTTGATCAGCTGGGAAGACGCTACCGAAGCGGAGGTCTGCGTTCTGTGTTTTGCCTGATGCTGAGAGGCAGAGAGCTGAGAGAGCAGCTGAAAAATCGGGTGCCGGAGAGCTGACTGGTTTTACGTGAGTAGCAGCTGGGGCCCCGGGGAAGAGGAGAGAATGGCAGACAGCCAGGTCCTTGAGGACGTTCCGCTTGACAAGCTCACTTTAAGAAGTTGGGCAACCTGGTCCAGAAGAGTAAGGGGTTGGTTTCTGGTTACTGGGCTTTGGGATGTAAGCCAGAAAGAGCCACTACCCCTAAATCCAGGTCCTGAAGGGACAGACGTTGCAGGCTTTGAGGCTGCGTTGCCTGAAGATAGCCAGCAGAGAATGCAAAGAGAGCTTGCTATGCTGAAAGCATGCGTACACGCATCGCTCTTGCCTAGTTTGGAAGGCATAAAGTCAGCAAGGGCTGCCTGGGAGGTGCTGAGAAGTTTGTGTGAAACTTCAGCAGGAGGCCAGGGCCCTGGAGAAGTCATGAAGAGCCTAGAAATGGCTGTAGCCCTTGTCCCTGAGGTGCAAGTCGGGGGGGCTGAGAATTCCAAAGGCAAGTTTCAAAAGTTTTCCACTGTGAGTGCTAAAGTGAAACGCAGTTTCAGCGAGGGCAGGGCTGGCACAGAGTGCTCTTCCGGAAGAAGGGGGGCCAGGCCAGCTGAAAGGAGCCCTGGGCAGTGTTTTTCCACTGGTGATCGTCGTCAGCCAAAGTCTGGAAAGCTGCGGAGAGCTAGACGCTTCAAGGTCGGCCACCTGGACAAAGTGAAGATAAGGCCTAAAGAGTTGCGTGGGAACGCAGAGGCCAGTCCGGTCTCCAAGGCAACGGAGGAGGCTACTTCTACGGAAGCTGCCAAGGTCCTAAGCAAGGGGGAGTTGGTTGCCGAGACAACCAGAGAGGACAGCTGCAGAAGCCCAAAGAGAGGGGGCAGCGAGACGTTTGTTGCTATGGCGTTGTTTGAGAACAGCTCTGAGAGAGACACTGACTTACGCTTTGTCATCGACTCAGGAGCTAACCGAAATCTGATTCCAGAGACCCCTGCAGTCGAGATGTGGAATTGCACAGCAATTCCGGCTGGAAAAACTGTTCAGTTCGCTAGTGGAGAAAAGAAAAATGTAACTAACGTTGCAAATGTATTTTTTTCTGTTTTGCAGGAGCAGATGGAAGTTTGTGCCAGGAATGCAACACTGTATTTTATCTGTGCCTTATTTGTTGAAAAAGGGGTTTAAGGTTTGCTTTGAACACGATTTTTGTACAATCTCCAAAGGAGGGAAGCAACTGGTCAGAGTTGCAAAGGGGCAGAATGATCTCTTCATTCTTAAAACGTCTCTGGAGGGTGAGGGGAAGGTTGAGAAAGCACAAGCCCTGCGTGCTACAGTTCCCACTCATGTTTCATGTGCTTGTGCGTGGCATAAGAAGACAGCTCATGGTTGTCTTGAAGAACTACAGGTGCTACCTGAGGTTAGCAAAGGCTGTAGAATTGAGGAATGTGCAAGAGTCCTAGATTGTCAGGCTTGCAGACAGGCGAAGGTAAAAGGGTGCAGTTACCCAAAGGTGGACAGGGTAACCACAAAACCTTTTGATCTTGTGCACATAGATCTGTTGGGTCCCATGAAGGAACCAAGTTTGGGAGGGGCCAGGTTTCTGCTGACGCTGCAGGATGATTTTTCGCAGAACACCTGGACACATGGTCTCAAATCCAAGGAGGATGCAGCACAGCTGATTAGAAGTTGGATTGAGGAGGTGGAACTAAGGTTCTCCACAAAAGTGCAGGCAGTCACTTGTGACAGAGGTGCACGGTTTACTGGGTCTGCTTTGCAGAAGTTCTTTCACAAGAAAGGGATAAGTCACACAGTGACTTCTCCTCAACAGAGGGGGGTGGCAGAGCTCAGAAGTGAGGCTCTGGTTAAAGCTGCACAGGTGATGCTGTCAGATTCTGGGTTACCTCCAAGGTTTTGGATGGAATCAGTTAAATATGTGAGCTTCACCTGGAATCGGTCCTACAATTCAGTGGTAGGAGACACCCCGTTTTTCATGCTTCACGGGAGGAAACCTCAGGTTCACTTCCTCCGTGCGTTTGGATCAATGGCCTCGGTGCCGGTGCCTGGAGCTTTGCGAGGGCCAGGTGAACCCAAGTTCCAGAAAATGATCTTCTGTGGGTATGAGCCAGCGGCTCGTGCATGGAGGTTTGCATACCCGTCAGGTGATCAGAGTAAGCTGCTGATCAGTAAACACGCTGAGTTCTATAAGCAGGATGAAAGGTCAAAGACTCCTGCCAGGCGTGATGTTCTTTCAGAATGTCTTTCTGATTCAGAGCAGGAAGGTTCTGATGAGGAGGAAGGAGAGCCAGGGGCTGAGTCTGTTGATGACGATCAGCTCACTGACCAAGGTCAGGAGCAGGATGGGGCATCTCCACAAGTTGTAAAAAGAGAGCCCAAGAATGAGCCTAGTTCTCCTGTGAGGGTAATGCAAAGGATTCGAAGACGCGTTAAGTCAGAGGGGGAATCCCGGGATGCAGAGGACACACCTGCTGACCACAGTGAGTCAGAGGAAGTGCCTGAGTTTGTGCCCAGACGGTCAAGTCGCACAACGAAGGGTATTCCACCTGAGAGGTATCAGGCCTCAGGTGCGTGGGTAAGTTTCGCACAGTGCGAATCTGAGAGTTGTGAGGATGTTCCACAGATGCCTGACAGGGACGCCAGGAGAGGGCGCAAGGCATTGGGGAAGGGATTAATCTCACAGAGGTCTGCAAAGGTACATCCACAAATCACCTCAGGAATGGAGGGAAGAGGGGGTGTTAGTGTTTTCAGAACTCATAGGGTTAAAGAGTTCTGTGTGATGTCCCTCAATTCCTGTCACGTGATTCAGAAAGAGGGAGGAGTCGTTCCTCACTGTTGTGTGTCTGCTGCCTGAGAGAGACGGAGGCAGGAGGCAGCCATGAATGCTAGCAGTCCAGGAGAATCTGAGAAATGCTGAGCTGTAAATATTTTGCTGCAATAAAGAACTGTTAATTTGGATTCACAGAGCTTGGTGTGTTTGGATCTAAGCAAGCAGTAACAGTTTTTTCCGCTGTGTTTTTTACTCTGCAAGGCGAAACCGGAGAGAAGAAGGTCGGCGCAGCTTGGCTAAGAAGTGTGCCGGACCGCAATAAACTGGGCTAATTGGGGCCATAAAGCAATTAGCCAATTAAGATTTTATCACAGTATGATGTATGGAGGGGTGGTCTTGAGCTCCAGGGCAGGGAATTTAAAATGTCTATATAAGAGCAGGCACACCTTTGTTCTGGGTCCTCCTCCTTTCTCCTGCGTGTGAGGGGAGCACCCTCTTGCAACAGCTTTAATAAAGATCAGGCTTGCTAGCTGCTTTGCTTCTCAATATTCTCTGGTTGGCCTCTGTTATTTTCTCCTACCGATAGCGAACCCACTTAAGGACTCTATAGGGGCTCTTGGATACCCCATAAGGGAAGAAGGGCAGATTTTGTTTACAACATCATATGACATAAGGTTTGGTTTCATATTTTTAAAGTTTGTCCTCTTGCGTTTCTTCTGTAGAGTCCTGGAATAGGAATGCACATTTGTTCTCGCTGTGACCAAGATAAAGACAGCTGCTGAAAGATAACGGCAGCCACGTTAGGAACTCTTCCACCATTTAATCAACAACACCACATCTGACAATTTGTCCTGTGAAATGCTGACTCACTATTTCATATATAATGATATGACTTATTTTCCTACATACATAAAAATGCAAGGCTGTCGCCACGCAGCTCCCCTTGGAAGTTCTATAGCACTGCATCACAACTCTCCCCAGTCGGGGCTGGCGAGAGGGGAGGAAAAGAGAAGGCAAGTTGCACAATGACATGGGAGTGAGGAGGGTGGGATACTAAGAGGGGGAAAGACATGTTTTAAAATATCTGCAGGGAGGGACGTAAATGACAGTTTTAAACAATGGCAGAGGTTTGAGTAAAGCACTATGGAATATAAGAGTGCTCAGCATCCTTTATCTCTCTCTCACATGATGCTGCTGAGAAATGGAAGATGGAGAACTTTGAGTAAAGTAAGAAAAGAAGACACTGAAAGTGGGGAAAATGTCTGCTTTAAACAAAGCAGATGTTTGAGTAATGCAGGGGTTGGCAAGGTTTATCTTGCCTGGGCCGGATTGGTCCCGCGGAGATCCCTTTGTGGCTGGATCGTGCTTGCCCATGATTTTCGGCGTCTGCACAGATGCGATTTCCGGCACTGTGGAAGCAAGTCCCCGCACCGCGCTGTGCCGGTTTAGCGCAGTGGTTTAGCAGGCAGCTCAGTTCGGGGGTGGCTCGTGGGCCGGTCAAACAACCTCCGCGGGCTGCTTCTGGCCCATAGGCGTTAGGTTGCTGACCCCTGGAGTAAAGCAATGCTGGAGGGTCACCAAGGAACAGTTTGTCTAGCTCAGTATTCATTGGTAGCAGCTCTCTTGAGTTTCAGACATAGAATCTTTTGCCATCCCTACCTGGCAATTCCAGGGGTTGAATAAATGCTCTTTTTTTCCTACCAGAAATGACATTCTGGGAATATACAGCAGAGGTACATGGTTTACACCCTGTGATGTACAAAATAAAAGCAAGCTCAGTTGGTTACATGCTGATAACGCCAAGGTTGCAGGTTTGATCCCCGTATCGGACAGCTGCATATTCCTATATTGCACAGGGTTGGGCTAGATGATCCACAGGGTCCCTTCCAACTCTATGATCCTATGAATTAAGGTACAGTACGTAGTTCCTGTGCCTAAGATCACACCTCAGAGTAAAATCTCTGTGGAATTGTTGCAGCAACCATTACAGCAATTTTTTGCCTAACTTACCAACAATCCCTCTTGCTTGCTTGAAGCAGCACTGAAGAGCTTCTCTAGAAAAGGCACCTGAGCTCTCTTTAAGCATTTATTACAGACCCCATAAGCTGTTGCACTATCCATCTGGTAAAGAGCTGGCTGTAATATGCAATGTTTTTTTAATGGGATTGGAACAGCGTTGGCTCATTCAGTTTAGAGAGGATGGGCCAGCCAGACCAATATGATCACAAACTTTGAAGACAACCGTATGAGAAAGAATCCATTTGCTACGATGTTTGTAGTACACTCATATATTGCCAGCAGTTTACGATTTGCCCCAACCACAAACCCTGACTTTATTAGTTAATGAAACGGAAGCGGCCATACAGATCTTCTTATGTACTGAGTTGCAAATAAAGAGCATGAAATCCACGCTCGACTCCGAGTATATTTCAGATCTCATCATCAAGGAAACAGAGGTGGGTTGTGACCTTGACTGTGACCTATATATCATAGCTATATGGAAACAGTGGCGTCTGTTGCCTCTGGAAAGTGTGTGTGTACTTCAGGCCACACACCCCTGCCCTGCTAAAGTCATTCTGTCTACATCAGCTCCATCCATGGAAACTTCTCCTAAGAGCCATGAGAGTTAAATTTTCAGAGGAAGCATACAGTATCTCTGAACACCAGTTGTGGGCTTGCTGCACAATGGGAGCAACTGACGGAGGAGACCAGCTGCGCCTCCTATTCGCCATGGGGCCGCTGTAGAGGCAGCATTGGATCTGCCGTCTCTAGGGACGCTGCCGCCCGAGGCAGTCGCCTCACCTTGCCTGATGAGTGGGCCAGTCCCCATGAGCGGTTTCGGTGTTGGTTTTGAGCATGACGGCTTCAAAGAACCGCAACTGAGAAAGTGCATTGCATTTACTGGAGTCCCCGCCTCCCCGCCCCCCAAACCGTTCCCATGCATTTGAACGGTCGCCCTCGGGAGGTGGCGGACTCTCCTTCCTTGGAGGCTGGCCACCTGTCATGGGTGCTTTAGCAGAGATTCCTGCATTTCAGGGGGCTGGACTAGATGACCCTAGGGGGAGTTCCTCCCAACTCTAGGATTTGCAACGGGTCCTGGGAACGCGAATGCCCGCTGGACGTGCCCACAGAGAACCGGAAGTATTGAGCACCGGCTCGTTTTCACCACCTCTTTGGCTTTACAATGCCTTTGTGCTTGGGAAGCCGTTCCTCCTCCTCTCTCGCGCCTTGTGCGCAGGCGCAAAGCGCGCGCCGCGCACGTTGGGCGGCGACGCACGCGGCTCCCGATACGCTCCCTTTCCTCCTTCCCTCCCTCCCTCCCTCCCTCCCGGCGTCGACGGACGGACGGGCCGGCGGCGCGCATGCGCCGTAGCGCGTTGCCGTTGCCGCCGCCGTTGCTGCTGTCTATGCCCGTCCCTCTCTTTCTCTCAGTCGCTCGCCATGTTGTTGTGAGTCTCCCTCACGGCGGCGAGGGTGGAGGAGGGGGAGGGACCACGACGGCGGCGGCGGGGGGAGGAGGAGGAGGGGGAGGCGGGAAGGCGACGGGGTGGTTGGGTAATTATAGGTGAAGGTGTACCCGGAGGAAGGAGGAGGAGGAGGAAGAGGAGGAGGAGGGAGCCCGCCCCCCCCCGTGTGTCCGTTACAGGCACACTAGCCCGTGAGTATTCGGCTGCTGAGGCGATGGGATGAGGTGGGTGGGGGAGGGGATGGAACGGCCCATGGAACGGCGGGGGAGGGGGAGCGCGATTGAGGGAGGAGCAGGAGGGCGAGTCCATTATTATCCTCGCCCGCCGCACGGTCGCTCACCCACGTCCTATTGTTTCAGACCCGGGGATTGGAGTATTTTCTTTGGGGTGGGGGGGGGGGAGAAAGACAGGCAGACAGACCCGGAGAAGAGGCCGCTGCTGCAGCTGCTCCGGGCCTGAGCGCACGTCTTCGGTGCCCTCTGTCTCCACCCCCCCACACACACCAACCTCTTTCTCCGGCCCTCCCTTTGTGTTGGCGAGCACTAGGCCCGTCGGGCAGGCCCCTCGCTGCTGGAGGCGGCGGGGAAGCCATAGGGAAAAGCGGGGTGGGGAGAGAGGAGGAGGAGGAGAAGAAGAAAGGAGGGCGCCTGTGTGGGTGTGGTGCTTGCTTGCTTCCTTGCTTGCTTGCTTGGAAGCAAAGAGAGGAAGGAGTCAATATGGTGCTGAGGACGACGTCTGCACGGCGGGCGGGCTGCCGTGTCCTGATCCGGGCAGCCGCGTCTCCTGCTTGTTTTGTTTCGCCCTCTCCGTTTTAAAACGTCTCGTTTTGCTTCGTCTCTGCCAAGCGGGGAGCGCGGGACAGGCGAGAAAGATAATTTTGGAAGTGGGTGGGGCAGTGTGTTGTGAAAGAGGGGGGGGGTTGTTAGAGGGATTTCCCCCCCTGTTTTTGGGTGGGGGAGAAGGATTTCAGTTTCTCCTCTATAACAGAGAGGGGTTAGGGGAATGAATAGGGTTTGTGTAGCTTTGCCCCCCCCCCCAATCGTGTTTGAAGGCCTGCTATTGTGGGGCTGCAAAGAGGCGAGAGGGTTTTTTTTTGGAGGTGCCAGCCAAAGGACTGTTAACCACAGCAAAGAGCACGAAGCAAAAAGGTTAAATCGTTGCCTGCAGAAACTGGTCTGACACGCTCAGCCTAATTTGGTGAGCCTTCTGCTGTGGGACTAAGGTAGTAGCGAGGAGGCTCTGAACCGTGGGGTGTTTTACGGAAAGTGGGTATTGTGGATGGGTGCTTGTTGTGGTGTTGGTCCCTTCCAGCCAGGGGACTGTATTTGATGGATTGGTAACCTGAGAAAGGAGAGAGATGTAACAAAAGGGTGCACAGAAGGGAAATGGCAACTAAAGAAGTGGAGATGGTAAACAGGAACATTCTTCTGTTACACTGGCTCTAGGGGAGGGTGTGCAAAGACTTATTGTAGACTTATTGCACAGTATGTCTTAAAACATTCATTGACATAGTAATCCTGGTTCTGTGGGTTGTTGGTTTGATGCCTATTGTCAGTTCCCCCTGTAGAAGAAAGGGTCTGGATGCCCCTTATATAGTGTACACATGATTCCAGGTGAGGAAATAGGTTACAAATTGATGGGATTCTCTTGATTGGAAGACACTTGAGAAGGTGTTTGGGTCTGCTGGAAGCATCCATGTGGCTTAAAGTGTGAGTCCTTGGGATTTGTTGAAAGGCCAGCCAAAGAGATACAACAGGGAATCTGGAACATGGTGACTTGGAAATTAGTCTAGTTAGGGAGAATTTGTGAGGTGAACTTATTTTGGTGTCTGGGGAAGAAAAACTTAGCACGTCTCTGTGGGAGGATCAGCAAGAAGTGTGGTGAAGGCCGCAAGAGAAGTGAGCAAAACAGGAACTAGTGTGGGGGAACTGTGAACAAGTTTGGTTATTGGAGGTATGGTAGGATGCTGAGTAGAAAAAAGGGAAAGAGTCGGATATGCAAGACACGTGGTGGTCATACAGGCAGATTTTCTCTTGTTCAGTAGAAGATTTGAATAATGTGCCTTAGGAAAAAATGTAAATATAGTATCTGTGTGAGGAAGCAGTTTGCATGAAATGAGTAACTGACATTTGATTATACATTCTGGTAAATGTGGTTTCACATACAGCGTTTCCCCCCTTTTAGTCTTTAAGGAAACAGTTTTTTTAGGTAGGGTATGTGAGTTTAAGTGTTGACTTCCTCTGTAGCAAATTATATTGGAGCATGCAACTTTTCAGACCTATCAGTGCATTATATATTTCTGTTGTATATTGAGGAGGGCTAATTGACAGCCTGTTCATTTTTATTAAGCATGATAAACAAGCATATGTTCTAGTGTATTTAACACTGTAATGAGTTTTGAGAATACTTTTCCTCCCAATTCCAGATCAGTGATACTGTATAGGAAGGTAAAATTCCAGAGTTTAAAAGAAATATTTTAAAATAAATAAATAGCTTTGATTCTCTGGCAGGTGGTGAATCTTTTTGGCTCCATGGGACAGATCCTTATCAGAATCAACCCTGTGGGACAAATTTGACAGGTGGGTGGGGCCACCCACCTCTCAATCAAATGTCATGATGAGGTCATGTTCAAGGTGCTTTGAAGTACAGACTTCAAAACAACTTGCAAGGTGCTGCTGAATCAGAAAGGGGTTTATGACCTATATGCAAAAAAAAAAAAAAAAAAAAATATTCTGGAGACAGTGAGGCGGCTTTCTCAGAAGGCCTCTAACATTTCAGCTCCTGGAATGAAGGAACCTTTGTGCCTTCTTCCCACTACTTTGCCACAGGAAACAATGGAAGAGACTGAAAGGAGCTTACCTGGGTGCTTTTCTAATTTCCATCCCAAATACATATGCATACTTTTTGAGTCCTTCCTGCTTCTGGTGCACACCGAGAGGCAAGAGTGAGAGAGTGCCAACTGACTGGCTGCCCCAAGGAATGCACAGTATGCAGAAGGCAAAAGCAACTATTCAGAAATGAGCAGCAAGAAAGGGAACAGTTCATACTACACACTTGAGGAGCAGCCTGTCTGTCCAGGGGCAAAGCAAACAGCACCAAGAGCCTAAAATTTTACTGTTGCTGCAGCAACTTTGAAATGGGCAGGCCATGCCTACAATGGACTGTTTTCTCCCCTCTCAGCGGGGGAGGAATTTCCTGCAAAAATGGAGAGTGGAGGAGCCTTTGTTTTAGCAGGGAACGTGTTTGCAGTGAAATCCTCTGCTAAAACGGATGTTTGTTTTCTTTGTTTTAGCAAATGCCTTCTTGATCTAGAAATTATCTCTGCCCATTATGTGATGTCATAAATAATGTAAATTGGTAGGTTTGGTTTGGGCAAAATGGCCTCACTGGCCAAGATTGGCCCATAGTCCAAAGGTTCTCTACTTTGTTCCATAAACATCTGAACTAGATGGGTGGCACTTAATGTCTCTGTAGATGTTTCCTAAACTTAACACCGATATATGTGGAGAAGCTTAAGTATAAGGATGCTCAAGCAAAAGGACTTCCATCTTCCTTTGAAATCTCAGAAAGCCTCATTAGGAACCATCCACAATAGCATGGAATTGCCACATTGTACCAGTGTTCACTTGTATTGTTGCATACTGTTCTCAGTCTGGGAAATGGCTTTTTTGGAATAGAGTGGGAAAGGCCTCTTGTGGAAACATCCTCATGCTTGCTGTTTTCTGGATTAAGCTTTATAGGAAACATGGCATATTCTCTAGTCCACATTGAAAAACTATTTTCAGGGTGTGATCCTATATGCCTCTCATGCTGGGGAGTGAGAGTGAGCAGTCATTGCTATGTTGGTGCAGCTACCGTTGCATCTTACATGGGGTCAGCCCCATACATGAGAGAGGAAAAAACTGCTCTGGAAAATGCACCATGGAATAACATACAATTGAGCAATATTTTGTCTATGGCAATATTGCCAGTATCCACTAATCATGGGTGTTGTAGTATTGACCCCCATACCACTCTTATGATTGAGGGAGTCAGTGCACTGATGGTGATACATGTCTCAGGACAGTCTTCTACCAACCCATACACACTGATGTCACCATTCCTCAGGCAGGTGTTTGGGTCTCATTATGTTGCATACTGCTCAAAATAATTGCATTTAACCACACACAAGGGGAATGAAGGACAGGCTGCTGAGTATAGTACCTGCATTGTCCCATTGGCAGGAGATCATGTCCCTCCTCGCTCCCAGGATTCAAGACACACTGTGGGAGAAAATAAATATTTGCCAAAGGGAGAATAGGAGGAACCAAGACAGAAACCATGGTATGCCACAACCACACACTGATAGCAGACATCTGCAGCAATTCACTGCATTGGGCAGTGGTGGGAGATTTGACTTTCCAGATGTTGTTGGACTGCAACTTCCATCGGACCCAGTCAGTGCAACAAGTGGTCAGGGATTATTTGGAGTTGCAGTCCAACATCATCTTGAAGGCCACAGGTTTTTCACTCCTGTCACATGGGGTTGGGAAACAGGAGATTGGAGCAGTAGCTCCAGGTGGGGATAGGGGAGAAAATGGCTCCCTCACTATTTACATGCTTTGTCTAGCAACAGTCATGATACAGACACAAGAGGAAGCTCCTTCAAATTGAGGCAGTTCTTCAAAAATTACAGAACAGTGCCTGCCTGGTCAGCCAGCAGGCAGGAAACAGATATCATTGGGCTGCCAGTGTCAAGACCCAGTTATGAACACCAGGTTCCTGTCGGTTGCAAGAGGAGCCCTGGAAAAGCAGCTGAAATTTCACATGCAGGAGATATTGTGTTCAAATCCAGGTATCACTAGAAAAGGAAAGGGACTTTGACATTCAGGAACATCTGAACCAATATGCATGAGCACCGAATAGTCCCGTACACCTTTTGACTGATGCTTTCACCCTCTAAACTGGGTGCTTCTATACACCCTTGTATCAGCACTTACCCCACAGTGCACCCTGAGTGGCATGTCCTCTTGCAGTTCTGGGAACCTGATTGATCAGAGAGTAGAGGGTCTCTGGCTCTGGCCACTGGTAGTAACAAGCTATGTGTCCCACCCTGAGTCCAGCTGAAGCTAGATTGCATCTGGGGATGGAAAAGGTGTCCCTAGCTACCAGTCCCGAATAAGAAAGGAACAATGCACATGGGAAAGTCATAGCACTAGCACCTTTAAGACACTCCATTTAGGAATATATTCACTTTTGACATAACTTTCGCACATAACCTGTGAGGAGCCTGCTTGGAAAACATACCATAGAGGAACAGCTGGGAGCATCCTGCTTACGGTTGACCATAATGACATGGATCTCCTTTGTGGTACTGTGTGTTGGTAGGTCTTGTTCCATTGGGAGAGGACCTGTGGAGATAATAATAGGCAAGCAGCCTGTAGCTGGAACACCCTGAGCTGGGCACACAAGTAGTAGGTGTTTTGAGGAAACAAGAAAGCTGAGCGGTGCCAGTTCAGTGTTCTGCCAGTACTCTTTCCTGGCCTTCCAATTCTCTGTGGAGGTGAGAGATTTCAGTGACTCTGGCAATAAACCCATTTGGATTGTAGTGGAACTCTTGTGTGCAATGACAGTTCAGTCAGCTTCATATATCTGTGCTGTGATCTGATAAGGCAAAAGTGCTTGAGTGGCCGGCAGTAACAGTGCTTGGATTCTAGTGCCTGGGCTTTGCCAGTGGAGAGGCTTGCCTGCATTTGGGAATGAGTGTTTTCCTTGAGTAGGTGACACTGCTCCCTTCTGGAAAAGAACTTGAGACAATGCAAACAGAAACAAGTAGTCTTCAACACTTGAATGGAAAGTACAATAGTTGTGATAAAAACTCAATGGGTAAGCTGATCCTAGTAATGGATTTAGCACTAGCCCTTGTTTAGTGCTATGTGAACAAGCTGAGCCCCCTTCCACACGTGTGCATTTCCTCTTCCTTTCTTCAAACTCTTAACAATGTGGAGTTAGGTTAAAATAAGCCAACTTTACACTGTAGTTTGTGAAGCTGAATTGTTTAAACTACGACAATAGATAATGGTAACTACAGTTCCTAGTTAGAATGACACTAGTTGACAGTTGAAATGAGCTAAAAATGGAAGCAAAAGCTTCCCAACGCCTCTTGGCTTTGCGTTAGGAGGATGGGGAAGTGGAAGGAGGGTAGGTTTGTTAATGTAGCATGAAAAGACATGGTTTAGCCCAAAATAACTACCAACATTTAAGTTCTAGGTTCTAGGTGACAAACAATAGGGGCTGGTGGCTGGGTTGAGCTTGCAGGAGCTGCTTGTTGTCATGCCCCGCTTGTGAGTTTTCCCAGGATCATGTGATGGCCATTGTTGGGGACAAAATGTTGGGCCAGTTGAACCGTGATCTGGGTAAGATAATTGCATCATGGACTAATAAAATAATTTGTTGATGCACTCTTAGAACTTCTTTCTGCCATATTTGATAAATTCTAATAACGCGAGTTGCCAAAATCCTGGAGATTGAGACAGTTTAAGAAAGGGGTGGTTGGAGAAGAGAATCTAGGAAACCACAAACCAGTCTGAATTTGATATCAGGGAAGATATTAGAGTAAATTATAAAGCCATTAACTAGTAAGTGCCTTGTTAATAATGTAGTGGTTTGTAGAAGGTGGCATAGGTTTAACAATAAATTCTGCCACACAAACTGCATTTTTCTCTTTATTAGCTTAAAGGGTGTTGGAAAACTGGATGTAATGTATATTTTTCTCGTTACATTTTAGTTAGGAAACTGGGTAAATGTGAGTTAGATAATGATATTGTTGGAAAACTAGTCTCTTGAGTACTCCGTGCCAGAAAAAACTGGAGAGAGAATTTTGAGTGAGAGCTCAGTCCTGGTACTCGACTACATTTTAATGAAACCTAAACATTTTATGAAATCGAAACTCGTCAACATTTTATGAAACTTAAACAGCAGTGACTTAGATGAACAGGTAGAAGGATCCTGATCATATTTGCAGTAGGTAACCCTACTGGTAGGGATAGGTGACACCACAGAGGAAAGGAATAAAATTCAGAATAAATGTGAATCTGGACTGAGACTTTCCAGGAAAATCAACAGAAACCAATGCAAAATTTTGCTATTACACAAAAGATCAAATAAGCAAGTGCAGAATATTGAGTCCCAGACTTGAGGATAATGCATGTGAAATGGATTTCAGGATTGTATTTGATCACAAGCTAAACACAAGTCAACATGTGGGGATGCAAAAAAGGCTGATGCTATTTTTAGGCTGTTTTAATAGAACTATAATTTCCAAGTCTTGAAGTGGCTGCACTTTATTCTGACCTCATTTGTAATCCTCCAGTCTTGGGCACTGCATTTGAAGATGGATGTAAACAAATTGTAATGGGCTTAGAGGTGGTTAGGAAGATAAGAAAATGTCCTTTGAAGAAAAGTTGAAATAACAGGGTATGTTTATTTGTTTTCTGCTGTCCTATAGTACAGAACTAACTATAATGGACTTAAGTTACAGGAGGGTAGATTTCAGTTTAACATGAGTAGAAATTTCTTGATGGTAGGAACAACTCGGCAAGAGGTCTGCCAAAATAGGATGGAACTTTTAGTGGTGAAATAATTTGCATGCAATGAGATTAGTCATAAATTGGTAGTTTCCACAGCTTTTGTTAATCCTAATGGTTACTTGATAGAAAAGACTCTTCAAAGTAGTTTTTTTGTAGCGTGGTGTGGGGAGTGGAAATAGAAGTGCCGCTGCATCAATGAAACTCTGCTGCTTTGAATACAGCCCACTTCTTGACTTTTATCTTTGAACAGACTATAGTTACAAAATTAAAAAGAAAATAATTCGAAACAAATAAAGCAACGACATTTGTTGCAGAAGCCTGTTTGTTGTTGCACTAAGTAGGCAGCAGACCAATTCATCAGTGTTACGGCTTTATGAACTATGTAACCAAGGTCAGTACAGTGGTTCTTCAGGTTACATACGCTTCAGGTTACAGACTCCGCTAACCCAGAAATAGTACCTCGGGTTAAGAACTTTGCTTCAGGATAAGAACAGAAATCGCACGGCGGTGGCGCAGCAGCAGCGGGAGGCCCCATTAGCTAAAATGGTCCTTCAGGTTAAGAACAGTTTCAGGTTAAGAACGGACCTCCGGAACGAATTAAGTTCTTAACCTGAGGTACCACTGTAGTTGACTGGCATGCCAATCCTTTAGTGCTTTTAGGCTCCTATGCAGAGAGGAGAGCGAGGTTTAATTTTCATTTATTGATACATGGTGAATGAGTAACTACTTTGAGTTCCTGATTTGAAAGGTATGGCTTGTTGGAAGAATAGTTAAAAGCAGTGCTTTTCTTCTAGAAAAAGGTACCGGTACTCACCACGAAGTTGTTACAGTAAGTGCCGCACTTTTAATTAGTGCTTTTCTTCTAGGAAAAAAAGGTTGGTACTACATACCCTTAAGTACCCCCACCAAAAAGCATTGGTTAGAAGATTGACAGGCAGCTGGATTAGAACATTTTTAGTATATTACCATACATATTCTAGGGCACGCATAGGCAAAGTTGTCCCTCCATTTTTTGAGACTACAATTCCCATCATTCCTGACCACTGGTCCTGTTAGCTAGGGGTGATGGGAGTTGTAGTCCCAAAAACATGGCGGGCAGAGTTTGCCTATACCTGTTTCTAGGGTAACGTCAGACTTTTGTGTTGGGCTTCCAAAGAGAAGCCAGTGTTTCAGAGCAAACTCCCTGTTCCTTATAGTTTGGATTTTTAGCTTTGAAATCCTAATTATAAGAACTGCATATTTTACGCTCCTTCTGTGGAAAGCCTTTTACGTTATCAATCCTTTTTCTTTTTAGGTATCTACATGGTATGAAATTACATGTGTCCTCCTAGGTATGAATGAAGTGTCCTGGCAGGAGACCAGAGGAATGATGCATGTGAACATTGGTCAGGAAACCAGAGGGGTTGAACAAGGGGTTACCTCAGCTGGAACAGTAGGTGGAACAACTTCAGGGCCCAATTCAGGTGGAACCAATCCTCACTCCATCCCTACATCTGCAGTGTCAGGTGCTTCCAGTGTCCAGGTACCCTTCAGTGGATGGTCTCAGGATGATGCCACAGTTGGATATGTCTTCCAGAGGCAGGCTGGTGAGCAACTGAGTGGCTACTTCAGTAAGCACCGTCGGCCCACAGGAGATAGCATTCATGTAGATCATTCGGTAGGTAGCTTATTTGTGTTTTGCTTATAGTTTCCCCCCCTTTAACTCATATCTTTCAGAAAGATATGTATAGGTTAATTTATCATAAGCACAGCATTTAATCATGGCTGTTGGAAGTTAAACTTCTCAGTGTAACTGGCTTAAGGCGTGATACACATTAATATGAAAATACCTAGTATTTTCCCCCTCCGGGATACTTTTAGTAGTTTTTAAAGTATTAGATTTCATGGCAGGTGGATAGGTGGTACCAAGTGGTTCATCTTGACAAATCAAAGAAAAGTGACAGGATGAAATTAAAAATGAATTTTGCATGTAATCTTGCCTGTTACACTTATATCCTACATTCAGTACAGAATAAATTGATCATGATTAATTTCCATTGCATGTTACTTAGCCATGGCTAACTGTTGCTGGTTCACTGAATCTCAGTAATAACACCTACATTATAATCTTATTGTACACAATATTGCATCCTGTTGAATGTTATTTTTCTAATGCTTTGGAGACTCGTGATGCCACATCTGGGGTTGCATCTGCCTACCCTGATGTCTGTAAGTTGGACTGACATTTTTATTTAGAATTTTATGTGTACAGTAGGGGTAGGGAACCCTCCACATATTGTTGGGCCTACTCCCATCATCCCTGACCATCGGCTATACTGACTGAGGATGTTGGAAACGTAGTCTGGAGAGCCACAGACCTGCTACACCTGTGGTACAGCATAACATGTAGACTACAGCCACATGATCTGTACACTGAACTCTGAATTTACCTTTAGTCATGTTCATTAAATTCAGTGGCTGTACCTGCATAAAACTTAGTTGAATGCCACCCTTTCTTGTACTTTGTTTCAGCATGCCTTGTTTATTGTAGTTGGCATTTTAGAGAGATTCCTTTAGTCTCTGGAACAATTCAAGTACAGCTTGCTGCTGCTGCTTTGAGTTTACCTACTCAAGATGTGAATAATTTTTTTCTTTAAATTCAGGATTATACTCCTAAAAGAGTTTCTTTGCTAATACCTGATAGGTCTGTAATGGCTCGATAACTCAGGGGTACTCACCTTCAACTTTCTTGCTGTAGAGGAAATTGTTTTTTCCATTGTAATTGTGTGGTTCCTGCAGAAACATCTATGGCCGCATGAACAGCTACACTTCTGAATAGGACATCTTGTATAAATTATTTCCTATGAAGAGCTTTATAGAGATCAGAATTGATTGTTCTCTAGGATCATATTCCCTTGTAGACAAAATTCCGAGGGCCATTTTTCAGTGGTGGGCGTGTCTTGAGGCAAAAGTATGTAGAGCAATAAATGTACATTTTGCCCTTGCACAGGAGGTAAGGTGCTTGACACAGTGCTCTGTCCTCCATCCAGAGAAGCAAAAGGCAGCATTGGAGTTCAAGGACACATTCCAGTTAGGCAGAAATGTTTGGTGTGAAGTGGAACTGGTGAGGTTTCCTGGGGAGATCTCCAAGAGTCAAGTAGAGGGGCCACATTCCAGCCTTGGCTCTAAGGTTCCTCACCAGCTCTCTGGTTGCTTAAGTAAGCTTAGCAGATAGAATGAATTACTGTTCTATAGTCCTGCAGATCACACTTCCTATTTATTCTCATTACTGTAGCATGCTTTTGGCTTTTCCTTTGGTATGCAAATTGTTTGTATCTTGCAGAATGCTGGAAATATTTAGAATAAAGAGAGTGCAAAAGGCACCATGCTTTCTGGGACATGACATGGTAACCAAGGACACAAAGTTGATTCTGAATTTAGTGTTTCAAGAGAAGACAAAGAGTGAAATAATTGACTTGTCAAATAATTTTTTTTCTGCATACTGATGCATACCTTTGGAATGCAGTCTTTCTAAGAATCCTTGATTTTAAAAGGTTTTGTCTTGCTCTGATTTTTCCTAACAAAGTTAAGAAAAGTTCATTATTTTTAATATTTGTTGTTTTTACTATATAAAGGTGAATGTAGTCTGGGGTAAAACATACTTTCTTGCATGGATCTGTTTAGTGCTCTTATTTTTTTTATTGAGCTAGGTCCTAGCATTGTACAGTGGTACCTTGGTTTACATCCATAATCCATTCCGAAGGTCCCGTTGAAAGCCAAAGCAGGTTGTAACCTAAGGTGTGCTTTCGCCAATGGGGCCTCCCCCCCCCCCAGTTTGGTTGTACAGTGGTACCTCAGGTTACATATGCTTCAGGTTACATATGCTTCAGGTTACAGACTCCGCTAACCCAGAAGTAGTACCTTGGGTTAAGAACTTTGCTTCAGGATGACAACAGAAATCGTGCTCTGGCGGTGCGGCAGCAGCGGGAGGCCCCATTAGCTAAAGTGCTTCAGGTTAAGAACAGTTTCAGGTTAAGAATGGACCTCCGGAACGAATTAAGTACTTAATCCGAGGTACCACTGTAATAATAAAAAAATGGGTTGTAATCCAAAAAAAGGGACACACACTTCTGGGTTTGACGTGGCTGTAATCCAAAACGGTTGTAATCCAAAGCGGTTGCAAACCAAGGTACCACTGTAGTTAGTTTTCAGAGTTCATGTCTGTCTTGGATGCAGTAAACGTAGAATGATAAGTCAACATTAGTTTTGTGATTTAAGTGGGTCTTCTGTGAGGGTGAATAATGTTGGCTGTCACCCATAAAGCAAATTATGAACCTCTATCTAACCCCTATGTTAAAACATGCTTTTATGTAAAACCAGGATAAAAAATCTGATTTTGAAAGTTGTGTTAATGACACATCATCAAGTAAAAATTAGAATGTGTGGACAGTGTTGACCATGCTTCACAAGTTAAAAAAAAATAATCAAAAATTCTGCCCAGTAATATAGCCAGTGCTTCTGTAAAGTCTTCAAATGAAGTGTCCATGCATGGCTCTAAACAGTAATCCTGAATCTCAAAATTTGCTCCCAAGTGTCTAAACCTATGCAAACTCTAGGGAAATCATGTGGGTTGCACAGCTAGAAAGTTTGGATTATGTTCGTCATTAGTGTAAAGTTACTTAGTTACAAACTAGGGTGCTGTAATTGTTTCTTCCAGTAGATGATGATGATGATTAGATAGATATCCACGCTTGACCATGAGGTGGGTTCCAGCAGTTGCACTGCAATATTTTTGTATGTAACCCTGTTCCTGTATACTAATAGCGAACTCATTCATCAAGTTCTGTTGCCTATGTAGCCAAGACAGCACCAGTAGTGACTAAGAGAGGTATTGGCATGCTCAGGCGAACTCTGAACTTTGCAGAAGTACAAAAAGCCTTAACACAGTGGGATGGAGCATGCGTGGCTGGCACAGAATGCTAAATCTTTCTGCCTGAGAAGGGAAAAACAATGGAGTAGGGAGAGTGGAATGGAGTATCTCGGGGAAGGCATGGCTGGCTGCCTGGAACGTTGAACAAGAGCATACTGCTGTGCAGCTTGTGTTAGGTCAACGTGTAAATTACATTTTCCAATTGTAAATATTGAAAAGGGTGCTTTCACTGCCTTGCATACAGGGTGTTATGGTATTCATCAACAAACCACAACCGGCAACTTGCACTTGTTTAGAGATGGGTAGATCAAACAGCTAGTGGATCTTAGCAGTTCAGATTTGCTCTTTATGAAGAGAAAAGGCAGCACTCTGTGTTGATTATCTTTTAAAGACTTCTCCTAATGTTACTCATGTCATGTCATCCTCCTTCTAGCTTCTTTGTTTCAGGAGCTAACTTTATGATCTGTTCTCTTGCACCTCATATAGGGTTGTCCTTTGAACACATGCTTTCCTTTCTTTAGCTCAGTTCTGATTCCTTCATCATTGTAGCAAATCCTTTACATGTCTTGGTGTTTGCCGGTCGAGCAATATAAATCAGTATCCTTCTTCACCATATTTTGGGGCTCAACCAGAGACATCAACTAGAGATCCAGTTCCTTATCTCAAGAGGTGGAGTTTCTGCTCTGGAAATGGACAATAGAGCCCATGTCTCCTTCAGATTTTGATTTAAGTTCTCTGTGCCCATTGTTCTCCAAGCTAGTAGTGGGGGCACTGTCAGCATTTTCACCTGGAGCTCAAAGTTCAAAATGATGACATTAACTCTATGTTGTGTTATAATAGCAACAGCAACAGTAACCAGTATTTTTTGCATGACTGGGCAGCAGGTTTGCTATAATGATAGAATAGAAGATGACTACTTTACTAAAATGCTTTTTAATGAGAATCAGTGTATTCAGGTTTTAATTTTCATTACACAGGCAATTGTAGGCATTCTGGTTTTAGACTTATTTTTTTTTTGTTGATTATTGTTAACTCCGAATTTAATTTGGTGTTTTGAAAATACACTAATAATGCAACAATTTGATTATAAAACATTGATTTGATTTGCGTAACATTTAAACCCAGTAGTAAATTTACTTAATCAGCAGAGTTTTGAGTCTTGGGTCCTTGCTTTTAAAATAATATATATCTGCTCACTGATGTTCCTTAACATTTGAATGTCACAGAGGTAGCCAGTAAGTTGAATCCAGTTGTGCTGTTTGGTTAGTGGAAGAGCTTTTGATCCATTGGACGCCTGTACTAATGGAATAGGAAGGAGGCAATTTACAGCAGCTTTCCCTACTTTCCCTCTGAAAATCTGCTCCAGGGTGTCAGGGTGTTGGGAGAACTGTTCAGAACAGCCTGGAAGGTTGTGCTGGGGATTGGGGAAGGCTGCAAGCAGCGGTTCTCAACCTGTTAGTCCCCAGATGTTGTTGGACTACAACTCCCATCATCCCTGAGCTCTGGCCTTGCTAGCTAGGGGTGATGGGAGTTGTAGTTCAACAACATCTGGGGACCCACAGGTTGAGAAAGGCTGCTGGAAATAGGAGGACAGGCAAATTTGCTGCCCCTCCTCTTGCACTCTAGTGGTGCAGTAGTAAAACTGCTAGCATATTTGCAAAGCTAGGTATGGTTTCAAAGACTCTTCTGAAAATTGAATGGCTATTTTTGGTTGTAGAAGGATACAAATGGATGCAAACAAGGGATTTAAAATGTACTATGATTATTTATATTAGTTAATATATTTAAGGCATGCTTGGGTTGTGGGAGAGATGATAAATCATGTTTTCGGTGTTTTTTGTTTTTATCAAGGCATTTCTTATTGTTGTAAGGTTCATCTTATTTGTTCTTGTAAACTTTTCCTTTTTAAGAGTGCTTATTAACTGCCTGAAATAAATTACTTAGGAAGTTTATCACATCAGTTTTACTTATTTGGGTATTATACCAGCAGTTCATGGTGACTAAATAATGTACTTTCAAATATTTTTCATAGTTCTTTTCATTCACCAAGTGAATATTCAAGAGAATTGTCTGTTTCTCTTCAACCAAGGAAGTTCAATTAATAAAAAATGGGGCATAGTGAACAGGGGCATAACAATTTGGAAACTACTTCTAAATTTTAAAAATATAACACATAGCTTTCAAGTGAAATCTAATTTTTATTTTTATTTTCTCCAGGTTCGCTCTGTGGATGAAATGAATCATGAGTTTCAAGCTCTTGCACTAGAATCTCGGGGAATGGGAGAGGTAAATAACTTTAATTGAAATGTATAGAATGGATTGTCGCAAGAATTTATAAATCACCGCTCTGTTAATCTTGGCATCACTTAAAAGAACCACAATTTAGGATATGTATCTTCTGTTGTTGGAGGAATTTTCAAGTCACCTTTTATGCAAGTACACTTTGAGTCTTGCATTGTACTTTCGGCACGAAAGCCTTAATACAAATAGCACATACATTGTGGGAGAGAATGCGTTGCCAAGACTGAGTTTTTCTAGAAAGTTCATCATCTGATGAAGGATTGATTCTGTGTGTCAAGCTAGTGTTCAAAGCTATCAGTAACTTGAGTTCTTCAAGCCACAGTTTTCAAGATCCGAAATCATAGTACCATGTCTCCAAATATTCTGGTGCTTGTGGCAAAGGTGAAATACTAAAGTGTACTAATATCTTCACCTTTTGCTTCCTGTTCTACACTTTTAAACGAACCTAGAGCTCTTCCTCAGTTCATTGGAATGCTTACGTGAAAATTACTGGGTAGAGGTATATCAGTTTTAAATGAGGTACTGTTAATATTGGCAAGCACTCAGAGAAAGCAAACATTGCTTATATTATGCAGAATGGCATCTGTTTCAGTTGGACACATGCACAGGGTTCCAGCAAGTATTTTTTCTTTAAACCGGAACATTTTAATGTATTGAAATAGCTGACATATTTTCCTGGATTTAGAATTAGTAACTTGGAAACCTCATGTCTATACAGAATGATAATGCTAAATAAAGCTCAGTGTAAGGAATTCAGTGTTGTGCTAAAGTGATTGTTTTGACACCCCCCCCCCCCCAGCCACGTTTGGGGAAGGAGGGGAGAAAACCCTATTGTGCAAATGTAGTCCTGTCGCACAGCTTCTGCTGACAGGACTCATAAGTTTACTGCTGCCCCATGTCTCTGACTTTTGATTTTAGAGACTTGCTTGGAAAGGGCTGCGTGTTGAGTGCTAGCAGTTTAGATTCATCCAGGGTGATCAAATCATCCCACCCCACCCTTTTTGAATTAGTTACTTGGAAACCCCAGGTCTATATAGAAAAAGATGCTAACTGAATTTCAAATATTGCCTGAAAGCCAGATCAGTTTACATACTTTTAATGAGTGGATGCTGAGAATTGCAGCCATTTGTGTATAACACTTTTTAAGACTGAGAGTAGCAAGATTTTTATAAGAATTGCACCTGACAAAGAGTAGCATAGATCACTTTGTACAAACAAGTTTTATGTCTGAATGGAAAAGAATCCTTCGGAAGCAGCCTTGGCTGAAGGGACCAGTGCATCTTTATTTTTTTGGAGCTTTTTATAGGTGTTACATTCTCCATGGCCCTAAAGTAGCAGGTATCAGGCATGTATACTGGTGCTGAAGTGTAATACGTATTAGACATGTTTCTGGTTTGATTTTCATTAAAATGTATTTCAGTTTGGATAGGTAAGGAACTAACCTGTAATGCTGCAGTTCTGTGCATTTTGTCCTGTTTAATTTAGATGTTATTAAATCAGGTACCTGGAGATAGGGTTGAAGTCTTAATTACAAACTATGTAAAGTGGGAATCTATGACCCTGTTTGACTCTCATCAGACTAGGCCACTAGGTCAGAGATAATGGGAGTTGTAGCTGAACTACATCTGGAGGACCGCAGGTTTCCCATCCTTTTTCTAAAGTTTTATGTACTAATGCATGCTAGTACTAAATTTAGCAAGGTTCACTTATAATGGGCTATACCACTGCTTCACTCTCCTAAACACCTCCTGTTAAGCAAAGCATGCCTGTTCCACAGGTTTGTGTCAGCACCAGTTTACAAATAAACTGAAAATTAACCAGTTTTAACTGTGGTATATCCTTTTTAAATAGCTGCTACCTGCCAAAAAATTTTGGGAACCAGATGATCCAGCAAAGGATGGACAAAAAGGCATATTCCTTGGTGATGAATGGAGAGAAACTGCCTGGGGAGCACCTCGTAAGTGATGTGCATTTAAGGAACTTATGGTCAGAAATCACTTGGGAAAGAAATTACTGGGGGAAGGAATCACACTCATTATGCTTTAGGGATCTAAAGAAGCTCACTGAACAAAGTGTCATTAACTTGAGTATTTAAAAACTTTATATGTATTCATGCAAGTAACATTTTTGTTTTTGTTTTTTTTTTAAACAGACCACTCTATGTCTCAGCCTATTATGGTTCAGAGAAAGCCTGGACATGTTTTTCATGGAAACAGTGAAGTGAATGCTGTCTTGTCTCCTCGATCAGAGAGTGGTGGCCTTGGCGTGAGCATGGTAGAATATGTGTTAAGTTCTTCTCCAGCGGATAAATTGGACTCCCGATTTAGAAAAGGAGCTTTTGTAAGTAACTTGGTTACATCAACAAAATATTAGACCATCCTAAGCTGGATCCCCCATTAGACCGCACTGGTTCCAAATCAGTATTAATAAGAAGTTGGACTAGCAAACTTTGGTTCCCATTCTGACCTGTGGGAAGCAGTGTTTTGTGTTAACATGATTATTTCCTGTAGGGCATTTGAGCATATATGTAGACAAGAATTGTGTATGCATAACCGCATGAGTCTTTGCTTGTATGAAATTCAGTTTCATTGAAATCTTTATGATTTACTTCCAAATAATAGCTGTGTTTAGAAACTCCATATGGGACACTTTACACATATGGAACAGGCTCCCTTGGGAGGTGGTGGACTCTCCTTCCTTGGAGGTTTTTAAGCAGAGGTTGGATGGCCATCTGTTATGGATGTTTAGCTGAGATTCATGCATTGCAGGGGGCTGGACTAGATGAACTCCTAAGATTTTATGTGTTCACCAGGGTATAAACTATTTGTCATTTTTATTCGTATTCAGCTGAAAGTTGTATTTTATTTAACACTTCCATATTTACGGAGAACAGTCAGTAATGAAAAAATAATAGGTATGAAAATAAGTTTCATCCCACAGCTTCATGACAGTGGGTTAGATACAGAGATTCTATGAGGGGAGTTGATTTTTACCAATTTTCTCCTGCTTGTCCCCCTCTCCCAAATCAGTTTTGAAAGGTTGGCAGAAGACCTTATTGAACCTTGTGGGAGGAGGCTACAGGTGGGAGAAGGCAGAAGGTGAATCAGCGAAAATTTCCTTGCCTCTGTGTGTACGGGATTCTCTTAGATCACCAGCTCTTCCACGGACGAATAGGGCTACACTGCTTTAGCAAAAGTTGGACTTTTTCCTTTGAGTGAAGATGCTCTCAGGTTGGATTTGAGCTTCCTCTAATGCTTGGAGGCAGGATTGCAGCTGAATAGAACATTTTGCCAGAGCAAAGAATCTCACCTATACACTCATGGGGTCTGGACTCTATACTGGCAGTAACTGACCAGGAATGTGTGGATAGCTTGATGAAAGAGTTGACCCATTATGTGGCAGCTTGAAAGAGGCAAGTTCCATCCCAGGGATCATTAGGCAATAGTTGAAAATATTTCCTAATACAACCAGAGAAAAATAGTTTGTTTCTTTGTGGTGTTACTTGTTTCTTATGTTGGGTGGATGCAACTTGGACAGTTGTGAAACTTGTGGGGCCTAGCCAATTGGGAGCAAAACTCTGATTCAACTGTAATCCTGTCCTCAGATGCTAGAGGGAGCTCACATCCCACCTGAGATATATAAAAAAAAATTCATTGAAAGGAAAATAATTTTTGCAGGTAAGCCCAGCAGTTCTTTCTGTTTATCCCAGCAGTTTGCTTTCATGCATCAGCTTGTTTTGTATAAGACTGAAACTTCCTCAATCAAGGTATATTATTGAGTGTTATATGAATCAGTGTGCAGTATAACATAGAATTAGATTGTTTTGTGGTGGTGCTCTTGCATTTTGTCAAATTCAGAATCAAACATTCTTTTCTTCAGGGCACTAGAGAAGCTGAAACAGATGGACCTGAGAAAGGAGACCAGAAAGGCAAGGCTTCTCCATTTGAGGAGGACAAAAACAGAGATCTTAAACAAGGAGATGATGATGATGATGTTACTAAAATAAATGGCAGAGGTTTGCCAAATGGAATGGATGCTGACTGCAAAGATTTTAAGTAGGCATTTACATTTTTCTAAAGATACAAAGTATATTTTTTAAGAAATAAAAATTCTGAGTTTCATTTTCATATGGATGATTCAAGTCCTACCTTCCTATTTTGCATAATATTCAGCCTCTTGCATGCACCCTCCCTCTCTCTCTCTCTCTCTCTCTCTCTCTCTGTGAATTCACCTTAAATAGACAGGTCATCTTTAAATAGTTTAAAGTTCTATTTGTGTAGGCTATAAAACAAGTCGAAAGGCTTTGCTGTTCTAAGGTTGTCTTAAAGCCATCATAGATGCTTGGCGAGCCAAATAAATGGCTGGGGGACATAGGAGAGCCTGTCTCCATATTTCACTTTGGCTTGTTTGACTACTGTATTAGAAGTTTGTGGGTATGATTTTGGCCGCTCCCTGTTCAACGATCCTTCTACGTGGGCCACCAGCATGTCTACTCTGTGGCAATATGCTTGACTGATCCCCTGTTCTGCTTTGCTTTGGTTTGTGCACACAAGTTGTCTATCCAGATCTTTCTATTTAATGCTCCCCAGCCACGATCACTCTTGCTGCTGGCCTGCCTCTCTTTCCCCCTCTTCACGCATTTGATGTGTTTAGATCTTCACTCGTATGTAATTGACAGGATTCTTTACCATGTCCCAAGAGCCTCAGTTGCCTTCTGATGTGTGTGCACTGGCTGAAGGAAATTTCTAGGCGGGTGAGGCAGCTTTACCAGCAGTGTCAAAAACTTTGCAATATATCTGGGGCAATGTAAGGATCTAAAAGAACCCAAGCTCCAAGGTGAGCACGTTCTTGATCTCCAGTGGGGAAATGAGTAAGAGGTTTAGGCACATCTGGAGCGACATAGAGGAGGTTTGAGTTCTGTTCTTTTAAGCTAGAGACCTATTGGAGCAGGGACAGCTTTTGCCAGGGTCTACTTGGCCTCTGTATGTTGAAAAGGGCAAGAAGGGGTTATGCAGGAAGCTCTTTTGGGTGGGTGGCTGATGACAACTAGAATAATTAATAATAATAATAATAATAATAATAATAATAATAATACCCCGCCCATCTGGCTGGGTTTCCCCAGCCACTCTAGGCTGCTCCCTGCAGAATATTAAAAACATGATAAAACGTCAAACATTAAAAACTTCCCTAAACAGGGCTGCCAGTGGTCTTCCAGGTGAACAGATGAAGAGGCCTTGATTACAGTCTCTCTCTCTATACTGCAGTCTGGTGGAGTGGCTGTTGCTGGATGACAGTTGAAGAGCAAGAAAAATAGGGTGGAGTTGACTTTTCAGCAGAGCTGATAGAATAGCTCTTCTTAATCTCCCCCTCTACGTTCTCTCTACCATCTGCACTTGTTGCTTTCCGTGTTAAATGGAGTCCCCCCCCCCATTAGACCACTCTGTTCTGTCCACAAGATTTGTCCATTCACTGCAGATACAGTAGTGATAAGAGCATCCTGCAACAAAATGTTGCAGAGTATCCTTTCTGACAGGAGTGCTACAATATGGGCTCAATTCACTCTCTCCTATTCCCAGCTTTCTTTTCTGGTTGACTTTTAACATTCTCTGGCTCCTGAAGGCCATCAGTCCTCATTGGGCTGTTTCTGTAGTTAACCACCTGAGCTTGCTGTTATAGAGACTAATTCTTTTCGTTTCCAAACATAATCCCAGCATTTCAAACTGTTCTGCTAACGCTATTCAGCCCAGCTGTATGCTGTTTCCCCTAGATCAGGCAACTACAGCTGATACTAATTAAATAAGCATTTTCACAAATGCTGTTGTTTAAGCAATGAAGCTGACATCTATTTTGCATTCTTTTCCTAAGCAGTCGTACTCCTGGAAGTCGGCAAGCCTCCCCAACTGAAGTAACTGAGCGTCTGGGGCCGAACCCAAGCGCTGCTGAAGGATTGGCTTCCCTTCCTAATCCTGCAACCCACAAGCCACTGGTGGAAGAATTTTCAAACTCTGAATCTCAGAATTTGGATGCTATGGAACAAGTGGGTCTTGATTCTCTGCAGTTTGATTATCCTGGAAATCAGGTACAAATGGACTCTTCAGGAGCTACTGTGGGACTCTTTGATTACAATTCACAGCAGCAGGTTAGTGTTTTTATACAGCCACATTAAAAAGTGGAACTACAACATTCTGGCAATCACAGGCTGCCACTGAAAATTGCAGCTTTGTAGAGATTTATTCCCACGTTCTTACCTATGTCCTGGAGTCATGGTTAGTTCCCAACATCAGTTCTGCATCATTGGCTGGTAGGGAAGCTAAAAATGTGATAACCTTAGGACATGGCTATATTTGACTGCATGTTAACAGTAAAAGATCAGAAGCTTGCAACACAGAGCTGCCTATTTTTCTTTTTTTTTTACTGTAGTCCCATGCTTATTATAATGTGTAATTCTGCCGTGATATTGCTTAAGAATGAATTACACCTGAATTTAAACTTCATGCATAGTACTATGGATCTTGGACAATCCTGTGAATGCATCTACACACAGTTGGTTTTTAAATTCTGATGTGGGATTGTTGCTAAAATTAAAGGTTTAAATTGTTGTTCTTAGCTTTTTCAGAGGACTAACCCTCTCACTGTCCAGCAGTTAACAGCAGCTCAGCAGCAACAATATGCATTGGCAGCGGCACAGCAACCACACATAGGTGAGACATTTTCCCAAGTTTATTTACTTAAATTTCAAGTTTAAAAAACTGGCAATGTATGATTGCTGCTTTTCTTTTAATTAAAAGCTTGCTAATTTGGGCAGACCTTTTGACAAACTTGGAATTTTCATTGCTTAAAAGTGAAGTTCTAAAGGTATAGTAATAATTTAAAAAGCTGCTGTTCTGGCAGTGTGATACATTTAAAAAATGTATTTGGTTTTATAAATTTAGTTTTATAGAAATGGCAGCACTAACTTGGGACTATGGTATGAACGTTTCTTAAAGTAGAGCATGAACCTGACAGTTAATGAGAGAAGTGAGAGATACTTTAGTCTTAATTACCTTTTGAAGCCTCTTCAAGAACAGTTGGCATAAATTTCTAAAGCTAATGCGTTTACAGTTTGAATGATGTAATGGTGTGGGTGGGTGTTTGTGTGGTGTCTTGTTTTTGGTGAAATTGAACTTTTTGTTACTGTAACAGGTGTATTTTCGGCAGGCTTGGCTCCAGCTGCTTTTGTGCCAAACCCATACATTATCAGTGCTGCTCCACCGGGTGCTGACCCATACACGGCAGCAGGCTTAGCTGCAGCAGCTACATTAGCAGGTAAGAAACTACCATCCCTCAAGTTAATTACAACAATCTCTTTTTCTCTAGAAATTTGAAAACTTTAGTGTTTGGGCACAAACCATCAAAAATGCACAAGGATGAAATACAGTCATACCTCGGCTCCTGAATGCCTTTGGAGTCGTTCCAATTTTTGAATGTTCTTTTGGAAGCTGAACATCCGACTGGGCTTCTGTGGCTTCTGATTCAGAGTCAGAAGCCACGTCTTGGTTTTCAAATGTTTCAGAAGGCGAACGGACTTCTGGAACGGATTCTGTTCAACTTCTGAGGTACGACTGAGAAGTGGGAGTAGATATACAGTGGTGCCTTGGTTCTCAAACGGCTTAGTTGTCAAACAAATTGGCTCCTAAATGCCGCAAACCCGGAAGTAAGTTTTCTGGTTTGTGAGCGTTTTTCGGAAGCTGAACGTCCGATGTGGCTTCCAGTTGAGTGCAGGAAGCTCTTGTAGCCGCGCCTTGGTTCTTGAACTGTTTTGGGAGTTGAACAGACTCCTGGAATGGATTCAGTTCGAGAACCAAGGTACCACTGTATACTATACACTTGACTCTGACTTTATTCTGGCTTGAATAGCTAGTAGCCCTTAAAGGATGAGGAGATGGCAAACTGTGATGGCAACAGTCTCTCATGGATGTGCAAATCTGCCCCTTCTTAGAAGCTTAAATAGCTACCTTAAGGCATGGTTTTGCTGCCTGGGGGAATTGGTATGCTGGGTGCGAATAAAGCATTGTGGCAGATTGCAAGGCTGATTGTACTTCCTAGCACTTTGAGTCCATGCATGCATGATCCAAATAGTTTAGAAGATATGTCAAATAGCTAATTTTCATAGTACCACAGCCATGAGAGAGCATGAACATTTTTAAAATGCTCTTGTTTAGGAGTGATTTTTTAAAAAATTGTGATGATAATCAAATGATATGAGAGGTTCTGTAGGATTTAGTAGAGCTCTGTTTGTACACTACCACCGTCTTTGGACCACAGGTTGTTCTGTTAACGGTTTTTGCATGTCTGCTATATCCCACATCCAGTTCTCCAGTTCTTTCCTCACTCACGTTACATGAGTTCTGGAGCTTGTGTAACTCTGAGAGGAGACGATCATGGGACGCTTGCCGCTATCTGAATTGTTGGGGTTCTGTGTTGCACTTCCAATTCAGATACACAGTAGCACCTTGGCTTACGTTACCCTCAGGTAACGTAAATTTTGGATTGTGAAAGCGGCAACCCCAGAAGTGTTTCATAGAATCATAGAGTTGGAAGAGACCACAAGGGCCATCGAGTCCAACCCCCTGCCAAGCAGGAAGCACCATCAGAGCACTCCTGACATATGGTTGTCAAGCCTCTGCTTAAAGACCTCAAAAGAAGGAGACTCCACCACACTCCTTGGCAGCAAATTCCACTGTCGAACAGACAGTGGCATGCTCACTGCGCATGCATGCTCAGAAGCACTCTACCATGCTGCATGCATACGCAGAAGCTGTCCCTCCGGTTGCAGAAACCTGGATCTGATCAGAGCTCTGGAACGGATTCCATCCGCAACCGGAGGTACCACTGTACTGAAGATGAGTGAAGTAACATGTTTGTTAGTTCTTACAGGGATGGCTCTTTAGGGCTCCTGCCCCTGTGCAGAAGAGAATTGTTTCCAATATATTAAGTGGTGTAGGCTGTTTTTTATATATAGGAAGAAAGGTGTTAGCTAAATGGTAGCTCTTCCACTCTTGGTATACCCCTTCTTATTTGTCTCTTTGCTGTGCTTGCTTATCTCTCTGCGGGAGGGTAATTCTTTTCCTCCCTCTTCTGATCAGAGGGTGAGAATGGTCCTCTTGGAATATTTACAGGGAGGAAGGGGGAAAATCTGTCCTGGGGGAGGAGTTCTGCTTTCAGGTATGTGTGCAGAGATTCCCTTTTTGGCATAGGATACTGGGTTTGTTTATACGTGTGGTTTTCACACAACAGAGTTAGCACTGATCTCGAGGCTTTTGAGGAGAGACTGTAAATATTTGCGTGTAAAGCCATTTTTTCCGTTTTGTTAGGGCCAGCAGTGGTCCCTCCTCAGTATTATGGAGTTCCTTGGGGAGTGTATCCAGCCAACTTGTTTCAGCAGCAAGCAGCAGCTGCAGCAAACAACACAGCCAATCAACAGGCTGCGTCACAGGCACAACAAGGCCAGCAACAGGTAAGCTGGGTGGACACACCTGAGGAGTTAATATATCTGTCTGCTCATGCAGTTTTATTGAATGCAATGCGTATTGTTGAATAAAAAATAATGGTATATCTAACTGCACAGTTTATGCGTTTGCCATGCTGGACAGCAGTCTATTCAGTCCATAAGCTTAATTTTGTCAGTGTATTTCATTATCAAATCAGCAGATATCAGTTCTCTCCGCTGAGGGATGAGGGCAGCTCATCCCTCAGAGATGGGGGAAAGCCTCTATTCAGGTTAAAATTTTAGTTTGCCTTCTGAACTACAAAGGTCAGTTTAAAGTTTATAACTAGAAAGACAGGCCTCTCCTTTTGCTTTTTAGTAGGCAGGCTTCAGCTGTGTTAAGTGTTGTGAGTTTGCCTGCCAAAATAACAGCAACAAATCAGCAAAGCCCAAATTGAGAAGGGAACAGAGCGGCCAGTATGAAACAAGCTGTCAGAATGTCTCCTACTTAAACCTCCCACCTGCTTAGCCTCCCCCCTGTTGTAGAGGAGCTAAAGCAAAGGATTTGACAACTAAGATCGAGTGCAACCTTTTTTTGATAAAGTTATTAACTTCGCGATGGAAAATTATAAGACTGGGCTGGAGGAGAAAAGTGGAATGTGAATTAAAATGCAACCCCCCCCCCCCCGGAAACCCCGGGAGCGATCTGTAAGAGCGCCGGGAGAGGAGAAATAGAGGTTTTGACAGCTGTTAAAGGAGCTGTCAAAGCGGAAGAACAAAAAGAGAACTTTGTTACGAGGACTTTGCTGGTCACATTTGTTACAAATTGGATATAAATTGTTTAAAACAAGGAATAATAAGTTACTTTGACTGTTGGGTGTGATCGGGAAGGAAACTGAGTTATTATAATCCCTCTAGAGGAGCTGTGGGACACTACAAGTATTGCTGGGCATCAAATTTGAATAGGACTTTTTATCGCCTGGGAAACTGCAGAAATGGAACACTATTTTGTCTACAGAGGTCTACACACTAAAGGAGACAATAGATTTATCTATTGAAGAATGGAAGGGACTTGACGTAATGTTTTGTTCCTGAATAACAAAGCCTCTGCAGAGGAATTAGAAGCTTTTTGGAATTAGAACATTTGTGCAGGAGAGCAGGGGGGGGGGAAAGAGGAGGAGAGAGAACAACAAGAACAATAAGAATAACAAGAACTGGACAAAGTTGGAAGATAGACTCCTTCCAAGATTGGACATGTGAAACCAAAGATGACCAAAAGATGGCAAAGACTAATAAAAAGACGGCAAAGCGGACTGGTGAAGGACTGTGGTTTAGATGTGGGAGCTCCAGGATGACAGTAGACATTGATAGACATTGGGAACGCAACCGGGAAAGGGGGGAGGGAAATTTGGAATCCAAAGGGTGTTAAATTACATTTTATTCTTTTTTTTTAATCTTTCTGTTTATCTTAATCTGTATTGCATATTAAAGAGGGGAACTCGTGGAAGGGAACAGGTCGATTTTAGGGGATGGGAAAATATTTTTTTTAAATTGGGCCAATGATAATAATTTTAAAATTTGGGGTAAGAATTTGTTGAATCTATTTGAAAGAATTGGAATACAAGAGGGGGAGGGGAGAGGAAGTCCTGGAAAGATGCCAATGAAAATAAGGTCTTAAATTTGGATGTTTTTCTTTTTCTGTTATATTTGAAAATCTTTAATAAATATTATTAAAAAATAAAATAAAATAAACCTCCCACCTGCTTAAAACGTTAGTGCTGGCTCTGAAGGGGAAAGCTTCCTCCTGTTGACCCCCACCCCCACTTTGCCTCTACCCACATATGTCGGAAGGAAATATAGTTGAGGAGAATTGCCCTCAGGACAGCTGAGTACCACCATCTCTTTTTCATGTCCTGCGTGGACCAGAAACTGTGTGTGCTCTGCCACTGCAACTCTCACTTCTCCACCTAGCAGTCTGTGTCAGCAATGCACCTCCACAAAGCAGTCTGTGTCAGCAATGCAGTGGCATAATGCAATGCAGACATCCTAGGTAATAATAATAATAATAAATTTATTATTTATACCCCGCCCATCTGGCTGAGTTTCCCCAGCCACTCTGAGCGGCTCCCAATCAAATGTTAAAAACAGTACAGCATAAAATATTAAAAACTTCCTTGACAGCCTTCAAATGTCTTTTAAAGATAGGATAGCTACTTATTTCCTTCACATCTGAAGGGAGGGTGTTCCACAGGGTGGGCGCCACTACCGAGAAGGCCCTCTGTCTAGTTCCCTGTAACCTCACTTCTCGCAATGAGGGAACCACCAGAAGACCCTCGGCGCTGGATCTCAGTGTAGGTAACATCTTCAAGGAATCCTGAGGACAAAGCTTGGGTTCCCTAGAGGGAGGCACATCTGGAACCCAAGATGGCTGCCACTATTAATTTCCTGTGAAGAAATACACTCCTCCATCCACAAGCCGCATAGGGGAAAGACCATTTCCTTTATCTCTTTAAAAACTACATTCCCAGAGTATGCAGTTGCTAGGTGCAATTGGGGTGGCTGGAACATGAAAACAGGCCTATCTTTACAAGGTGGCAAGGAGTCTAGCTTGTCTCCTAGTTTTGAGTAATACACAGTGTTGCCTGGTTCCTTGGGTAACAAGAAAGGTGTGATATGGAGTAGTTGCAAGAGCCACTACGCTAAAAAGAATCTGTTAAGCCAGTGGTTCTCAACTTGTGGGTCCCCAGATGTTGTTGAACTACAACTCCCATCATCCCTGAGATCTGACCTTGTTAGCTAGGAGTTGTAGTTCAACAACATCTGGAGACCCACATGTTGAGAAAGGCTTTGTTAAGCCAACCATGTACGCCTTGAGAAGGGGCACCATGTTTAGGAACTTCAGAATACAATATAACAAGTATTTATTTTGGCAGGGCCATCCAGATTGTGGGAAAGCTGCCATATTGAACAACAGTGGATTTCTAGCTAAAAGCATTCCTGGGCAGTATTTGGCTACGTTTTACTTAGCTAAGAGCTAACCCAGTAAAATTAATGGACCTAACTTAGTCATGTTTATTAAGTTCAGTGGTTACTTCAATTGCATACCATCCCATATCTCATGAAGCACATATGAAGCTTCAATGAGCAGAGATAAGAGTTGGATGACTTTCTGGACAATGAGTTGCAATATGTTCAGTAATAGTATAATAGTAAAATTATCTCAACTTGCAACATAGTGAGACTAGTGCTATGCTTTGCTTACGAGCAAAATTGTCCTTATTTAAATTCATTAAGGATATTTGAAATGAAATTAAAAAATCCCCTTAGTTATACATTCCAGTGAAATTTGCGTTTGACTTGGATATTTAGAACAAAACACTGGCAATTGCAGGACGTGTTCTTTTGATAGCTGTGATGACTTATGCAAAATCAGTACCAGAATGTGGAACCTCTGTTTACGAGCATCTCAGAAGTCAAACGCTTTGGCTTTCGAACGCCGAAAACCCGGAAGTAACTGCTTCGGTTTTGAATGAATTTCGGAAGCCGAACGTCCTACGCGGCTTCCATTTTGAGTTTCCCTCTTGTATTGAGGCTTCCGCTTTCGGTTTTCGAACGTTTCAGAAGTTGAACGGTCTTCTGGAACGGATTACGTTCAAAAACTGAGGTTCCACTATACCTTGCTCACTACAAGGTTCAAATTGAAGGTTAGGAGCACAGCCTGGTTCATATTGAGTATGCTTGATACTGGTAATACAGTAAGGAGCCATGGTGAAAGGCGGTAGTAAGAATTTTCATAAGCGGAGAGGCACTGGTGAATGGAGTGTGTCATTGCATGGTCGGCTAACAATCCCTTAAATACATTTTAAGGCCGGCAAGTGCTGTCTGCAAAGGTTTGGATTCTAAATATATCGCTAAACTCCATAATTACAGTTTAACAGTAATTGCATTTTAAAATGTTCAGTATTTAAAATTTGCAGGTTGAAAGGGGGTAGAAAGACTGTTAAAACTATAACCTGCTCACCACGCTTAACCTACTAAATGTCTCCACTTTGGGTTCCTTGCTATTTTTAAACTACTTTTCAGTGTTACTGAATTACAGAAGGCCTAGCACCTTAAACTTGTGTTTTCTTGTGTCATAATGCTTCCATTGAAGTAGTCTCTGCCTGCTTACTTTACCTTATTTATACACTGTTGTTGGGTGTGTGTGTTGTTTTTTTAAAAAAATCACAACCCCAAAGTACGCACAACATGTTCCAGCATTATTATACTATATTACCTTTTTATACTTCACATTTTAAGCAATTAGTGTCGCCATTGGTCTTTTGTAGGTTCTTCGTACTGGAGGAAGTCAACGTCCTCTAACTCCCAATCAGGGTCAGCAAGGGCAGCAGGCAGAGTCACTTGCAGCAGCTGCGGCAGCAAATCCAACTTTGGCTTTTGGTCAGGGTCTTGCCACAGGCATGCCAGGTATCTAATGATGAGTTAAGGAAACTAAGAATGAGTTCAAGCTAAATATCCTAAAAATCCTGCTGGGTTCACAGTAGTAGACTGATGAGATGCAATTTCTTTGTAACGTGTTTTTTAAAGCTTCGGTAAAAATTTGAAATGTGACTTTCATTAACCATGTTTATGGCTGGCAGAAGAAATGTGTGTACAAGATGGGGGAGAATAATGTAGGCTGCTTCCAGCCCCCTTAACATGATGAAGTGGTCTGTCTGTGCCCTCTCCATGGGAGAATTAAATCAACTGCCCAGTGTTAATCTCTTAATTATCACACCTTCAGATTATCAGGAGTAATAATGACTTGTATTTTAAGAAACATGAGTGGCATTCCAGTTGTGCAGTGGCACTTTCCCATCCCTCCTTCGTTCTTCAGCCCCTTGCAGCTGCCAAAAATTTACTGCTGAGAGTTATGAGAGAGTTATGGGATGGGATCTGCTGAGGTGAGGGAGCTGCAGCTGGGAAGGAAAGCCAGCTATTAGAGAAAATCTCCTTGTACAAACAGAAATGCTTTCCTTTTGTGCAATGAGCTGTTTGGATCCAAAGCACTGTAATTTTTGTGTGTATCTTACTATGTAATATTTACTATTTGTGACAACATGCAACACACAGCTTAGTCCTTTGTCAGCAGCTTTTCGGTGTTGATTCTGGAAAGTTTGAATTTCAGAAAAACAGATTTTAAACCACATTCCTAACACTGGTGCATAATATATTTCCACATTAGAATATGCACTTTGAAGAGCTTCACCTTTGGCGAATGGATGTCTTAAATTTGTCACATGCATTTTTACATTAAGAGCTTAGACTTGCATGGATGACATTTAAGGATAGCTACACTGATTTTTCTCTATTGTCTGCTTTTATGCAAGCTACAAAGTGTCATTGGTCATCAAGCAGTCCAGAATACCTAATACTTATAGATTGGTTAATAGCACAACAGTAATATTTCTAAGACAGCTCAGAAGGGCTAAGTATATACAGATGCTTCTAGAGCTTTGCTGCTGCTGCTTTGACTATGTATACAAAGCATCTTGTAAACATTTTGGCTCTCTGGTGAATGGGTCATCTGAATTGGTCCAGTTGAAGCTGTAACTTGGATATTTGTTTCGCCTTACTTACCTTCTTATCAGTTTAGTGTCATGTGAAAATGGCACCTTGTGCTGGTGGTGAATGTGGTAGATGATCTTTCAAAGACCGAAGAAAAAAAGTGGCCACTACAAATTGGATTGAACTATCAGGCTTAACTATTTTTTTCTGGCATAAGTTTGCTGGGAAGTCCTTTGAACTTAAGCCACTGTGTAATTATAACACAGTTTTGGTATCATTTGCTCTGGAGTGTTTCTTTGACTCTACAGTGGTGCCTTGCAAGACGAAATTAATCTGTTCCGCGAGTCTCTTCGTCTTGCGGTTTTTTCGTCTTGCGAAGCACGGCTATTAGCGGATTAGCGCTATTAGCGGTTTAGCGGCTATTAGCGGCTATTAGCGGCTTAGCGGCTTAGAAAAAGGGGGGGAAAGGGGGAAAACTCGCAAGAACTCGCAAGACGTTTTGTCTTGTGAAGCAAGCCCATAGGGAAATTCGTCTTGCGAAGCACCTCAGAAGACGGAAAACTCTTTCGTCTATCGAGTTTTTCGTCTTGCGAGGCATTCGTCTTGCGGGGCACCACTGTATTCTATATAATTATTGAACATCTAAAGAACTGATTGGCATTCAAAGATGGGAACACTCAGGTTCTGTTGTGTTGCAACTTCATCTTTTGGCATACATGAAGGTAGTTTGGGAGTAGCCCCCATTGGACAATTCAAGTAAAGAGGCATAGGATTGCACTGCTTAGCACAGAGCTTTCCAAACTTTTCGTGTTGGTGACACACACTTAGGACATGCATCGTTTCACAACACAGTAACTCAGTTTTGCATTTCGAGACAGTAATTCAATTTTACTAGCAAACCTAAGGTTAAACTAACCCTTTCTAGCCCCAGGAGGAGCGCAGGGAGCGTTTGTGTGACACACCTGCACAGTGCAGCTGACACACTAACATATCGTGACACACAGTTTGGAAAGCTCCGGCTTAGCACAATTCTATGTCCTGCTGTTCTCAATGGGGCTTACTTCTGTGTATTTGGGTATAGGACTGCAGCCTTAATCACTAAACACCTGTAGCTGGAGAGGAGTAGAGGTGGTTTGTTTTTTGTTCCATTTGTTATCTACATATGTAACATCTAATTTGTGTAGGGTTCTGTTCAATGGTGTTCCTGAAGAGGTGGAACAGATTTCCGCTCAACATGGTGGGCAAGGACAAGAATCAATGTAACTTCTGAGGCCAAACTAATAAAATTGATTGGTGTAAGGTTGCTGATTTGTCTTAGGGAGGCAATGCTTAGGTTTTGTACTAGGGAAAAGCAGAAACCAATACAATGAATGACAATGCTGTAGGAAAGGATCACAGAAACTAGCTTAGTATTTACTGTATAAGTGTGTTGTACCTAACTCAGGATATGGGGCAGGAGTCAGCTTATGAGTCCCGCTACCAGAAGCCCACATAAGGACCTCTGCTGGCACAGTGGGGCTTTCCACTTTTGTGTCCCCCAAAATTGGTTCAGGGAATCGGGAGAGCCCCCTAAATAGCACGTAGCGGTTGGGAAGGGGGATTATCTTGTCTGGTAAGCTGAAATATTTGTGCTGATGGAACAGTTGCCATTGCGCTTTGTTGAATTACTCCCTTGGTAAATGAAATGAACACTGACACAGTAATTAACTAATGAATTAATATTAGCAAAATATACCAAATTATTTAAGACAGATTCAAAGGCTGCCTTGGAAAGTTTCTGGAAGGGCAGTTTGTAAATACCTTAAAAGAATAAATGGTACAGAAATAGTAACAACTTCTCTGTTTCATATAAAGCAGCAATTCTCACACCTTTTTTCCAAGGAAATTTCCATTTAAACATTACTGGAGGTCTTGGTGGACCACAATAAACTTCTGTTTCCTTCAGTACCAGCTTTGTCAAAATCAGTGCTGTGATATGAAAATCACAGAGCCCTGGCCAGCTAGGGACCTTCAACTAACTGGTAGATGTTTAAAATAAATTAGGCTACACAAGTGCCATAGCATGAAAATCACAGGCCCTAGGTCAGGGCCTCATTAGCCTGTTTGTTAATTCTGGGTTGGGTTAAAATGGCCTCTATTTGTCAGAAGAAGAAAAAAATCAAGGCCAGATAGTCTTGACTGTTCCGTAACCTTTCTTGAATGAAACATACCACCAGCTTTCTGCAGACCAGAGTTTGAGAACCTCTGACACATAGAAAGGTAAAGGATCAAGGTCCTTTAGCTCAGAAGATTGGAGGTGATAGATCAGATCAATGAAAATAACATTTCTGTTTTGTGCAAGATCACTACAGTGCCTGTTCTGCTGTCATGATTTATAAAGTTTTTAAACAAAATAACATTTTTAACCCATAGCACAAGTGCGCCTTTGAATTTGCTGCCATTAATGTAGCAATGATTGGTATTAAAGTGGTACTATAATGATGTACATGATTATTAGGTCACCTTTTTGTTAGGGCCGGAAAGCCAGTCAATTGACTAAACAAATAATTCTCTGAAGTCAAGAATTCCCTTCTTGACTCTGTCAGTACACTTTCTTCTTCTTTTTTAAAAATGGCAGCAATTAGAGGAATCAGGATTGCACTTCTGCACACCCTTTATGTGGGAGTAGCCACTTCCCTCTCGACCCACACATCATAGCTTTCATTGGCTGTATGCTGTAATTGGCTGCTGCATTGATCAGAATCGCAGTTTACAAGAAACATGGAGAAAACCCATACATCCATCATCAGAGAGGGCACAGAGCACAGGTGTTAAAGCATCCATTGTAGTTGCTGTGAGGAGGGTAGGCTGCTGTATGATCATACACAGTGTTCTATAAAATTCCTGGGGTCTTCTAGAGTGGCTGCCTTCAAACTTGGGTCCTTGGATGTTGCAAGACTACAACTCAGGATCCCAGATCAGTGTCTGACTGGCTGGGAATGATGGGAGTTGGACTCCGAAAACAGATGGGAGCCCAAGACTGTTCGAGCCCAACACTGTTCGAGTTTAGTAGCTTCTCTATGACCTAAGTTAAATCTTTTAACTATAGTGGTACCTCGGTTTTTGAGTGTCTTGGAAGCTGAACGCCAAAAAGCTGGAAGTAAATGCTTCCGATTTCGAACGTGCCTCGGAAGTTGAACGGCTTCCGCTGAGTCTCTTCCCCCCCCCCAATTTTCTCCATTGAAATTGCAGGTTGCCCTTTGCGCCTCAGTTTTCGAACATTTCGAAAGCCGAACGATCTTCCGGAACTGATTGCGTTCGAAAACCGAGGTACCACTGTATTTTCAATAAATATTTCACTAGGCAAAATGACCTATATTTTTGGCAGGCTGCAGTACAGTAATTAAAATTTCACAAAACAAAATGCAAATTCTATTTTGTACCGTACAAAGGAACTTGCACCACACCTACATCGCTCTCAACCTTTATATAGGCACTCATACATTTAAAAATTTGAGCCTCCAGTATCATGCATATTTATAGTGATATATTGCACTATTGTGTGATATGCTTGACCTCAAAAAGCAGGTACATTTCCCGAGGAGTGTTCTTTATGCAAAAAACAAAACAAAAAATAAACCAGTTCTTGGCTCTGTTTGTTCTAGAGAAGGGCCATCTGTTTGATAAAGAACAGTTTTTATCTGTGAAAGAGTTTTTGTTATATTACTTGTAACATTTATTCTCTAACAGCCTATTCTGCATTCTTTACAGAGGAGCAGTAAAGCAGAGTGCAGTGAAAGCCTGACCCATTTGCTAGCATGTGAAAATGGTAGTGAAGGTAGTAGAAAAGAACAGCACAGTCTAGTTCTGAATATGCATTTGTAATATGAAACTACAATTCTCCTGTTCCTCAGAAGGTTTCAGTATCCCTGTAACTATATATAGTCCTTTGTTGATTTCAAATGGTATAGTGTCACATGCCTATGAACATGCATGTGAATCTCCAGTATCCCTTTCTCCCCATTTAATGTGCACTATTTGCTTGTATTTACAACAAAACAAAACACAGAGCCTCCTGGGCATAATCTGCCACTTGCATGCAGCCCTTCCATGCATGGAAGGGGGACTTCAGAAGAAACCATTGACCTTTTTCCCCATCTCCTTGATTGGCCCTGGGTTTCCACACACGTTGTGACAAATACACAGCAGTGCATTGGCTTTTACATGTCTGTAGATGTGACAGATTTGCAGGATGAATCAGCCCCACTCCCCTAAGTTGTTGGGAATTAAAAAAAAAACTGTTATGCTGAAGTGTCCTCCACGGTGGTTCTGTAGTGTTGCTGTTTGGGGTGGGGGTGTCACCAGTTCTCTAAAAACAGATGCCTCTGCCTTGGCTGTATACAAGCAGCTCTCTTTCAGGTCATGTTAGGCGGCTCGTGCAGCATTTGTTACATCCATTCCCACTGTCTCAGAAAAGCAGTTATTTTGCATTTCTTTTCCTTGCTTGGAAAGGTTGGGGCAGACAGTTCGGAGAGCACATAGATGAAGGCAGATGGGGGAGTGGCTCAGAGACAGTTGCTCTGTCTAGTCTTTAGACAAGCAGGTGCGTGGCAAACTGTACCTCCGAGCCAAACCTTTGCCACTAGATTCGGAATAGGATTGGTTCATCTTTTCTAGGAGATAAAAAGCTGTCAGTTTGCTCATTGTTTAAAAAGTGATCCGTCATATAGATGCAAAATAAAACGCTTATCCCAAAATAAATAAAATTTACTAATGTTTGTTTTGTATTGATTAGGCTATCAAGTCTTAGCCCCCACTGCCTATTATGATCAGACTGGTGCATTGGTAGTGGGTCCTGGGGCCAGAACTGGACTTGGAGGTCCTGTCAGATTGGTGGCTTCAACACCTGTCATCATCAGTTCTGCAGCTGCACAAGCAGGTAGGTAGATTTTTCACAGCACTTTCACAATTTAATGGGGAAACATTCTAACAGTAATCAGATCTCTCCCCCCTGCTTGCACTCTTTCAAATAGTGTTGCTTTATAGCTAGCATTATTTGCTCGTAGCTCCCACATATATGCAAGAAAGTTTGTGTTTGGGTTGTTTCTTTCAAGATTTGCATCTCCTGTCCCTTCCCAAGCATAAAAAGCTAAGTTACTGAAGGACTATTTCCTGGATTGTTCCAGAAATTCCCTTTTACCCCCACCACCAAATGCAGCCCTCTTTAGATATTGGACATGTGGAGAAATGATTATATGAACCAGGTTGTACACAGGTGAACAGAAGTAGATTGAGATCATCTGATAATGCTCTGGGAGATCTGCAGTGGACCTGCAATGGTTTTTGAATCTCAGTTCTTAAAAAATATCAACCACAAAATGACTTTCTCACCTTAAATTAAGCTGCTGAAATAAAGAAAGCCATTGTGTGAATGGTCTGGGAGCTTAGCCCTGGTCAATTCTGATATGGGAATTAAATTCTGAGGCTCAGAATGTGCTCAGAGGTACCTTGGTTTTTTCCTTTTTTTGTACTTGGCTGTAATTAAAAACCCAAGTAGAAACCTCAAAAGTAAATCTGCCCATACTTCAGTGCTGTAACTTGCATGCTTTGCATGCATAAGTTCCAAGGCTCATTCCCTGGCATCTCTAGGTAGGGATGCGAAGGTCTTCTGATTTGAAACCCCGAGGAACTGCTTTCTATCTGTGTGAATAGTAATGAGCTAGATGTAGCAATAGTTGGGCTCTGTATAAGGCAACCTAGCATGTTTTTATTACCACCCCCCACCCGGCTGCTATACACGTTGGTAGTAATTTCTGTGATGGCAGCATGCTGCAATTACAGAAGGGACCTCCTGCCATTGCTATGTTGCAGATACACCCACGTTAGGCAAAAAAGATTCCTGCATTGCAGGGGCTGGACTAGATGACCCTTGTGGTCCCTTCCACCTTGATACGATTCTATGGTCAGTCTAATACACACAGACATTTTACCATAACATAGGAAGCCATGCCCTATGTTATAGGAAGCAGTTTGGGGAGAGGAAGGGTAATCGCTGAATGTTAAAGGAGCGTTTTGCTTTGTTCTGCTCTCCTAATGTGGGGGTTGCTTCAAAGCCTTGCAGGTAAGCTTGGTGTACCTATAGAGTGAAAAATAAGAAAGGAGCTAAAATGAGTGGCTTGATGATTTGATTCTTTTTGTTTTGTTTTTGCATTCGGAAATTTTGGCATCAACCCCCCAAAAAAAATCTGGCTTAAGGTTAAGGGTGCCTTTAGTTTTCAAGAGATTTATTTGGTTGAGGCAGAAGGGTACCTGGATCCTATTCCTGTGCTTGCTGTAATAACCCATGAAGAAGAAGTGGGGGAAATTGAATAGCCATGCTGGGAAAAGAGTATATGATAGTGCCTGGGTTTCAGATACGATTTTCCCTCAACAGTGAGCAGGGAGGTGAAGTGACAGCCCATCAGATTCACCCTAACAGCAAACATTGAAAGGGGGAAAGCAGTGAGAAAGATGACAGCACCTGAGGCAAAGAGATAAGACCCCTTTGCTGCATGTGCAGTAGAAGACTTGGAAAGGAGGAAAGGTCTTTTAAATTCCTGCTTGTCTTTTAATTGCTGCTTGTCTTTTGCAGAAAGCAATAGCTACTCTTAATCCTTCAGCTTTCTGTGAAAGACCAGCATACAAGTGAGAGATTCTGCTCCTCCAAGCTCTTTACAGTTTGTGAAGATAGCATCCAAGGCAGGACAGCTTTCCACAGTGGGAAAGGCTGTTGAATTTGTAGACCCCTTTTCGTTTTCCCAACAATTTTCTCTTGTATTTTCATTGAAAATTCATTTCATCTACTTAACACCTTATGCAACTGGGATCGTTTTTACGTTGGATATTTCTTTTGTTCACTGATGATTTTTCTTTATGGGAGAGAGTAATGAAAATAGTAGTCTCATTTTTTTCTAAAGTCGAAATGTTCTAGAATCTGATGACTGAAAACCATGTCTCTTTACAGCAGCAGCAGCTTCAGCTGGAGGAACAGCAAACAACCTCACAGCAGCCACAAACGGGCTTTTCCGGCCCCTTGGTGCCCAGCCGCAGCCGCAGCAGCAGCAAACAAACAGTAGCCTACAGTCCAATTCATTTTATGGCAACAGTACTTTGACCACTAACTCCCAGAGCAGTTCTCTCTTTTCGCATGGTCCTGGCCAACCAGGAAGCACATCCCTTGGCTTTGGAAGCAGCAGCTCCTTAGGAGCTGCCATTGGCTCTGCACTCGGTGGATTTGGCGCATCTAGTAAGTTACATTTTTAAAGAAGGAAAACTGAACAGGTTGTATGAATTGCTGTGGATGAAAGAAAATCCTGTTTTTGCATATTTATTTCCTACATGCATCAAAAATGGTACATCTGGAGTTTCAACGGAAGGCAGTTTAGCCTGCTAGGCCTTGTACACGAGAAACAGGGTTGAGCGTGTTGATGCCTTTGACAGACAGCTCACATTTGGAGCTTTTCAAACCAATTCTCTATTGTGGTTGATTTGTCTTATGCTTTTCAAAGTTTATGTCCCTTAAATGCAACTATGGCTAAGCAGTGGGCAAGCAAAATTCCCGCCCTCCCATTCCTATTGGACCTGCTTTAGTTTATAAATGTTTAGGAATAGCCATTTTTTATTTTCATTGGACAATGATCTTTACTGTTTTATTCACAGCTTTGGTAACACAAGTACTTCAACACCTTTCTAGAATTTGTTAGGCTGTTAAGATTGTGGAAATTGGTTTATTATTGAAGGAAGTGTTGAATGTATGGTGAAGCACACATGAGTAGTTTGTTGTTTGCATTGCATAGAAGAAGGTATGTGTGAAGCACACACAATTCTGCGCACGTTACAAAATAGAAGTGCGCTTGCACACCCTGACAGTGGAAAATGTCCCATGTGAAACAATTTTTTTAATGTATTGGAGAATTTAATAAAACGCTTCAGTTTTGACCGTTATAAGCAGTTTCCCTTTTTAGTCTTGTAGGATTGTTTTTATCTTAGCCAGTAAATTCCATTTTTTAAATGAGGAGATATAGTGTAAAAAAAGGTGCCCTTTGTACAAATCTTAAAATGCTTTCAACAGAAAGCTATGAATGGCAAAATGGAGAATTATGTCCATGTGATTTTTACATAGAGTACCCTTAAGACTTCCAAAGTTTTGTTTTGTTTTGTTTTTCACTCCCTTAGCTGAGTATGATACAGATGTGCCCATTTATAAAAACAACCTTATTGTAGTCTTGTGCTCCTTGTACCTTGTAACTAGTTAATTGCAGCCATTTGTCATTTCCAAGTTTAATCCTGTAATCTTGGTTTGATTATATAAACATAAGTCCATTCAAGTCCCCAATTATGTTTGAAAGTGCTATGCATATACTATTTTTAAAAGAGCTCTTCATATTGATAAATCGTTTCCCCAGTTATTATGTTTGTTAATAATGCTATCCTAAATTAGAATTAAAATATTAGCTGCAACTTATTTCTTGTTACTTGACTAGTCCTTTGTAGTGTGCTAAAATCAGGTTCTACAAAGCAGAGTAGGGATATAGCAAAAATGTGTGTTACACATCTCCAGGTTGTGGGTGGGTAGTATATTAATCCTCTCAGGCAAATGTTATATGTTGCTTGAGTCCTAGATGATTGATAGACACCAGCCTGCTTCTGTATTTAATTTGACATAATGATGAGTGGCAGTTAATCTGGACATACACTGCATTTCTGAATTAAAAGCAGAATAATTTTGACTGCTTCTTAACAAACAGGTGAAGCAGTTCAAGATATTTGCTCGCATTTGCTAAACAGGGAAGCAAAGTTTTACCTAGTGTCTTCAAATATGTTTAGGTAATCTCAACATCTGCCCATTGCCTTTACTTTCACATAAAGTTACAGATTAAGATTTTTTTAAATGGTATGCCATTTATCCTACAAAATTCAAGTACGTCATTGAACTATTAGTCCATACTTTTTAAGTACATATCCCAGTTCCTTGTTTAAACGTGACCACGTATATTTGGCTATTGCAGTTCAAATCCCTTTTATGATCTGCCTTCAAAATGCCATTGGACTTTTTCTTTTTTAAAAGAGTGCTTACTTAGAGAGTGTGATCAATTTGAATGCTTCTGAGAAGTGTGGAATCTCAGGAAAAAAAATTTAGTAGCAATTGTGAAGTAGCATGGAACAAAATGTCTCTTAGGGATTCTCCTGTAGAACCAAATCCCATAGCACTACTGAGCTGGGGGTTGTTGCGGGGGGAGCTCCTGTCAATATAGTAATTCAGCTGGAGGGGGGAGGGGAGACCATTTACGGAAATTATTTCAAATTAATACTCTGTTTCATTGGTTCATTTTAACACAGTACGACATACCTGACTATTGGTCCCAAAGCCCGACTCCAGTGTATCAAAATAACCTCAGAAATGTTACTAAGTCTTGAGTGTGTCGAGACTTGGCGATTGCTTAAAAATCCTTCCTGATTTGAGGGATGATGCTTGTGCTCATTTTGTGATTTATATTAAATCATGTGTGGTTATCACAGTTAATTTGTCTTTGGAATAATTTTGATTGTTATAATGATTGTGATCACATCTGTTATGACCCAGCTGTAGGTTGGGGCTAGGTTTTCCTTGGTTGACGCTGTATGTAATAGGGTCTTTTTATTTCTTCCTTCAGTTGGCAGTTCTGCAAGTAGTAGTGCCACAAGGAGAGAGTCTCTATCTACTAGCTCTGACTTGTACAAAAGATCTAGTAGCAGCCTAGCACCCATAGGGCAGCCATTTTACAATAGTCTGGGATTTTCCTCCTCTCCAAGCCCAATAGGCATGCCTCTGCCAAGCCAAACTCCTGGACATTCACTTACGCCTCCGCCTTCACTTTCATCACATGGATCCTCATCCAGTTTGCATTTAGGTAAAAAAAACAAAAGCCCTTTTTTGTTTGTGTATGTATGTGTGTATATGTATTTTTCTATGTATATTTAATATTTTTATGTTGGGTTAAATGTCAATTTGCCTCTTCAGTAAAGGAAACAAATGTTGCATAACGGGCCGGGTCCCAGTGTGTTGCTCAGCACAGTCAAATCTTTTAATGGAAGCAGTTACCGAAAGTTAAATCAGCCCCCTGGAGCAACATGTTTTTCCATAACCACCCTTGCCGCATCAAAACGAAAGCCCGATTTCTAGAGAGAAAAAACAAACCAAGATTGGGTTGTTTTGTTGTTGTTGTTGTATGACAGGAAAAGGTGTATATATATTCCTCTTGTTTCTGTGTTAAACATATGTCTGCTATTTATGGAGTCGGCTTTAGGCTAATGTTTGGTGCGTGGTAGTGACATGAATTATTATATCTTTGTTAAAGAAAAGCACATGCAAAGTTTGCAGTACTGAAAAATCCTGCTTTTTGAACCAACAGGTTAGAATGATTTTGCAGGAAGTCTTTTAGAAACTTGCCTTCAAAACAGCTGGAGGGGGAACAGCAGTGATATGTAGTCTATAATACATCCTCTCCATCACACCTACTGCATTAGTAATATTTTCACCAAATTTTGTTTATGCTGATAAATGTTTTATTTAGCATGGTATTAGGCTTATTTTTAAAAGATTGAATTACATACATTTGGGGGGGCTTTTTGTGCAGTTTGCAATTCTGTACTTTCCTGTTAGTAATGCTGTGAGCCACGTATCTTCAGGTTAGTATAAGCTGTGTAACTTAAGGTGGTATGCTTTACGCTTGTGAACTGTAGAGGCACTGGGAATTTTGCTAGAGAAGGGTTTCTCCGCCACACAGATCCAAAAACATGGCTACCAGACATGTTTTAAAATGTCATACATATTATAAATCTACTTGTGCTTTAATGGCACAGTACCTAAATAAATGCTCTTTCCCATTGACTTGTAAAAACAGGTAGTTTGGGCATATATTTAATGGCCTGTTTTATATTGAGTGCCTAACTATTTAGAGAATAAAGTACTAAAAAAGTGCTGCATTTAGAAGTAGTACTAAACAAACCTATGTTAGATGTGTAGATTATAAAGTGCAAAGTATCCTTATTAAAATGAGGCTTTGGTCTAAAATATTGGCATTTTATTTATAATAAATTATATTATAAAGCAGGTCCTGATTGTAAGCTTACAGTAGGCAGCCATTGTGAGCACAGGAGGCTGGACTAATAGGCCCCAAATAAAAAGATAGATTCTATTATCCAAACTATGTTTTTTCTTTGTTTATTTTTTCCTAAAATAAGTTAGCTGGAAGATGAAGGTAGCACTTAACCCATTCTCATGAAGTTAAGTTGGTTTTAACTGCATTGAAACAAATACTACCAGATGTAAAACTAAGTTTTTAGATGGTTTCAAGTGTAAGTCATAAGGTTGTCTAGCCTAGTACTTGAATATTGTCTCTACTTGGAGACATTTTTACTTGGAATGTGTTTCAGGTTCTCTTGCACCTCTGCATTTGAGTAGGGTTTGCATCTTGCCTCTTGATCTGTCCCCAGGAAGAACTGAGGTTTTCCGTCACAATGCAAGGAAAAATACCAGCTTCCTGTAAGCACAGTGGTTGACAAGAGACTTATGTGCATATACCAAGGCTTTTCCAAGCCCATTTCCTACCAAAATGCTTGGCACACCCAGAAAAGCTGTTACTAAATACACAGTCATACCTCGGAAGTTGAACAGAATCCGTTCCGGAAGTCTGTTCAACTTCCAAACGTTCGGAAACCAAAGTGTGGCTTCTGATTGGCTGCAGGAAGATCCTGCAGCCAATCGGAAGCCCCGTTGGACGTTCGGCTTCCAAAAATAGTTCGCCGACCGGGACAATTACGGGTTTGCGGCATCCGGAACCAAAACATTTGAAAACTAAGCTGTTCGAAAACCAAGGTACGACTGTATTCCTGAGTGGAATTCAGTGTGGTATTTTTTAAATTTTTTTGCAAAAGAAGCACTTGCCCTAATAGCACACCACTCTTTAGATTCCATCCAGAATCAGACCTTATTTGTTCTCTGTAGTCGAGAGCAAAGGTGACCTGAGGCACTTCTTGGTTTGACATTACTCTCCTTGTAAATGACATATGATTAGGCCGGCTGTACTCTGGCAAAAACTTTAAAATTCTGCATTGGGATAATCTCAAGTTCTACAACAAAAGCTGTCCTATAGCTGTGCAAGTTATGAATTAAGTGGTTCTTAATTTGCATAGTTTGTGCTGCATTGTTTTATTCTGCTTTTGAATATTCATGGAAGACACAAAAGATGTATCCATTTATTATTATTATTATTATTATTATTATTATTATTATTATTATTAAGCCCTGCCTGCTGGAAGCCTGGAACTTAGCAACTACTCAGGCTTTTGATATTTTACCATACATTAGACACTTCATTTAATTCTGAAATGTATAAAAATGAAAGGTGAGATTCATAGCACTTTGAAATCTGCACCCAGTACATCTTCTGTGGCTTTTTCTGCTTGATCAGAAATAAAGCAGGCACACACTGTGCTATGAACATGACCACTTGTTCAAACCTGTACCCAAATGTCACAGTGTGGAGTACTGCTGTTTAGGATTAGATGTTCAATGCCATTCCTCCCTGTCCTGAAGGTCCGTATCCAACCTCATCCAAGTAGGCAGCATTCCATGCTCACTGAGCCTACAAAGCCCTTGGTGGGCTGCTTCTTGGAGTTTCCCCTAGATAGATAGATAGATAGATAGATAGATAGATAGATAGATAGATATATGTAGTGGGGAGGGAAGAGATGGAGTCATCTGGATGCTCATGCCCAATCCCAGATATGTTAAATTATTATTTTTTCCATTGTTGTCTATGGGCAGCTCTGCCTTCCAGCCTTTGGGGATATTGAGAAATAGCTTCTCAGTGTGAACCAGTAAGTGATCTTTCCAGCCAGTAAGATGGCTCTTTCTACCCTTTTTACATATACCTGCAACTTCATACCTCGCTGTAATGAAGTTTGACATCAGTGGCTAAAATCAGTAGTTTTGAAAGGTCCAATCCGCCATCTGGATTCCAAACAACAGCCAGTTACAGTGGTACCTTGGGTTACATATGCTTCAGGTTACAGACTCTGCTAACCCAGAAATAGTACCTTGGGTTGAGAACTTTGCTTCAGGATGAGAACAGAAATCGTGCGGTGGCAGCGCAGCGGCAGCAGGAGGCCCCATTAGCTAAAGTGGTGCTTCAGGTTAAGAACAGTTTCAGGTTAAGAACGGACCTCCGGAACGTATTAAGTACGTAACCAGTATATCCAAACATATATCCAAACATAGAAAGCAACCTGCTTCTTCTCAGGAAATAATAATAATAATAATAATAATAATAGGAACTATATACCACCCTTTATCAAAAGATCTCAGGTTGGTGTACAACATTAAGAACACATTTTATGGAGCATAAAAAATAAAAGGATAAAAGGCAGGATAATAAAATAATCATAGTGTCTCTCCCTCCCTGCCTCAAAGTTTTAACAAGCCATATATTATTTAATTGTGAAAGGCCTGGGTAAAGAGGAATGTTCTTGCCTGGCACCTAAAAACATGTAATGATCATTCAAAATTTGGTTATCTCTTAAAAGGTGTTCAAATGTGTGGCAAACAAACAGCTTTCCAAAAAATACTAGAGACGTCTGTTTCTCTGTTCTCATGTTCAGTCAATTCCCTCCTCCCACCCAATTGTCAGTTCCACTGAGGAGTTACAGTGCTGTATTGAGGTTTTAAGGAGAGTTTTCCGTTGGATTTTTTAATGCTTTTGTACACCTTGAGGTTAGTCTCAAGCCTGCCGAGACTTCCATCTTGTGCATTGATGGTACAGTGTGGGCTACATAAAGCACAGACACAAAAAGACTCAAAATGGAGGCAATCTAATATAGAGGCCCTCAGTCCAAGCAGGCTGTAAAAGCTGCTGCCTTTTTAATTATAATAATTTCAACTTCCAAATTACACTGTGTCCTTTTGTACAGTAACAAAAACCTCTTCATATGCTTTTATGACTGTCTAGCCATGAGCTCTGAAGGATGCTTTTGTGTGGACGCTTTTTACATTAAAAATTAAATTTTAAAACATCTAGGAAATTAAAATGTTAGCTTTTCAGATGATGATGTGAGAATTTCCTAAAGCATAACTTTAGGAAGCAGAATTTCAGTGACAATTTGAAGTGTGCACATTTTGCTTCTAAATAGTTAGTTGAACAATTTTTACAGGTCTTTGATGCAGAATAGTGCCTTGTACCCAGGGGTGTTCATACCTTTGCAGAACAGACACCTGCTCATGCAGCAGAACTTCCTCTTCCTCTTTTTCCTGACATGTACCCCCTCAATTTGCTGTGGGAGGGGGAGATTGCGGGACACCCCACGGAGCAGATTTGGGATTGCAAAGCAGAGGAGAGAAAGGGGATGCCCTGTTTTATGAACGGAAATAACCCATAGTGTTGAATTTCATCCATAGTATCCGGATAGACAAAAAATGCTTTGATTAAGGAACCTCTGCACACTGACAGGAGGTGTAGAATTAATATGCCCTGTTATCATATTGGGCTAATAAGGTTTCAAACTGAGAATTCCTTGCAAGTGGATGAAAAAGTAGCTGGTAGTTCTACTAATGTGTTGAATTATCTGCAGATTGTTTTCTTTCTTTGTTATATACAGTATCTGAGTCACTTTTCCCATAGTGGCTCAAAGTAACTTACAATAGAATCATAGAGTTGTAGAGTTGGAAGGGACCCAAGGATTCATCTAGTCCAACCCCTTGCAATGCAGGAATCTCAGCGAAAGCATCCATGACAGTTGGCCATCCAATCTCTTGTTTAGAAACCTCCAAGGAAGAGGAGTCCACCACCTCTCGTGAGAATCTGTTCCACTGCCGAACAGCTCTTACGGTCCAGTCAGAAAGTTTTTTCGAATGTTTATTAGGAATCTCCTTTCTTGTAACTTGAAGCCATTGGTTCCGAGTCCTACCATCCGGAGGAGGAAAGCAGGAAAGAACAAGCTAGTTCCCTCTTTGATGTGACAGCCCTTAAGATATTTGAAGATAGCTATAATAAAAGCAATTGAAAACGTCCTGTAAACATCTAAAAGCACAGTTATACAGATACAAGATGCAGGCTTAGGGATTGCATCCCACTAATAGAGGCTGTAATGTCACGCTTCAGATTAAAAGCCAAAAGCTCAGGTTAAGAGAAAAGTCAAACCTGCAGTTAAAGTAGGTGAGGGTTTCTCACCCCAAAATTCTCAGTACCTAAAATGGTATACACCATCAAGATTTATGGAGAGTTTCTCTCTCGAGAATAAGTGCTAGCTTTTGGAGTTGTACAGAAATGGGTTAGTCAGAGAGAGAGAGAGAGAGAGAGAGAGAGAGAAGGCTTAATTATTTCATCTTTGCAAAATTTATGCTGCATGAGAATCTGTATTTGTACTTATTATTCCAGCTTTCAGACATTAAAACATATAAAAAATCAGATTTGAATTGCTTATGGATCAGGACTGTCACCTCTCTAGTTCTTTGTTAGCTCTACAAAGAAGAATATCAGAATGTGTCTGGGTTGTACTCAGTGCTTTGTGAGCAGAACTCCACTCATGCAACAAGGCTTTCCCTTCCTCTCCCCTGAATGCCTCAAAAATCTGCTGTGGTGGGATCTGTGGATCTGATTTTAAAGGATGGCTTCAGGAAAGGCGATAGGAAGGAAAAGTTCTACAAGCAGAAGTCTCTTAAGATGGTGGAACATTGGGTATCTCCTTTTTTCAATATCACAAAAAGGATTTCTTAGCCTGTTTATATTGTATATTTTCTGTCTTAGAGAAAATTCAGAGGCCCAAACTAGTGAGAATAGTTTCTCTCAGAATAGAAATCTCATTTTATCTTTTGTGCATTGCTCCTTTCTCGACCCCTTTTTATTAATTGTTTTTCCCAGTGTGTTTACTCTATTTCTTTACTTTACCTGCCCTCATCTTCACCATGATATAGAGATGCTGTTTTCACCTCTGCTGTGTTTATTATTTCTGCCATCGTTCTGTCACTGTTTTCCTTCCACATATCTGAATATATACAGAAGTCTTGATCTAGCTAGTTTGATTTCTTACAGCGTTGGTGGTAAAAACATCAACAGATTATTTCATGTCACATTTTATAAAATGACTGGGGCAAGATTTTCTGTAGAAAATGGAGAACAAAACAAGATTATTCCCCTTTTGTATTTGCCACTACCTGCTAAATAAGTAAAAGAAAAAATTGTTTCCAGGGACTATTTTCCAAATAAGATTAGTAAGTCAACTTGTTCATAGCCTGAAGGATCACATGCTAAATGCAAATCTGATCACACATTTATATTTAGTAACTTTGGCTATCAAGTAAATTAAAATGGAAAAATGTTATGATTTAAATTCATGGGCTTTTGTTTAAAAAACAAACAAAAACAAATTGTGTGCAAGATATTCCTCATTTGTTATGCCTTGATTGTGTGCGCTAATAACACCACAAAGTGGGTGCAAACTAAATTCTTCTTATGAATAAGAATTTTTATGCAGATCAATAATACAGACTTTGGAGTCTGTGCACTTAAATTACAGGAAATGGTACCTAATTCTTTTCACTTGATTATTAAGCTAACTTTGCTGCCACCTGGTGGCTTTCACCTTGTTACTGCATTGAACCTAGTGCCTGTATTCCCAGATTTAAATCAACATTTAGTCTTCAGGTGTCCATATTAATAACACTGCAAAGTAAGTTTCCTCTTCATGCAGGCTGACTTCCAGGACAAGGACTGGTCATTTTTATTTCTCTGTACCTTCAGAAAAGAGGGCAGAAGGAAACGTCAGGTTCTATTCTTAACACACCAAGCTGCTTCACTACTATTCTGTCCTTTCCTCTTCTGTGGATGTTTAAGAAATGCAAAACTGATGTGTCTGTGTTTTACCTGTGCATAACTTACCTGTCACTATATCTCTGAAAACGGGCTGTTTGTAAAATCTCTATAAAAGCAATGGTTAAAGAGATCTGGTCATTTGAGTAGCTCATATAAGTGAAGTCCAATGAGTGGGATCCAAGAAACTGTTGCTTACAGAAGAGACTTTCCCCCACTGCCTCTTTGCTACTGCAGCCTGTGTTTCTTCCTATGAACTGTGCCAGGGAATTTGCTGGCCCCTCTGCAGTAACCTGGGACGTAGCAAAAAGGGGCAATCTGTTTCCACAATGGGATCTCTGGACCCTACCCCCATCTTGTAACTAACATAGTAGTCAAGCCACTAAATCTTTGTGCTGGCCTTTCGCTGTGAGCAGTACTTGTTCAATATGTACATTCTAAGCTGTTGTGTGTATCACTATCTCACCGGCTTTCTTCAGATTTGCTAAAAACTGATATCATGCTATGGACTTTAAACCAGTTTTGGATGATATATTGATATATATCGCCCAGGCCTAGCACCAACCATTGACCTCCACCTGGGCAAGCCAGAGGTGTTGTCCAGGGAACGTTCCGGACAGGCAAAAACTCCCAAGGAGAGTGTGAATCAGGGGCCATTGACGAAAAATGGTCTGGAGAAAGTTCTGAGTGTCAAGTAGAAGTCTGGGAGACCGCATCCAGGTTCCTCACTCCTATTCCTGGGGGGAAATAATTCAGCATGAGCTATTTTCTTAAACTGATCAATTGGGGGGGGGGGTCTTTTGCTAAATCACTGCCATTACTTGGGTCTAGTAAGCGTGCAGTAAGTTTGATGTATTGATAATGTAGCTATAGGTTTGTTTTTTTTAAAAAAAGCAGTTGATTGAATCCAAAGGTTGCACAAGCAGAAGACAGCTCATGCAACCAATCTTTTTATTGTAGCCGCAGCTCATGCTGTTCAGGAGGACTCCCAGCCCTCCAGAGAGACTTTGTGGAGACACAGGCTAAGAGGAAATACCAGTTGCATGAGTGGTCTTCAACTCATATACAGACTGTGGCTCTATCCCAGTGTCAGCTTGGAAATGTTCTATCACCTTTCCTAAGTGATCAGCCAAATTAAGCTGTGCTGGTTAGACTTGTATGTTTAATATGATCTGTATTTTATTTAAATTAATTACTCACCCCCCATTTCCCCCCATATTTGCATCAAAGATTCTAAACCAATATAATTTACGTGTGGATGACAAGTTGCCATACTTTACTTTCACATCCCACACAGTGAATGCTGGATTGGCTTCCCCTCTGTTACCTCACAGGCCTGGTTCCACGCTAGTACCATCAGCAAATGTTTGCTGTAGACTATCTGCAAGTCTCTAGAACTAGTGCTTAAATAACATGAACCAAATTGGCATGGTGAGTGCTGGCTAATCAATGTGGCTTAAGATGTCTTCTTTGCAAAAGCTTCCAATTTTGATGTTGTCTTAGTAGCAGTTGATCTTGTGCTTTGTGGAGGCGGGAGCGATGTGGCTGTTTTGGGAGAAGCGATAACAAAGCAGTCAAGGCAGGGCTTTGAGTATCTCTTCGGAAAACCTCTGAAAATCAGACTTCTAGATTTTTTTTCTATACAAACATTGATGGCATATTAAGAAGCTGGCCTACTGAACTTTCACGTTAATTCCTTAAGAGAGGAAGTGTGAAGGTCTTCCACTATTTCCATAGCGGGTTGCTTCGATTTATATCATAGAACAGACCCACTGAAATCACTGAAGTTAGATTAGTCATACTCATTTAAATCAGTGTATGATTTAAATCAGCATGATTTCAATTGATACAACTTAGCGTGCCAAATGTGAGAGTCCGGAAAGAGTAGCTGATGATTCGCTTTAGTTCCTGTGGTTGGCATAGCATGTATACTAGTTGCCCATTGTTGAAAGTTCAAGTTTTCTTTTGTGCAAAGTGCACTGGTGTCCGAAAGCTAGTTGTGGGGTTCTTGTTTTATGTTGGAGCTGTCTCAATTTTATTGCTGCTTCACCTTTATTATTATTACTATATTTCTTTTTTAAAAAAAGATTTGCTCGTTCCTTTCTAGTGGTAGAAACTACTTTACTCGAAATTTAATGAAAATGAAGTGCGAGAAGATGCTCATTATTCTAGTCTTCCTGATTTCTTGTACAATTTATATTCTTAGTATTTACGGCATAATTAAGACTTCTTACTAACACGGCTGCTTCATTGTAGGAGGACTGACCAACGGTAGTGGTCGCTATATCTCTGCAGCCCCTGGAGCAGAAGCAAAGTATCGCAGTGCAGCAAACACCTCCAGTCTTTTTAGCTCCAGCAGCCAGTTGTTTCCTCCTTCACGCCTCCGTTACAGTCGGTCTGACATTATGCCTTCTGGGCGTAGTAGGTTACTGGAAGATTTCCGAAACAATCGCTTCCCTAATCTTCAACTAAGAGACCTAGTTGGACACATAGTTGAGTTTTCACGGGACCAGCATGGCTCTAGGTTAGTATTTGTAACTTATGCTGATGTGTTTGGAGAACATTTACAATGATAAACATTCCCTTTAATTGGGTCTTGCGGGGAAACACATGGAATTTTTGTCATTTTAATTCTCAACGTGAAAAGAGCTGGAACTTCCTTCTTAATGGGCCTGTTCAGACAGTGCATTGTTACTTTAGGAGTAAGCAGGCGTGGCCATCTGGTTTTCAAGCCCGTCTTCTTAAAAAAGGCTAACATGAGAGAAATCTTCATTATCAGTAATGAATCACAAGCAATTTACATGGATTTCATTCCACTGAAGTTGATGATTTCATCCTAGTGTAGTCATAATAAATAATGGAGATATTAGTTTACAGTAATCTCTTCTAGGACTAAGCCAGAGTAGCTTACCAGTTACTATTTAACTAAAATTTCATAAACTTGTAAAGAAACCAAATATCCTGGAAGATGCGGACCATTTGGATCCCTTCCAATCAGTATTCAGTCCTCACCATGGCCTTGAAACTGCCTTGGTTGCGCTGGTTGATGATCTCTGGCGGGCTAGGGACAAAGGTGAGAGCTGTTTCCTAGTTCTGCTGGATCTCTCAGTGGCCTTTGACACCATTAACCATAACATCCTTCTGGGACGTCTAGAGGCACTGGGAGCTGGGGGCACTGCTATACAGTGGTTTCACTCCTTTCTCCTGGGCTGTGTCCAGAAAGTGGTGTTGGGGGATGAGTTTTCAGACCCCTGGGCTCTCACTTGTGTGGCCCTTCAGGGTTCCATCCTCTCCCCCATGCTTTTTAATATCTATATGAAGCCACTGGGAGAGATCATCAGGGGTTTTGGGCTGGGTGTTCATCAGTATGCAGATGACATACAGCTCTACCTCTCTTTTAAATGAGAACCAGTGAAAGCGGTGAATGCTAGTCCTGAATGGGGTAACTGTGCTCCTGAAAGACCAGATGTGCAGCCTGAGAGTCATTTTGTACTCACAGCTGTCCATGGAGATGGAGGTTAATTCTGTGTCCAGGGCGGCTGTCTACCAGCTCCATCTGGTATGCAGGCTGAGACCCTACTAGCCCACAGACTGTCTCACCAGAGTGGTGCATGCTCTAGTTATCTCCCACTTGGAATACTGCAATGCGCTCTACATGGGGCTACCTTTGAAGGTGACCCGGAAACTGCGATTAATCCAGAATGCGGCAGCTAGACTGGTGACTGGAGGTGGCTGCAGGTACCATATAACACCGGTCCTGAGAGATCTACATTGGCTCCCAGTACGTTTCCGAGCACAATTCAAAGTGTTGGTGCTGACCTTTAAAGCCCTAAATGGCCTCTGTCCTGTATACCTGAAGGAGCTTTTCCACCCCCATTATTCAGCCCGGACACTGAGATCCAACGCCGAGGGCCTTCTGGTGATTCCCTCATTGCGAGAAGTGAGGTTACAGGGAACCAGACAGAACCCTTCTCGGTGGTGGTGCCCGCCCTGTGGAACGCCCTCCCATCAGATGTCAAGGAAATAAGCAGCTATCCTATTTTTAAAAGACATCTGAAGGCAGCCCTGTTTAGGGAAGTTTTTAATATTTAATGCTGTATTGTTTTTAACACTCGATTGGGAGCTGCCCATTTCTTACGTTATTTTCAGCTTTTTTTTTTTTTAACTACTTTGCTCTAGTTATTCGACTTCTATTCAACTTGAGGTTTTTATTTATGTACAATTCTGGTGCTTACAGATTTATACAGCAGAAATTAGAAAGAGCCACTCCAGCTGAACGTCAAATGGTATTTAGTGAGATTCTGCAAGCAGCATATCAGCTGATGACGGATGTGTTTGGCAACTATGTCATACAGAAATTCTTTGAGGTAAGTGCGTAAAGGAAGCTGTTCAAAAGTTTTTAACCTCTGAGTTTGTTCTGATGGAGGGAAACCTAGACTATATTACAACTTCCGTGTTTGTGGTGTTGAAGGCTGCTCAAATGCTTTTCTTTCCAGCTTTTCACAGGTAATCTACTGATAGGCGATTTAAATTTCTTATAGTGGCGTGAGATGACTTTCATAGTAACACACAGAGAGGTGTGCTTGGTTTTTGTTAACAGTGCCTTCCCTTCTCTCGTAGTTTGGAAGCATAGACCAGAAGTTAGCCCTTGCTACGCGCATTCGTGGGCATGTTCTCCCATTAGCTCTGCAGATGTACGGTTGCCGTGTAATTCAGAAAGCCCTCGAGTCTATCTCACCAGACCAGCAGGTAATTGTAAGTTAGAACAATATTTTTGTATTCCATTACAAAAAAACCCACAGATGTAAAATGTTTCCTGTTTTGCTTTGCTGGTAAACGTGCTTGTAACAATATAGTAGTCTGATTCTTTATAGAAGGCACTGTTCTTGTTGAATCATAATTGGGAAATGCACACTTGCGGGGAAAGTAACCTGTTACGGACCTGTGTAACCTGGTAATGCCAAATTATTCCTCTGTAGAATGAAATGGTGAAGGAGCTCGATGGGCACGTCCTGAAATGCGTGAAGGATCAAAATGGAAACCACGTGGTACAAAAATGTATAGAATGTGTCCAGCCCCAGTCACTCCAATTTATTATTGATGCTTTCAAAGGACAGGTAATTAGGTTTTTTATATTTACTTTCTTTAACTGAGTGGTTACTATCCATAGTCGGGATGTGGGTGGCGCTATGGGTTAAACCACAGAGCCTGGGACTTGCCGATCAGAAGGTTGAAGGTTCGAATCCCCGTGATGGGGTGAACTCCCGTTGCTCGGTCACTGCTCCTGCCAACCTAGCAGTTCGAAAGCATGCCAAAAGTGCAAGTAGATAAATAGGTACCACTCCGGCAGGAAGGTAAACGGCGTTTCCGTGCACTGCTCTGGTTCGCCAGAAGCGGCTTAGTCATGCTGGCCACATGACCCAGAAGCTGTACGCCAGCTCCCTTGGCCAATAAAGCGAGATGAGCGCCGCAACCCCAGAGTCGGTCACGACTGGACCTAATGGTCAGGGGTCCCTTTACCCTTGCTATCCATAATCACAGCTTTTCAGATAACATTGGTTAGCACGCTGTTGCAAATATAGTCTTCCTAAGTGTGTCATTTGTTTAGGGTCCTATCCAGTGCTGTTGTTCTGCTGGTGCAATGGAACATTGTTTCCCCTGAACCCCCCCCCCCGAACCCTCAAAATCTGATCCAGAGGGTTGGAAGACCCTCTGCAGCAGGCCAAGGAAGGGAAGCTCCACCGTGTGAGCAGCACTGTGTGCACACAGGGTCGGATACAACCCTTAATTTGCCACACAGGGCCAAGCCAAGACATTTTGCCTCCTGAGGTGAACCGCAAAATGGCTTCCCCCTCTCTGCCAGGGAAGAGACGGGGAGTGAAGATTGATGTCAGGAATAAAGGGGGGGGGTAAAGATCTATATTGGGATCGGTTGCCCTGTGGATCGTGCCGCCTGAGGCAGTTGCTTTACCTGGCCTCATTGGTGGGCCAGCCCTGCACAGGCCTCTCTGCTCAGAGGGAGCATGGCCCACCTATATCCAGAAGTTCTGGTTGGTCACCAACTTCATCAGCTACAGGGATATGGTTGCATGCATCCACTGGCAGGCTCTGTGCTTACCACGGCAGTGCAAATGAGCAGGGTGGCAGGCAGATGAGGGCGAGAAGCTCACTATGTCCCTTGCTGCTTTTGGGTCTGGCTGTTACTGCCATCAGGAGGTACACACAGCCTGGGATGTATGCTGCTTCTTGGGATTGCAGTATACTGTTCTCCATGAGAAAAGCTTGCTAGTCGCCCCCCCCCCTTTTTTTTTTCCTCTGTAGCAAGTCACCAAAGAAAGAAAAGTTTGCTTACCTATGTATGATGAGAGTGGCATGTGCTTTGGAGTCTGCATGCATTGCTCTGCTCTGCCAGGTTGGTTCTGAACAGGGAAGAGCTTCCCTGTCATACAGAATCTCAGTTTAGATAAGTGGCTTTGCTTCATGAAGACTCCTGGTTATTTTTCAGTAGTGGGGTCGGAGAGCTTTAAATAATGCCAATATATTTGGCATTTGGCAACCAGTGCACCCCTTTGGTTTCCGATGGTACATGGGTAGAGAAGTATAAAAAGCCTGGGACACAACCCTCTAGCCTAAATGCAGAAGTATTTAGCCTAGCCTAAATACAGAAGTAATGTATTTGGCATTAACTCGGAAAGTGTACACTCGTTTCTAACCAAACTAAGCCTCCTAGAGCACAACATACACCAGGAGGCTTAGTTTGGTCAGAACTGAGTGTACACATTTATTATTATTATTATTATTATTATTATTATTATTATCTGTTGGGAGCTGCCCAGAGTGGCTGGGGAATGAATGAATGAATGAATGAATGAATGAATGAATACTACTACTAATTTTTATTACTACTACTACTACACTTCCAGAGTTAACACTAAATACATTACTTCTGGTAAATGAGCCACCATAGCTGCTAGAGGGCCATGAAAATTTGTGTCCCTGGCTTTTTAGGCTCGTCTACCCTTGTACTATGGGACGCAGGTGGCGCTGTGGGTTAAAGCCTCAGCGCCTAGGGCTTGCCGATCGAAAGGTCGGCGGTTCGAATCCGCTCCCGCTGCTCGGTCCCAGCGCCTGCCAACCTAGCAGTTCGAAAGCACCTCTGGGTGCAAGTAGATAAATAGGGACCGCTTACCAGCGGGAAGGTAAACGGCGTTTCCGTGTGCGGCTCTGGCTCGCCAGAGCAGTGATGTCACGCTGGCCACGTGGCCCGGAAGTGTCTTTGGACAGCGCTGGCCCCTGGCCTCTTAAGTGAGATGGGCGCACAACCCCAGAGTCTGTCAAGACTGGCCCGTACGGGCAGGGGTACCTTTACCTTTTACCCTTGTACTACCTGAAACCAAAAGGCACATTGGTTCCCCACTGCAGTGGTCTTCAGAATACAGACCCCTTCACATATTAAACTCTGTAATGGGACGTGAAGAAAAAGTTCCTGTCTTGTGCAACAGGGGATCAGAATTTTCCTATAGGTGCGGTGTAATTTTTTGCCAAAGGGAAAATGCATGAATATCTGTGTTCAGTGTTACACAATATATTAAAAAGTAAAAGTCACTTGTTTTCCCTCCTTCCAAAAACCATGTTTACATCGAATGTTTTTCAATAATGTGGTGTAATTAAAGATGGGAAAATCTCCTTTTGAACACCTGAGGCATCTTCATCTGGAATAGAGCAAATTTAATGCAGTATGTGTTAATAATTATAATCCTGTCGTTTTAAGGTGTTTGTGCTTTCAACTCATCCTTATGGCTGCAGAGTAATTCAACGTATTCTGGAGCACTGTACCGCTGAACAGACACTTCCCATTTTAGAAGAACTGCATCAGCACACAGAACAGCTTGTGCAGGTTGGTGTACACTGAAATATTCTGGGGAGCACAAAATATATTGTGTAGCTGTGTTTTTATTAGCAGATATTAATCAGAGTTTGGGTATATTGGAAGTAAATTCTTTTAAAAAAGATCATGTCAACCTTTTCATTTATTAGATTTTTGGTGTAGTATCTGTTGGGCATTATCAGTTTCCCTATATAACTTTAAATGCTACAATTCCAAATCACGCATATGTAACAGTGGTCTCCTCTTCAACTTAGGTTCTTTGGGAGCTTTAAAAAATGCTAAAGTAATGTATATGCTTGAGGCAACTTAAGTGTGTTACTTTCAGGATCAATATGGGAACTATGTTATTCAACATGTGCTGGAACATGGACGTCCTGAAGACAAGAGTAAAATTGTGTCTGAAATCAGAGGGAAGGTTCTAACTCTGAGTCAGCATAAATTTGCCAGGTATAGTTAACAGTAAATTACTAATTGCTGTTTAATATTGGGCAGTGAATGACTGCTTTATTATTCCTTTCTGTGCCTTTATATCTGCCTGTCTTTCATCTTGGAACCCAAGGCAGTCACCCCTTTAAGGCACCGACCAAACCCAGACCTGAAATATAATAGGGTCAGTTTAGCCATTGCTACTCCTAAGTGCTCCACGGGATAACTCAAAAAACTTGGGCCACGTGATAGGAACCCAAGCTGGGATGCTCCCTTTGCAAGCATTGCCTTTCCTAAAAAGTGGGCAACGCGGCCATGGGGAGCGGTTGTACTTCTCTCTGATGGATATGAGCATGTGATGTTACCTCTTCTGACACAAGGAGGAGTCATTTCAGCAGAATCTGCACCTCAGAGGTTAATGTACAGGAGAGGCCACAGGGATAGATTAGCACGATACAATAATGTTGTGTTGTCTCATAGTTTTAAGTGCCATGTATTTCATTTCAATGTGTTGCGTTTAATCTGCTTAGTAATGTATTTAGCTGGATCTAATTTGTCTCTTTATCTATTCTTTATTCCATTCCATTCAGTAATCTTTCCTGTATTCTGTTCTGTAATCTTTTTCAGCAATGTGGTAGAAAAATGTGTCACTCACGCATCTCGTGCGGAAAGAGCTTTACTTATTGATGAGGTGTGTTGCCAGAATGACGGTCCTCACAGTGCCTTATACACCATGATGAAGGACCAATATGCAAACTATGTTGTTCAGAAGATGATTGACATGGCTGAACCTGCTCAGCGAAAGATTATAATGCACAAGGTAATTGTGCCTATCTGTTCCAGACTTTGAAAGAACTCTTAATTTAAAAATCATTTCCCAGCTTTTGCAAACTTTGGATGACTCTTGCATGCTTTTGTGTCTGACAGTTTCTCTCTCTCCCCCACAACCCAGTAACTCCATGTTTTAATTCCTCATTTTGTAAGTAGCATAATTGAAAATAGGATGAAAGTTAATGATACTGATTTCAAATAGGTTATTTTAAAATTTCTGTGTTGTTCATATGAAAAAGGTAAAGGTTAAGGACCCCTGGATGGTTAAATCCAGTCAAGCATAACTATCATCTCACTTCAGGCTGAGACAGTCAGCATTTGTTCGCGGACAGCTTTCCGGGTCATGTGGCCAGCATGACTAAACCACTTCTGGTGCGACGGGATGCCATGATGGAAACCAGAGTGCACGGAAATGCTGTTTACCTTCTTGCTGCAGCAGTACCTATTTATCTATTCGCATTGGTATGATTTTGAACTGCTAGGCTGGCAGGAGCTGGGACAGGGCAACGGGAGCTCTCCCCGTCATGCGGTTTCGAACCACCACCCTTCTGATCAGCAAGCCGAAGAGGCTCAGGTTCATATACATATGGATGGAAATGATAATTTATCCACCTGGATAGCTCTGTTGGTTGGAACGTGGTGCTGATAATGCCAAGATTGCAGGTTTGATCCCCGTATGGGGCAGCTGCATATTCCTTCATTGCAGGGACTAGAAGATCCTCAGGCGTTCATCCATCTCTTATGATTCAACCATAACCATGCTTTTTTACTAGACTGTAGATACACACCTGGTTGCAAATAATGTTGAACTATAGTTAAAAAATAAACGATAGCTAAATGTGAACAAGCAGCATGCTTGTGTGTAATGCCTGCTTCACTCTTTCCATCCTTTATTTATTACTTATAATGCAGTGCTTTTTTTCTGGGGGTACGAAGGGGTATGCACACCCCTAAACATTTTGTGAATCTTAAGTTTGGCCTCATTGAGGGGCATTATTTCAATGAGTAGGAAAATGAGAGTACCCCTAAACATTTTTTAAAGAAAAAAACCACTGGTTACCGTATTTTTTGCTCTATAGGACGCACTTTTCCCCCTCCAAAAATGAAGGGGAAATGTGTGTGTGTCCTATGGAGTGAATGCAGGCTTTCGCTGAAGCCTGGAGAGCGAGAGGGGTCCGTGAGCACCGACCCCTCTCGCTCTCCAGGCTTCAGGAAGCTATCCGCAAGCCTTCGGAGCCCAGGCGGAGTTCCCGCCGGGCTCCCAAGGCTTGTGGATAGCAGCCTGCAGCCCGAAACCTGGGGAGCGCAGCGTTGCGCACCCCGAGCTTCGGGCAGCTATCCGCAAGCCTTCGGAGCCCAGCAGGAGTTCCTGCCAGGCTCAGAAGGCTTGCGGATAGCAGCAAGGTCCGGGAGCGAAAGCGAGGTTGTACGCAACCTCGCCTTCGCTCCCGGACCCGTTCTGGGGGCTGGGGTCGGGGGAAGCTTGGGCTTCCTCTGCCCCAGCCCCACGGCTAAAAAGGAAGCCAAGACAGCTAGCGGGATGGATCCCGCTAGCTGTCTTGGCTTCTGCCAAAGCCGCACGCAGCCTCTCCCGGCTGGAGAGGTTGTGCATGGCTAAAAAGGAAGCCAAGACAGCCAGCGGGATGGATCTTGGCTTCTTTGCTCTTTGGGGCCGGGGGGGGGGAATAATCCCCCCCCTTTATTCTCCCCCCCCCCAAAAAAACCCTAGGTGCACCCTATGGTCTGGTGCACCCTATAGAGTGAAAAATATGGTATATGTAATACATGATTCTCCCATTTTAGCCTCACAGTGAGGTCGGTTAGGCAGAGTGAGTGGCTGACCCAAACCATTGAGCTTCAGTGCTGAGTGGGGATTTGAATCCTGGTCTCCAAGGTGCTGCTCTTGCACTGCCCAGAAACATTCCACAATGTGGCTTGTTGTGATGCCTGAACCTGGGTTCATTCCTCCTCTCTAAACAAGCCATGTTCAGAAGCCAAATTTTGTTCTTGGCTTACCTCTTGTTTCTTCGGAGAAACAAACCACTAGCTTGGATGTGAACATCATTGTCTGTGAACTCTTGTGAAGGGAAGGCTTAAAGGAAGACATATCTGCCCCAGTAGAAGAGTTCCAAGCTAGGAAGCAGTGGATCAAAATGTGGTACAGTGGTACCTTGGTTCTCAAACTTAATCCATTCTGGGAGTCCATTTGACAACCAAGGCGCGGCTTCCGATTGTCTGCAGGAGCTTCCTGCAGCAGACGTTCGGCTTCTGAAAAACATTCGCAAACCGGAACACACACTTCTGGGTTTGCGGCATTCAGGAGCCGATTTGTTTGACAAATAAGCCGTTTGGTAACCATGGTACCACTATAATTTTTCTTAGGCCTGGTCCTCACTTGGGTTCATCTTAAATATGATTTGACTCTGAACATTTTATCATTGATCTTGGAGTTCACAAACATTAACGTAAAACTAACAAAGATGGCTTGAATACTCTGCTTCGGTTTATCATCTGCTCTCTTCGCGGTAGGAATGTTTTGACTAAACCCTGGATTTTTTAATTGCAGATTCGCCCCCATATTACCACCCTGCGCAAATACACCTATGGCAAACATATCCTTGCCAAGCTGGAAAAGTATTACCTGAAGAACAGTGCTGACCTGGGCCCAGTTGGAGGGCCATCGAATGGAATGCTTTAAGGACACATTCAGAAAACCTTGAAGATGAATTTTATTGTGAATTAGCAAAACACACAACTTAACTCAAAACCTTGTGATTTTTTTTATATAAAAAAACCCTATTTATTGACTCTTCATGCATTTGTAAAAAATTTTATTCATGTGTATATTTTTGGGGAATGAATTGCAACATATTGCCATTTCTTATCAGAGACCTATCAGATTGTGTGGCTCACAAAGCACAGAATGCCTGTAAATGATGTAACTATCCGAATAGCTCTCACATTTTGTAAATTTTTACCTTGTAAAGTCATTGAATAAAATAGTTTTTAAAGGGAAAAAAGTACAGTATTCTTTTAATATACTGGCTCACAATCTCGTAGGTCTCCCCAACATCACAGCACATGTTTATATAGTTGTATATAGAAATTAGTTTAATTTCTCCCCCCACCCCTTTGTGCGGAATCCTTTTTTTATAACAGATGAAAATAGATGATTGCATAATTATTATTTAACATATTACAGAAAGTTAAGTTCTGTATTTTGGTGGTTCACAATTTTATAATCCAAATAGCAATCAGGGCACTGAAGAATACCAGTAAGGAATGATAAAATGTGAACATTGAGGAATAGTTTCTACCTTTTTACTTTGGAAACAATTTTTCTTTTTCTTTTAATGTAATGTGCCCTTTTCTCTAGCAGTGTATAAAAGCCATGTATATACTTAGATATTTAATTGATGTGCAAGATAGGGGAATAAAAATCAAGGTGGTACTTTGGTCCAGCAACGTACTGTCTGGGAAAAGAGTAAACCTGCATTAAAATAATAGGCAGTCAGTGGGCATAAGGTGTGTGCTTTGCTTTGCATATACAGGATTTGAAAGTGTTGATAGGCTTTGTGTTCTCACAGGTAGCTGCAAACAGTAGGCAGTTAATGGTGGAGGAAAGGCCTACTGAGACTTTGATAGCTCAACATCTAAAGCATGATTAAATATTCAAATAACTTTTTGCTTCCTTATAAATATAAGCATTATATAAGTATAGTTAATAGATGTAAGTTTACCGTTTGTAAGCAGATTTCTTGTTTTCAATGTTTTACAAGCCTTGCTAATTGAGTAGTGACGCTTACTTTGGTTGTACAGATGTACATTTGTAAACCTCCATGCTGTAAATGTAATTTGTTTTACCCCTTTTGGGAAGAAAATTTGCATTTTAGTGTATATTCATACCCCTGTCCCTTTTTTGCCCTGACATAGTGTTGTATAATGTAAATTTATTTCAGCAAATCAAGACTGATTTTTAAAAAGATTCTATCTTTATATGGTTTCAGAACTACGAACCAGCTTTCTTTTATCTATTATGAGGAAATGTTTTTGTTTAACATAGTTGTTCTGTTAATATGGATATTTGGGGAACTTAATCAGTTTAAACATTAATGAGAATAAAGGCAAATTAATGGACTGAAATACTGACCACACAAACCAGTGCTTCTTCCATCTTAAATGTGGCACGATTTGTTTTTGTACAGAAGAGTACTGTATTTTTGGACAGCTTACTTCATCCTAAAGCAAATATGTATGATACTGTCAATTTTTCTCTGAACAAGACACTGTAACAGTAAGATAAAAGCTGTACATTTACAAGCGGCCTTATGTACATTTCCCAGTTTCCTTTTTAAGGCAGAATTGTGACCATATGTGTATAATTAAAATCCTTTTTAATCCTTTGCCTATGAAAATATTTTGGAAAGAAGCTTACTTTGTATATTCAGTTTCGGAAAGATAAAGTGCTTTGTATTTTGTTCAAGTCAGTATTTTGTGTAAACACTTCATTTTGATGTCATAACATAGGTGCTTTGTCTCAAAGCTGCTGGAAGTAGTGATTTGACTATAGATTGCATTGAAACCTTTTGTGGAGAGGCCTAGAGAGAAGATAGGAGAGCAACATGTCATCTCATTTACAAAACGCTCATTTTTATTAAAAATACAATCATAGCATACAGACATTTGCTTACAACAAAATTTAGTATGTTGATAATTTAACACAACTGCTCAACAGTTACTTACACCTTAAAATAACTCAAGTATCTCTCACAATTTGAATTTATATAGTAGTTTCCTCCTTTCCCTATATTTAACTTTTGAATTTAAGTTTAATGGCAGTTATAGAACATTTTCCCAGTAGATACAGGAAACTACTAATCTTTCCAGGGAGTTTGCCGTTGGATATGGTGGTTCATGAGAGGGGAGGTGTGTAATACCTCTAGTCTACCAAATTAAAATTTCTTCCATTTGTCTTAAACAGTCTTCAAACAATAATTCAGTATTCTTTGGTACATTTCAAGTCTGTTCTGTAACCTGTTGGCTGGCCTAAGTGGCATAGTTGTACTCTAATAATATTTTATCTTCTGTTAATCTGACCAATACTTTCTCTAATCAGTTGTATATTTCTGCAGAAGTAGTGTAGGAAACCAAGCATACTTTGCCACATAATAAGCTTTCTTGGTTTGAGGATGTTCTTCCCCCTACAGTCTCTTCCCAATGTAGATTTGGTTATGGAACATTTTTTCCTAGTCAGTTTAGGTCTGTTCTGCCTCTAGGCTGCTCTTAGTTCATATTGAATAATGTAATGTTCACTTGTAATATGCTGTAAAGAAAACAACAAAATGAAAATGTGTGAATAACTTTATGCAATATGCTTGGTCTTATGTTTTGATTCTTATCAAAAAGCCTTGGGTTAAACACTCGACTAAAATTGCTACTTTCATTTCTGGGTTTAGCAGGTCTCCAAAGGAAGTTTCTTTCAGTATTTTCTTCCTGGGTTTAATCAGTTAAAATTGTGGAATTTTTAATCACCTCTACAGTTTTCCATTTGCTAGAAGAGCCACTTAACAGTATTTTAACTGTCTGACTGGACCCTAATAACTTGGTGAAACTGAGCAAATCTTTGTAGAAGTCACAGTAAAAGTGGGCCTTTGTGTGTCCATTAGAGGCTTCATCTAGATTTGAGGGGGCTGGGGGCCCCCAAAGTTGATGGGATTGCCATTCCAATGGTGTGTGTGTGCCATGTCATGTGATTGATTATGTGGGGCAGGGATTATCTGGGTCCCTCCAATATTTTCTTCAAGTTGGCACCCCTGAGAGGAAGAGTGCGGAAGGTGATTTTTTTGGCAATTTCCCCTTTCTTCTATAATGCTCAGTACTACCACCTTTGAAATTCCAGAGCAGCTTTTCAGCAGAGGAGCAAGGTGGTAAGTGCCAAAAAAATACTGTGTTCCCCAGTCCGCTTTTCAGTGAGAGCGTTCCATGCGTGCAGTCCTGTTCACAGGAACTTCTGGGTCTTCTCAGCCTTTGGCCCTTCAGACATGGTTAGAATCCCATCAGCCTCACCCAGTGTGGCTGATGGTTAGAGTTGCTGGGATTTTAGTCCCAAACACCAGAGAGGCACCATGTCATGTAAGGCTGCTCTAGATAAATACCAATGAACCTGTGACCCATATTCCAACTACCTGGCTGGCTCTAATGGGAGTTGGAGGCCAACCACATCTCAAGGGCTACAGGTTCCCCTTCCCTGAAGTGTCTGTCAGCATTTTCACCATTAAATCCACACCACAGCATTTCCAGAGACTCCGATGTTTCAGGTATTTTATCTTGGTAGTGTCAAACAGTAACTAGCAATGGAGCCTTAGTTGCAAGCCAGAGCAGAGATACATCCCTAGGTCGCTACCCTATCACATAAGACTTGGCAGAAATGGTCAAATACGTTACAGTAATATATAAGAATGGGGCAACTAACCTGTGGACCTCAAAACGTTGAACTGCAGTTGCTGTTGGACTCAACTAGAATAGCTAATGGCCAAACGTATGGGAACGGTACTTAAGTAAGTTGTAGGAGGCCACTGGTCAGCCAGCCTTTATAGAAGCAGAATCTTCAGCCAGACTGATAAACATACATCAACTTGATGACCCCCAGTGGAGTTTTCCCATTTGAGAAGCATTGGCCCGATTTTGCATCAAGCTGCTATTGAAGCAAAGTTCACCGGATGGCTGCAGATTGAGAAATGGGCTCCCTGTGGAACTAGTCCTTTGGATCCAGGCCCAGGTGGTCATACTGCATCCCAGGCTGGTGGGTTGGTTGGCTGACTTATTTATTTAGATGACACTATTCTCTCTCTTCAGCGAAGTGTAGTGGAGCTCAGAGTTTTAGCAGACATAAGATAAGCAGGTCCACCTTCTGATTTCCTAACTGTGACCTTATAGTAGTTGCTTTAACTCAGTAATGGGAAAACCACCAACACACTTGCTTATGACCATATACAGTGTGCTGGCAAGTTTCTTGCTTGCATTTTGCTGCAAGGCTTTCCACCCTTTTCTGGACTGCAATGTTGAGTCACAGGTTACACCTCCAGAGCCACACCTATTTTGTTTTCTTTTAAGGTCTCTGCATTTATTCAGAGCACTCTTGTTTCTTTCCATTACCGCTCCTGCAAGGGAACAGGGAAACCTAATGAATGAGGTTTTTCATAGCCAAACATCCTACAGCTATCCCATGGGCCATCCCTTTTCCCAGAGACTTTGCTAGTGATTTTATGCTGGCTCTGTGGTTTCTATTAAGACTGTGGACTCTTCATGCATAGTCATAGTGTGGTGTAGTGGTTAAGAGCAGTAGTCTCGTAATCTGGTGAACTGGGTTCGCGTCCCTGCTCCTCCACATGCAGCTGCTGGGTGACCTTGGGCTAGTCACACTTCTTTGAAGTCTCTCAGCCCCACTCACCTCACAGAGTGTTTGTTGTGGGGAAGGAAGGGAAAGGAGATTGTTAACAGACAGGACAAGAAGCTTTGAGACTCCTTATGGTAGTGATAAAGCGGGATATCAAATCCAAACTCTTCTTCATAATTCAGTGATGATTTCTGCTGTTCAGATTCCAGCAGAGTGGCTACGTTGCTTAAGATTTGTGGCAGCTGGACAATGGAATGTGTTATAGTGCCTGCTGTAATTTTTTAAAATTTGAAAGTACATCCTTGAGAACTGAACGCAAGGGGAACTGGCAAATGTGTCCTAATAGCCTTACCTGGGTATGCCAGCAGGCAGCAGGTGCTCTAAATCTGATATGTACCGGAAGATATATTTTGTAGGGAGAGGAGCTCTAACCAGATAGTTTTGGAGGTGGGAGTGGGATGATACAGATGCAGAATACCAGACCCATGAGTTAGAAAGATGGATTAAATGAAACAAATGCTTAAAGATGCAATCCAAAGCATGACATCTGTGGGAAAAGACCAACTGAAGTCAGTGGGACCGACTTCTGAATGTGGGTAGGATTGAGTGGTAAATGCCCCTGCTTGATTACTTTGCTTAAATTGTGAGTTTTGCGCTGTGGCTGCTCATTCCTTCATTCAGCTGCCTGATACCCCGTGGCAATTTGCTGATGTTTCATCAGTGCTGGAGCTATTGCGGCAGGTGCTTTCTGAGGATCCTATATATACTGTACTTTTAAATGTGTTTGTAGGAAGGGGTGAAGGGTGTTACTGTTTTGTTGTTTATATTATGTATCTTGTATTTGTATGCTGTGAACCGCCCTGAGATTTTCAGATGAAGAGCAGTATACAATTTTTGTTGCTGCTGTTGTTATTTCCATATTTTGGAATAGGATTCCTATCAGAGATGACACACCTCCAGCTGAGTGGAGGAGCAGAAGATACAACAAAGGGAACAAAATTCCCTTTGAATGAATTTACAGTAGAGGGAGATGATGATGATGATGATGATGATGATGATGATGATGATGATGATATTTATACCCCACCCATCTGGCTGGGCTTCCCCAGCCACTCTGGGTGGCTTCCAACAAAATATTAAAATACAGTAATGCATCAAACATTAAAATCTTCCCTACACCGGGCTGCCTTCAGATGTCTTCTAAAAGTCTGGTAGTTGTTGTTGTCTTTGACATCTGGTGGGAGGGCGTTCCACAGGGCAGGTGTCACTAACAAGAAGGCCCACTGCCTGGTTCCCCGTAACTTGGCTTCTCGCAGTGAGGGAAGTGCCAGAAGGCCCTCGGTGCTGGATCTCAGTGTCCAGGTAGAATGATGGGGGTAGAACACTCCTTCAGATATACTGGACCGAGGCCGTTTAGGGCTTTAAAAGTCAGCCTCAACACTTTGAATTGTGCTTGGAAACGTACTGGAGGTGAGTTTCTAGCCTGAAGTAAGCACAACAGAGGTGTGTTGCTCTCCCAAAATTGGCTGCCTTATGAAGCAGTGTATATTTGCTTCCAGTGTGCACTTTGTGGGTATATTTGTACATAGAGCAAAGCCTGCAAATACACTAGAAGTCTCCAGTACATCCAAATGACACTAGGCTCAGTACAACTGACTCCAGAACATCTTCTGCTCAGAGGTGGGGAGAGCCAGTGTGGTGTAGTGGTTAAGAGCGGTAGACTCGTAATCTGGGGAACCGGGTTTGCGTCTCCGCTCCTCCACATGCAGCTGCTGGGTGACCCTGGGCTAGTCACACTTCTTTGAAGTCTCAGCCCCACTCACCTCACAGAGTGTTTGTTGTGGGGGAGGAAGGGAAAGAAGAACATTAGCCGCTTTGAGATTCCTTCGGGTAGTGATAAAGCGGGATATCAAATCCAAACTCTTCTAAGGACAGTTACCTCTCATGCCAGAATGTGACATGGTCCAGTCACTACTGCTGCCAAAGCACTTTCTTGAATATCTTCTTTAAAGATGCAGAATCCTCTCTTGGATAAAAGTATTTAATAGCTCTGGGCTTTCCTGCATTTGCAGTTTCAAGAGAGACCATGCAATGCTTTGCTAAAATGCTTGTTTGTGTTTGTGTGTGTGTGAAGTCAGAGAATCCCTGTCCCAAACTAAGGATGGCTTTAAGAAGCTGCTGACTCGGCACAGGAAGCCTGGATTACGAAAGCAGCCATCAATTAAAGGCTCAGCTGGAGGGCTATTCAGGTCTCCCTGTGGATACCTGTGAAGACTTGTGAAGTTGTGCTGATTCATCAATCAGTATGACTCACAGCCGGATACATGCACAGCCTCTCTTGCAACATACTGCGTTTGATGTATCAGGTGACAGGGAAGTTCTCTCTTGGGTGAGCATTTCCTACATGCAAATCATTACTTGGTGTCGTCTTCACCATAATTCATGCACGAATTAAGTCAGTACATCTGAAGACTGCTGAGTTGGGTTATCTCTCTTGCCCTCGCCCATTGCCCCCTTCCCTGCCCAAAAGACAGAATAACTTGAATAATATCTGCGGAGCACTTTGAGAGTGGCAGAAACAAAAGCAAAAATAATGCGGGGGAGACGCATAAGCTACGGGACAAGGATAACTGTGACTTTCAAGATGAATGGGAACCCTTTACAAAATATTTGAAGACGCAACAAAAGTGAATTGGTCTCCTTGGCAGGTTTTGAATAAACATTCACAATTTTTTTATTGACAATAATCAGTTAAATAATTTATGGATTCATACAACTTTGTAACATGCAGAGAACAGCATTCACAGAGAAGAAGAAGAAGAAGAGTTTGGATTTGATATCCCGCCTTTCACTCCCTTTAAGGAGTCTCAAAGCGGCTAACATTCTCCTTTCCCTTCCTCCCCCACAACAAACACTCTGTGAGGTGAGTGGGGCTGAGAGACTTCAAAGAAGTGTGACTGGCCCAAGGTCACCCAGCAGCTGCATGTGGAGAAGCGGAGGCGCGAACCCGGTTCCCCAGATTAGCAGACTACCGCTCTTAACCACTACACCACACTGGCTCTGAACTGAGAGAAGTCAAGGGGGGGGGGGAGGTTGTGTGGGAGGGAGGGAAAATGGGAAAAAAATTAAGGATGCTATGTTTCTGGATAATATGTTTTGTTTAAATCTTCAATAAAAAATTATTCTAACAAATAATGATGATAATAATATTCGGGGGGGGGGGGGAGAGAAGGGACTGGGACAGAAAGACCAAAGTGCAATGGATGTATGGGAGTTTTTGTCCTACCCACTGAATTTTGGAAAAAAGAATTACTTATTTCAGAATAATAATGTTCTCCTAGGCACAATTTCTCAGAAGCAGAGCCTATTGGTGTTTTTGTTTTTAAGTGGTTTTAACTTTTAAGGAAGTATGCTTAGGGTTGCATCATTGTTTTAATTTCAAGTTTACGATCCAGTTATAATTTCCACAGGGGTGCAGCAATGGGGGTTGGTGGGGGTACTTGCCATGCCCTCTCCCTTTGCTTAAGGGGGCACCTCATAAATTCATAAATGTGTTATGAAACCCCATATGTGGCCAGCATTTTGTCTCATTGACATAACCTGCTATTAACAACACGCCTGCTATAATGAACGACAAAGTGTTCCACGTACTTATTTATGTATCCAGCACCATCTGTGTACATCTGTGCTTTATTCTCAGCAATCTTATGATGACACTTTAAAGTAGGTTGGTAATTACATTGCAGATAGGAGAGGGCTTGCTGAGTCTCTGGCTGAATCCCCCTCCCCAATCCTGCTATTGATGGGTAGGCTGTTGTTGTTTTCAATTTTTAAAAAGTTAAATTCACTTAACAATGTGGCTTTGATTTGTGCTGGGAAGTGGGGAGGGGTGGGGAGTGCAAGTTATATTTGCCGACTACTCCTTTGTGGTTCAGAAAAATCACCACAAGCGAAATAACAGTTACAAAATAATAGTAGCAAAGTATGCACATCTCTTAAAATGTGCATAATAAAACCATGCGCCCAGGGATATTCAGCTGTACATGCTTAAGCCCCGCGAGCCCCCCACCCCCAACCCTGTTACAATTAAAACTACAAAAAATTGCAAGAAGATAGACCTTTTCGTCAGGAAACCTGATGAAGTTGTAAAAAAAAAAAAGGCAACATTGTCATGGAAGATTAAAGAGCAAACACTATTTTAAAATGTGCTGCAGCAGCAGAAGGCCTGCAGTTGTGTGATTGCTGGTATTTCCCTTCCAATATTACTGCTCTCGGAGCATGAATGTTTGTGGCAGGTCTTTTTTCTGTGTGAGATGGCTGTCCCTGGTGGAACAGAGACTCCTGCACCTTGACCACTGAGTTTGTGGACCGTGTAACACAGCAGCAGCATTTGATGCCCTCTTCCTCTTATTTGTATTAAACTCCTTTTGTAATTGTACACTTAAATTGCTATAACCCACCCTGACAGATAAGCAATCAAAACACTACTTTTATTACCACTAACAACTACTACTGTTTTTCATTCTATCAGTCTCTCTCATTCGTGTGTGTGTGTGTGTGTGCGTGCACACACACACACACACACACACACACACAAATGGGATTCACCAAACCAGCCCTCTCAGCACAAGCCCTGCACATGCACTTTCACTTGAGTAATGGGGTCCCCCCCCACTCCACATCACTTGTGGCCTCTGAAATTGGCTTGTGGCTGAGGCAGGAAAACCCAAGAAATAAAAAGCGAAAGAAGAAGTCTTGCACAGTCAAAGGATCATTAGGTTCCAGATCTTGAGAGATCCCCTTCGGGAGAATTAAGCTGCATCCATATTTTCATCTCCATCAGGCTCCCCCAAGGGAAGAAAGGAACAGTAGCTGTATCTTTCTCAGAGCACTTTCTGAATACCCGTCCCTCTTTTCTCCAAATGACAGTAAGAGTTTAAGTCTGTAACAGGTGGTGTAATATACAGAGAAAGGAAAATATTTTCCTCAAAGAAGAAAAACCTTCCTACTTCCCCCCGCCCCACCTAGACTTTATGCAGGGTAGATGTCAACATAAGCAAGTCTGGCAAACAGCATCGAAGGTAAACCCACACACACACAGAACACAAGACAACAAACCTGTCATACAGATCATTTCCACAGGCAGACCTAGAAGCCTCCACCTACGTGCTCAGTTCCCCAGTGCAGAGAAGATTTGGGCATGGAAGCAGACACATACATGCCCCGTGGCAAGAGGCAAAGCACTAAGCAACAGGGAAGAAAAGAGCAAAAACCTGTTTGATGCAGATGCCCTGTTGGGAGGATTGTCTTAAGGAAACAGGCTTCTTCGACTGGGTGCCTTCCATCAGTTTTGGATTACAACAGCCAGCCAGCACTGATGGGAGCTGCAGTGCAAAACCGCTGGAGGGCACCAGGTTGGGGAAGACTCTAATAAAATAAGGGGTGACATTAAAGTAAGGTAAAGTGACCCCTGACCATGAGGTCCAGTCGTGACCCACTCTGGGGTTGCGGCGCTGAACTTGCTTTACTGGCCGAGGGAGCCGGCGTACAGCTTCCGGGTCATGTGGCCAGCATGACTAAGCTGCTTCTGGCGAACCAGAGCAGCGCGCAGAAACGGCGTTTACCTTCCCGCTGGAGCGGTACCTATTGATCTACTGTATTTTTCGCCCTATAGGACACACTTTTCCCCCTCCAAAAATGAAGGGGAAATGCGTGTGCGTCCTATGGGGCGAATGCAGGCTTTCGCTGAAGCCTGGAGAGCGAGAGGGGTCTGTGTGCACCGACCCCTCTCGCTCTCCAGGCTTCAGGAGAGCCGCAGCGCCAGTCCCACAAGGTCGGGGGACAGCGGGGAGGCGGAACGCCGCCATCCCGCTGTCTCCCGATGTGGTTTGGAGGCTGACGGCGGGGAGACGTGTGCTTCTCCCGGCTGCCAGCCCCGCAAGCTCCGGGGACAGCGGGGAGGCGCAGCGAGTCTTCCCGCTGTCCCCGGACCTGGTCTGCAGGCAGGCGGCGGGGAGAAGAGCTCTTCTCCCCGCCGCCAGCCCCGCAAGCTCCGGGGACAGCTGGGAGGCGCAGCGCATGCTCCCACTGTCCCCGGACCTGGTCTGCAGGCGGGCAGCGGGGAGAAGAGCGCTTCTCCCCGCTGCTGGCCCCACAAGCGCCTGGGGGGGAAATAATTTTTTTTCTTTATTTCCCCCCCAAAAAACTTGGTGCGTCCTATAGGCTGGTGCGTCCTATGGGCGAAAAATACGGTACTTGCACTTGACGTGCTTTCGAACTGCTAGGTTGGCAGGAGTAGGGACCGAGCAACGGGAGCTCACCCCGTCGCGGGGATTCGAACCGCCGACCTTCTGATCAGCAAGTCCTAGGCTCTGTGGTTTAAGCCACAGCACCACCCGCGTCCCTACAAGGGGTCACATTAGAATCTACCATAAATAGGAAGCTGCCTTAGTCTATCGAGGAGCTGCCTGGCAGCAGCGGCTCTCCAAGATCTTGGGAGAAGTTTTAACAAAGAGTAGAAGACCAGAAGGATTATTTGTGTTGTTCTCTTTATGTTTTTGGCCATAATCCGGTCAATCAATATTTGCACGTGCACTGCTGATAGGGCAGGGAATGCTGATAGATTGGGTGCTTTTTTGCTGTTTGTTTTAGGAAGTTGCTGAGAATTGAACATGGGGCATTGGTCAGGACTTGCCGGCAGAGAACGCACCAGTCCACTGCCAAACGAAAAAAGTCATGCAAGAGTGCTGCCACTGGGTGGCACAAGATGAGTCTATATAGGAGCGACAGGATGGGTAAATGAATGGTGACAGATAAGACAGTTGAAAGAGATATCAAGGATAGCACTTGCACACATGCTACAAGCTCAAGCTCAGAACGAACACAAAAAAAGCACAGCATTATTGACATCTCTGATCTCAGGTTTCCTATATGGATCTCACCACATGGATACATGAACAAGAACTTCAATTCTGCAAATGCCTCAATGGACACAAGAGCCAAGGAACCCGTCCAAAGAGCCATCATCGGAGGTAAAAGCGGAAACTCATACTCAGTGCAAATCTATTTTGTGCCCTAAGCAAGGCTTGAGAACCGTCTCCTTCAAAAATAAATGAATGCTAACTTCAATTGTCAAAAACAGATGCCTTGTAGAAAAAAAAAATGAAAAGCACAAAGCAGCAGGTAAATTATATGGGTACCAAAAGGAATTGCTATGGAAATAAGAAATATGGGGTGGCTGGGATTGCCAAATTTTGTCCTCGCTCAAGGCACCACATTACCAAAGTCCACCCCTGAATGTTGAAAGTGAAAATAGACAGGGACCAGTTGGTAACTTAGCTAAGGAAGGTCCTCGGTCATGCTCCTCCTCCTGGACCACCCAGTATCCTTGCAAGCCTATGGTTGTGGGCTGTCTTGACATGCTAGCAACTTATTTCTTCACATGTTAAAAATGTTTATGTTGTGTGTGTGTGTGTGAAATGACAAGATCCTGGGGCTGCCGTGCAGTGGCCAAAAGGGCCGGCTGAGAAGCCTTCCTGACTTAAACCTTGCCTCTCTTCCAACTCTATGATTCTTCCAAAATCTTACTCAAGGGCCTGTGTTATCTAATCCTCCATCTGCAGTATGGAAATTGGTAGGAGGAGTTACGATGATGACTTAAGAGCACAAGCCTCCTCGGAAGTTAGGTCTTGGTGGGTTTGCACTGTTAGGGGTTGTTGTATGTAAGGCTTACTGCAGTGTATGCACATGAAGAAGAAGAATTTGGATTTGATATCCCACTTTATCACTACCCTAAGAAGTCTCAAAGTGGCTAACAATCTCCTTTTCCCTTCCACACCCACAACAAACAGGTGAGTGAGGCTGAGAGACTTCAGAGAGAAGTGTGACTAGCCCAAGGTCACCCAGTGCTCTGAACACTCAAAATTATTATTAAAAAACCCCAAAAGTAGATTTACTCCCATCTCAGACTCTGGTTTACACCTCCTCCTTCCTAGTCCATCAACACCATCATTTGCCCTCTCTCCTCTTCCTTCTCTGCCTCCCTATTATTTAGCCTTCTGCCACCTCCATCCAGCCTCTCACATGACCATAGTCTTGCCCACACACTTTCCATTGTCTCCATCTCCTGCCTTACCTAACTCAACTCGAGACAATGCCAAGAGAGATGCACAGGGGCATTTGCCTTCCTCATCCTTTTCACCCCACTTCCACTCAGCCTTACAGAAAGGGCATTAGACAGATGACTCACTAGCAACAGGACAGTGGGCAGACTGCCTGCATGGTGATTAAGCTGCATTGTTTCAACAGGAAACGCAAAATGCACGTTCGCCTACCAGATGGGAGACTGCTGCTAGGCAGACTGAAGGTGAGAAATCCTAACAGGTTGCATAATTTGATAAGCCAAAGAAGATGGAAAAATACAGTTTTGCAATGGACTGCGCTGGTACCTTCTCCTGTGAATGCAGGCAGCCATAAACCCATCTGTCACCATGCTTAAATATACCAGTTGTGGCGATGCCTGCAATGTGAAAGGACCATTGCCTTCCTCCCCTACTTGCAAGTTTTCTGGGAATAATCTGGTTGACTGCTCTTGGAAACCAGATCTTGACATAGGTGGTCTGTTGTTCTGGTCCTGCAAGACCCTTTTTATGTCTGTTGGACACTGGGGCGAAAGGAAGAATGGAGTAGTACTCTGAAACATGTCTTTCTTTCTCTGAGTTGAATCCAGACTTTGCCTTCCATGGTGGGAAAGCTACATTCTGTCCAGTGGATCTGGCAGCAGGAGAGAACATGATGATCGCCAATTTGCCCTTCTCACTGTAGCCTCCAGAAACACCTCCCATGCTGTTCCAGAAAGTTCCCTAAACTTTTGGGGAACAGTTTGGGATAGAGGAGGGGAATATGCAAAACTCTCCTCTTCTTCTGCCACCAGAATGGCTTGAGTCAAGGAGTGCTTACCTAATAAACCCAGTTCCTCTTTCATGCTGGACCCAGACTAACTTACGACTGCTTGCTGCTTATAATTTTGTACTCGGGTTCTGATATCACAAGTACAAAAGATATACAGTATCACGTTTCTGAAGAGTGCACAGGTAGATCTTTCAAATATGTTTGAATAATGAGTCAGAAATGTGCATGTATTTTAAATGGAAAGTGGCAAGTGCACAGCCTCTGCCTTTTGTAGCTGGTTGTTGATACTGCAAGTACAAACTGTAAAAAGCAGTTCTTAGGTTTGTTAGTAATTCACAATCAGGAGTCTAGGGCTTACTTTTTTTTAATGCAAAATGAGTAACTGAGAGGGTCATATTTATTTATGTAGAATCACTGTTTCACATTAACGTGCCCTTGAAACAGAGTGAGCTGTATAAATCAAAACAAATATTGTTTGTGGTCCCAGTTTGAATGATGCAGAGGTATTTCTAGGTAAATTTGACCATCTCATAAAATTGTCTATTAAGATGCAAAACCATGCTTATCTTTTGTAGGATTCTCATTCCAGGGTTCCTGGGGTGAGGGGGGGAAGAGCCATCACACTTCCTATTAGTTTGGCCAAGAAACAGAGCCCAGTAGCTCAATATTGCAGAAAGGTAGGTTGCTCCAGCTGCTGTCTAATTGCAAAGAAGCGAAACCTCCACTGGTGTTAAAGTCTGGAAAGAAGGATTTGAAGGAAGGAAAAGGGTAGCTATAATTAAGAAGCAGGCCTTAAAACATGATGATAATGACACATTTTTAATGCACTGTGGAAAAAATGTTGGCCATACACTTACATGGCTTGGCCCATCCCTTATACTGTATTTTAGTTAGATTTGCTAGTCATCATGAGCGTCAACAAGAAAGGAATGTGGAATGTTAGCATCCAAAATATTGTCAAAATACTAACTATCATGCTATCTGTGACAAAATGTGGAGGAATGCTGTTCCTTTTTTATGCCCAGCTTATCAGCTGCCAAGATGCATTTTGTTAGCTGCTACAGGACCAGATGCCCGTCCTTGGTTCAGTCCAACAGACTTCTTATGCTGTGAATGAACGATTTTTGATGGCAGCATCAGTATTTACTCAGTTTGACAACTTACAAGGTTTCGTATATGCCACTGTCCATAATTAAAGTATTCAAGGGATGCCAACAGTACACACAGGAATGTCTTATTTGGGATTTTGATTTCAAACGCAAAACTTTTCATTCAAAATGCCTATCTTTCTTTTCTTTTCTTTCTTTTTTCACATCTTCACACCAGTGCTAACTGGATTGTATTTAGGCATATTCCTAAAATGTCAACTAGCACAAAATCTTGCAGAAACCAAAGCCATTACTTAGCCAGAGAGCCTTCCTCAGAGACAGGAGCATGCTGCATTGCGAAGTGGATATTTTGATCACTTGTTGGAGGGCATCTCCAGTGACTTTCCCATCTCCACAAATCTGTCAAATTTGTTGGGTTTCCTCCCTGCCACCCCCACTGCCCCATCTGCAGCCTGAACCACAAGGGTGATTATCTCCTCAAAGAGCCTTGTATCTGCATACTAATTGCTCCAGGTAAAGGATTGGAGCAACTGGTAGCCCTCCCTAAGCATATCTCTTTGAAGTAATTTACACTGGGATCAATGGGGCCGAGTAAAGGTATGCTGGGGGAAAAATACAAAACCTCAGATTTGCAGCCCTCTGAGTAATCATAAATCATAGAACTGTAGAGTTGAAAGGGATCCCAAGGGATCCTCTATTCCAACTCCTTGTAATGCAGGAACCACAGCTAAAAAAGCTCTAGTAGATATCCATGCAACATGCCAGGTCCATAAACAACTGGGGGACAGTTTGGATTAAAATCTGTTGTTCAAAGTACAGTAATTTTTATTTATTTATTTTTTTAAAATCTCCCTAGGAATCCCCAAGGCTTGGGTTTTGTAGCTTGTTTGCTACACTTGTTAATACTGAAGTCTTTCAATACAGATTGCAAGCTTCAAATGTGTGAACCTAATGCTGTAAACCTATCTTGCACTTTTTAGGGAGTAGGTTCTACTGAAACTAGGCTTCTCTGAGATCGGGAACCTGTTGCCCTTTTGATGTTGCTGGACTACAACTCCCATCATCCTCAACTACTGGGCCATACAGGTTGGGGCTGATGGGAGTTGAAGCCCATCAGTAACATCTGGAAGTCCATAGGTTCCCAACCAAGACATTCATGATGCACAGCTGTGCAACATTCCCAATCTCTCTTATTCTCTAACTTGGTAAAAAGGGGGGTAGCTATCCATAGTCAACTTGGAAAGAAAGCAACAGATTCTCTAAGCCTATGCAGGATGTCTCACCACCCATCTTTGTGCAGAGCATCACCAAACTATGGAAACTGATCCACCAGGAGGCAGTGATGGCCAGCAACTTTAAAAGAGGATCATTAGACAAATTAATGGTGCTTATGTTCTGCTTACTGGTTTCCCACAGGGATCTGGTCAGCCCCTGTGAGAACAAAATGCTGGACTAGATGGGCCATGTCTTATGTTCTTATCTGAAAGCAGTAAAACTGCACCTGGAATTTCTGCCTAATAAATTTGGTGCAAGTGAAACTCCCATAGGTTTTCAGCTCAGTTTCTGAACAAATATCTCCACACACACACACACACCCCTTTGCCACTGTCAGTTTATTTTTATGCTACATTTTACACAAATATACTGCGCTCAAAGCCTGCACGGAAAAGAGGCGGCAATTTAAGTGCTTTTGACAGCGCAATAACCATAAATACACAATGAAAGCTCTAAAGAATTTCAATATAAATACTGGGAATTCAACAAGGCATTAAAGTGAGCAGGTATTGCTGATTTGCAACTCTCACCAGCCCACACCCAGCATGGCCAAACGGCAAGGAATGATGGGAGTTGTAGTCCCGCAACATCTGGAGCGCCACAGGATCCCCAATCCCAGTAATAACTTGTAGTCCTTCCTTTTCGTTTAACTGTGTTTTTATTTAAGGTAAAGGTAAAGGGACCCCTGACCATTAGGTCCAGTTGTGGCCGACTCTGGGGTTGCGGCGCTCATCTCGATTTATTGGCTGAGGGAGCCAGCGTACAGCTTCCGGGTCATGTGGCCAGCATGACTAAGCCGCTTCTGGCGAACCGGAACTGCGCACGGAAACGCTGTTTACCTTCCCCCTGGAGCGGTACCTATTTATCTACTTGCACTTTGACGTGTTGTCGAACTGCTAGGTTGGCAGGAGCAGGGACCGAGCAACAGGAGCTCACCCCGTTGCGGGGATTTGAACTGCTGACCTTCTGATCAGCAAGTCCTAGGCTCTGTGGTTTAACCCACAGCGCCAGCCGCGTCCCGTGTTTTTATTTAGTTTTGTATAAAAAAAGGCAACTAACAAATACAACAATATTAAAAAGTTAATTTGCATTTCAGAAGTTTAATCACAAAACATGCCAAGAGTTCAGTGAACAATACATAGCACCGATAATATCAACATTCCTTATGTTTTCCCCCTGAAGAAGATGCAGTGCTCCTTGAAAGAGTGTTAGAAGCTCAGATATATAAGTAAGGCTCCTTAAATGGCTCCTTAAACCAAGGTTGCAGTCACCAAAAGGGAATGACTAGTTGCCATTTTGGGGCAAGATATCTCTAGCCTTATTTTCCAAATGATGGACCGCCTGCGATTGACTCTCAGTTAAACAACTGGCTAGTTCAGATGACAAAACTGAGCTAGGTTAAGAGCTTTGCGAATTTAAAGAAGAAAAGTCACTTGATCCTGGGACAGTCCACATATATATTGGCTGTTTTCGACCTCTGCTCCTACTCAGACTGCACAGAATAAGCATTTTGGTTCCATAAATTCATATTGACTGTGCATATAAAATATAACTGATAGAATTCTACAGGATGGGGCATTAGTGTGTGAAAACAGCCCAGATCCAATGATCCCCAGGCATGCACCTCCGGATCCTGGCACCCAGGCATCTTCACTTGGGCACAAGCGGTCGAAACCCAGGTGCAAAATGTGCCAATTTCGAACACTATTGAAGAATCATAGAATCGTACAGCATCAGATTCCCGACTTTCGTAAATAAGCAGCTCACGTGAGACACACCGACTATTTGGGAGCACTGAACATGCACTGTTGCTGCTAATAACCTTACACCCATCTCTTAGCTCCAGCTATTTCTCTCTCTCTTGCGCATTTAACCTGACAGCTGGCACAGCTTTGCTCACAATTTAACCTCCTATCCAAAGAGGCAGCTTTTCCAAGCTTGGCAGGCAACAACCACCACAACATGGCAACCTAGTAAGAGAGATTGTGTTACCAGGAGATTTTTTCTCCTCCAGGCAGGCCTGGAGCTTCTGCACCTCTAGAAAATCAGCTGTGCAGAGCATGGGTAGGCACCCAAAGATATATAATTTGGCTTTTTCTGATTGTATCACAATTTGGAATGTTTGAATGTGGTTTTTATTGCTTTGTTAAAATGGAAACTTTAATAAATATTAATTTTTTTTAAGAAATAGAAAATCCTGCAAGTCATCCAGGACCCAAACAAAGGGGAATGTTTGCAAAATCCACAAGCAAAGGACGCAGGAGCTGAAGGAAGGAGCCGCCTCTTCAGCCAGACCTGACTTCGCCAGCTTTCCAAGCCCTCAGAAACCGGCCCGTCTTGTGGGGCCATTAAGGAAACCGAACTCTCAAGACGCGCATGGCAACAAAGCCTCCCAGCTTGGACTCGCTTCAAAGTCCTCCTAAGCGCAGGGAGCAAACGAGGGGCAGCCCGAGTCGGCTGCAGCCTCTGAGGCGTCGAGTCTCCCTGGCTTTTCCTCCCGCCCTCAAGTAACTCCCTGCTCTTTTGTCCGCTTCGCCTTATCGTTCCCAGGTGCTGGAGACCCGCTCTTTTTATCTTTAACGCGCTTTTTTTTTTTTTTTGCAATTAATTGAACACACACAGGGACCTGGAGGGGCGAGAGAGACTTTCCCCACCCGCTTCCAAGCTCTTCTTCCCCTCAAATGCGCGGAGCCGTCGGGGTTCGAAGCCAAGGTCCGGCGACCCACGTGACCCGGCTGAAGGCGAGCGCGAGGCGGGAGAAAGAGAGAGAGAGAGAGAGAGAGAGAGAGAGAGAGAGAGAGAGAGAGAGAGAGAGAGAGAGAGACAGACAAGGGCGGGGAGGGGGAACCTCGGCGGGGCGAAGGAAGCTCTCCTTATGGTCCGAGCGGCAGGCAGGAGGGGGCGTGGCGGGCGGGCCGAGGGGCGGCGCCTGGGCTCTAGGTGAAGGTTAGATTTATATCAGAAGGCAGAAGAAGCTGGTCCTGCTCCGTCTCGGTGCGCTTTGGTTCCGCAGCCGCCGGTGGCGAGAAGGCAGCGAGGAAGCAGCAGCAGCAGCAGCAGCAGCAGCAGCCGAGGGTTTACCTGCCTTACCTACCTACCTCCTTACCTACCTTGGCGATGGCAAAGGCGGTCAGCGTGGCGCGGCTGCTGTGCGCTTTGGTCTTTTGCTCGCAGGCGCTCTCGGCGGTGAGTAGGCAGCGCGGGAGGCGAGCTGGAGCGCCGCCTGGGCTCCCCGGCCGGGACTGGGAGGCAGGGATGGTTGGCTCCACGTGGTCGGCGGAGAGAAAGCCCAGAGCTCCGGGGGGGACTCGGGGGGCACTTTCTTTTTCTCGCCTTCCCCGTCCTCCTCGTTCCCTTCTCTTGGCCTGAACTGGAGGGAAACGCGGGACCTCCCCCCGCCCCGCGCGCCTTTTCCTCCCTCTGCCCTGCTGCGCTCCCGCGCCTGGAAAGCGGTTCCAGCTGGTGTCTTGGGAATGGTGGAAACCCCGAAGCGCCTTTTCCCTCCTTCCTTACACATCCCCCCCCCCGCCTCCCGGTGCGCCCTCCCCTTTCAACAGGTTCTGGGGCGCAGAGCCCTCTCGGAAAGCCCAGCTTAGCGGGCTTCAAGACCAGCCTATTGTGTCGGCGGGGGGATCCCAGAGCCTGAAGGGTTTAATTCAAACCAGACCATGGAGGCTCATAACCTGATTGGAATTTTTCTCCCCTCCACCTCAAAGCGTCTCTCTCTCTCTCTGTGCCGCCCTGCTCCTTCTTTCCCCCTCCTCCTCGTCCCTCTCCACCTCCCTGCTCTTAGCCGGATATTTGCCTTGCTCTGGGAAGCGGCCGGCCCGCTTTGCTCCCTGGTTTTTGGTGGTTGTGTTTTTTTAACTCCGAAGGGCAGGTTGCAACTCGGCTACCTAAGCCAGGAGTTGGCACGCCTTGTCCCCCTTAAGGGCGGCTCTCCCGCTCTCCTCCTCCCCCTCCCCAAAATAGTTGTTCAATCATACTTTTTATTTTTTGGGTGTGCAGAAGTCCCGGGTTCTCACACAGGGGCTTCCAGCTGGAGAAGTAGCAAACAGGCACGGCGGGCTGTGCCGGTTCACACGTTACAAAGCTGCTCTGTGGGAGGTGACTCTGATGTGCCGTCATGGGTGGGGAAGTTGCGACATATGGTAATCCTACAGATGATGTGTGAAGGACTTGGATTTTTTTCACATGGGGGGGGGAGCAAGGGTTTCTGGAACTAAAGCAGATGGGTGCAAATGCACTTTTGCTAATTCATGCCCCTGTGAGAACTGAAAAGATGAGGTTGCTTTTGGAGTAGGGAGACTTCTTCCTATAAACTTGTGACGGCCTGGGGAAAAGAGCGCTGACGGAGCCACCACAATTACTTAGTCTTGCCAAGTAGATCTTGTGAGATGCTTTGCTGACCAAAGTCACACACACAACTTTCCTGCATTTCCCCAGCCATTTGACCTGAGCTACCATTGGCTTTGTTCCCAAGAGGTGCAGATGCCAAGGTTGCAGGTTTGATCTCTGTATGGGAGGGGTTGGACTAGAGGATCCTCAAGGGTCCCTTCCAACTGTACAATTTTGTTTGTCCTCATGACTGATGGTGGGGTAAAGGAAGAGCTTCTCCTTATTGAGATGCCTAGATCCTTAAGACGGATCTTGAATTTTGTTTCAAGGGTCCAAATAACAAGGGGCAGGGCTCTGGTTTTCAAAACGCCTGAAACAGCGGAACTGCTCAACACCCAAGCTTGAAGGCAGAACACTAATAGGTCTTCAAAGAGATTCTCTCTCCCCCCACCTTTTGCTTGCACAAGCAAGAATCTTCTCTTTTATGCTTAAATGAAGTAATTTTCCTCTTCCCCCTCCTTTCTAAGATGGTTTAATCAAATAGTTCAGGTACCAGCTGATAAAATGACACTTAAAACTAAATTGCAGACAGGATAGTTCTCAAGAACACTTCTTTTTCCTAGTGTTGGACAGGATTAAACTTAATAATTAACTTGGTCCCACTAGTTATAATCAAAAGAGGGCATAGGTAGTTTGTTGGGTACCTGCAACTTTCTGCACTGGCACCTCTCAGCAGATGTAATACTGTATGACTTTAGAATCTGTTGGCTTCTTTCCATGCCTCATGTGACTTTAAAAATCTATTTCTATGGCTTGTGCAGTTAAAGCCTGAAACATGGTTTTAAAAGCTTAAACAGACACCCCTATCTTCATAATACCTGTTGCTTGATGTTCCCTATCATGTGCCACTTGGCACCCCCTTTGCCTATTTACCTTGCACAGAGAATTGCATCATTAAAAAGTTTTAAAACGGCAGTATGTACTTTGAATTCAAGTTCCAGGCAAACATTCTGGATACTTGTACAGTTGCAGCAAAACTAAAGACAGAATTCTTTTGCGGCTATACAACCAAAGCAAAATAATGAGTTGCCTGCTTTGAAAATTACAACCACAGAACATTAGTCTGTAAGTGAAAACAGACCGTATTCAAACTCTAGAACCTATAATAAATTTCAATACTATCTTTTTCCCCCTCTGAGCACTGCACCAGCAGATGTCGCCACTGAATAATCAATGCCCGTCTTCTATCTGCCACTCCCATAGCGTCTACCTTAACAAATCTGGAAATTCACATGTTCGTACTTTTAAAGCATGTCTGTGCCCCGTGCAAAATTTAATTTGTTTCACTTGTAGAATCTTAAAATTGATCTGTACCATTGCTCAACGAAGGCAGTACGTACTGTAAAGAGAGAAAGAGAGAGAGAGTTTGGTGTGTGTACTCTACTGACCTGCATGCAATAAAACAGAGCCAACGGTTGAGCACTGCTGGTGCAAATTTCCGTCTGAACATGACTCAGTGTAGGTGAGATCACATTTCTGCTTCTGCCATGGGTGGTGGCAGTGGCAAGGAAAGTGCCTGTCTAGCAGGCCTTTTTTGATGTGGTGAATGGGCTTTTAATTACCTAGCTAAGAAAGTGTTGCTTCGACAGTCTTGGAAGTCTGCTGTGTCAGTTTTGCGCGGTTCAGGCAGAATTAGGCATCATAATGAGGAATCTGGAGCACTGTCTTTTCCATATGTGCTGTGTCACTTTTGACTGAGGATGTGAGCAAGCTGCTTGGAGAAGTGTGGTCAACCACCCTTGACCTGCATTCTTGTCATCTTAGAGCTAGCTGATGGAGAGTGACTGTTTGAGTCTAGGTAAAGGTAAAGGGACCCCTGACCATTAGGTCCATTCCGCGAACCAGAGCAGTGCACAGAAACGCCGTTTACCTTCCCGCCGGAGTGGTACCTATTTATCTACTTGCACTTTGACGTGCTTTCGAACTGCTAGGTTGGCAGGAGCAGGGAATGAGCAACGGGAGCTCACCCCATCGCAGGGATTCAAACCGCCGACCTTCTGATCAGCAAGTCCTAGGCTCAGTGGTTTAACCCACAGAGCCACCCGCATTTGGGTCTAGAGGGTGATTAATGCATTATTGCAAGAATGGTAGAGTGGGTAGGGATAGTGGGTCTTTTCCTTGAGCTGTTCCTTACCCCGTCCACACGTGTCACACAGTGGCGACTGTCCCCTTTGTGGTGGCAGCCCGCCTTTGGGTATGCTTTGAGGAAACTGATTATCTTGGCCCATTTCAATTTAGTTTCTGACCTGGTCATGGCACTGCAACTGCTCTGGTTGATAATATTTGTTGGAACAGAGATGGAGGAGTGTGACCTCGCTCCTTGTTCTTGACCTTCTTGAATGGTACTGAGAGGTGGGTGAAGCTGCATTAATGTGGTTCAGGGCTCTTTTGAGAAAGTACGGTGGTTACGGGGAGGCCTGTTGTTCAGGGCAATGGGGATTGTCTTGTGACGTACTGCAGGGTTCCATCTAACCCTCTATGCTACATAACATGCCCACATGTTCCCCATGGGAGCTGGCATCAGATTTGCCATGTCAATCTATAGCTGGTTCATCAGCTTCGACTTCTTTTGAACTTCCCGCGAGATTATTGCAATAATGCTCTACATTGTTCGGCCCTTGAGGACGATGCAAAAAATTCAGTTGTTTCAAAACACTGCAGCCAGTTAACTGACCACAATCCCATTTTCAGCTCCTATAACCGGCTGCACTGGTTGGTTGCTACTTTGTTTCTGGGTCTAATTCAAGAGGTTTACATTGTTGAGAGCATAAATTCAATATGTTGACATTTAGAGCCTTAAATGACTTGTGTCCCAAATATCTGAAAAAATCACCTTCCTACCTTGATGTTTTGACACCTGAGATAAATATATATAAGATGCATTCTGTTGAAATCAGTTAAAACAGTTTGCAATAATAATGATGACGATGATGATGTGTTGTAACCCATTAGCCAGATGTTGTTGAACTGCAAGTCCGGTCATCCCTAACTGTTTGCTATGCTGGCTGGGGCTGAAGGGAGTTGGAATCAAATATCATCTTGCAATGCATTATACATAGGGCTACCTCTGAAAACAGTGCAGAAACTTCAGCTGGTGGGAAATTCAGCAGCCGGGGAAAGATGGTTTGAGCATATTACTGTACATTGATCCTGGCCCAACTGCACTGGCTGCCAAATAGTTTCTGGACCCAATTCACAGTGTTGCTTTTGACCTGTAAAGTTCAAAAGGACCACCTCTCCCCATGCAAACTACGCAGACTTAGCAATCACCATCTGAGGCCCTTCTTTGTGTGCTTCCTCCATGAGAGATCCAGAAGGTGGCAACACGAGCAAGTGCCTTTTCTGCAACGGCTCTTTGTTTGTGCCATGCTGTTCCCAGGGAGGCCCACCTGGCACCTTCTTTAGACACCAGGCAAAAACGTTTCTCTTCAACCAGGCGTTCAGCTGATTAACATTCTATGGCTTTTAAAATGTGTTGTGGGAGGGAGGTTATTGGTTTATTTTTGTTACGTATTTTACATTCTCATTTTGCATCTTTCTGTTGTGAATAACCCTGGGATCTTGGGGTGACGGGCAGTATACAAATTTAATAAATAATAATTATAATTATAATAACACCACCTGGAAGGCAACAGGGCTGGTTGTGTTAATTGATCCCTCTGTTTGCCATTTTGGCAGGTTGCATGAAATTTCTCTCTGCTGATCTGGCAGAGCAGGGTTCATTCACGCATGCAACTCATGACTCAGCGGAGCAGGCCATCGTGATAAGAACACACACATGTTAACTATCTCTAAGGTCCATTGGTGCCAGTACTATTTACTTCAAGTTAGAGGTAATAAATCTGGAGTCTTGCTGTGCATATTAGGGGACGGTGTCACCAAACTGCTTCAAGGGTTAAACTCTTGGATTGTAGAATGCACATCTGGAACAAGTTCATCTGTCGGTGCTCTGCTTATGTGTGCTGCACATGGCAAGTGAATAATTACTTAGCAACCTTTTAGCTAGACTTGACTCATTTACAAATCATCCCCACTGTAAGTCGTCTAGTTTCAACTCTGGTTAGGCTTTATACGTGCTTTATCAAAGAGCAGGGTATGATTTGCTGAAAACTTATGGAGGCTCCTTGAATCTGATCCTACTTCTCACAGGAAGAGTCACGCCCACAGAAAGTTGACTTTCTCCTGCCTATACAAGTGGAGAGATACCTGGCAAAAGGTCTTGATAAAAGTACTGGAGGTTTAGTTGCTGCAGACACTTCAGACTCACTCAGTGTTGGGCAACAAACTTACCTCATTTATTTACTGAGGGAGATAATCCACCAGTCTGTTCTTCCTTGTATGTTGTTTATATGTAAAATGGCATATCTTTAAAATATCTTTAAAATACAGTACGTATGCCAGGATTTTGGGCTCTGAATGATCTTTCCTGGGATCAATCAATATCTCTCTCATTTATATTTGCATTTAAACATTCCCACACTAAAATCCTTACTTGCTGCCAAGCAAGTCCATTGATTTCTCCAGTGAAGTTCCTTTCCTGTAGAGTGACCTTGTTAAGAGTTGGGTTGTAAAAAAAATAAAATGGGAATTGGCTGTGATTCTTTCTCCCCCTTTTTGCCTGCATTCTGAGCTTTGTGGTGGTTTGAGTAAAGGTGAATTTAAACAGCAAGGAAAGGTGATATTTTTTTAGTGGCACCATTACCTGGGTATTGGGTGTGGAGGAGGCCTCTATAGACTTTGATCCATCTCTTCTACCCTTTGGTCCAGTCGTGACCGACTCTGGGGTTGCGGCGCTCATCTCGTTTATTGGCCGAGGGAGCCGGCATACAGCTTCCGGGTCATGTGGCCAGCATGACTAAGCCCCTTCTGGCAAACCAGAGCTTCTACCCTTACGCAGGCCTATATAGCCTTTCCTCCTATTTCACTTTAACACATAATTTCAGCTGTAGTGGTGACTCGACATTTTATGACCCAACTACAGTGGATGCTCAGGTTGTGAACGTGATCCCTGTGGCATGCATGTTCACAACCCGCACCAGTGCGTCTGTGCACCCACGGGTTGCGATTCGGCACTTATACACTTATACGCAAAGCACGATTTAGCGCTTCTGCGCATGTGCGACCGCTGAAACCCGGATGTAACCCTTTCCGTTACTTCCGGGTTTCGGCGGTCCGAACGCAACCTGAACCATCTGTAACCTGAGGTATTACTGTATACAGACTGAGTAGTTTACTGTTATTTGAAACTGAAAGACTCCTTACTGCTGCAACCTTAATGATTCTTCTCATCTGAAATGGTTAGATCTGTTTTACCTGGGGGTCAACCAAGAAATCCAGTACAGTATTGCTTCCTTATGGACAGAAGAGACAAAGCAGTAAAGCTCTACCATTTTGGTAGAGAGGGAAACTGCCCTGGTGCTCTCCAGATGCAGAATGACAGCTTCTACTATCCCTGACCAGGGTGGATTCGATTTAAATCAAATTGATTTAAATCACTAGTCAGAAAGACTTTATTTATTTATTTATTTATTTATTTATTTATTTTTACAGAAAGACTCGTTCTTGCTGGCATAATCTTAATATTTACAACCAGATGAAGGTTTCATTTTTGGAATAATAAATTTTCAGAGTAGTTTTTACAGTTATATCCAAAAAATACTGATTTGGTTATACTATTAGAAATACATAGATAATTATGAAATTATTATGAGGTTTAATAAGTTAATTGTTTATATTTGGACAACTTTTCTGCTGTACTTTATTGAAAGGAGAAAAATAATTATTTCCTTAATAACAATGTAAACAATTTATTTAACTAAAACAATAACATAGCATGTGTATCCATGTTTGTTAACTGATGTGGTTAAATGATTTTTTTTAAACCTTAGATTCAGTTTTGGCACACATGAAAAACTTAAAACAAATCCTTATTTCTTGATGAATAGCCTTTGGATTATAATGTAACTTAAATAGAAAACGATCTTTAGAAAGATTTTTCCTCCAAAAGCATTTTATTTTTAAAATCCGATTTAAATAAAAATAATAATCCATTTTTTTAAAAAAAAATCTGATTTAAATAAAAAATATCTTTTAATAATAATAATCATTGATTTTTATCCGCCCTGTTCCTGACCATTGACCCTGCTGTCTGAGGCTGATGGCAGTGGTAGCCCAAAACATATGGATCATGCCACATTTCAGAAGGCTTGTCTAGAGGAACTGGATGAGCTCTTAACGATTCCATTGCTTTAAAGGAATGGGGCTAGCTAGTTTCAAGCAGCAGGAGGCGAATTTCTCTTGATTTTAGAAGTAGTTGATGTGCTCTAAAATCCAACTAGAAAATTTCAGCAAGCAATTGTAGCCAGTAACTCGCAAGACTTTACCTTAGCCTCTTGAGATTTCAGGTGGTGGGCATTTTTCTGGGAAATGCTAGCTCTGAATGGGCAGAGAATTTATGGAGAGACATTTAATCTCCCCTCCATCCACTCACTGAATGGTTCAGCCCAGTGTCAGCTGCATCATGTACAGCTGCTGACTCTGAGTTGCGTCTTATTTGGGAAGTTCTTAGGAGCTCTGAGGGTAGAGAGAGCTCTCTGGCATCCGAGCACTCAGTAATGACTCCTGTCTCAATAGCTTTCATCCAACATGGAACTCTTTGTCCACTTATAATTGTTGCCAGTAACATTTGCACCCAGGGGACAAATGTTGCATCTAGAGGACAAAGCTGTGGTTGCTCAGTCTGCTGCTTAGCTTGGAAGATGGATACGAACGAACAGAGAAGCAACTCAAAAGAGTTTGCATAGCATTGCTCTGCTGCAACCTCTCCAGTCTGAGGATTGGTGCTGAGAAACGATGGGTGTGTGTGTGTGAATATTTTATAGATTTCTAAGACTTTTCATTCTGACATTTAACTCATTGTTTATGTTCAGAGGTTGCCTCTTGTCACCAGCGGCCACCACAACTCTGATTGCAGTGCGTATAAATTATGAATGAACGGCCCCTCCTTGGAAGAATGTGTCAAATCCATATGGGGGGGGGGGAAATGAACGCTTGAACCCTTGACCCTAGCTGCACAATTCTGTATCTGTAACTGATAACTTACTTGCTGGCCTTATTCAACTTTAGTTTCTTTTAAACATTGCATTGAAGTACGTATAATCTGTGGGTGCACCTGAGAAATTGAGTTGAATAATAATAATAAATTTATTATTTACACCCCATCCATCTGGCTGAGTTTCCCCAACCACTCTGGGCGGCTCCCAATTGAGTGTTAAAAACAATACAGCATTAAATATTAAAAACTTCCCTAAACAGGGCTGCCTTCAGATGTCTTTTAAAAATAGGATAGCTGCTTATTTCCTTGACCTCTGATGGGAGGGCATTCCACAGGGCAGGTGCCACTACCGAGAAGGCCCTATGTCTGGTTCCCTGTAACCTCACTTGGGAACCGCCAGAAGGCCCTCAGTGCTGGATCTCAGTGTCCGGGCTGAACGATGGGGGTGGAGACGCTCCTTCATGTATACAGGACCGAGGCCGTTTGATTGAAGCCAGTATGAGTTACCTTTGATTTAGGGGAGATCACTGCATAATAAACAGGACTTCTGAAAATCTGCATGAATGTAATAGTGCATTGGAGAACATACTGCAAGGCTTGTCCACCAGCTTCAGTAGGATATTAAAGGTATCTCTAGTAAACAGTACTCCAGTCCACAGTGATTCAGAAGCAGGAAGGGGAGAACTTGAAAACACCCCAGCAACTTCTCTTTCTTTCTTTCTTTCTTTCTTTCTTTCTTTCTTTCTTTCTTTCTAAAGGTTCCTGTGTGGAATGTGGGTTCGATAAATGATCAGATTGGCTATTCCCCTGTCTTCATGCCTCCTCAAAATTACCCCAATTCTCTGCACTCTCAAGAAATGAACTTTTTCTTAATTCTTCAAACCTTACAACTCCAAATTCTTCAAACCTTCCTCCTTATTTTGCCACAGTGCAATTGCAAACTTATAACAGCATAAAACCTTTTTAGCAGTTGTAGAAATGGCAGTGGGTTTGCACTTCTGCAACTTTCATGCTCGTTTAAAGGTTAATTTCCCAAGGGTTACAGACGGAGCCTAACTCGGTCAACAGTTAATTAGAGAAGAGATCGAAGCTGCTTAACTTAATTGGGAAAATAGTAGTTTAGGGAGTTCTGCACACTTGACATAATTCTGAGCCTTCATATTTGCACCTGTCAGTGTATTATATTGTATTTGTGTGGTTAGCAACATGCCTGGCTGATTAAATGGTAGCACACTCATGCTGTTGTGTAGCCCAGGGTTTCCCAAACTTGCATCTCTAGCTATTTTTGGACTACAAGCCTACCATCCTGAGCTAGCAGGACCAGTGGTCAGGGATGATGGGAACTGTAGTCCAAAAACAGCTGGAGACCCCAGTTTGGGAAACCCTGGCATCTTAAAGACTAGCTGATTGTATTGTGGCATAAAAGCTTTGTGAACTAGAGTCTGCTTCATCAGATGTGCATGTGTGAAGTGTTGTCTTCAGTTGCAGGCATACAACTGTAAGGGATGAAGGGAGATTTAAGTTGCAAGCAGTAGGACCAGAGGGAGCTTAAGGCATGAAGTACAGATAATGATAATTCAATCAGAACTAGAATGTGTTCCTGGAAAAAAAGGTCAGTGTCCTTTTGCGACAGCAGTGGCTAACTAGCAAATCAGTCAGCTTGGGATTGTCTTTGGTGGGAGGTGAAACAGTTGCCTTTATACAGACTCAAATAAATACAATTCAACTTTGCAATTTTTCGCTGGTGTCTCCCTTTGAAATAAATTACTTTGTTCAGCTATGGTCCCCCTTAAGATCAGTAGCAAAAATTCTCTCCTAGTCTATGATATGTTATTTCTGATTTGTGTTCATGGATTCTTTTGTATAGAGACTAACCTGTTGTCCTGTGCAGAACACAAAAGGACACTGCTGGCAGGTGACCTAAACAGAAGTTGGTGAAAGGAACAGTTCAATTGATGAATGCACACTTTTAATTTAATGATTCTCTTAATAATATCACTGTCTGCCTGGCAAGCAGGCCCAAATTTTCTGAAGCGTGTGTGGTCTTGCATAGCGTAACCCAAGTGCCTCAGAACGATAGATAAAGGGTTACTTGGAGCTTGAAACACAAACACCAGCATGTACTTGGTGTCTTCCAGCCAACAAAATGGCATCATAAAATAATTACATCTCTTCATATGACAGTGTGGTAGAAACGTACCAATCTAACAAGGGAAGAGATGGTGCTAGCTTTTGTGTTCCCCTGTGAAGTTGTGTAATTTGTGGATTGGATTAGCCTTTCTGTTACCTTGAGACTGTGCAAGACTAAAACTCTTGAGAAATCTCAGTATGGTAAGCAGAGAATGGGAGTTTCCTGTCCTGTGTAGATGGCCTTCATGCAGGCTTGAGGTACAAAACGTTTTTAGTACTATCATAAGGAGCCTGATTTTAGTAGTTGGAGTCCCAGAGCTCCGTGTTCTCCAAACATACCTCATAGTTAAAAGCAAATGTTGTAGGCTGTTGGCTAGGAATGAAGTTTAGCTCGGATTTGCACCTAGGGTGAACTGGTTGCAAGACTTCAATCGCCCAAACTTTATTTTCTCAAATGCTCAAAATTTGAGCTTTTGGGAAAGGAAATCCAGCAGTGTATCTAAACTTTTTATCTCCTGAGATTTATTTCAGCCTGGATGTTGCTCCATATTTATGCATTTGTTTGCATTCTGTTTTTCCATCTTACAAGCCACCCTGGGGATGCTGACTTGCGCTGAAGGCTTTTATTAAAACAGTTTGATGGTTTGGTAACATGGGAAGAGAAAGGCCGCTGTCAATTACAGTCGAAGCTAACTAACTTCCTGGTTCAAACATGGTGGCTATATGAATCATGGCTTAGCTAATCCTACTCCCTGTCCATTTTTAATACATAGGGAGGAGAAGAAAGCAACTCTGCCTGAATGCTTATGAATCTTCTAACTCCTTTATAGTCCCATATAGATGAAGAGTCTGTCCAAAATACTGTGTGCAGCTAACACCAATGCATGCTGCTTAGAAGAAGAAGAGGAGTTTGGATTTGATATCCCGCTTTATCACTACCCTAAGGAGTCTCAAAGTGGCTAACATTCTCCTTTCCTTTTGTCCCCTACGACAAACACTCTGTGAGGTGAGTGGGGCTGAGAGACTTCAAAGAAGTGTGACTAGCCTAAGGTCACCCAGCAGCTGCATGTGGAGGAACGGAGACGCGAACCTGGTTCACCAGATTACGAGTCTACCGCTCTTAACCACTACGCCACACTGGCTCTCATTATAAGGGTTTGCCCCATCCTGTTTTGATGGAGTGAACTCCTACGTGGACTTGCACCTACATAGTCTCCCATTAAAAAGTGTGATCTCCATCTGTTCTTCCTCAAAACTGGAAAGCAAAAAGAAAAAGTATTAGGGGTATGGTTTCTCCCCCCCCCCTTTCCAGGAAACAATGTTTGATAGCTTCTAATAGATGGAGTCTGATTAGTGAAAAGCACAAGAGCGGTGACTTCTGTTTTTTTAAAAAAATAATATTTATTACTTTTAAAACTTACAAAAAGGAAAGAGAAGAAAAGAGACAAAAATAAAAAAAACAAGAAAAGGAAAAAAACAATACAATACAATATATAAACAATACAAAACACAACATTAACCTAAACAAAACAAAACAAAACAAAAACAATTTAAAAACATACATTATACCATTTCAGTAGTCTATCTTTCATACCCTTGTTTCATCGACCTCCTCTCACCTCCCTTTTTGTATTCCACTTCTATTAATTGTTTCAGCAATTCCTTTCCATCTTTCTCTATTTTCTGTCATATAAATATCTTAACTTATTTTTACCCTTATTTTCCATTAATACTATAATGCTTATTTATGCTTAACTCCTTATAACATTTCAGCTAAAGCCATAAGATTTCATTCCAACATTTTTCTAACACTCAGTAATTTTACAATATTTCTATTTCTGAAAATAAACTTTAAAACTTTTTCCAATCTTCTTCCACCATCTCTTCTCCCTGGTCTCGGATACTGCCAGTCATTCGTCAATTCCAAATAGTCCATCAACCTGGTGATCTTCTGTCCGAGGCTCTTAACTCTTTTCCAAGTCCCTTCTGCAGATCTTCTTCATATTTATACATGCACTTTACTTTGTCTTCTACTGATCTTGTTCTTATTTTCCTTCCTTTGATACTGAAGAGCAGATCTCGGGGAAGCTCCAACCTAGCAATGCTTTTATTCCTTCTCGACAGGTCAACCAAATCTCCATGGTTAAATCTAAAATCCATAAGGTATTTCAGGACATGTTTCAAAATTCCTCCAAATCCAAAGGCCCCCACAGCTCCAATCTCCTCACGACCCAAGTCCAAATCCCAAAAGTCAGTAAATCCCTGCATGAAGGGATCTATCCAACTTTCCTTCTCCAGTCCAGGCAGGGCTCCGATCCTCAAAATCTGACTTTTTCTAAATTCAATCATAAAAGGCTTCAACTTATAGTACTCAATTTGCCTCTGTAAGTCTGGGGCTAAGCACGGTGACTTCTGAAACCACCTCTTTTTTGCTTGCTGTGACTGAGCACAATGCCAATGCAGTTCTTATTTTCTTATAAGGAGGGGAAATACTTGGGAATATTGTGTGAACCGTCGAGAAGTAAAGCATATACTTCTGACTACCCTAGTCTAGACCCTTCCATTGGTATTTGCCTTTGTGTGACAAGGTAGTGTGACTCTTTAGCATATTGCACAGCCAAAGCATATAGACTGAGACATAAAATTGGGGGAGGGCACTCAAATGCAATCAGTAAAGCTTCACAGAGCATCCTTTATCATGCTTCCTTAGTAATATGAAATGCTTACAGGAGCAAAAAATAAATTAGTAGTTGTCTTTAAAATTTGATATGGGGTATCTTGAGAATTTGTCAGGATTAAAGTCTTGCAAACGAAACATTGGTCATGAAAGCACCATTTTAGTCCAAAGTTTAGGCTACTGTACTGAGCAAACTGATAATACCAGTTTCTACCAATAACCGAAAATCAGCTCTAGGCTGCAACACTCCCACAGTTGGAACTGCCAGGCATTGTGGGAGTTCAGCTGATCTAGTTTGGCATGAGATAATGCCTAAGGGGCTATTGGATGATCTAAACATTGTCTAGCAGGCAGTGCCTGTTCTTTTCTGATCTAAGGCCTGTTTAGACTCGATGGTGAAGCACCTTCTGGCTTCTAGGAACCTTTTAGCTAACCTGGCATAGAGGCGTTCAACACATTTGATGGGAAATGATTGATAAGAGGCCCTGCACTCTACAAATTCATCTGACAAAGCAGATTAATCTATGAGCGTTCTAGCTGCAAGAGAGGAGTCTAAGGTGACACTAGTCCTTGTTATTGGGAAGTTCTCCTGCACAGTATAAAACTATTGATGCCATTACAAGTTTTGGACATGGGGAAGCTACTTGATTAGATATCAAAAAGTGCAGCTATCCCATGCCATCTTAACTGTTAGTAAATGATAAGGGAGCTCTCAAGAGGACCTTCCACATTTACCAAGTTGTACTTGAAGGGTCATTATAGGTTTTTCTCTGAAGAGCCTCGCAGCCAGCTTTTTTCATTGGTTTTCTTCCCTGGAGAAAACACTTTTGTACAAAGGTGGGTGGGATTTCCAGCAAAGTGGGGAGGATTCATTGCTCAAAGCTGGATGACAGTGCAATCCTCTACATGTCCTCTTGGAAGTAAGTGTCCCTGAATTCCATGGAACTTGCTCCCAGGTAAGCTATGCACAGATTTGGAGACCAATCCCCCCGCCCAATCCTTTCTTACCCTACAGCTCTTGCCATCTCAAGCTTAACATGGTTTTTATTATTATTTAATGTCTGGGTATTCTGCTAATATTGCACCTTGTGAAATGTGAATGCAAGAATATATAGTGTTGAAAGGCAGGAGTAAGCTTTGCTGAAAAGGGCAGCGTAGTGTTCTAGTGGTGAGCTATTCAGTTTTGCAACACCGCTTCAAAGACTGTTGGCTCCATAAGGGTAATAGGATATATGGTGGCTAACAGGATAGAAGAGTCTCCTAACTGGTTTCCACAGGTGAGAGTGCATGACCTCTTGTTTGCCTGAAAATGCAGATATTGACCATAGATATCTGTAATACATGGAGGTTGCATTATAAAAAAGTGTGGGGGGAATAGCACTGAAAACTTGCCTTTTGTAGATTGCCTCAAGTGATTTGTAGGCTGACACATATTCCTGCTCAAAACGCCATGCATGCTCCAGAAGTAAATTCCATTGAATTCCATGGTATTTTCTTACGAATAAACAAGCATGCATAGGCTTGTCCTGTTGAGGGAATGGAAATGATGGGGAGTGAAACTTCACATGCACATTCATTCCCGACTTTTGTAGTATTTTAGATTTACTTGGTTTGTGGTTATTCCTCTCCCCCCCCCCCTTTAAAAAAACGCTATCTGAATAGATTCCCCATGTGATAGCAGAAATTTCAGTAATATCACAGAGAAAAGAACCTAGTTTGCAATTTCATACCAAACACTGGGCCAAACTAGCGATGATATAAGAGTTCTTATCATCTGTCATGATTTTTTAACAGCTGCTGATTCCCTCCCCCCAAATTGGAACTGTGAGGAGAGTTTCAACCTCCCACATCTGTTTTCCAATGGGGACAATTTTAAGCCAGGAAAACATGAGGGGTGAATTATTAACACTCAACACACACAGCCCCATCCTTACATGTTAATTTAATGATATACAATGCTAACTGCAGATACTGCATATCACAGGTATTTATATTTGGAAAAACCCATCATCAATTTAGACAACAGAAACAAGTATATTTACCAATGCGGTGCTTGGGTATAATGGATGTCTTTTTAAAATGAAATAAATCATGCCCCATAGTTGCATGAAGGCTGCATTCTATGGGTAACCTAGAAGAGGATGAGGGATTATAGTTAAGGATATTTGAGATTTAGATTCACGTCCCTAATCACCAATAGCGGAGAGTATTGAATGTTATTTCAAGTTTGTCTCCTTTAGTATTTTTGTCAGTTCCTGCAATTGTAGCTGCCTCAATCCCAAATTTGGCCTCTTATGTTTTGGTTGCATCTGAAATTCCCAATTCTCAACCCCACCCTTCAATTGAGAAGCTTAGAGGAACAATGAATGTTGTACTCTTCTCTGCACTAAATTGAGGGCTTTACTCAATGAACTGTGGCTTAAAATGGCATGCTGAGGCATGACTAAATACACAATAGTCCTTCACAATGGAACTCATTTTTTATATACCTTAAGTCTATCAAAATGTCTTTTGACTCAAGGTTAAAACTAATTCAAGAGAAAATTGGCCTACATACTCAATCAGCACCATGTTTAATTAAATTCAGGAGGGGCGTGTGAGTGAGTAGATGAGAATCTGTTTCAGACAGCCAGTCTGCAAGTGTCCAAAAAGTAATAAAAGTTTACATTGGCAACACTTTGTATACTACCTGCTTTTTGCTCCGACTAACTGATTAGAATATCACATATGCGAGCTCTCAGAACAAGCATTGATGCCAAGCATGAAACCTATGCATGCAGCATCCTGAAGGTACTATCAGTGATACAAGGCAACGTCTTGTATATCATCTGAATCACTCCTCTAGCATTTGAGTAACATTGCAGTTTGAAAGCTAAGTTGCATGCTAGACACTGAAATCTAAACCAGCCAGAAGCTCCAGACATGTTTGTAGACTGAATAAAACAGATGGTATCTTATTGAGGGAGGGCCTAAGGAGTAGCTTATTATTTTGATGAGTTTCCCTAGGACCCTTGTATTGCAAGGCTTTGTATCCCAGTCCTATGCACTGTGCATGGCTAAAACTGGAATTTGCTGCCATAATTGTATGACTGTAAGGTAAAGGGACCATTAGGTCCAGTCGTGACCGAATCTGGGGTTGCGGCACTCATCTCACTTTATTGGCCAAGGGAGTACAGCTTCCAAGGCATGTGGCCAGCATGACTAAGCTGCTTCTGGCGAACCAGAGCAGTGCACAGAAATGCCATTTACCTTCCTGCCAGAGCGGTACCTATTTATCTACTTGCACTTTGACGTGCTTTTGAACTGCTAGGTTGACAGGAGCAGGGAGCGAGCAACGGGAGCTCACCCCGTCACGGGGATTTGAACTGCCGGCCTTCTGATCGGCAAGTCGTAGGCTTAGTGGTTTAACCCACAGCGCCACCCGTGTCCCTTTGACTGTAAAAGGGGGTTAAACATGTTCATGGAGGATGAGGTTATGTTCTTTCTGCCTCCAGTGTCAGAGGCAGCATGCCTCTGAATACCAGTTCCTGGGAATAACAAGTGAGGGAAAATGGTGCTGCGTATAGACCTAGGACCTAGGTTGGGGTCTTCCTATTCAGGTACCTGTTTGGCCACTGTGAGAATAGGATGTTGGACTTGATGGGTCTTTGGCAAGACTCTTCTTATGTTCCTCACTGTGCTAGCAAATATGACCCAAACCTCTTCTCTCTGGTTCTCTTATAACCAGTTCAGATGCCATTAGCATATATGTGAAGTTAGGATTTTTATTTTTGCATCCCAATGTACATCGCTTCACACTTGCTTACACTGAACAGTGTTTACTGTTTTTATTTCCCAATTCATCCAGTTTGGAGAGTTCCTTTTGCAACTGCTTTACTTCTGTGCAGTTGGCCAGATTCTACATAAACTCACATGCTCCCTTGCTATCCTCTATCTAGGCAATCGAAAATAATGTATAAGAGTTATGGACACATTCGAGCCAAAAAAACAAAGTGCTTAAGTGTGTGAAGCAAGGCAAGTGAGGAATCTGGCCTGGAGAGAGACTCAAGGGTCAGACAGAGGCCCAGAAGGCTTAATTGAGGCCCGGGGGTAATTAAAAGGGATCCCAAATCCAGATCCTTGGGGGGCTCCAATTTCTCCATCCCTCCATTTTGAGAACTGTCAGCTTTTTCCTGTTTCTTAACCTGGTCCATAAGACCACCTGCCCTATCTTCCCATAACTGCTAAGCTCACTAAGGAGTCTCTGATGAAGACTTTGTCAGAAGCTTGTTGAAAATTCAAGTACACAAACGAAATAAAATCAGAAATCAAATTCAAGCAAAAAGGTAGCAGAAGAATTCGGAATTCCAGTGTGAGAGTTGTCTAATGCCTGGCCAAATGTTCTCTTCGTGCCCCAAAACCTGGAATGGTGCAGTAGAAAACTCCTAGTAAGGGAATTCCATAGACAAGGTGCCACGACTGAAAAAGGTTGTTCTGGTTGCCACCCGCATTACTTCTGATGGCAGGGGACTTGGAGAGTCTCCAGAATATAATCTTAATGCACAGGTAAAACACACCTAAACATTAGGAAGAACTTCCTGACAGTAAGAGCTGTTCGACAGTGGAATTTGCTGCCAAGGAGTGTGGTGGAGTCTCCTTCTTTGGAGGTCTTTAAGCAGAGGCTTGACAACCATATGTCAGGAGTGCTCTGATGGTGTTTCCTGCTTGGCAGGGGGTTGGACTCAATGGCCCTTGTGGTCTCTTCCAACTCTATGATTCTATGATTCTAGGTAGAATTGTGCAAGAGGAGGAGGGTTTTTAGTATCCAGGCCACATACAGATGCGCTCAGCTTATCCATTGTTTTGCAGGTCAGATCTGTTTCTACCATAAGCATGACGGTGCCACATCAAGCTTGCAGAAGGTGGCTCCTTGTGAAATTGTTAGTTCCGGAGCCTTAGTTGTAAGCCTTGGAGGTTGCTTGTGGAATACAGCAGCAGAAGGCCCTTTGCCTACGTAAACAGGTCCCTTGACTGCTCAGTGCCATGCAGCTGGCTCTGCTGTGCTCAGATCAGAGATAACCTTCACAGCTCAGCAGGCCTCACAGAGCTGAAAGATAAGAGCATGTGGGTGTGTTTGTGTCTTCATCTGTGAGGTCTGATGCGAAAGACATCTGTATATGCTTTGTTAAGTAGAAAGGAATCAGCCATCAACTCTGCTGGGAGGAGTCTTAAGTAAAAAAAAAAAATAGGTTAGCTTGATGGGCTTAATGTGCTTTTCCAACCACAGGGGATAAGTGCAGCTTGTGATCACCCTTTCAGCTCTGTCATAAAATTTGCTGCAAACCCTTAGCCAGTTTCGGTGTCTTTCTGCTTCAGCCCTTGCTTTCTAAAAGTTGAATAAATGCTAGCCTAATCACCTCTGGGGTGGTGAAAGGGATTACTTATGTAATAAGTGGAGATGGCTGAGTGTTCACATACTACTTTTTGTAAGATTATGCCCCTAGTGATGTCTCTGTCATCCTTTTACTCTAATTGAGTTTGTGTTAACTATCGGCCTTGATCCTCAGGTCACTGAGGGGTAATTTTGTGGCGATTACTAATGCACTTCCTGTGAGCCAAAGAGTCTGTCTGGTCCTTGGCATAATGGGACTTGCGTGCCAAGCACAAAAAGGGGAGGGAGGTAGCAGAATTAAATATTTGGGCCTGACACGGGTCCAGGAGGCAAAAGCATCTGGTTGGTTGAAGGAGTAAGGGGACAAGTACTGTATTTTTCGCTCTATAAGACGCACCAGACCACAAGACGCACCTAGTTTTTGGAGGAGGAAAACAAGAAAAAAAATATTCTGAATCTCAGAAGCCAGAACAGCAAGAGGGATCGCTGTGCAGTGAAAGCAGCGATCCCTCTTGCTGTTCTGGCTTCTAGGATAGCTGTGCAGCCTGCATTCGCACACACATTTCCCCTTACTTTTTAGGAGGGAAAAAGTGAGTCTTATAGAGCAAAAAATATGGTAGGCTCAGTGGGTCCCCAGCTATTGTTGGACCACAACTCTCGTCATCCCTGACCACTGGTTCTGCTAGCTAGGGATGATGGGAATTGTGGTCCAACAACAGCTGGGGAAACGCTAGGCTAAATCGTGCATGGGCAGACCTCAGGCTTGTCAGATACACTTATAATAGAACCACGAGAGCGAAGTGCAAAGGAAATGCAGTTTGGCTTTAAAGATCAGGGTGCCTCTGAACACATTCTTGAGTCTAGAGTTTTGCTTTCAGTACCAGAATTTAACTGAGGTCAGCGTCCACATCATGCATTTAAAACATTATTGTACCGCTTCAGCAGTCATTGAGAATCCAGGGGATTGTAGTGCAAGGATGCTGAATCACAGTGGTACCTCAGGTTAAGTACTTAATTTGTTTCAGTGGTCTGTTCTTAACCTGAAACTGTTCTTAACCTGAAGCACCACTTTAGCTAATGGGGCCTCCTGCTGCCACCACACCGCCGGAGCACCATTTCTGTTCTCATCCTGAAGCAAAGTTCTTAACCCGAGGTAATATTTCTGGGATAGCGGAGTCTGTAACCTGAAGCGTATGTAACCTGAGGTACCACTGTATAGCTCTGTGAAGTCAACAGCCTCAACAAAGTGCAGTTCCCTGGATTCTTTGGGAAGAAGAGATGACTGTTAGGTCACACTCACAACATACATTTAAAGCACTAAGTTGAGCTCCCAGCTATTTCACCTGTCCCCTCCTCCTTAGCTTCCTTCATATTGGAAGCCTACTTTAGGGAAAAGTACTTTTGTTGCTGCTGTTAAAACCCCTTGCTGACCTACTGGAAATCATGCAGAGATCCATCAGTAGATCTGCCCCTACCCCCTGGGTTGAATAGGCAATGATAAAGAGTAAATAAATGTCTCTGATTCAGGTGAAGGAAAAACTCCAAACAACGGCAAGATTTCATTTCTTGGGTGTGTAATACCTGTAAAGCCTGGCCTACACTAGAAGCAGGTGGTAGAAGACAAGGGCTTCAGATTGCAGGCAGGAATCCTGTGTGTATTATGGTACCCCATTATTATTCTAATATTACAATTACCACCCATCCTTCAGCCTGAGGTCCCGGAGTGGGTTGCAGCAATTAAAACATGGTTAAGCACGGTAAACACAACCCTGCCCAAAACCAAGTATAGCAAGAAGAGGAGGACTATCCCAGCCCACTTCTTGCTGTGCCAGTTTTCTACTTGCATGGAATCTTTTATGCAAGGGAGCATTTGAAAACCACGACCGTCCCACCTGCAGTCTGAAGTGGTATGCTACCATCTCTTGTGCCATTTTGTAGCCTTTGTAAATCATGACTCAACTCTTGTTTGAAATGCTTAACTGTCTTTTCCCTTTCTGGTCATACAAGCTCAGCAGGAGAGAGCAGTACTTGCTGTGAAGTTACAAAAAAACCCTAATATATTTTATTGATGACTATATTGGGTTAAATTCAGTTTCCGCCATCACTTTGCACATTATGTGGAATAGGCTATGCTACCTATTATTCCATTCATTCTTGGCTTGTGTTCAGGAGAAACTGGGAGGTCCATCAATGTCTTGGTATACGTTTCTCAAAGAGCAGAACTTTTTTTAATGACTTTTGCTTCATTTTAGAAGATCATTTGCGAGGGTTGGGGCGCAGGGAGGTACTTAAATGCCACAGCTTCCAGAGGAACGAGTTATAATATGCCAAGTCCTTTCTTTGAGCTTTTCGAACACCCCAAATGGAGGTCTGCATAAGGAAATGGCACCTTTTAAAACTGTCTTTTTAAATGTACAGCTCCATCCTGCTGAAGCCAAGGACTAGTATATGGTGCTTCCTTAACTGTAAGTAGGAACAGATGTCTGTAAAAGGGGGAAATACTGTATGCCCACTGTAGAGCACTGGCAGTAGAGCACTGGCACTGTAGAGTTGGCTGGCGGACTTAGAACAGAGATGTGTAAAATAGTCACACTCCTGGTCACCTGTGGTGAGTAAGAATTGTGTCCAGGTGACCAGACAGGGAAGCTTTATGAGGAATGCATGTCTTCACCTCTCCCTAAGTCCTTGGAACCAGATACAACTGAAGCTGGTATCTGTGGCCATGTGGGCTAGTTGAGATTCTTGGGAGCTAGTAACTTGAAACTTACTGTATTTTTCACTCCATTGGACGCAGTTTTCCCCCTCCAAAAATTGAGGAGAAATGTGTGTGCATCCTATGGGGAGAATGCAGGCTTGTGCCATAGCTGCGCACAACCCCTCCGGCATGGAGAGGCTGCACGGGGCTATGGCTTCTTTAGCCCTGCGCAGCCTCTCCCGGCAGGGAGGGATTGCGCGGGGCTAAAGAGGAAGCCAAAGCAGCCAGCGGGATCCATCCCGCTCGCTGCCTTGGCTTGTTCCATAGCCGCACACAACCCCTCCGGCAGGGAGAGGTTGTGTGCAGCCTGTATGCTGCTCTTTGGGGCTGGGGGGAAAAAAGATATTTTTTTATTGATTTCCCCGTCTAAAAACTAGGTGCACCCTATGGTCCGGTGCGCCCTATGGTGCGAAAAATACGGTATTAACAAAGCTGTCATAATGTGTCCACCATGACATCCATCTATAACCTGCTCTGAACTGTAACTATCAGTGTCGGAAACTTAAGATATATAAGCTAGGTGCCAAAATGGCTCCTTAAACCGAGGGTAGTCACCAAAACAGAATGTCTAGTTGCCATTTTGGGGCAAGGCAGCTCTAAAGTCTTATTTTTCAAATGATGGACTGACTGTGATTGATTCTCATTTAAACATTTGGCTAGTTCAGATAAAATATCACTGATAGAATTCTACAGAGTGGGGTATTAAGTGTGTGAAAACAGTCCAGATCCAATGATCTGGTGCCTGGCTAATTTCAAACACTGGTAACTATTCTCAGGTTCCCAGGATAAAATATTGTTGACGTGCAACTAGCATAAGGATAGGTCCTGGTTGGACCAAACTGGGTACAGTGGTGCCCCGCAAGACGAATGCCTCGCAAGACGAAAAACCCGCTAGACGAAAGGGTTTTCCGTTTTGGAGGTGCTTCACAAAACAAATTTCCTATGGGCTTGCTTCGCAAGACGAAAATGTCTTGCGAGTTTTTCCGACTTTTTTTCCCCTTTCCCCCCCTTTTTCTAAGCAGCTAAGCCGCTTAGCTGCTTATCCGCAAAGCCGCTAAAAGCCGCTAATAGCGCTCATCCGCTAAGCCGTCAATGGGCTTGCTTCGCAAGACGAAAAAACCACTAGACGAAGAGAATCGCGGAACGGATTCTTTTCGTCTTGCGAGGCACCACTGTACTCAAATAAGTGAAAACATTTTTTAATTTTTCAAAGGGAAGAGTGCAGTGCCTGGGAAATGGTGAGCTTCCAAGTATTCGTTAGTGGTACAATGAACTACACCAGTGTCTTGGTGAACAATCCCATGTTTGCAAATAGTTGGAGTGCTCCTACTTGGCTTTTAACTTTGGATGACCTGGCACACTCTTGACACTTGTGATCTCAACAGTCCATCTTGCCACCAGCCATGCGGACTGTGCAACCACCAGAATTATAGTATGTGGAAATGTCCCAAGGAAAAGGGTGGCTGCTCTCTTGTTTCTTGTGGACAAAGTGTGGGCTAACCTGCCTCTTCCGACATACTTTTTGCCATACTATAATTGTGCTGTGCCATCTTGACCTATATAGTATCTTAATGGTGTATATAAAAGCTATGGCTTTAATGTACTGTTGGGAGAAATGGTGAATTATCCCAGTAAATTGCTTTTTAAAGTGTTTCCCTCTCACCTTTGAATGAAAGGAATGGAGATAGCTCTGTCGGTAGAGCATGAGGCTCTTAATCTCAGGGCTGTGGGTTCAAACCCCATGTTCGGCAAAAGATTCTTGTGTTGTAAGACTTGATGATGCTCGTGGTCCCTTCCAATGCTATAATTTTATGATTCCATGAATGGAAAACCTCATTGCATCAGCTTTGCTTACTCCTGGCTCATGCTTCCTGTTTTTTGCAGTAAGTGGTGAGGTAAATCCTTCAGGTGGGAAATAATCTAGATTTAAAGTCATGGCCAAAGCTTGACTAGGAGGATGTGGGTGTTGTCTGAACATCCTAATCTGTCACCTTGATGGGCTTTGCTCAAAAGATGCTGTATCTGCCAATAGATCTCCTGATATCAAGTGTCCAGGCTTACCTTGCTGTGTCTGAGAGAGATAGCAATGAGTCAGCATGGAAACTGCCCGGTGTCTCCCTCTCAAGGACAACCTCCTGTCTGGATCAGACACCTGCTAAAATGTTATTCACGTGGGAGGCAAGTCTAGCAGTGTCACAGCAAAGCAGGCAAGGACAGCACAGTACAGTGGTACCTTGGTTCTCAAACTTAATCCGTACCAGAAGTCTGTTCCAAAACCAGGACGCATGTTCCCATAGAAAGTAATGCAAAATGGATTAATCCGTTCCAGACTTTTAAAAACAACCCCTAAAACAGCAATTTAACGTGGATTTTTACTTTCTAACGAGACCATTGAGCAATAAAACGAAAGCAATAAACAATGTACTGCAGTCACACAATCAATCAGTAGCTGAACTGGGTTCCAAACAGTCACAAAAACAAAACAAAAGAGTTGCAAAAACAAAAATGCAAAATAAATAGCAAAAACAAGCAGAGGTGTGGCACTCAAAAAGGAAGTGTAACACTCAAAACAGAGCACGTTCGGCTTCCAAAAAGAGTTCGCAGACTGGAACACTTACTTCCAGGTTTGCAGTGTTTGGGTTGCAAGTTGTTTGAGTACCAAGGTGTTTGAGAACCAATGTACCACTGTAGCAATCTGAAACATTGGGTTGCAATAAAAAAGAAAAAAAGAAAGAAAAAAGACGTGAGAGGCGCTGTGGGTTAAACCACAGAGCCTAGGGCTTGCCAATCAGGTGGTCAGTGGTTCGACTCCCTGTGACGGGGTGAGCTCCCGTTGTTCGGTCCCTGCTCCTGCCAACCTAGCAGTTTGAAAGCATGTCAAAGTACAAGTAGATAAATAGGTACCACTCCGGCGGGAAGGTAAACGGTGTTTCCATGTGCTGCTCTGGTTCGCCAGAAGCGGCTTAGTCATGCTGGCCACATGTCCCGGAAGCTGTATGCTGGCTCCCTTGGCCAGTAAAGCAAGATGAGCACCACAATCTCAGAGTCGTCCACAACTGGACCTAATGGTCAGGGGTCCCTTTACCCTTTTTTTTTAAAAAAAAAAAGTTCAATCAAATTTAAACACTTTTAGATATAGTTAAATGAAAAAGGTGTGGTGCTCTCCACACTCTTCCAAGCCCAGCTAATGGGGTTTCTGGTATTCCTTCATCTACCAACTCAAGCTTGAGTTGACAGAAGCCACTCAAGCATGTTTAGTCTCCATACAAGATCTGAATGGTTTGTACACATCACAATATGTCTTTGGTCTAGCTTACAGTAATAGTTGATGGGATGATAAGATCGGTTTCTGGATAATGCCACATCAGACTACAGCTGCCAGATCTCATGGTTGAAGGCTCCTCCGTATTAAAGCAGCTGAGGCTAGAAAATTAGATACTGTGAAGAGTTTTCATCTAGCTTCTACCTCCTGATGTGCAAGTACAGAATTCCACCTACCCCATGGGATGGCTTCCAACTATGCAATCTTCCTCAGGCAGTTTGAAGTGGTACAGTCCAATCACTGCTGTGTCAGCTGCTTTCACCCAAAGGGAGCTGTTGCTTCAGTCAAATAACTTTCTAGAACTTGTTTTTTTGCAGAGTGGAATTATCAGCAGGCAGCTAAGGGTGGGTTAGAATTTAGAGACAATCTTGTTAGAACCCCAAATGACAATAGAGCTTGTTGTTGTTTTCCCCCCTTGAAGGCCAGCTGCTACTTAATAAGCAACCCACATTAAGAGCCATCGATTTGTCTAAGCAGTTGGACCTGCTCTGCTTGAAGCCCAACAGGCTGTAGCTGAGCAAAGTGCATGGCATTGTAGCTCATTAAGAACTTGCACACTGAGTAAAATGAGCAGCTGCACAGTTTGCAAAGTGGTGAGTTTAAAGTGGTGAAGCTTACAAAGCTTTCTTATCGCCTTCCTTGTTCTTGAACTTCAGAATCTTTTGGAAACTTGGAGCAGCTAAAATTAGCAGATGGTGACCAACGTCACCACACATACAGCTGTCCTTTATTGAAGCTCAGAGATAGCTGATCTCAACCTTAATTCCTACAAGATAATTTGCTGGGTCTTCTGTTTTTAAAAAAAGACTAAATTGAGAAGATAATTTTGGTTGCATTGGTCTGAATGCCACAAGGGGTCTGGCTTGAACTCAACAGAATATATTATTGGAACTACGGTGATGGAGTTGGCACCAATCCAATATATTTTGGTGCCTGAAGCAGAGCCTTAGTGACACACACCTTCCTAGGGCCAGCACTCATCTTGCTGTACCTTTTCGGACACAAATTCTTTCCTTCAGCCAGCTCTCCTCTTCATAGTGCTGTTTGAAATAGGTTCCTTGTGGTCTACCTCAAGGCATAATCCCTGGCATAATGACCATAGTCCATGGCATAATGACCTACCCAAGATATTTAGTATGTAGCCTGTAAAATATTGGAGCCCCCCCCCCCCGTTTCGATGTAAATACTATGGCCATAACTCAAGCTGATAATCCAGCTGTTTTAGGAAAGCATTAAGAAAAAGCATATGTATCTTAAAATCCTTCCCACACATGTCTCATTTGAAATGGGGTGGGAAAGAAGAGACTATTACTTTGTCTCCACCTGAAGAATATACATCCTTCCTATCCACAGCCCTCAAGTTGAGACATCCTTGAAATACATGTCTTCAGAGTGTCTTCATAAATGCTGCTGGAAGTATAGGGAAGACCCAACAAAAACATTTGCTATACCAAGGACAGCATTCGGAGACTCTTAATAGGAAATAGTTGTGTCAATCTCTTGTTATCAAAGAAACCCAACCAGAAGGTAAAGGTAAAGGGACTCCTGACCGTTAAGTCCAGTCGCGGATGACTCTGGGGTTGCAGCGCTCATCTCGCTTTAGTGGCCGAGGGAGCCGGCATTTGTCAGCAGACAGCTTCCAGGTCATGTGGCCAGCATAACTAAGCCGCTTCTGGTGAACCAGAGCAGTGCACAGAAACGCCGTTTACCTTCCCACCGGAACGGTACCTATTTATCTACTTGCACTTTGACGTGCTTTCGAACTGCTAGGTTGGCAGGAGCAGGGACTGAGCAACGGTAGCTCACCCCGTCACGGGGATTTGCACCGCCGATCTTCCGATCGGCAAGCCCTAGGCTCTGTGGTTTAACCCACAACGTTCAAAGAACTTTGTGGAGATTTCAATTCAAAGAGGCTGGATCTGCAACTCCTACAATAATGCGTGGGTTGGGGTGTGCTGATCCTTTGGAATTCGTACTTGGGAATTAAAATGTATTAACAGTTTCTGAAAAAAAAAGTGATATTAACAATGTGTCTTTTATGTGAATTGCATATTAGTTCATGCTTATCAAAATAATAAAAAGTGTTGTCCTCCCGCCCAAAAAAGAGGTGATTAAATATTCTGTTTTAGTGCCCACAACCTAGCCATTGGACTCCTAGTTTTCTATCCCAGTTTCTAACACTGTTTGATATCTTGAGAGCCAAAATCGTAGAACCTGTAACACTATATATATATTTTTACTTTTAAAGGTATGCATGTGCAGTCAAATTGCCTGGAGGTGAAAAGTAACAAGCGCTTCTCACAAGTTCATGAGAAGAGTGTCGGGCTACCAGAAGCCTCCCCTGTAGCTATCTACCTCCAGTATAGAGATGCTTTTTTATTTTAAGAAACTGAACACCTGCATAGAACAAGCTTCTACAAGAAAGAGTTCAGAACAGAATCCACATTGCATGCTTTAGTATCACTGAAAAGTGTCTAGTGTTTGAAACCTTTCACTTGATATCTATGAGGTGAGGGAACTTATCCATGAGATAACTTCTAAGACAGCTTCCAATACCTCTCGTTGGGAATGAAAGCTGCCAAACATCCCAGGGCTGTTTGGTTTCTCATCCTTGGAGGAACTTTCTCTTGATCTTCTGGGCAGATTTAGACCTCCAAAGCAATGATCCGTAACTAGCTTTCTTTGATGCCAGCAGACTGGTTTGTGTATGCCTTAAGCGTTTGGTGCTGCTAGCCCAAATGTGAAAGGTTGCCTTGTAAACCCTGTAGGGTTAAGGACATAAAAATGCACAAAATCGGTTGCCTCCTAATCCTTGCCTCAGATGTCAGCATTGTGATGCGGCTGTGGAGGTATGTGAAAGAGACAAAAGTGCTATTTCAGAGGCCGTGCATTGACACACAGGGTCTGTGATGTGGAACAACTATGTGGGATGTGATGCAGAAATCCTATTTGAGGAGAGCCAAACGTGAGATCCAGAACCACCAAGGCTGTTAACTGTGTTTGTATGGAAGCAACTTCATGCAGATAGGATCATCTGTCTTGGTGCTGGTGACCATTTATCCCAACTGATCCTTCCCTCCAGTGGGCAACCTTTTCCCACTACCGCCACCCAGCCCAATTTCATGTGGCCCTCCAGATGCTGCAGGCCCACTCTGACTTCCCAGACCACCCCTCTGGGAAACCTCTTTCTCACTGTGCGCCGGAGGGAAGGAGGGATGTGGCGATGGCACAGAGTAGCACAGGGCTGCAAATTCTGCCCACTTTTTGCTCCGGCAGCCCCTGGCAGGATAGACTGGAGGATATGCGTTCCTCAAGAGTGAAAAGGTTCCCCAGCTCTGCTATAAATCTAGTTTGATATCCTCTTGAAGGCAGGAAAACTGCTGTTCCTTTAGCAGTAGAACGGATGCTTAAGAGGCATGCTGACATAGCTGGAACACAATGGAGAAATGGAATCAAACCATATAGATAAGATAGCGCTGCAGGGAAGGTCTCTCTCTCTGTGTGTGTGTGTTTATCTTGATGTAGCAAAGAGTGCAGATAGGCACACATACAAAGGGGAATATAACTTAAAGGTTTGCAGAAAACAGCCTTGCAGCACTCTAGATAGAGGATGAGCCCAAAATACATGTGAAAAGCTGTCATTACCTACTTTACCTGTCTGCCCAAACGAGGGCATGTTGTGTTTCTGTAGTGTCCAGTGTTTTGTGAAAAGGGACTTGGGGAAGGAGTTCAACTGATGCTCCCAAGTAAAACCCTTGTTTGATCTCATCACCAATAAAAAGACCATCATTTAGCAAGGATTGTAGGCCTGTTTTTGGATAAGGAAGTTTGTGTTGAGGGCTCTCAGTTGGCCAAATGGCTTGAAAAGAATGTAGAATCAAATTTCTACATTTGATATAATGCAGCCAAAGAATTTAATGGCTTCAGGGGTATTCTGAACACGTTCACCACAAGCTCTAGTATCAGAGTAGAGTTTCTGTGTGCCTTTTTCATGGCCCACAGGCAGTGATGCGGAGCAGAAAAGTTTCCAGTTCTTTTATTTTTCCACATCTCCCCCCCACCCCCCGCATTTCATAAACATGAAAAGATGTCAGTTGCAAGTATGATATTGGCCAAGCTTTTCTGTTTCAAAGAAAGTAAACCTGCTAAATTAGATCACTCTCTAGGGCATCAGAACATTTTACATAGTAAACCATTTTTTTTTCTAATGAAAGTTGCTCTAAAATTTTCCAATTCTTACTTTTCCCCTGCTCTTACTTACTTTCTTATTTGACCACGTGTATCTGTTTAATTATACTAATTGCATCTCTTCCCTCATGCCAATACTTTTCTAAACAAATAGTGGAGTGAAATGATTCCAGTATTGCTTGTGTAAGTGTCTAAAAGACACATTGCAGAAAAGAGTGTAAATTGGAACCCTTATACAAAACTTCCATGTGCGCCTTGCATGATTCTGAATCTTTGTGTCTTATTGCTATGCAAAAATGAATCATCATCATAATAAGTTCCTCTGTGGTTCTTCCAATCTTTGTCCTTCATGTAATTATTATTCACTATGGCTGTGCAGTAAGCTTCATTTTTGTAGCTTACAGTATGGGTATATTCAGAAAGGAGTAGGGAGGTGGAATAAAGCAGGGTTCTTTACAGTGCAACTAACTGCCCTTTGTTCTCAGTGCTGAATGGTCCAGCTTTGCCAAGAAGGATCTATCAGGGTTTATATGTGTAGAGTACGTGTTTGTCTTTGTTTGTAAGGGTATTGCGGACACATACTGTGTCCTCTTGCCCTACATGTAGTCCTTGCAGAATAAAAAGTATTCCTCCATATGGCATCCTACCTAGCATAGCGATGGGCATTTTGCTAGGATTTGTAATGTGTACAGGAAACAATCAACGGAGAATATTCTAAATGTACTTTGTTTTCTGTTCTGTAGCAACCAGCAGACATCAGTTTCCCACCTGAAGACATGGACTCATCTGGTGATGATTACGACTCTTTTTCTGGTTCTGGAGCAGGTAAGCTTGTTTCTGTGTTTGCTTAGCTGTGAACAAAGCGCTTCTTGAACTCTTGGGTTCTGAACAGCTCTAACTCTGTAAGCTTATAGTTAACTAAAGGCCTAGTGCCACACTGCTTAGTGTATATGGATCTGCACACACTTATTATTTTCACAACAACTCTGTGAGGTAGGTTAGGCTGAGAGAGAGAGAGAGAGAGAGACTGGTGAGCTTCAGGCTGAGTGGAGATTTGAATCTCGGTCTTTCCTGCTTCACAATCCATCCTGCCTCTCAGTCCTCCTTAGAGTAACTCTGCTGTGCCTTTATTGCCTATCAAGTTAGGCCGGGAGTCAGGGCCGCCTAGTGAGTTTGACAGAGGCCATATGGCAGGTCTGGAGAACTTCTGGCCTTCCAAATGTTGCCGAACTACAACAACAACCATCATCCCTGGCCCATTAGCCATGCTTGCTGAGGTTGATGGGAGCTGTAGTTCAGCAACATTGGGATGGCCAAAGCCTCCCCACACCTATCAAATGGGGCCATCCAGAATTTTGTAGTGCCTGCCATAACCAGAATATAATAAAGGCTATGGTAGTTAAATGGTGGCTAGTTCAGATTTCATTTAAAATTGACTGCATGTTAAAATCTTAAGACCCTGTAAGTAGGGATTTCATTGTTCTAGAAAGAACATTAAAATTAATAATGAAAGTAAGTACCCTGACAGAGACCAATATAGTCAACATGTGTGTGTGTGTGTGTGTGTGTGTGTGTGTGTGTGTGTTCTACAACTGGAGAGGAGTACAGTGGTACCTCGGGTTACATACGCTTCAGGTTACATACGTTTCAGGTTACAGACTCCGCTAACCCAGAAATAGTACCTTGGGTTAAGAACTTTGCTTCAGGATGAGAACAGAAATCGTGCTCTGGCGGCGCGGCAGGAGCAGGAGGCCCCATTAGCTAAAGTGGTGCTTCAGGTTAAGAACAGTTTCAGGGTAAGAACGGAACTCCAGAACAAATTAAGTACTTAACCCGAGGTACCACTGTATCATAATTAGTTGGCCACGGGGTGGGAATTGGCTATTGAAGAGATAGGGATTCCTCAGACTTCTTGAACCACTTGGGTAAGCTTTCTGTTATGCAATGTAGTGTGTTTTTAAAGGCCTCCTGTGTACTAACTAAAACAAATACTGATGCTTTGGGTTCTTTGTCAGGCCATCCTGCAACCTTCGTAAAAGTTTCACTGCAAGGAAGAACAAATATGTCGTCGTTGCCCGAATCCTCAACTAACTCGGAATATAAGCAGCCTGAGGTACAGCAAACAGATAGTCCTACAGAAGAGTATCCAGGAGGACCTGTATCCCAAACAAGCATGCCTTTAGTCCCATTGATGGATCTGGTGACTGACAAGACAGCAGTAGCTACAGAATATGAGCTGGACTCATTTACTGAACATGGAACAACAAGGTCTCCAGTCATAATGACTAGAATCCCAACGACTCACCACATTTCCACAGTCAGAACCACAACGTCGCAAATTTCTAGCACACACTTCATTGAGGCAGAGGTCTACCAAGATGTCCATCAAGCATCAAGCACTGATGATGCAACACCTGCTTTGGACTTTGTGCCGACTAGTGAGAGAAGTCTGGATACTGCAAGTCCCACTACAATATCCTCTGGTGACCAGAATGAAATCCCTTCTTTGCCCAATGACGGAGGCATCCTAATTGAGGATGGTTCTGGAAGTAAGGTAAGAACGAGACGCTGTTCACCATGCTGCTACATAAATTAAACTCTTATGCTGAAATGCAATTAATTGACCTTCAGCTTTGCCATTGACCTGTGCTATAGCTTGCAGACTGTTTAAATGCAGACTTTGAGCACATGTCGTGATAGAACCTTGAGTAGCAACGCTGCCTCATAAACTCTTGTAGCTGTGTGAACAACATACATGCACTGAATCTGTGGAAGGGAAATTTAAAATGGTGTGATTGTTCTTCTATGCAGGATGACTTTTCAATTGAGCTACATGGAGAAAATTCAGTACTAGGAGTGGGATCTCAGCCCGGTGATAAATCAGTAGATACAGAAACAAAGAATGCAAAATCTGCAGGAACCGCCCAAGGAATAATGGACAGGAAAGAAGTTCTAGGAGGTATGTGAAACTAGAAGATCTCTTCTCTCTCTCTCTCTCTCTCTCTCTCTCTCTCTCTCTCTCTCTCTCTCTCCCCTCCCTCTCCCTCTCCCTCTCCCTCTCCCTCTCCCTCTTTCCTGCTTAGTTTAAACTACTTATTGTGCAATCTCTAGCACTATCTCAGTTGACAACTGTTGCTGAGCTGCCATACTGTTTTCTGCACAGCAAAGCCGCAGTATGAACTTGAGGAGCTCTACACTTGTCACAACCTCAGCAGCTGTTGCAGAGTAGCTGCTCACATTGGCATCACTGTATGGTTAATTATTCCCAGGGCAACCCAGTACTATGGCAAGCATCTTATGGGTTGAAGTTACTATATGGCTTTGTGACAACAGATGACAAAGCCTAAGCACAACTAGTGCATCCCCACTCTTGCTTCCTCAACATGTGGAGGGTGAGCAGGGCCTTTGTGTAGAGGGCACATGATCAGGACCTTAAATATCTGTTCAGAAGGCTGTGCTCAATGGAGAATACTGCCGCATGCCCCATTCTTAGCAGCTTGGAGGAAAAAGATTAACCCCCAAAGCTGGACACTTGGATTGTTTCACCTGGACCAGAAATGGGGAATCTGTAGGCTCTCATGCCTTGTTGGGTTCTCAATTCCCAACCAGCATGGCAGGTGATGGGAATTTATAAGCAAAACAATATCTGGAGGGCATCATGTTGTCTAGCCCTGATCCAGACTGTAGATTCCACAGAAACAACTCTCTTTGTAGCATACCTCTGGCTGGCTGTTCTTTTTACGAAGCGTTGGTCGCTCTTGGAGAAACATAAGAAGCATCAATGGGGTGAACCAGATGCCTGTGGGAAACTCTCAATCAGGGTCTGAATACATGGACATGCTCCCCTCCTGTGGTCTCCAGCAACTAGTATTTGGAAGTGTTAGCAGCTCCAGTTGTGTTAGCGCCTCCAATTGCAGACCATAGCCATCATGGCTTGTAGCCATGGATAGTTCTCCGAATGGAGAGATGTAGAAAGTAGAGTCCCACAAGGATTGGTATTGGGGCCTGTGCTTCTTTTAACCTGTTCATAAATGATCTAGAATTAGGGGTGAGCAGTGAGATGGCCAAGTTTGCTGGGGGGGGGATACTTTATCTTTTTTTAAAGATAATCTTTATTGTTATCACACATTAATGACATAAAACTCAACAGATACTACACAATAAACAGTACATACATTTCATACAATACCTACCCTCGTACCTTTACATTGGACACCACACCACACACATTTGACTTTCAACTTTCCTCTTAATGCTTTGTTATCAATCTTAACTCAATACGCATGCCACAGTTTCCTTTTGTTTCTCTATACATATTTTACCATATCTTCCCTCTATTTACAAGATTTAGTCTGAATCTGCTAGGAGATTTGCATTGTCCATATAGTTTTTAAGACATTCTTTAAAAATTAACCAGTGTTTCCTTTTACTCTCCCTGTTAGTTTTGCAAGATGTAAATATTCAATCATTTTAGCTAACCAGTCAGATTTGATGGGGATCATGTTGTTTTTCCAATTTTTCGCTATATTCTTGCCGCTGTGGTGGCATACATAAAGAGTGGTCTACATGTTTTCTTGATTTCCGATGACATGATACTGAGCAGTAATGCTTCTGGGGTTTTTGTGTGAAAAAAATACCTTATCACTTCGTTTATTCCTAATCTGAATACATCTAACTCGGCACTTGCTTTTTCCACAGGGGTCATCGCTGGCGGACTAATAGGTCTGCTCTTTGCTGGATTCCTAGTTGGGTTCATGCTGTACAGAATGAAGAAAAAAGATGAAGGAAGCTACTCACTGGATGAGCCAAAACAGTCAAATGGAGGCTATCAGAAACCACAGAAACAAGAAGAATTCTACGCATGAACAAAGAAAGTTTAAAAGACATTGGGATGTCTCAGTGGACATCATGAGTTCTCACTGCGTTTTAAAAAGGGGTGGGGGGAACTAAAAGCCATAGGACTGAGCTTAAGCCTCTGCCTCCTTGCCATTGGGAACGCCTCTATTTTTCCAAAGTCAATCTGGATTAATTAAAACCATACCTGCTTTCTTGCACAAAGATTACCTTTAAAGTGGAACCTTAGCCTTAGTCTAAGGACTCCTGGGGAAGAAAAGATAAGGAACCGATTGTATATAGTCTTGACGTCCTAGGAACATGCACCAAGAAATTAGTAAGGTATAATGTGCGTATGCTAAAGACATTTCGGGGCCCCATCGCTTAGTAGCCATCCCTGTGTGCATTAGAGAATGTTCTTTTCTTTTTTAAAATAATAATAATAAAACTGGTTATTATGTGGCTTTCAATGTTCCCACCCCCTTTTCAACGGTAACACTTGGTCACTCTATTGCAGCTGAATGGTGTGTGAAAGAAGACTCCCCCCTCAAATTAAAAGGTCTGTCCAAAGAGATGGAGTTCTTAAATGTTAGGCGTATGACTCCTCTGGAATTCTAGTGGGAGAAATTTTATACACTGTGCTTTGTAATATGAGGGAACATTGAGGTGTGCACACTTTTCCAGTTACTTCTGGTCCTACTGGCTGTAGTGTTGTCCTTGTTCCCTGTGTACCAGGTCCACATAGTAGTCCCGGAGCCACCGTTTGTTATCTACCTCTTCTGCATTGCATTTTTTGGATAGTGGCTACTTCTCCACTGGATTTCCAAACTCCCTCTGCCACTCGGTACCTAAAATGCTGGGTGTGGCATTCAGCGTACAGGACGGAGCCTGTTAAGGGGTGATGAGAGCTTCTGTTGCTGCCAAGTCCCAGGGACTAGAATCATATTAGACTGGCGTTTGTAGTCGAGGTTCTGGGAGCGCAGGCTCAACATGCAGAGCCTAAGGGAGTTAGTATCTATTAATGTACGTGGCTGGCTTTTATCTCGGTCCAACTTGTGTCAGAGCGTTAAGAGAGTTTGGAGAGCAAATGTCTTCAGAAGCTGTTCTGTGTAGAAGAGGAGGTCAAAGATGGATAGGGTGCCTTCAACTCCCTTGCATGCCCAAAGTGTGAAGTTGGGGGTCTTGTTGGGAATGTGTATCGATAGGACCAAAACCGGTGAATGTCAGCACTTCCAAAGCAGTATTTAAATGTGTGTTAAGTTACACTGTGTGTGGAGGGAGGCGGAGCTCTCTTGAAAAACAGCTAGCTGGTGTAGAATAAGTATAGGTATATGATTTCTGTAATGTACAGGATGACATGGATGTGAATTATCTCTCTGCTGAACAGTTTTTTGTGTGTTTTTTTGGTAAAGGCTTTGGGTTTGTTTTTTTTAGCGGTGGGGGGAAAACCACATACATCACTGTTTAGGCTCTTCTTTATTTCACCATTTACACTTGTTAGCTTGCAAGACGCTTTTGTTTCTAGCAAAAAGTGTAGGCAGAAGAATGAGTTGACACTAGGGCACTGTAAATACATACAGTAAAGTAAGGACCTTTCAAATAAAGCATAATTGTGAGTTTTCAACCAAACAATTGGTGCCTTCCGTATATCACTGCCGCAAAGCTCTTTATCTTTGATAGGCTAAATACTTTTTTTGTTTCAGCGTGTGAAACCAGGCTGTCAACTCCTGACTTGCATTCAATACAACTCAGCTACCCATAACTACCTTTTTACAATGAGGTTTTAAGTGATTGTGTGTCCCTTTTTTATGTACAAAAAAGATATCACTGCCTTTCTCGGATCTAGGAAACACACTTCTTTTGGGCAAGACTTAAGTGATAAAATTGGCGTGTGCGTTTTTAACGGTTGAGCAAAAACTGGAATTCTGTAACTTGCAAACTGCTAATTTTGAAATGCAAGTCCTTCAGTTGGTTCTTTTTGTACTTCTCAAACAGAACACATGCAATAAAAAGGCAGTCTGCCAAAATAAGCTGTTTCGTGTCATTACCTGAACCACCTGTCCATACCCAAATTTTTATTTTCAGCTTCTTCTTTAGAGTTGCAAGGCTGTTTCCTCAGAAAAATGTGCTAGAAACACAGAGTTGCAGCTCTGTGTACTGAATGCAGCCTTGTCTTGCCCACTTGATTTACTTTTACCTTTAAGATGTCTATATCGCCCTTCACCAAAGGCTTATTAATTCTCCTGGGCACCTGAAACTCAGAGTGTGTTGGCAAAGTATTTGGAGCTGGGAATGTCTGGCCCTACAGATGTTGTGTTTGGACACCAACTCCTCTCAAACCCAGCCAGCACAGCCAATAGTCAGGGTTGGTGCATGTAGTCCAGCAATTTCTGGAGGCCCAGAGGCTGACCATGCTATGCTTTGGCTGCTACTGAACATGCAGAATGTCAGTGGTAATGAAGGCAGGAAAATGGAGCAGAAAGACACAAAACACTGCCCATCCAGTCTATATCCAGACAACTGCTCTGCTACGAAGATGGAAGAACTGGTCTGAAACACATGGAGCCTGGACCTATCTTTATTTGCTGCACAGACAGATCTGCTGACCCGTTCAGTAAGAACAGTAAGTATGCCTAGAATCTGCTGGGTGGCTCAGTTGGTTAGAGTGTGGTGCTGGTAAGCCAGTGTGGTGTAGTGGTAGACTCGTAATCTGGTGAACCGGGTTTGCTTCCCTGCTCCTCCACATGCAGCTGCTGGGTGACCTTGGGCTAGTCACACTTCTCTGTTCAGCGACTTCCAAGTCTTCAAAGTTTCTCAGCCTCACTCTCCTCGCAGAGTGTTTGTTGTGGGGGAGGAAGGGAAAGGAGATTGTTAGCCACTTTGAGACTCCTTAGGGTAGTGATAAAGCGGGATATCAAATCCAAACTCCTCCTCTTCTGATAATGCCAAGGTTGCAGGTTCAATCCCCATATTGGACAGCAGCATTGCAGGGGGGTTGGACTAAATGATCCTCAGGATCCCTTCCAACTTTACAATTTTACGATAATTGCTGCCTTGAATGACAAAGTATTCCGCTACATTTCCTTTCTAATAAAAATGAAAGGGATTTACAAAAGCAGAGAGTGTGGTGGTGCTGTTGGGGAAACACAAATTGTACTACTCACTGTATTGGCCATTTTAGCTGCTTGCTGCATATTTGATTTGGGGAGTGGAAATGTGTATATGTGGAATGAGGGTAAAATTGCTTCATGTTGCATCTTAGATGAGTAAGATTTTAATTTACTCACTTTGCTGTTCTTAGTCCTCCCAGACCTTGGCTTGGCTTACAACAGTAAAATAAAAATAAAAAGCATTGCATGAAATAATAACAGTTAAAAATGAAATAAAAACAGTAAAATAGTACACAACAACCAAAAAGAGCATATATTTACCACTAAGTACTAATATGTTCAGGGCAGGTAACAAGAAAAAACCATTCTCCTCCAGTGTTTCAAGCCTGACACGACTACAGTTGTAATGAAACATTTTTTCCTTCTACTGTGTGGTAGATAGTTGCTAACTTAAAGCTTTAAGTGAGCTTGCAAGACATGGGGTTGAACTTGGAAGCATTTTTTTTGCAGAAAAACAACTTTCCCTCTGCACATGGAAAACTTTGCACTATTTGCTAAGCACCACTTCTTCATTGGTACGTGTGTTCTTGGGTAGTAAACAAAATTCTTTGCTGCAACAAGGCTAGCCGGGCTGCATTCCTTAATTAAGATTGGTGGTTCCCTTCTGGTCCATAGTGATCCCTAGTAGTTGAAGAGTAACTGCATTTATACCACTCATTGTCCGTTTCTATTGATAATAAACTATGAGTCCATAGTATTGGTCAGTTGGGACTTTCAATTTATGGCAAAAAATTTTGGTTACGGAGACCGGCAATGTGAACTCTTAAAATATCTTTCTGTGTGATGGTGTTATTTTATATATATATATATATATAAATATTTATTGAGATTTTTTTTTTTTTAAATACAAAATGCAAAAATGATAAACAATGTAAAAGAAGTTTACTCACATCAGTTCATAGCTGGATTCCTGAAAGCAGACTTAGTTACAAATATGTACATGTGGATCTACCCCATATAGGGGAATAATCCCAGTGCTCCTAACACATTTTTCAAAACTTCTTTGGACTCCCTCACGTCTCCCACTCCCACTTACATCATTATGACCTTTTTCCAGCAATTTATCATCTTGTTTAAATCTCGTTCAATTAATTTAATCTAATAATTCTCCAAAAATTTTATATTTTCCTCAATCTCACTTATCGTCAAATTCAAATCTAATTCAATGGTAGGCAGTTATTTATGATCTAGCATCCTTCTTAGCCTTCTACCAAATTACAATACTTTTGTAAATAAATCTTGAATTTCTTCCAGTCTTCTTCAACCCTCTCTTCTCCCAGTCTTCCAGTCTTCTTCAACCCTCTCTTCTCCCAGTCTTCCAGTCTTCTTCAACCCTCTCTGTGTGATGGTGTTAGTTGCGTGTGCTGTAGAAGGGTTTATTGAGCCACTAGCTAGGAAAGGAGTCCTGCAATTACTTTATCAACAGAACTGCTCTCTTGAAGAACTCCTGCCCAAACTGCAGTTGTCCCACTGCAGGTGTGGGTGACTTGGGGACCTCCGGACATTGTTGGACTTCCAGCACCCATCAGCCCAAGTCAGTTTTTTGTGCTTTAGCAGATAGCTGTTATACGCATGAAAATGCTAAGTAATAATAGAGATTTACAGTGGTACCTCAGGTCCGTTCTTAACCTGAAACGTTCTTAACCTGAGGTACCACTTTAGCTAATGGGGCTTCCCACTGCCGCTGTGCCACTGGAGCATGATTTTTGTTCTCATCCTGAAGCAAAGTTCTTAACCCAAGGTACTATATCTGGGTTAGCGGAGTCTGTAACCTGAAGTGTCTGTAACCCAAGGTACCACTGTACATTTCTGCTCCTTAACCCTTAAAGGATAAATCATTTCCTATACATCCAGATTTGTAGAGCCTTAGCAAGAAATTTAGATATTCTGAAGGATATATACTTCTCTACACCAGACATCAAAAAACAAGTCTTTGCTAAGGATGACCTTTCCTTCTGTGATCATAAAGGTAAAGGTAAAGGCACCCCTGACCATTAGGGCCCCCTGGTCCAGTCGTGGCTGACTCTGGGGTTGCGGTGCTTATCTCGTTTACTGGCCGAGGGAGCTGGCATACAGCTTCCGGGTCATATGGCCAGCATGACTGAGACGCTTCTGGCGAACCAGAGCAGCACATGGAAATGCTGTTTACCTTCCCGCTGGAGCGATACCTATTTATCTACTTGCGCTTTGACGTGCTTTCGAACTGCTAGGTTGGCAGGAGCAGGGACCGAGCAACGGGAGCTCCCCCTGTCGCGGGGATTCGAACCACCAACCTTCTGATCGGCAAGTCCTAGGCTCTGTGGTTTAACCCACAGCGCCACCCGCGTCCCATTCTGTGATCTTAACAATGCGTAAATATAGTCGTTTCTAAGATTATTATAAAAAGGGCATTCAAGGAGCACATGAGTTGTATCTTCTATTGACAGAGTTGCAACCACGGACTCTGTCCTTAGAAATTCCTTTGTGCCATCCCATCCAATCTGCTGGTGGAAGGATATTTAATCTTGCCTGTGTAAAGGCTACCCTCATTTTAATGTTTGCTGGGTCTACAAGATATCTTGGAAGGGATAAGCTTAATGGAATAAAGGAAGCATACAAGTGATTAGATTGAGAAGTCTTGAGTCGGGGACGATGGAATCCGGCAGGCTATGCATCCCTGACTTAACTTTCCCAAGCAACTCTGTACTGTGGAACAAATGTTCCTGACTGAGTCTACACTGCAGGGCTGCACAAATGTTCAAGCTGGATTTGTGTATCTGCTTAAAACTACTGGCTACACCTTGTTTGTTGCTTTGCTGTGTAAATTGCCCCTGGTTATGGTCTGTTTATCCTCAAACTGAGTGGTGAAACATCTTAAGTCATGAATATGTGGTGGTAGCAGCCAGAGCATAGCTGTCTGGTTCTCCTCCATCCTCATGCATTCTAGGCCCACACTTATGCAAATGTATAAAGGTAAAAGGTAAAGGGACCCCTGACCATTAGGTCCAGTCACGGACGACTCTGGGGTTGCGGCGCTCATCTTGCTTTATTGGCCAAGGGAGCCGGCATACAGCTTCTGGATCATGTGGCCAGCATGACTAAGCCGCTTCTGGCGAACCAGAGCAGCGCATGGAAACGCCGTTTACCTTCCCGCCGGAGCGGTACCTATTTACCTACTTGCACTTTGACGTGCTTTCCAACTGCTAGGTTGGCAGGAGCAGGGACCGAGCAACGGGAGCTCAAATATACATTTGCATTTGTTGTTGTTGTTTAGTTGTGTCCAACTCTTCATGACCCCATGAACCAGAGCACGCCAGGCACTCCTGTCTTCCACTGCCTCCCGCAGTTTGCGAATGTATATCCAAATGTATATGCAAATGTATATCCAGGCCTTATATATAATTATATATAATTGTTGGTAGTTGATGTTTCGGTGCTTCTTTGTTTGTTCCCTGTTAACATTTTGGTTACAGCCTTACCCAACCTGGTACCCTTCAGAAGTTTGGGACGACAATTCCCATCAGTCCCTTTCAGCATACTGGTTGGGGTTGATGAGAGTCATAGTCAAAAATTTCTGGAGGACACCAGATTGATGAAATGTCCTGTGGTATGTGCTGCCTTTTCTTTTTAATTTTGGTAGTCCTTCTGGTGCTGGATTTTTATGCGAACTGAAACTTTTCTTTAGAGGGTAGAGCACAGGACTCTTAATCTCAGGGTCATGGTTTTGAAGCCCACATAGGGTAAAAAGATTTCTGCATTGCAGGGGGTTGGACCAGATGACCTTTGTGGTCCTATTCAAATTCAATGATTTTTTTATTTATATACCTATATGCTAAAGTGATGATATAACATTGAATGTGTTCTAGGTTGGGTTCCCCAACCCTCTCCCTGCCCTCTTACGTCACTAAAGAAAGTACAGTGGTACCTTCAGGTTACAGACTCCGCTAACCCAGAAATAGTACCTCAGGTTAAGAACTTTGCTTCAGAATGAGAACAGAAATCGCACGGCGGTGGCGCGGCAGCAGTGGGAGGCCCCATTAGCTAAAGTGGTACCTCAGGTTAAGAACAGTTTCAGGTTAAGAACAGACCTCCAGAACAAATTTTAAGTTCTTAACCCGAGGTTCCACTGTAGTAATTTTGGAATATAATTTTGGAAAGTAATTTTGGGTGGTCTGCTTGCAGGGCCAGAGAGCTTGAATATTTAGTAATTATTTGAAGGAATGTCAGCTCAAGAAGCAAGCTGACTTTATTACTGCCATTAATATTTGTCGGCATTTGCTTATATGTAAGCCAAAGGCTTCTCCTTGCTTTTACTTCCATGAGAGATATATATATAGTCATAAAGTAACTGTAGCCAGACCTAATAGTTCATCATAAAACATGCACAGCTCAAACCAGTAAAAAATAATTGAGAATCATCTTACATTTTCAGCAGTTGCCCTTTCGGTTTATTCCCATCCCCCCCCCCCGCCCCCGCCCCCGCAACATACTAACGAAGTTTCCCAGTTTTTTAAGGAGTGGTAATGTGGTTTACTCCACAGTAAGGATTAGTCACACATTAACCACAGCTGTAAAAACACGTCTATGGGAAAATTGCACCCAAGCTGTAATGCTGAAGCTCATTACCCTAAGATGCAGCTTTCTGGATTAGTCTCTTGAAAAATTGTGCAACTTTTTTCTGCCGTGGCCTGTTTTGCTGTGGGAAGTGATCACCAGCCCAGACTCTGTTCCCAGCCAGAATGGTGTCTGATCCTCAGTGAGGTCTTGACTTTGACTGTACTTTCATAGAGATGAGTCACACAAGAACCCCAAGTCATCCCAGCTCTGCACGAGGACTGCTGGCCCTTTCAAATCAAATGTTGATTTATTTTATTCATTTTGGAATAGATCATCAGGACTCCCTTGCCTTTTAATGACATTGGAACTCTGATCACATTGTGATCTTCTGATGAAGAACTATATACAAATTTAATAAATAAAGTAGAATAGTTATAAGGGACCACGAGGGCATCTGGTCTAACTCCCTGCAACGCAGGAATCTTTTGTCCAACGTGGGGCTTGAACCCACAAACCTGAAATTAAGAGTCTTGTGCTTAAAAAAATAAACTGACAAATATCAGAGATGTAGCAAACAAACTTAGCAAATTTGTGCAACAAAGAGTCTTGCGGCATCTTAAAGACTTCACAACTTCATGTAAGCAAATTCCAGTGTGGTGTAGTGGTTGAGAATGGTGGACTCGTAATCTGGGGAACCGGGTTCGATTCCCCGCTCCTCCACATGCAGCTGCTGGGTGACCTTGGGCTAGTCACACTTCTCTGAAGTCTCTCAGCCCCACTCACCTCACAGAGTGTTTGTTGTAGGGGAGTGATAAAGCGGGATATCAAATCCAAACTCCTCCTCCTCCTCCTCCTCCTCCTCCTCTTCTTCTTCTTCTTCTTCTTCTTCTTCACAAACCCAGCAGACTTTATGAGGCCACCCTACCCAATTAGAGACAACCTTATATATTTTTAAGAGGACATATTTGGTGGCATGCAGAAGTAAACAGCTGGGAATTGGATGTTGCTTGGAAGGAATCTACTGCTTTAAGAAGGGCTGTGTTTCTCACCTGGGAGGGTAGCCAGTGTGGAGCCATTCAGATGTTGAGCTACGACTTCGATCATCCCTGCCCATTGACCACCAAGGTAAGGGGAGTGTAGTCCAACAACTTAGGGAGGGCACCCCACTTTCGGCCTCCGCTATGTAGTACAAGTCTAGTCCAACCCCCTGCAATCCAAGAATCTCAGCTAATGCATCCATGGTCATCCAACATCTGCTTAAAACATCCAAGGAAGGAGAACCTCCCAAAGGAGACTGTTCTACTGCCAAACAGCTCTTACTGTCAGAAAGTTCTTCCTGATGTTTAGTCGTCATTTTCTTTCTTGTAACTTGAAGCCATTGGTTCACGTCCTGGCCCTCTAGAGCAGGAGAAAACAAGCCTGTTCCCTCTTCCATGTGACAGCCCTTGAGATATTTGAAGATGGCTATCTCATCGCCTCTCAGTCTCCTCTTTTCCAGGCTAAACATGCCCATAAGGAGTGAAGAAGACAACCCACTGATTTACAGGATAACTGAAAAGGCAGTGAAAGCTTTCTACAGCTACCAGGGTTCCTTCCTTCACAGTGTTAGCAAGCAGATGGTCTGCTGTTTGCAGGGGTGACCAGTGGTCTTATCCCTCCACCAACCGGAAGAGAAATGTTTAAGTTCAGGTAGTGAAAGGAACAATTTTTTGCACCAAGGCACTAGTGAAAGTTGCAAGGGAGGTTGGGCAACATCCAACTGAAAGGGCTTAGCATCTGTTGACTTCTTAACAAAGGAACGGCTTTTCTCAGAGGAGATTTACGAAGGTCAACAAGGTAAGGCTCACACGCATGTTTATCATTTATCACTGACAATCATTGTGATGGATTGGGGATTAGACAAATCATATTTTAAGCAACAGGAACTTCAACCCACACGTGGAGAAAGTTGAACTTGTGCTAGAATCATGCTTTTGGAGAAAGACCAGAGCCATCAGGAAATCTGAAACTCCTTTGCTTCAGGTTAGAAGATGATCCACGAAATGCCTTCTCTGAAAGGGAGTTTGATACCACTTTTTCAGCCAGTAAAGGTAAAGGTAAAGGGACCCCTGACCATTAGGTCCAGTCGTGACCGACTCTGGGGTTGCGGCGCTCATCTCGCTTTACTGGCTGAGGGAGCCAGTGTACAGCTTTCGGGTCATGTGGCCGGCATGACAAAGCCACTTCTGGTGAACCAGAGCAGCCCACGGAAACGCCGTTTACCTTCCCACCGGAGCGGTACCTATTTATCTACTTGCACTTTGACATGCTTTCGAACTGCTAGGTTGGCAGGAGCAGGGACTGAGCAACAGGAGCTCACCCTGTCGTGGGGATTCAAACCGCCGACCTTCTGATCAGCAATTCTTAGGCTCAGTGGTTTAACCCACAGTGCCACCCGTGTCCCCTTTCAGCCAGTACTTTTTCCAAATTACTGTAATCAGCATGCTTGCATCTCCTCCGCTTTTATCTTCACAACAGCCAAGTGAGGTTAGTTACAAAGCTGAGAGAGAGCCAGTGTTTCCCACACTTGGGTCACCAGCTGTTTTTGGACTACAACACCCATCATCCCTGCCCACTAGTCATGCTAGCTAAGGATGATGGGAGTTGTAGTCCAAAAACAGCTGGAGACCCAAGTCTGGGAAACCCAGCAACTAGCCCAAGGTCATCTGGAGATTGGAATAAGGAGAAGAACTGCAAACATGTTATAATCTCCCCAGAGCCTATGATGTAGTTTTGAAGTTAAATAGTTTTATATTATTGTAAATTTTAAAAATTCCATCTCAGACCTATATGGACAGCATGTGCAACAAATCTATCCTTAGCAAATGATTTTTGGGACTCTTTAATTTCTGGAAGACATCAAAGCACCCTGTTGATAAGATTTTCATTTGTTGAGTTTTGTTCTTATGTGAGGAAAACAAAATATTAACCCCAAAAAATGTACTGCTTTTTCTGTTTTGCTGTTTGTTCCCCTGGTAGGGTTGCCATATTTTGAAGAGGTAAAAAGAGAACACATTTGCCGACTTCTACTTTTAACTATGGATCTCTGTGACGACTCTCTTCATGAAAAAGAGGACATATGGCAACCCTACGAAGAATGGAGTGTGTGGGGAGAAATGTCATACCTCAGAGATGGGGAGAAAAGCCAGATTTCCAAAAACTACTTCGGAAAGAAAGCCAACACATGTAAAACACAATTAAACGACATGTCACCTTTGTACAGTTTTCCCTAACCCACCAAATATCACAACCAAAGCAAGGAGACATAACAAGGTTGCCAGATGAAATCCAAAGCTATCAATGCTTTCTCTAGTTAATAGGTTGCATTGACCTCAACACCCGTCCAAATACAACAGAGCTGAAGCATTATCATGTCACTAGAGAGGTTTTTCCCTCACCCCCCACCAAGCATGCTAAACTATTTGCCAAGTGAGGGTTGGACTCGAGCGAGATTTCCAAAGATCTTTTCTGGATGCCTGTGAAAGGCAGGAGTAGGTGCTCAGCATCTGGGTGCCGAGAGACAGAATTGCACATGAGGCCTGGAGAAAAAAGGTGTTTGTGTGTGCGCTCCCTAAACATTCTTCAATTTTGCCTTTCCTGAAACTGCTTATTAGCATTCAGTCTCTGTTTGTCATAAGCAGGCAGGTACTTGCCTTTAATCTACCGTGTATTTTTTCTTTGATACTCCTTTCAAGAGGAAGTAGTAGCATGTCTCAGCTGGATTCCTCCATGAAAAGAGGCCTTTGTTTCACTTGTCAGGATGTTTATTAGCAAGGATTTCTTCCCCCCTTGTTCCCTTTTTGGACTTGCGAATCAATGATCCATCCAACTCTTTCAATAGGCAGACTTGGGGCCAGAAAACCAAAGTGTACATTTTTGAGATTTGAAGTTTAGAGGTTGAGATGTAAAGTTTAACTCTCATATAAACGACAGTCACCTGACACCATTTTGCTGGCTTCCCACCTCCCTTGCGGAGAAAGCCTTGAGGCTCTAGAGCCCCCAAGTTAAAATCTGTAGATCAGGGAAGCATGTCTGCCTTGCAAGGGTGTGGAGTCTGGATGCCTTTATTTCCCTGTTTGCGCAGTTATCAGTCTCCCATCTCAAGTAATTGAAGATTATGTATCCAGTGTGGCAGCAGATGGTTCAGGGCAATGAATGAGCTCATGGAAAGGCAGAATTTACATGTACGGTTGGCTCCGCCACAGCCTCACACCAGAGGCGGATTTCGGGGAGCATGACTGGTTTGCCCACACTGGGTGCCAAGCTGAGAGGGCACCCCAGGAGCCACCGCAACAGTGATGAGCAACGGAAAGTGAGAGGTGGGGGCACCAAATTTTGGCACTGCACAGGATGCTGCTGAACTTTTAAAGCTCACAGTCTACTGCTGCTCACACATTGCACTGAGCAGAACTAACAGACTTAGGTTGTCCTATGGAGCCTGGTCTTATGGCTCCATGTTCAGAGATCAGGCACATCTGATTCCTTCACACTTTGAATGTATTTGGGGGCACCATCAAGCCATGCTAGTTAATGATGATGGTGGTGAGAATTTGCTGGTATAGTGTATTGCGTTCTAAAAATCCCATGGTTTTTAGATGTTATCGCAGCACCATAGGATCCACTTAGCATAGGATCACTGTTACCAACTCCCACCCAGAAACCTATGTCCCCACTGTGGAAGGACGTGTGGGTCCAGAATTGGCCTCCACAATCACCTACGGACACACTGTTAAGACCTTGTTCATGGAAGACAATCTTACTTGGCTACCAAAGAAGAATTGTATTCTAAGATGTTATCATAGGATCCACATAGCTATGGAGGAAGCGACTACATCACAGAGGCAATGTACACTTGCATGCGGCTTTCCTTTCTGAAAACTCAGAGTTTACGGTGTCTCTGAAAATGTTTACAAATCACTTGGGAAGACAGACAAACTTACTCCAGTGAACTGGAAGAAGCAAAGATCACCAGTGTCAAAGCAATGATTCTTCAACAGCAACTTTGTTGGACGGGTCATGTTGTTCAGATGCCTGATTATCGTCTTCCAAAGCAACTATTCTATTCCAAACTTAAATATGGAAAGCGTAATGCTGGTGGTCAACAAAAGAAGTTTAAAGACTCTCTCAAGGCATATCTTTAAAAATGTAGGGTAAACACTGACAACTGGGACACACTGGCCTGCGAGCACTCCAGTTGGAGAACAGCCTTTACCAAAAGTATCATGGGCTTTGAAGATGCTCGAACTCAGGAAATGGAGAAATGTGCTAAGAGGATGGCACGCTTGGCAAACCCTCACTGCGATCAACTCCCACCCAGAAACCTAGGACCCCACTGTGAAAGGACGTGTGGATCCAGAATTGGCCTCCACAGTCACCTACGGACACACTGTTAAGACCGTGTTCATGGAAGACAATCTAACTTGGCTACGAGTGATAGCCAAAGAAGAATTGCATTCTAAGATGTTACATAGGATTCACTTAGCTATGGAGAAGAAGCAATCACAGAGGCAATGCACACTTGCATGCGGCTTTTCTTTTTGAAAACTCAGAAGCGTTTACGGATCAGACCCATGCTGGTCTAGCAAGCCACAACACCAATGCTGTAGTGCTGCATGTTCACAAACCATTCGCTGGACCCAGTGAACTGGGACTCAGCATCAAATTCAAAACCCATTCTTGATTGGTACAACATCTGTTCCATCTTCTGCAATGAAGTCATTGGGGCTGTGACCTGCCCTGCTCTCTGTTTTGGTGTAAATTCATTTTTTTCCATTTTGGATTGTTTTTAATGAACAAATGTTTTGTCACATTTTTAGCTGTTCCTAATAAGCTATGGCTCTTCCCAGGTTAACAATCAAACACCAACTGTTTAATTATTTGCTGATGTTTAATTTTACTGTTTTCTATTAGATTCTGAAGGATGGTTGAATGTTGCTTTGTTTGGTATAAACTGTTTATTTTGAAGTCATTGTGACTTTTTATATTGAATCAGATCGTTACTATTAATGATTGATGTTTTATTATGTTTTTATATGTGGCCAGGGTAACCCAGCCAGATGGGTGGGGAATAATAATAATAATAATAATAATAATAATAATAATAGAATAGGATGTCTCTGTTTTTATCAGAGAAATGTCGGAGGGTATGCTTTTGTCTGATATCATTGAGATCCATTGCAAGTCAGTGTAGACAATTCCAAAGCAGACAGAACTATGTTGCAACTCAGCAGAAGGCAAATTCCTATGCTCCTAATTCTTTGATGATGTTTGTTTTTGATCCACTGCCCTAAGACTTCAAGGGGGAAATAGACTCCCTAACTTAAAGTGTAGAGGGGCTTGGGGGAGATTTTTTTGGGGGAAAAAACTAATAGTAATTAAATGAATTCCCAGTGGCTTTCAGCCAATCAGTGTTTAGAAAGCAAGTGATCCATGGTCCAGAGCCAGCTGCCTCTGAGATGAAGCAGAAGAAGATAAATAGATTCTGTGCTTGCATGACACACTGAGGTTTTTGTGGGGGAAAATATTAGCTATTTTAAGACAATTTCCCAAGTACAGACAATTCATCACATGCCTCGCTTGCTCTCAAAGATCTTCCCTTTCCTCTGTCACTGCATTCCCCTTGATGTGATGTCATTTTCATGATCACATGGTGATGTTGACACCAGGGATCATCTGAGGCTAGTCTTCTGCCACTGCACTGGCAAGTTGGAGAAAAACCGTGGTCCCATCCAAAGCATCATTATTACTATTAGTAGTAGTAGTAATAGTATACCCATACTTATACTACTTGGGCACAACTTTAAATAGAAGCAAGGAAAAGAAGACAACAGCATATTAACAGTAGAGGTTGCAGGTGTTGTGTTAATATTCCCAGCATCCCCAGTTCAGTTTAGTGCAGAGATGGAGAACCTATTCTTTTAGCCCAAAGGCCACACTCCCATGTGAGCAGCTTTCAACAATGTCTGCAGAAACACGGGTTTCCCCAACCCTACTTTAGATGGAGGCAGTGGCGTAGCGTGTGTTGCCAGCATCCGGGGCCATGTGGAGAAGGGATGGAAAGGAGGGAAATGGACGGCGTACGCGTGCGCATTCAACTGCCTAACTGGCATCCATGTCAGACAGGAGATTGCAGCTGTACAGATAAGAAAAGAAGAGTCGTTCCATTGTCTGGAGAGGTCACTTCCTGGTTTGTATGGAGAAGTCCTTTTAGCAATGAAAGTGCACAGCTGCATTAAGGCAGCACTGGGTGTTGAAACTTTGTGCCTCTAACAATTCTGAGCCCAGGGCAAACACCCCTGTGGCCCCCTCCCCCACACTACGCCACTGGATGGAAGGCCCCTGCTCACCCACAGTTCAATTGAAACATATTGTTCTAAAGGATCCATGTTGAAAAAGAGAGCTGAAGCGAAGGGATCCTCTCTATTTTCCAGAGGCACTAGCAGAGAGAAACACTTTCAAGTTCAGCTCTCATTGCATTTATTCTCAAGTAATCCACTGGCTTTAACAGAGAAACTCAAGAGACACTGTCAGAGGACTGATGCCTTAGGGGAGTAATTATTTTTAGGCATCAGGTAGGGAAATCTCTGATTATTCAAGAAAGCCAAGTCTGGAGTTGATCTGAAGCAGGGGGAAAAAAAAGATAAAAGAAAATATTATTAATCAGTAATTCAGAAATGTGCTCAAGTACCCGTAGGCAGTTGGTTTGTATTTCATTTTCATAATAGTCTTTTCACTGAATGGTCTCACAGGCAGAAAGTGACCAGGATTCCAAGCCGGAGGGAGAGGCATCAGCATTAACAGAGAATCCCCGGCACTAATCTGAAAGTTTTGCCTTGCCAGGTTGCAGCTCAGAGATCACAACATTTCCTTTAATACACAGGAAGTGGGATAGGTCACTGTTGCACATCTCCCCACCCCCATCTTCTTAGAGGATCTTCTGTGCCACAAGTGAATGAAGTGCTCTATAGGAGAAGGGGAAGAAGGATGAACGATGGAATAGAAGATGGGAGAGGGTTAAGCAAAGTTCTTAACCCGAGGTACTATTTCTTGGTTAGTGGAGTCTGTAACCTGAAGCGTTTGTAACCTGAAGCGTCTGTAACCCGAGGTACCACTGTACTCCATACTCCATTGTCTCTGGAGACAGACAGATGCCAACTGAGTTGGAAGAGACCTCAAGGGGCATCTAGTCCAATTCCCGGCAACGCAGGGAGAGGATTTGAAGAGGGACAAGTATGGTGTGCTTGACTGGGGTGTGTCTAGTGAATCCCTACTGCAGACTGGAGAGCCAGGAGGTACTTCCCAGATCATGGATGTTATTATGAAACTATTATTGTGGTTGTTGATTTCCTTGTAAGCCCACTTTGAGCATACAGTGGCACCTCTGGTTACGTACTTAATTCATTCCGGAGGTCCGTTCTTAACCTGAATCTGTTCTTAACCTGAAGCACCACTTTAGCTAATGGGGCCGCCTGCTGCCGCTGCGCCGCCGGAGCACGATTTCTGTTCTCATCCTGAAGCACAGTTCTTAACCCAAGGTATTATTTCTGGGTTAGGGGAGTCTGTAACCTGAAGCGTATGTAACCCGAGGTACCACTGTAATTTTCTTTATGGAAAGGCAGCATCCCAAAGGAAGTGACACTGATATCCTGCTTGACCTATTGATTCCCATAGTGGTGTTTTCCATGGTGCAGAGTATGGAGAGGGATGGCCCATAGCTAGGGTTGCCAGACCTCCAGGGCTCAACTGGAGTACACAAATTTCCCTGCCTGGACCTCCAGGAGGCTTGTGCAGAACTTGAATCTCCAGTTGGGTGATGGCACCATCATTCATTCATTTATTAAGAAGACGGTGCATGTAGCTTGCAAGCTTCAGTCCATCAGGAACTGGCTGAAGATTACAGCGCAGACTCTCAGGGGGTGGGTCTATACCCTCCTCTCAGTGCCGGATTTACGTATAAGCTAAACAAGCTATAGCATAGGGCCCCACTCTCTTGGGGCCCCCAAAGGGAGGGTGTTCAAAAAAGGGTGAGAGACTGCCAGCTCCTCAGGCAAGGGGTGACATAACTGGGCTCCTGAGCCCCACAGGGGTACCGCAGAAAGAATGTAGTTGGTCAAGGGAGCTGTGGACTCAAAATGGTTGAAAACCTCTGACCTAGGAGTTAATCCCTCTCTCTGGTCTCTGTCTATCTGTCTCTGCATTGGAGCAAGATTTTGACCTTTCATGTTTGAAAGCACTTTCCTAGTTGCTTTATGGTGAATATTCAAAGGCACCTCATGCAGTCTTTTGCTGTGCTTCCTATCTAGGGAGGGAGGGAGAGAGAGAGGAGCCTGTGCTTGCTTGCTTGTGGTAAAAGCCAAAATAACTCTGATGCAACCACAGAGGTGCTAACAGCAGCATTCGGTGTCTGTAACAGCAGCAGACGCATCACTTAGTGGGGATTTCTGTCTAGTCGTAGAGTGCTGTGAATGAGGAGCCTAAGCCATGCACATATTTGTACATCTAGGGCATAAGGGGGAAACTGAGCAGTGCCTCCCCTCTCCTCCGCTTTGGGGAACATGATGAATATGTGATTATATCCAACCTGGACATCTTTTACCCTTGTAATTCTTCCATGCTAATTCAGAAGGCTTTTCCAGGTCCAAAGGAGCAGGGAAACTTCCTTTTTTATCATAGTTTTAAAATTGATTTTCATACAAATTAACAAATTCCATTCAGTTCCCATATTATCTTCCCTTAACATTTTGGCTTCCCACCCTTATTTCCATGATGTTTCTGTTCAAATCCATTTATCTACTGCCTTAAATACTTATTTCTCTAACATATATCCTATATTGCATTCCTTTATCATTCTCATTCCTTTGCTTATATTTCCAGTTCATTTGGCTATAATAATTTCTCAGATAATCTAAAAAGGGTCTCCAACCTTTCACAAACATTTCATATTTTGGTCTCTTATTTTTGCCTCTAATTTCGCCTTCTCCATTTAGTTTTAAAGTCCACTCCTCTTTTGTTGGAATTTCTTATTTCCATTTCTGCGCATACAATATTCTGACTGCAGTGGTAGCATACACAAACAATTTAACCAACTTTTTTGTGACCCCTGCCCCTATTAATCCCAAAAGAAATGCTTCAGACTTTTTGGAGATGACTATTTTAAACATCTTCTTCAATTCATTGCATATCATTTCCCAAAAGCCTGTGGCTTTTTTTTTTACAAGTCCACCACATATGGAGGAAAATGACCTTATGGACTGTTTGCATTTCCAACATTTATTTGATACAGAAGTGGAGAAACTTCCAAACCACAGCCCAGCTGCAGCTCCCTCCTCCTTTGACTTCTGCTTCTGCTATAGACATTGGACCCATTTGTGTTACATAGAAATAGTTGCTGAAAACAGATTACACCTTCCCTTATTTATTGCATAATATGGACTGAAGCTCAACATAAAAAAAAACGAAGATCATGGCCACTGGTCCCATCACCTTCTGGCAAATAGAAGGGGAAGAAATGGAGGCAGTGAGAGATTTTACTTTCTTGGGCTCCATGATCACTACAGATGGTGACAGCAGTCACGAAATTAAAAGACGCCTGCTTCTTGGGAGAAAAGCAATGACAAACCTAGACAGCATCTTAAAAAGCAGAGACATCACCTTGCCAACAAAGGTCCATATAGTTAATGCTATGGTTTTCCCATTAGTGATTTATGGAAGTGAGAGCTGGACCATAAAGAAGGCTGATCGCCGAAGAATTGATGCTTTTGAATTATGGTGCTGGAGGAGACTCTTGAGAGTCCCATGGACCGCAAGAAGATCAAACCTATCCATTCTTAAGGAAATCAGCCCTGAGTGCTGGAAGGACAGATCCTGAAGCTGAGGCTCCAATACTTTGGCCACCTCATGAGAAGAGAAGACTCCCTGGAAAAGACCCTGATGTTGGGATAGATGGAGGGCACAAGGAGAAGGGGACGACAGAGGACGAGATGGTTGGATAGTGTCTTTGAAGCTACCAGCATGAGTCTGACCAAACTGCGGGAGGCAGTGGAAGACAGGAGTGCCTGGCGTGCTCCAAGGGGTCACGAAGAGTCGGACATGACTAAATTACTAAACAACAACAGCTTGGGCATGCATCTTCCCATCTGTTCCCTGCCTCCCATGGGCCTTTCCACCTCTGGTGGGAAATTTGGGAATGGCAGAATTAGCTCAGGAATTTCAGCTGCCCAAGCTGAGGCATTCCAGCATGAAAAGCAACGAGAAACACATGGGCTGGTTTCTTACTCGTTTTAAGCACCACACCCAATTCTCTGTAATGCGACAGAGGATTCTGGATGCTCAAGGAGCCATCCCTGCCAGAAATGACGTGAGAGGCTCCACCTGCACATGGGTTCTGGTGTGGCAGGTGCCTCTTCAAATGTCCTGCCTCAGGGCCAGGCAGACGCCGAATCTCTTCATGTGGCCGAGCCAGTCGGGTGGAATGTGTCTTCCCACCTTGCTGTAGCTCAGTTCATGCAGAAGGTGCAATGTTTATTATGTGACATTTCTAGGTAGGACTGGGAAAGATCCTCCCAAACAGGGATGGTGTCAGGCTTTGGGGGCTCAGCTTCCTCCCCCCTTGGCTATAGATAAGCAGTACAAAGCAAAAGCAGTCTCTTACCAGTAACAGAAATGTTTAATGAATGCGGCAAAAGAACAAGCCACCATTCTCAGAGTGCACGTGCTCCCAATTAAGGTTCTGCCCACTTCCCTCTGGTCACATCCATCCTCTCGTCTCCTGGCCACCTGATCTCTCTACCACTGAGCCTTTTGCGAAGCCACCTTATCTAATCTCCTAGCCTTGGGACTGAGAGGCTAGCTCACTCTCTTCCAGTTGTTGTTGTTCTTCTTGCTGTTCACCTCCCAGTTCTGCCCAACTATTGTCTTCCGAGCTGTGTCCCTCAGCGAACCACTATTCCAAATCAATACTACTACACCGCTCCTGTGGTGTTTCAGGATCCTGGCCGTGAGCAGGGGGAGGGGTAGCTCCCACCATTCATCACCAGAGTTGTACTCCTCAGCCTGGTCTCTGACAGATGGGCACCATCCACATTGCTACAAAACTTGGGTGCCACTCCCTGCCAAAAGATAGCAAGACTCCAGGGAGGTTTCAAGCACTCACCCAGGATCTGTGTTCCTTTGGAGACACGGCGGAGACTGTCGTAGCTTTAAAAAATATAGTTTATTCACCTATTTACACTTTCAGTCTGCATGGAGGGAATTCAGATCTTACACCATGGTTTTCAAACTGCTAGGTTGGCAGGAGCAGGGACTGAGCAACGGGAGCTCACCCCGTTGCGGGGATTCAAACCACTGACCTTCTGATCAGAAAGTTCTAGGCTCTGTGGTTTAACCCACAGCGCTACCCATGTCCCTTCAAATCAAAAGCCTACCATTTATTAATTTCTATATCGCATATAACAATTTGTTGGACTCCCATCATCACTGAGCATTGGCTGGTTCAAATCCCCACTCAGTCATGAAGGCCACTGCATGACTTTGGGCCTACCTGAGGCAAACCTACCTCACAGGGTCATTGTGAGAATGAAATGGAGATGGGGGGATAATCCTGTATGCCACCTTGAAGGAAAGGTGGGAAAGAACTGTAATAATAAACAAACAAACAAATAAAAAAGAGGCTGCTAGTCTCTAAAAAAGGACTATCAGCACCCTCAGAAAATTACAACGCACTGCATCCTTGGGCAGTTAAACTACTTTCTAGCTGATTTGAACATATCTTGGGTGCGCAGGGATTTCCCACAGCAGAATTCCATCTTGAGAAATTGCGCATGCCGTGGTGAAGAGGGAAGGTGTTTGTGCTAAATTTGAAGTAATGAATCTGTGCCAACACAGCCCGGGTTGAAATGCGGGCATGCTCTCAAGCGCTTATTAATGAATTAGCAAACAATGGTGATTTGTCAGTGGCATGCAAGGCTGGGAGTGAACAAATCAATTGTGAGTCAACAAGCAATCCATTTCTGCTGTCTCAAGTACCTCCTGAGAGCCAGCGGAAAAAGCTTCGAAGTTTGGCTGCCATGGAAACGTTATCACTGTGCTCGACTTCTTCTGCGGGGATGTGTGTGTGTGTGTAACTTGGCAGCCAAAGGCCCTTTGCATGCCATGCATGTGAAGAATTGGCTGCCACTGGTTGTGTTTCAAGGTACAGCTAAATGATTACATTGGAAATTGTGCGTCTTGAAAGGAGACTTGGGACTTCAGACGGCACAAATGATCTGCATATTGCATCTCAAGTGTGAAGCTCTTCTTTTGCCTCCTGCAGCATGGGTGAAGTGGGGGGGGCAGTTGACTCCCCCCCCCAATCAAGTAAATAAATAAAAATACTCAACTAAAAATAGAAATAATCAGCTGACAACCTGACTGAGTGGTAGAGCCATACAAAGGATGCTCATCGGTGGGTGTCCTGCCCCCCACTAAAACAAATCCTGGCTTTGCTCATGCCCCCCAGTCTACTATATTCATTAGTTGTCCCTGTATTTAGAATCACAGAATCATAGAGTTATGTTTTTGGGTGTTAGAAATTCAAATCTGCTATTATTTTTGTGACTGGACAACATTTAGCTTGGCAAGTCTACCTTTGATGAAGAAGCACATGAACTGCTTTTGGAAAGCCAAAGAATGTCAGTTTTACCTTCCGAAAATGTCAGATAATGCTGAATGAAAATAAATAATGTTAACACATAACTGCAAGTACTTGGCAATCTTTTTTAATGATTTATTCGTATTATTGTTGTTGTTGTTAAAATTTGTTTACCGATCTATACTCACAGGGTGGTTCACAAGAAAAAATCAAAATATAAAAACATAAAAATGCCTAATAAAAATAAAAACCAAATACATAGTAAAAAATAAAAATTCTATGCAATTTTACACACATTTTTACTTACCAAGCAAAAGTGAATCATGTTGATTTAGCCAAAACATGTTTTGAATTCCCAAGTTATGTTAGAACTTCAAAGCACCCCTCCATTTGGGAATTTGAAAGTTGAAAAATTCCCTTGTTACAGCAGGGGATTGAAGAGCTGTTGACATGTGTGGTGCCCATAACAGTCTCTCTGCTTTTCAGGTCTGCCCAAGTGGTTGAAGACCCTCAGCATAAATAAATACCGTATTTTTCTGTCTATAAGACGCCCCCATGTATAGGATGCCCCCTATTTTGGGGGGCTCCGATTTAAGAAAATGGGGGGAGATACTGTCCATGTATAAGATGAGCCCATATTTAAAAAAATATTTTAGAGTAAAAAAACATAGCCTTATACACAGAAAAGTATGGTAAATAGAGCACATCACGGCACATGTCAAAACCACATCTCTTAATGAAGATGACAGACTAGAGCTAAGGCAATCCATACCTGCAGATATTATGTTCCTGTCATGATGTTCTTCTTCTTTTTTCAGTGGCCTAAAAAATGATGGAAGAACCATGGAAAAAATGCAGGTCAAGGGTTTGTTGATGAGGATGCCATACAGACCCTCCATAAAAAGTGAGTGATCAAATCATAGCTATTCCACAACACAGTCGTGCCTTGGAAGTCGAACAGAATCCATTCCGGAAGTCCGTTTGACTTCCAAAACATTCAGAAATGAAAGCGCGGCTTCTGATTGGCTTCAGGAAGCTCCTGCAGCCAATCAGAAGCTGTGGAAGCCCTGCCAGATGTTCAGCTGCCAAAATTAGTTCACAAACCGGAACAGTCACTTCCAGGTTTGTGATGTTCGGGAACCAAAACATTTGAGAACTAAGCTGTTCAAAAACAAGTTACTACTGTAAATGCCTGATGTCGAAGTCCCTCCTGGTGTCATAAGGGTTCTGCCAAATGTCTAATTATCCTTCCTTAAAAAGTGGTGGCAGGCTGTTAAAATTTATGTCATAATGGTTATTTCGGAACCTTCTTCATCAAAACAAAGGCTTCCAAAACATGTTTTGAAAGGGTGCAGCTTGTTAGTACAATTTCTGGTGTTTCCGACCAAAGGGACACAACTACGCTGTGGGCTATTCCTGTTAAAAATAGAAAAACTAAGAATGTATGAACATAAGAAGAGCCGGCTGGATCAAGCTATCTAGTTCAAGTACCCTGTTCTCAGAGTGAGCAACAAGGTGTTTAGGAAACTTGCTAGCAGGATTCAAGCGCAAGAGCACTCTTCCCTCCCCTGGTTTCCAGCAAACTCACATTCCCAATTGTAGATGAAATAAATCTGATATTGGTTTTTAATGGTAAAAAGAAAGAACAGATGCAGAAAGAAGGAACAGCTCTTGGCTAAAATGTGGGGGATCTGGTCACCTGAGTATTAGCCGGAGCAAGATTTACAGAGCCTATTACTCCAATATTATTCCATCTCCACTGGCTGCCAATTTCATTCTCTCTTGGGTTCAGAATGCTGGTTTTAATCTTTAGTGCCTGGCCAGATGTCCTTTTTATTGCCCATTCGTAGTGATTTGTGCTCCTGATGTTATCAGGGTGGTCATAAGTGATCTCACTTTCAATACAGTTTGTGACTGCAAAGGCTTTGGGGTAGCCATACTGCTTCATTTCTTATCAGTCCATCTCCTGTAACTTCTGCTGAAATCCCGCAGCTTTTCATACCACAAATATTCTGGTTTTGGGTTTTGTTTTTCCTTTTCCCACTTTTGTTGCACTACAGCTCCTCCAGACAGCAGTACAGTGGTACCTCGGGTTAAGTACTTAATTCGTTCCGGAGGTCTGTTCTTAACCTGAAACTGTTCTTAACCTGAAGCACCACTTTAGCAAATGTGGCCTCCTGCTGCTGCCGTGCTGCTGGAGCAAGATTTCTGTTCTTATCCTGAAGCAAAGTTCTTAACCTGAAGCACTATTTCTGGGTTAGCGGAGTCTGTAACCTGAAGCGTATGTAACCCGAGGTACCACTGTATTGCAGAAGCATCACAGAGCAGAATAATGTAATATAAAAGGTAATAAGGTAAAGGACCCCTGGATGGTTAAGTCCAGTCAAAAGTGACTATGGGGTCGCGGGGCTCATCTTGCTTTCGGTCCGTGGGAGCCAGCATTTGTCCACAGACAACTTTCCGAGTCATGTGGCCAGCATGACTAAACTGCTTCTGGCAGAACAGAACACTGTGACGGAAACCAGAGCGCACGGAAACGCTGTTTACCTTCCCGCTGCAGCAGTACCTATTTGTCTACTTGCACTGGCGTGTTTTCGAACTGCTGGGTTGGCAGAAGCTGGGACAGAGCAATGGGAGCTCACTCTGTCGCGGAGATTTGAACTGCTGATCTTCCGATTGGCAAGCCCAAGAGGCTCAGTGGTTTAGACCACAGCGCCACCCGCATCCCTTGTACATTTGTCATGTCAAGAGCATGTTGCAGAATTCACCCACAGTGCAACAAATCTGATCTAAAAAGACCTAAACGACATAAAAAGCCGTCCTCATTCATATGTATAACCTATCCAAAATGGAATGATGAGGTTTAAGTCTTTTGAGAAATCATTGTATGATGAAGGCAGTTGGACACAAAACAACTGTTGACAGTTTAGAGTGGTGTAAGCAGTTTTTTGGGTGTGTTTACAATCTCCTGGGACGCGGGTGGCGCTGTGGGTAAAACCGCAGCACCTAGGACTTGCCGATTGTCAGGTCGGCAGTTTGAATCCCCGCGGCGGGGTGTGCTCCCGTTGCTCGGTCCCAGCACCTGCCAACCTAGCAAGTTCGAAAGCACCCCCAGGTGCAAGTAGATAAATAGGGACCGCTTACTAGCGGGAAGGTAAACGGCATTTCTGTGTGCTGCGCTGGCTCGCCAGATGCAGCTTGTCACGCTGGCCACGTGACCCGGAAGTGTCTTCGGACAGCGCTGGCCCCCGGCCTCTAAAGCGAGATGGGCGTGCAACCCCAGAGTCGGACACGACTGGCCTGTACGGGCAGGGGTACCTTTATCTTTACCTTTACAATCTCCTGGGTCATTTGAGCAGAGAAGGACTCCCTATACAGACTGGAGAGATGGGAAGCTGTTTGTGTTATGTGCATCTTGGAGGTGAATATAAGAACCACACCCACAAAACTCTCCTGTGGAAATTGGCTTCATAGGCATGGTTAAAAATGGCCAGGACCAGTTTTCACCAATGGCTTGCTTGGGTGGTTAATGTTCCGACTGGCTGACTATTACTCTATTACTATTACTCTAGTGAAGCCTTAGTATAGCGCAGGGGTAGTCAACAACATGGAATCCTCTAGTAGTTGAGGACTACAATTCGCCATGCTGGCTGAGATTGATGGGAACTGTAGTCTAAAACATCTGTTGATGGCTGGTATAGTGCTGTTCCAGATCTTCAGGGCCTTTTAGCATCTACTTTCCGTTGACAGTTGACTTGGAATTATCCTTGCCCTACTTTCTTCCTGGTTTGTTTCTTTTGCAAAAAAAAGAAGAAAAAAAAAGTTATATATATATACCGGTATATGTGTGTGTGTCAGGGCTTGTAAAAGTGGTGAGCTACAGTTATGAGGGGGAGGGGTGGACAGGTGGCAGAGTTTACTCCTACTTCTGCCAAAGCAAACCTAACCACCTGCCTACTCATTCTGGTTGCATCTTGACACAGCATGAGGTTGGCTGGAGGCTAAGGAGGACGCAGGGATCCTGCACTTTTGGAGAGTCGTGCCGAGCAGGACATTTCAGTAGCTGCAGCTTCCCTTCACCTTGCATGACCAGTTGCACCTGCTGAAACTCCCTTTTTAAAAAACATGACATTCGCGCCCCACCCCTTGCTTCCTACATCTGTGGGGCAGACCTGTACAGTGGTTCCTCGGGTTAAGTACTTAATTCGTTCTGGAGGTCCGTTCTTAACCTGAAACTGTTCTTAACCTGAAGCACCACTTTAGCTAATGGGGCCTCCCGCTGCTGCCACGCCGCGCAATTTCTGTTCTCATCCTGAAGCAAAGTTCTTAACCCGAGGTACTATTTCTGGGTTAGCTGAGTCTGTAACCTGAAGCGTATGTAACCTGAGGTACCACTGTATTTGGAAATCTGGGTCTACCACCCTTAATGGACAGTTTGGGCTTTCAGTGCATATTTTCCAGCATGCCAGGGAGCAGGGAATGCATCCCAGCCCCCAACCTGGAACGGAAATCTCATCTCCAGTGTGCATTCCGGTTAGAAGTACCACTTCTTCTTGCAATGAAATTCTACCATTTTCCAGCCAAATCCCAAGACTCTCGCGATAAATTGTGGAAGTCGGCAGCCGGCGTCTTCTCTTGAAATGTCTGGTGGCGAGGTGTCACTTCAATGCCTGCTCTTTCTTTCTTTCTTTCTTTCTTTCTTTCTTTCTTTCCCCGATTTTAAAAGCCATCTGGGGACTCCAACTTGCTTTATGTGTGGGTTCTTCAGGGGAAAGATACGACTGTGGGATCTGATTGCTTCAGATAGCTGCGGATTTCCCTTGAGAATAAATGGAAGATTGTTATCAGTGATTTACTGAGAGGGAGGGGAGTTGGTATGCTTGGCATGTTCCCATGTGGAAGGCAAATTAGCTCAGCACTGCAGGGCTGACATACACTAGAGAGAGCAGAAACACTGATGAGCAGATAGTCCATTTGATCATGGAAAGACACTCTTCCTATCTAGCACAGGCTGGCTAATGATTGCAGCATTCTGCACTTTGTAAAGGATGCAACTCAAATAATCTACACATAGGACCCTCTGTGCTGTGATATACCTGCCGCCTACTGCTTTCCTGGTAAATCAGGTGGAAGGTGGAAGCCTCGGTTAATTCAACTGAGCTGATCTTGGCCTCAGGTGAAGTTCACCTGAATTAGAAAGTAGCAACGAGATTTATCAAATGCGCCTTCTACTTCCCATAGATCAATCCACCCTATGGCTTACCAGGAAGAAGAAGAAGAGTTTGGATTTGATATCCTGCCTTTCACTCCCTTTAAGGAGTCTCAAAGTGGCTAACATTCTCCTTTCCCTTCCTCCCACACAACAAACACTCTGTGGGGTGAGTGGGGCTGAGAGACTTCAGAGAAGTGTGACTAGCCCAAGGTCACCCAGCAGCTGCATGTGGAGGAGCGGAGACGCGAACCCGGTTCCCCAGATTGCGAGTCTATCACTCTTAACCACTACACCACACTGGAAGGTGGTTAGAGGGCTGGCAAGCAGATTTGTTGATTTGGCATTACGTTTCGCTTACGATCGTCACGCGTAAGGTTAAGAGGATGGTCTCGATTTTTGTAATTCAGCCGAGGAAGGCAAGCAGCCGTGACTCTTCCTTGCTGCTAGGATTAGTCAAGTGGGTGGGTGTTTCAGGCCGTTGCTACAGCAGTTGCTGCGCTGAGATAATTATGTGACTGGAGCCAAGGTACACAGGGAAAATGACTGTTTAATTCTCTCTGCCAGGACCACACAGTGCAAAGTCTAGGGCATTGCCCTCAAGTGAGCATACCTTAAAGCATCCTGCAATTTAGCAGGGCACTAATTGCTAACCTCAAGCCCAATGCATCTGGGCTTTCTGTCTGCTCCCTCTCTCCTTCTGCCTCTCTTAACTTGATGACGCTCACAAGTGCTCCAGGTGTGCCATGTCTGTCAGTTGGGCTGGAGTATTTCAATATGAATTGGCAACATCTTCAAGAAGGCGGGGTCTTTAGGAGCAGCCTTTATCTTCAGTTGGAGCCAGGTGCTACGTTAAACTAAGGCAGCCTTTCTCAACCTGTGGGTTGGTCCCCAGATGTTGTTGGACTACAACTCCCATCACCCCTAGCTAGCAAGGCCAGAGCTCAGGGATGATGGGAGTTGTAGTCCAACAACATCTGGGGACCCACAGGTTGAGAACCGCTGAACTAAGGAATACCAGTCCAAGCTGAATGAGCTAAATTTTGCTCGCAGAAGAACAAAAAAAGCCTACACCTTATGAAAAACCCTTGTCAGCATGACTATTAGAGGTACAGCCATGTCAACTTCCTAATACTTGACTGGTTCTCCCCATATAAGCCAAATTGGACCCTGCAACCATCATTCAGCCCGGACACTGAGATCCAGCGCCGAGGGCCTTCTGGCGGTTCCCTCATTGCGAGAAGTGAGGCTACAGGGAACCAGGCAGAGGGCCTTCTCGGTAGTGGCGCCCGACCTGTGGAACGCCCTCCCATCAGATGTCAAAGAGATAAAGAATTACCTGACATTCAGAAGACATCTTAAGGCAGCCCTGTTCAGGGAAGTTTTTAATATGTAATGCTGTATTGTTTTTAACACTGATTGGGAGCCGCCCAGAGTGGCTGGGGAAACTCAGCCAGATGGGCGGGGTATAAATAATAAATTATTATTATTATTATTATTATTATTTGAGGCCCTTCTTCATGTGCCTCCTCCACAAGAGATCCGGCGGGTGACAACACAAGAACAAGCCTTTTCCGCAGTGGCTTCCGACTCGTAGACTGCTCTCCCCAGGAAGGCTTGCCTGACACCTTCATTACTTATCTTTAAGCACCAGGTGAAAACATTCAGACTCTTCAACAGTCTATGTCTTTTAAAATGTATTGTAGGAGGGCAGGGGAAGGGGGTAATGTTTTGCTTTGCTCTTGCTTTTATTATATGCACTTTGTGGTTTTATTCTGCTTTTTTATGCCATGAACCCACCCAGAGATCTTCGGGTGTAGAGCTGTATGCAAATTTCATAGTGGATGGGATGGGAGCTTGCAGGTACCAGGGAAGACCTCTGTTAGCATATGTGCAACCAGAGGTGGCAACACATGAGGTGGGCTTTTCTTTTATGGTTTTCAAAGCGAGTTGCAAAGTTGAGGTGGAAAAGGTGAGCGTAACCCAATGCACCATATATGCCTGGTATACAGGAATCTCCACCATATATTCCTCGTATACAGTCATACCTTGGATCCCAAACGCCTTGTTACTCAGATGTTTTGGCTCCCAAACGCTGCCAACCCGGATGTGAGTGTTCCAGTTTGCAAATGTTCTTTGGAACCTGAACATCCAATGGGGCTTCTGATTGGCTGCAGGAGCTTCCTGCAGCCAATCAGAAGCCGTGCTTTGGTTTCCAAACATTTTAGAAGTTGAACGGACTTCCAGAACGGATTCCATTCGACTTCCAAGGTACGACTGTACTTTCAATGTGACTGAACCTAGGGGCTTGCACACTGAAATTATATGCTTTATGCAGCTTGGCAGCTAAAAATTCTGGGTGATTTTTACTCCGCCAGCATTTTTTCTCTCAATCGTGGCTTGCTCTGCTTCCTTGCTGCCCCCACCAACACTTAATAGGAACAGCTTTGAGATCTGTGCTGAAACTAACTTATATATGCTCAGATTTACATCATGGCCAGTAAGGAAAGAAATGAACCCCAGCTCGTTCATGCCCCAGAGCCATTGCAGTTTTATGAGCAACTTCTTCAAGTGTCTCATATTCGAAGGAGAATGAGAATGATCTACCAAGGGAGCGAGATGTGATCCAAACCACTTCATAACTTTTATTGTCCCTACCACTGTTGCCTTTTCAGACCAGTTCTTCATTGTCAACCAGAAAACATTTCCCATTCAGCCAAAGTAACATATTTCAATTGACAAGATACTTTGTGAAACCATTTCTTTCAATCCTGTCCTGTAAGTCATTTTATGAATATGGAAGCAGATTATAGAGTTTAAGTGTTTCTGCTAAAAATGATGAGGCACTCGGAATAAGAAAAGACCCTACGACAAAAAAATAAGAGCTGGCATTTCCTAGTGGATCAAATTGATTAGGCCAGCCCTAAATTCACCAGGATGAAGTAATCTGCTTAAAGTACCAAGAGGAAACTATAAACTAACCTCTAAAACACCACAGTACTAACCAAGAATGATTCCATACTAGGTGTTTATGGTGTAATAGTCATGCTTTGGTCTTTTTTTTTTTTTAATTAGAGGGCATCTATAAGATACATTCACCAAATTGTTGTTCTTTTCTGATCTTTATTTCAGACTACAGAAAATCTGATCTTTTTTTAAACAAAGAAGAGTAAAGCAGCCTCTGCAGCTGCAAATCACCTTAATGCAAAATTTGTAATCTGTGGCCCTCCAGATGTTGTTAGACTACAACTGTCATCATCTGTTAATTATTCGCCCTCACTGCCTTCGTGTTACTCTTCCATCTTTTAAAAATAAATGTGGCTCTGACATGTGCAGTGAGAGAGCCTATTGCCACACATCTGTTGTTGTTGTTGTTTAGTCGTTTAGTCGTGTCCGACTCTTCATGACCCCATGGACCAGAGCACGCCAGGCACTTCTGTCTTCCACTGCCTCCCGCAGTTTGGTCAAACTCATGCTAGTAGTTCGAGAACACTATCCAACCATCTCGTCCTCTGTTGTCCCCTTCTCCTTGTGCCCTCCATCTTTCCCAACATCAGGGTCTTTTCCAGGGAGTCTTCTCTTCTCATGAGGTGGCCAAAGTATTGGAGTCTCAGCTTCAGGATCTGTCCTTCCAGTGAACACTCAGGGCTGTTTTCCTTAAGAATGGAGAGGTTTGATCTTCTTGCAGTCCATGGGACTCTCAAGAGTCTCCTCCAGCACCATAATTCAAAAGCATCAATTCTTCGGCCACACATCTAGCACATCCTATATTCAGTTACCTTTCCTACTGGTGCCATTTAAGTGCTGAAGTGAACAAAAAAATACTTTAGTGCAAATTTAAATTTTGATTTTTGTTTTAATCTACATTTCCCCCCTGCTTTGAAATTTTTGGGGAGTGGGGATTGTAGCCAAATGAGCCACATTCCGAGTTAACCCACTGAAATCATTGGACATGTTAGTCACTTGCTCATTTATTTTAATGGGTCTACTTTGAGTAAGTTGCAGTCATAGAATCATAGAATTGTAGAGTAGGAAGGTAAAGGTAAAAAACAGGTAAAGGACCCTTGGACGGTTAAATCCAGTCAAAGGCGACTATGGGTTTGCGGCACTCATCTTGCTTTCAGTCCGAGGGAGCTGGCGTTTGTCCACAGTTTTCCGGGTCATGTGGCCAGCATGACTAAACCGCTTCTGGTGAAATGGGACACTGAGCACAGAGAAACATAGTTTACCTTCCCGCCGCACCGGTACCTATTTATCTACTTGCACTGGTATGCTTTCGAACTGCTAGGTTGGCAGGAGCTGGGACAGAGCAATGGGAACTCATCCCATTGTGGGGATTCGAACTGCTGACCTTCTGATGGCAAGTTCAAGAGGCTTGGTGTTTTAAACCACAGTGCCACCCATGTCCTTCCAAGGATCATGTAGCCCTTGCAAGGCAGGAATATGCAAGTGTCTCATAGGGGGATAAAACCCACACCCTTAGCATCATCGGCCGCATGATCTTATCAACTGAGCTATCCTTCTTCTACTGCTTAGCAGTAGAATAAAAAAAATAAATCTGACACATAGTGTACAGTGGAAGAACAATGCTTGGCTGATGATTGGGAAGATACCAGTCTGGAGGCATCCCAAATCACTTGGCCTTCTCCTACTCTTACAGAATTTAGTTAGCAGTTGTTGGGCTCTGCTTTCCTCCTCAAAACAAGTCCTTCCTTTCCATCATTGTAGTGTTCTGGACTTTGGTAGCATCATAACAGCAGCGAGCGACTCCTGAAACTCTTCAGACTGTGAGTTGGTGGATGCCATGAGTAAGGCAGAAGAAATGGAGGACTTTTTGTTTTGATTTTGTCTTGTGTGCTCACATTGATGAAACAAAATTTAACCCTGTCTTTGGGCTTCGTATTCTAATGTTGAGTTTGATGAAGCTTTCATGACTGAAATGGTAGCTCTGACCTTTTCTGATTAAGCATTCTGAAAATATAGCTGCTTCACAGGACGGGAATTGCTTTCACCTCGAGAGCTGCTCTGGCAGGTTTAGGGGAGAAGGTGTTAAATAAAGGGTAGGAATGGCCATGGAAGTCTTTTTGATTGAATTTTATTGAAGATTTCTGCTACATCCTATGTTATAGATACTGGGAGGATCTGTAGTTCAGTGGTGGCATGTCTGCTTAGCCCTGGGGAAGTTCTTCACTTTCACTGTGACTTTGTCAAGAGCTTTGCTTCAGTGATACCTCATTGCAAAGAAAGTGAAAGAGAGAGAAGAAACGGTTCTCATTCTCTGCTTCATTCTGCATGGCTAGGGAAGCTGACTTTCCTCAAAAGGTCATGGATTAGGGAGACTGAAGTCTGGCAACATCTGAAAGTCCATGAGCTCGTCATCCTTGCATTTCAAAGATGAAATTGGGAGCATTCTAGGCGGTGTCACTTCAGATAGCAAATGAGAGAGGGAGCTCATGGTGTGTGTTAATGCAACCCCTACTTATAAGAAAACTCCCAGCATGTAGTGGTCTAGCATGTCAGGGATAAATGTATAGTATAATCATTTCCTTGATGGCCTAGTTTGTGACTTTTAGCTTGAGGAAGCATTCAGAAATGCAATGGCCCACCTGTACAGTGGTACCGTCCATAATTTTGCTCCTTCGTTTGGCATGGATTGCCAATTCTGGAATGGCCCACATATCTATAGGGAAGGATGATTGCTGACAAAACACTTTCAAGGCTGAGGAGGAGAGATATTCTGTCTGGTTTTAAAAAACAACAACACCCTAAATTCCTTATGTTTATAACAGAGAACACCTGTAGAAAAATAATTAATGGACGCAAAGAAGAGGGCTATTAAGACAGCCACCATAAAAGTATCTGGAGCAAAATAGGTGAATGAATCACCTTTTCCCAGGGACCAGTGGAACTTTTCTCCCATTTAAAAAAAGAGAAAACAAATAGAACATATATTCTACTCTTGCAGCACATGATAATAATACATTAATAAAGCAGCAGTTCTTAGCCAGGATTAGTTTTGAACGTCCTAGTCTGCAAAGTTTTGCTGCAGGCTGCTTTGGGTAATTTTTTAAAACAGAGAATTAATTGATATACTTTACTAATTATAAATGCCGAGAGCTGTAGCCCTTTCCCAACTTACCTGGTAGAAACCCACTCTGAGCTCAGTGGGACTTACTTCAGAGTTGACATCTATAAGATATTTTTTTTGTCAGGCATTGGTTCATAGGAGCATATTTTGCACAGGTAAGATGGTAGATAATAGATCCTCTTTAGCCCTTTGAATAGGGCATTCATTCTAGAGATAATCAATGTGTGGAACATGGGGAGTGGGAATGGGCAGTGCTATTTTTCTAGAAATAGCTCACCATGAACTTCTCCCTTGTTCTCTTAGAATGGCAATGGCGCCCACCTGAGAGGTGATGGAGCTGAGCTCCGGCTGGAAAAAGAAAGCTCTGGGAATGGGTCATCCCTCACTCTCACCTCTGCATGCTGTTTATCTTCCAAATTAAGATAATCTGCACTGGTTTTTGTTGGGCGCTCCTAGAGCAGAATGCAATGAAAGCTGGTTTCCGTTTGCAGATTTTAGCCAGAAATGACTCTATCTGACCAGGTATGAAATCTCTTGAGAAAACAAAGATTTGAGGGTCCTTCTTTCCCCCCACCCCACAAGCACTTCCCACAAAAATCTGCTGCAAATAAGACTGACTGTCTTGTCTCATCCTTACTTATCTTTCAGTGTGTTTGTGTATAATTTCTCTTCCTCTTGTGTTTCTTTCCGACTGTCTCCCAAAGTCCAAAGTTCTATGCCCTGCCATTTCCCAGATGCCTACCCAGACACAGGACATTTGACGCAGAAAGTATCATCAGAATGCATGCTGTAGAAGGCAAAAAGAGAGAAAGTTCAATCTTCACACACAGATACACACCAACACCTGATACTGTCTTTTGGCAGTATCTATATGTAACATACCACTCCCTTGTAAGAACAGTTCCATACCCAACAACTGTCCTGGAAAAACCGGAACATCCTGTTTTTTCTTGCAACAGCACAAGTGGCCTTTTTGGGTGCTATGTTCTCATGTGATTTCGGGACGCAATCTCTCCCCTACTCCCAAGTGCTCAATGTTGCATTTTTTAAAATTGCTGAAACCCACCCTGGAATCTTATGGCAAAGGGCAGGTAAGAAATCACAATTATAATAATAGAGTCGTACCTTGGTTCTTAAACAGAATGCCAAGGCGTGGCTTCCGATTGGCTGCAGGAGAATCCTGCAGGAGTTGTGCAAACCGTGCTGGACGTTTGGCTGCTGAAAATCGTTTGAAAACTGGAACACTCACTTCTGGCTTTCGATTGTTCGGGACCCGAAACATACAAGTTCCAAGGCATTCGGCGACCAAGGTACGACTGTAGTTCTACAGCATTTTATAAGTGGCATAATTCACAGTTCAATTTCCCCCAAAGTTTGAATTCATATTGGGGTGATTCTTACTCAAAATAGCTCACTAAGTGGGGAAAAATTATTTTTAGAAACAATTAAACTGATGACACCTTGACATCATAGGTCTTACATTTGCATAGATGTTTAAACTATTCACTTTTTCTCTCTTTTTAACCCACAGCAAACCTCCCTGGGGAGGCTGTGTATTAGCAGGCGGACAGGAAGTGGTTGCTCAACACTTTCCCCTCCAGTTGTTTTCCAGTTCACAATCTCCCTTCCTTGCCAACCAGTTTTTTCACCCACAAGGGGAAAGATATGGGGAACGTATGAGACTCTCATACCTTCCCCATCTGTCAGGTGGAAAAGCAGGTTGAGGAAGAGTGATCTTGAGATGGAAAAGGATTGGAGGGGAAAGAATCATGCATACAATCTTGCAGTGCCTGTCTTTTGCTCTAGATAACACCCTGTAGAGGAAAGAATCCCAGAGAGCTCCATGTAAGAGATGGGGAGCCTGTGGCCCGCCAGATGTTGTCAGACTACGAATCCCATCATCCCTGCCCATTGGCCATGCTGGCTGGGACTGATGGGAGTTGTAGACCAGCAATTTATGGAGGGACACAGGTTCCCCTATATAATGTGTAGGTTGAGCTTGAGAAAAATATAGTTCTTCTTACCTTGACATTATTGCTACTACTTCTCCCTGAAGATGCTTTGAGGCTTCTTCTCCCTCTTAGATCTGGGGCAATGGGGGAACATCTGGGCAGGGAGAAGATCAGAATGCAAATGCTATGGAAAATGTTTCATAGCAATATCAACAAATTGTCTGTGATTTTTAAAAAGCATCTGAAGGCAGCCCTTTTCTGGGAGGTTTTTAGTGTGTGGTGTTGTACAGTGGTACCACGGGTTACATACGCTTCAGGTTACAGACTCCGCTAACCCAGTAATAGTACCTCGGGTTAAGAACTTTGCTTCAGGATGAAAACAGAAATCGTGCAGTGGTGGCGGTGCGGCGGCAGTAGGAGGCCCCATTAGCTAAAGTGGTGCTTCAGGTTAAGAACAGTTTCAGGTAAAGAACGGACCTCCGGAATGAATTAAGTATGTAACCAGAGGTACCACTGTATTGTGTTTTTTCTATTTTTTGTTGGAAGCTGCCAAGAGTAGCTGGGACACCCCACTCAGAAGGGCACCACTTCCTCCTCCTCCTCCTCCTCCTCCTCCTCCTCCTCCTCCTCCTCTCCTCCTCCTCCTCCTCTCCTCCTCCTCCTCCTCTTCCTCGAGTCCTCCTGTCCTCCTCTAGGATGGGTTGTACAACCATGATGATTTTTTCAGTTTGCAAGAAGTGCTAGTCCATCATTTTCTCTTTGGACCCTATCCTGTAATGGAGGGGGGGCAAGACTATGTCTCTTTGGAAGCTGCTAGACCACAGCTCCCATCATCAGAGACCATGCTGGCTAGGACTGAAGGAGTCTAATCATTTCTGGAGAGTCTCAGGTTCCCCTTTCCTGCCATAGCAGGTTATTCAGTAGTACCAGTCTAGTCTCAAAAACCTGCTTTCCCTTCATTCTTTAAGTTGTGTGTCCATATGATGGTTCAGAACAGATGTGGGTACATCACAAAACATGGCTATAGACCAGGGGTAGGGAACCTATGGGCCTCCAGATGTTTTTGCCTGATCACTGGCCATGCTGGCTAGGGCTGCTGGGATTTAGTGGTGGTGGGGTGGAAGTCACTGAAGTCCTGTTGGAATTTCTCAAGCGTCTCTTTGCCTAGAAAGCACAGAACTGGGCCATTTTCTGCTCTTTGTGCTTTCTAGACACAGCACTAAACAGTTCTGCCTATGCCCCACTATTCCCCACCCCGAAACCCCACTCTTTAGCGCTAAATTGGAACCAACGGCAATCTGGGGCAAACCCCATTGCTTTCTGTTCCGATTCAGCACCAAACGGCGGGTTATCCCAGGGGAAAGCAGTGGAGCAAGTGGAAATGTGGATGAGCCGATGAGCCTATGGAGATGTCACCAGTGACTCACAATTTAATTTCAGATTATAATACCTACCAAATGAAGTGGTTATACACATTCAAGGAGAGAGAGGACAGACTTGGCACTTGAAGGCTATCTTCCAGCAGCAGACCCACCTCCAGCAGAATGTGGTGTTTGTCTCTTAATGTCACGCATCTTCTGCTGTGAGGGTTCTGCCTGGATGGCCGGTGACCCAACCATAGCACCAGACAGGAAGTGGGGGAAAGGGTGGTAGGAGAAATAAAGATAAGGAAACAAGAGAGCTAAGGTGTCAGCCATCACAACAACAAATGGGGCCTTAGGGTAAGCTGGGAGAATTCTGTTTTTCTTGTCAAACTTATGCCCTGCCTGCCCCCTGCCCCCCAATGCTACTCCTTTGGGTCAGAAAAGGAATGACTCTGAGCCCTCTCGCTTAAAGTCGCTGCTCATATTCGAAAGCTGATTTGAGAGCTTGAAAAACAAACAAGTCTGATGGGAAACCATGTTTTGGTTGGTTTCCAAAGGGAAATAGTGTGGGTTAAACCAGATTTGCAAGAAAAACCTGGCTAGGCCTCAGTAACAAACAAATGCTTTGGAGAGCATCCTAACTTAGGGCAAGGACTGTTTTTCACTGTCTACAAGATGAAAAAGTAAGGGAAAAAGAACAGCACCAGGTAAAGGTCTTCCAGAAGGGTTCCAGCTGGTGGGTTGACTTCTCAATCTAAGTCAAAAAAGATGGTTCTAACCAGGCCTGAAGGAAGATGTGTATATCATATTCTGTGTCTATATAGGTTATTGCGTTTCTTCCCTGTGCGGTATCCTCCTTTGAAGAGATGATGGGGCTATTAGGGAGTGTTCAGAACATGTTAGGACTTTGTGCTCTGCAATGAAAGTGCCTAAGGAAGGACAAGTACATTTTGGATAATACACATCATTAAGATCTGTATCTTTCTAAGATCCCTTGTAAGGTCCTCATTGCCGCAGTATCTGAGCACCATGAAAATTATTTCTCTGCTCATTCTCACAACGCCCCTTTGTAGGGTAAGGAAATTATGTCAGATTCTCCCCCCCCCCAGCACCTCTGTAGGTGAGGTGATGGGCAAACCCCACCACCACACAATTAAAGGCCACACCCAAAGCCACAGAAAGAGAGTGGAAGGAAGCTTGAATTGGGTCCCTGCCCTACATTGTTTGCAGTCTTACCCCAACTGAACTTTTGCAGCCTAATTCAGAGTCATGTCTTCTGCTGACTTCCCACCACCACCTTCACCCAAAGAGGTAGATCATATTTTCAATTGGAGGAGGGAAATGAGGGGTCAGAAAGCAGAGAGTCTTCTATGTACATCATCTGGAGGTATCAGGGATTGGGCCTGGGATTTTCTGCATGCAAAACAGATGCTATAGCTCTTCTTTTGGGTCTAGATCTGGGTCCTAGTTTTCTCAACGAGAACCTAACCCCATGTGGACCACCTAGTTTCATATCAGCTACAGAAGGCCCTCCTTTAGAAACCAGGTTGGTCTCCACACGAAGCTGGGCCTTTTCAGTTGTTGTTGTTGTGGGCTTGTGAAGCACACTTCCACAGGCTAGGTGTTTGGCAGCATCCCTTCTGTCATTTCCCAAGAGGATTAAGATGGTGTACTTTTGGATTCTAATTCTTATGTTTGGGCTTTTCTGCTGCTGCGCTTTCTCCTCTTTTATGTCATGTTCCGTTGACCTTTTTAAATCCTTGCTTTATGCAGTGGCATAACATGGATTGCCAGCACCCAGGGCCGCACAAAGGAGGGAACCGGACAGGGTATGCATGCACATTCAACTGCCTAATGGTATTTGTGTCACCCAGAAGATCACAGTCACGGAGATAAGAAGAGAAGAGTCACTCCTCGGTCTGGAGAGCTCACTTCCTGGTTCTCATGGAGCAAATCATGTTCGATGGAGCCCAGAAACGGAAGCATGCAGCTGTATTAAGGCAGCAGTGGGTGCTGAAATTCTTTGTGCCCAAGGCAACTGCCCCTGTGCCATCCACACTACCCTCCTCCCCCCGCACTATGCCATTAGCTTTATGCTTATTTTATTGTAAGCCACTTTAGATTCATTGGTGAAAAGCAGTATATACATTTGGAAATTAAGTTTGTTAATTATCCGAGGCACCACTTCTCCAGTACTGGCAACTTAGGTGCTTACATGATATCCTTTGTGATGTTTGTGTCGCCAAGATTGGTTTAGGAGCCACCATTGGCTAATCCCTATCAATGTCATCCAATGTCCCCACTGTGGAAGGATGTGTGGATCCAGAATTGGCCTCCACAGTTACTTATGGACTCATTGTTAAAACTGTGTTTATGGAAGACAATCTTACTCGGCTATGAGTGATCGCTAAAGAAGAAGAAGAAGAATCCCCATCTTAAAATCCAAAGCTGTAAAGAGGCTCCTGAGGACGGATAGTTTGCCGTTCTCAAGTAAGCCGGCTACAATACATACACACAAATTATACAAATTGACTCAAGTCTGGGACAATAACTGTAGTTTTCCAAGCGAAGGGATGTGGGATGGTATTACTTACTCAATAATTGTACCAGAGTTGGGAGGAAAAAAACAGACAGTGATTAAGAACTTCCTGGCTGAATGGGAGATGCAGGTCGCATACATGACACATCTGAAGACTTTGTGGCCACATGGCTGTGGCAGAAAAGACGGCTCCGAGTTCAAGCAGATGGAGACGTGGATGGATGCCATCAAATCCAATGACCCCACAAACACAAAGGTTTGTTTTTCAGTGACTGATCTTTCTAGACCACGTCTGCTCTTAATCATCTCTTGGTATGCCCAAAGGACTGTTTCAGTATCTTCAGTCAAACGGCCTGAGTGATTACTCTCAGGAATTTCCTGCTTCCCATTAAGGAATATCCTGGTTGATCATTTCCAAGTAATAGCTCAGTCCTCTTAGCTAAAGACAAGCAGGCTTCTTTATAAGACTGGCTTATAGTCATACGTTGAAATTGTTTGGACTTAGCTAAAATAATAATAATAATAATAATAATAATAATAATAATAATAAGTGCTGTCACGTGGAAGATGGATCAAGCTTGTTTTCTCCTGCCATAGAGGACATCATCATCATCATCATCATCATTAATTTATTTATACCCTTCCCATCTGGCTGGGTTTCCCCAGCCACTCTGGGCTGCTCCCAACAGAATATTAAAAACATGATAAAACATCAAACATTAAAAACTTCCCTAAACAGGGCTGCCTTCAAATGTCTTCTAAAAGTCAGATAGTTGTTTATTTCCTTGACATCTGATGGGAGGGTGTTCCACAGGGCGGGCGCTACTACCAAGAAGGCCCTCTGCCTGGTTCCCTGTAGCCTCACTTCTCGCAGTGAGGGAACCACCAGAAGGCCCTCGAAACTGGACCTCAGTGTCTGGGCTGAATGATGGGGGTGGAGATGCTTCTTCAGGTACACTGGGCTGAGGCCATTTAGGGTTTTAAAGGTCAGCACCAACACTTTGAATTGTGCTCGGAAGCGTACTGGGAGCCAATGAATATCTTTCAGGACTGGTGTTATATGGTCTCGGGGGCCACTCCCAGTCACGAGTCTAGCTGCCACATTCTGGATTAGTTTTAGTTTCCAGGTCACCTTCAAAGGTAGCTCCATGTAGAGCGCATTGCAGTAGTCCAAGCGGGAGATAACTAGAGCATGCACCACTCTGGCGAGACAGTCCGCCGGCAGGTAGGGTCTCAGCAGGCATACCAGATGGAGCTGGTAGACAGCTGCCCGGGACACAGAATTGATCTGCACCTCCATGGACAGCTGTGAGTCAAAAATGACTCCCAGGTTGTGCATTTGGTTCTTCAGGGGCACAGCTGTTTTTATTGATGTGCTACCTGCCTTGCTTTTCTGTGTCTTTAATTTTTATTGTAGTTGTATTGCTGAGCACAATTTGGTGGAAAGGCAGAATACAAATTTAACAAACACACAAATAAAGAGAGGTCTACATGAAATCTAGCATAGATTCAGAATTAGTGGATTGCAAAGGCTCATATAATCATGATCGCTGTGATGAGTTTAAATTAAAATATGCTTAGCAAGGTCAAGATGAGAATAAGTCGTTTCCTAGGGGCTAAGATGGCAGCAAAATACTGAGCATTCTGGAACAAACTCGAACAAACTTTGGTACTGTGGGTTGAGTGTAAAAAGCACTTGGGTTCCTTGATCCATTGGACTTCCTTAAACTTCAGTTTGCAGTTTTCATAGTGTTTGTTTTGAGAGAGCAGTAAAGCCCCCCCCCCCCAGGGTGAACAACTACAATCACTGCCTTTGTGTGCCTCCCCCAATGAAAATGAAAATTGTGCATTGCTTGAGGGTTCATCTCTGTCCATTGTGTGCTGTCCATTAATTCACTCTGCAGTAGCCTGATCAGCACTGGTGTGTGATGGAGGTTGTGTTAATAAACTAACCATATTTGTTTAAGTTTTATTCATTTTAAAATCTATACCCTGTTTTGGCCCCTCTGAAAATGAATGGATCTAAAGGAGACCAGAAACAAATAAAAATAATTTGCAGTCAGTCAAGAAAGCTATTCTCTTGGGACATTGTAAACTGGTATAACTACTTCTTCTTTGGCGCTCACTCGTAGCCAAGTAAGATTGTCTTCCATATACACGATTTTAACAGTAAGTGACTGTGGAAGCCAATTCTGGATCCACATATGTCCTTCCACAGTGGGGACATAGGTTTCCAGGCAGGAGTTGATCACGGTGAGGGTTTGCCAAGCGTGCCTTCCTCTTAGCATGTTTCACCCTTTCGTCTGAGTTCGAGTGTCTTCAAAGCCCATGACACCATTGGTAAAGGTTGTTCTCCAATTGGAGCACTTGCAGGCCAGTGTTTCCCAGTTGTCAGTGTTACAAGTGCAATGGTGTCCCATACTAAGATAGGCTGTGCCCATCTTCCCAGGATGTTGAATGTGTGGAACACATTTTAATACACCATGGTTTGTAGAAACAGGCTAAAAGGTAAAGGGACCCCTGACCATTAGGTCTAGTCGTGGCCGACTCTGGGGTTGCGGCACTCATCTTGCATTACTGGCTGAGGGAGCTGCCGTACAGCTTCCGGGTCATGTGGCCAGCATGACTAAGCTGCTTCTGGCGAACCAGAGCAGCGCACAGAAGCGCCATTTACCTTCCCGCTGGAGCGCTACCTATTTATCTACTTGCACTTTGACGTGCTTTCAAAGAGCTAGGTTGGCAGGAGCAGGGACCGAGCAATGGGAGCTCACCCCGTCGTGGGGATTCGAACCGCCGTTCTTCTGATCGGCAAGTCCTAGGCTCTGTGGTTTAACCCACAGCTCCACCCGCTTCCCCTATAAACAGGCTAGTCAGCATCTAATCAGTCCAATACTATCAGAACAACCTGGAATTGCTGACTCATTTCATGTCGAGGTTCTCCTTGAGGATAAGTTTGATACTATTACACTGGCTGTAGCAAAATTCCTCTCAGAGGCAGTAAAAATCAGAAATCAGTATACAGTGGTACCTCGGGTTAAATACTTAATTCGTTCTGGAGGTCCGTTCTTAACCTGAAACTGTTCTTAACCTGAAGCACCACTTTAGCTAATGGGGCCTCCTGCTACTGTTGCGCCGCCAGAGCACAATTTCTGTTCTCATCCTGAAGCAAAGTTCTTAACCTGAGGTAATATTTCTGAGTTAGCGGAGTCTGCAATCTGAAGTGTATGTAACCTGAAGCGTATGTAACCTGAGCTACCACTGTATACAGGCTAAAGCTCCTCTGCTGGCTAGCAAGGCCGATTTTATACTGTTGATATATACAGGCTGAGTCTTTTAAAAGAGGCCCTGTGGAACATGTGTACTCTGTATCCACGGGGCCTCTTTTTAGGACTCACCCTGTACTATTGTTGTACTGTGTATTTTGGGACTATGGACCACAAGAAAGCTGTATGTGTGTATAAGGCAACTGATGCTAATGCTGCTCTATGGTCATACTTGGCCACGAATTTGAGCCAAATAACAAGAGCTAAGTTCCTGCGCACCATAATACAGCAAGGTGATGTCTGTAAGAAATGTATCAGAGCAGCATCTATATCAAGGGTTCCAAAACCATTGTCTGCAGGCCACCTAAGGTCCACAAACTTCATTCAGGTGGTCCATGGCATGTTTGTGGATTTGGGGATCCTTCATATTAAATGTTCATATGGATTTTAAATTGTTTTTTATTGGTTACATTGTGCTGCAGTTTCAATTCTATAGAATTACAAGAAAATGCAATATATAAGAAAGAAAAGAAGCAATCAAAAGACAATTAAGAATCATACGTTTTCCAGCACAGTACATTGCAATTGCTGCAACAGGCAGGAAAAATCTATCGAGGCCCTTGGCAATTTTCAAGTGTTCTGTGGAGAATGAAGTTTGGAGCCACTGACCTCTATGGAAGTGACTTGTGTGAATTCACAATTATTATTATTTGTAAAATGTGCCAATAGGACTCCTCTTTTGGATGCCAGATGAGGCATCAACTAGCCACTAAAAAGAGCAACATCATGGAAAGGCAGGGAAATGCAGGACATGGGAAGAAAGTCCATGTTGAAAAAAGCCACAGAAAATTATCCTCAAAGAAAAAGGACCCCTGGGCAGATAAGTCCAGTCAAAGGTGACTATGGGGTGTGGTGCCGATCTCATTTTTCAGGCCAAGGGAGCTGGTGTTTGTCCACAGACAGCTTTCTGGGTCATGTGGCCGGCATGACTAAACCACTTCTGGCACACAGAAGACCATGACGAGTGCCAGAGAGCATGGAAACGCCTTTTACCTTCCCGCCACAACGGTACCTATTTATCTACTTGCACTGGCATGCTTTCAAACTGCTAGGTTGGCAGGAGCAGGGACAGAGCAACGGAAGCTCACTCCGTCGCGGGGATTCGAACCACTGACCTTCTGATCGGCAAGCTCAAGAGGCTCAGTGGTTTAGACCACAGCGCCACCCGTGTCCCTCCTCAAAGAAAATGGTAAACAGGGCAACAGGAGTGAGGTGGGGTATGTGATTAGGAATGATGGGATTGTGGCACACTGCTCTGCATCTGATCGTATGCTGTCAAATTTAGAGAACGCTAAGATATTTTGCTACCATAAATGGGATGGACAAGAACTAAGTTGCCTGCATTTTTCTAACCAAATGAATGAATCATCTTCCTGCATGTAGTCCATAGAACATTCCATTATCATTGCCTTTTTCTATTGCAGGGATACCCTTGAAAAGCTATAATTAGCACCAGGAAATTTGCAGCACATTCTCCCCAACTATTTGAATGACCCACAAGAGCAGCATGTTGTCATTTTCTAATATATACGTGCATATATGTCGTTTTGATGCAATCTTGGTGCTGAATTTCCTGGAATCTATGAAATTGGGATTCATCTCTGGTTGCGTCCAAACTCAAAAACAGTTAAGGGTTCTTTCCTATAACTGAAATAACAAGTTTGCTTTTCTGAAAGATGTCACCTTCTGCCGGATCCTACGAGTGAACCAACTACAGTGGTGCCTTGGTTTTAGAACAGCTTAGTTTATGAACAATTTGGAAATAGAATGCTGCAAACCAAGAAGTAGGTATTTTGGTTTGTGAACTTTGCATTGGAAGCAGAACATGTTCCGCTTCCTATTGAGTGTGTTCCATTTGTAAATTGAGTTCCCCGCTGCTAACCAGAGGCTTCCAGTTGAGTCTGTCAGCTGTTGAATCCCCAGCACCCATGCAACACAGAAGGGATATTTGGAGCTTTTGTTTTTGCTAATTTTTGTGTTTTTATTTGTGTGGCTTTTCTGTTGTTTTCTTTTACTGAGACTTGCTCCTCATTTTATGGGACTGACTTGTGACTGTGGCTTGTGACTTTATTTTTGTGACTGTGTAGAACCCAGTTCAGTTACTGATTGATTGATTGATTGATTGTGTGACTGCAGAAATGGATAAAAGTCCCCCATCCAAACAATGACTATCATCAGTGCACGTAAGAAATTTGTATTTTTTAAAATCTTTATCATCTACAATACTGTCTTGTTTATTTTATAGTACAGTACATTGATTATTGCTTTCATTTTATGGATCAATGTTCTCATTAGATAGTAAAATTTATGTTAAATTGCTGTTTTAGTGGTTCTTTTTTAAAGTCTGGAACGGATTAATCAATTTTGCATTACTTTCTATGGGGAAGCATGCCTTGGTTTTAGAACGCTTTGGTTTTGGTACAGACTTCTGGAATGGATTACATTTGGGAACCAAGGTACCACTGTACATCATTTGAAGGACCAGAAATATCAGCTAGAAGAAATGAGTGAAAATGAAAACACTGTATCTGAGAAAGAAACACATTTGGACAACAACAAGAGGACCAAAAATAAGCGTGGCATCAATGTAGCAAATCTGGATTGAAGCTTAAGTTGCATTTAATAACATGGTTGTGCTTGTGAAACTCCTGACCCCGCTTTAACCCATGGCATACCCTCCAACATTTATCTGATGAAAATAGAGACATCCTATTCCATAATAATAATATTAATTTGTTATTTTTACCCCACCCATCTGATTGGGTTGCCCCAGCCTCTCTGGGCAGCTTCCAACACATATAAAAACATAATAAAACATTTTAAAAAAACCTTCCCTATACAGAGCTGTCTTCAGATGTTGTATAGTTACTTATCTCCTTGGCTCGAGGGTCGCATAACTTCATAACCAACATTCCTCTGATGAAAATAGGGACATCCTAAGGAAAAGATGGACATTCTAGGATCAAATCAGAAACTAGGACAGCTTCTGTAAATCCAGGACGGTCCCTGGAAAACAGGGACACTCAGAGGGTCTGGCATGGTGTTACACAACCTGAAAATTTGCACACTCATGCATAACCCTGATTTCAATTTCGGGTGTGGGGAGAATGACCAGCATAGAATTCTACAGCTAGCCTCCTGATGAATACATTCAACCATTACTATGAGAACAGCAAGGCCTGTTTAGGCCCAGTTTAGGATGTTGTTGTTTGCTAGCCTTTGCTAGCCTTTCACTATCTGTGACTGACATACCTTGAGAGATCACCTCACCTAGTATGCTGTTGGTGGCTAGGCAGTCCATGCTCTGCACACCCTCATCAGGTGAGGTATGCAACATCAACTACAGATTGGGCGTGTGTGTGTGTGTGTGTGTGTTTTACCACAGTTGCCCCGAGGGTTGGAATAACCTCAGCAAGGTCAGAAACTGCTCTTCACTTCTGGCATTTCAGAGAAGCTGTAAAAGCTATTTATTCCAGACAGCTTTGGGCTGCTGAAGCAATTTGTAAGCTGTCCAGAGTAGATTTTGACGGCTGCTGAGTTCTGATGAGCTTCCCCATCCCCCACAAGCCCCATGTGTTTTATCACTGTGGGTTTTTTTTAAGTGACAAAGAGTCTTGTGGCACCTCAAAGTCTAACAAATGCATAAGCTTTTGTGGACTGCAGTCCACTTCATCAGATGTGGATTGTAGTTCACGAAAGCTTATGCCCAGTGCTATTTTTCTAGAAAAAGAGGTGCCAGAACTTACCATGAACACCTCCCTTGTTCTCTTAGAATGATGATGGCTGGGGGCAAAACCTGCCTATGCCACAATTAATGTGTTGGCCCCACATTGTTTCTTAATGACCCTAGCTTGCCCAGGTCGTTTTGCATAGGCTAGCTCAGGAATTCCTCTGCAGCTTATATTTCTTCCTTCACATCCCCCAAAACAAAAATCCTACCATTTATTAATTTATAGTGTTTAGGAGCCCCCCCCCCCCAAAAAAAAACCCTATAACACTTCTGTCATGTCCTAGAGAAGATAATTGAAGCAGATAATTCCTAGAGGGAAAATCCAAGCCTCACTTGGGAAGCAGGAAGTAATCCTGTGAACTGGCGACACTGTAAGAAAATGGCTGTGGATAATTTGCTTTCAATAAGCATCTTTCAATTCAGAGTAGAACTGGGCAATTTTTTTCAGCCTGAAAGGTTACATGCCAGTGGTGGGCAGGGCCAGAGACAAAAGTGAGTGAAGCAATGAATGCAATTTTTACCTTTGTGTAGTTTCTAAACACACTCAACCACCCTCCCCCATCCTTTGCTCTCTATCCAGGCAAGTAAGATGCAATATCAAAGTGCAAGGAGATATTCCAGACAGGCAAAATCACTCAAGGCTGGTGCGAAGCAAGACAGTAGTGGCCGGAGAGAGTCCTTGTTGTTGTTGTTGTTGTTTAGTCATTTAGACATGTCTGACTCTTCGTGACCCCATGGACCAGAGCACGCCAGGCACTCCTGTCTTCCACTGCCTCCCGCAGTTTGGTCAAACTCATGCTGGTAGCTTCTATAACACTGTCCAACCATCTTGTTCTCTGTCATCCTCTTCTCCTTGTGCCCTCCATCTTTCCCAACATCAGGGTCTTTTCCAGGGAGTCTTCTCTTCTCATGAGGTGGCCAAAGTATTGGAGCCTCAGCTTCAGGATCTGTCCTTCCAGTGAGCACTCAGGGCTGATTTCCTTAAGAGTCCTAAGAGAGAGTCCTAAGAACTAAAGAGGCTTGATGGGCACCATTCGGCCCAAAGACCTGAGCTTCTCCACCCCTGATTTAGAAGTTGTGCGAAAAGACAATGTTAAAGCTTTCAGGGTAGGGTATAAAGGCCAGGAGAGACAAGGTTGTTTTCTTAGGTTGTCATCCGAAGCTTGAAAAATAAACAGTGAAGACATGTGCTAAGCTGCTTTTTTGGCAATATATTTCGGAGGATATAAGCCTCAGGGTGAAGCAGGGGCTTAGCAGTGAAAGGATCTATAAACATGGGAGTGCACACACAGGAGTCGAGGGAAGACAATGGTGTGTAAACAGAGAAGTGTGGTGGGACTGACTGGCGTAAACAGGGGAGCTCAGCTTTCAGGAAAAGGAGGGGTTCTGAACAAGCTGTTCAGCACACAACCGAATGAGAAAGTGAGTACAGAGTTTCCATCGGGCTGCCAGTCTTGAAATTAAGGCAGGAGTTTTGGGTGGCTGGCAGAGTCTAGCCACCAAAACCAGCCGCCTGTCCCATTCTGGTTCCAATGTCTTTAAGCAGTGGATTCTGGGTGGGATTCAGTCATGTTACGGCAAAGTCAGGTTGTGCAGTGATGGCTGATTGGGAAGCCTCGTGCAACGAATCCACTTCCTCTGAAGATCAGACTTTTTGCAAGGAAAGTGAGGGGAAAATGCTCTGGAAAACATAGAATAATGGCTGATGCAACATGGTCTCATCTCCCTACAAACAAATCGGAATGAATGTTCAATAGACAGATGATCTGGATGCAGCCTCTCAGAAGTGCCCCTATTTTCCAGGGACAGCCCTAGATTTACAGTTTCTGATTTGATCCCAGACTGTACCATTTTTCCTTGGGACATTTTCATCAGAAAGGCTTTGGATTTCTGCCACCTCCCAAGCCAAGGAGATAAATAACTGTACAACTTCTAGAAGACATCTGAAGGCAGCTCTGCATAGGGAAGTTTTTTTAAAAAAATGTTTAATGTTTTATTATGTCTTTATATATGTTGGAAACTGCCCAGAGTGGCTGGGGCAACCCAGTGAAATGGGTAGGATTAATAATAATAATAATAATAATAATAATGGAATAGGACGTTCCAATTTTCATTGGAGAAATGTTGGAGGGTATCCCCTCTGATGCCACCACTCTAATTTCATTTATTTATTTGATTTATATACCACTCTTTTTCATAAGATCTCAATGCAGTTTACTTCTCCATTGACCTTGCATTGTCTCCCTCGACTCCTGTGTGTGTGCACTCCCATGTTTACATATCCTTTCCCTCCTAAACCCCTGTTTCACCTTGAGGCTAGCCTGGCTACCGAAAAGAGCTACCACCTGGTTGGAAGTTTAGGAGGTTAGCATTTTGATAGCCCGTCAAGTAGATTTTTGGTGAATTTACATTTGCTTATTTTTGCCTCTGCACTTTTCCACATCTTTCCCTGTGAAAACCCGCTCTTAACTGCTGAATCAGTGTAAATAAGTATTCCGCAGAAACTCAAATTGCATTTGCTCCTTTAAAGAAGGTAAATGTGGGTCAGTTTGACTAAGCCCTTGTTGTATTTCTTCTTCTTTGCACAGGTCATTGGTATGTTGTCATATATATAAATAAGCCTTGATGTTTTGTCATATATATAAATAAGCCTTGATGTTTTGTTCTTAATTGCTCTTGGTAAAGGTAAAGGTAAAGGGTCCAGTTGCGGACGACTCTGGGGTTTTGGCTCCCATCTCGCTTTATTGGCCGAGGGAGCCGGCGTACAGCTTCTGGGTCATGTGGCCAGCATGACTAAGCTGCTTCTGGCAAACCAGAGCAGTGCACGGAAATGCCATTTACCTTCCTGCCGGAGTGGTATCTATTTATCTACTTGCACTTTGACATGCTTTTGAACTGCTAGGTTGGCAGGAGCAGGGACCGAGCAACGGGAGCTCACCCCATCGCGGGGATTCGAACCGCCGAACTTCTGATCAGCAAGCCCTAGGCTCTGTGGTTTAGACCACAGTGCCACCTTGCTCTTGGTAAAGGTAGTCTATTGAACATTCAATGGAGACAGCACTGATTTCTTAGTGATACTATATATTGAAAAGTATAGTAACATTCACCTCCCACCCCTAGGTAAATTGGTTCTACTAAAGTTACAACAGAGGAACACCAGAATGTTTGAAATGTGTGTGGTCATCAGTTCTACAGGAATATTAGTTGTACAGTATTCAGCATATTATCAAACAGATTGTTTTGTCAGTGCAAGGGTTTTTCTTGGCACAATGGGATGATTTCTCCCACTCCTCCTTTGCACATTCCCTAAATTTGAACTATCTCCTTTAAAAAAAATGAACTTTATGAACTCTGGGTGCCTTCAGTGGTAAGAGGAAAATACATTTTGCATGATCTGCAGCACTGTTGTAATTGTTTATTTATTTTTTACTTTATATATTCCTGGCAATGAAACCCTATTTGGGAGTTGAGCTCCCCACCCTCTCTCTCTCTCACACAGACACCTGGAACACTTTATGAGTGACATAAAACCGTAGCAGTAGGATCGGCACTTGTAAACAAACCATGAGGTTACAGCAGAGCAAACAATGGCAAGAATGAATTGCTCAGAACTATAAAAAGAAGGTTCAGTAGATTCCCCTGATGCCATGGACTGGTTGGAAGCAGAGGAATGGTGGAAGGAACCAGCTGGGGAACCACCACAGGAAGAAGGCTCAAAGCTTGGAGAGTGGTGATAGGACATTGATGAATGGTCAGAGGAAGAACATGGGGAAGAAAAGTTGTCAGAAGCTGAAGGGGTATGAGGGCTTAGTGAGCTGGGAGTGTCTGTGGAAGAGAGAGAAGTCCAGAAAGACAGACAGAAGCTGAAGCAGGAGGGTGGGAGAAGGTCAAGAGGCGGAGGATGAGTCAGGCTGGTAAAGAGTCAAGGGAGTCTCCTCCTCCTGCTGTGACAAGCTCCCCTTCACCCTGGCTTCCTGAACCAGAAGAGGCATGAAAAGAGAGGAGCAAAGATAGGCATGTGGGCACAGTCTCTGATTGCTTTGTGAAAAGCTGGGGTGGGGGGAGGTGAGGACCTTTCGTTTCGGCAACTGATTTCATGGAGTAAAGCCTACAGGGAGTGAGCTGCTGCGCTCATTAGGCCTGACACTCAGCCAAATCTGTGAAGATCATGTTTTTGCTAAGAGGCAATGCCAACTCTAAACTGTGTGTTTTTAGTGACCACCTTACTAGGTGACACCTTAATTCCATGACGTACAGCTGCTATCAAATTCCACACACCCCGGTGTTGTGTGCCCACTTTAAAATTTGATATCAAAGCAATTAAAACATGTTTTGGCAAAATGAGGCTGAGTGAGTTAGAGGTAAATCAGGGCGCTTCTTTTGATGTTCTGTTAAACATCTCAGAAGACCATGATGCTACTGAGAAATGTTGTGGTGCATTAGGGAGTCAACATAGCTTGCATGTATAATAGAGTTGCAATATCCCCCAAAGTGAAAATCCATTTTGGGCTTCTTTTCAATCACTTTTTATGTATTTTTTTTTAATCGCCCTACTTGCCTTACGTCCGGGTTTCCCTGGATATTTTGCCAATTCAGCAAAAATCCACCCAGACGCCATATTGAAGCCTGAATCCCGAACATATCCAGGAATGACCAGACGTATGACAACCCTATAATACACTGTAAGGCAGCCATCACTCCACAACTTCAGCAAAGTTGGCAAAAGCACTTAACCTGATGGGTGTGTGTGTGTGTGTGTGTGTGTTTGTTTGTTTGTTTGTTTGTTTGTGTGTGTGTGTGTTGGAATAGAAACTCACAATGAATACACAAAAGTCAGTTTCCCAACACCAAAAAGTCGATCTTCTTTTCCTGTTATTATTATCAATATTAAAGCACAGTTACTGCTTACACCAGGGGTAGCCAACAAAATGTGTTCCAGATGTTGTTGGACCAGCTCCCATCATCCCTTACCACTGATCCTGTCGGCTGGGGCTGAAGGGAGTTGGGAATCCAACACCATCTGGCAGGCTCACCATTGGCTACTGGTATGCTAACTGTTCACTTGACTTGTGGTTTGTTTGAATTAAGCAGTATTGTATATGGTCCCAGAATATGATGTAATGCTTCGCTCATACCCTCCAACATTTCTCCGATGAAAAAACATACTACTACTACTACTAATAAGAATACCCCCGCCCATCTGACTGGGTTGCCACTCTGGGTGGCTTCCAACATATATAAAAATATAACAAAACATTAAACATTTTTTTAAAACTTCCCTATCCAGGGCTGCCTTCAGATGTCTTCTAAATGCTGTATAGTTACTTATCTCCTTGGTTTGGGAGTTAGATAATTCCATACACTCCAACGTTTCTCCAATGAAAACAGGGGCATCTTAAGGAAAAGTGGACATTTTGGTATCAAATCAGAAACTGGGATGGCTTCTGTAAATCTGGGATTGTCCCTGAAAAATAAGGACACTCGGAGGTCTGTTCTTTTAGCAACTGTGGCTGTAGCTGGATCAGCGTATTGACCAAGAATGCAAGATACACCAATGTGTATTGCTGGGGGGTGGGGTGGGGTGGAGAGATTCTACAAGGAAGAGATTTGGCAATTTCTGGAGGCAGCAAAAAAAATTCAATATGTCCAAGTGATGAGTTGTTTGTGCAATCAGGAAGGTGAAACGCTATCTGAGATGCAGATAACTAGACCAGTCCAATCATCCGTATGCTAAGAGGCTTCCCAAACAGGGCCCAAAGGAAACATTGCAACATGTTAAATTGGCCGGAGTCTGCAAAAAGCTAAAGGACTGACTGGTCATGGGGATTTTTTTTTGAGCTTGCTTCCCGCAAGGATCAGAAAAAGAAGAAGAGAAATTGAACCATGTGATGTTTAATGACTCTCTGGGATAGGTTTATTTAGCTTTGCAAACCATTTCCAAACAGTTTGGCATCAAATATTTGTTTGTTAATAGCACATTGCTCAAAATAGAGTGGAGGATTTGGGGAAGTAGGTACTGGCTGGGTTTAGAATAGAATGTTTTATTTATTATATTTCATCATCTTATCATCCATCCATCCATCCATCCATCCATCCATCCATCCATCTGTCTGCTCTTCTATATTAAAACATACATTTGTAACCCATTTTTCAGTCAAAAAAGGCCTTGGAGGTCACTTATAATATAGATAATACTGTATTTTTCGCTCCATAAGATGCACCAGACCACAAGACGCACCTAGTTTTTGGAGGATGAAAACAAGAAAAAAAATATTCTGAATCTCAGAAGCCAGAACAGCAAGAGGAATCACTGTGCAGTGAAAGCAGCAATCCCTCTTGCTGTTCTGGCTTCTGGGATAGCTGCGCAGCCTGCATTTGCTCCATAAGACGCACACACATTTCCCCTTACTTTTTAGGAGGGAAAATGTGAGTCTTATAGAGCAAAAAATACGGTATATACTACAATATAACCAGGGCTTTTCTTTCAGTGGGAACTCTCTTGAACTCAGTTCCGGCACCTCTGAGGTGGCTGCCATTGCCATTATAAGAGAACAAGCAAGATGTTCGTGGTGAGTTGCAACACCTCTTTTTCTAGAAAAAAAAATAGCACTGAATATAACAGTGAAATGAATGAATCAATAAAAAGCCAAATTCCCAACCAATACAGAGGAGAGAGTTCCAGAAGCAGTTACAAATGGGTATAACACAGAATGTTCCAGCCTGATCTATCAAAGCAGTTCAGAGATTCTTTCTTGGCTTCACTGCCTTCTTGTTTGGATCCATTGCAGGCAAAAGTGTCCAGCTCATGTGGTTTACATTACTGAAGCAAAATTGTACGCATTGCACCATCAGCTTGGAGAGCTTTGAGCATCTGGGGCTATGTGGGAACTGAATCTAGGATGCCCTTCAAACATATATTTCATACAATCCTTAAAAATGTTCATACCTACCCACACTCAATCCAACACATACTTCCTTTTCCCACCACCATCCCTCACCCCTCACCTCACCCTTGTGTTAGACTTCCAATCTACTCAATTGCAATTTGTATGTTTGTTTGCATTTTCGTAATATGTATGTATTAATGTTGAATTATTTTAATAATAATGAAAAAGAATCTAGGATGCCCTTCTGCCCCACTCTCAATGGAATCTGCTCTGTCAGAATTAACAGGAGCAAGCACCAGTTCAAGGAACGAGTGATGCACACAGCCTTCTGCTTCTCCCCCCAAGTCAGTGAACAAGGTCACAGCGAGGTAATAATATTGCCCAGATTGTGTAGGTACAGTTGGGGGAATATGTAGGTTCTGCCCCTTTGCATTTTTTATGGTTGACTTCAAAGAAGGGGAAAGAGAGACAGAACTCACAAATGTAGCTACTCGAATCTTTCACAGGGACGATCATAGCGATCAGGCTTTTGGTGGGTCACTGAGACAGAGCCATTTCGTGTAATCTAATTCACTGTCATCATTGCCCATAAAGCAAGAAACCGAAACTACATCCTCTACTTTGGAGACTGCGATGAGGATGTGTGTGCCAAGTGTGACGTCTCCTTGCTATTCTAGGTTGTTCTGTAGGGCTGGAATGGAGTCAGATTTATTGTACACAAGGACTTAGAATAAAGATCCGCTCTGAGTCTTCCCCCCTCCCCTCTTAAAATAAAACAATTCCATGTGACTCTTTTATAGCCTTTAAGCTCCTTGGAGCTTGTTCTGTTCAAAGTTGCCGTCTTAGAGCTGTTAAAATGATTGTGTAATGGAGTGAGATCACAGAATAGTTTCGCTCATGTGGCCTACACTATCTTCCCTCACTTGATGGTTAATCACTGGTTTTTATATTGTTATTAAAGGTTAAAGAACCAAATCATGTAGGATTACAGGCTATCTTGACAATGTGGATTGATCCCTTTATGGAAAAGGTTTGGGTAGGTAAATTGTGTGTGTGTGTGTGTGTGTGTGTGTGTGAATATAATCTTTCTCTCTACAAAGACAGTCTGTTCGGCTGTTCAAAGAAGAACGTCATCATCATTGTTAATAAAACAATAGATAATTAAACACTAAAAGCTTGTTGAAATAAAAAGGTCCTTAATAGACTCTTAACAACAGGTAGATGGAGCCCAGCAGATCTTCATCTCCGTGATTTTGTTCCCACCACTGAAAGGTCCCTGTCTCTTGTATAAACCTGCTGTCCTATCGCAGTAGCCGTTGCTGTGGAGTGGCACTAGCCTGACCCTATCGTCAACGTTGTGGCTTCTTAGGAGAGAGAAGGGAAGGGCTGAGGCAGCTGTGAGGTCAGTACCGTGCAAGCATACCAGTGAGAGCGTTGCTTGAATTCCACAGGTGTGGTTGCGCTGAACTGCTTTGCTGCCTCTCTTCACCTGGTAAACCACATGGGTGAGTGATGGGGGGGACAGGTAACCACTGCCACCCCACACTGCCAACTGCTGCTGGTCACGTAACAATGAGCTGGTGAGCACAGCTGTGTTACAGACATCCATGGGATGCGGGTGGCGCTGTGGTCTAAATCACTGAGCCTCTTAGGCTTGCCGATCAGAAGATCAACAGTTCGAATCCCTCCGACAGGGTGAGCTCCCATTGCTCTGTCCCAGCTCCTGCCAACCTAGCAGTTTGAAAGCACACCAGTTCAAGTAGCTAAATAGGTACCACTGAAGAGGAAAGGTAAACGGTGTTTCCGTGAGCTCTGGCCTCCATCACGGTGCTTTGTTGTGCCAGAAGCGGTTTAGTCATGCTGGCTACATGACCTGGAAAGCTGTCTGTGGACAAATGCCGGCTCCCTTGGCCTGAAAGTGAGATGAGCGCCACAACCCCATAGTTGCCTTTTACTGGACTTAACCGCCCGGGGGTCCTTTACCTTTTACCTTACAGATGTTTTGCTTAAGTCTATTTTACAAGGGTTTTTTGGCACCAAGTGCCAAAGATGCTTTTATTGTCCTGATCTCTCAAAGACATTTTTTAAAATTATTATTATTATTATGACTGTTTCTCTGCTTGTATCACTGCTCTTTTTATTGTTTGCTTTGTGGCTTTAATATTTGATTGTTTAAATTTTATTTTTCTTAAAAAAAGAAGATTGTTACTACCTTGGAAACTTTTACTGAATGGCAGCACAGTCCCTGTGGCTGAGCAGGTATATCAGCTGCCTTCTGGAAGATGGGATTCACTTGCTTATTCCTAACCTAATTTCAATGCATGGGATAAAACATAGATATTCAGCAGCCGGATGATTGATGGGCAGCTGATGGGCAGCCACAAAATATCTGTGCTGTTGGCTGCATGCATGATTCAATCTGCTACCTCCTGTCAGAAGGCCACAGAGATGGTCAACAGCATGCTGTAATAAACTAAGGATGAGACTGTATGCCAAGAACCCCCAGGCTATAATCCATTTTAAAAATAATGACCCTTTCGGTCAGGTATTGATCTCCTGGTCTCCTATATAATGCTGCTAAATCTAACACAAAGTGATGAACTAAACTACTCAGAGCCACAAGGCTATGCTCACTTAAGGTAGGCCGTATTGAGGAAAGTTGGATTTTCAATAAGCATATATAGGATTGGACAGCAGGGTTTGCAAAATAATTTGGAAGTGAGCAGGGCAAGCCTTAAAGAGGTAAACAGAGAAGTAAATCCTGAATTTGCTCTCAAGTTAAGTGCATAGGATTGTGCATTGAAAGTGCTCATTTATGTTATTTCCTCTTTCAAGGAAATCTGTTCTCCTTCTGCTGGTTCCTGATCATCACCTGTGGAGTCTTGACAACTCGCAACTGAATGGATGAGCTGCCTTCATTGAACAGTGCTGGATTTTGAGTCAGTGTTGGGCTTTTCTGAGTTCCTGCCACTTGAATAATCAGAGTTATTCATCCCTCATCCTCACCATGGTAAGAGAGGAGTCGGTCTCTGGTGAGCGATATGAGCCATAGCCATGAGCTACAGGCGGAGGTGAACCTTCCCTCTCCATCCCAGAGCCAGAGACAGGATGTGGGTAGACTTTTGCCCTGCACCTAAAGTTTACTGGGAGCACCCAAGCTGAAGTCAGGAGGCAGATATGTGTTGGCTTGAGGGTGCCTTGGATGCATAGATAGCAAAATCCACTCTCCTTCCTGCTCTGAGCTATTGGGGTAAGGAGCTTGTTTTCTCCCCTCATTCCCAGCTCCAAGCTTGGAGTTAGAAAGAGGACCAGGAGGTTCCCCAACTTTGTGCTGGATTTTAGAGACATGGTATGAGGTCAGGAGCAACACGGTAGCTGGGGTACTGAGTATGACAAATTCTTGGCTTGCAATAAGGGCAGACAAATTTGGATGACTCTTCTCTGGTGTTTAAGGGGTGCTTCACATAGTCAGAATAAGATATAGGAACCTATATGGGAACGACTTAAATGTTTCTCTCCAAATGTATGTTTGTCAGGCAATCGTTTTCAAATATTGGCAAGATGGCATGTGATATATACATGTGCAGCAAGCAGAAGATTCACCTTGTTGCTGTTGTGCTTGGAAGCAGCCCGATATGTTTCAGATCTGGTCTGTGTAACTTTGATTCAATTTGCTATTTGGGTTTTGAATCCGAACTGCTCAATTCAAAACTCACATCCGTTAACTATAATCTGGAATCTAAAAATGGCTACCATTTCCCACCCTTTTTACATAAGTAAATAAAATTTGCAGGCAATGGAGACCCTCCAGAGTGGACTAAGGCTGTCAAATTTCAGGCAGGCCCTTTAAATTGTAATGTAATGACATCTGGGGGGCACTACAGTGGCTTCCCCAGATACCCCCAACTGCATAAAGTTGTACTGAATCTAGTACAGTTGAATCCCAAAACATTTCAAATGCTCCATTTCTCAATAAATCAGGACATTCCTATGAATAAAAGTTGTTGTTTTTTAATTGCTGTAAGTTCTGATAACCTCATTTATATTTAGTAGGGATATGGTTGGGGAGAGGAGAGGAGAGGAAGGTGGCAAGGCTTGCTTTGATTTTTTTTTAGGATGATCTCTAGTCTCTTGGCTGAACTTGTCATTTTAATGACTGTCTCTCATTTGGTCAGCAGCAAGCAGTGGCTGCAGGGTGGTTGTGCTGCCCAGGTTTCATTATTGAAACTTACAAGACTAAAGCCAAATGACATTTTCTTTCCATTTTCCCTGCCTCAGAACCCAGAGGGTCACATTCTGGGACAATGCAGAAGGTTGGTGTCTAATACAAATTAAATTCCCTTCCTCTAAGCATAAGACTGTAAGTCTCAGGAGGAAACCTTAACATACATGCCAGATAAGAAGAAGAAGGCTCAGTTCAATTATAAGTATTGTACCTCTTTTGGGATGATCTGTGACATATGGTTCTTTTGCACATTTTTAACATGCCATTGTTCCCTTTGGGTTTTTGTTTTGTTATTAATAGTGTATTTGAAACCTTCACACTTTGTTTTGCCATTCAGTTTCCCTCTGCACTTTTCGCTCTCTCCCTTTCTGCCCTCTGACGTTCCTGAGCAAACTGTAACGGACTTACAGGAAAAAATAAAGGGAAATCTGTACATCAAATTAATATAAAGAGCTGACCATCCTCATCCTATCCCCCAGGGCTTTTTCCCCCACAGGGAACTCACAGGAACTCAGTTCCGGCACTTTTCACATGGTTCCGGAACCTCTCAGGTGGGTGCTATTGTCATTCTAAGAGAAAGAGGGAGGTGTTCATGGTGAGCTCCGGAACCTTTTTTTCTAGAAAAACAGCACTTGCCATGCTTGTTATATCCCTATGTAAAATCACAGGAGATTTTATCACCTGGAAAACATTGACATTTACTGCTATTGCGAGGCTAATGGGGGTTGTCTGAATATCTTGTTTATCTACCAGTTAAATCCTGAGAATTGCCAAGTGTTCTTGACTAAGATCCAGATTCCTCAATTCTTCCAACTTTTCATGATGTACTTGATAAATGTCAGCATTTAGTAAGGTGGCATGGGAAATGTGCGGGTAGGTATATTGACGTTTACGGATAGCAGCAGCTTGGTCATATTGAACCACACACCAGTCTTATTGCAAACACAGAAGGGCAAAATAGAGTAAGCCGATCACAAATTTTGTGATGGTATTTACAGATAGATTTACACAATTTACTGGTAAAGGTCAACATATACTAGGATGTTTGCAGTTAAACCACTTATTGTTGTTTTACCTCCCTACCCCCACCCCCAAATTGTGCTGCTCTTTCCAAGAAGAAAACAGAACTCACTGAAGATTTTGTCCTAATTTCTTCAGATCTCTGCCTCAATATCTGACACTAGGATGTGCCTGTGACTCCAGATGTAAACATGAACTGTATATGAATATTTTTTGTAAACACTTTTGACTAGGGTTGCCATATTCTCAAAAATGAAAATCCAGACAAAGTTGTTGAGAATATATACAGTGGTACCTCTGGTTATGAACTTAATTCATTCCGGAGGTCCGTTCTTAACCTGAAACCGTTCTTAACCTGAGGTACCACTTTAGCTAATGGGGCCTCCCGCTGCCATTGTGCCGCCACCGCATACTTTCTGTTCTCATCCTGAGGTAAAGTTCTTAACCCGAGGTACTACTTCCGGGTTAGTGGAGCCTGTAACCCAAAGTGTTTGTAACCCGAGGTACCCCCCCTCTCTGTATCTATTTATATCTGTATCTGTATCTGTATCTGTATCTGTATCTGTATCTGTATCTGTATCTGTATCTGTATCTGTATCTGTATCTGTATCTGTATCGGTATCTATCTTTCACAGGATATATTTTGTGACACCAACTTTTCCAGAGGACATCCTGATGTTGTACATGCAACATCCTCTGAATATTGAGGGGGCTCAGCTACAGAGCAACGGCCCTGGTAATACAAAATTTTAGAATCCAAAGTGGGTACAGGCTTCTCCTCACCGAGCTAATAGTCTCCCTGGCTCCTGGTCAACACCAAATTGTTTAGTCAACAGCAATTTCCTGAGAATTTTAACAACAACAAAGCAGGGGAAGTCTATTTGCCTTCTAGGGTGGGCCCTGAGTCGCTTTCGTGAACCAGCAAATGGCAGGCCAGATCGCCTGTCTGCCACCAAATTGGCCAACGGTGGCAGGATCTCTTGGGCATTCTGCTGCACATGGGACCAAGTGCCTGATGGTAGCACTTGGCCCCGCACCCAGGGCCAGGATATAATGTGGGCAAAATGATTTACCCTTAGCAGAAACCAATTACTTGAGTTCTAATGCCTACATGCTACAATGCTGGAGCTGGAGAAGCATCAGCTGATGAGCTCTCACTACTTCCATGCAATTCGGGAGGCTAGTCAGACTGTTGCTAGGCAACAACTTCAACATGTCTGCTGTTTATCTTTCCTTCCTTCTTCCTAAGTGAGAAGGGAGGGGTGTGAGAGAGAGAGAGGTGAGGGGGCATTTCTCTCTCTGTTTTCTTTTTTTTGCCAAAACGCCTTTCGGTAGAGAGAGGGGGTTGAGGGACTCAGTGTGCCAACTTCAAAGTGGTCTGCCAGTAGAATGAGTTGCCAGCCAGTTGCTTTCTTAGGACTCCTTAAATCATGTGGGGATGAATTTCGAAGCGACGTGAGGGAATTGCTTGCTTGACTCAGAGCTGGTCATTTGCAGACTTTGCTAAAACAAAAGCATCTTTCCCAGGCCATGAGTTATCAGGAGGTCAGACAGAGGCACCCATAAACACAGCAAGGTCAAGAAAAAGAAAACCAAGCTGAGGAGATAGCTGCTGAGCCGCCACACCAATAATATTTACTCCTCCTTAAAAATCTGGGGGATGAGATAATACAACCGTGCCTCAACTATTTCTGACATCTCTCTCTTTTTTTTGCCACCACTGTTTGAATCTGAACAAATTCAAAAGTAACAACGCCTGCTTATTTCACAGAATAAGGTCAGAAAATAAGCACAAATGGCTTTTTGACCCTCTCTTTTCAAAATTGCCTTTCAGCAGTCTTATTTCTGTGGGAGATCAAAAGTAAGAACATGGCAGCCAATTACGAACAGTGTGTAAACGTAAAATGTCAGCCCTACACATGGTGGATTCACGAGGACAACCTACAATCAAATACTTATAAGGGTTATTAGTGAGTTTTAAAGCAACTGTTATTGTGAGAGAAACAGTTCCCTACATTTTTTCATTTCCTCCCTCCAATCTCAGTTATATTGTTGTTCTGCTGCTACTAACAAAGAGACTTTGATTAAATATAATATATAATATTATAACTGAGATGACTGCCACTGGCTTTGGGTTATGATGTGAAAAATTGTGTTGGGAGAAGAGGAAGAGTAGCAAGTGGCATAAGCTTCTTGTTTCTACACAAGCTTCCCATTCAGAAGGCAATATTTGAAGTTCTATTCCAAATGAGATGGAAGCACATGGGAACAGGAAGCAGGAAATACCTGTGCCCCCTATGCAGTGGTACCATGGGTTAAGAACTTAATTCATTCCGGAGGTCCGTTCTTAACCTGAAACTGTTCTTAACCCGAGGTACCACTTTAGCTAATGGGCCTCCTGCTGCTGCTGCACAATTTCTGTTCTCATCCTGAAGCAAAGTTCTTAACCTGAGGTACTATTTCTGGGTTAGTGGAGTCTGTAACCTGAAGCATCTGTAACCTGAAGCATTTGTAACCCAAGGTACCGCATGCACCTGAGTGCCAAAGCCACATTTAGCCCTGTTAGGGATATGCATGTTCCGCATCCAGGAAACCCTCCCCCCCCCAAAAAAAAATACCTTGTCCTAATGGTCAAGGGGGTGACTCAGAGGTTTGCTGAAAGAGAGTCAACAACTCTTGGCAATCAGAGAGGCTCTTGACTCACCTCTCTTTCATCTGTGGAGAAGCAATTGTGTAAGCACTAGCCAGTTTATCTTTGGATGCTAGAGTTCACCATTTCATAGAAAAACATGACGATCCATTTCAATGATTCAAAGGCACATTCATATGGCCCATCTGGGACTAACTGTCACTAGCAGACCCAGCATCAGCAATATGGGAGACTGGGACATTTGTGAAGGTCCACATGGCTCGGCAGGCTCACTGGAATGGGCACCTTCCCTGTCCCATCCCCTGGGCTTGCCACCACAGCCCTCTGCCGCCCCCCTCAACTGCTTGCCTGGCTCATTGCGGTACTGATGAGGCCCTAAGCTACTGAAGGTTATGGGGCCTTTTATATGTCCAGCTGTCCTTTGTCAACAACAAAGTGTCACTGTGTTTTTGGGTTGAATATATGCTATATGGTAATTTATGGACCTAATAGGTATCTAAAGCCATTTGCACATAAGAAAATAAGTATTTTATCAAAGTAATTGTTGAACTGAAATACAATTAAGAAGAAGTATATTAATAGTGAAATAATTATTAAGCTTTAATTGTATGTAGGTTTCATTTTATTTGTTTTTTATCTTATATTTTGGAAATGTACATCCAGGGTTTTTACCCATTTTAATTTTTTTGCCCCCCCCCCCCAAGAGAGTTGGGGCCCTAAGTTATAGCTTGTTTCACTTATACGTAAATGGACTGTCCTGAGGAGGGCTGCACTGAGGAGGAATGGTGGGAGCCTCCCCCTCCCCCTGCTCCTGATCAGGATCTTGAATTTTCTCAGGAGCAGGAGGACAGTATAGATTTGGAACAGTGGTTGGCAGAGGGGCATGGTTCAGAAGACAGAAGCTGGGAAATACTGGATGGGAAACAGCTAGGAGAAGACGCACTGGGAGAGAGAGAGGGAGGGAGGGAGGGAGGGAGGGAGGGAGGGAGGGAGTTAACAGATTCACTGTATCTGGAAAACATTCATCTGCTGAGCCCAAGGTCAAGAAGAGCGGATAAGGTAGCAGCACAGAAAGCACAGTGGTTACGATTTCAGGTTACAAGATGCAGTAGTGATGTGGGTGACTAGGGAGGAAGTGGGTGGAACCCTTAACTGGGAGCACCTTCATTCCTTGGAAATGGGTTATTTGCTCTCTCTCTGTGATCATTAAGTTTTCCAACCTGTAAGAAGACTCCTTTTCCTTTGTTCTGCTTATCTACTGCCAAAAGCAGGGAGGAAGCCAATTCCTTGAAGCCTGACAGTTACCCCACTGTTGTATAAATCTGTGAGGTGGAGACTGATGGCTACCCACTCCTCATGAATAAGAGTAAGTGCAAGGGTACAGGCCCAACTTGTCCCAAAAGTTCCCCTGTGCCTAACAAATCCAACCTCCTCCTCTAGGATTTTCTTAACATCATCTTCATCTCGCCCATGCATTGAGACTACAAAGTTGGCCTGTGCAGCTGGCTCTGTGCATGCTAGCCTGGAGGCCCTAGGTTTCAGCATCCTAGCCAACTGGGTGCCAAAGAAGGCTTCCTTCTGCAGCATCACTGAAGAAGCCCTATCTAACAGTGGGACATGAAGAAGAGGCCCCTTCACTGATCTTAAAGCACAGACAAGCTGATGTCGGGAGGTGTGCTCCTTATAGCAGTAATAGTGGTAGCAACAATGTTTGTGAAACATGACAGGACTCCTGCAAAAACAGGTGCAAAGTTTCTTATCTCCAATCCTGATTAATGCAATGGTTGCATTTTATTTCATAAAACAAAAGACTTGCTTGATACCAGCATATGGATCCAGCTGAAGCTCCCAAGCCAAATCTGTGAGCTACATTTGCAGTGCCACCTGCAGTTAAGAGAGGAAGAGGGACAGGAAAACCAGATAATGCCAAAGAGAACAAAGGGGCCAAAAAGCTAGGCAGTGACTCCCTTGCTCCTCCTACATAGAAAAGCAAGGGAAAAAAGAGTAGCATGTGCCTGTACTGGCTGTCACAGCAGTAGCCACTACAGGTGTTGGAGGCTTCCAAACCATTACCCACCATATTAAGGATTATAATGTGTGCACTGCATCTCAGATGGTTTTCACAGCCAACAGTTCAAATATTTTTGAATTTAATTCAAATGCAATACTCACACTTGCTAGAAGGTACAACTGATTTTAAAACGACCCTTGTTAAAAGCAGCGACATATAACCTAAACAGGTTGGCAACAGTTCAAAGGCCCTTCCTCTTAAAATACCTTACCTATCGGAATGCTATGCTCATGGTTTATAGAAAAGTGTTTAATTCTTATTCAGTGACCCTCTAGGTGATTTTCAGGCGACGTGGATTTAAATTTGCCAGCACATTTTGTCTCCAACGGGACTGTGGGTTCCTGTGCCGGTCAGCTTGTGGGAATTTGCACTTGAAAGTGCAAGCTTAGATATCAGAGGCAGAAAGGTCATTCAGAAAGTACAGAAACTTTATAAGGGTTGGTGTCTCCCCTCCCTCCCTCCCTTTTCTAAGTCCTTCATCTGTTCCTGCTTACGGCATGCAGTGTGATATAAAGATTTCAGAGAGCCTCCTAAATTGATCAATGTTCCTGTTCTTCCTCAGAGATAATGAATTAGCAGCACTGACATGACTAACCATGGTGTGGTCTGTATTATGAGCAAAGCAGCAGCAGCAGTCCACATCTGATGGTGACTCAGAAAGTGGGGGTGAGGAAAGATCTGAGCAAGCTTTATTCACTTACGAGCCACAACATGAAACTTGCTAGCTTGTTCATGCTCACTCTGGCTAGGGCACAGTACTGACTTTTTTTTGTTTTCCTTTTTTATGAATGGAGGAGAATGTTTCATGCTTCAGTAACCGGGAGGAAGGAGGTGCAGTGGCCACAAAGCTAAAACATTTCCTCTCCCCAATTCTAGCATGTTATGAAACCCATCCAAGACAAAGTACTCAGTAAAAATTGAGATTTAAAGAATTCCAGGAATGCTGCCAGTACGTTCCTCCTCCTCCCCCTCCTTCTTCTTCTTCTTCTCTCTCTCTCTCTCTCTCTCTCTCTCTCTCTAAAAAAAGGTCATTCCTCTCTCCCCCCATACCCCCTTAAAAAACCCTAAGCTTTGCAGTAAAGTGATGCAGCCTTAATTACCACTTCCTTGCAAAGATTAGTGTGAGCATTGGCTATACAGTGGTACCTCGGGTTAAGTATTTAATTCATTCCGGAGGTCCGTTCTTAACCTGAAACTGTTCTTAACCTGAAGCAACACTTTAGCTAATGGGGCCTCCTGCTGCTGCCGTGCCGCTGGAGCACGATTTCTGTTCTCATCCTGAAGCAAAGTTCTTAACCCGAGGTACTATTTCTGGGTTAGTGGTGTCTGTAACCTGAAGTGTATGTAACCTGAAGCGTATGTAACCCGAGGTACCACTGTAGTTTTTTCCACTCACTGGTATATGTTTTCATAATGATAACCAGTAGACTAATTCCTGGTCACTTGTCATGTTGCATTTTTATTATGCAGACATTAATGGTTTTATGTACACGTGTTTGAAATGTAATGCGAGAGAGAAACAAGGATGTGTTTCATGGAAGTGTGTTATATGTGTGTTCCCATGCCAAGGAACATAAGCTGGCCACCTCACCTCACAGTGTGGCAGCAAACACATGTTTGCCACCACGAAATGTGAGAAACTCTTACTGTAAGCTAGGGTTGCCATACAACCTCTTTTTCCATGACACATCCTCTTTTTCAGGGGTAAAATTTTTGTCTGGGCAAATTTTTTGAATTTGCCAAAATGTCCTAGGGTTTTTCTTTAGTACCAAATGTTGTCATGTCCCTCCCAGGCACCCTCCCATGTCACTTCAGTGTGCGGCCCACCTATGGCATGCCCTGGCACACACGGACCCTGCAACCCCTTGCTGCAGGCGCCGGCAAATGTGTCCTCTTTTTGCTCTTCAAAATATGGCAACCCTATGAAGCCATCCTTCATCAACCTGGTGGCCACCGTGGCAACTGGAGCTGATGGGTAATGTAGTCCAAACATTCTGGGGGTGCCTAGTTGGCATACAGTAAAGAGAAAGGTAAAGGGACCCCTGACCATTAGGTCCAGTCGTGACCGACTCTGGGGTTGCGGCGCTCATCTCACTTTATTGGCCGAGGGAGCCAGCGTTTGTCTGCAGACAGCTTCCGGGTCATGTGGCCAGCATGACTAAGCCGCTTCTGGTGAACCAGAGCAGCGCACGGAAATGCCGTTTACCTTCCTGCCGGAGCGGTACCTAGTTATCTACTTGCACTTTCGAACTGCTAGGTTGGCAGGATCTGGGACCAAACAACAGGAGCTCACCCCGTCACGGGGATTTGAACCGCCGACCTTCTGATTGGCAAGTCCTAGGCTCTGTGGTGTAACTCACAGCGCCACCTGTATCCCTGGCATACAGTAGGCTGCTTTAAAATGTCAAGGGGGAAATGCCCCTTTTAATTGAACCTGGGAATGAGTCTAATGCCCCTTTTAATTACGTACCTGGGAATGAGTCTAATGAAACTCTATGGCACATAGGTGAGTTTTGGTGAGCTGCAGCTGAAAAAAAAGCGCTGTTGAATCAAAAATTTAAAAAGGAGTGGAAATGTTTTGATGAATATATGGCAAAATATTGCTAAAAAAAAAAAGATACACTAAGATGCCCAGATTAAAATGTGAAGTACTGGATGGAAGAAAAATTAGTAAGGAAAGATAATAGGAACATACAGATGATTTGAGAAGACTGTAGAATGCAAAGATTATTGTAAATCGTATAATGTGGAGGAAATTGAGTGGGGCGGAGGGAAGTGGGAGGAAGGAGAAAAGAATAATATGATGGACTGAGGAAATATAAATGTAAATGTATGGGGGGATGGGGAGGAAATGGTGTTGGCTTTGGTACATTTGTTTTGTAATGTAATATGTGAAAATCAATCAATCAATAAAGGGGGAAAAAGAAAAAAGTGCTGTAGAAATCATTTATTTATTTATTTATTTTCTATACCGCTTTATATTTTTAAGAAAAATCTCAAAGCGATTTACAGCATATTAAATCAATAAAGCATCAATAAAACAATCTGCAGAAAGTCAAATATAGAGTATACAGTCAAAGCCACATAATTAACCGAAAACTAAAGTATTGTCTTAAAGATTTCAAAATAAAACATTACAAAGCAGGTCAACTAGAGAATACGTATTTAACATAAAGTTAACAACAAAAAATCTTAAAACATTTCAAAAGAAAACATTGCTATGTGAAATCAAATACAAAATGCACATTTAAAACAGCATAATTAACAAGATTCTGGGAACTAGTTTTTTAAGGATGCTGTGAATCATAGCTCTGTGAGGGGGGAACTACAGTTCCCAGAATTCTTTGGGACAATGTCATGAGCTTTCAATGTGCCTTAAAGTTATGGTGTGGAGGTGACTGACTAAATCCTTTTAGTGCAATCTTTTGTATTTTTACTTGAAAAATAATAATTTTATTATTTATACTCCACCCATCCTAGGGTAGGATTTACTCCCTGGCTGGTGCTTTTAGGACTACAGCCTCAACCTGACAAGGTGTATTGACAAAAGAATTATTTCAAGGATGCATAACTTGTGGATCGCCAGATATTATTAGACTCCAACTTCCACCAGCCCCAGCCAGCATGGCCAATGGCCAAGGAGGATGGGAGTTGCAGCCCAGCGATCTCTGAAAGGCCGCCGTCCCCCTGAATGAAATGAAAGTACTTTGTGAAGCTGGAACATGGCAGGCATGGATTCCAGATGTAAATCACAAGGTGCCAAGTAAGCTGAGCGAGCCATGGGAGGAGGCAGAAGGATAAAGGAAATGGTAATAAAAACATAGTTTAGCATAAACTAGATGTTCCCTGCTGCTGAAAAGTCAAGTACGTATCTGGTTTGGTTAACAGTAAAGTATAAACACTAGGGAGAGATGAGATAAAGACCAGGATTACAGCAATGCCTACATACTGCAAACACACACACACACACACACACACACACACACACACAGGCCTTTCCCTTGCTGACAGAACAGCTGTCACTTTCCTTGCAACATGTCCCAACCTTTAGCTCCGCTCCAATGCACCATTCTACGTCAAGCCCGTATGTAGAATAACCCTGAAGGGTGTGAAGAAACAAAAGCCTGTAAACGCTCTCCTTTGAAACGGCCAAGAGAAGGGAACATAAGCCGTGAATTGCATCTTGCCTGCTGATGATTTACGGTTATTTTCCATTATTTCCATGAACGTCCAGTAATGTTTATCTTTCTCTTTTGACAAACATGGCACTCTTTCTTCCGCGGCAAAGCAAACTGCTGTTCTCCAGGAGGCCAGATAGGAGTGTGACTTCTTCTGTGACGTGCGTCTCTGTGTGTGTGGGACTTCTAGCAATGATGTCACAACTGCTTTCCTGGATCTGACCAAATGCCCATCTAGTCTAGTGCTGGTCCAGTTCCAACAGTATGATATTTCAAGTACTAAAAATCCGGACACAAGAAGTGTTTTGGAGGGGAAGTTGTTGAGCCAGGAAAATCCAGACGTGTGGCAAATAGTTGCCCCAAAGTGTTAAGTTGTGGGTGAACATATCAGAGGACACAGCGATTCTTCAAACAGCTCTTGTTTATTCACAGGCCAGAAGAGAACAGAACTGAAGGGTTCAGTCAGCCTGCTTATATGGAGCTCCAGTACAATGTAACTGTAACAATTTTCTAAAACTATCCAATCACTGAACGTCACTTTCGATCCCTTATTTGCATAACTATCTACAGTATCCCCCTGCTGGCCCAGGGTGAGAACTTCAGTACATAACACAAAGCAGCTAAGAGACAGGTCCCTCGCAACTTGCGCCTGGGAATCTGAGCTGTACGTACAGGCCAAATGAGCACTGGTGTCTCATAACTGGCCTTATGGGTCCCTTCTAAATCTGTGGATTCAGTTCTGCTTTGGGACAAGTCACCTCTCTAAATTATGCTTCGACAGTGGATCTTACAGTACTTCTGCTTTAGCATTTTATCCGATTGATCACACTTTTGTTTTTCACATTAACCCAGTGTTTCCCAAACTTGGGTCTCCAGCTGTTTCTTGGACTATGATCCCCATCATCCCTGACCACAGGTGTTGCTAGTAAGAGATGATGGGAGTTGTAGTCCAAAAACAACTGGAGACAACATGGCGGCGGAGAATCTGGGCTGATGTTGCTCCTGGTGTCAACCAGCATGGCCTAAGGATGTTTGCACTTTAAGAGGCAGGAGCTACTGATCAAGTTAAAATGACGCATTTCTTACCATGTGAGTAGGGCAGGGATGGGGAACTTGTGGTTCTCCAGATGTTGTTGGCTATCAGCTGTCAGCTCAGTTGATTTTTAGCTCTCTCTCTCTCTCTCTCTGTGTGTGTGTGTGTGTGTGTGTGAGAGAGAGAGAGAGAGAGAGAGAGAGAGAGAGAGAGAGAGAGAGAAAGAAAGAAAGAGAGAGAGATAGAGATGGTAGTGAAGTAGTGTGTTTTTCTTTGCAGTGTTATTCAGTATAAAGTGCTTCTCCAGAATGTACCAATCAAGCGGTACAATCCTGGATCTGAGAAAGCAGCAGCCCCCAGAGCAAAGCTATTAGTGTGCCACTGGAATTCTCCCTCACACAGCTTCCTGGGTAACGTTTTGAACTTTATATATATTTTAAAGGAGCAATTAATCATAGAGCAGAGATTGAAACCAGTCCAAGTGTAATAAAAGTGTCTTAGCGGAGTCTGCTCCCAGCTCTCACGAGCACGGTTTGCAGCAGCCTGACTTCAGGCCACAGGAAACTTTCTGATGTGTCAAGTTTGCAGTTCCCAGTTCCTGCAGGAATCTTAACTGCTACCATCTGTACGGAGGGGAAAGCACCAGAGCAATCTGAGTTTATATGTAACAAGTCCCTCCTTGTGTTTGGCTATAGTGGGGTGGAAGCATGGGAAAATATACAATACATGCCTGCCACTCCCCATAAAAACCAAAACTTTATTTCTCTCTTGATTTTTTATTTTGTTGAAATTTTTATGACAAACTTTCTCCAACTTGGAATCTGCAAGGCCATCCTAATGTGGGTCCCATTAACATGACGTGTGTGTGCACAACTTGAAGGCATTGCAGTTTGAATCATAGAAGCATAGAACTGTAGAGTTGGGAGGGACCCTGAGGATCATCTAGTCCAACCCCCTGCCATGCCGGAATATGCAGCTGTCCCATGCAGGGATCAAACCTGCAACCTTGGCATTATCAGCACTGCACTGTAACCAACGGAGCTATCCAGGCACCATCCAGTTGTGATTTGAGTACCTGTCCCCCACTTTGGGTTAATAAAGACATGTGGACACAGTATATTAGGTTAATGGGCTAGAAAAGGCATGTGAGAAGGTATTGGCTTAGGCACTGGACAAGAGCAAATTTGACTCCACCCACTCGGAGAGGGGTGAGTCTGATGAGGGGTTAACCACCAGTAGGCAGTGGCGTAGCGTGGGGGTGCAGGGGGGGGCAGCCGCACCAGGCGCAACATTGGGGGGGGGGGGCGCTCACACTCGCAGCTCTCTGCCCCTACCTGGCTCACTCACTCTCTCTCACTGCAGTGCTGGCTGTGCGAATCTGATCCGAGCTGCCGGGTCGCCGCCCACTGTGGAGGGGGAGGGTGCCAGGCGTGCATTGTGGTGCGGAGCGGAGAGAGAGCGAGGGAGGGAGGGACTATCTGGGGGAGGGACAGTGCAGCGGCCGCCCAGCGCAGCGCTGAGCACGGGAGAGAACCACATCCAACCAGCCCAGGCAGCAGCAAGAAGAAGCTGGCAGCGGTGGCAGGTTAGGGGTTAGGGGCGCAAATTACTTGCCTTGCCCCGGGTGCTGACAACCCACGCTACGCCGCTGCCAGTAGGAGGAGCCTGTTGATGCCAATACAACTATAAGCTCTCCCCTGATGTCACTGGAGGCCGTGCCATGGCCCCCCGCCACACAGGGCATTGGACAGGAGCCATGACCGCCGGATTCCTTTAACGGAATACCCATAAGTGAAGGGGTAGGCGATGGCCACACCTTGCCCTTCCATACACCAACAACACATTCCAATGTCTAACCTCCAAATACCAAGAAAGTTGAGACAATTGCTACAAGGTAGGCGAAAAAAACCAAGAGGCCGGTGCCAATTTGCCAATTGGGAAAAAAACCTCCTACCAGGCCCCCTGGGCAACCAGGGTGACCAACCATGGGTCCATAGCAAGGTCAAGCAAGAAGCTACGCAGTAAAGGGAGTGGTGGGTGGGCGACTCGTGAAAATTGGCAGCACAATGGCGGGGAGAGCTGGCACGGCTGCATTTGAGCAGCTAAACCATGCCCCGCAGTGTCTCCTGATTGGGTGCCCAGCTGGGAGGCGTGGCGTGCCAGCGATGATGGCAGGACAGGGGGCAGAACGCCCCCTGCATGATGCGAGGATCTGGTCCCGCTCACAACCCCTCCCCTCCGGAAGGAGAAGAGGCTTTAACGCTCCACAACCTAAGCATTCATTTGCTAGCATAGGATGGGACTATGGCTACATTTTGCTTTGGTGAGAAGCCACGCTGTTTCTGCAACAATCAAATCCTGTATGTTATAGCAGGCATGGGGAACTTGTGGTTCTCCAGATATTGTTGGACTCATGCCCCAAACCTTCTAAAAGTGCCATTTATTTGTTTCTGTTGGACTGTATAGGCTCACTCCTGAGGCCCCTAGCACCAGCCCCAAAGATGGTGCAACTGGGGTGCCAAATTGAAGAAAATATTGGGGGCAGGTAAGCCCCAAACTGCATAATCGATCACACAACGCAACACACACACACACTCCATTTGAATGGCAATGCCCATCAACTTGGGGGGCCCAGGGCCCCTCAAATATTTTATTGGGGAGTGGCAAAGGGACCTCAGCCCCTAAGAGTTGCCTCCTGTTTGATGCAATGTTACACACAAAAGAACTGGTTTATAAGGATTGGGGAATCTTTAAAGAATATTTAGAAAACCATGGAATAAAAGGAAACATCTTGGCAGAATTATACTGATCCCTGTATATTATAAATATAAGTTCGTAGGGAGGTAAAAAGAAATTATATAAGAAATATGTAACTGTGCGGTATAAAGTAATGGATAGATAAAGTACAGTGAGATTAACTGGAAGTCAGTTTTAAATTTCTTCTCTATAAGTTTTATAATTGTGTTCAGTATCAGGACTATATATGATGATAATTATATTAATCTTCTTGTATCTTATAATGTGGAGGTTTGTTTGATTTTTCTGTTATTCGTTTGTTTGTTTGATTGTATGTTTGTTTACTTGTATGTATGTCTGCTTTCTCATAAATGCATTTATTTTAAATTAATAAATATATATTTTTAAAAAAAGTAAAAAGAAAAGAACTAGTGTTAATGTACGCAGTGTTGGATCCAAACTAAGTTAGCCACACCTCTGTCCTACTGAAATCAATGCAGCTTCCAGTTAGTAATGAATGACATCCTATTGATCTAGAAAGGACTAAAATATGACTAACTTACTAAGGAGCCAATTATCCTCCTGCAATCAGTGGGAAGGTCTGGCCACCTGCCTCACCACTATTTCCCTACAGCCACCAAGGAGGATAGGGTGCCTTTTCTCTGTGCAGCCAATCACAACTCATCAACAGGGAATGCATAACCGAACACAGATCTCATGTATCAAGAGATCAAATGCAAGGTTGCCATCAGACTTTGGCCCCATTTGTTTGCTCCTATTCTGAAATTTTAAGAAAGGGAGAACTCCTAGGCATCCCACAATATTCACACCAGAATGCCCGTACGAACATAAGTCGGTACATAGAACCAGAGCACATACATCACAAGGCATTAGAATTATCCATCACACTGCAAAGAGAAGTGACTATTCATTTATACTGACTTGACTCGCACTTACTTTTAAGCCTACAAAAACCCACCAGCGTTAGTGGAAAAGTGCATTTTCTAACCTGGGTACGTGAGGGGGGGGGGGGCGGGACTCGCAGATAACTAATCTGTGTAGAAATTGCCTCCTTTCTCAACCTAAGCTTTCCTAATATTTTAGATCATAAGTCTGATAGTTTCTGAACTAAGGATCCACCAATCATCAAATCATGCTTCTGTTATATCATATAATGTATCAACCTCTTTAAATCAGTGTTACAGTCCCCTTTCTCTGGGATGTTTAACTGGACCAGTATAACAGGATTTCAGTCTAAACAGTGAATCCACCCTTCTGTCTACAAGTCTAATAAAGAAACTACTCAGTTTCCCACAAAGATAAGGAGATGCCTCACCTTCGCTGATTTTGGGATCCCTCACATTAGCAAGCATTGCCTTTTTGCTGATCACGTCACATAATCTTTTGTATTCAGTTCTGAATGAACTGCTTTGCCAATTTTTGCCATCTCTGATCTGTTTTATCTTTTATTTCCTCTTTTATTCCACTCCTCTTTTATATCCATTTCATATTTTACCCCACTACCTTTTCTCAGGCGTCATTTTTATTTTTAACATTTGTACACCTCTGAATTGTTGAAACCTCTAAGCGGTGTTTGAAACTTAGTTAGGCCCCAGACTGCTTGTTCTGTCCTTTTTCCCTCGACTTCACTGTGTGCTTGGAATACTCACAGGGAGGGTTAATGTCTGGAATGCTTATTTTTAAAGTGTCTGTAAAACAAATGCTGTCTTCTTAATTTGGCTTTTATATGTTTCTCTCTCTTTTTCTCCTTTAGCTCTGCTTTATTTTAGGATGTGTTGAAGAAGCGCGGCTTGTCTTTCACAGCAGGTGGTTTATTCTTGTAATACACTCTTTGCACAGTTTTTGAGTAGCTTCATAATCTGCCTCGTTGATTCACTTATTTATTATTCAGTTCATTGCATTTGTAGCCAGCCTTTTTCTGAAAGGAGCTCAAGGTGGTGTACATGATTCTTCCCTCTCCTCCATTAATTCACACAACACCCCTGTGAGGTAGGTTTGGCTGAGAGGTGGTGACTGGCCAAGGGTAACCAACAGAGCATCATGGCCAAGCAGGGATTGGAACCCTGGTCTCCCAGGTCCTCCCAGGTGGTGCTGTGGGTTAAACCACAGAGCCTAGGACTTGCCGATCAGAAGGTCGGCGGTTCGAATTCCCGCAACGGGGTGAGCTCCTGTTGCTCAGTCCCTGCTCCTGCCAACCTAGCAGCTTGAAAGCACGTCAAGTGCAAGTAGATAAATAGGTACCACTCTGGCAGGAAGGTAAACGGCGTTTCTGTGCGCTGCTCTGGTTCGCCAAAAGTGGCTTAGTCATGCTGGCCACATGACCTGGAAGCTGTCTGCGGACAAATGCCGGCTCCCTTGGCCAATAAAGCGAGATGAGCGCCACAACCCCAGAGTCGTCCGCGACTGGACCTAATGGTCAGGGGTCCCTTTACCTTTACCTCCCAGGTCCTAGTCTAACACCCTAACCACTATAGCACACTGGTTGTGTTCCATGGCTGTCAAAATAGTTATCCATTAAAAACATATCCTTTTGAAAATATGCTTCAAAGTTTGGCTGGTAGTAGTTTGTAATAAGTGTTCTCATGCCATATAACACATTAGGAGCAGCTGTTTCCCAATCTATCTCTGACTGTCACACTCACCGTAAGTGCATTAAATAAAAAAGAAAAAGAAAAGAATTGCCAGAGAAGACAAGTCTCAGGAAAGGGAAAATGTGGGGAAGACAAAATGGGTCTATTTCCACACTGGGCATTTACTGTCAAATATCTGTATGCCATGCACTCGTTTTTGACAGAGCTGCTGCAGAAAGCAATGAACAAAACATCACCTTGTCATTTTTTCTCTGCTCAGTTTCTGTGTTTTGCTTTTTTCTTTTCCGCAGCTTGGGAAATCCTTTTTTTTTTTTTTTAGCAGAATGTAATAGCTTCACAGTTTCCCCAGGTGTAGATGGCTGTGAGATTGCTCTAGTCATTTCTGAGAGAGCTCCTGGGGGGGGGGGGGGTCTGTTTCTTCCCTCTAGGAATCAACCCAATCACTTTTTAACTCTTCCCTTGACAAATAGCATTGTTTTATACTAATTGCGTACAAACACACGTGGCATTGTGGTGTGTGTGTGTGTGTGTGTTGGCAATCATGGTCCTGGATGCAGCACTTGGAAGTACTTAACACCACGATCCCAGTGAAAATCACCCCCTCAAACCTTCGGAGAAAGGGGGACTAACCACGGGTGCAGAGTGCTGAAAGTCTAAAAGCAGCAATGACTGGGTTCTTCTAAATCATCCAGGGAAGTACCTTGTAGCAGGAAGGCTAAAGTTGGAAGGCTGAGTAGTGCACGTCCTCCTTCTCTCACCATCCATAGTCTTAGACCAAGCATGACAATTTCTCTCTTTCCCTCCCTCTCTTACACACACATAGAACTCTTGCACTGCTAAGCAACAAAGCAGGCAGGGCTGATAGGTTCTCCAGATGTTGCCTTGAACATTCTTCACCCAGCTTCTAAAAAAAGTGGGGGTAAAGGACCCCTGGACAGTTAAGTCCAGTCAAAGGTGACTATCGGCTTGCAGCACTCATCTTGCTTTCAGACCGAGGGAGCTAGCATTTGCCCACAGACAGCTTTCCGGGTCATGTGGCCAGCATGACTAAACCACTTCTGGTGCAATGGAACACAGTGACAGAAACCAGAGCACATGGAAAAGCCATTTACCTTCCTGCCACAGTGGTACCTATTTGTCTACTTGCACTGGTGTGCTTTCAAACTGCTAGGCTGGCAGAAGCTGGGACAGAGTGATGGGAGCTCATCCCGTCGCAGGGATTTGAACCGCCAACCTTCTGATCAGCAAGCCCAAGAGGCTAAGTGGTTTAGGCCACAGCTCCATCCACTCTCTCACCCAGCTTCTATGGCCAGCAGGACCTCCCCTGTGTCTTAGAATCTGTCTCTGTCCCTTTCCTTGGTAGCAAAAACACCTCCTTTTGTGGTCACCCACTTGCCATTGAAGTCACCGCTGGGGCCACCTCCCCTCCCTTTCTTCAGCACTCCCCAATATTGAAATTTCATGGGCCCATAACTGCCTGATAATAGATGTTGGCTTAAAGGAATGAATAGCAGATGTGGCTTAAAACCAATGTCTGTCTGGCGCTGTAGAAAGTGACTTTCTCCCTTGCTGTTATAACTACTGCTAATTATAAGTAATGCTACTGTTGAATGCACTTAATGGGTAGCCCGTGTGTGTGCATATGTGTGTGTGTGTGTGTGTGTGTGCGCGCGCGCATAACAAGCAAGCCACAAGTACCATCAAGCTTGCTCATGTATGCAGCTCCCAAACTAGCTTGACAATGCAAGTGGTATTAATACCGGCATACTGTGAAACAAAGGCAATTGTATATAAGAGAACAAGGGGTAATGCACAGCTGTCCTCCCTTCAGGGATCTTGCCCCTGTCAACACAACAGGGAAGAAACGCTTCTGAAAATTATGCAGGGAAGTTGCTTGTTCTCTTCCCTGGCAGGCTTCCAAAAAGGGAGACTTTAACTTTCTGTTTCAACTTGCACGAGGTGGCTTGCATGGGCACATGGTCTTTGGGAAGAAATTGTGAAATTTATCTCCTCACAAGCTGCTGACTGAAATGGGTGTAGCCTGTTCCTTTGCTTGTTTATTCAGAGGTAAGTTCCACTTGCGCACACATTCCCATTTATTATGGCTCCCACCACTGGCTTTTGAATCTATGTGTACACAATGTTATCCACGATAAAGAGCCATGCTTGAGAAATGCTGTTCTTTGGTGCGTTTTCCCTTCAAACCAGCTCCTATCGGCAAGGAAAACTTAAGCCACGTTCACGTCACAGTTAAGCTGAGGTGTGTACATTTCAGGCAGGCATTGCAAACTGTGGGTGACAGCAGACCGTCCAACATTTGGAGAGCCAAAACTGGGACGAGCATCTTCCAGCATGTGCTCCCGGGGCAAGTCATGTGACCCGTGCCTCACTCTCACCCCCAAAAGTGCTTTTTCTGGAGCAAAAGTGTAGTGTGAGAAGAGAGAGAGAGAGAGAGAGAGAGAGAGAGAGAGAGAGAGAGAGAGAGAGATCGCAGCACCCAAAATGGCCACCGTGATCTCATACGAAAAAACGGGATGTCCCAATTTTTCAGAGCCACTTGGCTGATATGCAACAGCACATGCACAGATAACAGCTTCATGCAGGAAAACCAAATAGGTAACACACATTGGGTGTCTTGCCCCCCCCCTCTGGTGTTTACCACAGTGTGCAAATGCACCTTGAAACACAGCAGGGGATAAAAAATACTTGCTGTGTTTTAGCCACTAATGTATACATAACTTCAGTTTACAATCCTAACCCCAGTTACCTGGCTGGGAGTAAGTGCCAATGAATTTAACAGGAATTCAGTAGACATACTGTCAGATTGTGCTGTTACATTCAAGTCAGTGTGCATAGGAATAATAATAATAATAATAATAGGGAAGTTTTTAAATGTTTGACATTTTTATTTTGCTGGAAGCCGCCCAGAGTGGCTGGGGAAACCCAACCAGATGGGTGGGGTATAAATTATAAAAGTATTATTATTATTATTATTATTATTATTATTATTATTATTAAACCATTAGTCATAGAACAAAGAAATCTGCCTTACACTGAGTCAGACCATTGATTCATCCAACTCAGTATTGCTTTGGGTGACTAGCAGCTGTTCTCCAGGGTTTCGGCAGAGAGCCTCTCTCAATCATAGAAATGTAGAATTGGAAGGGATCCTGAGAATCATCTAGTCCAAGCCCCTGCAGTGCAGGAATATGCAGTTGCCCCATATGGGGATCAAACCTTGGCATTATCAGCACCACACCAACTGCGCTATCCAAGCTGCCGTACCTAAAGATGCCGGGGATGTTCTACCACTGAGCTACAGCATTTTCCCAAATCACCCTACCTTGGGGTGTCCATTTTTACCCAGGGAAGGGAGAGCCTTCTTAGTTACACCAATGACTTAAATCCCTTGGTCGCTGTGATCCACCCTCAGGTTTGAACTGTGCCATAGTTGCAGCAGTGGGTGCTGCTTGGACTTTGGTGCAGATTGCCTTTCCCACCAGAATGAGTAGGAAACAGGGCGGCTGGCTTTTCATATTTTGAAGTAAGAAACCACCCAGAGAAGAAGCTTCCTGTAAGAATCCAAAAACCCCTTCTTGCACCACAAGAACAGCTTTCTCCATCACTGGATCCTCTGCCTGGAAAAGCTGAAAAGTGAGCTCATTTCTGCTTGTTATGCAGGTCTCTATATACAGTCATACCTCGGGTTACAAATGCTTCGGGTTGTGCGATTTTGGGTTGTGCACCACGCTAAACCTAAAAGTACTGGAACTGGTTACTTCTGGGTTTCGGCGCATGCACAGAAGCACTGAATCGCAACCCGCGCATGTGCAGATGTGGCACTGCGGGTTGCAGATGCTGCGGGTTGCGGACATGCTTCCTGCAAGTATCACGTTTGCAACCCGAGTGTCCATTGTATACACACACACACAGTTGTACCTTGACTCCCAAACACCTTGGCAGTCGAACGTTCCAGCTCCCGAATGATCGAAAACCAGAAGTGAGTGTTCCGGTCTTTGAATATTTTTTGGAAGCCAAACGTCCAGCGCAGCTTCCACTATTGTTTCTGGCTCGCCTGCACTATTGGGAACCAATCTGAAGCCGCGCCTTGGTTTCCGAACTTTTCGGAAGTCGAACAGACTTCTGGAACTGATTCCATTCAACTTCCGAGCTACGTCTGCATATAAGTTACAAAAAAAATACAAATTTAATACAAATGCATACTTTCCCATTGATATTCAATTCCCATTGGACTTCTTGTCGCCTCTTCCATGGTTTCCCCATATTTTCTACTGTTGCTGCATATTATATTTATTCTGTACCCTAAGCTTATTTCCAAATACATATTTTACTTCTGTTTTTCATTCAAATCCTGCTTGCATTTTTTACATGTTTACAAGAACTCTTTAAATACTCTACAAAAACCTCCTTAAAATCTGCCTCTTCTTATATGTCGTTGCATATAAAAACAAGTTCATCCGCCCTGCTTATCCCTAAAAGAAATGCTTCAGGGGGCGGGTTCTGGAAGAATCACCTTGAATATTTTCTTTAGTTCATGTAGCTCTTAAGGGCATAGTGGGACATGTCTTGTGAAGAAATGTGACACTGTGTGTGTGCGCGCGCGAGAGGGTGGGGGGACACCTCTCCTAGGATAGCCTAGGACTTTGATCTCATTCATTAGAACTGGGGGAGGAGGTGTGGCCTTCTGAGTCCCAGTGTTCTAGATGGCTGCAAACAGGAGCCAAGGGTCTGTGACTCAGCATCAGGAAGGTGCTGCGATAATTATGGTGTCAACCAGGCTTATTTCCACTCAGTGACTGCACATGCCCCCGGGCCATGTATTATGTGAGGCAAAGGACATTCCGATGCATGTAGGCTGAAGGAGGGGCAGGATGTGAGGCCATATGTCATCAATAAACTGGATTAATGCTGAGATTTGCTGTGGCAGCTTGCGCCTCTCAAAAGCAGAGGGGTCACTGCTCCAGACTGCTAAACTGCTCCTGTCCCACCTTCCCTTAGCTCCTGTCCTACCCCAAGCTCCTCCTGCTGGTTGTATCACATTTCTGACCATGGAAGCTCAATGGAACTTCCATGTTATGCAGCATTCTACCCCAAGATAATCAGACTGTAGGGGCAATGAACAGGAGGAGGAGGAGGAGGAGGAGGAGGAGGAGGAGGAGGAGGAGAAGAAGAAGAAGAAGAAGAAGAAGAAGAAGAAGAAGAAGAAGAAGAATAGTAGTAGTAGTAGTAGTAGTTTGGATTTGATATCCCACTTTATCACTACCCGAAGGAGTCTCAAAACGGCTAACATTCTCCTTTCCCTTCCTCCCCCACAACAAACACTCTGTGAGGTGAGTGGGGCTGAGAGACTTCAAAGAAGTGTGACTGGCCCAAGGTCACCCAGCAGCTGCATGTGGAGTAGCGAAGACGTGAACCTGGTTCACCAGATTACGAATCTACCGCTCTTAACCACTACACCACACTGGCTCCTTTGTGAGAAGGCTGCTTTGTGTCCTGTTCATAAGATTCCCACTCTTAGAGGCATTTGGTTGGCCACTGATGGAAACAGAAAGCTGGACCAGGTGGAGAAACATTCCTTGCTCGGGGTTGGGGGGTTAGGGTTAAGCACAAATGCAAGACAGAGATGGAATCTGAGCCCCCAAACACCAAATCCCTCCTTCGGTCCGACACTTGCTGCTAAAACATCTACTTTACATAAGGTAAATGAGTGAGGCAAACGAATTGTGGCCCCAAGCCACAAACTCTGCACACTCTTTCAGCCTTAGATTGAATCACCTTTCTTGTAACTTGAATCCATTGGTTCTGGTATACCTGAAGGAGCGTCTCCACCCCCATCATTCAGCCCAGACACTGAGGTCCAGCTCCGAGGGCCTTCTGGTGATACCCTCACGGCGAGAAGCGAAGTTACAGGGAACCAGGCAGAGGGCCTTCTCGGTAGTGGCACCCACCCTGTGGAATGCCCTCCCATCAGATGTCAAGGAAATAAATATCTGACTTTTAGAAGATATTTGAAGGCAGCCCTATTTAGGGACGTTTTTAATGTTTGGTGTTTTATTGTTTTTTAAAATATTCTGCTGGAGGCTGTGGTTGGGGAAACCCAGCCAGATGGGCGGGGTATGAATAATAAATTATTATTATTATTATTATTATTATTATTATTATTATTACCCTCTGGGGCAGGGGAAAACAAGCTTGCTCAATCTTCCATGTGACAGCCCTTTAGATATTTGAAGATGGCTATCATATCTTGGCATGTGATGCTTAGTTACTGATGGAAAGACAGCAGTCAGAAAGGTACAACCCATTGATTTCCCCCCTCATGCATATACACCAGGCCCACCCCTATCCCCAAATCCACTTTATTATCAGGGTTTCCCGGGGCAATTTCAGTCAACGGCACTTAGGAGCTCCCCTTGGGACCTTTCTGCTCAACGTGAGAAGGTTTGCGTGGAACGGGTGTGCCTGACACCTCCTCAGTTTGTGCTTCAATGTCTAAAGAGGAATTCTATCTATCAGGCCATTTGAACCCACTTTCCTGGACGCAAGACCTCTTTCATTCAGCGGGACACCCTTCTGAATAGCCCTGTACAAAATCATGCTGTCAGGCAGGTATAGACAGCTCTTATAGCTCTTAGCTCATGCAGTGCTCCTGCCAGTGTGTTTTCTTCCAAGTCTTCTGATGAAAGTAGCAGTTTAATCACATGGCTCAGGTCTTCTTTTGGCATGGATTAGAAATATGACTACATAGTTTAATAAGCAATAAAACAAATGGTTTAAGGAACATGGGCTTGCCTCTACGTATCAAGCAAAGGAAAAGCTCTCAATGCCTTGAAGACTCACGGAGAACTAAGACAAGATTTATCTCGTCAATATTGTTAATTCGCTTCATTAGTATAAGAGTGAAAGATGAGCAGGAAGCCGCTTTCTACGGCGAACGACTAACTTATGTGCAAGTCTCCGGCATTTTCCACCTTTCCACGCTACTCAATCCTTAGCACACTGAATGGAGTTGTGTCACCTCACTCAAAGCAAACAAACAGAAAATGCAAAAAAAAAAAAAAGTACGCCGTCGCTGGATGTGGGATTCCAGATTTGGAATTATTTAGATCAAAAACAGGAGAAGGGAATCTGCAACTGTTTCCTATTGTCGACCATCTCCCACTATGATCACAGACAACAGTTTTTTCGAAGGATATTAAAAGATGGGGGAAGACAAAGAAAGGGCCGTCCAAAATGTGTCCGAGGTATGGAATTAGTAAGCTTCAGGTGGTGTTTCACCTCTGCCCTTATCTGTATGCAGTGTTAGGCTCTTCTGCTGTTTTTCCGCCCTTCTTCTGGAATAGCATGGATGGGGGGGGGTATACACATTGGCCCCAGTCTCTCTGTTGCTTCCTGCCAGGTCCCACCACTATCCATGCATGGGAGGGTGAAGGGGAAGCCTAATAATAATAATAATTTAGTAATTTATTATTTATACCCCGCCCATCTGGCTGGGTTTCCACCCATCATCATCATCATCATCATCATCAAGCAATAAAACATCGAATATAAAAAACTTCCCTAAACAGGGCTGCCTTCGGATGTCTTCTAAAAGTCAGATAGTTGTTTATTTCCTTGACATCTGATGGGAGGGCGTTCCACAGGGAAGGCGCCACTACTGAGAAGGCCCTCTGCCTGGTTCCCTGTAGCTTCTCTTCTCACAGTGAGGGAACAGCCAGGAGGCCCTCGGAGCTGGACCTCAGTGTCCGGGCTGAACAATGGAGGTGGGGACGTTCCTTCAGGTATACTGGGCTGAGGCTGTTTAGGCTTTCAAGGTCAACACCGACACTTTGAATTGTGCTCAGAAATGTACTAGGAGTCAGTGTAGCTCTTTCAGGACTGGTGTTATATGGTCTTGGCAGCCACTCCCAGTCACCAGTCTAGCTGCCGCATTCTGGATTAGTTGATGTTTCTGGGTCACCTTCAAAGGTAGCCCCACGTAGAGTGCATTTCAATAGTTCAAGGGGGAGATAAGCCTGTTTGATGCAGTTAGGCTCCTGTAATGGTTCTAAGGGGTTGCTCGTGCATAAGTCGTCACCACACCTGGCTGTCTCAATCACTGGCAGAATCCGTCAGTGGGCGTTTCTTGAACTTCTTCCAGCAAAGAAGTTCTTTGACGCCAAGTCTCCTCCTACTCTCCCTGCGCAGAAGTCTTCTGCGCAGGGAGGGTGTGGGCAGCGGAGGACCCGTGCTCTCCCTGCTGGTCTCCGGCGAGGAGTCCTGGAGCCTCCTCTCTGATTCCCCCATCTGCCCCCCTTCTCCACTGGTGTTACGCTGATTTCCTTCCCCAGCAGATGGGCTGTCCCTCTTCCTGCTGGGACCCTCTCCGCCATCCCTCTGGAGCCCTTTCTCCTCCTCTGGCTCCGATGGCAGTTCCCTGACAGCTCCTGACACTAAAACTCTGCACAAAGAGGACTACAGAAACAAAGAGAGATCCTTCTTTAAACCCTAGGTTTTTCAGGTAAGTGAGTATATGCAATGTTCAGCATCCAAAGGGATTTTTTTAATCCAAATTCTATTATTATTATTATTTTAAAAAATCTTCATTCTTAATAGCATTATGATCCTTGGGCACATTTTGAATCTAATAATGAACATTTCCCCACTTACTAGGGAACAGTGGAGAAATTAGAGTCATTTAAACTGGAAACTATCAAATTCATACCTTATGCAACAATATAAGAACTGAGAGATGCAGCAATCCTTTGAAATTCACACGTGAATTTTGCAATGCAGTTTTCCAAACCGAAGGATGCATACAAAAATACGTATATCAGAGAGAAGATGGCCAAAAAACAAACAAACCTCAATATATTCCTGAAAATATCATACTAAGTTCATTGTATTATGAGAAATTGCTTGGAAAAATGTGTTACATTAGTCAAAAGTGCAAACACAAAATGTGTTTATGAGGAGAAAGTCATACTAAAATGCTGAGAAATATGTGTGAGAGTTTGATTTCTTTAAAAAGCAAATGAATAAATGTGAAGAACTCAGTTTAAGATTGGGAAAAAAAATGAGAAACAGAAAGAACTGAAACAGACAGATTCTTCCATCCTTGGTCCACGTATTTCAGGAGCTGCTTACTGACATTCACTAAGAACAGGCCCCAATAGTAAATAAGCAGTGCATTTTATAGATGCTTTTAAGATGATGCACAGCTGGGGTCAGGGGGTTGGTTGGTTACACAGCGAATAACTGTGTGTGTGTAAATTATTGCAAGAGGCCTCTCCCTTGTCTGCAAAAATTAAATAAATAAGCCTGAATAACTGTGACTGGTGGATTAAGTAATAAATATGTTCAGACTCCATACCCCCTGGGGCTGCATAATGCGAAGAAATTTAAAATTACAGAAGTTCTCTTTCATGTGACTCCTTCAAGGCAACCCTTTGCTTTTTTCACTTCCCATATGTTTCTGAGCAAAGCTACTCAAGGCATAAGGAATCGTTCTTTTCCTATGTGTTAGAAACCATTTGTCAGTGCATGCTAGCAGACCTTCCAAGTGTCCCTATTTTCCAGGGACATCCCTGATTCAGAGAAGCCGTCCCAGTTTCTGATTTGATCCCAGAATGTCCCACTTTTCCTTAGGATGTCCCTATTTTCACTGTAGTGGAAATGACTGGCAGAATCTGAGACCAGGAAGAAGAGTTGGTGGAAGAAGATTGGAAGAAATTTAAAGATTATTTACAGAAACATTGTAAAATTAATGAATGTTAATATGATGTCGGAATGAAACGAAGCGGTTTTAGTAATAAGGTTAAAAAGGAATATGTAAAAATGGATTGATAATAGATGAAAATATAATGTTATAATATGTTAAGATAAAGAGTTAAGATAAAATAAAGAGGGAAAGGATTTGCTGAATTAACTATTCGAACAGGAAAACAAAAAAGGGAGGTGTGAGGGAGTCATGGAAACAAGTAAATGAATTGTAAGACATAGAAAGAGGGATTTATTTTTAACTGTTTTTATTTTTTCTGTATTCTGTATTTCTTGTATTGTATTGTATTGTATTGTATTGTATTGTTTAATTCTTTTTCTTTTCTTTTATTTTGTAATCTTTAAATTGCTAATAATTATTATTTAAAAAATAAATAAATGAAGACAATCCTGTAGAGAGAAGATTTTTTTAAAAAAAGTCTGCTGTTTTATGATGCTTTTGTATATGTTGGAAACTGCCCAGAGTGCTGGGTAACCTAATAACCCCATGCAGGGGTCCTTTACCTTACTACTACTACTACTACTACTACTACTACTACTACTATTCCCAGCTACCCAATCATGCTAAGAGGATGCTGCCATTATATTAAGCCAAGCCTGCCAGGCTCCATCAACTACAGATGGGGACATTTGCCCAGAACTTCCTCAGATGTTGGCCCCGCCTCCCTGCTCTAAAGCTCATTGGGTAGCCATAAGCCATTCACCATCATCTTTCATCCAATGCTATCAAAGTGTTGCGAGGTACTCTTATGGGCATTGAGTAACAGGGAGTAGGGTGGCCATTTATAATAATAATAATTTATTATTCATACACTGTCCATCTGGCTGGGTTTCCCCAGCCGCTCTGGGCTGCTCCCAACAGAATATTAAAAACATGATAAAACATCAAACATTAAAAAAATCCCTAAATAGGTCTGCCTTCAGATGTCTTCTAAAAGTCATGTAGTTGTTTGTTTACACATCACAGAAAAGAAAAAGGGGAAAGGAAATTCATCTCCCAAAACAATGGCAAAGGAGGCTCCAGATTGCATATGGAAATTTAGGAAATAATTACTGTAATTTAAATACAGTACAGATTTTATATATATGTCTATTATTATTATTATCATCATCATCATCATCATCATCATCATCATCATATATTATATTTCTATGCCATTCTTCATCTGAGGATCACAGGGCAGTTTTCAATATAAAAACAGAAAAATACATAACAAACAAAATAACCCCCTCTCCCACTTTAAAAGGCCATAGATTGTTTAATGAGCTAAAGGCCTGGGAAAAGAGGAATGATTTTGCCAGGTGCCTAAAGAAGGCACCAGGCAAGTTTCCCCAGGGAGAGCATTCTTCAAGCAAGGAGCCACTTGCAGAAAAAGATGTACTGCATTGATGGCTGTGTCCTGTGGTCCTTGCTCAGTGTGCTGTCCGGGACTGCACATTGTTGATGCAACTTCAAGGGGTTTGATCTCCCTTCATATGGTTCTTGATCTTTAAATCAGACTTGGAGCAGACAGCACTTCAAATGGAGAGCTGTCTTCTGAGAGCCTTTCAGATAAAGTACAGCCCTCTGTAAATTTGTACACGTGGCCACCATAGCGGGGAATCTCCTTTCTAAGCTGCCTAGAGGGAGAGTGGGATGAGACTGCAAATTAGAAGAAGGCAAAGAAGAATTGAATTTATATGTCCACATCCACAGTGGTCTTTTCTCCTGGATGAAAGCAAAATGTTCAAAATTCTCCTGTGAATATTCGCCAAGTTCAAATGGTGCCCTCCTGCACCAGGCTTTAAAGAGAAAGGCCTTTCATGTGAAATAAATGGCTTCCAAATCTTTATACTAGGTGTGCTAATGCAAAAATAAAAAAAATTAAGCAGCTGGTATCAGGTTCTGAATGACTCACCATCTTTCCACGAACATTTCACATGCTATTATCTAGTTTGCGCAATGTCTCTGGAAGGTTATTTGAATTGGTAGAGGATAAAGACGAACTTTAACACTTATATCTAAGAAACATCAACTTTTTCTATGAATGTATGACCGGCTGTAACCCACTGGGCAGTACCACCTTCTGGGGGCAGGTGGGTTTTCTAGGTGGGTTTTCACTTATTATTCAGTGAAATGAATTTTCAGCTGCAAGGAATTGAGGTCAATTTTATTAAGGCCAAATAGGTAAATTCTATGTTTATTTCAAAGTTTACTCTGTTCAAATACAATATAGGCTATCGTGAGCCATACCAATTTCCAAGCCTGCCTGAGCTAGAAGATGAAGAAGTTTGGATACAAGATGATGATTGAAAGTTTTTTTTGTAACCTTTATAAACATAATGTCTGAACGATTTGAGGATCTTCTTCTGAAGGAAATTCCAGATTGGGGTAGTGGAGGAAGAACTAATTGAGCTACAAAATAACATTGGGCTGAAGCCAAAGTTTAAGAAATCATACCAAGAGTTTTGGTTAGAGAACTCACTAACCTGCACGACACACAGTGGTTAAGTAGCTCCTTGTTGCATTTCCGACATCATATTTGGTGGAATGTGGTTTTAGTCTGATCACCCAACTCCTCTCCAAGCGAAGGAATCAACTCCAGATAACTAAACATGGTGATTTAAGACTCCTGCTACGTGACTTTCAACCAGACATTGGGAAACTGGTATCAGTTCCTCAAGCTCATCTAGGGCTGTCCCAAGACATTTTCCCACATAAAGCAAAACACTGCACTGCCACTGTCATCTGAAGCATCCTGGGGAACCCTGATGCACTGAAGGCAGTTGGGAAAGGAAAAAAGGAGGCCAGATAGGAGCAGGCAGCGGTGACCACATTTAAACTTTGCTGAGAACACTCCACCCTCTCTGAAATCTAAAATGCCTCACTGCAGGCTGTAACGACAAAGCAGCCTCCCCCAAACTGGCCTCCTCCAGGTGTACAACTCCAATGAACCCTGATCCTTGGCCATGCTAGTTGGGGTTGATGGTCAGTGTAGCCGAATAACTCTAGACCAGGGTTGGGGATCCTGCAGCCTTCCAGATTATGTTGGATTACAATTCCCATTTCCTTGACTATGGGACATGGCAATTGGGACTGATAAGGACTGAAAGTCAACTTCTGGAGAGTCATAGGCTTCCCGTCCTCTCTCTATCATCTAGTGGGCATGTTTCCTTCAAGGAGCTCACAGTGGAATGCTCGGTTCTCCCCACAACTTTTTTTTATTCTCACAACAACTCTCCAAGGTAGGTGAGTCTGATAGACACTGGCTCAGGGTCACTGAGCAAGGTGGGTTGTTAAGCAGAAATTTGATTGTTGGTCCCACACAGCCATTACAACACACTTAGCTTGTTTCAGTCATAGTTTGCAAAGTTTCTGTAGTCATATTTGCTCCATAAGACTCCACAGTTCACTTTTTGGTCCAAGCAGGCATGCTGGCAGTGTACTCAGGAGCCAAGTTGGCAGCATGTATCTGATGCCACCCCTTCTTGTATCCAACCCACACTCAAACAGCACTAGAGATTCCCTTCCTGATAACAGATGGGCTCCCAAGATTACCTGGAAAATCTGATGATGCTGACATCATGTTTCCCCATAGTCAAAGGACCAATCACAGCATGTATATTTTCATATAGCCAATTATGGTAGTAACCTTTCTCAGATCACCTGTGTTAAACTGACGGAAGCGTGAGAGATTTGGTTCTCAAGGAGCAGGGCAAATGATACCTCCGAGGACTTGGTGGCACTCATCTTGCAAACCCAATAGGTAAAAGGCAGAGTTAGCTTAAAGAGGAAACATACATGAAAAGGGTAAGGATCTAGCTAATAAGGCCTAATATTATTTGCTAGCCTACCCAGCATGCAAGGTGAGGACATGCTGGCTTCCCATGTGGCAATCTTCACAGGAACCAACTTAATAATACAGCACATTACTTCAAGCACTGCATAGTATGTATGGCCATTGTACTTTTCCATCAAATTATTTCCTGCTTGCTTTGAATTCTTTACCAAATTTGCTAAGCTTTCTTTGAGAAGCCAATGGCCTGCCAAACTTTTATCATGTCCTCCAGTCCCACCCAGATTCTGTGAGAGTGAGGGAGATGTGGATCCTACCATAAATTTATAGCATGCTGTAAACATAGCAGGAGTTGTGTCCCAGTTCCTCTTTTGTCCCGTTGGCTACAATGCACAAGGCTTCACTGTTTATGAGGCCATGTCAGGGAGTGAAGGGGGTTTCGACATGGTTTATCCCCACCCACCTGAATACTCCCTTGAGATGTTCCCTGCTCTCTGGTGGAATTTCACTGGTGGAATAGCTTCACTGGTAGAACTTTCCATCAGCATGGGTGCCAACTTACAGTGGCATATTTGTTGCCCCATTCTTATGCCACTTCCTGTGGCCCCTACTGCATTCTCAATTTTTAGATAGTCCTAACTACTTACCGGGACACGGGTAGCGCTGTGGGTTAAACCACAGAGCCTAGGACTTGCTGATCAGAAGGTCAGTAGTTCGAATCCCCTCGATGGGGTGAGCTCCCTTTGCTCGGTCCCTGCTCCTGCCAACCTAGCAGTTCGAAAGCATGTCAAAGTGCAAGTAGATAAATAGGTACCACTCCGGCGGGAAGGTAAACGGCGTTTCCGTGTGCTGCTCTGGTTCGCCAGAAGTGGCTTAGTCATGCTGGCCACATGTCCCGGAAGCTGTACGCTGGCTCCCTCGGCAAGTAAAGCGAGATGAGCGCTGCAACCCCAGAGTCGTCTGTGACTGGACCTAATGGCCAGGGGTCCCTTTACCTTTAACTACTTACCATTAGATACACTGGCGGAGGAACGTGGGTGAGGGGGGGTCGCCACTCCAGGTGTCATCGCTAAGCGGGGGTGACACTCGGTGCTCCACCCGCCTGCAACTCAGACTCCCACGCCTACCGTGAACCATTGGGGGAAGAGGTGAGAGGAGCTGTTGTGTCACTTTGCCGGTTCCTTCCTCTTCCCTTCCCGCTCGCCTGCCTCCTTCCCGTCCTATCCCCTGCTTGCCTGCCTCCTCCAGCCAGGATCGTGGTGCAGCAGCTCCCCCCTTCCCCTGACGGCTGGCAGTAGGTGTGGGAGTCACAGGTGGGTGGTGTGCTGTTGCCCCATGCTCCTGGCTGGAGGAGGCAGGGTGGCAGGGGAGAGGACGGGAAGGAGGCAGGTGAGTGGGAAGGGAAGAGGAAGGACGCGGGATTGGTGGGTGCGCGAGCGGGTATCCCATGCCTGGGAGGGCACCCTCTGCGCCCCTCAGGAACACGCCCCTACACCCCTCGGGAATGCGCCCACCCTGGGCAGTGTGGGCATATGCTCTGCCACTGATCAGATACCTAGAGAGAATTGCAAGTTGCCTTCATACAGCATGTGTGAGATCCAAGCTTTTGTATAAGGAGAAGTGTGTGTGTGTGTGTGTGTGTGTGAGAGAGAGAGAGAGAGAGAGAGAGAGAGAGAGGGAGAGAGAGGGAGAGGGAGAGGGAGGGAGAGGGAGGGAGGGAGAGGGAGAGAGATTTTTCTGTCTGGTTTCAGATCCTCACAGGGCTAGCTCTATCAAGCTGGAAGTAAAGAGTTGGTGCTAATGTGGTTGCACTCTTTGTGTTACTCTAGTTTCACTCTTACTGGTTACAGAAGGTAGAATAAAAAAAAGTACAGAGGTGGTTTGGCTTGGTGGTTCTGGTTCTCAAATCTGTGAATCTGGCAGGTGACCTTGTTCTTGCAGGGTTGCACTTCCCTTGAAGGAACAGGAGCATAATTTGTTTTTTTGTGGAGCGGTGGAGGTTACAACTGGATCCAGCTTTGTCACTGGAGGGTCAGGTATCTTCAATGTTGTGAAGTACCTTCCGCAAGCTTCAGTTGTTCAAACCAGCTACAGCTGCTCCTTGACAGGAACACACCGATTGCTGTAAGGTACTTTACATGGGGTTTGTTTTGAAGTTGATACAGAAAGTTCAGCTGGTGCAACTCAGTAAGAAACTCTGCTCTTGAGTGGGGCAGTTAGCCAGAGGCATAAAGCTGGTTCTTAGGCAATTTCCCTCCTGCCAATCTGTTTCCTGTCTGAATTCAAGCTATTGTCAATGACTTATAGGGCCCTGAATGATGTAGGACCTAACTGCTTGAAGGAGGGCCTCTGCCTATGTAGCCCTGCCTGAATATTAAGATCTGATGAGGATATACTGCCTTCCTGCTTCCTTATAGCATGTAGAAAATGAAATATCAGATGTGAGAAACAAAATATGGTATCCCTTGATTCTAGGTGTGGGATTAGCGAATGTGGAGGTGAGAGTGTCCTCGGACACATGACACCAATATCCTTTCAACCAGTGCTTTTTTTCTAAAAAAAAATAATGTTAGGGGTACTCTCATTTTGACTCAAGAAAATCACCATTTTATAGTTCAAATTAGGAAAAATAAATACAGTAAATGGACAAAAGTATAATGAACATGCATTACGCATATTAAAATACTGCCCCCAAATGAGGCCAAACTTTCATCAGTAAAACACAACACATCCGCATTCCACACTGCTTCACACATTAAATGCCCGCTTCTGTCTGAGACTCAGGAAACACTGGGAAAGGAAATGAGGTCGCCATCAGGGGTAGCAATGGAACTGACGATTCACCATGCTGGAGAAGAAACTAAAAAAAATGTAAAAAAATAATTTCTTCTCCCATTAGATTCACAAAATGTTTAGGGGTATGTATACCTTTTTGTATCCCCCCCCCCAGGAAAAAATCACTGCTTTCAACCAATATTGGGTTGACCAAATGCTGGTGTCTGTTTCCAGCTGTCATATCATATTATAAGCAATATGTGCATGATAACCATAGCTTGATGATGGAAAAGCAGCAGGCATAGAATAATATGCATGGTTTATATATTGCACTCATTGCACATTGTGCTGCAAAGCTGAAGGCCTCTTGCATTGGCTTTCATGTTTGCTTTCGGTAAACGGGTCTTTGTGTTTGCAGAGTCAACCACAGGTACATGATGGTGTGTGCTAATGGTAAACTGGAAGACTAGCAAAAAGAGATCTAATTTGCATGGTCCATTTCTCTTTGCTTTTAAACTCAGTCTAGCTCCCTCTCCCGTCCCACATCAAAGAACAAGGATAGTAATAAAATGACCAATCACTTTACAGCCATTTTCTTGTTCAACCAAGGTTCGTAACCCAACAACAAACCAGAACATGGTTTGTTGGCAGTAAATACAGTCATACCTCGGGTTACACATGCTTCGGGTTGCATATTTTTGGGTTACGGACTGCCGAAACCCAGAAGTACCGGAATGGGTTACTTCCAGGTTTCAGCGGCCGCGCATGCGCAGAAGCATGCAACCCATGTGTGCGCAGACACGCAGCTGCGGGTTGCAAATGTTGCAGGTTGCGAACGTGCATCCCGCACGGATCACGTTCGCAACCCAAGCATCCACTGTATATCATTCTTTGGCCACTGGGCAGGGTTCACACATAACACTAAGCCATGGTTTAATAAATAATAATAAACCATGGTTTCGTGTCATGTGAAGGCCAGGCCAATGAGTTGTCCTCCTATGTTTTCAAGTTTCCCATGTTTCCTGTGTAACAGGAGGAAAGCCTACAATTTATTTATGCTGCTTTCCGTATTGTTAATTGAAAGGAAGCCTTGGGCTTCTCCCCCTCAAGGAACGTGGTGCTATATAGATGCAAGAGAGTCAAGAAGAACATTGGCAAGGTTTATTCATGCTGTAGACACCTTGCCCATTTGGGGGCATGTGTGAGAGAAAGGTCAGCCATATCCCTTGAAAGCCACGGCAAAATGTCAAGATAGAGCAAGGAAGGGGAGTTTTGTACCTCATTCTAGAGCCCTGGTATGTGAGGTTTGGTGTCAAAGAGGTGGCTGCTCCTGCTTCCCCTGCAATTGAGGTAAGCTAATTATGTCGCAGAGGTGCTCTGCCTTCCATGCAATGCAGTTCCATTAGCAGGAAGAATCTTGTCTACTGCATAATGGGTTTCCCCGAGGAGGAGCTGTCAACAGCTGTGTGGGCCAATTAAATAATGGCTTTTCCTGAGGAGGAACTGCTCTAACCTGGTACAGGAAGAAGCAAGTATGCTCATTGTACCTGGGAGCCCTGACCTGGGTAGGAGGGGAAAAAAATCAGTATTGTCAGCTTGTTCGTATAGCCTTTCCGCAAGTGTAACCAAGCGCATCTTCCTCATTATATTACCAATATATGAGGCTGCACCGTGCAAGGCTAGCAATAGGGGGTCAAAAAACAGAAGACCTCTCTTCCCGCAGCAAAAAAAGAAAAGAAAGAAAAATAGATCTCATCCCACCCACCCATCCCAAGAGACCAGCTTGAAAATCTTCCTGGTTCTTTATTCATTGGAATATCCATTTTGAATGGCATGGAGGAATCTAATATTGATTCCAAATGTTTTATTGAAAAGGCATGCATACAGGAGACTTTCATTTGTATGAGATCAGCGTGTCAAATTCCAGCTCCCAGTCAAAAAATTATGCTAGTTTCGTGTGAGCTGATCTTTATCTGCTACAAAGAGAAATTATAGTAAAATAGGAATGATGGCCGCTCTTTCTAGTGCAATCCTAAAAATGGTGATTCTCAGGTAGGTCCTGCTGAGCGCGCTCAGTGAGGTTCTCTCATTGAAAAGTTGGTTAATAATACAGTAGTAATATAATAATAATAATAATAATAATAATAATAATAATAATAATTTATTTTTAGCCCGCCCATCTGGCTGGGTTTCCCCAGACACTCTGGGCGGCTTCCAACAAAGATGAAAGCTACATTAAAATTAGTTTTAGTTGTAGTTTCTGGGTCACCTTCAAAGGTAGCCCCACGTAGAGCGCATTGCAGTAGTCCAAGTGGTACCTCATGTTACGTTAATTTCAGGTTGCAAAGTGTATAGTTCCAGGTTTCTTTGTGCATGCCCAGAAGCGCTCTATCGCACCGCGTGTGTGTGCAGAAGCGGTGCCTCTGGATACAGACTTTTCAGGGTAAGTACGGACCCCCGGGACGAATTAAGTTCGTATCTGGAGGGTCGACTGTACTACTACTAATTATTATTATTTATTATTTATACCCCGCCCATCCGACTGGGTTTCCCCAGCCACTCTGGAAGGCTCCCAACAGAATATTAAAAACACGATTGAACATCAAACATTAAAAACTTCCCTAAACAGGGCTGCCTTCAGATGTCTTCTAAAAGTCAGATAGTCGTTTATTTCTTTGACATCTGATGGGAGGGCGTTCCACAGGGCGGGTACCACTACTGAGAAGGCTCTCTGCCTGGTTCCTTGTAACCTCGCTTCTCGCAGTGAGGGAACTGCCAGAAGCCCTTAGAGCTGGACCTCAGTGTCTGGGCAGAACAATGGGAGTAGAGACGCTCCTTCAGGCAGGGCCGTCTTAGGCATATCCAGCACCGTGGTACAAAGCTCCCTCCGGCGCCCCCTCCCCTGTTTCCCAGAGTTCTCAACCTTTTTTTAGGGAGGACAGCACTGCCGGCCGGGCTGGAGGAGGTGGGTAGTGGCTGGAGGGACGTTCGTGCTGTGGTGGCCATGTCAGATGGAGGCTCCGGGCGCGATGCTCCTTTGGCGTGGCATGGCAGAGGCAGGCAGGTGAGCTGATGCTGGGAGGCACCACGTCCAGCCTCCACCTCTTCCCTGGCGCCCTCCAGAACTTGGTGCTCCCGTGCCCCACACCACTAGCCTCTATGGGTAAGATGCCCCTGCCTTCAGGTATACTGGGCTGAGGTCGTTTAGGGCTTTAAAGGTCAGCATCAACACTTTGAATTGCGCTCAGAAACGTACTGGAAGCCAATGTAGGTCTTTCAGGACCGGTGTTATATGGTCTCGGTGGCCGCTCCCAGTCACAAGTCTAGCTGCCGCATTCTGGATTAGTTGTAGTTTCCGGGTCACCTTCAAAGGTAGCCCCACGTAATATTAATACTACTACTAATAATAATTGATTTCTTATTTATTATTGTAGCCTTATAGCACAAGCCTATAATGTACATTTCTATTCAGATTTAAGTTGCATTAAGCTGAATGAGGTTTGCTCCCAAGTAAATGAATATAGGGTTATAGTCCTCTGCACACTAACCTGGAGAAAGTTCAGCTGGAAGCATGAGGATTTACTTCTGAGAAACATACTGTATTAATCTGTATTCTTCCATACCTTACATTTCAACCGATTAGGAGGTATTGAGTTTCAACCCTATATCTTGCAATTACCAATGCAAAATCTTAAATATTTGAATATCCAATTAGAATGCTATTGATATTTCCCTATTTAATTTTTCTATTTGCACAGGCGCTTACAACGCCTGTTGAGGTTATATGATGGTATGTATTTTTGATAATAAGGAGTTTCAAGTAAACCAAGTTTTTTAAAGAAAACTTTAAACTTATGTGTATATTTCTGGAGAGGGGTAGCTTTTAAAGAATGCCTGATTTCTAATTTTCATTCATTTGCTCCATAAGTCTCTGAGATTTTCCTAAGGTTCTTAAAAGGTGCTCATACTCCCTCCCTCCTCAAACTATGACCTTCAAAATACCTTCAAATCATGAAATTGTTGGCATTGCATGGTTAATCTTTGCCAGGTTAGAGTAGGATAATATTCTGGACAGTAGAAGTGATTTCTGAAACGCAAAGTGCCCTCAGGCTACACACTACCTGGGAATTGGGCATGCTATAGTTTGCAGTGCAATTCTCCGGCCAAAGAATGTGTAAAAAAAATGCATATATTGGGGTAAAATGTGCATAGAAATATATATATATTAGTGAAAATAACATACCAAAAAGTGCACTATGTTAGGTAAAATTCCATGCCATATATATATATGAAGAAATTTGCACTAAATGCTGATTACTTCTCCTGGGGATTTATTTATTTATTTATTTATAAATCACAGACTGATGTGCAGAACTGAAAAACAAGACACTGAGAGAAACTGACATGGGCAGATTTCCTCATCCCTATGTGCAGAGAGTTGGAGAGCATGGACTACTTGTGGGATGACCAGAGGCAAAGGAGGACTTTGTGAGGAGGCTCCTGAGAGGAGCTTCTAGAAGGTGACACTTTTCTTGTGCCAGAAGCACTACAAGAAGCCAGACTGCACCTGTTGACGTTTCCTCCACAGCAACAATGAAAGGTGTGTGCAGGAGCCCCATATTCTATTGCAAGCAGGAGTCACCCTAATTCATGTGAGCCCAGGCCCATGCTTTGGGGAAGAGCCCTGCAGTGGGGAATTCCCCCATGGCTTCCTGAAACACGATCGCTCAGACAACAGGAGCCACTCTCCTCCTTTTCCTGATGAACTACATGGCACGAAAGACAAGAAGAGGCATCTGGGTACGCTCATCCGCTCCGCTCTCTGGCCCACAGGAGCACCAGGGCCATAGTTGTCAACTTTCAGATTTGAAAATAAGGGATCAGCAGCCTCACCTGTCCCGGGGACAGTCTACAGGATATCTAACAATCTGGGATAGCAGCGGAAAACGGTGCTGGAATAAGGGAATTTCCCTCCAAAAAAAGGGAAGGTTGACAGGCTATGACCAGGGCGGCGGCAGAGGGAAGATGATCAGTGTGAAACGGCTGGCTCCAGAGAGGGGCTGCTTAAAATGGCGCTCAACCAGCTCAGCCCAGCTCCCTTCCTCTTCTAGGCAGGGCAGGGAGAAGCCAGGAGGAGGGAAGGAAGAGGCACCACCACGGTGTATGAAAGGGAGACGGGGGAAATGGAAAGATGCAGTGGGGGGAAATGGCGCAGCCCAAATGGACAGAATCCCCATGCTGATCCACAGACAGTCCACAGGCCAGATACTGAGGGCAATGGGGGGGCCTGATCCGGCCAGTGGGCTTCGTCTGTCCACCCCTGGCCCAGACCCTCCAAGTGTCCCTATTTTACAGGGACAGTTCCAGATTCACAGAAGCCGATCCGGTTTCTGATTTGATCCTGGAATGTCCCACTTTCCCTTAAGTAAAGGTAAAGGGACCCCTGACCATTAGGTCCAGTCGTGACCGACTCTGGGGTTGCGGCGCTCATCTCGCTTTATTGGCGGAGGGAGCTGGTGTACAGCTTCCAGGTCATGTGGCCAGCATGACTAAGCTGCTTCTGGTGAACCAGAGCAGCACATGGAAATGCCGTTTACCTTCCCGCTGGACTGGTACCTATTTATCTACTTGCACTTTGACGTGCTTTCAAACTGCTAGGTTAGCAGGAGCAGGGACCGAGCAACGGGCGCTCACCCCATCGCTGGGATATGAACCGCCGACCTTCTGATCGGCAAGTCCTAGGCTCTGTGGTTTAACCCACAGCACCACCCACGTCCCTATTTTCATCAGAAAAATGTTGGAGGGTATGGAGTTATCCGACCCCCGAACCAAGGAGATAAGTAACTGGACAACTTTTAGAAGACATCTGAAGGGACCCCTGCATAGGGACTTTTTTGGGAGGTGGGACAACAGAAAAATACAGCTACTGTCTTGGAAAGCAAATGAAAATAGTGCCTTTCTGACTTCAGCATGCTATACACAGACATATGCACACACATGGCAGACAGCAGGAGGAATGCCTTTTTTAAAGGCAGGAAAACTGAGAAATGAACAGGAAAGAAGTCTGAGGGCAGAGGGTGACATTGCTCACCTGGCTTTCTACTGGTTACCATGGGGGAATGAGGGCTGAGGCAGCGGGGACTTCGACGCAGTGTTGTTAATACAGGTCTCAGAAACAAGCTTTTCCTGGTGCAGCCTTGGCCCTGTTGATGGATTTGAGTTGTGGACTCAGGTCTTTGCAGAGCAAACCTTCCTGTCTGGACCCTATAGGCAGGTAGGTATGGGAGAAGCATGTGGCGCCATCTAAAGGCGAAGGCAGACAAGAGATTTCCAGGGCACTGCAAGCAAACGGAAAACGTGTTCTCCCTGCGTTCAGTCCAACAGTACTTTCTCCTTCCACGCTGGAGCTCTGGAAAAACGGGTTCCCCAAGGTTGCAGCACAAGCCACCTGAGGAGAACACTGATTGGCTGCTGGAGGTGATGCCATTCAGAAATCTCTTCCCAATTCCCAGTTTTGCACTTCTTCTTTTGGGGAAAAATGTAGGGTGGGGTTTTTTTTGGGGGGGTAATTAAAGTGGGGGGGGGGGGACAGATCTGACATACTTCCAGCATTTTATTTTATTTTAAAAGAAGGCTGCCTACCCGATACATAGAAAGAAAGGCAAGATTTATGGCTGAAGCAGGGTTTGCAGATATCCACAAAATTAAAAGACGCCTGCTTCTTGGGATAAAAGCAATGACAAACCTAGACAGCATCTTAAAAAGCAGAGACATCACCTTGCCGACAAAGGTCTGTATAGTTAAAGCTATGGTTTTCCCAGTAGTGATGTATGGAAGTGAGAGCTGGACCGTAAAGAAGGATGATCGCTGAAGAACTGATGCTTTTGAATTATGGTGCTGGAGGAGACTCTTGAGAGTCCCATGGACTGCAAGAACATCAAACCTCTCCATTCTGAAGGAAATCAGCCCTGAGTGCTCACTGGATGGACAGATCCTGAAGCTGAGGCTCCAATACTTTGGCCACCTCATGAGAAGAGAAGACTCCCTGGATGTTGGGAAAGATGGAGGGCACAAGGAGAAGGGGACGACAGAGGACGAGATGGTTGGACAGTGTCCTCGAAGCTACCAGCATGAGTTTGACTAAACTGTAGGAGGCAGTGGAAGACAGGAGTGCCTGGCGTGCTCTGGTCCATGGGGTCACGAAGAGTTGGACACGACTAAATGACTAAACAACAACAACAACAACAACAACAAATGCCATTCAAACGGCGAAGCTGGGAAGAAGGCTCATTCAGATCATGACTAATGGACCCACTGTGAGTTTTCTGTTGGGTAAGAGCTATGCAGATGACACAAGATATGCAGATGACACAACCTTGATGGCAGAAAGTGAGGAGGAATTAAAGAACCTTTTATTGAGGGTGAAAGAGGAGAGTGCAAAATATGGTCTGAAGCTCAACATCAAAAAAACGAAGATCATGACTACTGGTCCCATCACCTCCTGGCAAATAGAAGGGGAAGAAATGGAGGCAGTGAGAGATTTTACTTTCTTGGGCTCCATGATCACTGCAGATGGTGACAGCAGCCACGAAATTAAAAGACGCCTGCTTCTTGGGAGAAGGGCAATGACAGGCCTAGACAGCATCTTGAGAAGTAGAGACATCACCTTGCCAACAAAGGTCCGTATAGTTAAAGCTATGGTTTTCCCAGTAGTGATGTATGGAAGTGAGAGCTGGACCATAAAGAAGGCTGATCGCCGAAGAATTGATGCTTTTGAATTATGGTGCTGGAGGAGACTCTTGAGAGTTCCATGGACTGCAAGAAGATCAAACCTCTCCATTCTGAAGGAAATCAGCCCTGAGTGCTCACTGGAAGGACAGATTGTGAAGCTGAGGCTCCAGTACTTTGGCCACCTCATGAGAAGAGAAGACTCCCTGGATGTTGGGAAAGATCGAGGGCACAAGGAGAAGGGGACGACAGAGGACGAGATGGTTGGACAGTGTCCTCGAAGCTACCAGCATGAGTTTGACCAAACTGCAGGAGGCAGTGGAAGACAGGAGTGCCTGGCGTGCTCTGGTCCATGGGGTCACGAAGAGTTGGACACGACTAAATGACTAAACAACAACAACAAATGCCATTCAAACGGCGAAGCTGGGAAGAAGGCTCATTCAGATCATGACTAATGGACCCACTGTGAGTTTTCTGTTGGGTAAGAGCTATAATTCAATGGCAGAAGGCTCAGTTGGTAGAGCTTGAGACTTGCAATCTCAGGGTTATGAGTTCGAGCCCCACATTAGGCCAAAGATTCCTGCATTGCAAGGGGTTGGACTAGATGACCCTCGTTGTCCCTTCAACTCTATGATTTGATTATTCAACCTCCAGCATCACCAGATAGGTGATGGAAAAATCCCCCATCTGTTACCATGGGCAACCACTGCCATTCTCTGCAGACGCTGAAGTAGACTAACCAATGTTGTGGTTTCTATGATATTTGAATTATGCCTGTCTATACTCCCAAAGGGCCCTGATTGCAATCAATCATAACTCAGGAGAGCAAAACAGGGGAAGTGTTTCCTAATGCTCTTCAAACTTCATGTTCGTATCCCAAGGTTAGACGGTTAGCCTTTTGCCAGATTGGACAACCTTGAGCAATATTTTGCATAGTGCAACCTCTCTGTGAGTTGTTAAAAAGAGACAGAGAGAACACCCTTTACTATGTCTGGGAACAACTTAAATCAGGTGTTTTTTTTTTAAAAAAAAATAATATTTATTAAGCATTTTCAAATATGACAAAAAAATAAAAATGAAAAAATAAAACATCCATTCTATAATCTTATTTTCATTAACATTTTTCCAGGACTTCCCCACCCCACCCCCTTTTGTATTCCAATTCTTTCAAATAAATTCAACAAGTTCTTACCCCAAGTTTTAAACTTATTACAATTAACCCAATATTAAGAATGTTTTTCCCTCCCCTAAAATCGACCTCGCTCCCTTCCACGAGTTCCCCACTTTAGTATGCAGAACAGATTAAAATTTTAAAAAGATAGAAAAAAGAATAAAGTATAATTTAACACCCTTTGGATTCCAAATTTCCCTCCCCCCTTTCCCGGTTGCGTTCCCCAATGTCCATCAATGCCTGTTGTCATCCTGGAGATCCCACATCTAGGCCGAAATCCTTCAGAGATCCACTTTGCCGTCTTTTTAAATAGTCTTTGCCATCTTTTTAATCATCTTTAGTTTCAAGCGTCCAGTCTTGGAAGAAATTCTATCTCAAAAAAGTCCAATTTTTTTTGTCCGATTCTTATTGTTCATGTTGTTCTTGTTGTTCTCTCTCCTCATTTTTCTCTAGTTTCATTTCCTGCTCTCCTGCAAAAATGTTCCAATTCCAAAAGCTTCTAAAATCTCCTACAGAGGCTTTGTTATTCAGGAACAAAACTTTACGTCAAGTCCCTTCCATTCTTCAATAGATAAGTCTATTGTCTCCTTTAGTGTAGAGACCTCTGTAGACAAAATAGTATTCCATTTCTGCAGTTTCCCAGGAGATAAAAAATCCAGTTCAAATTCCATGGCAACAATACTTGTAATGTCCCACAGCCCCTCTAGGGGGATTATAGTTACTCAGTTTCCTTCCAGATCCACCCAACAGTCAAAGTAACTTGTAATTCCTTATTTTAAACAATTTGTATCTAATTCGTAACAAATGTAACCGGCAAAGTCCTCCTAGCAAAGTTCTCTTTTTACTCTTCAGCTTTGACAGCTCCTTTGACAGCTGTCAAAGCCTCTGTTTCTCCTCTCCCGGCGCTCTCGCGGATCACTCCCGGTCCCGGGGGGGGGGGTTGCATTTTAGCTCACATCTACTTTTCTCCTCCAGCCCAATCTTATAGCTTTCCATCGTGAAATTAATAACTTTATCAAACTTAGGTAGCACTCGATCTTAGTTGTTAAATCCTTTGCTTTAAATCCTCTACAACAGGGGGGAGGCTGACTTCCTTTTTGCTCCTCCCCCGCTCACTCCTAATTTAAAATTTAAAATTTTTTCCTTTTTTAAGTCCAGTTTCCAATTACTCACGGGTTGTTCTTTTATTCCGAATTTTCAATTGAAGAAGTCAGCGCTCTCCGCCAAATGGCATGCGGCTTCGCTCGGCAGGGGAAGCGGAGGACTCACAGCACCAACCCCCCCCTGTCACACGCTCCGCAGCCTTTAAAAAGGCTCCTTCGCGTGGTCGGGGGGGCGCAAACGGTGCCAGCCGAGTCACCATGCCCATGGGTTTCAGCGCCCATGGTTTTTGAGGGTCCCCGCGTCGCCGGCGCGGTAGAACCCAGCCCCTGCCGAGCTGACTCCCTCCGGAGCTCGGAGGGAGTCCGCCATTCGGCGATGGCGCCAACCCGGAAGTCCCAACTTAAATCAGGTTTTCCCACAAGTGAACGTATCTGCTTCTTACAGCTACCCTGTCACCTGGATAGGTATATTTAGAAGGACAGAAAACCCCATAGTTTACCTGTGCATCATTCTGTTAGTGCATAGGAGTGTGTATAATAATAAAGAGTATTATTGATGGCACGTTTTCAGCTCATTCTCATATGGTCACATTCTTTTTATACAATGCCACCTGTCTGAGTTAAAGATAATTCAGTGCCTTTTTTTTTAAGGAAGGCGGCGGCTTGGCAAGCAGACTGCAAGTGTCCTTTCAAAAACCCAGAAACAGATGCTTTGAGGCAGAGCTTATTTTTAAAAGTGCTTTTTTTCTTTTTTTTTACTTTCTATAGCTCAGGAACCCGTGCAATTAAGGGTTGCAATATTTTGATGAGCAAAAAAGAGGGCACATTTGCCCACTTCTCCTTTTAACTGTGGATCACTGTGACGGCTCTCATTTTACATACCCATAAAAAAGAGGACATGTCCTGGAAAAGGAGGACATATGGCAACCCTAGGATCACCTTTCCCCCTATGAACCTGCCTGGACCCTGAGATCATCACCTGAGGCCCTTCTCCATGTGCCACCTGCAGAGCTCCAGTGGTTGTCATGGAAAGAAGCCCTTTCTATAGTAGCTATGAAATGCTCTTCCTTGAGAGGCCAACTTTGTCACCATTTTTGTTATGGGGCAGGCAGACAGTGCTTTTCTAGAAGGCGCTGGAACTCACCTTGAACATCTTCCTCGTTTTCTTAGAATGGCAATGACGCCCACCTGAGAGGTGCCGGAACTGAGTTCCTGTGAGTTCCAGCTGTACAAAAGCCCTGGTTTGTGGGGAGGCCACCCTCAACACCCTAACCTGAACAAGGCAAAACATGCAAATTATCTTAGGCTCCATCTTATCTTCTTGTACACTCTATGGAAAGGTTAGGCTGGTGGGGTTCTCTTCTGGGCTTAAGATGCTGGCAAATGTCAATGCTCCTTTGGGAGGGGTAGAAATTTAATGCTCACAGGAGTTAAATGATCTAGCTATTTTCCTGGAGTCACGCAGAGTGATGCAGTACTCGAAGCCCTAGTGATGAAGTCGACTCCACACACAAGACTTTGAATATGAGTCTTTTACTTGCAGGATGGCAACTATTACAAGCAGTATCATAAAGGTAAAGGGTAAAGGGACCCCTGACCATTAGGTCCAGTCGCGGACAACTCTGGGGTTGCAGTGCTCATCTCGCTTTATTGGCTGAGGGAGCCGGCGTACAGCTTCCAGGTCATGTGGCCAGCATGACTAAGCTGCTTCTGGCGAACCAGAGCAGCGCACGGAAACGCTGTTTACCTTCACACCGCAGTGGTACCTATTTATCTACTTGCACTGTGTGCTTTCGAACTGCTAGGTTGGCAGGAGCAGGAACGAGCAACAGGAGCTCACCCCATCACAGGGATTCAAACCGCTGACCTTCTGATCAGCAAGCCCTAGGCTCTGTGGTTTAACCCACATCGCCGCCCGCATCCCTTAGAGCAGTATCATACCCATATACTAAGTCCAATGCAATGTGTTTCACTCCCTTGAGCCCAAGACAGGGTCTTCTTGCTTCCAGAACTCCTTCGTAGCAGTGCATAAATTATCAGTCCATATCTTGTCTGTCCTCACAAACTCCTGCAGACACAGCATCTGCTTGGAGTTTCCACAGTCAGCAAAACAACGGCTTAACAACCAGCCAACTTCCAGCTGCCACCCTTCCTATCTATGACACACACACACTTTTAAAGGGATTTAACAAATTAACTTAATTTTAAATTAAAATAAGGGACACAGGTGGCGCTGTGGGTTAAAGCCTCAGCGCCTAGGGCTTGCCGATCGAAAGGTCGGCGGTTCGAATCCCTGCGGCGGGGTGCGCTCCCGCTGCTCGGTCCCAGCGCCTGCCAACCTAGCAGTTCGAAAGCACCTCCGGGTGCAAGTAGATAAATAGGGACCGCTTACCAGTGGGAAGGTAAACGGCGTTTCCGTGTGCGGCTCTGGCTCTGGCCAGAGCAGCGATGTCACGCTGGCCACGTGACCCGGAAGTGTCTCCGGACAGCGCTGGCCCCCGGCCTCTTAAGTGAGATGGGCGCACAACCCCAGAGTCTGTCAAGACTGGCCCGTACGGGCAGGGGTACCTTTACCTTTTTTAACAAATTAACAAGGCAACGATCCAGCATTTCCGTGACCTTAACTGGAGTCACAAGATTTTGCATTCCCATGACATAGGTTTTCTTTTCCCTCAGTACAATTTATTCCTGGTAAAACACATTTTCTAATAAATATAGCACTACCAGAAATAGAAACATTAAAACCCAGTCTGCTCACTGCATACTCCTTCCACAGAGCCAACTTCACCTGAGTTTACCATTGCCATTTTCCTGGTGTAAACTCAGCTGGGTTGCTGACTTCAAGGGTTGAAATCACTGGCAAATGAGACTGATGAGTTATCTGAGCAGTCAGGTAGACTCCCTGTACTAAGCTCATCTGTGATGGCTGGTGGTCCTCTGCAGGTTATGTGAAGCAGGGTGTAGCAATTTGAGTGTTGGACTAGGACTGGAGGTTCAACCCACATCCTCAGACTTTAGCCTAATCAACACTCTCAGCCAATCCTACCTCATAGGGTGTCAGGGACTGGGAAGAGGAGGAGTGGTGGAGACGGCCTCCCCACCCTGACCCTTCCAGGGAGGAGGAAGAGGAAGACAGCATAGATTTACAACAGGGGTTTGAGGAAGGTAGCAGCTCAGAGGCAGATGAGGGGGAAAGTTGGGAAATCATGGGAGATTCAGAGCAACACCCGGCTGACACTTTGTCATTAGAAAGCATTCCAGACCCACCATCTCCCAGAACCCGGTGAGCCTTAAAAGTAGGAGAGCAAAGAGCTCAAAGACAGAGGGCACATAGTGGCACCTGTGGAGGAGGTGATGACGATGATGAATGAGGAAGGGGGAGAGACAGAGGGGTGGAGATTCACTCAGGACAATGCCATTATCCAAGAGGCTGGATTCTATAGCCTCTCTCTGTAAAGACTGAAATAAAAAAGGACTATAAGAAACTTTTCCTTGTCATTATACTTTCCTGGGCAACCAGCCGGGAGCCGCTGACAGCATCCTGACATAGGGCTATTATGAAGATAACATGGGGCAAATGGAGTTATTTGGAGGAAAAGGGGATGTAATACAGTGGAACCTCGGGTTGTGGATGTAATCCGTGATGGAGGCACGTCTGCAACCCGCAGAGTTCGTAACCTGCAGCGCTGCATCTGCGCATGCGTGTGACACAATTTAGTGCTCCTACGCATGCACGTGACGCGATTTAGCATTTCTGCGCATGCACAAGCGGCGAAACCTGGAAGTAACCCTTTCCGGTCTGCAACCTGAAAACGCATAACTCGAAGTGTCTGTAACCCGAGGTACCACTGTATGTAATAAATAAACAATGGGATCTGTAGGTTTCAGTCAGAGGAGCAAGGGTTCACCCAAATCCTGGTCCCACCCAAGCTTGACACATCCCATGGGTTAATTTTAGCACGTTGTTTAATTCCGAATGACTCATTTGGGTCACTTGGCTTAATGAATCATACCATTGCAGCAATGAGAATAGAATGAAAATATGAGTGGAGCAGCTGAAGAAAGAAAAATGCAAGTTGGAATCCTCAAAAGAGCGATCGAAGAGACCTTCCTTCCTTCCTTCCTTCCTTCCTTCCTTCCTTCCTTCCTTCCTTCCTTCCTATACCGCTTTATATTTTTAATAAAAAATCTCAAATCAGTTTACAGCATATTAAATCAACAAAACAATAAAACAATAGCTGGGCGGTGTTCCTCCGGCCTCATGAGGAGCCTCTTTTGTAGGGATGGGTGAGTGTGGGCCTCACCCCCTAGGCCAGGTGGAAAGAGCCTTGCGGGGAGCGGCCTCTACGCCTCACGGCTTGGCGATGTTCCTCCAGCCTCATGAGGAGCCTCTTTTGTATGGCTGGGTGAGTGTGGGCCTCACTTTGAAGGGGGTGACCACCGACAATATCATTGATCCATGTGCTTGCTGTTGTAGGAACTACTAAAGTTGTAAGCACCTACCCAACAGCTGCTGATAGTTTGGTAACAGGCAGGGCTTTTTTTCAGCCGGAACTCAGTTCCTGCACCTCTCAGGTGGGCGGCCATTGCCATTCTCGGAGAATGAGGGAGGTGTTTGTGGTGACTTCTGGCACTTCTTTTTCTAGAAAAATAGCACTGGTAATGGGTAAAGGATTCAATGTGAACCAGACCATAGACATAGTGCAGGGATGGAGAGGCTACAGTGGGCGGAGTAAGAAATTTAAATTTCACCTTTGTACAGTGGGCTATCTTTTTGACGTATTTGCATACTCTCTTTCATCTGGGATGCGGGTGGCACTGTAGGACTTGCCAATCAGAAGTTTGGCGGTTCGAATCCCCGCGATGGGGTGAGCTCCCATTGCTCGGTCCCTGCTCCTGCCAACCTAGCAGTTCGAAAGCACATCAAAAAGTGCAAGTAGATAAATAGGTACCGCTCTGGCGGGAAGGTAAATTACATTTCCGTGTGCTGCTCTGGTTCACCAGAAGCGGCTTAGTCATGCTGGCCACATGACCCGGAAGCTGTACGCAGACTCCCTCGGCCAATAAAGCGAGATGAGTGCCGCAACCCCAGAGTCGGTCACAACTGGACCTAATGGTCAGAGGTCCTCTTTCATCTATGCAGGCAGGCACAAAACCTCAGGGTGAAAAGCAGGGCCAGGGTGGAGTGTAGCTTGGAAGCATCCCAAGAGCCAGATAGAAAGACCTAGAGGGCCAAATTTGGTCCCTGGGCTGAGGTTCCCTACCCTTCCCTTAGTGCCTCCCTGCTCAGAGCCAACCCAAGACATTTTGCTGCCTGAGGCAAATGACAAGACAGCACCCACCCCGCAAAATTCAATGTACTGACATTTGCTGAGTCTTCAACGCTGGTGACAAGAAAACATGCTCTGCTGCCCCTGAAGGCAATAGACTAGTTTAGCCAGTGTTGGGCAATCTACATGATGCATCCTCCTCAGACCTCCAACACCTTACTCTCCCTCACTCCCCTTCCAAGTTGGCTTCCGTATTTTCATTTGGGAGGGAGAGAAAGTCAACATTTAACAGCATCTGACAAGGTCCGAATACTGACTCTCCATAGCATTTGGTATATTTCACATTAACCTCAGTTCTCCCTTTAACTAACCCACAAATACTCTTCTGGAAAGGTGGAAACCCCCAAACCCTCCAGACGCTGAATGAAAATTTCAAAGTTTGGAAAGCATGCAAAATTTCAAAATTTCGTTCCAGATTTGGCAAACGATTTGGCAGATAAGCTGCTGCAACTCTGTTCACCTGCTCTTTGATTCAAAACATCAGTGCAACCCTCAGATTACACTCTTTTCTAGCGCAAATAAATAGTACATTATGCCTCTCAGGCTTAAAATATTCAGTAGTGCTAAGATTTTAATGAGACAAAGGGCTTTTGTTGAAAAGACAGGTTTCACTTCTTTCCTTGGTAAGAAAACATTGCTGGGACTAGGGAAGATACGTCAGCGGGTGCTCACTCGTTTCGACAGGTTTTCCTGGCTGTTGAGCTATTATGTGCTCAGGCTGAATTTCAACCTCTGCACAACTGGAAAATTTAGCTATGGGATAATTCCTCACAAACAAATTACAGGGCCTGAATTGGTTCCCATCAAAAAAAGAAAGGAGGAGGGGAGCCTCGTCAATGGAAAACATTGTTAACCTTTTTTTAAGAAAAAGAATTGCGATGGGAAATACAACATCTATCTTCATGGTATATCTAGAGATGAAGAGCTTTGACTTTTTACAGCATCCCTCTGAGCTAGGGAAGCATGTTTGTTCCCTTTTATATGGGATAAGCGGGAGTTGCAGGCAGTGAGCCTATATTCAAAAGGTGGAGAGCGGGAGCAGACATGTGCCAGACTTTGCTGGGTAATTTAGGACCATAAGAAGAAGAAGAAGAGTTTGGATTTGATATCCCGCTTTATCACTACCCGAAGGAATCTCAAAGCGGCTAACATTCTCCTTTCCCTTCCTCCTCCACAACAAACATTCTGTGAGGTGAGTGGGGCTGAGAGACTTCAAAGAAGTGTGATTAGCCCAAGGTCACCCAGCAGCTGCATGTGGAGGAGCGGAGACACGAACCCGGTTCCCCAGATTACGAGTCTACCGCTCTTAACCACCACACAACACTGGCTCTCCATAACAAGAGGAAGAAACCTTGGTAGCTCCTGGGAAGTTTTCTAGTTAAAATGTATAGGCGTAACTAATGGTAGGCGGTGTGGAAGATGGGATGGGGTGGAAAAGGTCTACTGCACCATCCCAAAAATTATGTACATTGGATGACACATAATCATTTCACCATTACCACCACCTGCCCCATCGGGCCATCCTTGTGAGGACTACTGGGATAGCTCTGTCTGTAAAGCATGACACTTCTAGTCTCAGGGTCGTGGGTTTGAGAACACCTTGGACAAAAGATTCCTGAATTGCAGGAGCAGATGGCCCTTATGGTCTCTTCCAACTCTACAATTCTCTGATTCCCCCCCCCAAGTCGATTTTAACTATTCTGCAGGGGGATCAGGGCCCACTGGGGTACACTCTGGGCTTTGTCCAGGGATCAGATGTGCCCAAGATATTGAGTCCTTAGAAGTGCTACGCAGTGACTGAACTTATACTGTGGAAGATGTGCAGGCTGCATTCCTGTTCATGTTCTTTTTTATAATAATTTTTATTGATTTTAACATATAAATTATAATACATACCTCAAAACTTCACCACTTATGCAGTCTTTTTTTGGACTTCCATCAGCACCTCTGATGATCCACCGTTTTAACTACTTCTTATGCATTTCTTAATTTCATATTGCCTTTAATTATCTTAACTAACCAGCCTCCCCTTTATCCATTTTTGCAATAATTCCAATAATACTCCTCACAAAACTTCTTGCAAACCTACAAACGTAGTCTGATCATCACAATTACTTTTCAAATAGTTTGTAAATTTACTCCAGTCTTCTGTGAATTTCTGGTCCCGCCAGTTTCGGATCCTTCCTGTTAGTTTATCCAATTCTGCATAGTCCATTAGTTTCATCCTCCATTCTTCTTTCGTCGGTAGTTCTTCTTGCTTCCATTTTTGGGCCAATAACATTCTTGCTGCTGGCATTCCTGTTCATGTTCACTTGGAAACAAGTCTCACAGCATTTGGTGAGTGGGACTAAACTTGCAACCATGAAAGGCATCATTCCTCAAGGTAATACTTCTGTATACATAGGTCACATTTATACAGCACTCAGAGAGCAGTTCATTGTAATTATCTGAAGAAGAAGAATGTGAGGCTTTTGATTTAACTTGACCCTTCATTCCATTTCTAAGCTTGTTCCTTTGTTGGTTGGGTTGCAGTGAAATAACTGTCCGATCCTGAGGGATTAGGGTGAAATTTGGTACACATGTTCAGAGCACAATTTGTTTCAAAGGGAGGAGAGAAAGTGCAGAAATGCCGTGAAATATTTTCCTTAAAAATGACAACACCAGAGTAAAAATGGGTGTGCGCATTCAGGGTGTGTTTCAAGTTCTGCTTGGCAAAATACAATTCAGTAGCCACCTTGGAGGCTGCAATATCAGAATAGAAATTGTGAGTGGTGGTGGTGGAGGGGTATATGCAGGACTCTATCAAACCTTTCCAGTTTGAACCTTCCTCGGCCCTTCACTGACAGCATCTTTCAATCAAGCCAGGGTGTAAAAACTACAGTACCATATCTTCACTGACATCTGAAGCTTGAAAATTAAACATGGAAACCAGCCAGCATAGTCAATGGTCAGAGCTGTTGTCCAGCAACACTTAGTGCTCCCCAAAGAATTCTGCCAAACTTTTTTACTGATTTCAGTGCTGGTCCTATGATTCAGCCGGTGCTGTTTTTATTACATGTTTGTCCAATTTGGGCTTGTATGTTTTTCAAAACTGTTTTATTGTAAGTTGCTGCAAAGGTCCTGCAATGTGCAAAAGAAATAAAATAAAGGAATAAAAACCATGTGAGCATTGATAGCATACTGTTTTTATTTGAAAAATAGACATGTGACAGTAGAAGGAAACCTCTCAAACACTGTGCTTTCCTAGTTTGCTTGTTTTTTAAAAGAACTGTAATAGGGAGATGTGTGGCTCTTCTTTTTCAGCCTTCTCTAACCTGGTGTCCTCTCAGGATTTTGGATTACTACTTCCAACTGTCCCAACCAGCATAGCTATATGCCAAGGATATTATCCAGGCAACAAAGTTGCTCACCTCCACCTTTCCATCTTTTTTCCTGGGGGGATCAGCATTACTCTGAAATTAGATGCAAATTCAGATTCTGATGTAATCTTCTGCAATTACCTTTTCCTCTAAAAATGCAGTTAAATACCGCACTAATCTCCGGAAGAAGTGAGAAGTAAAAAATGCACGCAGACCTTCCCTCTGCGAAATGTAAACAATGTTTTCCCTTTGGTTACCTTTGGGCCAGGGAGATCAGCTGATCTTCCTGGCATTACATACAGTACAACCTCTTCTGTGCGAGTAAAACTAGAATGTTGTGACTTTTAAGTTGCTGCTTTCAGTATCCTCTAGCAGGCCTTGAATTGCTCCATTTGGAAATATTGCCCAAGGCCTGTTAGCATTTCGCACTTCTTTGTGGGGTGGGGGTGGGGGAGAATCTCTGTGCTACTTTCATTTGGAGATGTACAAAGTAAGAACCTATTGATCTGAATTGGATGTATAAGTTCATATATCTTCAACCTCCTGTAAAAATTGAGTTGCAGTCTAAGAGAACAGACCATTTACAGCTTAAGAAATGAAGTTGGCTGCATTTTTATTTTTAACACAATCTTTTTTTATGGCATTGTTTATTTTGAAGCTGTTACGCTCGATGGTTCATTTGGAATATGTCACAAATGGACACAGATGTCTAGATATTGCTTTGTTATCTGAGGGCAACTTATTTAAATTCATGGGATAATCTTTGCTTTTGACAAGTAATATTCTTTACATCTCCGTCAGCTGTCAGTTGTCCAGATGCCATTTTAAAGGGTTTCCCCCCCTCTTATGCATGATTTCTTTCCATATGACAGCATGATTAGATTCTAGTCTTCATGTCATGATGCAAGGATGTCCATTTACTGCCTTCTGATGGAAAACATACACAGAAGATATTGTTGAATGCCACCCCAATCTCCACACGGTTCAAGTTGATGATCTCCGGCGGGCTAGGGACAAAGGTGAGAGCTGTTTCCTAGTTCTGCTGGATCTCTCAGCGGCCTTTGACACCATCGACCATAACATCCTTCTGGACCGTCTAGAGGGGCTGGGAGCTGGGGGCACTGTTATACAGTGGTTCCGCTCCTTCCTCCTGGGCCGTGTTCAGAAAGTGGTGGTGGGGGATGAGTGTTCAGACCCTTGGGCCCTCACTTGTGGGGTACCTCAGGATTCCGTCCTCTCCCCCATGCTTTTTAACATCTATATGAAGCCGCTGGGAGAGATCATCAGGGGGTTTGGACTGGGTGTTCATCAGTATGCAGATGACACCCAGCTCTACCTCTCCTTTAAATCAGAACCAGTGAAGGCGGTGAAGGTCCTGTGTGAGTGCCTGGAGGCGGTTGGAGGTTGGATGGCGGCTAACAGATTGAGGTTGAATCCTGACAAGACAGAAGTACTGTTTTTGGGGGACAGGAGGCGGGCAGGTGTGGAGGATTCCCTGGTCCTGAATGGGGTAACTGTGCCCCTGAAGGACCAGGTGCGCAGCCTGGGAGTCATTTTGGACTCACAGCTGTCCATGGAGGCGCAGGTTAACTCTGTGTCCAGGGCAGCTGTCTACCAGCTCCACCTGGTACGCAGGCTAAGACCCTACCTTCCCGCGGACTGTCTCGCCAGAGTGGTGCATGCTCTGGTTATCTCACGCTTGGACTACTGCAACGCGCTCTACGTGGGGCTACCTTTGAAGGTGACCCGGAAACTGCAATTAATCCAGAATGCGGCAGCTAGACTGGTGACTGGGAGTGGCCGCCGGGACCACATAACACCGGTTCTGAGAGATCTGCACTGGCTCCCAGTACGTTTCCGAGCACGATTCAAAGTGTTGGTGCTGACCTTTAAAGCCCTAAACGGCCTCGGTCCTGTATACCTGAAGGAGCATCTCCACCCCCATCGTTCAGCCCGGACACTGAGATCCAGCGCCGAGGGCCTTCTGGCGGTTCCCTCATTGCGAGAAGTGAGGCTACAGGGAACCAGGCAAGGGCCTTCTCGGTAGTGGCGCCCGACCTGTGGAACGCCCTCCCATCAGATGTCAAAGAGATAAAGAATTACCTGACATTCAGAAGACATCTTAAGGCAGCCCTGTTCAGGGAAGTTTTTAATATGTAATGCTATATTGTTTTTAACACTGATTGGGAGCCGCCCAGAGTGGCTGGGGAAACTCAGCCAGATGGGCGGGGTATAAATAATAAATTATTATTATTATTATTATTATTATTATTATTATTATTATTATTATTATTATTCCAGGGGTACCAGGCACTTACCCAGGCAGGGTTTGTGTTTCCTTCAGAATCAGGCATGGCAGAGACACATATATGCAACCACTGAGCCTCTTGGGCTTGCCAATCAGAAGGTCAGTGGTTCGAATCCCTCTGCCAGGGTGAGCTCCCATTGCTCTGTCCCACCACCTGCCAACCTAGCAGTTTGAAAGCACACCAGTGCAAGTAGATAAATAGGTACCGCCGAGGCAGGAAAGTAAACAGCGTTTCCATGCGCTCTGGTTTCCATCACAGTGTCCCATTGCGCCAGGAGTGGTGCATGACTGGGAAAGAGGAGTTCGCAGCATTAATAACCCAAGAGTGCTTTGTTTTGTCCATAGCCACAGACTTGGATTCAAAGAGAAATCAAACATCGTTCTAACTCTCCCTGGCTTTCCAGTCTGAAGCTTTTCTTTCAGCTTCTAGCTCACATCACTCAATTCTCTGTTCTCAACTCTGCCTGTGTCCTGAGGGAGGGGCCCCCATCCATTTGCCATCTCTCATACATCCCCTTCCTTTGTTCTCCTAATGGTCCATCACCCAGGCCATTGCCTCACCTAGCTATTCCAAGGACATAGAAGTTGCCTTAGAAGTCCATTAGTTCATCTAGCTCAGTATTGTCTACCCCGACTGGCCGTGATTCTCCAGGGTTTGGACAGGGGTCTCTCCCAGCCCTACAGGGAGATGCCAGGAATTGATAACTGGGAGCTCTGCATGCAAAAATGTGTCTTCTGTTATTAGTCAAGGATTGCTACTAGTGATGGATAAATATGTAAATCTGAAAGCCATCTAACCCACCTTCCAGATGACCTATTTATTGAGCATCCTGATTCGCTTGCACAAAGTTTATGCAGAGTTTAACTTAGATGTTTTGCAGGGACATTACATGACCATGAATATTCCTTCTGCTTTCCTTCTGGTGCGCTTTTGAGGTGCTTATACGTCTACCTGTTAATCATTCGTTCATTCCATGTGTTTCAATACCTTTCCTCATCACTTTCAATAACCATGAAAAGTCCCATTGTTGTTTTTAAAGTGGGTTTGTTGTGCTGGAGAACAGGGGGCTTTAATCCAGCTTCAAGGGCCTGCTGATCCTGCTGATGGTTCCCTCACTGCGAGAAGTGAGGTTACAGGGAACCAGGTAGAGGGCCTTCTTGGTAGTGGCACCCACCCTGTGGAGCGCCCTCCCACCAGATGTCAATAAAATAAACAACTACAGTGGTACCTTGGGTTACATACGCTTCAGGCTACATATGCTTCAGGTTACAGACTCACCCAGAAATAGTGCTTCAGGTTAAGAACTTTGCTTCAGGATGAGAACAGAAATCGTGCTCCAGCGGCTTAGCTAAAGTGGTGCTTCAGGTTAAGAACAGTTTCAGGTTAAGAACGGACCTCCGGAACGAATTAAGTACTTAACCCGAGGTACCACTGTATCTGACTTTTAGAAGACATTTGAAGGCAGTCCTGATTAGGGAAGTTTTTAATGTTTGATGTTTTATTGTGTTTTTAATATTCTGTTGGAAGCTGCCCAGAGTGGCTGGGGAGACCTGGCCAGATGGGTGGGGTATAAGTAATAAATTGTTGTTGTTGTTGTTGTTGTTGTTGTTGTTGTTGTTGTTGTTCACTTTAGTTGTGCAAACTTGAAGTTCCAGTGTGTGTTTAAATCCATCCTACAAAACAGTGAGAGCCTGGGTGCGCTTCAAGTGAATGTCCACCAGCTCTACATCTTGTAACCAGGCACTCCATCGGTTAATTATTCATTGAATTAAATTGTAGCAGAGTAAATAAGGATTAAAAAATGAACGCTTTGAGATATACCAATATGGAAAGTAACAGCAATGATATTAATCTGGATTGCAACTTATTGTAATGGCTGCATTGTTATCTTCAAGGTACAGAGCTCTCCCTAGTGATAAGTACTACAATGGCCAGCTTTCTCTCACACATGGAGTTGCTCCACCTAAAACAGCTGTTAAGGGAGTCAGAGAGCTGATCCAATGCCTCTTGCAGCAGCCATCAGTTTGTACATGTTGATTGGCTCACTCCCATAGAATTTTTTGAGGATCTTTGATCACCAAAAAGCCTTGGGTGGCGTTCAACTAAGTTTGACTCAAAGTGGTCCCTTTTAAATTAACAAGCATAATTAAGTTCAGCCCATCAATAGGTCTACTCTGAGTATAACTTGATTGAGTGCCTCATCTTCTGCACATTTGAGTACTCTTTGACTTCCGAACAAGAATCTAGCATAATGCCTGGATCGCTCAGTTGGTTAGAGGATAGCTCACTTGTTAACAGCAAAGGTTGCAGGTTCGAACCCCATATGGGACAGCTGCATATTCCTGCCTTGCAGTGGGTTGGACTAGATGATCCCCAGGGTCCCTTCCAGCTCTGCAATTCTATAATTCTGTGATTTGTGTTCTGGTTTGCCAAGTAACTGACCCCAATCTTCCTTGAGGTTTCCTCAAGCCTTTGCCACAGACACAGGGTTAAAGGAGGGGGACCCTATGGCTCTTCCCTTCCTTGTCACTTGCCCAACAGGCCACCACAAAACCACTTGCTCACAAGAAGGCCCATGACCACCTGAGCAGCATTTTAACATTTGCAGCATTTTCCAGGCACTGTCTTTGCCTCCGCCTTCCCCAGGCTCGCAGCAGCAGGCCAACAGTCGATGATGCTATCCTGCCACATTTCAGAGGGGCGGGGGGAAGGCAAGATAAATGGGCCTCCGCATATCAGGGTTTGGCTTATTTCTGCATCTGTGTAACTGGAGCACACCGTGGGCAGTAATTGCTGGGGATGTAATGCGTAAACATCACTCACGGAATGGAAACCACAACCGAGGTGGCATTGGCATGGCTTCTAGATCAGGCACTGGAGCATGAGTTATATTTGTCCTACAGTAGGTTAAGAGCCAAAATGAAGCTTAGAAAAAGAGTTTCCTAGGGCAAAATGAATACAAAACCATTTATCACCACTGTGGTTTCCACCACAGCCCTCTGTTTCTCCCCAGTAGACAGCTCTCCTGAATGTTGGGCCCATTCCTTTTTACTTCATAACTATGTGTACATGCCAGACATTTCAAGCACATTTCAAAGCACATGGCTTTCTCCAAAGAATCCTGGGAACTGTAAAGTAAAAGAGTTTGGATTTGATATCCCGCTTTATCACTACCCGAAGGAGTCTCAAAGCGGCTAACAATCTCCTTTCCCTTCCTCCCCCACAACAAACACTCTGTGAGGTGAGTGAGGCCGAGAGACTTCAGAGAATTGTGACTAGGCCAAGGTCACCCAGCAGCTGCATGTGGAGGAGCGGGGAATCGAACCCGGTTCACCAGATTACGAGTCTACCACTCCTAACCACTATACCACACTGGTAAAAGTAAACTAAAAGACCCCTGGACAGTTAGTCCAGTCAAAGGCAACTATGGAGTGTGGCGCTCATTTTTCTTCAGGCCAAGGGAGCCGGCGTTTCTCCAGAGACAACTTTTCAGGTCATGTGGCCAGCAGGACTAAACCGCTTCTGGCGCAACGGGACACCGTGACAGAAACCAGAGCACACGGAAATGTTGTTTACCTTCCCGCTGCAGCAGTACCTATTTATCTACTTGCACTGGTGTGCTTTTGAAGTGCTAGGTTGGCAGGAGCTAGGGACAGGAGCTGGTGCAATGGGAACTCATTCCGTCATGGGGATTCGAACTGTCGACCTTCCAATCGGTAAGCCCAAGAGGCTCAGTGGTTTAGACCACAGCGCCACCCATGTCCTGTGAACTGTAATTCACACCTTGCAGAGTGACGGTTCTCAGTAACTTCAATAAATGACAGTATGCAAGATTCTTTGGGGGAGTCGTGTGCTTTTAAAATGTATGGGATGGAATTCAACATTGCACAAATACTAAGGTTCCATCAGAGCAAGAATTTCTGCTTGCCATAAGGAATGGTCTCGTCTCTCCTCCATGTGCCAGGTTTTTTTTTGGGGGGTGGTCTTCCAGCCCTCCAGAGTGGATTTGGAGAAGGCATGGAGGGGTGAAGAATGGGGTAAAGCCCCATTCCACTAGTGGGAGAACTTGAGCTGGCTTCTGCTTGCACCTCAGGTTAATTGAGTCTGGCCCATGGTGTGTACACAACCTAGGAGAATATTGGGAATTGGTTATAAGTATTTCAACATGTGTGTGTATACTGTGTTTTCTTTCAGCCTTCCTCTATCGATAAGAACATGCGGGCAACGTCAACGGATGGAGCCAGCTGCCTCAATACAGCTGATACCGCTTCCCTGAAAGGTAAATCTGCAGTCCTTTGTGTTTTATCTCAAAGTTTACCTTTACACAAACAATGCTGAGCATGGGAACACAAAGAGCAAAGAGGAGGCATAGAATGGAGAAAGGAAAGCAATTTCTGGTGCCGTGAGTTGGGAGAGGCCGCTCAACGAAAGTTGGCACAAGTCACGGAGCCCGAGGGCTGTGAAACTGCAGAGGTGGAGCCATATCCCTTCCAGACTGAGCACAAGAGTCGTGGAACGAAATGAGCACCTGATGTGGAGGAAAAGCGATGCTACACATTGTGGGGGACGACGGATCTTTCACAGCTGTATGGAATGTGCATGTATTGTGGACTTTAAAATGGAGAATGGAGGTCCTAGTGGAAAATGCAGTTGCCATTTTGCATTCAGGTGCCCCTATTTTCCAGGGGCAGTCCCAGATTCACAGTCTTTCGTGGTTTCAATCCCAGGATGTCCTGCTTTTCTTTAGGATGCTCCTATTTTAATTGCAGAAATATTGGAGGGTTTGGAATTATGTGACCCCCTGAGCCAAGGGGATAAGACATCTGAAGGCAACCCTGTACTGTACAGTTTTTATTATGTTTTTATATATCTTGGAAGCAGGCCAGAGTGACTGGGGCCACCCAGTCAGATGGGTGTGGTATAAATAATAAAATTGTTGTTATTGTTGAATAGGATGACCCTGTTTCCATCGGAGAAGTCTTGGAGGGCATGTGGCTGGTGCCCATATGAACTGGTGGGGTGGAAGCCAGGGAGGCCAACAGTAGGTGGATTCAGAGCCAGGTGCGCCATGTTCCACCCAACATTATGGACGCCTGGCGTGTGACGTCACGCACAGTGCATGACATCACATGTTGTTGCTGCAGCGGAAGGGCCCAGCCACCCAAGTTGTCCTGGAGATGGTGTCTATTCTAGAGCCAAAGACAGGAAGAAGCAACTAATTCAGGTTTTGCCCCTGTCTTCCTCCCTGTTGAGCTTGATACGGGCAACACTGAGACTTATGAAAGAGGAAACGGACTAGCACTGCTACCCCTAGGATCAGCTGCAAGTATGAAGACTGCAGATGAGGGTTGGCTGAGGCCAAACTGAGGCTGAGATGCCCTAATGGAGCAGCTTCCACTGTTCAGGTTTAGCCTACTGCAGAAAAAAGGGGCCCATTGCAGTAAATGTGATGACAGTGGACCAGTAGGGGGTGTTACATTTTTCAACTATCAAATTCCAAAGCTCAGGGATGCTAAAAAGTTATAACATGATTTGGGAATTTGAAAAATATTTTGGTTAAATTAATATGATTTAGCTTTGCTTGGTACGTATAATGTATGTAGAATTGCATAAAGGTAAAGGTAAAGGGACCCCTGACCATTAGGTCCAGTCATGGCCGACTCTGGGGTTGCGGCGCTCATCTCGCTTTATTGGCCGAGGGAGCCGGTGTACAGCTTCCAGGTCATGTGGCCAGCATGACTAAGCCGCTTCTGGCAAACCAGAGCAGCGCACGGAAACGCTGTTTACCTTCCCGCCGGAGCGGTACCTATTTATCTACTTGCACTGGTGTGCTTTCGAACTGCTAGGTTGGCAGGAGCAGGGACCGAGCAATGGGAGCTCACCCCGTCGTGGGAATTCGAACCACCGACCTTCTGATCAGCAAGTCCTAAGCTCTGTGGTTTAACCCACAGCACCACCCACGCCCCATAGAATTGCATAGAAAACATTAAAAAGGATATCGAATAACACTATCATCATCGGCATCAGCATTTAGCATTACCTGACATTATTTAGCTAAATTGTCACTACACACCCCTGCTTCAAAGCTGCTATTAGAATTGAGAAGTGCTCTGGGAAAACAAGAAGTCCTAGCTTTGTATGCACCTCTCTGTATTCCCTGCTTCTCTGTCTCATGGCCTTCATATATAATGCATTGACTTTGTTTCCATTTTCCTTTCATATTAGGAAAGTTATGAGCTGTGTAGGGAGTCACCGGCGTGTGTCAATAAATTGCACGGCCATCTTGTATAACTTAAATAAATAAGACACAGCAGCAAGGTGTTTGCTATGGAACCGTTTAATCAGCATTTTCCATAAAGAGTAACATTATGTATATCTGTGGCTCGGCTGCCAGCTTGCCAGCCTTGGGTGTCTGCATGACAGGGCAAGATGCAAAACCCTTCCATGCGCAAGACCAGGTAATCCTCAGCCTTTGTGATGGGGTGGAATAGCAACAGGCATAAATAAATGCATCATTATTCTAGTGGGAGAGGTATTTACTTAGGTGAGACATTCAAAGCCATTACTGGATACAGAGGAATAAAGCGAGAGATGCAAATGTAATTAACATGTGGGCGACTGTATCATCTTCTGACCATGCGCAGGGAAAGCACATAATTGCACCAGTACAAATAAGTGCAGGCAAGGATTATGACTCAGAAGGGATTGGCTAACATATGGGAGCATGATGCGTCTTTGAGAATTGCAAAACGGCCTGAATTTTGCAAGCAAATTTTCAAAGCCCATTTGTTGAATTTTGTTTGCATCAGGGTGGAGGAAACACATTGGTGGCGTATTCACTGTAGGCTACCTATAGGGGTTTTCATTGTGGTTTAAAACACAACAGTATGATCTTTGTGATAAACAGCTGGCTTCAGATATTTTGCAAGCTTACGATGGCAAGGTTGCATGAGGAAAATGGCTCGGACGATTCTTAAAACGGTTTTCAGGTTCTCTGGACTGTTGCTGTCTTAACCACCCAACCCCAAGGGTTGAGTCACACATGTGTGTACATCTCCTGATATCTCACCATGCAATGTCTCATTCTGGACTAGTCTACACATGCAACAGAATAAGAGAAGTGTGAGATGGTAGAATGGACTGCGCCACCTCAGACTTGGGGAGGAGGGGAGTGTTGTACTAATTTTTTTTATGCTCTCCTGCCTAGAGGTAAAAAAAACCTCAGTGCAAGCAGAAACTTAGTAAAGCAAGGAATGAGCGTAACTGGAAACTTTTCCCCTGGTGTGTCAGCATGTTTGTTGCTGTTGTTTTCTTGCAAGGATATTTTTTACTAGAACTTTACTGAAATGCAATTTCTGCCCAATTTTTTTTTCTAATTTGAGGTACCAAGAGGAATGTCCCAAATGAGGAGCTGGATTTCAGGAGGGCAAAAAAAAAAAAGGTGCCACAATTTTTTGGCCTGGATTGGCTCCCAAAGTTGCTTACAATTAACATGCGCTTTTAAAATGCAAAAATAAAAGGAATGTGTGGCAAAATCTCTTGGTTCCTAGCATCTGAGGACATAGCCCATACCCAGGCTCTTCCCTCCAGTGGGAAAAGTGGAGAAGATGTTGCAAGTGGACTTGCTGATGGCAAGAATACCAGGTCGCAGAAGCAGCCCCTCAGCTCATTTGCAGGATCTCTTGGCTATTCCATATATGCAAATCATGTCATAGCCAAAGTGATTATTATTATACTATTATTATTATTATTATTATTATTATTATTATTATTATTATTATTAATGAATTTGTAGGTTGTATTATCTTGCCCAGGGCAACCCAAAGCAACATACAACCAATGACCAACATAGACTTGATGTACAAGGGCAAAGGCATGCGAAAGAGCAACAGAAGGAAAGAAAGCCAGAGCACAATCGAGAGAGCATGGGGAAATGGCTTTGTGTAAAATGTGGTTTTTGTGGCACTGCTGATTTTATTTTGTGGTTTTGCCCTCCTTTTCAGTCTTTCAGTCTCTCTCTCTCTCTCTCTGTTTCTTTACTTATTTATTGTTATGATTTTCTTTATTTGCAATCTGCTCTGATGACCTCCTCAGGTAGACAATGCAGAGGAGAAGTTATTTTATTCTTTAAGTATGTAGATATGTACGTATATGACTGAGGTGGGGGACCCGATTGAGCCAGTAGGTCTAACTTTGTTTGATGGGCAAGGCTGCCCACCTGTCAATCACCTGATGTCACATTGACGTCAGGCATTTGTTGTTGGGACTTCAAAGCACCATTCAGGGCTCATGAAGAGTGCAGAATGGTGCCTCAAAGGGCCATTGGTCAGCAAGCTTGAAGACACCACCAATCAGCTAATGGGCGGTGGCTTCATTCTGCAGCCAATGCAGCTGCATCTCTGCCTATCACATCGCATGTGGCATCAGGTGTGGGCAAGGTTTAGGGGAAACAGCCCTGTAGACCAAATTGGAACCAGTGCTGGCTTCTGACCCATGGGCAGAGGTTCTCCAAATCTGTATGTATACCGTATTTTTCGCTCTGTAAGATGCACCAGACCATAAGACGCACCTAGTTTTTGGAGGAGGAAAACAAGAAAAAAAATATTCTGAATTCCAGAAGCCAGAACAGCAAGAGGGATAGCTGTGCAGCCTGCATTCACTCCATAAGACACACACACATTTCCCCTTACTTTTTAGGAGGGAAAAAGTGAGTCTTATAGAGCAAAAAATACGGTATATGTGTGTGTGTGCATGTTATCAATATCTGTACAGTGGTACCTCGGGTTACATATGCTTCAGGTTACATACGCTTCAGGTTACAGACTCCGCTAACCCAGAAATAGTACCTCAGGTTAAGAACTGTAAGCGTATGTAACCTGAGGTACCACTGTATATGTAGGAGCTGAATCCAAGGAAAATATCAAGCCCACCATCCTACCTGCACCAAAGAGAAAAATTAGGGGCTTGTATGTGAGAGACAGCTGACCTCACAAGTTTCTGGACATGCTAATTTTGTTAGAGATTTTGGGCTGGGGTTCAGTGATGTATGGGATGCTAACCACTAACATTGGCAAGTGCATGGTCTCTACTAATGGGTTGAATATGATGAATCTGAACAGGAGAAAATGTTTTTTTTAAAAACCCATTTAAGTTGTGTTCCTCCCTGCTATAAAATTCAGAGATATGTCTTCAAGCATGGAGAACAAAAAATGGCTTGATAGCAATGCATGACTGAAATATTCCTTCAGAGAAGCTACTGAGACAACCAAGGAAGGAACAGCAGTGATATGAAATGAGGCAAATAATGATGCCTAGCATGGATGTTTGAAAACGTAGCACTTCTTACTTACACTAACACGTGTCAGATATTGAAATTAGTTCATAGGACTGATACATCAGAGAAATATGTCTGGATGGAATAACTCCCCTGCAGTTTAGAAAATAAGTTTATTACCACACAGAGATTTCCAAGGGAGTGGATTTTGACTAACTAAACCCCATCGACTCCAACACATATATGGACATGGGCAGAATGCTCCTCCTGACAGTTATGGCCACCAGCCATGGCCTAGTTTGTTTATTTTCTCCTACACTTTTATTTCATGGTTCAGAACGGTGGTATCCCATTCTTGCACTTAATCATTTCTAGCTGATGAAGATACTGCTGGAATGATACTGCTGGAATGCTTAGCCTCTTTTAAAGTGCTGTAAAAACCTTTAATCCACATTCTCTCTGTAAATGCTCAAATATTTTTGTTGCCATCGCTGGAAGGAAAGTTAACTGCACGTACACCAAATTCCTGTCAGGGTCTCTCCCGCTATATGAGTCACCAGATTACGTAGAGCACAGGGCCCCATCTTGACCCATTAGATCCTATTCTGCCTCTGTCCAGCGGCATGTGGTTATTGGACCAGAGCAGTGATGGCCAAACTTGGCCCTCCAGCTGTTTTGGGACTACAATTCCCATCATCCCTGACCACTGGTCCTGTTAGCTAGGGGTGATGGGAGTTGTAGTCCCAAAACAGCTGCAGGGCCAAGTTTGGCCATCACTGGACTAGAGGGACTAGGCTAGCCCACTAAATGTTCCCGGGAACTCTGGGAAGCTTCTACCTGCCTTAGGGAGGCACAATGTTCACCTGTGCAACATCACGACGTCACCCCCTTCCAATCACCCTCACAGCTGGCGCCTCTGGCCCTAACTGTTGCCCTACGAAAAAATTCACCACATGCCACTGCCTCTATCACTGACCCCCAACTTTGCACTTTTGTCCCCACCTGCCCTGCAATACAAGTGATTTGATATTTGGTAATACGAGTGGTATTTCAACAACACCAGTACAGTGGTATCTCGGGTTAAGCACTTAATTCGTTCTGGAGGTCCGTTCTTAACCTGAAACTGTTCTTAACCTGAAGCACCACTTTAGCTAATGGGGCCTCCTGCTGCTGCTGTGCCACCGCTGTACGATTTCTGTTCTCATCCTGAAGCAAAGTTCTTAACCCAAGGTAATATTTCTGGGTTAGCAGAGTCTGTAACCTGAAGCGTATTTAACCTGAAGCGTCTATAACCCGAGGTACCACTGTATTGTTGAAATGGTTTTTTAAAAAAAAGAACTGAAATTTTAATTTGTGTCAACAGTTCTCAGTGATACCTGTCTGAGAACTGTGATATGGATTCAAGGAGACACCCATAAACTCGTCAGGTTTATTTATTGTCAGGCTTCGGGGAATTGGTGTCCCCCCCCCCCCCGTGGCAGTAGATAAGAGATGAAACGAAAGGATTCTTCTTACCAGTTAGAATCTTTAATAATCACAGTGAAAGAACAAAGAACACATCTCCTAAAAATGGCAGTGCTCCCAATTAAGGATCCCGCCTCCTTACGTCCCTATTAATCTATGTCACTCTTACGTTTTGTAATCTGAGCTTGTACCTTCTGCGCTTTCTGTTCTGCCACTCTCTGAGTTCTTCATGACTTTGGAGAAGGGGGGTGGGTGCTATCTGGAGACTGTGAATCTAATGATGCTGCTGCTGCTGCTGATGATGATGATAAAATTATTTATACCCCGCTCATCTGGCTGGGCGTCCCCAGCCACTCTGGGCTGCTCCCAACAGAACATTAAAAACACGATAAAACATCAAACATTAATTCTTTCTCTTCTAGTGTTTCTTCTGCTAGCTGTTCCCCATCCAGTATTTCCCAGCTTCTGCCTTCTGAAGTATGCCCCTCTGCAAACCACTGTTCCAAATCTATGCTGTCTTCCTGCTCCTGGGAAGATTCAGGATCAGGGGGAGGGGGTGGCAGCCCTCCTCAGCACGGTCCCTGACACTTATTTATTAATCATTAATCAAATAAAAGGGGGGAGGTGAATTCAATAAAGCAGATGTATGTACAAAAATATATGCTATCCTAAGTAAACAAATACTAAAATTTACGTTATTTATGAAGGAAAATACATTAGATTCTTAGGACAAGAAAGAAAACTTAATCATTTCCAGCAGGGCATAGGCTAAGTATTATCTTCTATGTTGTTGCACCAATACATAATAAAATTTCCCAATAAATAAATTATCAAGTGGCCTGCTTTTGCTAATCCTTACAATAACAGAGTTTCACCATTTGAGCCATTTCCGATGCCCTTGGCATCCAGTTCTCAACCATAGTGGCTTGCTGTTTCTTCCAAGTTTAGCAGAATTCTATACAGTGAACAATTAATAAAAGTTGTAAGTTCAGTGTCTTTAATATGGTCAGATAATATGACTAACAGGTTTCCTGGTAGATCATATCCTTATTAGCTTAATTATATTTATTATGACTCTCTCTATGTGAGGACATGTCTAAAAGGTATTGCAGCATATCAGCATCTAACATTTTACATCTCCACATAACTGTAATGTTGCATATGAAGTTGAGTCATATAGGTGTTTAGATATCAATAAAATGTTAGCTAACAGAAGCTTTCTTTAAGATTTACCTTTGTTGTTTGCTATGGAATGTTCCGCCAGACCCAGGTTTCAACATCTGGTATCTCATGTCTTAATCCTCTTCCCACCTACGTTGATACAGTTTTTTAGATTTAACCATATCCATTAAAATACTATATATTTTACTGAAGCGCTCTTGTTTTTTTCAGTCTGGAATTATTCCTGCTCATCCTCAACATGTTAGAATAAATCTAGATTTATTCAAGATCCTGCTACCCACAAGGGTGGTTACTTAATACCTGCTTGAAATCCTTCCCCTTGATTAGGTTATTTGCATCTTTTCGTCCCTGCACCTGGCCCAGGTGAATGAAGAAGGAAGTCCCACTTCCCTGTGAAGTAGGTGTGGCTGAGAGATAAGTCACTGTCCCCAAACCACCCACTGAACTTCATGGCTGAGTGGCAGGGGCAGATTTTGGCAATAGGGCACCCTGAGTGAGGACAAAATTTGGCGCCTTTCACGAGAATAAGAATTATTGTTTTGTGCCTCCTCCACTCAATGTCCTGTGTGGGAGAATCATTCCCACGGCCCTAAATGTGGTGCTGCTGACTGGGGATATGAATTTGGGGTCTTCCCAGCCCTAGTCTAACATTCTAACCACCAGTGATTTATTTAACCATCCAAATAGGTGCAGGGCAGGTTTAAGAAAACTTTACAGCAAAGTATATGGTAATTTGCATTCAGATCATACAATAAAACCACAAAACAGCCAATGACAAAGTAATGAAACAGCAGCACAGAACACTGCCTTCTTTTGTATTTATTCCACTGATTTTTGTGAAATACTGGCAGATATGTGTGTGTGTGTGTGTGTGTGTGAGAGAGAGAGAGAGAGAGAGAGAGAGAGAGAGAGAGAGTGGTAGGGGGTATAACGCTTGTATAAGATTCCCCTGCCCTCCACTCCACATTTCTTTGCTCCATTAGCAAGCAATCCTGTGAATATTGTCAGGGTCTGAAAGAAAGCAACTTCACTTCTGTATAATATTTCCAGACGAGCAGTGCCATGTTTAAAGTTTGATTCCTTTCTTTTCAGACACTGCCATCTGCTGTTGAAATGGCAAAAACACACTGAATCTGAAATTCATCTCAACAAATTGAACTCTTCGCTGGACAACTACAGGGGTACCTCGCAAGGCGAATGCCTCGAAAGACGAAAAACTCGCAAAACGAAAGAGTTTTTCGTTTTTTGAGTTGCTTAGCAAGACGGATTTCCCTATGGGCTTGCTTCGCAAGACGAAAACGTCTTGCAAGTTTGTTTCCTTTGTCTTGCAAGTTTGTTTCCTTTTTCTTAAAACCGTGCATTCACTTCGAGGAGCAACTCATAGCACGCGGTGTGGTAGCCTTTTTTGAGGTTTTTGAAGACTTTGGTGATTTTTGAAGCTTTTCCAAAGTCCGTGCTTCGCAAGACGAAAAAACTCGCGGAACGAATTAATTTCGTCTTGCGAGGCACCACTGTATGTTATCCACTAAGATCAGATGAGACTGGCATCAGCATAATCTTGGTGTTGGCAGTAGTCCATTTTTGGGGGGAAGAATTTTACCCATAATCTGCACCATATTTTATTGCAAGACGATTCTGTATTTCCCGATAAAAACTTTAATAATAATAATAATAATAAAGACAATCCCATATTTCTATAAATATTTTACCTGCCATTCAGTTTGCTCAAATTTACAAGGCAGGAAATTACAGCCAAGGGTTGTAGAACTTGAAGTCTCTCCCCCCCCCCCCCGGTGTTATAGTTTATAGTCCTTGTTCACAGAAATCAAACACAGAATGATCAAAGCACAGTCTGCAAGAATGGCTAAGTCCTATGAAATACTTTGCAGTAGAATGATGCCACAGTCTTAAATACAGTCTATGCATCTTAGACCATGGGTAGGCAAACTAAGGCCCGGGGGCTGGATCCGGCCCAATTGCCTTCTGGATCCGGCCCGCAGATGGTCCAGGAATCGCTGCGCAGATCGGCATGAGGATTCTGATTGTTCAGGCTGCGCCATTCCCCCCCCCCACACACACACCGTGGGAGCGCCTCTTCCCTCCCTCCTCCTGGCTTCTCCCCGCCCTGCCTAGAGGAAGAAGGGGGCTGGGCTTTGTTGAGCCACAGTTGGCTGAGTGCCATTTTAAGCAGCCCCTCTCTGGAGCCAGTCCTTTTGCGTTGTTCATTGTCCCGCCGCCGCCAGTCCCTGCTGCTCACAAGGCACAGATAAGCAGCCAGTGGGGCTCATCCGATATATAGTCCAGCCCCCCACATGGTCTGAGGGACAATGGACCGGCCCCCTGTGGAAAAAGTTTGCCGACCCCTGTCTTAGACAATACAGTGGTACCTCGGGTTACAGACGCTTCAGGTGACATATGCTTCGGGTTACAGACTCCGCTAACCCAGAAATATTACTTTGGGTTAAGAACTTTGCTTCAGGATGAGAACAGAAATTGTGCAGCGGCAGCAGGAGGCCCCATTAGCTACAGTGGTGCTTCAGGTTAAGAACAGTTTCAGGTTAAGAACGGACCTCCGGAACGAATTAAGTACTTAACCCGAGGTACCACTGTATATTTTTATAAACATAATGGAGCAACCAGTGGCTTTCTTAAAGAATGAGAGGTATTATGGGGGGGACACAAGAGAGGTATGGGAGACTCGGGTTTCACAGGTTTTGCATACTCCTTGTTTTGCATACTCACAAAGTTTTCAGTTAAACATTTTTTTGAATGAAATCACAAACACAAAACCTCACTTGCCACTCTTTTTCCTTTCTCATATAAACCACATTACCTGCTCATCAGTAAAGAAAAGCATAATGGGGAATTTAAATGGAAGTAGGCACAAAGGGTATAAATTCTACAAGCACATTGTTCTGTTTAACTATTATTAAGAGATTTTAAAAAATAAAAAGCACGTTTATTAGTAATGAAATCAAAATCACTAGGCATCCAAACCTAAAAGAAAAGAAGCTATCTGTAAAACTAGCTAGAAAGCAAACAATCTTCATACTTAGGATGGTAGGAAGAGATAGGTAAATTACCAGTAAATGTTGGAGGGTATGGAATAGGACGTCCCTATTTTCATTGGAGAAATGCTGGTGTGTATGTCATCTGCATTCACCCAGGGTCAAGGTAAAATGTGTGACAGGATCCCAGTGGATGCAGCAAACTAGATTACACAAAGGATATGCGTCTCTCACACATAACCAGATGTAAATGTAAAATTATTTCATGTGATTAATTAAATGAAAAATAATGATCACTCAGAACGATAGTCAAACCACAGCTGCTTCCAATTTGTTTGAGGAGTTCTCCACTTTTGCTGTGTTTTCAGTCAAATATCTCACAGAGACATGGGTATTTAAGTGCAAATATGAACATAAAATATACCAAGAGACTAAACAGTAACAACCCCTGTTAGTTTGTGTTTCATTAGGTAGGTATAAAGTTGTCTAGCAGAACAACAGATAAAGGGGGAAATGTTAAATATTTCACACATAATAAATAAACATCAAATGCTTGGACTCAGAGCATGTAATAAACCAGGCTTGTACAGGTTTCAAATGAAATCAGCACATCTCTGGTTAACACGGGGGGGGGGGCTGATAATTTCTGCCTGCAGCATCCAGGTGTATCAATGCATCACAACAGCCAAACACCTGCTTCTCCTGAAGTGCAAACGTCTGCAGATAAAGTTCACATAGTGAATTTCAAAAGGTAATTATCGCCCCCCCACCCCCACCCAGTCTGGGGGAAAGTTCTCAAATTGGCAATTTTCAAATTGTGGTGGATTCCTTATCAAGGAAATTTGTTGCCACTGCTTCTGGCTCTAAGCCAGGAACAATCTTCACCTTCGGAAAATGCACACGCTAACACCCTTCCGTCGGGTTTTGTATTTTTTAATGTTTAATTTATTGTATATGACTACTTTTGTTACGTAGTAGTTAAGTATTTTTCCATTTTGTAAGCCGCCTTGAGCATAGCTGGAACTGTGGAAAAGCATCCTACAATTAAAATTATGTGTGTACGACTGAAGAGATGGTGACAGGGTGGGATCCTGACATATCCAATGCCCTCACCTCCCAAGTCAAAATCCCCTGAATGTGGAAGTCTAGCATTTCAGGGAAGAGTTCCAGTCTAATATTCTACCTTAAACGTTAAGTGTCTATGTGCAAAAATAGGTGGTTGTTATATGAGGAAGCTTTGAGTCGTGCAGTTCTCGCGATGCACTCTGTGGTATGAGGTGCCAACAGGATTTTCTGGGCAAAGTACACGGCATGTTGATCAGGCCCTTTCTACAAATAAGAGAGAGTGGCTGGAGGTTACACCATGCTTTGCTATGTGTACAGAGCTACAGTTCTGAGAGAAGTTTAAAAGTCAATACCTTGCCTCAGAGAACTCTGGCAATTGTAGTTCTCTGAGGAGAATATTATGTCAGCACCCTTACAGAACTACAGTTTCCAGATAAAGAGCACCCACACTGCTTAAAGATTGGTTTTTATTCCACCATGGTCCTCTGCCTTCGAAACACAGGTTTAGGACTTTTCTTCACCTTCGTTTAAATAAAAGGAAAAGCTTTCAAGATTTCTTATGAAGAAACTTCAACTACCATATCAAAACCAAACAAAGCCAGAATTTATAATAAGAACCCAAAGGTGCTTCAAAAAAGAAAGATCTAGAACAATGTTCTGTGGAGCTAAGGGGATTTTCCTTATTCCATCCCTTTAGCTTTCCATGACTGCAACAAGTTTCGTTTGCGGGTGGTGTTTTACCAATAGGCCAATGGACTCTTGCACATTGTTTAGCAACCATGCAGAAGAACAAAAGATTCTTGATACAACTGATCATACAATTACATAAAGTGAGCTACGTATTTTTGCAGAATTTTATCAGTTCTAAATTACACACACACATCAGAAGAAATTCACTGCACAAGAATAATATTGGAGTAATCATAGACTGTATATAATGTATACAATCACAATGTAATAATATATTGTACTTAATATAACAATGTGTGTGTATGTGTATATGTAACAGATACTTATGTAACTCTAATACTGTGTTTTTGTCTCTCTGTGTGTGTGCGCGCGCTATAGATACATATGTTTATCAATGTGCTCATATGTATCATTAATAGGAAGAGGAACTGTGAATGGTCAACACTTTGCACAAATTTAGAAAATAAAAGAAAACCTGAGCTATGGATTGATCGCCAAAGCTTCTGTTCCACTTCAGCATCAAGGCCAGATAATTTGGAGTTCAAAATCCAGGGAGAAAATTTGGTTGGGGAAATTTCAGAAGCCATCCTAATGTTGAGGCAGTTCGGCGGACTTTCTTCATGGTGTCCAAATTGGGTTCACATCCCACAAAATCACAAAAAAAGATGCATCATAGCTCAGCTGGTTACAATGTGGTGCTGATAGCTCCAAGGTAGCAGGTTTGATCCCCGTATGGGACAGCTGCATATTCCTCTATTGCAGGGGGTTGGACTAGATGATCCTCAGGACCCCTTACAACTCTAGATTCTATGAGTCTATGTTTTGAAAAGCAAGTAGATTATATAATAAAAAAGCTAGAAATACTAGAAATGGCACTTCAAAATATTTGGTTGATCTTTAAAAGAATGACCAACTTCCAGTTGGGCTGTGCCAATTTTACATGGTGACCTAGAGGGAGTTATGTCAGAATGTAGAAGTGGAGGAAATCTCTAGGGCAGTGGAAATCAAATATGACCTAATTGTCGCACAGCGGTAAATGAATCAACGCAGTCTTCTTCATAAACAGAATAAAAACTTTACTGAAGAAAATAAACTTGCTCAGAAACAGCATAGTTAAAGAGCATACACAGAGTGCTCATAGCAGCTATCTGATTCTTCATAGAGGCACACATCTTAGTTACTGATGAACTGAAGTCCTAGAGCCACTCTGTCTGCAACAAGACACTCACATACTGAGCTGAGACTGACTCAGACTCTGAAGACAGAATGAGGCCCAGAGAGATGGCTGGTTACATTTACTGTACAGTATAGGGAACCCTAGATGAGTCACGAGTCACAGTGATGTGGCAGTTTACTGCTAACGGTTACAACTAGCGGGCTTGAAATGATTGTGTAGGCCTTGCCCTAAAGCTTCTGCTCTTAAGAACTTTTGTCTCATGACGCTAATGAGTTTGGTGTTGTCTCTAAGGTCTTGATCAGCTAGCAGCTTATGATGGACAAAGATCCACACTGGATGTTGCAGCCAAGGAGATATATGCAATCAATTTTCCCTTGACCAACCGGTCTCACTTCCAGAACCCAACAACATTTCTGGTTGCATAAGAGATGCATTTCATCTGTCAGGTCACAAGAAGATTAAAAAAAGAGTTGAGGATCAATGCCCAGGAGATTCAATATCACCTGTGTATGAAATTTCATGTTAATCTGATAAAACATACTTCAGACTTACTGGCAAGACATTAAAAGAAAATGCTGCCACTACCCCCAGGCTCAATTCATCTTGACTAAAAGACATTAAAGGCAAGAGGTGATAAACAAACATTAAGGTGATACTTGTGTGGAAGGGGGAAAGCCCCAGGGTTTGATTGTGTTCCAAATAAAATAATTCTGTCAAAAGGCCTTCCCTTCACTCTTGACTTTAGAACCCTTTCCTTCAGTGTTTTCCCTAAAGTGAAGAGGGCTCCAGACAGTCGCAGGCTAGATTAATACTCTGGCAGGTTTTACCTTGAATTGACACCACTTGAAATTCCCCTGTGGTTTGGTGGCTTAGAGAAGGACCTCTTCATGGACAAAATACAAGATAATCATAAATGTGGTGCAACTGTACTGAACTTGATTTCTCTCTCTCATATGCACATAACATACCCTGTGTCAGCAGCAGTGCTGTTTTTCTAGAAAGAGTTGCCGGAACTCACCATGAATGCTTCCCTTGTTTTCTTATAATGGTCATGGTACGCATCTGAGAGGTGCTGGAACTGAGTTCCAGCTGGAAAAAAGGCCCTGGACTCAGCAGATATTGTGTTTGATTAGGGCTGCAATCCTATACAGTGGTACCTCGGATTAAGTACTTAATTCGTTCCAGAGGTCCGTACTTAACCTGAAACTGTTCTTAACCTGAAGCACCACTTTAGCTAATGGGGCCTCCTGCTGCTGCCGTGCCACCGGAGCACAATTTCTGTTCTCATCCTGAAGCAAAGTTCTTAACCTGAAGCAATATTTCTGGGTTAGCAGAGTCTGTAACCTGAAGCATATGTAACCTGAAGCATATGTAACCCGAGGTACCACTGTACCCATTTACTTGGAACTCAATGAGGCTTACCTCTGAGTAGACATACATAGGATTGTGCTATGGATCCCACAGGGGGAGGGAGAGAGAGAGAGCGCACTGGCCTAGTTGGTTCTTTGCCATGACCAGTTAATTGTTATAGCTAAAGGTAAAGGACTCTGGACGGTTAAGTCCAGTCAAAGGGGACTAAGGGGTTGCGGCGCTCATCTCGCTTTCAGGCCGAGGGAGTCAGTGTTCGTCTACAGACAGCTTTCCGGGCCATGTGTCCAGCATGACTAAACCGCTTCTGGTGCAACGGAACACCGTGATGGAAACCAGAGCGCACAGAAATGCCGTTTGCCTTCCCACAACAGCAATACCTATTTATCTACTTGCACTGGTGTGCTTTCAAACTGCTAGGTTGACAGGAGCTGGGACAGAGTGATGGGAGCTCGCCCCGTTCTGGAGATTTGAAATGCTGACCTTCCAATCAGCAAGCCCAAGAGGCTCAGTGGTTTAGACCACAGTGCCACCCACGTCCCAGTAATTGTTATATCATTTTATGAACCAGGTTAGGGAATCAGATGGATCTCAAACCCTCCATGAGTTAAGGACTTCCCCTGTATGTGAAGACAGGCTCTGGTAGATGAGACCAGTAGTGGGCCCAAAGATCAAGAAGGTGGTTTCTGCACATGCTGCAGAGGGAAGTGAGGAGCAGGTGGGGCTCATGGACCTGCGATGGTAGCTCATCAAGGAGAAGGAAAACTCAATCCTAAACCTCTCCTGCCTTGTGGCTATATTCATTTACAAGAAAGGCTTTGGGAATTAAACCCCAAGGAAAAATCCATAGCTGTTGCCTTGTGGTACATCTTTGGGAGAAGAAAAGGGTAAGGAGTAAACCTTACACAATTCTGGAGTGGAGGCCCTCAGATGGTTGGATGGTGCCTTGTACACCTCCTTCTGGCAACTCCTGCAGCCCATCTGGTGACAAAGGCATTACTCTGCTTTCCTTTGGACCACATCAGAGAGGCGAGGCTGAGAGTGGAGGATCTTGGCTTCCGGTCAGCGCCAGCGATTAATGGAGGACTTTTCCCGGAGCTCCGGGAGAAGTCTGCTCCGCGGGTTTGGGTCCTGCTGCTACGGCGAAGCGGGGACCCTTAAAAATTACAGGTGGAGAAGCCTGTAAACAAGGAGGCTCGGCGGGTACCATTACGACCCCTCCGAACTGCGAAAGAGCCTTTTTAAAGGCTCCGGAACGGTGTCGGGGGGAGCGTGGTGCTGAGAGCCACTACCCAGCCTGTGGAGCGAAGCCGCGTCGCCATTATCGGAGAGCGCTGATTTCTTCTGGCAAATTGATCCTGAAAGCATCTACTCGTGAGTAGGATTAAAAGCTTAAATTGGACTTCAAAGAGTAAAGAACTAAAGACTTAAATTGCTTGAAAGTTTAAAAGATTGGCCACCACGGGAAAGGTACAAAAAGGAAGTCTGCCTTACCGCATTGTAGTGAGAAGAAAGCAAAGAGACTATTAAACTGAAACCTTTGAGGAGTGCATTTGAATAACAAACCCATTGCCTTAAAGCAAGATACCCCCTCACTTATCGGGCAGGAGCGGTGAGGGAGAACTTTCATTGAACTATTTAACCTGCATGAAAGGAAAGATTTAAATTTTATCCATTGTCTTTTGTATCCCGGGAACAGACTGCCCTGTAAGAAGGGAAAAAGAACTTTGAACTGTCAAAAGTGAGAGCCTTGAAATAACTGGGAAAGATACAGTGTTGAGGACTTTTACCTGGACTGTTACATATTTGTAACTATTTAAGAAAAAAGTGCTGGAACTGGGGACTTTTTCCCCTTTAAAGAGACGGGGGGGGGACTTTGAGACAATATATCTGTTGTAAGAACTGTGAATGCAAGTTGGGAATTCCCCCCCCCCAGAGGAGACTTTGTTACATTGTGAGAAACAACTAAGCAACTAGAAGCTGAGCCACTGGAAATTTACTAGTAAAAACAAATCTAGGAGTGTGGGACTGACCTTGGCCTGGCTGATAGTGGCATGGCAGATGGCAAAGGAAAGATAGATCAGGCTCAGGAGAAAAACCTCAGATCCGGCAAAACTTACAGCACTACACAGCCAAGAAGGGCCTCAGTGGTAGGAGCAGCTGCGGCCTCACAAACAAAACCTAAAGCTATGTCTGCAGAAGATGCTTTGGCGAAAGCTCTTGGAAAAATAAATGAATCTCTGGAATTTTTAACGAAACAAGGGACTGATACAAGTAAACAAGTAGCTGAGATCTCAAAAAAACTTGATTTGAATACTTCCAGCCTAAAAGAATTGGGAACTCAAGTTACTGCTAATGCTCAGAATATTGGGAGACTCCTAGAGGAATCAGCTACTACTCGAAAGATTGCTGAGGAGGCAAAGGAGATTGCAACTGAAGTTCAGGGAAAAATACCACCGGTTGTAAAGAAACTGGCGGACCATGATTTATCCTTTGCTATGATAGATCTTCAAAGGAGGGATCGTAACTTAAGATTAAGATTTGTCCCAGAAAGTGAACAGGATAACCTGGTGGACTTTATTACAAAATAATTTTATGACTTTTGGCAAGAAGGCCTGCAGGGGGAGGAGGTTAAGATTGTGAGTGCATTCAGACTTGGAATAAGACAAAAAAAGAACTAGCCAAGAGACTCCTTGATTACTTTGGGATCAAAGGAGGAAAGAGATAAAATTTTAAATTTGCACTATCAAAATACACTGCAAATTGAGGATTCTTTTGTGGAGATCTTCAGAGATATCCCAAAGCCCATTCTAGATGCAAGAGAGGACTACAAAGATCTGGTTGTACTACTGAAAAAAAGCAGAATCTTCTTTAGGTGGGAATTCCCCCAAGGCCTATCTTTCAAATACAGAGGCAAGAAAGTTAGACTAAGGACACTGAGTGACAAAGATAAATTCTTGAGAGATCACGAAGAAGACTTAGTGAAGGAAGTAGAACTTGGAGAAGAGCCAACAATACCAGGAAAAGGAATATTGGACTTGGCAAATTTATCGTTTGGACTGCAGCCACCAACAGATGAAGAGCAACAATTGGGAGCAGTAGGAGGAGTAAGCAAATAATCCCATCATGGCCCTGCGACTATTGAGCTGGAACTGTAATGGACTGAATATTCCTCGGAAGAGGAAGAACGTTTTTCATATTCTACAGAAACAACAATTGGACTTGATTTGCCTGCAAGAGACACATGTGACAAGGACACATAGAAAACTACTTATTAATAAAAAATTAGGACATGAATTTATTTCATCTGACAGAGTGAAAAAAAGAGGAGTGGTTATATATGCAAAGGATAGACTGATGCCGAAACAAATATTTAAAGATGAACAAGGAAGATATCTGGCAATTGAAATTCAATTACAAGGCCAGAAATTTTTGATTCTAGGAATATACGCACCAAATGAAGGCAAATCCGAATTCTTTAAAAAGTTGCATGAGATTTTGCTGGATTACATGGATTCAAATATAATTTTGATGGGAGATATGAATGGAGTTGTCTCTACAAACATGGATAAAGCACAAAGACAAGTAATTTCTAAAGACGGAAGGCTACCAAAAACCTTTTTTGAGATGACTGACAATATGGACTTAGTTGATATTTGGAGATTAAAAAATCCTCTTGAAAGAGAAGGAACCTTCTTTTCTGAAGCCAAAATGACCTGGACTAGAATCGACCAAATATGGGTTACTAGAGGACTGGCATCGAAGATAAAAAAAGTGGAAATCTGCCCAAAGACTTGCTCGGACCATAATGCTGTGAAGATGGAGATGAACCAAACAACAGCTGGTACCTTCAGATGGAGGATGAATGACTCATTATTCAGAGATAAAGAATTTTGTAAAAAGGCCCAAAAAACACTAAGAGACTATTTTGAAATTAACATGAGGACTAATGTGGAAAAAAGAGTAATCTGGGACGCAAGCAAAGCGGTTATGAGAGGTTTCTTGATACAACAAAATGCAATAAAGAAGAAAAGCCAAAACGAGAAAAAGGATAAGATATTAGAAAAAATTAAAGAAGGAGAAAAGAAATTGAGATCAAAACCAAAGTCTCAGGAGATCCTGAGAGAAATTAAATATACCAAATGCAATACATGGAACTGATGAACCAAGAAATAGAATGGAAAATTAAACAAATGAGACAGAAAACGTTTGAATCTGCTGATAAATGCGGGAAATTGTTGGCTTGGCAATTGAAGAAGAGACAAAAACTAAATACAGTGACAAATTTAGAAGTGGATGGAAAGAACATTAACAACCCAACTGAAATTAGAAGCTGCTTCCAGAGATATTTTAAACAATTATATGTACAAGGGCCAGAAAAAGATATTGATATAGAACAATTCTTGAAGAAAAATGGGATGAAAGAAATTTCATGTCAAGACAAAATGCTTCTGAATCAGAAAATAACTGAACAAGAAATAGAAGACGCCATTCAAAACATGAAACTGGGCAAATCTCCGGGACCTGACGGACTGACTTCCAAATATTACAAGGCTTTAAAAGAATGGTTAATACAACCTTTGAAGGAAGTCTGTAATGAAATTCTTGAGGGGAAAGAAGCACCTGACACGTGGAAAGAGGCTTATATCACGCTTATACCGAAGACAGAGACTGAAAAGACTCAACTGAAGAACTACCGCCCAATTTCTCTATTAAATGTGGATTACAAAATTTTTGCTGACATTTTAGCTAAGAGACTGAAAAAAGTTTTGATGGGGGAGATTCATAGGGATCAATCGGGCTTTCTCCCGAGAAGGCATTTATCAGATAATGTAAGGAACATAATAGACATTTTGGAAATGTTAGAAGTTAATATAAACACAAAAGCTGTTTTGATATTTGTGGACGCGGAGAAAGCCTTTGACAATATTTCTTGGACCTTTATGAAGAAGAATCTCCATGGGATGGGGGTAGGCCAAGGTTTTGAAAACGGTATAGGCGCAATTTATTCTGAACAAAAAGCAAAGCTAATTGTAAACAATGTTATTGCAGAAGAACTTAAGATAGAAAAAGGGACACGTCAGGGGTGCCCAATTTCCCCACTACTTTTTATTTCGGTCCTGGAGGTATTGCTGAATATGATAAGAAAAGACCAGCTGGTTAAAGGGGTTCAGGTCGGAGCGAGACAATATAAATTGAGAGCATTCGCAGATGATTTGGTACTTACATTGCAAGAGCCGGAATCCAGTACGAAAAGGGTTTTGGAATTAATTCAGGAGTTTGGTCAAGTGGCAGGATTTAAATTAAATAAATCAAAGACTAAGGTATTAGAGAAAAATCAAACAGTAAGAGAGAAGGAGAGGTTTAAGAATGAAACAGGTTTAACAGTGGTTAAGAGTGTAAAATATTTGGGGATTAATATGACAGCTAAAAATTTGAACTTATTTAAAGACAATTATGAGAAATGTTGGAACCAAGTGAAAAAAGACTTAGAAATTTGGTCAAACTTGAAGCTTTCTTTGTCTGGTCGAATAGCAGCTATTAAGATGAATGTATTGCCTAGAATGTTATTTTTGTTTCAAACATTGCAAATTGTTGATAAGATGGAGTGTTTTAAGGGATGGCAGCGAGATATTTCTAAATTTATCTGGCAGGGCAAAAAGCCCAGAATAAAATTTAAGATTTTAACTGATGCAAAGGAAAGGGGGGGATTTGCCCTGCCAGATTTGAAACTTTACTATGTTGCGGTGCTCCGTGTGTGTTTATATGTAAATAAAGTAGATTAGCCAAAATGCTGAGTTGCTGAGGTCTATTATGCAACTGCGCATACTCTGCGGATCCCTAAGTGTGCTGATGTCAGTTGGCATCGGTCACTGTGATGTTTGGGCTGAAGAAAGCTTTTGAAGCTCCCAAACGATTGACCAAGAAGGAGGGAACATGCCAGTTGGGCATGTGTCTCTACCAGGGTCCTACTCATGTGTAGGCCGAGCTCCTGACACCAAGGGCCCACAGCCTAGCTCCCTAGGTAGCCAGGTGGGGTTCACTAGCTCTGGGAGGAGGTACGTGATTCCTCATCTGGAGGAGGCTGGGAGCAGGTGAGAGTCCCATGCCTCATCATGCCCAGATGCTGCAGTCAGCAGAGATAGTATAAAAGGGCAGCAGAGATACAGTGCTGCATCTACTCAGCTGTTCATGTTGAGACACCTTGACTTGGATGCTCCTAGACCTCCATGGGACTGTGCTTCAGGTTTGAAGTGGGGCTATATCTTGACTGCAGGACTTGGCTACTTGGGTTGACCCTGAACCTCGTTTCCTCACCTCTGGACTTTTGCTTGTGCTGATCAACCTTCGAATTTTGCACTTGGACTTGGCACACTGACTTGTGGCCAGGTAGACCAGGAGATCAGGACACACTGTTTCTCTACTTAACTTACCTCACAGGGTTGTTTTGCAGATAAAACAGGGAAGAAAGAGGGATGTAAATGATATCAATAAAATGTTACAGGAAGTCCCCCAACACTATCATATGCTTTCTTACTTGATATGGTTGAACCAATCAGATTGCCCTTTTCTGGCATTTTAGAGAAAAAGGCATGGAGACTTGTCTATTTGTATTGCAGCTTTCCCATATTCTGGTTTTTAACAGGATTTAGAGCTTAAACCTAGACAGCATCTTAAAAAGCAGAGACATCACCTTGCCAACAAAGGTCCGTATAGTTAAAGCTATAGTGTTCCCAGTAGTGATGTATGAAAGTGAGAGCTGGACCATAAAGAAGGCTGATCGCCGAAGAATTGATGCTTTTGAATTATGGTGCTGGAGGAGACTCTTAAGAGTCCCATGGACTGCAAGAAGATCAAACCTATCCATTCTTAAAAAAATCAACCCTGAGTGCTCACTGGAAGGACAGATCCTGAAGCTGAGGCTCCAATACTTTGCCCTCCTCATGAGAAGAGAAGACTCCCTGGAAAAGACCCTGATGTTGGGAAAGATGCAGGACACAAGGAGAAGGGGACGATGGAGGACAAGATGGTTGGATAGTGTTCTCGAAGCTACCAGCATGAGTTTGACTAAACTGCGGGAGGCAGTGGAAGACAGGAGTGCCTGGCGTGCTCTGGTCCATGGGGTCACGAAGAGTCGGACACGACTAAACGACTAAACAACAACAAAGAGCTTAATTGCCTGTTTTTGTACTCTGTAAGATGCAGCCGCTCAAGGCATGACATGAAGCTGAATGTGATGCTAAATTTGCCTTGGTCCCTAGACCAGATTTAAAGTTTGTTGAAGTTTACTTGAAAGTGCCACGCCTGTGGGACTCCAACATGCGCTCAGCAATGTATGCACAATCAGCACCATCAGATCACTGTGTTCCAATCTTGCTGGTCTTTGATGTTTCTTGCTCCCTTTACATTGACAAATTACATGCTCTGTCAACACAGTAGGAATGCTGTCATCACTGTGCGGTTGATTTGATCAGTGAGCTCGGTTTTATTTGCTGCAGATGTCATGTTGAAAAGCATCATCTGCTTATTAGAATCCTTTCCTTAATTTCAAACCTGAATGCATGAAATTAATAAACAAATACTTGGAAACCAAGTGCTTCGGAATAAAGATTGCAGGCAATAGATATGTCCAAAGCTGTTCAGAAACAGAATGTTCTCGATTATCAGTAGCTTATCAGCAGGCAAAACACTTCATGACTCTACTGGCAGCAAACTAACCTCCATCCTTCAGGGCTGAGCTGTAAGCAGCAAAGGGGATTCAGAGTCAGAAGGTCCCAGTCCAAACGGGAAGACATTTTATAGCACTTCCTCGGTAGATGAGATCAATCCAAAGCCTAAGAATACTTGCCTGCCTAGAAAGATGCTCCAAACTGCCATTCAGATAGCTCCTGCACAACATCAGTGCATCACAGAATTGGAAGAAGACGTTTAGATTTTGAGATTGCTTGTCTTTTTTGGAAATGTAGGCCAGGAGCTGAAGAAAAACAGCACCAAGAATTATGTGGGAACTGAAGTCAAAGCTTTGGTTGCCATTTTTACTGCAGTGACTCCCTTCTGCTGAAGAGGAAAGTCATTGTTCAACGACTGAACCGGGGTCAGCAACCTTTTTCAGCCATGGGCCGGTCCACTGTGGTGGACATGTGGTGGGCCGGACTATATTTTGAAGGGGGGGGGGAGGACAAATTTCTATGCCCCACAAATAACCCAGAGATGCATTTTAAATAAAAGGACACATTCTACTCATGTAAAAACGCACTGATTCCCAGACCGTCCATGGGCCGGATTGAGAAGGTGATTGGGCCGCATCCGGCCCCCCCGGGCCTTAGGTTGCCTACCCCTGGTTGCCTCTCCAACAGCAGAGGCAGCATTTAAGAGGCTTAACACTTCAGCAGAATCAGCACACATATGTCCCTCCACGTTCAGGTGGCATCCAGCCCCATAACAGCTCTTTGATATAGATCTGATAGAAGGCCAGCTCTCGGTCCCATTACTACCTCGGTTCACATAAGCAAGTACAAAAGTATTTTTTTTGCAAAGGCATTTTATGTCAGATTGCCTGGCTCAGCTTTCCATGCATCTGTGATGCCATTACAGTGGTACCTGAGAGCCAGTGTGGTGTAGTGGTTAAGCATCCCTGCTCCTCCATATGCAGCTGCTGGGTGACTTTGGGCTAGTCACACGTCTCTGAAGTCTCTCAGCCTACTCACCTCACAGAGTGTTTGCTGTGGGGGAGGAAGGGAAAGGAGAATGTTAGCTGCTTTGAGACTCCTTAGGGTAGTGATAAAGCAGGATATCAAATCCAAACTTCTTCTTCTTCTTCTTCTTCTTCTTCTTCTTCTTCTTCTTCTTCTTCTCTTCTTCTTCTTCTTCCATACGCTTCAGGTTACAAACTCTGCTAACTCAGAAATAGTACCTTGGGTTAAGAACTTTGCTTCAGGATGAGAACAGAAATTGTGCTCCGGCGGCACGGCAGCAGCGGGAGGCCCCATTAGCTAAAGTGGTGCTTCAGGTTAAGAACAGTTTCAGGTTAAGAACAGACCTCCAGAACGACGGAACCCCATGCCTGCTTTCAGGTGAGGGTCACACACTGCAAACAAGTTGCAGAGATCCAATGTTTCTATGAGCACAAGAGGCACATTAACTTTTGAACATTCCCATTTTGTCAACCTTAATGTTCATCCACACCCATGGGCAAAGTTTGATGGAATGTAGGTGCAGTAAAAGCAGATGGACAATGGCTTGTTTTTGCTTACTGGATTTTCTGTAGAAAGTAGAAATCTGGATTGAAATATATTCATATGCATATGAAATGTAGCATGCTGATTATGACAGTACAAAACTTGTGTGCATGAGTGGCACCGATTCCACAATAGACTCCCATCTGAAAGTTCCCTAATTTAGGCTCTAGAAAATCTGAAATGTCTCATGGTTTTGCATGTTAAGTGTGGCTAACCCAAGCTGTCATTTGCTTGCCATGCTGATGGCAAAACTTTGCAATGAAAAATGACCTAGAGGTTTGTAAATTTCAAGTTGCTTTGTTTATGTGACCTGACCTTGTAGCACAGTAGTGGTATTAGTACAATTAATAATAATAAATGGCAGAATCTATGCCTTTGGTTTCTTCTATTAATGTAGTTCCCTTTCATTGATTTCCAGCTGGACAGGAAGTTACAGTTCTGTTCCAGTGAAGCATTACATTTCATTGACATCTTGATTGAATGAAACAGTCCATTCATAGACTGTTGCTGTTATCTCTGCAGAAACTGCTTAATTGCAACAGGAAATGAAGGCAGTCCTCTCTCTCTCTCTAATGTTGCACTTAATTTTCATAATGCTTCCTTGGTTGGATGTTGGAAGAAAATAATGGAGCCTTTATATTTAGCTCAGCTAGTATTGTGGTGTTTTAGATTTTGTACCATGGAGTGTGCATTTAAAATAATCCGTTAGATTCTGTATGCACATTTAAGGATTAGAGGATATGCAAAGCTTAGAAAGCAAAATAGATCCATCTTTTAAGGGCTGTCACTATAAAATACACTCACTGCATTTACATTTAGCATTACATGAACAGCCTTAGCCTCCCCCTCCCCCGGCTAGCCTTATGCACTTATCGCCTCTGCCCTGGCATGTCCATGAGGAGAAAATCAAAAGCTTCCACTTAGATTAAGTGCAGTTTAGAGTGCCATTATAGAATCATAGAATTGTAAAGTTGGAAGTGACCCCATGGATCATCCAATGCAACGCAAGGATCCAAACTCTCAAATTTGCTTAGAGAAAGCAAGTCAGATTTATAATATATGGTTTGAAGTTGTCTTGTTTTCACTAACCATAGTTAAGGCTATCCACAGTTTTAACAACCTGGGTAAAGGTAAAGGTACCCCTGACCATTAGGTCCAGTCGTGGCCGACTCTGGGGTTGCGGCGCTCATCTCGCTTTATTGGCCAAGCTTCCCACCAGAGTGGTACCTATTTATCTACTTGCGCTTTGATGTGCTTTTGAACTGCTAGGTTGGCAGGAGCAGGGACCAAGCAATGGGAGCTCACCCCATTGCAGGGATTCAAACTGCCAACCTTCTGATCAGCAAGTCCTAGGCTCTGTGGTTTAACCCACAGCGCCACCCGCATCCCAACAACCTGGGTAGCTGCTATTAATCTAAAATAGAGGCAAAAACTTCTGAACTTCTCACAGCCATGTAAGAAAAGGGAGAGGTGGCAAATGAGCCAAACAAATGTGACACTAGTTGGCGACAGTGAGCTATGCAAATTTCAATGTATTTTTCAAAACATTTTTTAAAAAGCATTTTCACAGTGTTTTTTATGTGTGTAGATTCTATCACGGTCTTTCATATAGCGTGGACTTACACCATGTAGGGCTTTATATGTCACAACCAGCACTTTGAATTGTACCTGGAAGCAGACCAGTAGCAGAGGAGCAACAACAAGCCATTAAATCTAGTCATGGGAAGAGAAACTTACCAAGTTTATTTAGAAGTAGGCTCCATAGTGCCCAATGGGAGTTTTCCCCTAACAAAACAACACAGTGGGACTTCTAAGAAAACATGCCTAGGATTGCACCACACAATGAGATCAATTGCAGGAGAGATTCTATGCAGCCCGTCTGCTGCATATGTAAGAGAAATAGCACATCTATTGGGATTAGAAAAAATAAAGATATGTGTGTGCCAACTTCCCTGCCCACCAGAAGTCTTTGTAAACCCTGATACCTTCCAGAGATTTTCATCCTTCTACCTTCACCACTGCGCAGAGCCCTTGTATAATCTTTTATTCTGTTTGTACAGAAGAAATACCAGGATTTGCAGAGGAGGAGAAAGATGTCAGATGCGGGCAGTAAACATAAAGCACGGTGGAAAGAGAGTAATGTAAACATGAACCCTTCTTCTTCTTCTTCTTCTTCTTCTTCTTCTTCTTCTTCTTCTTCTACTTCAAGAAAGCTCTTTCAAGTCTCTTGGCCATTTACATTTTAAAAAGAAAATGGGGGTGGGAGGTGAGTCCATACCTTCCAACATTTCTCTGATGAAAATAGGGATGTCCTATTCAATAACAATAACAACAGCATCTGACTGGGTTGACCCCCTAGCGACTCTGGGAAGCTTCCAACATATATAAAAAACATAATAAATCATTAAACACTAAATAAAACAAAAAAACTTCCCTATACAGGGCTGACTCCAGATGTCATCTAAAGGTTGAATAACTGGTCTTGAGAAGTTGCCAGCAAAGGCTAGTCCCTTAGTGCATATGGGGCCCTGTCCCACCAACCTCGGGCTATCCGCTATCCCCCACCTCACTTTCTTACTTAAAGCCAATCCAGGGGATGGCATGGGCTCTACTGCCTTCTGCCCTACTGGTCCTAGTGCTTTTTTTTCTGGGGGTAATCAAGGGTATGTAGTACCAGCACCCTTTTTTCTCTAGAAGAAAAGCCCTGGCTGGTCCCAACAGGCACCAGCCATTGCTGAAAGCTGCCTAATCTCTATACAGTGGTACCTCGGGTTACAGAATCTTCAGGTTACAGACTCCGCTAACCCAGAAATAGTACAGTGGTGCCCCGCAAGACGAATGCCTCACAAGACGAAAAACCCGCTAGACGAAAGGGTTTTCCGTTTTGGAGGCGCTTCGCAAAACGAATTTCCCTATGGGCTTGCTTCGCAAGACGAAATGTCTTGCGAGCTTTTCCGACTTTTTTCCCCTCCTCCCCTTTTTCTAAGCCGCTAAGCCGCTTATCCGCTGAGCCGATAAGCCGCTAAAAGCCACTAAAAGCCGCTAAACCGCTAATAGCGCTAAGCCGCTAAGCCGTCAATGGGCTTGCTTCGCAAGACGAAAAAACCGCTAGACGAAGAGAATCGCGGAACGGATTCTTTTCGTCTTGCGAGGCACCACTGTACCTCGGGTTAAGAACTTTGCTTCAGGATGAGAACAGAAATTGTGCTCCGGCGGTGTGGCGGCAGCGGGAGGCCCCATTAGCTAAAGTGGTCTTCAGGTTAAGAACAGTTTCAGGTTAAGAACGGACCTCTGGATCGAATTAAGTACTTAACCCAAGGTACCACTGTACGTAAGAAGTGGAGACACTCTTTTCATCCAAGGATCACGCATCTGCAGGGCCACATATTAATGGTCAGCAGAGTTATTTGGAGCCACATCAAACTTTTTTTGGGGGGAGCTCCTTCATTGAAAATTTGTGGGTGCCTGGGACCCCACAGCCTCGCATAGATGGCACCTGTGATACACACATAAAATGTGAAAAGCTCTCAGACACAGGGGAGTTAATTGATATGCAATACAGTCGTACCTCGGAAGTCGAATGGAATCCGTTCCGGAAGTCCGTTTGACTTCCAAAATGTTTGGGAACCAAGGTGCAGCTTCCAATTGGCTGCAGGAAGCTCCTGCAGCCAATCGGAAGCCGCGGTGGATGTTCGGGTTCCAAAGAAGGTTCGCAAACGGGAACAATCACTTCCGGGTTTGCAGCATTTGGGAGCCAAAATGTTTGTCTCACAAGGCATTTGACTTCCAAGGTACGACTGTACTATCAAAATGTGGGCCACACAAAAGTGGGGTGATCCCATTGAATTCCACCCTATACATTTAAAGCAATTTCAAAGTGTTCTCTTTCCTTCAAAGAATTCTGGGCACTGTGGTTTACCCATCCCAGAGTAATAACTCCAAGCAATCCTTTATAAATACGCTGCCCATAATTCTTTGAGGTAAAGACTGTGTTTCAAATGTGATTTAAAGGTATTAGTGTGTACTTTCCAATTTAACATATAGAACAAGAGACCAAGAAGAACATACGTTTAAAGAAGATTGGAAAACATTCATTGAATATATGGAAAATAACTGTACACAAACTGTACACAAACGCAAACGCTGGCAGCATTCAGATAAATTCAACAGAGTGAATAATTTTTGATGGATGTAAAGTGGAAAATTGATTTGAATAGCTATGTATGATATGTAAATTGAACCATGGAAAGAGAAGAAGGGAATTCACTGGATATTTTAAAGTTTGCCAAATGTTTATTTGTACTTGTAAAACAGAAAATATAATAAAAAATACTATTAAAAATTAAGGTATTAGTGTGGATGTAGACTAAGTCCAGTGCTATACAATTTTACACTGTCCACACAAAGATAGGTCACAGGAATTTAGGTGTTCCACATAACAAACCAGACCCAAATAATGGGCATCCATTAGCTTCCTGAACAGATTCTTTGTGCCAGTTTTTTAAAATTTAGTTAAGTATTGTGACAATGTTAGAGTAATGTAACTGTCACACACACACACACACACACACACACACAAAAATCAGGAAGTTTTTGCTCACTTCTCATATGATGTGTGCATTTGAGGCAGGGGTACCACTTTTGTTAAAGTGAGAGAGCCTTTAACAGACATTTTTCCAAAGCAGTAACTTTTGCTATTCCATTTGTGCAAACCAAATATGAAGCTAAACCTTGGCACTTACTTTAAAGCACATATAAAACATCAAAAAGAATAACACTCTGCAGTTAATGACATTTTTTTTCCTGCCTTCAAAGAGAATGCCACATTAACAGCAAGTGCTTCAACACCAGTAAACTATCGCCCTTCATTCAGAGAAAGTTAGTTGTATCCAACTCCCATTGAATTCCTGGATTTCTGGTGCATAGTTACTCAGGGCACATCTCTGCTATAGTCAGGTGGGATCCAATTACACACCAGCAAATTCAGGGTGCACAATTATAGAGGATTAGGAGATGCTGCAAATCGAAGAGTTACCGACGATTGAAGAATGGAGGATGAAGTTAATGGACTATGCAGAATTAGATAAACTAACAGGAAGGATTTGAAACTGGCGAGACCAGAAATTCACAGAAGACTGGAGTAAATTTAAGGACTATTTGAAAAGTAATTGTGAAGAACAGACGACGTTTGTTGGGTTGCAAGAAGTTTTGTGAGGAGTATTATTACAAGTATGGTAAATATAGACAAGGGGGAGGATGATTTGTTAAGTGATGTAAAGGCAATATAAAGTTAAGAAATGCATAAGAAGTGGTTAAAATGGTGGATCATCAGCGGTGATGATGGAAGTCTAAAAAGGCTGTATAAGTGATAAGTTTTGCGGTACATTTTATAATTTATATGTTAAAATTAATTTAAAAATATATAAGAAATAAGATGCTGCAAATCGGGCCCAATTTTCCCAAAAATTGGACTTTTGTGGTGGTGAAAATGTTGGGGGGACAGCACTGGAAAGTATGGGACAACACTGGCTTGGTTGCAATATTCTCTAACCATGGGTAGGCAAACTAAGGCCCGGGGGCCAGATCCGGCCGAATTGCCTTCTAAATCCGGCCCGCAGATGGTCTAGGAATCAGCTTGTTTTGACATGAGTAGAATGTGCCCTTTTATTTAAAATGCATCTCTGGGTTATTTGTGGGGCATAGGAATTTGTTCATTCCCCCCCCAAAAAAATCTAGTCTGGCCCCCCACAAGGTCTGAGGGACAGTGAAAAAGTTGAAAAAGTTTGCTGACCACTAACCGCCCCACAAACAAATCAGAATGAATGTTTATTAAATAGCCAAGAACATCTGAGTTTCCCGCTAACAAATCAGGATCAATGTTCAATAAGCAGGTCATCTCAAAGTGCCCTCAGACACAATTCTCACCATGTTCAATGGGGCTTACTGCCCCTAGTGAGTTTAGAATTGCAGCCTTACAATGCAATTCTATATATGTCTACTCAGAATTAATTCCTATTGAGTTCTGTGGGGTCTGCTCCCTGGTAAGTGAGCATAGGGCTACAGCCTGCACACTCCACATGTAATTTATAATCAGGTTAAGAATTTGTCCTCCTCCTGCAGACCAGTCAATGTAGGATCGTAGATGAATGAGATCAATTTTTTAAAATGTACTATTTCCTGGGCAGATGCATTTTATCTGCTCTCAAATCAATATCTGGGGTTCTGCCAACAACATTTTTAAAAGGTTTATATGAATTTAAATTGATAGATGTGTAAAGAGATATTTCATTTCCACTGACAAAGACTATGCTATGCTTTCTATTCACCTACCTACCTCCTATTACAGTATAAACTTTTCTTTGGTATCAACAGACTTGGTGACAGAAATACTGGATATACTTATTAAGCCTCAGATTTATGCAGATCATACTTTGATTATGTTAACAACAGCAACTGGTTCAATAAGGTAATTGAAGAATTGGCATTTGTGTTGTTATTGAAAAGAAAATAGGGTTATAAATGCAATTAAGAGACAGCCACAGGAATAATTTATCTGTGACCTCAGCGATGGCATTGGGAACTAAGTGGGAGGGCTTGGAAAATCACTAATTAGGAGAAACTTTTTGGTCTGCATACCTGACTGTCATGAAACTGGCCTCCAAACCAGAGGAAGAAAAGCATTTGAGGCTGAGAATGTGCCTGAACCCAGCTCTGAGGCTGGTGGTCAGAAACTGGAGCCCACATAAGCTAACAGAGATAGAGTGAGGGCCCTCAGCTGTCTCTCCCCCTGAGGAATCATGTCTCCTGAAGGAGCTCCACTCTTCCTCTCTCTAAAAGCTATTTACCGGCTTGTCTAAATTCAAATGGGAACTGCCTTCAGTCTTTCCCCAAAACTTAAAAGGGTAGATTTTCTAGGTTGGAGGCAGATTCTAGACCAGGCATAGGCAAACTCAGCCCTCCAGATGTTTTGAGACTACAGTTCCCATCATCCCTGACCATGATGGGATGATGGGAGTTGTAATCCCAAAACATCTGGAGGGCCGAGTTTGTACCTATGCCTGTTCTAGACCATTAAGGAATCTTAACTCCTTTTTGTTACATCCCTGAACACTCTGCATTTTCCTGATAAATTTGATGAGGATATGGCAATTCACAGTAACGAAAGACAGCCAAAGTCACAACAGTCCTAATTTAAATAAGGTTGACATCTTTTTAACAGTTCTTCCCCCCTCCCACTATGTTCTGTAGCAAGTTGATGTGCACATGGTAATATTCATCTCCATGGGGAGCAAAGATTTAGCTGCTTATTTTCTGAAGATCAAATGCCTGCTAAAAGCATTTTTTTTCCTGATCCGTTGGAGATCCAAAATATAAATACCTCTTGATACAGAAAAGATACGAGGAGCATGACTCACTGGAAGAAGGGAGCATTAAAAATCCACAACTAGTAACAGATGGTAACTTGTGAGATAACCTGCTGAGTCATTAGAGAAGTGACTGCTTTGTTTGTAGTGGCAAAGAGAGATGCATATGCTGAAATCACGTTTAACTTTGAGAACGTCGCTTCTACTAATCAAAGGGCATTTTTTTACATATGGGACTTGCTTGAAGCAGCTCTTGTTTCAATCAGTTTGCAATGCAAACATAAAACTTGCATTAGCCAGAAAGCGAGTTTATATTAACAAGAGTTTCTCTTCCACGGTAACAGGAAGCAGATGTTCACATAAATAGCATGTGAGTGGCTCAAAGGTTATTTAAGTCTGTCGGCAAAATATGTGTTGCCTCTATACGTCATTTCTCCTTACAGATTTAGAATGCAGAAGTGATACTAGTGCATTTGGAGGCCACTGTAGTAAGTCGCCCCCCTCTCTCAAAACCTTTGTCCTCCTTATTCCCATAATAAAGCACCAATGGATCTACTGCCAACACTACATATACCATCAAATAAATGCAAAATAACTGAGATGGTTCTGAGTTGCCAGATTCCAGTTTAGCCACAAACAATAGTTCTTCCTCTCTCACTAAAGCAAATTAGCCATATAAACACCCAGTATCAGAGAAGAGGCACCCCACTCTCTCTAACACACATCCTCCAGTGATAATGTGCTCTTTAAATGGAGAACTATGTCGTGTTTATACATTCAGCAGAGTCGCCAATACCCAAATCTCAGCAGGATTTCAACACACAGTTCTGTAACTGAACCCTATGGAATAGTAATGCTTGATCTTACCAGTGACTCAGCCAACAGCTAGTTGCAAACAAGGAAACACATTCACTGTGGGAAACTGTACCAAAAAAAACCTTTAAAGGTATGTCTGTCCACAGTGGGAAGAGAAGTCACAAACGACTGCGTGAAACACCAAAATCTCATTTACAGAGGTTTTGAATGACAGGGTGCTAACTTTATAAGTTGGGGGGGGGACCCTGCAAAAAAATAGAAGCAATAGCACTTACATGGCGATTTTGATGAATATCTCTTTAATACATGAAAAGAAAGTGTTTTAACTTCCAGCATTTATGCATCAGCCCAGGACAGTTTTGAAACACAGGCTGGTAAAATGCCTGACTCATGAAGCAGCTGAGTTGTGAGTTTTACCAGAAAAATGCCCATTGCATCATACCCTGCTTTTCCCTTCTCTGTACATCTGTTGTGGGCCCTGCCACAATTCCCCAGGATGCACATGAAATAAATGTACAGTATCCTTATGTTACCTCAAAGCACCAACCTACATATGCTCTCACCTTTCTACAACTTTTAAGCCAAAACTTTCACTCTAGCCTGTTAAAACAAGGAAAACCTAAATTTCTCCATGGAACTATGTATAAGATCGCTTGTAAATGTATGATTCTTGAGCCTATAGTGTGTGTGTGTGTGTGTGTGTGTGTGTGTGTGTGTGTGTGAGAGAGAGAGATATTGCATTGTGGGAAACTTTGGGTCTTCCATAATCCCTAAAGCCTAGGGTCATGTAGGCAGGATGCCCATCAGGGAAGTGCCTAAAGGAGTTCCTCTTCCAGAATCTGCAAACACTATTGTGTTAATAGCCCTAGAAGGTTGTCCCTGTTTGCTCAGGTACCCTACATAAAAGAAATCTCTGCATCCTGCTGAGCACGGCTGTTATCACGTAGACTACCCCAAGAAACTCTTATTTCTAGTGTCAATACTTTGTGTAAAGTCTGTCTGGAACTGTGTGAAAGCGTGCTAATCTTCAGGAATGTGACACCCCAGTCTGCCTGACTTCACTTAGTATGTAAAAAAAAAAAGGTAAAAAGGTATCTGATGTAACCATGACAAATATCCCAAGTGACCCTGCAGAAGGGGATATCCTCCTCCATGCCAAAATGCAAACCTTTCAAGAGAGTGGTTTATTCTTTGTTTTGGGTCCTTCATCTCCTGAGGGGGGGGGGAGGGGAGGGACTTTGTTGCAACAGATAATAAAAGACCAGCTTTGCTTTCACTGGAATTCTGCCTCAGCTCATTCATCTCTGTCCAGTAACAAACTTGGGGAGTTGGGCCATCAAAACACCGAGGCTGCTAGTTTAACTTTTTGCTATTAATTATCTACCTATTTGTAGATACGTACAAATGGCTTTTTTCTTTTTACAGAGAGGGACATGGCCCCCTGCCTCAAGGGGGTAACAGTCTAAATGTTGGCACTAAAAGTTACTTTAAAGAGGTGCAAGTCTGAGAGTATGTACCCTGTTAGCATGCCTTTTCCTGATACAACAAATGAAAGTAGAAATTAATATTCAGCTGAATAAATATTTCCTCTTGACTCAGTGGGGTTGATTATCGTGGGGAGGGGCAACAAAGCAGTGACATTTTAGGTGACCATATCTCAGCTTAGCCCTTTCAGAAGGAGCGTGGCGCTCTTTTGTTTAATGTGTAATCGACAAGAGAGGATGGCAAAGATTTGAGAAGTGAAAAGAGGCAGAGGCAGCAGTCAGTGGATTTACAGGCGTTGCAATTCATCTTGCTTGAATGTGCAATACCAGAGGTAATGTAACAGAGACGTTCTCCTTGCCTCTCCAGGCCAAAGTAGCACTTTCCTTATCAGATAGAGGCTACCTTTCTGGGTTTACGGGTACTTTGTGACATTGTGACATTGCGAGCAGCCTCAACGCACATTTAAAACACATGGCTTCCCCATAGGAGCTGTGGTTTCCCCATCACAGAGCTGCAAGCCTGGCATCCTTAACAAACTACAGTTCTCAGGATGATTTGGGGGAAGCCATGTCCTTTACATATATGGTGCAGATGCTCACTAGAGGAATCCCCTTTGGAGGATGACCTGGAGTGCCCAGAGTAAAATACCACAGAGGAGCAGCTTGTGTTGAAGGAGGGAGGGAGATCTGCAGCCTCAGGGGAAGCAACAATTCAACATTACCCCTCAAAGTACAAGTTGCCCCCTTGGCAGGGGCAGAGGCAGACCCCTAAGGAGTGCAGGTGCTGGCACAGATAGCTGCAAAATGCCAAAGTGCCTGCCTGAAGGATTCCTCAGGAGTAGATGAATACTTCCAAGTAAGCTGGTATATCAAATATGCAAGCAAAATTGCAGCTGTGTTCTGAAGGCTCAGATCTAATAGCCTTCAGTTCCATTCCAAGCATGCTATGACACTATCTTTGCACGTTCTTTAATACCCAGACAGTACTCACATTTGTGTTTGTTTTTGTTAGCCATTTTCTGCTAGCACCCTTGGCCCTTTTATCGATATCTGCATACTATACCTCATTTGTATCAAAAACTGCTGGTACTGAGTTTTCCCTGACCCCCACCCTGTTTTAGATTTCAGACTGTTTTTTGGACCTTGGTTTTCCTGTCGCCTTATGTTATGACTTTGAACTGTTTATTGACCTTGCTTCCTGCGTGCCGCTCTTGCACGATTAAACTTTGGCCTACTGTGATTCAGGGATTGTCTCTTGTTAACTTTCAGTCTCTCTGTGTGCCACATTGTAGGCACATTGATGTCATGTTCTTGAAAAAACTTAGCAGCTGTTTCAATGAAGTTGTTTTAAAATGTATGATTAGAGTATAAAAGCAGCTGTATGGTTTTAAAAGCTTATGTAAATTTCCCTGGGAGGGGAGTTATCGCTGAATAAATGTAGACTTTTCAAGGCGAATTCTTAGCGATCAATCAGTGGGGGAAGGGAAGCAGTTTCATTTACTGCAGGTTGCTGTTAAAAGTCACCAAAGCGCAGCTAGCAACGAGTTGGAAAACTTATGCTAGCCACTTGCTTAATGAATTTGTTGAGTAGGCTGGGTGGCAAGGAGGCAGGACACTGGCACCTACAGTGGTGCCCAGGAGACAATTTCAGACACCCTAGGATCTGCTGGCACTGTGGCGCTGTGGGTTAAAGCCTCAGCGCCTAGGGCTTGCCGATCGAAAGGTCGGCGGTTCGAATCCCTGCGGCGGGGTGCGCTCCCGCTGCTCGGTCCCAGCGCCTGCCAACCTAGCAGTTCGAAAGCACCTCCGGGTGCAAGTAGATAAATAGGGACCGCTTACCAGCGGGAAGGTAAACGGCGTTTCCGTGTGCGGCTCTGGCTCTGGCTCTGGCCAGAGCAGCGATGTCACGCTGGCTACGTGACCCGGAAGTGTCTCCGGACAGCGCTGGCCCCTGGCCTCTTAAGTGAGATGGACGCACAACCCCAGAGTCTGTCAAGACTGGCCCGTACGGGCAGGGGTACCTTTACCTTTTTATACACTCTGCAAGGTTATGTACCACATCACATAGAAAGCAAGTGCATGCCCCCTGCATTTCTCCATCAGTTTCCTTTCCAAAAAAAGGCACACATACAAATGGCTTTCTTTTTTGTAGGGTTGGGGGGACAAAGTGGGTTTCTTGCGCCAACCAGCGTCACACCCATTCCATTTGCGTTGCCTAATTTTACCAGTATCCTACTTTAGTAGTATTTTAACTTCTTTTTTGTGTGTGCGGGGAGCCGGGGATTGAGAATGGTTGATTATGAAGGATGCACACAGGTTTCTCCCCGCTGCCTCCTTCCTGCTTAGTGTGTATTTGTACCAAAAATGGAGGACAGGGACAGGCAGTCGCTTCTGCCTCACACCCTGTTGTTGATGAATGGAGCCCATAAAGAAATAAACATCCCAAAGAATGTCAGTCAGGTCCCAAGGCGGGTCATCTAGTGCAGCCCCCGGCAATGCAAGAAACCAGCCAACTGCTTTATCGTCTCCGTTTGTTTGTGCTTTTAACGGTTTGCTGTTTTATCTTTCATTTATTTCATAGAATCATAGAGTTGGAAGAGACCACAAGGGAGAAGAGTTGGTGGAAGATTGGAAGAAATTTAAAATTTACTTACAGAAATATTGTAAAATTTTTGAATGCTAATAGCACTGAAATGAATTGAAGGGGTTCTAGCAACGAGGCTAAAAATAAGATTGGATGGATAATTAGACAAATTAATTGGATATGAATTTGCTGAATTAATTTTTAACAGGGAGACAAAAAAGGGAGATGTGAGGAAGTCAAGAAAATAAGTGAATCAAAGATGAGAAGTAAAAAGAGGGATTTTTGTGTTTTTTCTTCTTTTTAAATGTATTTTTTTTTCTTTTTAGAAATTATTTTTCTTTCTTATGTATTTTATAACTTTGTATTTTTGTGTATTTGTTTTTCTTTTTTTGTTTGTTGTCATCTCTAAAACTTAATAAAAAATATTTATAAAAAAAAAAAGGAAGAGAGCACAAGGGCCATCGAGTCGAACCCCCTGCCAAGCAGGAAACACCATCAGAGCACTCCTGACATATGGTTGTCAAGCCTTTGCTTAAAGACCTTTACTAGATTTGTCAGTCGCAGGGCAACCCAAAGCGACCAACTCCTGGGGAATCTAAAGCAGATCCCTCTCCTCACGTCAAGGCCGCAAAACCTCTCAGCATCCTCCACTCGGACGCCACTAATCCAAACTGACAGCGTGAGGGCGGGACTTAACTCTGAGGTAAACGCGAGCAGGCTCGCGGCGCCAACGGCCGAAGCGCGCGCCTGCCCACATCCCGCCCGCGACCAATCGCATAAACCGCCCCCGCTCCTCCCCCCTCCCCCCCGCGGCCACGAGACCCAGCCTCTCTCTTTCTCCCGAGTACCGTCGTGAGGCGTCGGTGGGCGGGGCTGCATAGCCGCCGGGAGCCTCGTGAGTGGCCGGCTCGCCTGCCAATAGCGCGCCGTAATCCCGCCCTGCGAGCTTCATAAAGGAAGCCCTTCACTTCCTGATCCGCTTGCTGATTGGTTTATCCGGACGCGTAGGGACGCTTTTAAGGGACCCCCTCAGCGCCTTCAGCGTTCCGTTCCGAGGCGAGCGAAGCGGGCCGGCGCCATTAGCGACACCGCCATGACGTTCAAGCGGGCCCGCGACCGGCTCTACAGCACCCGCTGCTGCGGCTGCTGCCATGTCCGCACCGGCACTATCATCCTGGGCACTTGGTACATGGTAAGGAAGGTCTCGCTGTTAAGGGGAAAGGGCCGCTTTTGTCCGTTCGGAGGGGTTGTGAGGCGATGTTCCGGGTGATGGGGATCCTTTATTGCGCATGCGCGCAGCCCCGCCGTACAACGTCCCTTTTTTTCCTCGGGCGCTGACGTGCCCGGTGGAGCGGCCACGCATGCGCGTTATCCCCCCGGGAGTGTTTTCCAGAACTTTGCCAGCAAATACGTAAGACCTGGGAGAGCGGCGATCCCGGAAGGAGACTGGATTGGCCGCCTGCGGTTGGTCTTCCTTAGGCATGGCTGCCTGCGAAGGCTTAACTTTCTCGCTGCAAAGCCTTTTGAAAGTAACCCTGCAGCTGCGCACTTGCTGCTGTGTGTTCCCAGTTTTTCTGCCAAGTAGCTCAGGGTGACGTGTTATACGTAGCTGTCCTCCTTTTTATCCTGGTGTTAGCCCTAAGAGACCGTGGCTGGCTGAAGGCCACCCCAGTGAGCTTCATTGCTGAGTGAGGATTTGAACTCTGGTCTCCCAGATCCAAAGGGACATGGCGCTGTGGGTTAAACCACAGAGCCTAGGACTTGCCGATCAGAAGGTCGGCGGTTCGAATCCCCGCGACGGGGTGAGCTCCCATTGCTCGGTCCCTGCTCCTGCCAACCTAGCAGTTCGAAAGCACGTCAAAGTGCAAGTAGATAAATAGGTAGCGCTCCGGCGGGAAGGTAAAAGGCGCTCCTGTGTGCTGCTCTGGTTCGCCAGAAGTGGCTTAGTCATGCTGGCCACATGACCCGGAAGCTGTAGGCCGGCTCCCTCGGCCAATAAAGTGAGATGAGCGCCGCAACCCCAGAGTTGGTCACGACTGGACCTAATGGTCATGGGTCCCTTTACCTTTACCTTTACCTCCCAGATCCTAATCCAAGGTGAGAGCCAGTGTGGTGTGTGATGGTTAAGAGTGTTGGTCCATGATATGGGAGACCAGGATTTGAATCCCTGATCAGCCAGGAAGCTCACTGGCTGACCTTTGGCCAGTTACCATCTCTTTCAACCGATCACCGGGTTTTTGTGAGGATGAAATAGGGAGAAGAATAACCACGTACACCACCTTGAGCGCCTCGGAAGAGAAAGGTGGTATAAAAATGTATTAAATAAATAATCCGACACCCTCTCAACTGTGAAATCTTTACACTCATGGAAGTAGTGTCGGAAAGAGACCTTCCATGGTTTGTGTGAGAGAATTGGTTTGTGTTTCTCCTTAGGATTCTTCCCGTCTACGTGCCCCTTTTGCCAATTGCACAAAGTAGAGTGAGCTCTGAGTGCTAAGCATTCGTTCTTAATCCCTTCCCTTTCCATACTGACTACTCAATCTGTTTCTGGTCCTATAGTTTCTGCAGTGATGGACAGGAGAGAAGAAACACTAAAAAAAATGTTTATATACTGCTTAGTTTCCTCTTGAGAATTATTTTTCATAAAATTCAGTCATCTTCTAGTTCTAAAATTGCTACTCTTCCATAGAGAATTCTGGGAGTTGCAGTTTTTGATGACAGTGGTGAGAATTCTTAAGGTTCATAGTACACCTTCCCCTAAAATATAGATCCCATGGGCAGAATGAATTAACTACTAGTTTATTTTGTCTGCTGTTGATGTTTCCAGACTCCAGACAACAGCTGGGTTTATGCTTTATTTTCAGATGCTAGTGGATATATTATAAGAGGATGTTACTGAAAGAGTTAATAAAACCAGACAATTGGAACTTTAATACTATGGAGAAAATGCTGACTGAGATAGCTTTGTGGCTTTGAAACAGCAAATTGCAAGGTTGTTGTTGTGAGTGCAATTTTAATTGAAATCGAAATTAACTTACTGCTTCTTGTGACACTTGCTACAAAGTTCATAATATATGTAGCATTAGTTTCCACTTCTATAAGGAAGTGGGGAAGTTACTTAGCAGCTAGTGTTTCTTGTAGGTCAAACTCTTGCGCTAGTTAGCATGGAGGGGGTTGGGGTGTGACTTCCGTGAGTTTTCAACACCACTTTGTATCACTTGTTTGCCTTCACAAGATCTTCTATTTTTGATGTTTTCAGCTGCTGATACTCAGGGAAGTGTTTGCATGTAGTCAGTTGCCCTTAGGATGCTGTTTGTGTTGTCTCTTCCTTTCAGCAGGAAGAGATTGTATCTTTGTACTAGGTGGGAGGGAATATTGGGTCAATAGGACACTTCCCACACAGCAGTAATTACAGAAGGCGTTTCCGGCATAGCATCTCTTTAGCTAGGCTTCATAAATGTGCTTGACACTGGAGAGTTACTTTTTAAATCTTTTGATTCCTTGCCCCTCCCTTGAGCCTGGCATGGGTAGGATTTTTTAAAGAAGCAGAAAATAGTCTTCTTGCTGCTTTCTGAGAATTTACAGCAGGGGCAAGCTCCCACCCCCCCTTATTCAGAGTTTGAATTTGCAACCCGCTTAAGTGAGGAATAAAGCCATAGGCTCAGGATTGTAACTGAAATGAAAAATTTGGATTATGGATATACAGTGCTATGAAATTTTCAAACAATAAAACTTCTTAAAGGAACGTAATATAATAGAAAATTATATATATATTTTTCAAAATGGCACCAAGTTGCAAATGTGTTACACAATCAGAGTAAGTCATTTTCTCAAGCTTTGATCCCTAGCTGTTGGACTACATCTCCCATCATCCCTGATCACTGGTCCTGCTACCTAGGGATGATGGGAACTGTAGTCCAACAACAGCTGAGGACCCAAGTTTTATAAACACTGGAGTAAGTAATATTGTTAAAATAGTCTCCTCCCAACTTCCCCCAGCCCATCTAGTTGTGAAAGTTGTTAGCTCCCTAGCATCTTTGCATTTTAGAATAAGGTTTATAGTTACCAATCCAAGGCAGTAGGCCAAGATAATGGGACCTTTACTTGGGTATAAAAGCACACGAAGCAGAGATGGATAGATAGCAGAAATAATGGTGGGGTGGGGGTGGGGGTGGGGGAGAGATGATTCTGAAATCTGGCGCAGCATTTTCAAGCAGCTTGCACAGAAATCATAGTTGTACATTTCATCCATTTTGATCAACCATGGCTGCTGCATTGTAGGTTTGAAGTTTGCTGTAGTTGTTCTGGCGTAGTAGGGTTCAGATTAACAAGGATTAGCTGACGTTTGGCCTTCAGGTGTTACTGGGGTACAATATTTATCCTTGGTCACGCTGGCTAGAGCTAATGGTAGTTGGAGTTCCACGACATCTGGAGCACCACAGCTCGGCCACCTCTGCTATAGGCTGTAAAAGTTAAGCCTGTGCACACAAAACTATGCCCTGTTGAAATCAATAGAAATTTGGGACATGAATGTTGGCATTGTCTCGAGACAGGTAGATGGCAACATAGCACTAACAAAACTGGTGCTGATAGAGTTGCAGTTCTGTTGTGTGTTCTTCTGTGGAAGGAGATGTCAGTTCCTTCAGATTCTATGAACTAAAGTAAATGTAGGAAAATTTATGGGATGCAGTTTCTTTCAGCTTGTTGATCAGCTTAAGTTAAAACAATGAGAACTATTGGTATTTAAAATGCAACCGTATAGTGGCCTTATGGACTGTGTAGGATATTTAATGTGTTCTCTAGCTGATTGTCAGTAGGACATTGTGAACCTACAAACTTCAAATTTAGAAATGGTGTTAAATGCCTAAGAAATGCCTTTTAAGTAATGTGTGTATCCAAAATGTCTTCTTTCAAAAATAGCTTTTGTGTGATTTAGGTGGTTTTGGAGAAAATTCTGGGGAAAGTACTTGGGAAGTTAACACTTTAAATACTATAGTAAGGAAATTAAAAATACATTGACTTGAAGCTTCTGTCATAAATGCATCCTGAAATTGGAGGGGGAAGGAGAGATAACAGTACAGAGAAGGTGACAGAGCAGGAAGATGATGAGGCTTCATATGGCTCCTTGGAGTGCTGCAGAGATCCCCCCCCCCCCGAAAGTAGCTGTGTCCTCAAAGTTCATACAAGCTCCTTAGCCCTTTGCTAGTGACCAGTTACTATGTTGCTAGAGATCCTTTGAATGGCAAGGATTTTTCTCAATACTGTATGTGACAAAAGGTCATACTCCCTGTCCAGATCAGGGTGCCTGTAGGCAAATAGGCACAGCCATCCTGAAATATGCAGTTTCATGGAATGTTATTTTCCTTTAATCTGATGTTTGGCTTAAACAAAATCCTGTTTATAGCCACCAGCAACTAGCTTTGTTCTCTTTGGCAACCTTGGCAGAGCTCGCATTCCACCTCTTTTTATTCACATAATTTACATTGGTTGCATTACAGTACGTAGTAAAATTAAAAATGTAACCAAGTGTGTGTGGATGCATTATATTACTGAGATCTTCAAACACATTTCAACAAAACTGTAGGTGCTTGAACTTTCCTACAGCTTTAAAACTTTAAAACTACAGAGTGTAGTTTTAAGCTGGAATAATGATGAATAAGACAGATCGATACTCTAGATAAGGTAATGATTTGTATAATTTTTTAACATGCAGAGAATAATATGTGCAAACAAATCAGAGAGGGGAGCTGTGGGAAGTCTTTGGAGGGTGGGAGAGGGAGGGATGGGAGGGAATAAAAGGGAGGGAATGTAATTGGTTATATTGACTGATAATTTGTTTGTTAAAAATTTTCAATAAAAATATATTTTTAAAAAAGACAGATCAGTACTCAGTTGAGGGAGGTACGAAATTATAGAGATTTTTATCCAGATATCTTTTCCACATGTTATATAGTCACATACTTGTATAATGCATATAGCCACATACTTCTATAATGCATAACATTGTTAATGAGGCATATACATTGCATTCATTTTAGAATTTTAATAGTCTTGCAATCAACTAGGGATCCAATCCTATGGACATTTATATAGAAGTAAGACCTAATGGTCAGGGGTCCCTTCACCCTTTACCTTTTTAAGCCCAGTTGAACATAGTATGATTTCTGAGTAGGATTGGGCCACACCTTGAGTTTTCATAACTAGCATAAGTCTTTAATTGTAGTTGTGCTTTTTAAAACTGAGGGTTGTGTGTAACACTGCAGTTTTGCTCATGCAACAAGGTTCCATGTGCACAATGGAACTGCCCTTTCCTCTCTGTCACTTGCAGTCAGGACCATTATGGGCAGATTTTGGAACAGCCGGAAGGGAAGGGGAAATCCTACTGTTCAAGTGGAAATCCACTTGAGTAGCACTGGATGCAACCCTTGACCAGTGTTTGATCATATTTCACCAGTAAGTTGACCAGCTCCTATAAACCCTTTTTGGTATGGTGAACCTGTGTTCCTCTGTTTTAACCTAGAAAAACACTTATTAAATGCAAGGCAAAGTGCATTTCAGTCTCTGTTCTTTGGTAAGATTATAATAGGGAAAAGTTCACTGGCTGCTTGGAACACAAATTATTACATAATGCCTGTCTATTCATGAGGCACTTTTGTTTTCTGTTTGTGTTGCGGATTATAACAAACCTATTAAGATAAGCCAAACAAAATCCTCTTTTGCAAACTTAATGGAAAGTGTTGTGGTTCATTTTATAAAAGCATGTCACAATTCTGTTCAATTGGTGCCATTTGATTTCCACCCCTCCTTGATGGTATGCTTTCTCAGATTTGGCATGTGAGCAATATTAAGCTAGAATACTTTAAAACAATCACATTGGGGGTTTGTATGTGCAGCTTAAATTTTCAATTCATGCTCCCTGAAAAAATAATTATATATATACACACACACATTTATAAAAAAAAATATTAAACACATGCCATATTCATATTTTCTTAGGTGGAAAGAGTAGATTGTCAAACCATCCAAATCCTTTGAAATATTTTAAGTAAATGTAAAGTTTTTTACTGCTGCATTGGGCTGATAGGAAGATTTGGAGCCAAATTATTGCTCTTTATATTTTTCCAACTGTCCACGTTCATATTCAGCCTTTCCTAGATATATAGCTCATTTTGCAGTGAATATAAATTCCTGTTACAAAACCCACTTGCATATACCTCTTTGGTGAATAGAATACCGGAAGTTTGTGTTTATAAAATATTCATTGATGGTGATCGTTAAGAGAGATGAACAGGGTATAATAGTATCACAATTGTCAGATACAGAATGCTGTACCTAAGTTGCTTAACTGTCGTAATAAACTGAAAAAACTTGAGAGAGGCTTCCCTGTGTGGCTTCTATCTTGCTGATTTCATTTTCAACTAAATATGTTGCATTGACAATATTTATTATAAGGTGGTGGGGGGGAACATTTTTTAATACCAGCTTGGGAGACTGAAGACAGCATTAGAATTTGTTGAAACAGCCATTTAGGTGGGAAAACATGACCTTTTATGTTACAGAACTTTTTTAGGAGGTGGAAATACTGGTCCTTAAATTGTTTAAAAATCGTTAGCAGTTTTGCAAAGTGAATATTTTATATTGACTCAATACCTCCTGTACATAAATATGATCTGAAGTCAACAGAGAGAAACTCTACATTGTGGTTGTCGGTGTAGTGCCCATGGGCACCCTTTTGCTTTCAGGGGTCTTCTTTGCTGCCTGCAGGACATCCCCACCCTGTCTGAAATTAGTCTTGAAACAGGCATTCTAATGTCAACAATATTGCTTGGTTGCAAAATCTGATATGGTGCCCATGAGTTTCTCCAGTTTGCTGATGTTCCCAAAGACCTCAAAAAGTTGGTGATGTTTTCAGTTAATCCGTAGGGAATGTGTAGGGATGGGGCATGGAAGATGAAGATATTTCTTGCTAAGATTAAAAACATTTGGTGTGTCTAGTGCATCTTTACATCTTAAATTCTATCCATGGTCTTGAATTTAGTGTTCCAAAGTTTGGTGTTTTGGGAGACTGTGTTAGAAACTGAGATATGAAAATTAGGAGTTAAATGGCACCTTAAACCTAGGTTAGGGGCACAACAACGGAATGTCTGGATGTGCTTTTTTATAACAAGAATACAAAGCTGGAAATGAACGAGCTGCAGCTAAAAATATTATGTTCGTTTTTCACATAGCCTAGCCCTTCCCTTGCTCACCCCCCCTAATATTTTTAAGAGAGTCTCTTCTCCAGTCTTCAGAGAGTAGCTGGAAGTAGGGAGGCAGAAAAAGGTCCTCTTTTCCTTCCACTCTGCAGTTTGAATCTGAAATCTTAGGCTCAGTACTGATCCCAGAGCTCAGAAACTGCTTGCACTAATGAAATTCTGTGTTGCAAAATGTGCCTAGGACAATGGGAGTTTCAAACACTTTTTGGAGAGTTGCACTGGTTTTTTCCCCCCCATAACCAGAACTATGGCCAGTGCTTCTTTTGGGGGAGCAGACTTAAAATATAACATTTAAGTCTGTAACACAGTGTTTCTGTAGGTGTGTATGGACATTTCGTCTCTTTTGTACAACACAGGTGGTATCACCTGTCTTCCTTAGTTCAGGCTTTTATACCTACAGCTTGGTATCTTAATGTTTGTAAAAGTTCTCAGGAGTTAGAAAGGTCTCATCACAGCATCAATATATATTAATAGCTCAGTTAAGTGTAACAAGAGTCGCTTGTGTTTCATTAAGTGTTATTACTCATACAAGTTGTTCCTTTTAGCAACCTTGCCACTTGTCTCCGCAAGGGTGATTTGCATGACAACTTGATCTGTGGGATTGCCACACAGTTTCTCATCAAGTTTCCGTCTGGCAGTGGTTTGCTCTCCAGATTTCTCTGCTTTCACTTTGCGTTGTGTGTCGGTAGCCATTTGGATAGGCAAAATAATGGAGAGTTGAATGTTCCCCTTGCCACTTGTCATTTATTCTCAAGATCTTGTGGAGGTCATGTAACATAATTTGTAGTTTGTTGGGAGAACGTAAGGACTACTAGATCAGGCCAGTGATCTGTCTAGTCCAGTATTTTGTTACTACAGTACCTAACAAGATGCTTACAGAAAACCTGCAATCAGGACCAGAGTGCAACACAGTGTAAGAAACTCAGATATATAAGTTAGACATTAAATGGCTCCTTAAACCAGAGTTGCAGTTGCCAAAACGGAATGCCTAGTTGCCATTTTTGGGCAAGACTGATTGAAAGTCTCATTTTTCAGATGATGGACTGACTGTGATTGATTCTTAGTTATCTAGCTAGTTCAGATGAAAACCTTGAGCTAGGTTAAGAACATTGAGAACCTAAAGAAGAAAAGTCCCTTGATCCCAAGGACAGTCCACATGTATATTGGCCTATTTCAACCTCTTCTTCTTAATGGTGACTACTCCTGCTCAGGCTGCACAGAAAAAGCATTTTGGTTCCAGAAATTCATTCCAGTTGTACAGATAAAATATAACTGATAGAATTCTACATGATAGTGCATTTAGTGTGTGAAAACAGTCTAGATCCAATGTTCCCCAGGCATGTACCTCATGATGGTAGAGATGTCATGCGCCCTTGCACCCAGGCATCTCCACTTGGTCGCAAGTAATCAATAGCCAGGTGCAAAATGCACCTGGAGCCTGACTAATTTCAAACACTGACAACATACTCCCCTTTTGTAATTCCCAGCAACTGGCATGCACAGGTATACTGCCTCTTGACAGTGGTGGGTAGTATATAGCCATCATGGCAAATAGCCATTGGAAGGTAATCATATCCTCTGTGAAACTTAAAACTCTCTCTTCATCGATAACTAGAAAGCATGGGCTTTGCTGTGCTTGGCAGCAGAACATATTCTGGAACAGCAGCTTCTGAATCTCTTCTGTCCTTTCTACTTTTACATTCCTTTCCTTTAAAAGCCCCGTTAAGTCCCTTAGAGACCTCAAGGACTGGCACAGCCCCATAGAAATGATGCCAAGAGCAAAAGAAGGGGATGGGTCACATTTGTTGACGTTATGAAAGAAACATAGAATTGTAGAGTTGGAAGGGATCCGAAGGGTCATCTAGTCCAACTCCCTGCAGTGCAGGAGGAACAAGTGGAAGTAGGAAGACCATATTTCCTTTTCTTTTTTAGTCTGAGGCTTTCATGCTCTAAATGGATGAATTAAGCCCCTTCCCCTCTTTAACTATCTCAAGCTTGCTCATCCTGTTCCAATCAGTCACAGTCTTGACATGCAAAGCTGAAAATGTGGAGCTTCTGAAGTGCTTATATTGTAGAAAACAGAACAAAAAAAATAGATACAAGTTAAGGAGTGGAAACCAGAGTAAATGCTAAACTGAGGCGAGGTGAGGGCCAACTGTGGCCTCTGCCCAATTGAATGCAGCCCTTTGCTTGATTTCTTGTGGGTGGCATGGAGCAGGAAGTGGAACAAAAAGAAAAAAGTGGGTCCGCTACTCACCACTGGCTGTTCTAGTTCTGAATGGCAAATTACAGCTGTTTTGATGTCTTCAGTATGGTTGAAAGAAACTTATCTAATGTAAGCAGGCGGTCTGCTGTTTTTTAACTTTTGTATCTTCTGTCCCCCAGCTTATCAGACCTGCCAGATTTTAGACAGGGAAAAGAGTCGCTAAAACCTCACCAAATATGACAAGTGGAAACTTCAGACACAAATATGCTTATTAGGGAGCATTCCTTGTTGAACTTTTTGGAGTTTTGAGTAAATATACTAAGAAAGCTTTGCTATATAAGTGGTTTGTAGTACAGTATTTTGCTTTCCCCCGTTCTCATGTAGTAGCTTTTGTTTTGTTTTTTGCAGGTAGTGAATCTGTTGATGGGCATTTTGCTGACTGTTGAAGTTACTCACCCTAATACTGTGCCAACTGTGGATATCCAATCTGAAATCATTGGTAGCTACTATCCCTCTGAGAGGGTGGCTGGTAGGTATATATATTTTCTGGAGAGCAGTGATCTTTGATACAGTGTGTTGTGTGTTTTTCAGAGTACATAACTCCATATCAAAATGTGTTGGTTTTTTTTGAAATTCATTTGTGAGGTACATTAATCAGGGATCAAACACTTCACTTAGCTTGCCAAGCCATAATTTGTGGCTTTCAGTAATTTCTCCTCTTTTCTGCATATGCCAGAGAACATGGGGAAACATGTCCATTTTTCTCTTTGGTAAGAAGATGTTGATTAGAAGATCCCTCACCACTCCACAAGCCCTATTTACAGGAGGTCTGTTCACACTGACCTCTCAACTTAGAATAGAAAGATGTTCATGGAAGATCTGTATAGAAAACAACACACTCCATCAGTTGGAGGCAGAAGAAACTTAACTAATGCCTTTTTCAGCTAAGAATTAGGCTTGTGACTAAGTGTTGTCTAGCATACTGTTTTCCAACTTTCTTCAGACAAATAAAACATGGCAAAGTATCTTCTATCTCAAGTGATATTAAACAGTATCTTATTCTATTTGTGTAGAGTCAAGCTGACTTGGTCAAAAAATTGATAAGCAGGAAATGCAGACTAAAACTCAGTTGGCCTTCAACTGGTGGGAACGGACCCGCTAGTGGACCATGGTCTGATCCATGGTGGGTCACAACAAGAGCACTGTCGCTACGCAAATATATTGTAAAAGATTAAGAAATGGGTCTCCAAATGCATGTTTGGGTCAAAGGTGGGCCATGGGTCTGAAAAGGTTGAAAGACAGCTGCTCTATAACCCATAGCAGAAGTCAAGGTGCTCCCTCCCTACCAAGTGACATTGAGATGCTCAGCAGAAGAGTAGTATTGCAAAGCTGTCTAACAATAGTGAAACTATAGAGAACATAAAAAGAAAATGAAGTATTCTTAAGGAATGTGCATTGTTAAACTAGCTTCTCCCCTTGCAACCAGCTTTCCTAAGATAAAATAATTCATTGTGGTGAAAAATTCGTGTGTTAAAATTTGTCAAAGATGTAGAGTGTTCTGGTAGCTTAGAGGTGGGCTGCATTATGCCTCTATATTAACTTTTATGCCTACATACTGCTAGATTGTCAGTGTGCTGCAGTATCGCCTTTGTGATAGAAATTCTTCATCATATTGTATATTTAAAATAGTGGTTCAAAACGCAGTTACTAGAGAGGCCTACAATACTTTTGATCACATTTCCAATTTTTTTTTCTTCCTTCTGCTACATTCTGATGCACTCTGCTGTTAACCAGTGCACAGTGCTTTTGCCATTTGTGTTAGTTTTCAGTCCATTTTGCGAGGTACTTAATTGGATGTTCAGCAAATATAAATCCTTGATGTACTTTTATTGTTAAAAATGACTCTTGGTGTTTTTCTCCCACCAGAAAATGCATGTGTTCTCTTTGCTATCTCGCTCCTCATGTTCACAATAAGTGCTATGATGGTGTATGGAGCAATTGCTGTAAGTATATATGAATGGTTTTCAGCACTAAACTTTCCTTGATTCGATTCACTTCAGAATTAATGAATTCTTCTTGTTTTGCACTTTTAGCATCGAGTTGGCTGGCTGATTCCATTCTTCTGTTACCAGCTCTTTGACTTTGTTCTCAGCTGTCTGGTGGCTATAAGTTCTTTGACATACTTACCAAGAATAAAGGACTACTTGGATCAGCTGGTAAGTGTCTAAATGTAAATGTTGTATTCTGATATGGAGACAAATTTTATTATTTTCCTGATGAAGGGGATGCTTTATCAGATTTTGATATGCAGATAAAGGCCGAGTTCGCATGGTGAGAATGAGCTGCCCCTCCTTCTCCCCCTTGGCCACAATGAGCAGTTTGGGAGCTTTCATGTCTAATTTATAATTACTCCAGCTTGTAGTATAAAGTTTAACACTGTGTTTGAAACAAGCTGGCTTTAGATCATGGGTTATGAAGCTGGCTTGTTTGCAATTTAGACTTGAGACAATATGCTAAACTGGTTAATAAACATTGGAAGCAAAAACTTCCAAACTCATGGCTGCATCAGAGGAGCAGAGGGAAATGAGTGAGTGGCTTGCTGTGGCTCATTCTTACAGTGACCTCCATACATGCCCAGTATGTTTGGATCCTAACTTCTGTTTGTTTAACAGCAGGTGTTCTCCCTTATATCATATTGGTTAAAATATATTTACTAGCTATATTTTTAGTGGATGAAAATTACAGCTTGGTTGAATGTTATTATAACTTAAACTCATTTTTAAAAGAACAAGGTCTGACATCCTTGTTTTGGTTATGACTGGTGCATTCCTCCCTTCTGAAACTTTTCAGGAAAATCTTTGTGTATTGGCCTTGGATTCCATGCTAATGAAACACAATGACTTCCTCCTTGCTTCCTAGAATGGATCTGTGTCATATTTAAATATGTCAGGAGACTTGTATGGGCCTGCCTTCTATGGTTCCAAAGCAGAGGTGTATCTGTCACAAGCTAAATGGATACTCTACGAAACTGTTTTCATTTCATCTAACCTTATTTACAAATAAAGTAGAACTTTAAAAAATAACTTCTAAGTACAAAAGATAGCTTTTGAAGTTGTTGAATAACGTTATCCTGGTCTATATTTAAAACATTTCTATTTCCTTCACTAGCCAGAGTTTCCGTACAAAGATGACCTCCTTTCCCTCGATTCAAGCTGTCTTCTGTTCACTGTTCTGGTGTTTTTTGCCTTGGTGATCATCTTGAAGGTCAGTTTTTGGATACTATACATTGCATCTTTTAGGGAACACTAGTGTTGTTGCTGAATTTTCTCTATAGCCTTCTTCAAGTGTTTAACTTATGGCTAAGTAAACAGGGTTTATAGCAAGTAGAGATTAGTGTGCTAATTCCCTTGTTAGCTGAAAGACAATTTTCTGAAGTACTTGAGGTTCCCTGTGCATTTGATGAGTGCAAGGGACTCCTCACTTCACAAGGTCAACCCCTACAAACTGAAAGGTGATTGGGATGGAACTAATAAGCTCTGCCCTGCCTGCCCCCTCCCAATGTTTACTAAATGTGAGAACAAGTTTGTGAGGTCTGCCCCTATTCTTCTTTTCAGGTTATGGAGTATGGCCTTGTGAAGCAGAGTGTCTGTTGTACTAGGTCAGAGTTAAAAAAGAAGACAAAATTACTACCAATCAGACCAGTACAGTAACATTTAGGGTGTTTTAGACATTTTTTTTCCTGAATTATACACTGCAAGTACATGGCATCCATACGGTATAAAACTATATGTGTGCTTAGATTGGAGATAATCGATTTTCATGCCTGGTTTTATGTGATAGTCATACGGCAGGCAGGTATAGTTTGCCAAAATGCCCTGGTGGACCAAGTTCAGGAACCTGGAAGACATAATTAAGTGTACAGTCTAAAGATTTCCCACCCACTTCTAACAATTAGAAGGCAGCCTCTTTGCAGCACCAGGTTACCTAGTTAATATTGCTTTCCTCTTTGTTCCATCATCCAGGAAAGGGTCCACACTTTCTAGACAGTGGAATGCATCAGGGGTTACTGGCCTGTCTTTTTAATTTTCTGCCTGCAAATTAGCTTGGGGACAGTTGTGGAGGTCTGTTGCATGAAGCTTTTCCACTCAGAGAGGCATGAGATAATGGATGCACTCAACACCATCCCTTTACTTCTTCAGTTTGGTAATTTTAGCTCCTTTCATAGCAGTTTCAGAATCTAGTCTAAAAGTTTTCTGTTTGGTGCACTGAACCTGTCTTTTTAAGCATAAAGAGTACACAATCACAGTTAGGAACTGTTGAAACAATTGAATTCCATCTCCCCTGCAGTTCTGAAGTTTACATTCCTCTGTGCTTTGTTTTGTTCTCCATATACATTATGCTGATGTTGGCATGCTATCCAGCTAAAATGAAGGTATTTTAATTTGATGCACTAGAAGTGCTGGCTCTGTGACAACAAGGTGTTTGTGCTGTAGTTTTAGCTGTAGCAGCCTTCAGTTCCTTAGAAAATGATAGCACTTACTTTGTGCTGGAATAAACAACTAAATAAACTTACATAGCATGTCTGCTGAATGGTATGTATGTATGTATGTATGTATGTATGTATGTATGTATGGTCTTCCTAGAAATGTAATTTACAAATCTGCTATTTATTATTTTAAAATATTGTTTGTCCCCTTGCAGGCCTACCTAATTAACTGTGTGTGGAATTGCTATAAATACATTTGCAACAGAAACTTGCCTGAGATCGCAGTGTACCCTGCATTTGAAGCACCTCCACAGGTAAAATCTTGACAAGACCAAAATAAGCTGCCAGTTGTAATTTTGAGTGACAGCGCTGATGACATTATATGTCTTTGAGCCAGGGGTCAGCAAACTTTTTCATATATATCTTTTTAAAATATATATATATTAATAAATTCCTTTGCCCCACAAATAACCCAGAGATGCATTTTAAATAAAAGCACACATTCTACTCATGGAAAAATACGCTGATTCCCGGACCATCCACGGGCCGGATTTAGAAGGCGATTGGGCCAGATCCGACCCCCTGGCCTTAGTTTGCCTACCCATGCTTTGAACCAACTTCATTTTTTACAAGTGCCAAATTAGAATTCTTCCGTCAAGCATAAGTATTTGGATTCAAAATGCAACAACATGAAAAATCTGATAGCTACAAGCTTTGGTATCAAACTGACAGCAGTGTATTAAGGCAAATGTTATATAATGGCCTAGTTTGCATATTCGGGTTAGCCAAGCCTGGGACTATGCAAACATACAATCTCCCAGAAAGGAGATTGCAACTGCTGTACTCTTCCCTGGGCCTTTTCGCTACAACACCATGCTGAGTTGAGCTAAGGCTTGACTTAGTGTGTTATTCAAAGATGGGTTTCTGGTTAAGCTTTCTCCAGGCAAACCATGAGTTTCAACCAAGTGGTGGTCTTGGTTACAGCTTGTGGTTAGTGTGGAGAGAACTTTATCCATGAGCTTGAAGAGAGTATTTCAGTGAGGAGCAAAGCAGCTGCAAGTTCCTATCCAGGAGCCTACATGGCCAAAGTTTCGCTATGCCATGATTTGGGCAACTCCAGATCGATGAATTTTTCTGGAATCTTAAGAAGTTTTAAAATTCCACTCATCATTTATGGCCTGAATACATCTGACAAATGATTAAATTAGAAGCTGTTTCAAATTGTATCTGTAACTACTATTAAAGCAGTACAATTCTTGCAATAGCTGTAATGGGTTTCCCTGTGTAAGCAACTTTTCAGGAGGGATGCCTCCGAAATCACATTTTTCTTGATAAAGTAGTAGCACAAAATGTGAGCAGTTCTCATTTTATGCTAATTTGCAATCTTTCGACATTGTGCGAAGGAGTTCTTTGCAAGTCCACTCGTAACACCAGCCAGGTACTTGCATAACCAGGAGACACAAAGTGATAGCTTCATCTAAAATGTTTATGTTAAGGGTAAAGTTATTCTGAATCCGTGGATTTATTGTCAAACTCTTAACTGCAGGTATATTGACACACTGTTCAGCAATAAGCCACTTTGTTCTGTGGCCTATCCTTTGAAAACAGAGGTCCTCTGGCTGGGTCGGGATGGTATGGGGATGAGGGACCAACTCCCTTCTTTTGCAGGGGCCCAACTAGTGCCATTGCCTTCTGTCAAGAGCTTGGGTGTAATCCTTGACACCTCCCTTTCCATGGAGGCGCAGGTTACAGCAACAGCCAGGGCGACATTTTCAAGCAGTTGGTCCCTTACCTTTCCTGCCCTGGCCACAGTGATCCATGTGACTGTCACCTCCAGGCTTGACTACTGTAATTCGCTCTAGGCGGGGCTGCCCTTGAAGCTGTCCCAGAAACTCCAGCGGGTGCAGAATGCTGCAGCGAGGCTCCTCACGGGGTCTCTGCCATGGGAGCATATTCACCCAGTGCTTTTCCAGCTGCACTGGCTCCTGGTGGAGTACAGGGTCAGATTTAAGGTGCTGGTTTTGACCTTTAAAGCCCTTCACAGCCTAGGACCCTCGTACCTACGGGACCGCCTCTCCCGGTATGCCCCACGGAGGACCTTAAGGTCCATAAATAGCCACACCCTAGAGGTCCCGGGCCCTAAGGAAGTTAGATTAGCCTCAACCAGAGCCAGGGCTTTTTCAACACTGGCTCCGGCCTGGTGGAACGCTCTGTCTCATGAGACCAGGGCCCTGCACGATTTGATTTCTTTCTGCAGGGCCTGTAAGACAGAGTTGTTCTGCCTGGCCTTTGGCTTGGAGTCAATTTGATTCCCTCCCCCTCTTTCTTTTTTCCTTTCTCCTCCTGTGATGAGGCTGCATTTTAATGTTTTAATGTTGTATTTTAATCTTGTTTTTAAGTTGTATTGATTCAACTTGTTTTTATTATTGCTTGTTAGCCGCCCTGAGCCTGGCCTTGGCTGGGGATGGCGGGGTATAAATAAAATATTATTATTATTATTATTATTATTATTATTATTATTAATTTATTTATTAAAAACACATAGCAGTGGAACTTTCTCGAGGTTATCTGAAATTGGTTTCTCAACTTCCTCATATATATGTATATTTAAAATCTGTGTTTCCCTTCTATAGTATGTCCTGCCAACCTATGAAATGGCAGTAAAGATGCCAGAGAAGGAACCTCCACCTCCTTACATACCTGCCTGAAGAAAACTGAAAACTTGTGGTTGAACACCCGTACCAGCTTCACTTTTTTATATTGCCAGACTGCTTTAATATTCAGGGCTTTAGGTGCAAAGCTACATGGTTGAGAGGCATTTGATATAACCTTACTAAAATCCATATGAAAATCATCCCTTTGCCAGTAGTTTTTAATTTCATTGATCATCTCAATCATTTTACACAGTTATGCCTTAGGGTTTAATTCTGCAAGTACCTCTATATTTGTATATAACTTCATTCATATGCATTTACGTTTTCATTTAATTTGATAAATAAGGATTAGTATCGGACGTAGGTGTTCACATGATCAGGCATTTTACAAATACGGATTAGTTCTGAAGGACAATCTGATCAGTTGGCAAGATAACAGCTCGTGTTTTTCTTCATTTGTATTGTAGTGGGAAGTTCAGATGTGGTATATGATATATATATATATATATATACACATACATATGTATATATATATTTACTTGCACTTTCTCTTACCTTTCTTTATTGTTATTCAATGCCTTGAAACAGTATGTTCAGGAAGCCTAAAGCTGGCACTAATTTGAAGTTTTTCCTATATGCTGTGAATGCAGCAAAAGTGCAGCAAGAAATTACATTTGTGTCAGTTGCATGCTTCCAATCTGTGTGCATTTCCATCTTTGTTTATAAATGATGTTTAATAAAATCTTGTTAAAAAAATAATCCAGTGGTGTATGATTTTATTTGTTGTGTTCATTAAAATAATTCTTGGGGGTTTTTTGTCTGCTAAAATAAAACTCATACTTTGAAATCAGTCCTGTAGCTTCAAGCAAAAACAATTAATTACCAGAGAATATACATTCATTTTTCATTGTGGTGGTATAAGAAATTGCTTTCATATCTCTTTTCTTTTGTGCCAGTGCTAAGTCTATTTCATCATTGGAGCCAGGGACAAATGTTATTAACTGTGGGTTGACCTAGGAGACCATGAGAGTTCAGTGGTATCTCATGTTCTGTTTATCTGAAGGCATAGCTTGGATTCTCTCTCTATCTCACTCTGTGTGTGTGTGTGTGTGTGTGTGAGAGAGAGAGAGAGAGAGAGAGAGAGAGAGAGAGAGAGAGAAAGTAAAAAATAAAGATACCAAGGCAGTTTTAAATACCATATTGGCCCAAATATAAGCCGCATTTTTAAAATTCAAGGTGGGGGGGGGGAGAGAAAAATACAATACCTGAATATAAGCCACTCCCTTAAAATTTTGCAGGCACTCACACCCATTCTGTTTTACCGTAAGTCTGTTTCAGCAGCGATATCGTAAAAGCCAATTTTTGTAAGGTCACGAATTTAAGCCTCACTTTCACAGTTGGAATTTGGAAAAAAAGTGAGGCTTATATTCAGACCAATATGGCAATACATTTGGGTGTGGCAGACGTAATATTTTGCAGAATATGCTTTAACTGTATTAAAAACATGGGCTGTTAATTTTAGCAATACTTGCTTTACACACTTTGAAGTCAAGGCATTGGGTTTCCCTTCTCCTGGGCTGAAAAAGTAAATTTTGCAATATATTCCGTCTGTGCGTGTGCTTCCTATGTCTCTAGTCACATTAAAAATTGCATATGAACGTTGGCTGGGATTGTGAGGTGGGCACCATTCTTCAAGAGGGGGGTGGGTTATAAGGACCTTCGCCTGCTTGGGTTGAATTGTTAAAAGGCATGCCTTGTGCCACGGTAGTTCGTGATCTACTGGCAGATTGCAGGGTGTTCCCAAGGGGGGGTGGAATCTTAGGCTTCCTATAAAAAAAGCTCAACAACTTTGGCCCAATGGGTAGGTGGGTAGATCATCTCCAGTTTTTTTATACTGTGAGTAGGCAGTATACTGTGACAGTCTGTTGGGAGTTGGTCGTCCCTGCTCTAGATGTTAGGGCATGCTTGGGGAAGCACCTTCAATAGACTTGTCCACCTTGGAGAGAGTGGGAACATGGGTAAAGACTACCTCTGAGCCTACTCCAGAGATTTTCCCTGCCTACCACCAACTGTCCTTTGGGAGAGGATCCCAGGAGAGAGCTGGGTGGCTGACAAAAGTCCATCTCAAAGCCTGGTCTGTATGGAAGGAGGGATAAGCCCAATCTTCGCTGTCATGGTCCCAATCCAATATCCCTTAGCTGCTTTGAAGAAGACCTTGGGAGGAATTCAGTGTTGCACTAAGGTGATCATTCCATTAAGGGAAGCATTTTTGGTTTGCTAGATAGAACAACCCTACCTCCTTCCCCCCCACATACTATTATGAAGGTTCTCTCAACCCCTACCCCCCAAGCCAATTTCAGGAGGCCTAGGGGATTAGAGGGGGGGAACTCTGTTACAGAAGCCCTTATGCAGGTGATGGGTCTCCTTAGCTGAACCCCATCCCCAATATAGATCTGGTTAATGTCTAATTTGGCCTTCAGGACATTGCAACATGTATATTTTCTTTTCCCATAACCATAAAACAGGTGTGAGGTGCAGGCTGGGTATCTGAAGTTCAGATACATAATTCTGCTATAAACATAGTTCACAGCAATCTCCCAGTCTTCAAAACAGATTCCTTTCTGTTTGTGCTTTCAAGAGGGTGTTCAGGTTTGGTACGTAAAAACACAGTCATGAATATGCACATCAACTTTAACCGCAATATCTCAATCTTCATGGCAGATACCGCATAAACATTACTTTTGCAGTGTTCCCCATACACCTTTTAAAAACAGGTGCAAGGAGGGGTTCAGTTGGTCTTCAGATCTCAGAACTGCTATTAAACATATTGACTCCCAGGCTGATGCCTCAATCTTCAGGGTAGATATTGTACTGTGCTGTACGTTTCAATTTTTCTGGCTTTAATTAAAAGGCTATCCAGAACAGACCCATTAAAATAATGGACATGACTGACTTAGGCCCATTGATTTTAGTGTGTCTACTCTAGTTAATACGTAGTTGGCTGCAACCCTCTGATATGATGGCATAGCCCTCTGATGCGGTCATGATGGGCTCACCTCTTGAATACTTTTCTGTTCTTATGTACATACCTGTTCTTGCGAGAAGTCTGGTTATATTTTTAGGAAGCAGGAGGATTTCAGCTCCATTTGTATCACTGACGTGGATCCTCAGGATTTCTGAATGTGGACTGTTGGTCGTCTTGGGAGTTTATACGAGGGTGGTCCATCCATGTAAACAAGCCAAGACTTGCTCCTTGGCTCTCTGTCGCTGTGCTGAGAACAACATGTGCAACTTCATTGCCATTATCTAAACATTGATTTGCTTGAATGTGACTTACCTATATTCAGCATGCAGCAGGCATGTTGAGTTCAGAGAAGGTATGGGAAGTTTGCTAAAAGGGCCGTCAGGCAGAAGGATGCAGAAAGTCCTGGGTTCAAGCCCTGACATCTCCAGATCCTTGCCTGAAACCTTGGAGAGCTGCTTTAAACATTACTTGAGTAGTTTAGTCATTGCTGAGCTAGATGAACGAGTGTTCTGACACAATTCAAGCCAGCTCCCTAGGTTCTTCCAAAATTGTGATACTATTTTACTTTCCAATTAGCTGATCACTTTAAATCTCTCAACTAAGTTTGAAATGCATGTATGAGTTTTCCCAAAGATATTTGGACAGAGGGTGGTGGGGAGATAAATTCACTTTCCTGGTTGTCACCTATGAATTTAAATCGGATGCTAGTGCCGATGAATTAAATACATTCTTTTCCTACCCTGTCCTGCGTTTTTCTTGGATACTGGCTTCCCTTTGTGCCCTGTTTTCATTGCAGCTGATCCCCTTGCTAAGTTGAAGTTGGCCACCCCAAATCCTGACAGCTGAAGCACTTGATTGATGAAGCGAAGTACCTGGCTTTGATTTTCCCCACTGTGATTACTGAGAAGGCTACTGAGGGAACGTGGGTGACTCAACGGAAGAAACTGCCTGGGAAAGGGTGGAGTGAACTGACTGTGCTTTCTCCTTGTCCGCCACACACTTGCTCTCTGGCCAGGAACTTAAAAAATAAAATAAAACCTGTCTCAAGGAAAAGCACACAGACAGTGTCAGGGAGGTAGAGGAGCTGGTCTTCAAACCAAAGCAGCTGAAATGCTCTGGCTACTCAAGACGCCTGGCACTTGCCTTTTCCTGCTACTGCCTGCAGTTTTAGGGGTCCGGTACAGGTTTCCTAAGCGCTCAGTTCAGGTAGGTTTGCGCTCCATTCCACTGCAAGGCAAGACATTTGGCGGAAAAGCTGCAGCAAGGGCTGATGAACCCTACTCCGGAGATATCGAGGGTTCTTCAACAGTCTCCTCTACAGGTAATTTAGCTTCTGTGCTATGGGCAGAGGGTCTGGAGAAATGCTAAAGGTCGGGCATATTTTCTAGGTGTTGGCTATATGCTCCATGTCTTGCATTCCCAAATATTCAGTAAATAATAATAATAATAATAATAATAATAATAGGAGCTGGACCTCAGTGTCCGGGCTGAACGATGGGGGTGGAGATGCTCCTTCAGGTATACTGGGCTGAGGCCGTTTAGGGCTTTACAGGTCAGCACCAACACTGAATTGTGCTCGGAAATGTACTGGGAGACAATGTAGGTCTTTCAGGACTGGTGTTATGTGGTCCCGGCGGCCGCTCCCAGTCACCAGTCTAGCTGCCGCATTCTGGATTAATTGTAGTTTCTGGGTCAAAGATAGCCCTACATAGAGTACATTGCAGTAGTCCAAGCAGGAGATAACCAGAAAATGCACCACTCTAGTGAGACAGTCTGCAGGCAGGTAGGGTCTCAGCCTGTGTACCAGATGGAGCTGGTAGACAGCTGCCCTGGACACAGAATTGACCCGCGCCTCCATGGACAGCTGTGAGTCCAAAATGACTCCCAGGCTGCGCACCTGGTCCTTCAGGGGCACAGTTACCCCACTCAGGACCAACACAATCTCCTTTTTTTCTGGCAGGTCTGCAGGTGGGACACAAATTGTTTTGGTGTATCTTTTTTTATTGACAAGAGATGTGATGATGGCAGGCATTCTATCATAAACACTCAACAACCATATTGGATTGATGAGAATTCCTGATGATACATTGGGAAACTTTTAGGCTAGACTTTCTCAATGCTGTAGCCGAGATGTTGTGGGCTACAGCTCTAACAAGCCCATAGCCAGCCTGACAAATTTTCAGGGATGATGGAAGTTGTCGCCCAAAGCACCTGGAGGATACCAGGGTGCTTTAGAGAAAAGCCAAGTAGTAATATAAATATATATATTATAAATATGCATTTAAAAATAGGTTGTTAGAACTTTTAATTATGCCCTTGTGAGTTCCAAAACTTCCCTCTTCCCCTAGCATAGAAGAAGACCCCACATTCATTGAGTTAAAAATTGGTTCACTTACGAACCCTTCCAAGGTCCGGTCCATGTGCTATTCCATACATCCCTTGGAAAAGTTGTACAGGCAGTATAACTTGTCTTACTTGCAAAGTGGTGAAAGTTCCCAAATCAGTGGTATATAGGAGCTCAAGAGAGGCTTGTTAGACCATGTGGCTAAGCATAAGCATAATATGGCAGGCAGGCAGGGTGGGGGTGGGGAGAGGATAGGGAATTTGAAGAAGCTGTAAAAGTTGCACAAGTGTTAAATATTCTCCCTGACTTGCTACCATGGTTGAATCTCCAGAAAGGGGCTTAAACTGCAAAGAAGTTGTTGAAGTATCACAAATGGGTCATTGGCGACATGTTTGTGTGTGTGTCCTGCTTTCAGATTTTCTCCAGAATTGGTAACTTCATATTAAATGGGGGTGGCAGGACATCGCGAAAAACTTGCATGTGTGAGGAGTTCCAATCCCACAATAAACATTTATCTGAAAACACACTATTCCAGTTGTGTCAAGCCTGTTGTGATGACCATTAGTGTAGAAATCATTAAAAAAAAAAAACACTGATATTCTCAATCCTTTCACAGTGATAAAATTATTAAAGTCTTGACTGCAAATCTATACTCACCTGAGGGGAGTAAGCCCTATTAAACTCTTCTATATTTTTCTTAAATGTTTTTCTGAGCAGGCCTAAAACTGCACCATTTTGTACTACACATTACTATCCCAGGCAGGCAGATTTCTTGATTTTCCATTTGTACCACACTGGAGTCCAACTTGTAAAAGAAAAGGAAAAAATCAGGAGTAGTTTGTCAAAGCCTCTTTTAAGTCCAGCCACTTACCGTATTTTTTGCTCTATAAGACTCACTTTTTCCCTCCTAAAAAGTAAAGGGAAATGTGTGTGCGTCTTATGGAGCGAATGCAGGCTGCGCAGCTATCACAGAAGCCAGAACAGCAAGAGGGCTTGCTGCTTTCACTGCATAGCGATCCCTCTTGCTGTTCTGGCTTCTGAGATTCAGATTTTTTCCCCCCCTTGTTTTCCTCCTCCAAAAACTAGGTGCGTCTTGTGGTCTGGTGTGTCTTATAGAGCGAAAAATATGGTAATTTGGAATATTGTGCTTCAATTGTCTTGCAGAGGCTATATGCCGGAGTCGCCCCATAGACCTTGTATTTATAATAGACAGCTCCCGCAGTGTCCGGCCTCAGGAGTTTGAAAAAGTGAAAACCTTCTTGGCCAAACTGATTGAAGCCTTGGATGTGGGGGAAAGAGCGACTCGTGTTGCGGTGGTGAACTATGCCAGCACAGTCAAGATTGAATTCAATCTTCAGAAGTACTTTGACAAAGCGTCCATGAAGAATGCTATCTATCACATCCATCCATTATCTGTGGGGACTATGACTGGCTTGGCCATCCAGACAGCGATCAACGAAGTTTTCACCAGAGACGGAGGGGCAAGGGACTCTTCCCATGACGTCCCTAAGGTGGTCATTATAGTGACCGATGGCCGACCTCAGGATCAGGTTCATGAGGTGGCTTACAAGGCTCGAGCCTCTGGAATCGAGATTTATGCCGTTGGGGTTGACCGAGCAGATATGGAGTTCTTGCGGCTGATAGTGAGTGAGCCGGTCAGTGAGCACGTTTCTTATGTGGAGACGTACGGTGTGATAGAAAAGCTGGCTTCCAAATTTCGAAAAACGTTCTGTGGTAAGATAATCACTACATGGTGATTACTCCCTTTTGTTTCTGCTGCTAGGATAAGGATATACAATCGTACCTTGGAAGTCGAACGGAATCCATTCCAGAAGTCCGATCAACCTCCAAAACGTTTGAAAACCAAAGCGCGGCTTCTGATTGGCTGCAGGAAACTCCTGCAGCCAATCAGAAGCTGTGGAAGCCCCGTCGGACATTTGGGTTCCAAAGGAACATTTGCAAACTAGAATAATCACTTCTGGGTTTGCGGTGTTCGGGAGCCAAAACGGCTGAGTTTCAGGGCGTTCAGGATCCAAGGTGTGTTGTTAGGTAAATCTGTTTTTTTCCCTTTTTATTTTTTTAATGTATTATATGGCTTTATTGATGTAAATTGCTTTGATATATCTTTTCATGATACACCAGTATACAAATGTTTAAAATAAATAAATTCCCCACATAAAAACTGAACTGTGTCTCTCTATGAGACAGTTGTGCCATCTCAGCCAGGAAATGCTTAATACGTAAGTTATTTGATCACAGAGCATTAAATGTTTTCTGTGGCACCAGCGGACATAATTCTTCTGTATACTCCTTCCCTAGCTGTGGATGTTTGTGCCCTTGGGACCCACAATTGTGAGCAACTTTGTGTGAGTAGCGATGGCTCCTGGCACTGTGAATGCTATGAAGGGTACACCTTGAATCCGGACAAGAGGACTTGCTCAAGGAAGAAGTTGGAAGCTTCTTCAGGTAACACATTTTGTGAGATTTCTTCTGTTTTATAAGTAATTTATCCATTTATTATTCAACTATTAATGCAATTCCTTAACATCTGCCCTAGGTGGAGAGGGTTGTGCATCTGGAAGCCACAACTGTGACCAAATGTGTGTGAGTACTGATGGATCCTGGCGCTGCGAGTGCTATGAAGGGTACACACTGAATCCAGACAGGAGAACTTGCTCAAGGAAGAAGTTGGAGCCTCCCTCAGGTAACACATTTTATGAGGAAATTAGGATTTTTATTGATTTATTATTGTGTTATTAAAGTAGTTCCTTAATGCCTCTCCTAGGTCGGGAGACCTGTGAGCCTGGGATCCACAATTGTGAGCAACTTTGTGTGAGTAGCGATGGCTCCTGGCGCTGTGAATGTTATGAAGGGTACACACTGAATCCAGACAGGAGAACTTGCTCAAGGAAGGAGTTGGAGGCACCTTCAGGTAACATGTTTTGTGAGGAGATTTTTTTTTTTTAAGTAATTTATAATTTAGTTGTTAATATAATTCCTTATTATCTGTCCTAGGTGGAGAAGGTTGTGTATCTGGAAGCGACAACTGTGAGCAATTGTGTGTTAGTACAGATGGCTCCTGGCATTGTGAATGCTATGAAGGGTACACCTTGAATCCGGACAAGAGAACTTGCTCAAGGAAGGAGTCGGAGGTTCCTTCAGGTAACATATGTTATATTGAGATTTGGCTTTTTATCAGTTTATTATTGCGTTATTAATGTGGTTCCTTAATGCCTCTCCTAGGTCGGGAGACCTGTGAGCCTGGGATCCACAACTGTGAGCAACTTTGTGTGAGTAGCGATGGCTCCTGGCGCTGTGAATGTTATGAAGGTTACACCTTGAATCCAGATAAGAGAACTTGCTCAAGGAAAGAGTTGGAAACTTCTTCAGGTAACATATTTTGTGAGATTTCTTCTGTTTTCTAAGTAATTTATCTATTTATTATTCAACTACAGTGGTACCTCGGGTTAAGAACTTAAATCGTTCTGGAGCTCTGTTCTTAACCTGAAACTGTTTTTAACCTGAGGTACAACTTTAGCTAATGGGGCCTCCTGCTGCCACCGCGCAATTTCTGTTCTCATCCTGAAGCAAAGTTCTTAACCCGAGGTACTATTTCTGCGTTAGCGGAGTCTGTAACCTGAAGCGTCTGTAACCCGAGGTACCACTGTATTAATGTAATCCCTTAACGTCCATCCTAGGTGGAGAGGGTTGTGCATCTGGAAGCCACGACTGTGAGCAATTGTGTGTGAGTAGCGATGGCTCCTGGCACTGTGAATGTTATGAAGGGTACACCTTGAATCCAGACAAGAGAACTTGCTCAAGGAAGGAGTTGGAAGCTTCTTCAGGTAACACATTTTGTGAGATTTACCGTATTTTTTTCTCTATTAGACTCACTTTTCCCCTCCTAAAAAGTAAGGGGAAATGTGTGTGTGCCTTATGGAGTGAATGCAGGCTGCGCAGCTATCCCAGAAGCCAGAACAGCAAGAGGGATAGCTGCTTTCGCTGCGCAGCGATCCCTCTTGTTGTTCTGGCTTCTGAGATTCAGAATATTTTCTTTCTTGTTTTCCTCCTCCAAAAACTAGTTGTGTCTTATGGTCTGGTGCGACTTATAGAGCGAAAAATACGGTATTTTGTTTTCTGTGTAATTTATCCATTTAGTGTTCAACTATTACAGTCATACCTTGGAAGTAAAATGGAATCCGTTCCGGAAGTCTGTTCGATTTCCAAAACGTTCGGAAAACAAAGTGTGGTTTCCTATTGGCTGCAGGAAGCTTATGCAGCCAATCCGAAGCTGCAGAAGCCCCATCAGACGTTTGAGTTCCAAAGAACGTTCGCAAACCGGAACACTCACTTCCGGGTTTGCGCTGTTTGAGAGCCAAAACGTCCAAGTACCAACACGTTCGGGTTTCCAAGGTACAACTATTAATGTAATTCCTTAACATCTGCCCTAGGTGGAGAGGGTTGTGCATCTGGAAGCCATGACTGTGAGCAATTGTGTGTGAGTAGCGATGGCTCCTGGCACTGTGATTGCTATGAAGGGTACACCTTGAATCCGGACAAGAGAACTTGCTCAAGGAAGGAGCTGGAGGTTCCCTCAGGTAACACATTTTGTGAGATTTCTTCTGTTTTCTAAGTAATTTATCCATTTATTATTCAATTATTAATGTAAGACCTTAACATCTGCCCTAGGTGGAGAGGGTTGTGCATCTGGAAGCCATGACTGTGAGCAATTGTGTGTGAGTAGCGATGGCTCCTGGCACTGTGATTGCTATGAAGGGTACACCTTGAATCTGGACAAGAGAACTTGCTCAAGGAAGGAGCTGGAGGTTCCCTCAGGTAACACATTTTGTGAGATTTCTTCTGTTTTCTAAGTAATTTATCCATTTATTATTCAATTATTAATGTAAGACCTTAACATCTGCCCTAGGTGGAGAGGGTTGTGCATCTGGAAGCCATGACTGTGAGCAATTGTGTGTGAGTAGCGATGGCTCCTGGCACTGTGATTGCTATGAAGGGTACACCTTGAATCCGGACAAGAGAACTTGCTCAAGGAAGGAGCTGGAGGTTCCCTCAGGTAACACATTTTGTGAGATTTCTTCTGTTTTCTAAGTAATTTATCCATTTATTATTCAACTATTAATGTAATTCCTTAACATCTGCCCTAGGTGGAGAGGGTTGTGCATCTGGAAGCCACGACTGTGAGCAATTGTGTGTGAGTACAGATGGCTCCTGGCACTGTGAGTGCTATGAAGGGTACATTTTGAATCCAGACAAGAGAACTTGCTTAAGGAAAGAGTTGGAGGCTCCCTCAGGTAACATGCTATGAAGAGATTTGTTGTTTTTTAAATTATTATTTAGTTACTGATATAGTTCCTTATCCAACCTAGGTGAAGGGAACTGTGTAGCTGGAACACACAACTGTGAGCAAATATGTTTGAGTAGTAATGGCTCCTGGCATTGTGAGTGTTATGAAGGGTACACCTTGAATCCGGATAAAAGAACTTGCTCAAGGAAGAATCTGGAGGCTCCTTCACGTAATACATTTTCTGAGGGCCTTATTATTTATTTGTTTTGAAAGTTTAGTATTGAATTATTAATGTTGTTCCTCATCTGTCCTAGGTGGGGAGAGCTGTGTACCTGGGACTCACAATTGTGAGCAAATCTGTGTGAGTAGCGATGGCTCCTGGCATTGTGAGTGCTTTGAAGGCTACGTCTTGAATCAAGACAAGAGGACTTGCTCACGTAAGAATCTGGCAGCTTCATTGGCCAGCACATTTCATGATGGGAGGTTTTGTGTTTTTTTGGTTTAGAAGCATTCAGCAATGTGATTTCTTATTTGCATTTGAATAATCTTATTGTTCTTCAAAACTATCTTGTAAGCTAGGTCATTATTATTTATTCCCATATTGATGGTAAAGGAGGGCTCTGAGGGAATAGCATCCCCAAAGCTTTAGTTATACCTTGCCATGTCATGGCTAAAGTGCAGTTTGAGTTGGAGAGTTCCCCATGTCTCAGGTGACAAACCTAGCTATTCTGTCACATCCGCTCTCTCTAAATACCCCAAGAGGGTGATTCGAATCATTTTTCAATTAGCGTGTCTTGTTTTCCCCTCAGTTACAAAAGTCTTTATAAACGAAGAACTCTCTCTCTCTCTCTCTCTATATATATATACAGTCATACCTCAGGTTACAGAAGATACAGGTTACGTTTTTTCAGGTTGCACACCACCAAAACCTGGAAGAACCAGAATGGGTTACTTCTGGATTTCAGCAGTTGCGCATGCGCAGAAGCGCTAAATCGTGTTTTGCACATGTGCAGAACGCCGAATTGCAACCTGCGCGTGCGCAGAAGCACTGAATCGCAACCCACGTGTGCACAGACGCACCACTGCGGCTTGCGAACGTGCATCCTGCACGGATCACGTTCACAGCCCGAGCGTCCACTGTATATATAATGGTTGTACCAGGCCACTTTGCGCCCCCTTGATGGAAAGGCAGGATATGGATGTGCTAAATAAGTAAATGTGTCTTTGTGAAGACCAAGTTACACAGTATATCTCAACTCCCTCCCTAGCTAGAGAAAAGGATGTTTGCACAACTGGAGACCATGACTGTGAACAGATTTGTGTCGCCAGCGGTGACTCTTGGCACTGCGACTGCTTTGAAGGGCACACCTTGAATCCGGACAAGAAGACCTGTTCAAGTAAAGATATGGCAGCTCATTCAGCATATATTTAATGAGAAAGGGAGAGTGCAAGCCTATTTATCACAATTCTCTCTTTTTTAAAAAATAGTTCATTCATCAGCTCTGGACGTCTGTGCTCCTGGAACCCACAACTGCCAACAAATCTGTGTTCCCAGTGGCAGTTCCCATCGTTGTGAGTGCTATGAAGGATTCACCTTGAATGCAGATAAGAAAACATGCTCAAGTAAGAATCTGGCCGATACATCAGGAAGGAAAAGCATAGTGTTGCTTCTTTCCCCCCAGTACATATTTCAGTTTGGTTGAGAAACTGCATTCTTAGTGGGCTTGCTGCCATTTTTCTTGGGAATGGTCTCTCTCCCCTTGGCTGCGTACGTGCCATGCATTTAAGGCACCCACCCCTCAAGAATCCTAGGATCTGTAGTTCACCCGACACAGCATCCGAACAAACTACAGTTCCCAGGATTCTTTGGGGTGTGTGGAAATGTGTTTTTAAATGTGCGGTGTGTAACAGCTGCATGACAGGACAACGCTTACCCTTGAAGAGAGATCCAGGACATCCCCTTTTGGGGAGCTGTGCTCTCCCATGGGTCATGTGACTCACATGGGAGTGCAGCCCAGAAGACACACACCCCAGTTTTGTCCTGGGACATGCTGGAGGGCATAGTGGCACCATTCACACAGCAAAAACTACCACAGAGATGTCAACATTTTCAAAAGTAAGGGGGTCCATGACTCGGCCTTTTAAAAAACAGGGCATCCACAGTACTCAGCTAATTGGGAACCACTGGTTTAGATACTAATGTTTTATTTATTGTACCCTGCTCTGAGATTGCTTGTGGCAATGAAGGTAAAGGTAAAGGAACCCCTGACCATTAGGTCCTGTCATGACCGACTCTGGGGTTGCGGCGCTCATCTCGCTTTATTGGCCGAGGGAGCCAGCGTACAGCTTCCAGGTCATGTGGCCAGCATGACTAAGCTGCTTCTGGCGAACCAAAGCAGTGCACGGAAACGCCGTTAACCTTCCTGCCAGAGCGGTACCTATTTATCTACTTGCACTTTGACGTGCTTTCGAACTGCTAGGTTGGCAGGAGCAGGGACCGAGCAACGGGAGCTCATCCCGTCGTGGGGATTCAAACCGCTGACCATCTGATCGGCAAGCCCTAGACTCTGTGGTTTAACCCACAGCGCCACCTGCGTCCCGTGGCAATGAAGAGTGGGTAACAAATATTGTTAATACGCAGATAACCGAAAGCATATGGTTCATTCTCTCCTCAGGAATAGCAAGAAGCCATCTTCCTTCTATGACAACGGAAGAGGCCTGTAAATGTGAATCACTTGCTAAATTTCACAAGCTGGCCACTTCATACCTTGAGGCAATATCTACAAAACATATCCTTTCTTTTGAGATCATTTCAGTGTTGGATGCATTGCTGTTTCGTGTGCTTCCTTGTGTGGCAAACATCTCTGCAAAATCTGATCTGCAACCATGTGATATGTTCCTTAACGGTTGACCACTAGATGATCTGTCCAAGAAATTAGAAGCATACCAGTATGGTGCAGAACATGTCTAGAGCTGAAGAACCTGCTGCAATTAAAAACAATTCCTTTCTATTGCACTTTGCAAGCTTTTCTTTCAAAGGAGTTGCTTTGTGGTTAAAAAAAAAAGTGCAAATGTGTGTAGTGTACTTGTGTAATGCACATAATTGTGTCTAATCAAAGAAAGTTCATTCTGCATAAAAATCAATGTTGTTGTTTTTATAGTCATATGCACTGTGCGGTGCATATTTCTACAACTATATTTGAATGCGGTGGTTAAAAACTAAATCTGCCCCTCTCATATCCAACCATTTATAGGTACAGAGAAAGCCATATAAATAGTTGTGGCTGGTATGGTGCATTGTAAAAACTTTTTTGCATCTGGCAAAGTAGAATATAAATGCTATCTCCTATCTCTGATTTCCATTTAAATGGTATTTCTTTGCCCTTAGAGTCATATATGGGACGTGGGTGGCGCTGTGGGTAAAACCTCAGCGCCTAGGGCTTGCTGATCGCATGGTCGGCGGTTCGAATCCCCACAGCGGGGTGAGCTCCCGTCTTTCGGTCCCAGCTCCTGCCCACCTAGCAGTTCGAAAGCACTCTTAAGTGCAAGTAGATAAATAGGTACCGCTTTATAGCGGGAAGGTAAACGGTGTTTCCGTGTGCTGCGCTGGTGCCGGCTCGCCAGAGCAGCTTCGTCACGCTGGTCACGTGACCCGGAAGTGTCTCCGGACAGTGCTGGCCCCCGGCCTCTTAAGCGAGATGGGCGCGCAACCCCAGAGTCGGTCACGACTGGCCCGTATGGGCAGGGGTACCTTTACCTTTACTTTAGAGACATATATGTCCAGTGGGACAAGCTGCTCTAAATGACATTCATGCCCCTTTAAACCTCGTTTTTTAATCTAGAAGGACTCAAAATATATCAGCAGAATGGACTTGCTCAAATATCACTACTATGTGGATGAAACACAATGTACAGCGGAAGGTTAAAAGCCCCTGACATTATTTGCCTATGACATGTTAATATAATTTACATCTTGCAACCTTTCATTTTAATAAAGATCAGCATACTCTGGAAAAGTTTTCTTTTCTTTTCTATGTAGCTCTGTGAGAATGTATACAATACATTAAAAAACAGGAAATTTGTTTGTCACTGTGAAAGCGACTTAGCCCATGGTTCATTGATTCAACGCGAGTTCTTATCTTAATATAGTTGTCCCTTATTCTCTATTACAGGTCCTTAAAATAAACAAATGCTTTTTTATCTGAATAGCAAGTTTTGATTTTCCCACAGGGACCCTACATGCACTGCTTATTGTTCACTAAGTTAGGGTTGCCATATTTCTAGAAGAGTCAGGACACAAAAGTCATTTAGCTTTTTTCAGGCAACAACCTCCTAGATATTTTGACGATTTTCCAAACTCCCTGCCGGAATTAAATCCCGGACATGTCTAGGAAATTCCAGACGTATGGCAAACCTAACTGTGTGTGAATATGTGTTCATACCCTGAGGTGGGAAAAATGAATTGCACAAATATAAACTGCCGCAAGAGAGGAAGTAGACTAGAGCGTTCCTAATAAAGGCTCTGTGTCTCTGATATTTGGATACTTAATGTCAACACAGAGAGATGCACCGAAGAAGGGAGGTTAAACCTGTAAAAAATAATAATAATCATCTCACACAGCTGCCAAAGATGTTCAGGACTTGTATTAGATAAAATAAACATGGGGAGTAGTAACTCCAGCCTCTGGGTGGGCAGACACAGAAGTTGCACCTGGACAACCAAGTCATAACTGGTCATACAGCTGAGCTCTCCCTCACCCCATTTCTCGCTTTGTCCCTCTCCATTCTCAGCAGTCCCCAAAAAGGTAAAGGTAAAGGTAAAAGGACCCCTGACCATTAGGTCCAGTCGTGACCGACTCTGGGGTTGCAGTGCTCATCTCGCTTTATTGGCGGAGGGAGCCGGCGTACAGCTTCCAGGTCATGTGGCCAGCATGACTAAGCCGCTTCTGGTGCAACGGGACATCGTGATGGAAACCAGAGCACATGGAAACACTGTTTACCTTCCTGTCCCAGCAGTACCTATTTGTCTACTTGCACTGGTGTGCTTTCAAACTGCTAGGTGGGCAGAAGCTGGGACCGAGCAATGGGAGCTCACCCCGTCATGGGGATTCGAACTGCTGACCTTTTGATTGGCAAGTCCTAGGCTCTGTGGTTTAACCCACAGCGCCACTCGCACCCCCCAATACTAGCTTCCAAAAGCCAACCTTTAAGGGAGCCCATTATGGGGGGTGGGAAAACCTTCATTTTTGAAGGTAGGAAGGTTGCCCACACCTCAGAAGGGATGGATGGAAATGAAAGCAATGATAAAAGAACAGGTGACACATTTGTGTGGAAAGGTGGAGAGAGAGAACCAAACTTTCCTCGAAACAAAATACAGTGGTACCTCGGGTTAAGTACTTAATTCGTTCTGGAGGTCCATTCTTAACCTGAAACTGTTCTTAACCTGAAGCACCACTTTAGCTACTGGGGCCTCCTGCTGCCACTGCGCCGCCAGAACACGATTTCTGTTCTTATCCTGAAGCAAAGTTCTTAACCTGAAGCACTATTTCTGGGTTAGCAGAGTCTGTAACCTGAAGCGTATGTCACCTGAAGCGTATGTAACCTGAGGTACCACTGTAAAAACATTCCTTCCAGTAGCACTTTAGTGAACAACTTTCCTCAACATGGAACTAGAGCAATTATCTCTGAAATACTTGACTGCCTCTGCCCAGCTTTCTCCTTGCATTGAGAACTCCTCTATCGGTCAGTATATTCCACTTTTTTATGTGTATATCCTGTTATGGAATATCAGTGACCCTATTTAATCTGCCACACCTAAATGTTAAGTTACATTTACATTTAATATATGAATATCATTTAAGAAATAAATCAACCAAGTGCATTCACTGAATTGCATGATTCCACATACGTAAATGCATGTGCATTCAGTATTTTCTGCTAATAGATGAGCACATATAATATCAAATGTATTATAAGCCAAACTCACCCTATTCACAGTGGCTTGGATCCTAACTTCCATATGTCATCTGTTAAAAATACTAGACGGCAAATATCCACCACCTTCAAAGAATGGTAAATACCTGAGACTAGGACTATTTGCATTTTTTAATTGCCAAAGGTTTCTGTAGCCTCACTAGTTCAGACTTACCAAACATCACTTTTCATAAACACAGCAAAATAATTAATGTTTTTGTCTTGTGGTTATCCCATCAAATTCCTGTCACAGATCGCCTGCCAATTTTATGAAAAGGTCTGACTATTTTTATTTTTTAAAAAAAGGCTTTGAAATACCTGATTCTGAGTCACAGTTTTTTGTTCTGCCTCGCTCTGTAATAATTTAAGATCCACCCCTGATTTTCTCATTTTTTTCCCTAAGTGGTGGGAAAAGGCCCACAGTACTTTTTCGGAGGGAATATAAGGTGAGGTGAATTTAAAGGCTTTGGCTCCTTATCTTCGCTGTCATGGAATGCACCTAAGGCACAAATTAATAGGGATGGCTGAGGCTGCTTGCTAAATGCACATCTATCAGCCCCCTTCACCTGTGGATTGCATGAAGCGGAATCACTGGAAGAATGGGGCTGGTGCCTCTGGCCCCACTCTCAGTATTGCATGGTGCTGATGATTCCTACACTGATTGTTCACATATTAGCCGTGGACATCAGAGGGATGCCTTGTGACTTCAGGTACGGGACCAGAAGTACAGCCCCATTCTAAGCATGTTTTTCCTCCCCGATGCACACCTGAAGAGCAGTGCCGGTTTTACATATAAGCTAAACAAGCTATAGCTTAGGACCCCACTCTCTTGGGGGCCCCAAAAAAAAACTTAAAGGAAAAAAGAACTGGATGTACATTTCCAAAATATAAGATAAAATACATATTTTTTATGTGCAAATGGCTTTAGATACCTGTTAGGTCCATAAATTACCATATAGCATATATTCAAGACAAAAAAACAGTGACAATTTGTTGTTGAGAAAGGACAGCTGGACATATAAAGGGCCCCATTACCTTCAGTAGCTTAGGGCCTCATCAGACCTAAATCCGGCTCTGCTGAAGAGGGCTATTGATTTTCATAGCAAAACCCAAATGGCTTTAATGGATTAGACAAATTCATGCAGGAGAAAGGCTATCAGCAACCATGTTCTCCCCTCCAGCATTGGAGGCAGTAGGACTCTGAATTCCAGTTACCAGGAATCACCAGAGTGTTGTTGTGGTCAGGTTCTGCTCTGAGGCTCCCCACTAGCGTCTGCGGAAAAAGGATGCTGAACTGGATGGGTCGGTCTTCTTCTGGCTGAACTAGATGGTTTGGTCTTCTTCTGGCTGACCCTCTTATGTTCTTTATCTTGCACAATATGTTGATCAGAGGTTAGGACTACAGTGGTACCTCGGGTTAAGAACTTAATTCATTCTGGAGGTCCGTTCTTAACCTGAAACTGTTCTTAACCTGAAGTACTAATTTAGCTAATGGGGCCTCCTGCTGCCGCCACGCCACCAGTGCGCAATTTCTGTTCTCACCCTGAAGCAAAGTTTAAGGGGTACTATTTCTGGGTTAGCTGAGTCTGTAACCTGAAGCGTTTGTAACCTGAAGCATCTGTAACCCAAGGTACCACTGTATCTTGCTTTGCGATGTGTGCCTCCTTGCCCTAAATTGTTTTTACTCTTTCCAACATGGCCCTGTTTCTCCTGCTTCAAAATCCAATCTTCCTGGTTACCCATCAACACTTCCTTGTTTTCTTTCAGAGTCTACAATATAGGTGGATGATATGCCTTTTGAATGATGCCCAAAGCCACCTGGGTAAGCTGCAATTTCAATCAATACAGTGGTAGCTCTGCATGCGAACGGGATCCATTCCAGAGCCCTGTTCGCATCCTGAAGAGAATGCAATCCGTGTCTGCGAGTGCATGGGTCACAATTCATCGCTTCTGCACATGACATCATTTTGACGTGTTCCATTACTTCTGGGTCGCCGCGGAGCACAACCCGAAAACACTGAACCTGAAGCAACTTTAACCCGAGGTATGACTGTACCTTATTTTGCCAGTCTTTGATGAAAGCTACCCAGGATTGCTGTTTCCAAGATAAAACTGCCTGAGATCACCTTTGGATGAATCGAATACTCACAACTTGAGAGAAACTTGATTAACTACTGTCAGAGCTGCCTCCAGGTCCCAGCTCACAGAGGACCAACGCTAGGCTGTAGTTATGTACAAAAGTCTTTATTGAGATTCAGTCTCCATTTTAAAGCCGCAGCGTGCAGCTCTACGTCCCGACCTTAGACCGGCGAAGTCCTGTCTGAGTCTCCTCCCCCTCCACACCAGTTTAAGACTCTCGCTTTGCTCCACCTCTTCCTAAGTTCCTTTCTCCTCTGGGCCCTCCTGCCCGCTAGGGTCTCATCCTTCCTGGACTCCTCTGACGCTGACTCTGACGATTCTTGCCCCTCCTTCCGGCGGGCTTTAGGACCTGGTTCCCTATCCGGGCTACCTTCTGTGCCGCTCGCCTGTACCTTTGAACTTGGCGCGCGCGCCCAGCCTGCAACTTTCCTCTTAACCGTTAACTCGCTCTCCGATGGAGGCGTGGTCAACCCTGACTCATCTTCTCTCGCTGGTGGTGCATATGTGGGCTCTGACACCTGGGACTCCTCCCCCCCACTACGCTCCGGTGGGGAAGCTGGTCCTGACTTCCAACCGCTGCTCTGGGAGTCCCCGCTGGCCCCTTGCTTCTGGGGTGTCCCCCTTGGGTCGCCCCTTGCCCTGCCCATCGGCGCCCCCTTCTGTGAATCTTCCGATTCGCTGGAGAGGCTCATGGAATCTATCGGGCTGCTGTCATATTCTCCTACACTGCCCTCGGATTGCTCCCCCTCGCTTTCCATCTCCTCTCCTCCCTGCGCTCCCGCTGAGTCCCTGACAACTACTATCACAAACATATTAGTAGTTTTGCTCTGCATCTCTCTCTCTCTCTCTCTCTGTGTGTGTGTTTTAACTTATCCCGATTTTGATTATTTAGATAATAACATTTATATGGTTTCAGGGAACAAGGAATCCAATTTGTCAAATAACAGCATTTTATAACAGACAATTATTATTATATAGTGACCTCCCTGGGGCACAAGTCTGGGCAGTGTGTATGGAGTCATCCTGGACTCATCAGATGACAAGACCCTGATTTCGGCCTTGCTGATGTGGTCCAAAGGAAAGCAGAGCAATAGGTCTGGTACCAGCTTAGCTGTGGGGGTTGCCAGAAGGAGGAGTAAAAAGGTAAAAAGTAAAGGACCCCTGGACGGTTAAGTCCAGTCAAAGGCAACTATGGGGTTGCGGCGCTCATCTTGCTTCAGGCCGAGGGAGCCGGTGTTTGTCCACAGACAGCTTTCCAGGTCACGTGGCCAACATGACTAAACCGCTTCTGGAGCAATGGAACACTGTGATGGAAACCAGAGCGCGTGGAAATGCCATTTACCTTCTCGCTGCAGCGATACCTATTTATCTACTTGCATTAGTGTGCTTTCAAACTGCTAAGTTGGCAGGAGCTGGGACAGAGCAATAGGAGCTCACCCCGTTGTGCGGATTTGAACTGCCAACCTTACTATCAGAAAGCCCAAGAGGCTCAGAGGTTTAGACCACAGTGCCACCTGTGTCCCAGCCAGGAGGAGGAATAAAAGATGACTGTCTTAGGGACTCCACTCCGAATTTGTGTAGGGTTTACCCCTTAGCCTTTTTCTCTCCCAAAGATGTCCCACAAGGCAGCAGAGGTTTAGGATAAGAGTTTTCCTTCTCCTAGATGGGCTACCTTCCCAGGTTGACAAGCCCCATCTGCTCCTCATTTCCCCCCACTATAGCACATGCAGGGAAAAAACACCTTATTGACTATTGAACCCACTATTGGTCTCATCTGTCTCCAGAGAAGACATCAACAGTATCTATCAAAGCCACATCAAATCAGGAGAGTGGTTTTATTTCGTTTTACTTTTCATTTCCATTTGGGCTTTTGACTAGGACTGGTGCGCATACACTCTTTGAAAAGAAAAGGAAAAAAGCAAGACTTTCAAACCAGGTCTGGAAACTTAGGCAATGGTCCATCGCTCAGAGTAAATGTGTCACTGCCATAGTAAACAAAAAGTTGGTAGTCAGACCAAAGTTCTGTGAGGTAGGACTGAGAGGTTTTTTTTTTTTTTAAGGCTCACATTTGTTCAGATTTTCAGAATAATTTACAGCTTTGTTTTGGGTATTCTTAGAGTCATTTTTGCAAACCCTGTTTGCCGGCATGACTTAATGTGTATTTGAGGCTTCTCTTGTGGCCCTCAGGTTATAGAAGATAATTCTGCAGAGAAAGCAAATCCTGGTTGAAATATGTTCCTATAGAAACAACAAAGGAAACTTGTGAATGGGCCAATAATTGGATTTCAAAACTGCACATCCACTGGTAACATGATTAATAAACTCAGCAGCACTAATAGGATTTGCAATCTCGCTATGTCAATATCTTACTTGTAGGGTTAATTTCCCTTTCCCACATGCTAATTTAACTCAATATAGAATCATTTCACTCCATGTCCCTGGAAGACAGTTCAGAAACTTCAGTTGGTTCTGAATGCTGCAGCCTCAATGGTGTCTATGATCCATATTGGCCGATTCTGCTGCAGCTTCACTGACAGCCCACTGAACTTAAAAGATTGTTCTTTTGGGCATCTGAAGGATAACACTGTAAGTTAGATGCACTTAAGCCTCACTGTTTTCAATGAGAACTAAGCAATGATAAATTTGCCCTACAGCGTTCAATGGAATCTACATGCAACAGACTTACAGTGCAATCATCACATAGGAATGCCTTCTCAGAAGTAAGCTCCACTGAGTTCAATGAAACATACTTCCAGTTAAGTGTGTACTGTAGCCTTAGCCAGGATCCAAATCACAGTTTAGTGAAGTAGTAAACTGGGGTAATTTAACAGATAGTGTTATGACTCACAGCTGTAACCAGAGCTTTGACTAGAGTGGCTTGTTTGTTTTCATGCACAAAGGTAGGGCTGCCATACGTTCGGACATTACCAGGATTTCACAGGCAGAGATGACGTACAGGGGGAATTTCCGAGATGTGGCGAAAAAATTTGGGTTTTTTTGTGTTTTTGTTTTTTAACATCTTTATTGAAAGTTCAAAAAGTACATAGTTATATGTGCACTGAATATTATGAGATGTAACTTAAAGAGAGAAAAAGAAAAAGAGAAACAGAACCCACGTAGGAGGGAAAATAAAGGGGAGGAGGGGAAAAAAACCAAAACTGTATATTTTACAAGGTTGTTATTGTACTTCACCAGATTTTAACCTATTACAGTATTTGTAAGAATGGATTCCAAATATCATTGAATTTGTCCATTGCGTCTGTTTATATGCAAGTTGTTCATATGCTTGTATAAGTCTTTTTTTGTAAAAAAAAAGTTTAACAACTTTCAGGATGTCCTGGTTTTTACTTTTTGAAACATAGCAACCCTAAACAAAGAGCAATTCTGTTGTTGCGTGCCATCCCTATCTCAGAACTGTGTGAGATTTCAGGGGTTCCAGGTGCTTACACAGATATTCAACCTGAGCTTACAAGTCTGAGGCTTACGGCATTAACCCCCCCCCCCCCAAGAAGACCTTGCTTCTTCCATAGCCACAGCTTTGGATTTCCGCAGAAATCAAGCATGTCTCTCCCTTACATGCTTCAGCCTGTTGCCTGCTTCTAGCTCTCACACACCTCCAACTCTGGCTTTTGTCTTTCGATAACTACCAACCAGTTGAGGCAAGGGAGCACCACACATTTGTCCTCTGGCACAGAGCCATTTCCTTTGTTACCTTAACAACACATACAAGGGCCATTACCTCACCAGGAAGATAGCATGGCTATTTCAGCAATGGATTCTTTGCTGGACCCAGGAAACAGAAGAGACTCAAGCATAGAGCCTAACCCCCTGCATTAAAAAAAAAAAAACCCTTACAACACTATAATGTTGAGTTTTGGGGTTCTTCTGCAAAAAATATGCTGCTTCAGTGTGTTTAGTTGGAGAGAAGGGAAGCTTCTAACATGTCTTTCCTGTAATATGGTATTAGTTCTGGGATTCTAAACACTTGATTTTTGTTGTTGTTTTGTCGTTTAGTCATGTCCGACTCTTCGTGACACCATGGACCAGAGCATGCCAGGCACTCCTGTCTTCCACTGCCTCCCGCAGTTTGGTCAAACTCATGTTGGTAGCTTCGAGAACACTGTCCAACCATCTCGTCCTCCGTCGTCCCCTTCTCCTTGTGCCCTCCATCTTTCCCAACATCAGGGTCTTTTCCAGGGAGTCTTCTCTTCTCATGAGGTGGCCAAAGTATTGGAGCCTCAGCTTCACAATCTGTCCTTCCAGTGAGCACTCAGGGCTGATTTCCTTAAGAATGGAGAGGTTTGATCTTCTTGCAGTCCATGGGACTCTCAAGAGTCTCCTCAAGCACCATAATCCAAAAGCATCAATTCTTCAGCGATCAGCCTTCTTGATGGTCCAGCTCTCACTTCCATACATCATTACTGGGAAAACTATGGCTTTAACTATACGGACCTTTGTTAGCAAGGTGATGTCTCTGCTTTTTACACTTTTTGCTTTTTACACACTTGATAGATATGGTCTGAAAAGTTTAGAAACCCATTAAAGTGGTTAGAGGACGGAATGAACTCAGAAACAAACAAACAAAAAAAGCAATTTAATGACTCATCCATTCCTGCAACTGAAATGATCTGAACCTTTTCTTCAAATCTGGCAGAACACTTTCTTAACATAAACGAGGCCTGAGACATAACACAAACAAAATGAATGCCTGTCCTGACTTTCTCTGGTTTCTTGAAGTCCCTCTCTACTTCACAAGGCCTTCCTTCTTCTTCTTTTTGTATGGACACTATATACTGGGCCAAAGAAGTTTCCAAAAACGTTGGAAGGAAAGAATTTGTGATGGCAACCCATGCTCAAACAGATCAGTCACAGCAGCACAGGGAGTGGTTTTTTCCAAAGCTAAAACACCTTCAAATCAGGTATTGGGTGAAGGCTGAATCCACGCTCTGCCCAAGCAGCCGATCAGCAGAATATTAGTGATTTTTAAAGGCTGCATGTGAGAACTACATACAGAGGATGCATTTTGCACATTCAATTTTCAACTCAGGCGAGAATATGCACCTGTAAGCTTATTTGTGTATGTGTAGTGCCCCTGTCCAGATTGGGGTGAGGGGAGGGCGCCCAAGATGTTAAAGGTGTGGCAACCAAGCCTTCTGAGGAACAGATGAGGGAGTCAAGCATTGCTAAGCCTGCAGAAGAGAAGACTTGAGAGGTGATGATAGTGATCTTCAAATATCCGAAGGGCTGTCACGTTGAAGATGGCGAGAACTTTTCTGATCTAGAGGTTAGGACCTGAACTGATGGAATGAAAGAAGGCATTACAAGAAAAAGGAGATTCCAACTAAACATGAGAAAGAACTTTTCTGAGGGTAAGAGCTTTTGGACTGTCGAAAAGTCTTGGAACGCGGTGGACTCCTTTATTGGATGTTTCTAAACAGAGGTTTGATGGCCATATATCAGGGATTCTTTCGCTGCGATTCCTGCATTGCAGGAGCCTCCTATTTTCCAGGGACGTCCCTGATTTAGAGAAGCCATCCCGGTTTCTGATTTAACCCCAGGACGTCCTGCTTTTCCTTAGGATGTCCCTATTTTGATCAGATAAATGTTGGAGGGTACAGAGTTATCCAACCCCACAAGCCGTCTGAAGGCAGATGGTTTTTTAAAAATGTTTAATTATGTTTTTTATATGTGTTGCGCATCCCAGTTAGATGGGTGGGGTAGAAATAGTAAAATTATCCTTATGGATAATGGGACGTTCCTATTTTCATCGGAGAAAATGTTGGAGGGTATTGCTCAGGGTCCCTTCCAACTTTTTGCCTTTTAAAATTTAGTTTTATGATGTGAGAGTTGGAAGGGACCCCCGTAGGTCATCTAGTCCAACCCCTTGCAATGCAAGGATCTCAGCTATAGCATCCATGACAGACAGCCATCCAACCACCTGTTTTATTAATATTATTACAGGGGTACCTTGGTTTAAGAACAGCTTAGTTTATGAACCACTTGAAGTAAGAATGCAGTAAACCCGGAAGTAGGTGTTTTGGTTTGTGAACTTTGCCTTGGAATAAGAACATGTTTTGCTTCTTGTTCCATTTGTAAATTGAGTCCCCTGCTGCTATGGGAAAGTGTGCCTTGGTTTAAGAATGCTTTAGATTAAGAACGGACTTCCAGAACGGATTAAGTTCGTAAACCAAGGTACCACTGTATTTTTATTTGCATATAGAATGTTCGATATATATATATATATATATATATATATATATATATATATATATAATATTATATATTACTAATTATATATATATATATATATATATATATATACATATATATATATACACACACACACACATATATTTGCTTACACACTGCCATAAATACTATTAGCAATATTTAAAATAATAATAATTATTCCCCGTAAGATTCCGTAGCCCATACCCATTTGTAGTAATGCTCACCCCCAACCGCTTGCCCCTCCCTTCTCCTGTCTCTGCTCTCCGGCCAGACTAGGACGCCCAGGGCAAGGTTGGCGGGTGAATTACTTTTTTCAGAACAGAACAAACAGGACCCGGTAGGGCTGCCACCACTCCCTATATCCAGGGGACCCAGACCACAACCCAGGGAGAAGGCTGTGACCCATTTAACCTGGCTGTCCCCCTGTTCCACAAGCTGCATCCACAGACTTGCAGGCAGAAGTTCTACGGTAGAGCGTAACCAAGCGTAAGGCTAGGACTTAGCTATTCCCTCCGGAAAGGCACACAAACTAAAACAGTTTCATTCTAAAAAGGTTTATTTTAAAATAACGTAAAAAACATGCTAGAATAGCAGGCACTCTTTTGAACGTTACAGATAAGAAAATAAGAACATTGCATAGTATACCTAGCTATACATACTCACAAGCTCTAACACACAATAGGATAGTTGAAACCTTTAGGACTCTGCAAGTTGAAGGCTTTTGAAGATCTCCATTTCAAAAGGCAAAACGACGGCTGATAAGATGGGACATCAGAGCCGGGCCTCTATGCGGATTGCAGAGCAATGGCAGAGAGCGCAATTTCTCAAACAATTCCCTGATCCTTTATTCACAATTCGCATTCTGCGTCGTAACTTTCAAGCCAATCATAAGACTCAAATTATTTTTGAATACACCAATGACCGGCTTGCTGGTCAATCAATTTACTTCTTGACAGCTGGGCCAATTTGGAATCCAAACTTTAAATCAAAGGGTTTCCTCCCTTCCGTGGAAATTAGCCAGAGACACATTCCCAAGCAATTCAAGGACAGATAGCATCACTGAGGGGGGATGTTTGCACCCTCGAACTCAGGTGTTAGATCTTCTCATTAAATCAAGGCTTCCTTGGTTCCCATAAAGCTTTCAACCAAGGAGACATCTAGTCTAGAGTTTAAAGATACACACTTCTTTCCCAGGGTCCTTGTGGCTGATGAAACTCCCACAAGGCCTCACTCCTTTTGCTTGACCAAAGAATAATTTTCTAAATAAGACTAACTTTACTACACCCTCCCCTCTAAGATGAAATTATAGGGTGAAGTCCCATAATTTCATCAAAGAAAATTATTTACATACTGAGGTAGATCATCCGGTCCAGGGGGCTTTAGCAGCTTTTAAAATATACATCACTAGCAGCACCCCCCTAATCCGATTTTTCACAGTTCTTAGGCAATACTCAATAATAACATCTCATGGAACAGATTGGTACATCCTAGACAAAGTATCAGCAACAACGTTACTCTTTCCTGCTATGTGAGTGACTTTAAACTGAAAATCTTGAAGAGCCATACTCCACCTAAGCAATTTCTGGTTGGATGATTTTACCCTTTCCAACCAACACAGTGGAGAGTGGTCAGTTTGAACCTCAAAGGTGTTACCCCACAGATAAGGACGCAGTTTGGTCAGAGCCCAGACCAAAGCAAAACACTCCTTCTCTATGGTTGAATAATTTTGTTCAGAATTGATCAACTTTTTACTCAAGTAAACCACGGGTCGCCAATTTCCTTTTTCATCTTCTTGGAGCAAAACTGCTCCTAGTCCAGTCTGACTGGCATCAGTCTGCACTATAAACGGACGTCTCTGATCTGGGGCCAGCATGACCTGGGAACTCATAAGGGCATGTTTTAACAAATCAAAGGCCCTTTGGCACTCCTCGGTCCAATTTACTCTAACTGGCAAAGACTTCTTACAAAGGTTGGTGAGCGGAGCAGCTAAAGTTGCAAAATGGTTGACGAAGCGCCTATAATAATTCACCAATCCGATAAAAGACTGCACATCCTTCTTTACGATGGGGCGAGGCCATTCTTGAATGCACTGCACCTTGGCCTCTAAAGTCTTGATGTTTCCTGACCCCACTCTAAATCCTAAGTACACTACTTCCCCTTGGGCAAACTGGCATTTTGATATTTTAACAGTCAGGTTTGCCTCTTGCAACCGGGCCAAAACTCTCTGCACATGCTTAAGGTGTTCTGGCCACGATTCAGAAAAAATTGCTAGATCATCTAAATAAGCACAGCAAAACTCATTCAGGTCATGAATCAAGGAGTTGATTAACCGTTGGAAAGCTGCAGGAGCATTTCGTAATCCAAACGGCAGCACTTTAAACTGATACAAGCCTACATGAGTGACAAAAGCAGACTTTTCAGAAGCTTCTGGGGACAGCGGGATTTGCCAATACCCTTTTGTCAGATCCATGACAGTGATGAATCTCGCCCGTCCCAACTTCTCAATCAAGGTGTCAATCCTAGGTAAGGGAAACACATCAGGGACAGTAACTAAATTAATTTTTCGATAGTCTATGCAAAAGCGAATAGTTCCGTCTGGTTTTGGAACCAGTACTATGGGAGAAGCCCAAGCACTCTTACTAGGTTCTATAACTCCCAACTCCAACATTTCTTTCAATTCAGTCTCAATGTTCTGTGCATGTGCCTCACCAACTCGGTATGGACGTGAGGAAACGGGGGGAGTGTCCCCCGTGACAAAATGATGTTGAGCCAAGTGAGTCTCACCAGGCTTGGTGCTAAAGGTGTTGCTATAAGGTTGCAGTGCCTCATAGAGCTCTTTAGCCTGAGTCTCACTTAAAGTCGGCAGCTGCAATACATCAGAAATACTTCCAGCCTGTTTGTATTCAGTTAAAAGATCCACAGGTGAAGCAGGCACCTCCTCCTGGCTCCGCGAAATGGCTAGCACAGAGATCTTTTGTTTCACAAACTCTTTCAAAGAATTAACATGATACTCGCGAGCAGTGGGGTGCAATTCCTTGCATTTTACAAGGTAACGCACAGGACTCAGCCTCGCTTCCACAACACCAGGACCTTGCCATTTCACATCTAACTTGTGGGGGCGAGACGGTCTTAAAATCCATACCTGATCCCCCACCTCAAACTGTTTGCACACAGCTTTGGCATCATGTACTCTTTTTTGATCTAATCGGGCGTTCTCTAAATTCTCTTTGGCCAGTTGCCAAATGTCTGCCAGAGTTCCTTTTAATTGGGCAAAATACTCACTAACAGAAGGCAGTTTTATCTCTTCCTCAGAACCTTCCCACTCCTTTCGAAGCATTGAGAGAGGGGTATTCAGAAGCCTTCCAAAAATCAACTGATTGGGTGCAAACCCAAGGCTTCTTTGATGGGCATCATTATAAGCAGCCACCACCAAAGGCAAATCTTGGTCCCAACTAGTACCATGGGCCAGGGCATACTTGCGCAGCATCTGAACCAAGGTCTTTTGCACTCTTTCCACCAACCCATTTCCCTGATGCTGGTAAGCAATGGATGTATGGTGGCGAACCTCAGACAAACGCAAGACCTCCTGGGTTACTTTAGCCATAAAATTAGTTCCCAAATCGCTCACCAAAACTTTAGGAATTCCTAGGGAACAGAAGGCAGAAATTAAAGCCTTAACCAGACTATTAGCAGAGGTATTAGTCAAACTTGTGGCATAAACATAACGAGACGCATAATCAATGATCACGCACAGATATTGCTTCCCTGAGCGAGTTTTTGGTAAGGGACCCACTAAATCAATTCCCCACTTTTCCAAAACATTTGCTTCTAAGGGGACACTCTGTAACTCATTGGGCAGGTTATCACGGTCATTCCCCACCTTCTGGCAAATTACACAAGAACGCACATATGCTTTAGTGGTTTGGTACACATCAGGCCAGTAGAAGTAACGAGTCAGTCTCTCTAAGGTCTTTTGTAGTCCCATATGACCCGCCAAGCCGTCTTCATGGGCTAAGCTAAGAACAGTAGATCGCTTCTTTTCTGGAACCACTAGTTGTAAAACAAAATCTTTATCTTTCACCTTTTTTGGGACAAATTGTCGATATAAAAGTCCCTTTTTATACACAAATTGGGCCCTCTTCGTTCCTCGGAGAGGAGTTCCAACCGCCTCCCGACAATCCTGCAAGGAGGGGTCAGCCCTTTGCTCAGCAGCAAACTCTCCCAGTTCTCCCAGTTCCACAGAACCATTAAGGTCCTTCTTGGTATCCTCATCCAAGACAGGTAACTCTCCCTCCCCTCCAGGTTTTCCATCCAACCCAGTCTCAAACTCCACCGAATCTCTCCCTGCCGGGGATGGGGTGGGGGGAGTTGCCACGGTTACCGGATTCACATTCAGCTGTTGCTGCAGATAGACTTGAAACCCAAGATCATTCCCAACCAAAACGGGGCTTTTGCAGACTTCGGGATCATGAACAATTACCAAATGGTCCCCACTATAACCTTTGTATTTAAGGGGAACTATTGCTGTTGGCTGGAAAATTTCCTCCACTCCATAAGGGCTAATCTTTAAAGGTTTAGCCTGCATCTGGCTGGGTAAAACCAGATCTTTCGACACGCTAGTAATATCAGAACCAGTGTCCCGGTACGAGTCCACAACAGTTTTATTGATCTCGATAGGGGCAGAAAACTCCAAATTTGCCCAATTCACATGGGGTGTTTCTACAGAGTTCTTGGTGCATACAGGACCCACGGTCACGGATGTTTCAGGTTTATTCCGAACAGGTGTTGCCCCACCCTCCTCCTTCAGAGCCAAACTTTCCACTGCTCCAGATGTTGTTGATTTCTCCTCCCAATTTTCCTCCTGCTGCTGTATCATACGGACAGCAGGGGTGGAGGTACGAACGGGGGGGTTCTTCCCACTCAACTGGGGACAAACTGCCTTTACGTGCCCCGGTTTTTTGCAAAAGAAACACAGTCCAGAACTCGGGGGCACTTTAGCACGCTCTCCCCCAGCTGCAACAGAGTCTTTAGCAGGTGTGGGCAATCCTTTGCTGGATTCTTTGATGGGGGGGGCGGACCTTCCCGACGACGCTGTAGATTTATACATGTTACTCTGTCCTTTATTGACAAGATGGGTGCGGTTCAGCCAAAAAGATTCAGCAAGGGCGGTGGCTTCTGCCAGCGTCCTGGGCTTTTTATCGGCAACCAAACTAACAATTTCTGGGGGCAGGGAGCGCATCAATTGTTCAATTAACAGCAGCTGCTTGATCCCTTTCAAATCCTCCACCCCCTCGGCTGCAAGCCACAGTTCAAAGTTTTGGGCCATTTTGGCAGAGAAGACTGCAATGTTGTCAGTGAGCCCTCCCCTTTCCACTTTCCGAAAAGCTTTTCGATAGTGTTCAGGATGTAAGCCATGCCGCTGCATGACTAATTTTTTAAAGCTTTCATAGTCATTCATATCATCTGGGGGGAGGTGTCCCATAAGCTCTGACAAGTCACCACAAACTAGGGGACGTAACACCGCCATATACAGTTCTGGCGCAACCCCCATGTCCCGGCAAGTCACCTCAAAAAGATTTAGATAACTAAGGACATCAGTGGGGGGGTGGTATTTCTGGAACACCTTCCAGTTAAGATTACTTAAAGTCAGTCCTGGAGGGGACCGTTGGTATTGGTCTCCCCCCCTCCTCGGGACAGGTTCATACCTTGGTGTAGGGTTAGGAGGCCTTTGCCCCTGGGCGTGTAGCTGTTCCGCCGCCGTTGTTGCGTATCCACGCAGGGGTCTCTGGAAGTACTCTTCCTCCTCCTCCTCCTCTGCCTCGTACCTTCGCACCGGCACACGCACCTCTCGAGCCCTCACCGGCGAGTAGACTCTGCCTGGGCTGATTGGACGCTGTCTCACCCTCCGGCGAACGTCCGGCGCTGGCGGCTCTCGACGGCAGTCTCCTACAGTCATCTCCTGTGGCTGCTGCGACAGGTCTTGAACGTGAGGCGCCATCCGGCTAGCTCTTGGTCCCATTAAAAGAGACTGGTTCACTCTGGGATACTTATCTCGGCAGCGGAATCCACCGTTCACCGGATCACGCATCCACTCCACATCATGTCCTTCTGAGAAATCCATCTCTTTAGGCTCTTTAGGTTCTGCATGGACAGAATAATTCTTTCTAGAACGCGTGGAGTCCACCACGGCCTCTGCCTCCTCACGAGGGGATAGGGTTTGGTTAATTGGCGTGTCCTTCCCCCTGTCCACAATGCAGGACTCTCGCTGGCCCCTCCGGACCGTGCTTATTTTACTGGCATCCGCCAACTCTTCCTCCGCTTCCGAGCCATCCGAAAACCAGGAAGCGGATTTCACTCCAGGGCTCACAGTTCTAGGGGGGTCGGCTTCCACCGGGAGGGAGCTATCTTCTCCCAAATATCCCCATTGATCTACAGTTTGTAATGATTGCTGTTGCGAAGTTAACAAACTGTCCTCCATTCTCCTAACTATCACTATCCAAAAAAATAAACCACCTGTAACCCACAAAAGATTCGTGCCAAGTTTTTAAAAGATCAAAGTGCCTTTCCGTGGGAAGTTCAATCCCACCACGCTGCCAACATGTAGTAATGCTCACCCCCAACCGCTTGCCCCTCCCTTCTCCTGTCTCTGCTCTCCGGCCAGACTAGGACGCCCAGGGCAAGGTTGGCGGGTGAATTACTTTTTTCAGAACAGAACAAACAGGACCCGGTAGGGCTGCCACCACTCCCTATATCCAGGGGACCCAGACCACAACCCAGGGAGAAGGCTGTGACCCATTTAACCTGGCTGTCCCCCTGTTCCACAAGCTGCATCCACAGACTTGCAGGCAGAAGTTCTACGGTAGAGCGTAACCAAGCGTAAGGCTAGGACTTAGCCATTCCCTCCGGAAAGGCACACAAACTAAAACAGTTTCATTCTAAAAAGGTTTATTTTAAAATAACGTAAAAAACATGCTAGAATAGCAGGCACTCTTTTGAACGTTACAGATAAGAAAATAAGAACATTGCATAGTATACCTAGCTATACATACTCACAAGCTCTAACACACAATAGGATAGTTGAAACCTTTAGGACTCTGCAAGTTGAAGGCTTTTGAAGATCTCCATTTCAAAAGGCAAAACGACGGCTGATAAGATGGGACATCAGAGCCGGGCCTCTATGCGGATTGCAGAGCAATGGCAGAGAGCGCAATTTCTCAAACAATTCCCTGATCCTTTATTCACAATTCGCATTCTGCGTCGTAACTTTCAAGCCAATCATAAGACTCAAATTATTTTTGAATACACCAATGACCGGCTTGCTGGTCAATCAATTTACTTCTTGACAGCTGGGCCAATTTGGAATCCAAACTTTAAATCAAAGGGTTTCCTCCCTTCCGTGGAAATTAGCCAGAGACACATTCCCAAGCAATTCAAGGACAGATAGCATCACTGAGGGGGGATGTTTGCACCCTCGAACTCAGGTGTTAGATCTTCTCATTAAATCAAGGCTTCCTTGGTTCCCATAAAGCTTTCAACCAAGGAGACATCTAGTCTAGAGTTTAAAGATACACACTTCTTTCCCAGGGTCCTTGTGGCTGATGAAACTCCCACAAGGCCTCACTCCTTTTGCTTGACCAAAGAATAATTTTCTAAATAAGACTAACTTTACTACACCATTAAAAACCGCATGTGCTCCGTTTAGCTGCCATCCGAGCGAATATCTCAAACTAACCCGGAAGCTCCGAAACGTTCGGGAGTCTTCATTTCTTGAATAGATCTATGGTTGGGAACTTCCCGATGACGTCACGGCAGGAGAGACGCGCGAGGCTGCCTCAGCCCCAAGGGCTGCCACGGAGGACGGTTGGGCGCGAGCGGGCACGCGCGAGGGAGGGAAGGGGGCTTTGCTCCCACGGTAGATATTTTGTGGTCGGGTTGGGAGGAAGAGCTGCGTGTTGGGAACCGAACTCACATCCGAACAGCGGCCGTTAAAATAATAATAATAATAATAATAATAATAATAATAATATTAATAATAATGGACCGAGGCTCGACAGCTGAGTCTGCGCCTGCGCTGAACGTCCTGCGTGATGCGCACGCAGCGTTTCGGGAGCAGCGGTACGAAAGGGCGGAAGAGCTGTACAGTAGTTACATCGAGTACTGCGCATGCGCCGGCAGGTGGGAAGTCCAATTCCAATAGACGAGATTAATATCGTGTGTGTGTATCGCAGGGAAGCTGTTACGTATTTTCTCTCTCCCCCTCATCCAAAATCCTTCAAAGTCTCTGCTGCAGTAATGAACTTCACAGCCGCTGCCCCTCGTTTTCCCTTTTAAAAGGGGGGGGGGAAGGAAGGAAGGGGAGGCAGTGTGGTGTAGTGGTTAGAGTACCAGACTGCGTGATCTGGGAGAGCAGGATTCAAATCTTCCCACTGGGCCATGAAGCTCACTAGGTGAGCTTGGGTCAGTCACTACTGCCTCAAAGTTACCTCCCAGGGTCGATGTGGAGGATAAAATGAGGAGGGGGAGATGTACTGACGTCACATTACAATACTTGGAGAAAAGGGTGGGATTTAAATGCAAGGACATAAGGATTTGGGAAACGGACCTCCGTGTCATTTACACAGGAAGTGATTTTGCAAGCAATCCCAAGGCTGCAATTCTGTGTACTTTTACTTCAAAGGCAAGCCTCACTGTACTGAGTAAACATGCACAGGATTAGCCCTGGGTTGTTGCTTAAGATGTTGCAACAGATTTGTGACTACCGTGTGCATCTTCTTCCTGTAGTTCCAAAGTGTGATTGATTTTAAGCAAAAAATAAATTGTTTTATTCACCTAATTTTTAAAACTCACTTTATTTCAGCCGTGTCTTAACTTTTTATAATCTTGACAGATTTTCTGTGTCATTTTATGTTTAGGCATCACAATTCACAATAACCCTCTTCCTTTTCTTTTCATCAGTCATGATCTGGCAACAGCATTTAACAACAGGGGACAGATCAAGTATTTGAGAGTTGACTTCTATGAAGCAATGGAGGATTATACAGCAGCTATAGAAGCCTGGCCTGAATTTGAAGTCCCATACTATAACCGAGGATTAATATTATATAGGCTAGGTATGGAAGTAAGCTTTCATTATTGGATATTTTAATGCATTTCTTTGTCTTAATTCAATTGGCAACATTCAGAGTAGGTTCTCTTGACAGATGGCTTTAAAACTTTCTACCTTCTGGGAACCTTTTCCACTTTGTTGAGGAACCCCTGTCTAGCAAAATTCTGAGGCAGATTCTTGTGTGCACATCAGTGCTCATCAGGCCTCTTAGGCTTCACTTGTATGAAGTGAGGCTGCACCCTAACATCATCATCATCATCATCATCACCACTATAATTTATTATTTATATCCCGCCCATCCAGCTGGGTTTCCCCAGCCACCCTGGGCGGCTCCCAACAGACTAAAAACAATAAAACATCAAATATTAAAAATTTCCCTAAACAGGGCTGACTTCAGGCTTGCAGGATCAATCCCAAGATCCACAGAATAGAGGCTAATTCTAACTTAAAATTAAATAATTCTATGTGCAGGAATTAATTTTGAGCTGAACTTCTGATTAGCCCCACCTTATATTCAACAGTAGGGGGACGCAGGTGGCGCTGTGGGTTAAAGCCTCAGCGCCTAGGGCTTGCCGATCGAAAGGTCGGTGGTTCGAATCCCTGCGGCGGGGTGCGCTCCCGCTGCTCGGTCCCAGCGCCTGCCAACCTAGCAGTTCGAAAGCACCTCCGGGTGCAAGTAGATAAATAGGGACCGCTTACCAGCGGGAAGGTAAACGGCGTTTCCGTGTGCGGCTCTGGCTCGCTAGAGCAGCGATGTCACGCTGGCCACGTGACCCGGAAGTGTCTCCGGACAGCGCTGGCCCCTGGCCTCTTAAGTGAGATGGGCGCACAACCCCAGAGTCTGTCAAGACTGGCCCGTACGGGCAGGGGTACCTTTACCTTTACCTTTATATTCAACAGTATAATCAGAGGTTCTGCTGCTGCTAAACATTTGAGAGGTATCTACTTTCTGCTCCTTGCCCTAGCATAAACCCAGTGCTCTCCTGTGGTTGTGCACTGCCAGGGCTTATCAGGGGTCCTCAAACTGTTTCAGCAGGAGGCCGGTCCACTGTCCCTCAGACCTTGTGGGGAGCTGCACTATATTTTTTTTAAAAAATACCATATTTTTCGCTCTATAGGATGCACCGGACCATAGGACGCACTGGACCCCTCTCTGCTCAGCACCCCTTCAACGAAGCAGCAGGAGAAACGGATCCCCTTCCATTTCTCTTCTCGCTTCGCTGAAGGGG